>NW_027256883.1:37058353-38333353 GCF_029215685.1 Pituophis catenifer annectens
AATAATGTACATGGATGTAGATTGCCATAAATACTAATATATGTTTATTAATATAGTACTAAGATTATTTATGCAAACCTACCATTGCCTCAAAAGTGTCAGTATTGATTGCATACTTGAAATTTGGAAGTAGACAGTTTATCCAATTTGTTGGCTAGTTGTAGTCTACCAAGAGAAAGTAAAGAGAGAACTCAAAAGTGAGGAGCACAGAGAACTGCTTGGGCCTGAAGGGGACCAGTGCTCATGTTTGCTTAAATAGAAGTACAGTTCTCTGAATGTACCTTAGTGTAATGTAAGGTCTTAACTTGCACTGACAGCTTTACTCCTATTATAGCAAATATGAGTATAGCTCCTTTTCAGACCTGCTTTCTGTATCTATGGAGATAGGAAACAGGTGGGCCTGGTTTTGAGCTCACCATGTATTGTGGCAAACTTTTGAATGGAGCTTCTACATATACGTATCAGTTCATTATGTCATTTAAGCATTGGTACTGTTCTGGTTTTTTTGCAATGTAGTCATAAAATGGAGAGTGCCCTAGAGAGTGCAGTTGTCCCAAAGTCTTTTTTAAAGTATTGTTAGTGTACCAGAAAATGTACATTGGTCCTCTAATGTAAATGAGCAACCCTATGGATCAGCTTTGAACTGATTCAACTGGTGCTAATGGGATAAAAGAATTCCCTCAAGGCTGAAAAATACTTCAAATAGCTGCTCAGGTGCTTATCTTGCAGGACTATCAGCTTAATGGTAAGTTTGCAATATACTCTTGCTCCACAAATATTCATGAGGCAGCACAACTTTGAACTAGTTTAGATATTTTAACTGAAAGAACTGGCTCTCATTTGTCAACTGGAAATCTTTAACTGTTGAATCTGGAAACAATTTTCTGGCAGAGCATAGCGATAGCCAAAGAATGGTGATCCGGTGTCCTGCCAAAGTTTGCTAATTGTTTTACTTTTAGCTATAGTGGCTTGGAAGTCTAGGAATCAAAATTTGGTGCAGCTGAGGAGCAGCTTAGTAGGGGAGGTTTTGTTCTGCAGGTATTATGACCAGTGTTTCAGACTATGGTACCTGTTAAATGAACACAAAATGTACAATAGATAACCCTTGATTACTCCCAGATTATCGTCTCCCTCAGTCATTTGGTTAGTACTGAACTGTGGTGGCAAAGACAAAAGAATTGTGTCCTTTGATTTTTGAACTTTAAAAATAAACTTTCAGAACAGAACTGTTAGCCAAAACCATGTGTAATTAAAAATACACTGCATGTTGAAGAATCTAAAAAAAATACTGTTCCAAAAGAATCCAGGGTTGAACTTAATATTCTTAAATATGCAATTTTGAATCATTACTTTTTTATAATTCACACACTCCCCCATTAATATATAGACAAGACTGTATATTTTTTTCCATTGATTTCAGGAAAATAGCAGTATGTTGCATATTGTATTTTGTTTTAACCTAATATACCTGAAAGAGGGAAAATATTATTAATCAAGGGGCAGACTAGTTAAAATGTTAGTTTTGATAAATGTTTTTAAGTGTGTCAGTCAGGAAACTATAAATTGCATCTGTAAAAACAAAATGGGGATTTGTGGACTGTTCCTTTTTTTTAGTGAAGATTTGAACTAATATTTATCTCTTAAAACCAGTTTTCAAACTCTTACGTACAAGCTTGTGTAAAACTTTATGGACAATATGTGTAAATAGCTGTTTGCAAATGAACCTTCAGTACTTGGCATTTTGAAATAAAAATGACTTTTTAACTTTGTGGTGTTTTATGTCACATCTTGTTGTACTATTCCAAACTTAAAGTGTTCTTTTGGGGTGGAGAACAGTAGAAGAATCCATTCTGATCCAAAATAGTTTTGCTGCAGAAATCAACACAGTGAATATGGATACAGTGCTACTACCTCATTTAGTATATTGTTGCTGCTCAGCTCAATTGCATCTGTTTTTCATAATTAGCTAATCATTTTTATATGAGTCAAATTGCCTGTGTTTTAATCTATCAGTTATATTTATTCATGATCTGTAACTACATAACATTTAATGCCAGTTTTAATGTGGGCTCTTATTTTCACTTTATATCATCTTAACTCCAAAATTCACATTTTTAAAGGTATTCGTTGACAGTATTTACAATTTAAGAATCCCATGTCTGCACCAATATTTATCATTATTACTGCAAGCTATTATGTGATGTTGTAGTGACATCCAATGGATATTTATGAACAGTAATTTTATACCTGTTGAGTGGAGTGTGATTTTACTTTACTGTTTAACAGCAACAAATTCTTGAAAAGTTTTAGGCTGCTGATTTCATGTTCAAAAGGTGCCCTTTTTTTCCCCTTCAACTATCTATTATGATGTTCAGCCAGAGATTTAGACTGGCTTTTTTATCCCTATCAAGTCTTTCTCAAGGACCTGAGATGGTCCGATGTTTCATGTTAAACGTATATATCACAGGATGGAAGTGGTTCCAAGTAAAGCTGCCTTTTGCAATTGACTAATAGTGATTTTATCAATGCCTCTGATCTTCAGGTGATGCTCCAGATATTTTGGAATTGTACCAATATACCTATTACTATTGGTATTATTTTTATTTTCTTCTTTCTACTTCTATTTGTAGGTCTTTTATGTTTTGTGATTCCTCCCCCCCCCCCGCCCAATTCTTCTATTCCACTGTCTTGTATACACAATAGTATGAAATCACAGCTGCCAGTTCTTAAGCTGATACTGGCTTTCATATGCATCGAGCTCTTTCTAAGAACTTAGGATGTTTTAAAATATCAGTGTAGTATATGTGGAAATCAAAGCAGTGTGACCTTTGGTAATTGAACCGATGGGATTTTTATCCAAGCTGGTTTATGCCATAATCTTCCAGTTTTAATTTTCAGATTTTGATACTATGTTATCTTCTCCAATTCTTTGCTGTCATTACCACATCAATTATCCACACTTTCTTCTTTTCAATCACAGTTAAATCAGTTGTGTTAAGAGCTAAGACTTTTATTCAGTTTGTCTTCTGAAATCTCACAATATTTTATCCTGCCCATTTTGACTACTTTTTCAACTTTATGTTCTCAACAATTTTTCGTTATTGCCACATGCTAATTTTAATGGATGAGCTAGTGAATCATTTTGGCAACTGCATTATATTGCTGGGTCCTTTTGTATCTGATACATTTTTGCCACTTATTAACCAATCGCTAATGAAATATTTATGCAATATTTCATTAAACTGTTTAGATATAATTGGATGTAAGCTGGTCAGTTATTTGAGCCAAATACCATGCAACTGATCATTTCCAGGAGATGGTTTAATCATTTTCACTCAGTTTTTAACTATTTCTGTTGTTATTAGTCTTGAGGTTCTTCTAGATATTTCCAAAACTTTCTTTTTTGTTTGGTTTTCCATTTTCAGCATTTCTATTGCCATTTATACTTCGGAAGAATCACCTCTGGTCTGATTCAACAACCAATATTGCTTAAATTGAATGATTCATACTTCATAGTGCTCAATTTTTCCAGCTATTGCTGTTATTTGTTGCTTTATGATTTCAAAAGTTTCTTTAGTTTTTCTTGTGCTAAGCCAGTACTTTTAATTAGGCTTGTGTTGATCTTTATATGCTTCCATTTTTGCTCTTTTTTAAAATTACTTGCATCTGATGTTCGACTTTGGGATTGAATATCATTTTGCATTTGATTTTCTAATTTCAATACCCAGTTCTGTAACCACCACTGCTCTACTGCAGGGAAGCTGGTTGGTCTATTGATAAACGTTGATCATTACAAATGCCTTATTTACACCCTTCGTTATAGGTGTCAAGTCTTTTTTGGGTTCTACCAGTGTTGGCAGTATTGTCTTCCTACTGTTTTTTACATATGCCAAAATTTTTCTTTCAATTCTTCTTGGCGATGGTTAATCAATTAATGGATTCTTCTAGTGCTGGCCTGTAGTGATTCTGTTAATATTACTTCTAAGTTATTTCTATATATCATATCAGCTTTTCCTTTGTATATGTTAATTGTATTTGTTATTCTACTATTGGTTTTTTAGTCTTCCACTTTCACATTTTTTCTGATTATTATTATTCTGGTTCGCCTCACAGTGAGCCAGATGTTCAGACTGGATTTGACATTATTGTTTACCTATTGAATCCTTTTCAAGAACCTGGAATAGGCAGATCTGGACATTTGCTGATGTTACAGATATTGTCGCAGGATGTTAATGTCTACAACTTGTATCTGAGCTTAGATAGTTATTTTAAATCAAATAACTGCAAAATATTACATGGTAAAACATTTCTTATTAGTTTATAGATGAATACATTGAATTAAAATAATTTAATACCTTTATGAAAATTTGACTTGATTGATTTCTATAAAACAGGTAAAGTATTTTTTTATTTGAAGAATTATTGCTTCTAGACTTTCCTGAAGCCAGAATTGTTCTATAAAAGTACTGCAGAAAATTCTTACATAAACAGTTTGTAACCTAATGAAAATCTATATAAAAATTCATTCACATTGTTAAATAAATTTGTTCTGCCATTCAATTTGAGACATGTAAATGATAAATATTCATGTTTACAGAATCTACTAAAAGCTTTTCATGAAAATTACTGAAATGCCTTCAAACAGTAAGTAAATGTTACATAAACTATAATACAACAAGGAGCACACAACTGAAAATTAATACATAAATATCGAGACAATTGTGTCTGAGAGAAAATGGAGCAATTGCAAGTTTGTATATAAATGGCAAAAAAAGAGAAAGTAGATTAATTTGTATACCTTGGTAAAATGTGTATTAAATGAATGGAGCAATTTTTAAAGATGTGCAGATGTTGGTAGAATATATATGCTGTATGGAATGAATGACAGAAGAACCAAAAATGGCTCTATATGAGAATGTGCTTGTCCCCACATTGTTATTTGGAAATAAGGAAAGCTAGGAGTAACCTAACAGTAAGTTGAAATTGGGAACTGAGTACTGCAAAGTGTGTGAAGAAAAAGAATGAAAGAAAAGGTCAAAAGTTAATATATTCTGAATGTGGATTGAATGCAAAAATATGAGTAAACAATCTGGAACAACATTGGAATTGGACTACTGTATGTAGGGCAAATTAATGAGAATTAAATTTCAAAACAAATATCAAGGAAGAGTGAATGGGTTGAAATGAAACAGGAGGCTGAGATCATTATTGGAGTTGAATTCCTCGAAAAGGAAAGGTGAGAAATTTAAAAATCAAAAGTCAGTAGGGGATGCCGCATATGGATTTACTGGAAAAATGTGAGGTAGTGAATGGTATTGGATAGCTAACTACACTTAGCTATCTTCCTCTATCTTAGGACTTTAATTTCATTGGTTTACTTTACGAACTTTGTATGCTCTTCCTTATTGCAAAAGGGAACAGTGTGATGGGTATATTTGCATGCATTAAAAAAATCTATTAACAACACGTAATATGACTGTTTATCTGGTATTTCATGATTAAAACCAATTCTATGACAACCTTATTTCTATAAATTATTTCTAAAATGTTACTTTCTGCAAATCTTGTAACTAAGAAACAAAGAACTTTATTCTGAAGGTTTTTTTGGAGGGGGGCGTCATTTGTTTAGGCTCCCTCCTAGGGAGGAAAAAAAAACCAAACCCCACATTTTGGAGCAATCTTCTGAAGTCATTTAGCTACCTTCACACAATTCCAGATTACGGTATCTTTTTTTTCCTGCTTGGATGCTATATTCTAAAGCACTTTAATAAACCAAACATATGCAAACTTCCCTGATGTTTCTGTGAGCAGCATTCATTTCTTTGATTCTGGAGAAGAGTAGAGAAGCACTTTTGCACATAATATTATTCCCTGTGTACAGGACATTCCTGTTTAAAAGGTATATCTACAATCCAGTATTCCGTATGGCTACATACAGATATGGCAATGCAATTTGTAGTCTTACCTTAGATTGTGTTTAAAAAGGGTATGTGTTGTACGTCTGCAAGTGTGCCAAGATGCAATATAATATAGAACATATTTGTATACAGAACCTTTCTTTGGACTAGATTTTATTCTAAAATGACTAGAACTGCTGTGAATACATTAAGACCTTTTGCAAAGTGGAAATCAAATTTTCCTGAAAAAATCTTAATAACAATTTAGTCCCTATCTACTGGAAAATGAACTCACTTTAACTCTTTCTGTTAAGTTTCCTGTTTGTTATATCTAAGAAAAAAGTTACTGTGAATTGATTGGAAGATAAAGATTTTAAATCAAACATGAAAATCTGCTCAATATACCAATAATTGCTTTTTACAATCCATGTATATAATGTATTCTCTATCAACTTCTTTTATTGTTTTGTAAATTACATTCCATTAGCAAAACTATGAACATGTAGAGGAGTCAGATTAATAAAGACTAGGCACGATGATTACAAAAGGGCATGTAAATTTACTTTGACAATATGAAATTTCAATTGTTCAAATTAATAAAAATTACTCAAACGGGATAAGAATATTTGTTATGAGAACAGAAAAACAAGCTTATTTCCTTTGAAGGTGCGTTTACACTACTTTAAAAATAGGGCTCTGCTAAAAAGTCACAATGGTGCCTTTTTAATTCTCGGATTTTAATAGCTGTAGCCATATTGACAAGAATGTGAATGTAAAATATACACTACTGGAATTTTGCTGTTTTGTTGTTCCATTTGCGAGCTTATTAATAGTACCTGACTTGCTAACCCAGCCTAATTTGAGGAGAGTGGATTTGAACCACTGCCTTCTTCATTCAGAAACTGTGAAGATTTCTGGAAACCTTCCCTTTTTCTCAACATTTCAGTTTTATGCTGCACAACAAATGTATTTAAAGCCCAGCTGATTATTTTTGTAGCAGAATTCATGGGAAGATAGACTTGCTCTTCAAAAATACCCTGTGCAAAATCTTTGTCTGTCATAGAGGCTTTCTGAATAATGTTAATTGGTTGCAAGATGAAGCTGTGTCTGGACTCCAGTTCTGTCAAATCGTTTCCACTAAAATCCATTTCTGAATTAACTGGCTCTTCAATCTTCAGCCTTGTTTTGGCTTGGTGGCCATTTGTACTCCTTTTTGCAGGAATATCATTGCTTAATTCAAGTCTGCCATCCTTGCTTGACACTACTGTGCTCAAGGTCAGGTCTCCATAATAGGTTGGGATGATAGGTTGAGCCTCTAGGGTTGTCAACCCACTCGAACCTTCATCTATTTCAGCAGAGCTCATTCCCAGCAAGGAAAATGATGTGGATGATTCATCCAAGTCTCCACTCGTATTAACAGTGGGAGTCTCTGCTCTTTGATTTTGCTTAGAGTAACTGTTCAGCAGTGCAAAGATTCTATCTACATCCTTCAAGTAATTTCTCCAGTCATCAGAATGAATGCTGTAGTTGTTTCTGGCTTCATATAAACTTTCATTCACACTGTACAAATCCTCCAGTCCTTGCCAGCTGATACTTTCTGTAAAATTTGGGAGCCTAGCCTTCCCATCCATGCCATAAGTGTCCTCTGTTAAAAAGAAAAAAAAAAGAAACAGTAATACTTGTAATATTGGAAATCAATCATGTGCAGCTTAGCTCGGATCTGATTCAAATTGCTTTGGTTCAAATCATAATTTGGAAAGTCAAATCCATTCCATTTGGCACTTCAATCTGATTTTCCAAATTGATTCAAGAATATCTAGTTTGATTCAAAGTGATTCATAGATACAGAGTGATTCAAAGTGATTCATAGATACAATTGAAAAACCAGTGATTTGAATTGAATATCAATCTAATCTTTGCACAGTTGTATTTAATAATTGCCTTCTTCTCAATTGAGTAGCACAATACAGGAAAATCTTACATGCTCTTTTTCAGAATTTTAGTATATTGTTTGCAATAATAAAATACCAACTCTTTTAATATTAGGTGGGGATATGTAATCAATATTTTACGCAAAGAGCTCAAGTGTGACATGAGTGGGTTAATACCAGGCAGCAACATTTTCTTGCATTTGTTCATAGCAGGTCCCATTCAATATGATGAAAGTGAATTTGCTTTAGAAATTCTTCCAAAAAAAGAAAAGCATTACAGAAACATTCACATGGATTTCTTGCTGTTATAGTGATTGACATTTAGTTGCAAGATAGCCAAAGCATATGTATGAAGAGTCATTATACACTCATTTCTCCATGGCTTAATTAAATCCTAGGGAATTATAAGGAAGCTGCTTTTAATGGAGAGTATTTCTAATTTGATGTTACCAAATCTTTACAAAACATAGGGCTTATAACAAGATGCTCAAATATAGTGAAATAGTTATAAGGTAAAAGTAAAGGTTCCCCTCGCACATATGTGCTTGTCGTTCCCGACTCTAGTTATATCTTTAAGCAAAGCATGTGGTTCATAACAAAAAAATCAATTTCTAAGCAGTAAATAAATAAGTTGGTGAATATGTTCAACAATGCTTTTTTCCCACAGCACCTCCTGAAATTGGGGCACCACAAGGCGCTTCTCTTGAGAGGATCTTCTGAGATGAGGTTAATCTGATTGGTGGCCCTGCAGATACCTAGGGACCAAGCCATATAGAGAATTTCTCTTTTCCCTGGAGATGTGGATATATTAAGACAAAGCAAGAATCGGCTTAACTTTTTTTTTAACTTAAACAGAAACATTTTAAAAAATTAAATGCAGTAGAAGAATCACTTAAGAGTAAGCGCTGATGTACACTTCTATAGTGTGTAAATTGTTTTACGTTTACATTGCAGATAATAAACTGTTAAGCTAATTCTTCCTTGTCTTCATAATATTTCTGAGCTATATTAATATTCTGAGCTTTGCTTTAAATCTGTCCAACATCTCTGGCACAAAACTGGAAAAGCTATTGATGCCCAACTCCAGAAAAAGAATGACCACATTATCTAATCCTGTACCTTTCAAATAGATTGAGCTACAATGATTGTCAATAATGAGAATATTCCTGGAGAAAAATGGGTTAAGACAGAAACATAGCAGGCATTTTCCCACCAAAAGCACACATTTGAAAATTTCAGGGAAGTTCTCATGTAAGGCATAATAATTGATACCAAGAGTTATTTTATCTCTGTGTTATTCATAATTGTTATAAAAAGAAATCCTTTTGTGGGGCATAATAAGATGCTTCAAGATCTATCCATGTTGCCCAGTTGACTTGTCTTCTGGAAAACTTCCGTAAGTTTTTAGCTCCAGTCAGTAATTGGGACGGGTAAAGAGTATATTTGTTTTATATATTTTTTTGAATGTAACAACAAATGGAAAAACAAATGGCATTTAACTCATAAATATTCTTATAGGCAATAGCAATATTACCAATACTCTGGATTCATTTGGGTGCTTATGGAAATAACATCACTAAACTAGCTGATGAGGACTTATTATAGACACTAATTGAAAATATGGATGCATATACGGACTATACAGGAGAGTCACCCAGAAAGGCTTGCTTCAAGAATCTCAAAATCTGTGAACAAATGCCTTTCCTATCAAAAAGGAAGCAAATATTATATAGTGAAGACTCGGTATGCCCAAATATTTGGGGAATTGGAAAGAGAAGCAGAAACTAATTTTCAGTGCTAATTCTACAACATTTAAATGACTTAATGCTAATCCTTTTATTTTCAACAACATTTCCTGCCTTATCAGGGATTGCAAGACAGTTTAAACCTTTCTATCATTAGCCTCCCAATTCATGACCAGTTGACCAAGAAGTTGACTTATTGATTTTATTTTAAATGATAACAGAAGTTTTGGTGAATAACTAGCTTATTTTAGTTTCCTATTGATTAAAACTGTGTCTCAGTTTGATCTGAAGGCAAGTAGATACTGGCCCTCAATCACCTCTGGCTTAGCCTGAGGCAATCTGATCTTTGGTGAAAGTCATCACTGAGCCATCAATTTGAAGTGTGTAAAGACTGGTAATTGTTGCCACCAATACCACAGTAAGCAGAGGCAACTTGAAGCAGTTTGACAGAGTAACAATCCTTGTGAAATTAAGGAGAAGAAGATCGTAAATGCCAAAAGTGAAACAATGTAAATGATTATTTTCTATTTGACTCTAAATATGTAACAAAGCCCAACCTCTTACTGAAGTTCTGCAAAACAATAATCCTAAGAGTTAACTCTTCTTTGAAAATTGACTTAATAATTATTATCTCATAGCATTCTATATCATCTGGGTCAGGGGTGAAATGCTACCGGTTCGCTTCGGTTCGGGCAAACCAGTAGCTAGCTACCGGTTCAATTGAACTGGCAGTTTAAAAAGCTGCCGGTTCCTCCAAACCGGTATTTCCGACGATCAGCTGGGCAGTGGGGTTTAGCTTTGCTAGAAAGCAGGAAATCCTGCTTTCTAGCAAAACTAAATCGTGCACCACAGCTGATCCCCCACCCTCGTTCTACATACCTTTCCAAACCTCCTTTTGGCGTGTACTGCGAATGCGCGCGCACAGCTTGTGCCAAAAGGAGGCTTGGGAAGATAAGTAGAACAGAGGGGGGAATCAGATTTAGCTTTGCTAGAAAGCAGGATTTCTTGCTTTCTAGCAAAGCTAAATCGCATGCCACAGCTGATCCCCCCCCCGCTTCTACTTACCTTCCCAAGCCTCCTTTTGGCACATACTGCGCATACGCAGAGTGCACATTTGGTGCGCACTGTGCCTGTGCACGCAGCACACGTTTGGCATGCACTGTGCAAACGCACACAGCACATGTTTGGTGCACATGCACGGCCAACAAACCGGTATCAAACTGGTTCGGATTTAACCACTGATCTGGGTGCTGATCCAGTCCACATTGGCTTAACTTCAACAGCTTTATAACTGGTGCAGAATTACATAACCCTTTTTTGCATTTTATTTGGGAAATGTGCGTAAGTGTCTTATAGACCAGGTCGCTATCTTGCAAGCTGATATCAGTTTTATAAAACATCAAGTTCTACAGGAGAAAAAGTGAACAAGTATCCAATCATGTTTTATAGGAGAAAAAGTGAACAAATATCCATTCAAATATATGAACATCTACATACAATGTAAGCTCAATTGATTTTGCTTTGCTGTGCAAAGGTAAACATATTTAAGCACCCTCTTTCGGGCATCATGACCTACAATACATACAACAGTACAAGAATGTATTCTTCATTCCAGGTTGCCTAAACATGGAGATGCCTGATGCCCACAGAGTGATATGTAAATGTTCTAGATCAGGGCTGTCAAATTCCCGGCCCATGGGCCGGATGCGTCACACGCTGGCCACGCCCACACCCAGTTTAGCTATGGGGGAAACAGTCCCGATATGTCACGTGATGCTGCCGCGACAATGTGAGTTTGACACCCCTGTTCTAGATGGAAAGACAGATGTGGGTGGATTGGTGAATAAATGGCTGAGCATTCTTTCTGCACTATACCTTCTCTCCCTTCCTCTGCTTAAATATGAGGATGAGAGTGAATTTCCTAAGGTGGAATAAAATAAAATGAAATTTTGATGTAAAAATATTAAATGTCATGTGAAAATGTAAACACCAGTGGTTTCATGAACAGCATTAGCGCTTGCATGCAGCAAAAGCTATATGATGTGCAGCAGGCAAAGTAGAGGCATTAGTTGAAATGGACCAGGTCATGCAATTATTTGGAAAGAAGCTGCTGAGGAGAATAATAAAGTGTGGATACCTGTGTGGATCATAGCTTCCTCCATCTTTATTTCCTGATATAGGAAAATACAAGAGTAACTTTTGTTAGTGTTTAGATTTGGTAAAATCATTCACAACGTAGCTTTCCATGCACAGCATCTAATTCCTAATAATAATTTTATGGGGTTATAATCAAGTAAAGAAGCAGTCCAACAAAGATACCTGAGTAAGGTATGTTCTGAAATAACTGAAATGGGACAAAAAGATGATTAAGTTACAAGAAAAGGGAAAATGTTTATTGTAAAAGAAATGAAACCATAAAAAAAATGGGAGATAAATCTCCAAGGAACAAACCCATGATTTCTAATTATATTACAGATGATAAAAGAATGGATATCTTGCCCCTTTGGGAGGAAGTGAGCTGACTCAGCTATGCACGTCTGTAATAGGAGTTGATGTTGTGCAAGGCTGATGCCAATTCAAATTCCTTTCTCCTATTGGCAAGTTCAGGTTGCTATTGCTATGGGATTGAAACCCTCCTGGTGGTCACTGTAACTTCATCAGGACATCTGATGGGCCTATTTGCTAAGAATCCCATCCAACCCTACTGCATTCCTTCTTTGACTGAGGGCTTTTCTGTATAGTTCTGTACAGAATTCTGTGCAAATAAATTTGTTTAATAAGTAAAAGTAAAATCTACTAACCATAGGTGGAAAATATTTTAGTAGTTGTATCAACAGAGTTTGAAAGCACATCACATTCAACTCATCCCCATCACAACACAGAGGCTGCCTGCTTTCCTGTTGTGCTTCAAAAGGAGTGTTTTCCAACTTATTCTAGCACAACCTGGTAATGCTGTTTGAGGTGCTGTGTTTGATCTAGGTCTGTGTGGCAAACCTATGGCATGCATGCCAGAGGTGGTACGCAGAGCCCTCTCTGCTGGCACACGCACCGTCGCCCTAGGTCAGATCTCTGTGGCGTTTCTTTCGTGAGCGTCTGTTTCCCTGCAAACGACGAAACAGAAGGTCACGAAAGAAAAAGATCTTGCCGTGCTGCCAGTGTTGGGGTGCCCTGCCTCCTGCGGCCAGCTGGTCTTCAGGTCTCTGCTGCGCATGCATGCATGCATGCCCATGCACATGTCCATGCATGCACACCTTTTAGTTTGGGCATGCACGCGCAGTTTGGGCACTCGGTGTCTAAAAGGTTCACTATCACTGCTCTAAGCTATGTAAAAAGAGGCACGTTTCAGGCTTTGTCCATCTCCAGTAGATTTCCTAGTCACCAAAAAGCTCTAAAACCAGCTAAAGAAAATATTTTAATTGACAATACAGAGGATATGCAACATCAAACTAACATTAAGGAACACATATTAAGGTCTCATAATCTAACCATCTTAATGGTTATTCGTATAATAAAAACATAACCACTGTAGGTCATTTATTTTTATTTTATCATTCTCGTATCTCAAATTCCCAATGGATTTTTGAAGAAAATAACCTAGCTTAATTTATTGATAATGGGTAATTATTATTTAAGGTAGGGATGATTTCTTAAATCTATCCTAGCTTACATTGACCAAAATAAAAAAAATAAAAATGCCCGTCTGTTAGAAATATGTTAGGTATTTAACATATGGGTAAATAAGGAAATTGCAGGTTTTTCTACTCCTTAGATGATTGAGCCAATCACTGTCACTCAGTCCAACCCACCTCACAGGGTAATTGTTGTGGGGAAAATAGAAGAAAGAAATATTAGATTGGTTTGTCATCTTGGGTTATTCATAAAATCAATAACGGTGGAATATAAATGAATAAAAATAAAATATTTTGATATGTATTATTCATATGTTCAATGAAGTGCATTTTTTTCTTGAGCTTTCCTTATCTGAAAGTCATTGTCAGGATCCATATTTTGATCCTTGAATTATTGCACAACAAGAGGTTTCACAGACAACTTAGCTGCTCCTTGGACTAATTAGGGGAAACAAAACACAATATGGCAGTTTTTAAACCATAGGTTGTTACCTGTGTCAAGTCCCTTAGGTCTTGGATTGCACTGCTTATAACCTTGACAACTTCGTAGCTCCATTAGCTGAAGATGTAGCTGGTTCAAAATGCCTCTTTCTACCGTATGAACCGAATTTGTTAGCTGGGCAGGGAAAGAAATAAATGAATGCCTGCATCTGCAAAAGGTGTGAACTTTAAATTATTATGCTTATGTATGTGGACTTTCAGCAAGTTATAACTGCTTCTCACATTTCTTTTGTAGTTATATTAATCTCCTTGGAAGACCCCTTGGAAACCTGGCTAGGTGGCTCAGTGGCTAAGAGGCTAAGCTTGTCGATCAGAAAGGTCGGCAGTTCGGCGGTTTGAATCCCTAGTATAGGTCTCCTGCGTGAGCAGGGGGTTGGACTAGATGACCTCCAATGTCCCTTCCAACTCAGTTACTGTTACATATGCAAGGATCTACAAATAATCCTTGATTTACAGCTCTAATGCAGTCTGCCTCTGATGGTCATAAGTTGTGATGGTCATAAAACAGGTCACCCACATGACCAATCCAATCTTTTTGGAAGTGATCATTACATGAACCAAGGGGCTGCTTTTGTCAAAAACTGGAAGTAAATGCCAATTTTTGGCAAAATTGTAATAAAAGGCAGTTATGTGACCACGGGAGCAAAAAGCTGCAAATGCAGGGAGCCTAACATACAGCTATATGACCCAGGTGGGGGGACAACAGCTTTCAAAACTTTGGAACTGGGTTATAAGTACCCCAGGGAAGTCTGTCATAACTTTGAACAGTCTTTAAGCAACTGGTTTTAAATCAAGTGCTACCTGTAATATTTTCTCAGTGCCATATACGCCATGTACTAAGAGAACTGCAAAATACTCATGACTGTACGCTTGGATCAAAACCTGGATGTTTTTGGGGAGACCAGCTTACATTATTTTGAGTTCCATCAAGATATAAAATGGGATATAATTGAAATGTATTAATAGTGGCTTAGCTAAGGTAATGTTCCACAACTGTATCATTTTTAACATAAATTTACCTGATAGGGATCAGAATTCATATCAAAATACTCCAAAAATCCTGTAGCAAATTCACAGAAGAGGAAGTTGTGTGTTTCATTTACTGTTCGCAAACACCAGTAAGTGTTGTTGTTGGAGCTTGTACAAGCACAAAATGATCCCACTGTTATAGGGAAAAAATAAATTTAAACATGCATGTATTCACTTCACTTGAGCAAGGGCAATCCGTTGATAGTTCCATAAGCATATCACAAGCTGTATGCAATGATATTGCATATTAATGGACAATGCTTGCACAAAGTACAGATATAGCTGTTCCAAGTGCACAAAAACATTTCTGCAACCCATCTTATAATGTTAGAAAACAACCTCCTGATGATAAGACCAGTTTGGAATTCAAATTAGCCAGCAGGAGAACTTTCTCTCCTAGGAGTTCTTCAAAGCAGAGCCTAGGCAGCCCACCACTGGATGAGTTTAAGCTCTAGATTTCTTGAACGGAGGAATGGATTGGCCCGTTTGCCTACGAGACCTCCGCCAGATGTATCACTAAATAGATAATAGGCACTGCTAGGTTTCCTAGCATTGTCACATATGTTGCTGTCCCTTTTGCCCTTTTGCACACCATCTATTTAATCAGGCAAATCTTTATACTCCTACTGAGTCACACGAGATCTCTGGTTTCATTTACTTGGAAACTGTTTTCACTCAGAAATATGTAAATTAAATCTAATCAGTTCAGCTCTAAATGTAATTCTAGTTTGAATTAACATACCCATTTTTAATGAGCTCATTGTCTTTTCCTCTCCTCTCCATATGAGATCCAGAACAAATATGCCCTCCAACTCCCTAAGAGCTCACATCAATTCTTATTCCCATGAGCATGCATCTACTGGAAGTGGTTCTCACAGTTCCAGAATGGCGCAGTCTGCCAGTGATTGTTGTCATGAGTAAAGCAAGTGAGTCCAGGAAGGCTGCATTCGTCTCCTTTCTTCTGGCGCTTTTTCCCTTTCCTTTCTTTTTTTCTCCTCCGATTCTCTTTGAAGAGCTGAAGTTTACCATCCACCTCTTGAGCAGCTTCCCTAATCATTCAAGAATATTTAATAGATGTTAAACAATAGCATACTTTAATAATCGAGGCTACAATAAACTAAGTCTATGTACATGTAGATTTTTCACATATGAATTGACAACTATAATTTGGTTTATAGTCTAGAAACATTATGTAGTATATTTTCCCTAGTTCTGGAAGAGTATCATCAGTCACATTGGCTAAGCTCACTACTGCTCATGAGAACTACCGTGTTTCCCAAAAATAAAACCCAGACTTATTTTCTTTTGGGCCCCGAAATAAGCACTGGGGTTTATTTTTGGGGATGTCTTAATTGTTTTGAGTTCCACCTCTGAGAGGTGGGGTGGACCTGCCTGACACACACACTGGCTTACCTTAGGGCCTCATGGCTCCAAGCCCCGACAACTGCCTGGCGGCGGCAGCACCAACTATATGCAACAGAAGCCCATGTCGTTGTTGGCTCACTTCTTCCAGCATCAGTGCGGCACCAGAACAGGAGGCCAAGCAATGCAGCCAGGCAAAACACTCTGTTCCCAAGCGACCCATAGACATCCAAATACTTTTCACCAGATGGAAAAATAAGGGAGAATCAAAGCTTTATCTGCTTGCAAATGGGACACTTTGAAACAGAGCGTCCCACTCACAAGCAGAAGAAGCTTCATCTCCCTCTGGGCGAAAAGTGCATGGTGGAGGCTGTCTCCCACCCACCTCTGCCTCTGTGCTTGGATTTATAGGTATCTGCACTGCACCAAGGGGCCAGCGGGCCACGTCCATTCCCCCGAGCTTATTTTTGGGGTAGGGTTTATATTAGGCCCACTCCAAAAAATTCAGGCTAGGGCTTGTTTTCAGGGTGGGTCTTATTTTTGGGGAAACGCTGTATTATGCAAAATATACGGATTGCACCAGGTTTTGAGAAGTTAATCTGTTTTATCCAGGGGTGGGTTCTAACCGGCTTTACTACCAGTTCTCTTTGTACACGTACTTTGCACGCGATCATCGTGTGGATGCTGGCTTCGCTCACATGCGCACCAAACTTGCGCTTTGCGCAAGCGCATTGCGAATCTGCCCAGCTGAGGTGTGGCAATCTGCTCTGCCGCACCTCTCAGCTGGGTGAAAAAAGAAGAAATATAAGGTCGGAATAATGTGGGGGCGGGCATGAGGGCCCAGCTCCCGAAGAAAGAGAACCGGTTCAGTGATGTAATAGTGTCACCGCTACCGGCTCGGCCGAAGCAGGCCGAACCGGGAGCAACCCACCATTGGTTTTATCTAACCTCTGTGATTTTAGTTTTGCTTTTGTTTTTTATTTTTTCCCCAGAAAAGAAGAACTAGCTTATTTCACAGTGGAACACAGATATTACTTCTCAGCTACTCAACTCTATCATTAAGAATATAAAGACATAAAATCATGTTCCGAAACCTATATGCTTTTAAGTATACATAGAAACCTGACATAAACAACGCTTCCTGCTGTTATAGTCTGCTTTGTCAGTGCTGGAATATGGTTACTGCGGTTTATTTTCCTATTCTTTACTTATGCATTTATCAGGTAGTTAATAACTTAATATGCATTTTTAACAATGGTATTATGCTTCAGAATGGCCCTCTAAAATTTAGGCTGATTAACTCAATAACTTCCTCTTAGAAGCTGTGAACCCTGAGATCTTACAGATGATGATTGGCATATGATACTTTGCCATATAATCACCATCAGTCAATTGCAGCTTTACTTGGAATAGCCTGCATCTTGCAATGATATCCTTAATACCATCAAACAACATCTGCCTATCTCAGGTCCTTGGAAACAACTTGATCGATAAAAATACCAAATTCAGGTCTAAACATCTGTCTTATTGCAATCAACCATAATAATAAAATCCATTGAATTGAGATACGTATATAGAAAATACAAACAAAACATATTAAAACCTAAACAGCTTTAACCCTAAGGGAATAGTGGAATACAAACAGATAATCACTTTCTTTAAAAAAAGAACACATAAACTAGACCCTGTAAAACCTACCAACAATTTAAAAGGAAGTGGACAGCTTATTTGAAGCTGTTAAGTGAGGCCATCTGTGTTTTGAATCTATATCTCTCTTGGTTGATCTAGGCTTCCTGGGAGATGATTTGCAGTAGTGGTGAATGAAGTATTATGAGATTAGGTGGTTTTGCAGGCTCTGAAGGAGACAGTGGTCTAATCACCCCAATAAACTATGATTGGATCCTATGAAACAGACAATTTCATCCAGTCTCCAATCTTCCTTTTTTAGAAGGAGGTTGTGTTTCAGCAAAAGGCCCTGGAGAAAATGAATTAAGTGAGAGCTCTTTCACTTGGTTCAGCTGGAGATGTAACCAGAGGTGGTTTCAGCAGGTTCTGACCAGTTCTGGGGAACCGGTAGCGGAAATTTTGAGTAGTTCGGAGAACCGGTAGTAAAAATTCTGACTGGCCCCGCCCCCATCTATTCTCTGCCTCCCAAGTCCCAGCTGATCCGCCCAGCTGATCGGGAGGAAATGGGGATTTTGCAGTAACTTTCCCCTGGAATGGAGATTTTACAGTATCCTTCCCCTGCCACGCCCACCAAGCCATGCCATGCCATGCCACGCCCACCAAGCCACATCCACAGAACCGGTAGTAAAAATTTTTGAAACCCACCACTGGATGTAACCCTTTTTGATGAACCTATTGTGTGTGTGGGGGAGGGAGAGAGAGATATCTTCCTTCTGACTCTCTTTGATCTCTCAGTAACCTTTAATACCATCAACTACAATTTTATTGGGGATTAGGAGGCACAATGTAATGGTGGTTTTCCTCCTATCTCCAGAACTGATTCCAGCTGGTTTGCTGAGGAGAGACAGATCTCCATGGTGGGGTGGCTTAGTGATCCACTCTCTTCCACTTTTCTTTAACTTAAGTTATATAAATAAAATTGCTAGATGTGGCCATTCATTGGCCTAGTTTAGGGATCATCTGTATAGATGGGAATGTACTGCATTCAGGTAGACTGAAAACAATGTATGTTTAGAAACTGAACAAAATTGAAGTAAAAAGAATTGGGTACATCACAATTCCAGTGAAATGAACAAAAAGTTAAGCCATCAATATGAGATACAACAAAAAAATTGAAATGTAACTAAGGAATTCTTTAAAGCTATTTACTTATTCCAAATCCCACATTATTAGGTGAAACATTTTTTTTTGACAAACTTCCCATAGTATGTGAATGACAAGATGATTGGAAGATAGATCTCATGAATATATGCTGGAAAGATAATAAATTAACAAGACTCACTTGAATGGATGTAGATGACTTGTCTTAAGCTTTTCTTGAACTTTTGCCCCCTTTTCTTTGTGGTAATAGCTATAAAGAAATATTATAACATAAAAAACTTTCTGTAAAATGCCCATTTAAAGCAAAAACATGTCTGATGTTTTAAAATCTGATTATGAGCAGCACTGATACAGTGGGCGTCTTAAAGAAATATGGATCTGGAGTAAAAATTTCTTGGATTTCAGAAGCATTTACTTTGACCAGAAACTTTTTGGTCAAAGCTTTTTTATATTAACAATATAAAACTTAATATATATTTTTTTATATTAACAATATAAAAGATCTGGGACTATAGCAATATGGTCCTAAATTTTGTTTTAAAAATGCCTCTAAGATTACTTACTTCAAAAATCTTCTGAAATTCTACTACTAAGAGCGTTGGTAGTACAATGGTTTAATGCACCCTGTAATTAACACAGCTGCCTGCAATTTCTGCAGGTTCGAATCTTACCAGGCTCAAGGTTGACTCAGCCTTCCATCCTTTCTAAGGTAGGTTAAATGAGGACCCAGTTTGTGGGGGCAATAAGCTGACTTTGTATAAATATACAAAAGTATGAAGGCTATTGCTTAACGCATTGTAAGCCACCCTGAGTCTCCGGAGAAGGGTGGCATATAAATCAAATAAATAAATAAAAAATAATATATATATATATATATAAGTAGAATTCCATCAACTAATGAAATTATATAATGAAACAAAATCCAATAAAACAATACTTTGTCTAACAACACTATATGAGTATTTTTTTTATATGCTGTCATAATTAGTTACAAAATCAACTTAAGAACAATCAGTCATGCTCCCAAGTTAGATGATAATACGTTAAGTTATTGAGAAAGTTTTATATACCTCTTTTTGCTACAGTCACATTCATCTGGTTTTCGTCTTTTAAGATGTCCTCTTACTTCTCTTAAATTTTTAATTTTATCCTGGAGAGCTTCAATCTGAAAAAAGAATGTCTGGTTTAATAGCAATATTATATGCCCAATCCTTATATTGTTCCTGATAAATCTTCCCATTAAACTATTTCATATCATTGCTAAATGTATATGAAAATAATTATTGCTTTTTAACTCTTTAAATTATTCATATATTACAAACACATCTTGTAAATTGTTGTATATTTACACATGCCACTAGAATAGCAAGTTCAGACGTGGTGAACTACCACTAAACAATTATTTCCCAAGGCCATAGAGTGTTTAGAATGTTCTTTAATGTGATGTGGATTATCAAAAGACATTGACTACTTTCAGTCTATTTGTTTAGATTCTGTAGTTTTCCCATGCTCCATTTCTTATATTAGTTTTTTGAAGTGAACAGAATTGTTGTTACACAATCCCAATCAGTGGTGGGTTGCCCCCCTGGTTCGGACCGGTAGTAAAACTGGCAGGAGGCCCTGCCCACTGCTCCGGATGTCGTCATCGGCGATCTGCATATGTGTGAGCGAAGCAAGTGCACGGACGCGATCCTGTTGCGAACTGGTAGTAAAAGTAGAACCCACCCTTGATCCCAATGTGTTTAAAAGTTTCACGTGGGGAAAGACTGGTTTAGGGAATCAAACCCAGAAACATGGCCCATTGTCAGAAGCTGCCTTGTTTGTATCATTATAAATAGGACTACAGTTTGTCCAAATTAGCATTTTATAAGAAATCATAGTGAATGACAGTGGGGATCTTCCATACAAGAAAAGATACTGGAAAAGAGAGAACCACAGATAAGTTTCAACACTGAAACAATAGTTTAGCATTACCTCCAAGAACATATATTGTGCATATCAATATGCAGAAATTTCTACCCTATTCCAATATCATTCCAAATGTTCATTCAATATATATCTTCTGATAAATTATTCTGTCTCAAAATACCAGTTCTAATTCTAAATTAAGAAAAAGACCTTCCAACCTCCTTATCGATGTAGGCTTTGTGATCTTTCCAAGCTCTGGCTGAATGATATAGCTCCCTTTCACAATGGATGGTGTCATTTGAAAGAATAAAACATCTGTAAGGAAAGAATGAAGAGAAAAAATAATAAAGTGTGATATCTTTGAGACACCTTGCCCAGTCTAAATTCTAGGACTCTGCATAGCAATAAAAAAAAGCAAATAACTCTCACGGCTTTAACAGTTAACTGTGGTAAGTGCTTGGCCTAAAAACTTTCTATACAGAAAGCAATACCAATGTTTTAGGAAGTGTATCTAAACATTAAATCTGAGTTTATGAACACTTAAGTATACAGACAGTTCAAGAAAAGGTATTTGCTTTCGAATGTATCTACCGCATTTCCCAGGGCTTAAATGATACAAAACTATCCCTAGAATTGTTATTTTTCTCCTTCTACCTCCATCAAATATTTATCCTACCTTTTAAAAGCTCTCCATAATATTCTCCTCTTTATTATACAAACTAGTCCTATCTCAAATGTGCTTTTCTTGTCCTCTTGGTTCTCAAATATCCTGTATTAAGCATAAAATGCTCTTGTCCAGATTTGAATAAAATCCTCCATGCAATCAAAAACCTGTTTCATCTTGAATTTTCACTCAAGTAAAAATAATTTCAGACCTTCCTGCTCAGTGAGGGAAGTTGAGAAAAGAGGGAATGGCCACACAGGGAAATTGGCAGAAGGGCTTCTGTGCTGCTGTAGCTTTAATGTTTCAGATCTTCTGTAGTTCTTCTAGATCAGAGGTCTTCAAACTTGGCAGCTTTAAGACTTGTGGACTTCAACTCCCAGAATTTTCCAGCCAGCTATGCTGGGAATTGAAGTCCATAAGTCTTAAAGCTGCCAAGTTTGAAGACCTCTATTCTAGATAAACCAAAAGCCTCTTTGGCTTTAGTATTTGATATTCATCCTAAAATGAAAAGCAGACATTCTTTTTGCTCAAAATGTATCCCCAAAGATCTTCTCTCAAAGATCTTCTCTTTTCTATCCCTGAAATCTGCCCTGGAGCTATCTTTACCTCTGCTACCTGGGATAACACACATAGTAGATGGTTCTGAATAAATAATGAAAAGCAATTAAGTAAAGCACTCCTACTTATGAGTAACTTTGACAGAATCTGGCTGGCCAACTGTGTTAGTCCCATCAGCAAGCATTGCTTTAATTCCATCACCATCTTCTGGATGATCTTCCTCTGCTTCCTCTTCTTCCTCTTCACTGTAACTTCCATGCCGCTTAACAATGCTTTTGGACTGAAGGATGTGCAACTCCTCCTCCTCTTCCTCCTCCTTCTCCTCTTCTTCCTCCAGATTTATACTGTATATTTCCCCTTCAAATTCCACAGATAAGGACCGAGTTTGGCGAGTATGGACAAACCGGGGTTTGTATTCTGCATAAGATCACAGACTCATCAATAGGAAACCATAAAATGCACACCAAGCTAACCAAGACATTGGAACTAGGCCTGACATTCTTACAATGCTGATGTCTATACAATCCATATAAATAGTGATAGCTATTTCCAATTCTGCATTTCAGGGCAAAGGTTTTCTAAAGATGGTTTGCTACATTTTTAAAATTATTATTTATTTAAAAATAATTGTAATCCTTTCCAATCTTGACAGACTCTCGATGGCTAACAGAAAACAAATATCATTTAAATGGAACGTGAAAATAATGAAAACAACAATATATAAAAATAACTATAATGGTTGTCTGTCCAGAATCAGTTAGGACCATACCAACTTTCACTAGTTTGTAAAATGCAAAAAAGACTGAGCACCTTAACCATCAGAAAGATATTCCACAAAGGGCGAGCTACCACTGAGAAAGGCTATGATCTCATCCATATCAAATGTACATTGCAAGGAGGCAGGCCTTTCTGCAGGGCCTCTCTAGATGGCTGGACTGGATGGGCAATTTCAATTCAGTTATGTCTTTAAAAGATAGCTAGTATTGAAAGAATATGCTTGTTTTATGCAGATAGAAGAATGAGCTAGTAAAATGAATTGCACAAATTCTGCAGGTGGGAAATTTAATTTTTGAATGCTCTGCAATGTAAAACTAAGACATTCTTTATAAGATTTTACCTTTGCTCTTCCAGATTACCACCTGAATATTTTTTTAGGATGATAATTCAAAGATGTGATTCCCATTCTAACAAGTGAGTCTGAATACAGTGGCAGTTTTTTTTTTTTCAACCTATAAGGAATAAATTATTCTTTAGCATTGCTGCCCATCAAGATCTCTGGCTTTTTCAAATCTATCATCACCTACTTTGTACACTGGATGTCCTCAGGAAGCCTCTTTGATTTTTCCTTTGGGCCCGACTGGTCTGATAATCAGCCTCCCCGCAATCACAGTCATTTTCTTTGCTGCTATATCCCTGGGAATGTATACTCCGTGTTCTTTTTCTCATAGCAAGAATGTCACTTGCCCCTTTGCATTTGTGAATACGTAGTTTTCCAGACGTGTCTTCAATACATTGCCATTTCTGTGTGAAAAGAAAAAGACAGTCCAGTGAAATACAGATGGCAATAATAACCTAGAGAACATTTATTTCTTTCTGAATCTTGTTAAACATTAATCTGTGTACTACAGTGACATTCATACTAGCCTCATCTTACCATTACTGCATAGATATTCAGGATGCTGCTCTCAAATACCAACCCTGCTACAACATACAGGTTAGCAGATTGTGTGCAGCAGTGCTCAAAATTTGTCAGATGATGACCAGTGCTACAAACTATGGTAGATTTAATGAGCACCTAGTTAGTTATATCATAATGCTCTGTAACTTGACCTAGACTTCCACATACTGTATTAACATTTTAAGGTCCCCTACACCTCATCTAAAGCATCTTTTAGATTTTTGTTTCTATATATACTTTGTTTTTTAAATTCATATACATTTTATATTTTATAGCTTTTAAAAATATAGAATTTTATTTTTTAACTCTGATTTAACTTCTGGTTTTTAAATGACTATACTCCACCCTTCCTATGACAATAAATAAATAAAAAATTAAATGTTTTTGGGCAAATTAGTTTTTTAAAAAATGAAATGCAAACAAGGTAGAAATCCTTCAGGTGAATTTTGTTGGGAGAGGATACATTTATAATTTGCCAAATTCAAAAAGTACTTGCCTGATTGAGGCTGCACTTCTTGCTGTTACCAAAAGGGGTCGGCAGAACTCTGCTCATAATTTAATGTTTTGAGATGCATACAAAGTTTCTTTATTCTGAGAAAGATATCCACAGCTACTAGTGGAAAAATAATTCTAGTAGAAAAGTAGTAATCTGTTTTATAAAGTTACAGCTCTATTCAATGAGAAGTGTTTCATTCATGATAACCAGGAAGCTACATCATTAACAAGAAGATCAATCCATCAAGTCATGTCAACTCTCAGTGACTACATAGATACATTTTCTCCAGTG
Organism: Pituophis catenifer annectens; assembly: GCF_029215685.1. Taxonomy (NCBI): domain Eukaryota; kingdom Metazoa; phylum Chordata; class Lepidosauria; order Squamata; family Colubridae; genus Pituophis; species Pituophis catenifer. The sequence goes on from NW_027256883.1 coordinate 37,082,830, forward strand.
GGATTTATCCCTAACTTGGTATTTCAGATCTTTGAATGGTGCACCTGTCACCACTGTTAGTTAGCCCAACAAAAGGACTAGAATAACTAAAATTTATAGCATCTAATCTGGTGCTTAGCATTTCTTGAGTTAAATAGATAAAACAACCCTCTGTTGACTTCATCCTTGATGAGGAGTCACCCTGCGTATACAGGATACCTCACTGAATATTGAAGCCACTACTTGAACTGCCAGAATTCTATATATAATTTTCAGAAAATAGACAGGTAATTAATAAGTAATCCCATCTTTATGTTTTTACACTCCGATATAAAAGTAATACACTCATCTCAATCATGGGAGGACTACTGGGTAGTTTTATATTGTAATAGGAGGATGTAGAAGTGAGGAAAGATAATTCCCGTACCAAAGTGATAAAGCATGTGCTATTTGCTAAAATTTGAATTTATTTATTTATCATTGATTTTTTAGAACGCCTGTTGGAAATAGGCAAATTATTCTTATATTATAGACAGAGAACCACATTTTGCCCAAGATCATCCATTAAAATAGCAAAGAATTTTACTGATTTTCTCAGACACTTATTGCTTAATTCTGACCGTGAAACCTAAACAATTTATAGATGTAAGAATATATAGGCATGTTTATCTTGACTGTATGTATAGTAGCTTTCTGATATTGCTGTGTTTTCTCAGAGTAATCCTGGACCTTGTGCTTCCATCTTCCTGCTGCATTCTTTTCTAAAATTATTTTCACAGACTAAGCTATCTGGAGAAAAAAAAACTTTTCCTGTCTGTTGAAGAAATTACAGAGAACCAATGGTGACAAACATAATTCTGGAAAGATTTGCAATAAACCACATGAGGTAGATTATGATGATCTCCCTTTATTGGTTTTTGTAAGAGTGTTAATGTAGCTTTGTATTCAACATCATTAAAGTGCAATAAATGTCCCTCTGAAGTCTAAAAAGTGAACACCGTTTATTTAATATGCTGTGACAGCTTGAAACAGCCACAAAAGCCTTTCGTGTAATAAGGAAATTAATTACATCGTCTACAAAATATGTCTCAATGATAGGCACGCCTGAAGGTTAGGGAAAGAAACATTGCCAGCTGACAATTCAAGCTTTAAATATGCTGGAAAGTTTGACTGCCAAGACATAAAAAGTGCAATACGGAGTAAAGAACTTATTCATAGGCTTCAGCAAGACTTAAATTTCCTCAACGTGGTAAAAGAGGGTACTTAAGAATGAATAGATGCTGAGTGAAGGTAGTTGGAATACACAGGCAGTCCCTGGTAACAGCCATTCAATTATGACTGTTTAAAGTTACAAAGGCACTGAATGAGAAGTGGCTATGACCAGTTCTCAAAGTTCCAGCACCCCCACAATTACATGATTATGATTTGTGTGCTTCGCAACCGGCTTACAGTTGCAGCAGCCACCTATGTGACTGTAATTTGCAACCTTCCTTGCTGGCAAAGGAAGCAAGCGAAGTCAAGGGTCAAGATGGTAGGGGTAGACTGCAAATTGTTGGGGTAAGTCCTCCCCACCAATGCACCCAGCCCCTTTGTACTGCCACCATGTCCCCTGGTCACTCACACACCATCACACACCTTTGCCCATGTGGCAGCAGCCACCCCAAGACCTGCTGACTCCTGCCATAACTCCTGCTATTTGCACACTCTTGTGCATTTTTCTTGCCAGCAGCAGCGATCTACTTAACTGCCAGCCTGCTTATAAGATAAGTGGGACTTGCAACTTCTTGTCAGCTTCCCCCAATGCCATCATAACTCAAGGACCACCTTTAAAAGTAAGTGATTAGAGGAAATAAATATGTTACAATTGTTTGATCTTACAAAGAGAAGAGGATTGACTTGTGACTGTTTATATATATGAAGGTGGGGTAATGGGCTGAGTTGAAAGGAAAGTCTGAGAAAGTCATGATAGGATGGAGTTGATAAAACTCATAATTGCTAGGTTTATCAGGAGCCTCTTTAATGAGTGCTACATACCTTAATTAATCAACTCACAAAAAGTTAATCTCTTTTGTTTGTTTGTTTGGGTGGTCTATATCATCCTTTTTTCATTTATATTGACCCAAATGCATTCAAGATGGTTTTCATCATTGTTTTGCTCTATTTCTGTAGATAAGTAATTATTTCTTATATATAATGGAACTCCACCTCTTCTTTTATTAGGTCTGTTTCTTTCATCCCTCTAGCTGTATATTCCATTCATGGGTTTCATCCCACCAAGTTTCCATAATGCAACAATAGCATATCTGCCCTCATGAACTTGAATTTCTAGATCACCCTGTTTATTTCTCATCCTTTGGCATTGCTGTATAGACATTTGAGTCCTTTTGGACTGACCCTGTATTTACTTTCTACATACACTGTTTGTATCTGAGTTCTCCTTCTTTCTTACCACATGTTTGATTAGTGCACATGCTATGGCACACACTATCAAAAATTTGATTTTACTTGGTAGTAAAAAGTCCCTTACAAAGCTGGTTCATATGACATGTGCTATCAAATTAATCACTGCATTATCACATCAGCTCTTAAAGAATTATGAATTATATTTAATTATAATTAAATATTATATGATTATCTGTTGCTTACCTGACCAGGTTGTTCACAAGCTGTTTGGTATCGCGTCTGTTGACATAATTCTTTTACTCTCTCATATTTAGGCAAATGATTTGATTGCTGGGTATTTTTGCCCAATTCTTCCTTCTTACGCAAAAATTTGCTTTAAAAAGAAAAGAGACAGTACTTTTGAGAATGTATGAATAATATACATGAATCAAAACAGAAGTGTCTCTATAAGATGGAAGTAAATCAACAAGGACTGACAATTGTTTATCAGAGAATTAAAATGCAATGCATTTTAAACACAGGTCAGGGTGAGGCATGAGAAGAGCTTTAATCTAAAGCAGTGTTTCTCAACCTTGGCAACTTTAAGATGGGTAGACTTCAATTCCCAGAATTCCCCAACCTGCATGGATGGACTTCAACTCCCAGAATTCTCCTGCCTCCACACTGAAGTCCACATATCTTAAAGTTGCCAAAGACTGAGAAACACTAACATAAAGAGATCTTTGAGCAGTCTTATATGATTTATATATGTTCACCAGGATATCTAAAAAGATCTTCTGCATGCTCAGTTCTTTCCATGTACAGATTTCCAAATTTTGCAGGGAGATCCGAACACTGGAGGGGGAACATATTTTAGTGTAGAACGTGTATATGTATATGTATATGATATATTTGTATATGTTGGACAAAGGTGACTGGCAGGATTCAATGCTGCATTTCATGCAGTTGTTGTCTCCTAATGAGAAAATGCATGGATGGAAGAAAGATATATGTTCTACATTAAAATATGCAGGATAAACTCAAACAGGGATATGACATTTGCAAAACCCTTTCTATCATTTCTTGGCAATGGCTGAAAAAAGAGGGCAGAGTAAGAGTTGGCATCTGGCCTCGCCTTTAGTACTGCACTGGATGATCTCCCTAGGCTTGTTCACCACAAGCTTTTAACATGGAAGCTGTCAAAGAGTTGGAAGGATTCCTTCCTCAGCGCATATACTTTGGCAGACCCCTTCTTATGTACTTCAGTTGTGATAATATCTGACTGGGGCAAGGATGAAAAGAGACAAACCAGCAGTGTCTTTTGTCAAATGACAAAAAAGAGAGAGAGGGGTGGGGAGAGAGAAAGAGAGAGAGAGAGAGAGGGAGAGAGAGAGAGAGAAAAAAAAGAACAGATTCTCTTCTCTAGGCATGCTGGTTTGTGAGGGACAGTGCAGTCCTAAAACCAAACCAATTTCATTCTTATTAAAATGTTGGGTTTTGCTATTTTTTTCCTTTCCTCAGTTCCTAAAGGGTGCCATTGGGAAAAGTTTGTATTACTAAAACTGAGGAGATGGAAAGCAGCTCACACCCAGTGAGATCTGGGAGGAAAAAGCCCAAATATTGTTCCCGTTTTGCCTTCTTCCAATTCTCTAAAGCATCCAAGGAGATTTTCTTTTACAATTCGGGTCAACCTGGCATGGCAACGAATCAGCTTCACAACCTGCACTGTTAATAGTAGCAAAACAAGGTTGAACAAAGGATGTCTTTGCATTCAGAATTAAGAGGATTGCCCACCAGGCAATTTTCCTAGAACTCACTCAACTTCAATAATTACCCTCTTTCCACCAGGAATGTATCACGCCAGACTTTGGTTTTCTTGTTTGTTCGAAACCTAAAATCAAAATAACAATAATTTACTGTTGGCATTCATGGCTATGTTTGGCTATGCAATTAAAGATGACTAATTTATTTTTACTCCAAGCAAATTATTTGCTCACAACTTCCACAATTTTATAAATATGATCTTTAAAATTGTTTCGTGTGCTGGGAAAGCAAGGGTCACTTATACTTGTTTAGACATGTTTCATTTTCCATTTGCTTCACAATCTAACTCAGGCACTCGCTGCCAAATAAACTTCAAGAAAGTGTTCAGCTCACCTGTTCCCTGGTTTTTCAAGGTCCAGAAGTTTAAGAATAGATTTGCCATCCATATCTGGAGGTGTCTCGAGTCCTGCAATATCCAAAACTGTTGGAGCAAGGTCAATATTCAGCACCATGTGAGATACTCTGCAAATGAACAGAAAAGGTCGGAGCTGTATTATGCACATTAGAAGAAACATCTTAAATCTTTGTAGAATTAAAAGAATCTGAGTGTCATTTTATACAAGTACAGCACCTTAAGACAACATTGTATGCAATGGCAGTTTCAAGTTTCTTCCAAGTTTCCCTTACCGGACAGTGAATTAGGACAAGGCACACTAATTTCATGATGTACTAAGTTATGCAATGAGATAAAGCAGCCATGCTATTTGAGCCAGCAGACTTGTGGCTAAATATTTATATACCCCATAAAGCCACAGTAAGTGAAATATATCCTCACATGACCCCATTACAGTCTTAGCAGCAAGCTACAAAATAACTGTCCAAGGCTATAACAATAAAAAAGGAATATGCCATTATATTTCTAGCAAAGTTGGGAAAGAATAACATTTACAAAGTAACAAAAAAGATGCTCTTCTTTGTTCATGCTTTGCAAATAATCTTGATGAAATAAATCATCCACAAGAATGACAATCAAATGTGCTTACAAATATTTTACATTAGGTACAACAGCTGTGCTGCAGACATAGGAGAACGTACACTGATCCCGGCTCTATACTTGGACCACGAATAAAGAAAGGAACACGAATATCAAAATCATATGGCATTGACTTTCCCTTGACCAGTCCAAACTGTCCAATATGGTAACCATGATCAGCAGTGTAAATAATGTAAGTATTCTCCAGTTCTCCAGTTTCCACTAGCATATGATATAACTGAAATGCAATAAATGGAAAAAAGATCAATGCAAACCAATGCTAAATCAATCATTATAAATACACACAAAGCAGTATTTACAAATTTTACATTTAAACAATTCTGTTAGGGCTATATCACTAAAACCAATTAAAATCCAGCTATCATGAAACATTCACCATATGCTTCTAGAAGAGATTAAACAAATTCCATCAGATGTAAAGCAATATTGAAATGCCACATTTTACAGCTTGAAGCTTCAAACAAAATGCATGCATTTCATCAGTGGTTTCCAGATTGGAACAAAGCGCAGTAGTTTTGCATGATTTTGGAAACGAACTAGTTTGTTTCAAAGTTGAAACAATTGAGGCTTTCAACCATTATAAGAGTGACAATTGGACTTCGGTGCCGAGTATTTATTTTTTCTCTTTTTAATTCCTAGCCTACCAATTCAACAGCAGGATTTTGGCTTGACTGATCTGAAACATTCTAGGCCACTTAAGGAAAAGTGGCCATTCATTTTGTAGGCCCAGAGAAAGAGGGGAACTGCTGCAACTGACCACCTGCAACAGGGCTGCTACAGCTGTCTGCCTTCAAGGCAACCCCATCTTCCTGATCCATCCTACTTTAGCAGGTTGTTGCTTTTTAATGAGTTTATGCTTCACTACAATGTACTGTATTAGATGGGAAGATTGATTCTCCCTCCCCTTAACCCTGCTTTTCGGTTATCTCGCGCACATAAAGAAACAACTTACAGTGACGTGAAATCCTTTCTTTTTGCTTTATTTTTCTTTCACCTTTCCTTTACAGTACCCCTCCAGTTTAAGGCTAGATAACTAGATCCAGTTTATCTGCCCTATTAAATTATACTTCCCAAAGTCATGATGGGAAGAGGCAGAGGAATAGATAAAGAGAGAGATGCTAACCAGAAAGAAGAGAAGGACCAAGGCAGAATTTGCTGGTCAGCGTGGGCAGAAAAGAACTGCACAGAGGCCTGACTTAATAATACACTCTTCTTGTGCTACATCAGCTAGCATCATAACAGAACAAGCCAAGACAAAGCCCAGGACCAAAGAATAGGGTCTTCCCTCTTCACAAACAGAAAACAGCTTCCATTAGCAAGCCACTGGCCTGATCATCATTCCCTACCCATATATGGTTATTGGTGCTCCATGAAAGCTGTTCTTCAGATACCAATTCACTTGTGTCTAGCACTAGATGTAGAAGGTGGAAAGAAGAGCTGCTACCAAGAAACAGAGAAAAGGAGCCTGAAGCCAGGCCAAGAATTTAATGTGAATAAAAGTTTAAAACAAGTTCTTCCCTAGCTCACATGAAGATAAAGGGAAGGATGGGAGAATACATTCAGACTTGTAAGATTCTATTATTGCACCTTTACAATAAAAGTAGTACTTATCTATGAGGCATTGGTTTCCTAGACTGATCTACTTTGAAGGGCGGACTATATTCTTCCCATCCTTATTGTGAGTATTCAGTGGGACCCTGGTTGCTAATTATCTTGCAAGATAAAATGCACTGGCTCTGAGACCACACACACTTTATTGCCTTAAAGACATAGACATGATTCTTGCAGCAGCCACAGCCAAGTCAGATGAAAAAGACAGCTAACACAATGTCTTCATGCCATTGCCTGCCTATTTAGTAAGTAAACTATTGCTATTTTTAAAATTAATTCTGTTATGGTGAAACTTAAGTTCATGATATGGATAGTAGGCAGGTAAATACAAAGTAAGTGTGCTTGTGAGAATGAGGCCTTGTGAAGTAACGTTGCTGAGATTAATTTGCCTTGAATGATTTGTTGGGCCTATTTGGAAGTGGGCAGTCTGTGCAAGCTATTATGACTTGTAGAAGCTGAGTTTTCAAAGTGTATTCAAAAATACACCAACTGACATTTGGAATTGTTTGATGAACTTTTGATTTCTCTTCTGTTTAACTTTTGCTGATTCGGCTGTGGTTATATGAGTGATATATGTTTGTGAATATACAATCAAATGCAAATAAACACATGAGTACATAATTGTCCCGACTATTGCTTAATCAGTTTTCAGAAAACATTCTGGTCTTGTTTTATACTCAACCAATATTCTGTATTTTTTCTGCGAGAATTATAATTAAGCATTTAAAGTAGTGAACGGTACTTAGTTTAAAAATTATCTGGAAAGATAACCACAAACCTGATAGGTAGAACCCATAAAAAAATAACTTTTTGTCTATGTCTGCATCTAATTACTTACTTATAGCTTGGCTGGTTGGTTTTGTATTTGCACGCTGGCTGTTAACTGTTGAATATCAATGAGTCTTTCTAGCTTCCTCTCTTTGGTTTGTACTGTGTTGCTGAGCATCCCAGGGATGTGTTTAATTGAAGGCTTTTGTGGCCTTTCCTGAACACCTTAAGGGTTTTTCTAAGTTAATGGTTGGGTGAAAATGCTTTAATTATGATTTTTATAAATGTTTTTATTCGCCACTTTTCCCAACCATCATGTGAGTTCATTGGCCAGCACAGCCATCACCTACTTTTGTGGTCCTGGGCCATAAAACAAGGCAGCAGCAACAGCACTTAGACTTACTGTATATACAGCTTCACAGTGCTTTACAGCATCTCTAAGCAGTTTACCCAGTCAGCATATTGCCTGCAACAATCTTGAGTCCTCACTTTACGGACCTCGGATGGAACGCTGAGAAGGCAGTCAGTTTCTGATTCCAAGTTCTCATTCTTCTCTTGGAATCCCAGAGCATACAATTTATTTTAAGTTTGATATGATGAAAGACTGAATCTGGTTTGAATTTTATTTTATTTGATTGTTTCAAATGGGGTTGTTTGTTTCAGGCTCAAAACAAACCATGTTTTCCATTTTATGTACACCCTGGGAAGCTTTTGTAGGTCTCTGCATTTCTGATATTCTCCAGGTCATATTAATCTATTTGGCTGCAAAACAAGCAACTATGACTGTATAATTAAACTTTAGAGACTATCACTGACACAAAGTCTCTTGAAATGTGTTCAAATACAATTTGTTTAACATTTCTGTCTTTTCTTTTTCATCAGCTAAAATGAACCTATCAAATTATTTGCAATGAATATTTCAAACAACCCAAGGAAGCTTCTATTATATAATGTTTTCAATTAGTACAGAACACAGAGTGACTCATACAGGTAGTTCTCGACTTACAACTATTTGTTTAGTGACCATTTGAAGTTACAACAGTGCTGAAAAGTGACTTATGATCATTTTCCCCATTTATGGCCATAACAGCATCGCCATGGTTACATGATCAAAATTTGGGTTCTTGCTTACTGGCATGGATTTATGACAGTTACACTGTCCTAGGGTCCTGTGATCACCTTTTTGCAACCTTTCCAACTGGTTTTTGACAAGCAAAGTCAATGGGGAAAGCCAGATTTGCTTAACAAACACACAATACACTTAACAACTATAGTGATTTAGTTAACCACTCTGGCAAAAAAGGTCATAAAATGAGCTTAACACTTAACAACTGCTTCGCTTAGCAACAGAAATTTTGGGCTCAGTTATGATCATAGGTTTCGGATTACCTGTACACTACAATGCTTCACTAAACAACCCTTGTGCATATACTGACTATTTTACCAGATGAAATCGTACCCTTTTTCATGCACTTGGTTTGCCTTTTAATCGGTACTGTTGAAAGAATGAATGGAATAAAAATTGGGGTATTCATATAAAAATGGAATGGACTGGTAAGTAGAATTCTGGGAGAAGGATTTCCTACCACAGCAATATTCAAAACAGAGCAGAATGTAATACTACAGAATGGCTTTAAGCATTTTTATTTGCTTACCCTTTCCATGGAATCATCAACTGACAGCAGAGTTTGAAGTCTTTTGCGTTGCAAGGTATTCGTAAATTCCATATGGATGGGAAGCATAGGCCCTGTATACTGCATGATCCAATGCTTATCCATATTGGGTGCATAGTTGTAACTAGGAGTTCTACAGGAGAAGATAATATAGATTAAGCTCCAGATGCAAAATCTGCCCCTTTTGCTATTATCTACCACACATCAAAATAACTTTTAGAAAAAATGCAAGGTTATGAAATGCATTTATAAATTACCAGTTGAGAGTAAGCAATCACAATTAAGTAGGTAGTTTATTTCATACAATTCTGAGATCTGACGTCCAGCATGTTATTTATAATCCCAATATTATAATCACCTGGTCTTTTCTGAGGCTGATGTTTCACTTCTCATCCAAGAAGCTTCTTTAGCTCCAGAGCTAAAGAAGCTTCTTGGATGAGAAGTGAAACATCTTCAAAGAAAAACTAGAAAGTCCAGTTGCCTCTTGAAAAAACACCTTTGGGACAACTATGACCTGGTTGACTGAGAATCTCCATAGACATTAATTGATGTTTTAAATAATAAAGGCAATATGCTCCTAAGAAACAACTTTCTCGGGAGATGAGTGTTGTTCTGTGTGACTCCCAAGGTCTAAACTAATCTCTTCCTTGAAAGCCATAGACTAGTGTTTTTCAAACTTGGTCACTTTAAAAGGTATGGACTTAAACCCCAAGAACTGCCCAGGCAGCATACTTTCAACTTTCAGGCTTGCTGGCTGTACCACAGCAAGTTTTTTTCCACTAATTTCTGAAAATTAATATTTTTGAAATTAATATATAGGTAAACGTCTGTACTATATGTATATCACAGTCATGAGAATTAGGAAAATTAAGAATAAATAGTATTTCCCTTACTCAATAGCAAAAAGAAAATTTCCTACTGGTGCTAGAATGTCATGTAATTAAGCAATTGCTTAATTAACAGACATTCCTCATTAATAGACACTGTATCATAGTTCTTTAGTAAAAATGATAATTTTTCATCTAACTTTGCCAAGTTATCAAGCAACATTTGTTCTGCTTTCCATTCTTTGCTGCAGACAGCTCCTATGGTTGCACAGCATCACAATTTCTGCCACTCACATAAATAAACAAATAAAATAAAACTAAACACGCACATACCATGCCACTGTCTGCAGCACTGTTATCTTGATTTCTGTATAACTGCCATGATTAGAGCGAGAAAATAGTGTTTATCTTCCGTTTTGATTACTAAAGAGTCTATTGATGTTTGGATGCTGTCCACAGAAAGTCAAGCTGCCCCAGTTGCCCCTAAGACAATGGCTGCAGCCATCATTACGAAGGATGTTATGTCTGTTCTCATTATGATATGGGAGAATATAACACTAATGCTACTGTTTGTGCTGTAAATATTTCATTGGGTGTTGCTGAAAACAGAATGCCCCGAGTCAAAGATTTTAATGTCCTCTGAGACATCCATAACTGAATTATTGAAGGCTAATACTCTTCAGGCCATAATAATGTCTTTCAAATCTCAGTCTCACCAGTGCAATTTACACATGGTTGGAATTCCACAATGAGCAGAACATATTAGGTGGGATATTAGCTCTGCCAGAAGATTATCAGTAGAAACCGAGAGGGGTCCCTGCATTCCACCCTTTCCTTTTTCTATAGCTGACAAGCCTTTGCCATTTATTGGGAAATATCTCCGACTGAGATCCATATTATGTTCTGTCCAAACTACCTTAAAAAATTATAAGAATGTAAGAAGGTTTATCTCCCAAATCGTATCTCCCAATACGATTTGGGAGATAAATTTTAAAATGTTATTGAATTTTCAGTCATTTTTGTTATCTGTCAAGCTAAGGGCATCCAGAAATCTTGTGGAAGCAGGAAAAAGCAAACTGTATTTTAAAAAAATTTCACTAGCAAAGTCACATTAATGTAGGGCTGTCAAACTCGTGGCCCGTGGCCAGATGTGTTACACACTGGCCATGCCCATGCCTGGTTTAGCGAAGGAGGAAAAAAGTCCCTGATACGTCATGTCATGCCAGTGGCAGATTAAGGCTCACTGGTGCCCTAAACACTGACAAATCTTGGTGCTCCCCTCCTTTGTACATACTATACAAATGAAGCCCAGCTTAGGCTACATAAAACTTTGTGGTGCCCCTTTGGGTCTGGTGCCCTAAGCACGTGCTTAGTCTACTTAATGGTTAATACACCACTGCATGACGCCACTGTGACGCCACAAGTTTGACAGGCCTACATCAGTGGATTGAAAATTTCCCCCCTTTTCTACAGAATTTATTTCTAACTTCAAGCTCTTTCTCTCTAATTCATGATCATACATTTGTTTGTTTTGCACACTGTTAGAGTTTGGAGCTACAAGGAAAAGTTAATAAACTGTAGTCCTTTTTAAGATGTAATTTATTTTCTCCTCTTTGCTCTTCTCCTTTTTCTTAATCTTAATCTGGCCTTCCAAAAGATATATATTCAATGGCAAATAAAAAGTTTATTTCATTTTTGTCTCCTGTTCAGTTCTGTATAAAATTAATAATATAATTATTAATATAATTTATTAATGTGTTTAGAGGAAATTAGAGATGCTTCATAATAATGAACCATTTTTAATTTTTTTTTCTCAGAGATACTGTGTTTGCATATTTACAACAGTCAAGTCCTTTGTATCCTGTCTTAATTAATCCTTGTGGCACTTCTCTTTGATTGAACTTTTAGGGTCTAGATCAGGGATGTCAAACTCATGTCGTCATGGCAGTGTCATGTGATGTATCGGGAATTTTTCCCCCCTTCGCTAAACCAGGCATGGCATGGCCAGCATGTGATGCATCCAGCTTGCGAACCGGGAGCTTGACAGCTCTGGTCTAGATGATCTTTATATAAAACTCATATAGTTACAAGCAATAAATAAGTCCTACATAAAGCTTGGGTGAGGGAAATATATATATGAGACAACTCTGAATGTGCAAGGAACGTTGCAACTGGATAGATTTTTTAAAATAAGATTGCTTTTATTTACAGTGCATCTGATGATCTGATGATCTTAGTGGTTTATAGTCCTCCATTCAGTACAAAGATTAAAAACAAAATATAATAAAATAATGTAAATAAAATAAAAACTTTTCTTTCTCTTCCTTCCAATTTGGTTTCAGAACGTTTCACTACTTAGAAATTCTGAAAAAAGTAGGTGGATGGCAGTTGATGAACAGTGGTAAAATTCTGTGGTGTCCAGATTATAAATTACATTTCTTACAGGAATAAGAAACCTATTGTATATGTCTAGCTGCATTTTGCCAGTACAGGTAATCTTCAATTTACAACAGTTTGTTTAGTGACCATTCGATGTTACAGTGGTACTGAAAAAAGTGACATGAGCAAGTATTCAAAATTTGGCAACTGACTCATACTTATGACGGTTGCAGTGTCCTGGAGTCATGTGATCACCTTTTGCGACCTTCTGACAAGGAAAGTCAATGGGGAAGCCAAGTTCACTTAACAACTGTGTTACTAATTTAACAACTGCAGTGATTCACTTAATGACTGTGGCAAGGAAGGTTGTAAAATGAGGCAAAAATTACTTAACAACAATGTCACTTAGCAACAAATTTTGAGCTCAATTGCTAAGTCAAGGACTATCTGTGTATTCGTCTGGTATCCTATCTGGTTATTCTGAATTGCATTAAATCAGCCAGAATTAATTAGGTTTCAATAAAAATATTTACATAAAAATATTTAGGCTGTATTCTGAATTCTTTATTTATCTTGCTATAAAAATTCCATAGAAGTTCAATTTAAATTTGTCTGCAACTTCAAACAAACATAAGAATATCTAGTTCTCAGACTTGGAGGTAAAATTAATATTATTAAAATTAATTTAACTCGAAGATGATTTATATTTTAAAAGAACTTTCTATTTATATTCCTTTTATATTATTTAATAGCATTAATAGCTTACTACACTATTACATCTTCTAAAACACTTTCTCGTATGCTTTAAGATTTTTACTGTGTTAGGATTCAACTGTCTGCTGACAAAGATCATTTTCAAGCCTATTATTAGGTATTTTTTCCAGTTCTGGGCACTGTATAGAATAAAGAATTGCAAATTCAATTCCTTTTGGGCCTCAGTTTCAAAAGTTCTATTTGACCTCAGTAAAATACTGATGAATATTATCTTTATTTGATTTATCACTTTCTTACTTGCATTTAATTCTGCAAAGTACAGTCATGTGGAAAATAAAGGACTGTGGCTAAAATTTTGAAGGTCTTAGCCATGAACAAGTTATATTATTTTCCCAATGAATTAGCAAGGAATAAAACTTTCAACAATTTAGTCATTTTTTATATTTCTTTTGTACATAATATATTTTTTCTAGCCTTTCAATCCTTTTGTCTTTCATTTTAATATTACTTCCCATTGTTAACATTATACAAATACATTTGTTAGTCTGACTTAATACAAACTAAACCAAAAAAGAAAAGTCAGACAGCTTAAATTTAAACCCATTACCCAGAAAAAAATGGTACCAAAATATATTTGACCACCAAAAGAGAAGAATCCTCAATAGTTAAATATTCAAATGATGACACTTCTTACCAAATGATTATATTACTTTTGCCATTATTTTCATGAGCTATGCCAAAAGAAAAGTCAGGCAGACATTGGATTTTTCCTTTGTTATCTGGCCATGATAAGCTGGCAGCATATTAAACTGCAGAAACCATTCCTTTAGCAATTTAGGCATGCAAACTGGCAGTTTATCTTCCATTTCTTCTTTTACTCCTCCAGATAAAATCTTACTCTGTTTAGTCTTTCATTATTAAAACAACCTGCAGCAACCACTGAATAAAAGTTGCATAATACTCCCAGAATTTCAAGACAGCTGGGTTGGGAGAAAATAGTGATTTCTGATTTGTGCTTTCACACTTTTTATAATCAGTTAAGCACAAATAATTTTGACTTCAACTATTACCGTACATATTTGCAGGAATGCATACGGAGTTTAACAAAAGTTTCCAAGGTTACCAAGTTCAGATATTAATATCATACAGTGTTCAGTGCAGACGAAACTTCTCTCAATCTCCTAATACAGAAGAGTGGAAGTGGCTGCTAAGTTTAATGCTTGAGAGCCTTCTTTGATCATTTTTAAAGTGAGCACAGATTCCACATGCAAAATGCGGGCAAGGGTGAAGACAAACAATTTAACTCTGCTTTGCCCTCCATCATTTCCAACAGGTAACAAGCCACTCACTGCAAAAGAGGGCTTCCTTTGTCTATGAAGACCTTTCATTTAATTGGAAACCCTGGTCAATCAGAGCTCTCAAGTGTGCAGACAGCCTCCACAGAGAGTGGAGTCTCTCAGCTGCAGACACCCCCTCCCCCATATGTAGAGGGCGATGGGAACAGTACAGCTTACATGCTTTAAAAATGATTAAATGGGGCTATTACTTGGCCTTAGTTTCAACCACTCCATGAAATCTGCTTCTAATTAAATTTTTAGAACACAGCCATGTCTGAGAGGCTTCAGGCAAGTTCTCCCTCCCCTTCCTTACTCCCCTGCCTCATCCTGCTATCCTGTCTGCTACCCTGTTTATTTTTGGGGTGGGGGAAGAAACGTTAACTGCTGAACTGATAATGCATACTTTTTTTAGAAAGTCAAAAATTTTAGAAAGTCAACCTTTCAGTATTTAAAAAGTAAGTGCTCTGGCCTAAATAGAGCTGTTTTCCTTTCCAGTGGTGGTGATCAAAGACTCCCTGCTAAGAGGGACCATAGAAGCAATCTGTTGGCCCAACAGTCTGTTAAGGGAGTGTGGCCTAGTCTCCCACAAAAAATTAATAGAGAAGATAAGCAAAATGCGGACTGGATTTTGATCCCAGGAGATGGATACAGAACTCATTACAGTTATAAACCTCTATGTGCCTACAAGAGTGGCTCTCAGTCAAGCGGAAAGAGGTGTTGAATGGTAACACTACAAAGATCCCAGGCTCTGTACTGTTAATATATTTATTAATGATTTGAGTGACGTCCTAGAAAACATAACATGGGTGACATATATATAGGGTAGATAGTGAATTATTGCAGTTTCAGAACTTAGGATGGTACTGACAAGCTGCAATAATAGGCTGAGAGCAACAAGATGGATTTTAACAGGAGAAAATATGTAGTACTTAATTAATTTGGAAAGGAAAAATCAAAGGCGTAAGTGTAGAGTAGGGAAGACCATGTTGGGAAGCAATATTCCTGAGAGAAACTGGGTGTCTTGGTGGATTACAATTTGAACATGAGCCAACACTATTGATGGAAATAAAGCGAATGCAACTCTAGGTTGCATCAACATAAGTACTGGGAAAATATCAAGTCATTTGTGCTCTCATTTCTGGGCTGATGGGACAAAGTCTGACACATTGGAGCACATCCAGAGAACAATTACGATGATTAAGAGACCTGGAAGAAAATCTTTTAAGAGAAAACAATTGGAGGAGTTGTGGATATTTAATTTGAAGAAGTCTGTGGGGAAATGTGATAGCTGTTTTCCAAAATCCAAAGAATTCTAACGTAGAAAATGGAATAGTTAGGAAGCAAATTTTGATTAGATATCAGGAAGTGTTTCATAATGCTAACAGCTGTTAAACAACGGAACAAATTGCTTCAGGAGATGGTAGACTCTTATGGGAGGTGTTTAAACAGGGTGGACAGCCATCTGTCAGAGATAGCTAATGCAGTAGATTCCTGCACTGGAAAGGGAATTGGACTAGATGACTCTTTCTAACCATTCGGTTCCATGACTGCATGACTATGGTTGGTTCAGCTTATTTAGGTTGGGAAATTTTTGTATCTTAAAATTAGGTTTGTCTGCAACTTCAGTCAACCAGTCTGATATATTTGATATATATTTATGTACTGATTATTTGTTAGACATTTGGTGTCTCAAAACTAGCAATAGACAAAAATAAATGCTTGGAAGTTGGAATGTCCCAATTTCAAGTACAAAAATAAGCTCTTTTAATTATTTTGAAAGTATTTCAAGCTAGAAACAGAGCTATTTTGAAGATGTTTTGCACCTGAAATATTCAAAAATGATGAATTTTACAAAGTTTCACTTAAAACAGTTTAAAATAAAGCACTTCACAAACCCTTAAGAATTGTGTCTTTTATCCAGATTTACTGGTGCTACTCCGACAAATTTTGGTCTGAATTTCTCGCACCAATTAAGATATCAAAGCAAGAGCAGAGGAGTTGTGGGTGGGATGGGATGTGGGTATAGATGTCAAAATATAGCATTTTTTTTATTTATTGTTTTAAAATAGTGACATAAACTGGCTTTTTTTCTTGTGCAACCATTTATCTCAGGCATAGCTTTATACATAAAGCATAACCTGGGGGAATTATGAAATATATTTTCTGAATATGTTTTAGGCTACAAATGTGTCTACTACATTATAAACACATTAGCAAATACATCAAAAGAAAGATCACCGTTATATTAATTCATACCCATTTTGTAGATTCTACTCAGTGGTTTTTAACAGAGAAAGCATGAAAATATGTGATCTGCATCTACCAAATGAATGGGTAAAATCTATTGTACAATACCAAGACTTTACTGTTTCTCTTCCATCAAGCTTTAGTGCAAACTTAATATCAATTGTACAGAAATGAGACAAAATGTTCAGAGAGAAAATTGAAAGAAATCCAGGCAACCCCAAGGAGAAAAAAAGAAAGATGGAAGAAAAAGAAGGTGTTCCAACTGCTTTAGGCATCTATAATCCAGACACCAAGCCAAATGACAACTCAGCATTTCTCACTGCCAAAGGTGTTTACAAAGCTTCCCTCAAACAAAAAAGTAAAGATTATGCTTTTCAAAAAGTAGAAAATATGGGATCCGAGTATGGAATATTCTAGAGCAGCGATGGCTAACCTTTTCTGGACTGAGTGCCCAAAGCACGTACGTGACATGCCTGAACCTCCAAAATGCAATGCACGTGCAGCCCCCACGCATGCGCACGTGCCCCCCCGTTCATGCACCCTGCACCCGCACATGTCCCACCCCTGCAGATGTGCAACAGAGACCCAAAGACCAGCTGGCCAGCAGGAGGCACGTGCACATGTGCAGCAGAGCTGAACTGGAGCAACGGCTAGCGTGCCATCAGAGAGGACACTGTGTGCCACCTCTGGCACTCGTGCCATAGGTTTGCCACCACGGTTCTAGAGTATTTCATTGAACCTCAAAGAACTGAAGCAGGGCAAGGAGGTGACTGGCTGAGGCTATGCAGGACATCATCTTTCCATTTCATTACACACCTGAAAAGGGCAGTCAGCAATGAAGTGGCAAACCCCCAGCATTTTCACAGTATAAAGTTTCACTTACATGTGCTGAGAAGCGTTTGCATACAGCTCAGAGAATTGTGGTGCAGAGTCTTCTGGGCCATGGGGAGCTGCATGGCTGATCACCATCATTATAGGTCTATGGGGATATGTCCTCTTAGACATTTTGAAATAATTGATACTGTCATTAGTGATTAAATCTGTAAAATAGTCCTGAAACAAACATTCAACATAAGTGACAATTTGCCAACTGCATCCAATATCACAAGGTCATATTATAGTGGCTTAGTCCAATAGGCTTTGAAAGGATATCTAGTTTTAGAGGCTGGGCACAGTTCCCAGATCAAATATATGCAGATGAATGGCTGCATTCCAATAAGCTTATCTGTGTAGGTAAGGAGGAATAACATCTTTTAAGTAGAAGACAAAGACTTAGAAACATTTAAATCACACCCAAGCTCAGACACTATAGCCCCTTGTCTATAATTGAAATTAAAAAATTATATTTGCATTTCTAAAGAAGTCAGCTTATTTTAGAACAGCACAGCTACTAATGTCAAAATCCAATCATACCAACTAAACAGCTTAACCTATAGCCAATAGTAATAAAATGAAAAATCACACACACACACACACACACACACACACACACACACACACACACAAAGGAAAAGGACTTTTTTTTAAAGTTAGGAACTAAACTATCTGCCATCTCTAGGTTTGCAGAGTTTTTGATCAAATAACTGGCATGTACTTCAGTGAGGAGTTCCAAGGTAACATGAACATACAATTTCAACCATTTCCAGACAAGACTAATCAATCAGATGATGTGGTCTCAGGGTCATGAACAGCTGCAAAAGCAACAGTGAAAAGAAGTGCAGGATTTTTTTCACATAACACTATTAGGGAAGCCCAAACAGCTGTGAACACTTTGTCCTCATTCCAGGATGGTTTCTCAGACTTCTAACGCCAAAAGTACTTTGCAGATACATGTGAAAAAGTATGAAAGAAAGTATGTCATAATTCTAGAATAAGAAGTCAACTTAAATGTTGTAAAAGAAAACCAGAATTTATTTCTTTATATTTCTTTTTCTCTGAGCTTTTGGCTTTGATCTTTATTTTTTTAAAAAAATTCTCACCTGACTTATTAGTTTCAGTTAGTTTTTATCCTACTTGTTTAAAAATTTAATAAAGTTATAAAAATCAGTATGAAAGATAAATTTCACTGATTTTCAGATATATTTTTCCATTAAGCCACTCACACTAGCACTTCTCTCAAGAGTGAAAGATTTACTGGGGAAAAGGTATTTTCTGAAGGAGGAAGTTTTTTTCCAAATTTCAAATGCCAAAATATTATAAGTAACATAGAGTCATAGACAGTACTGGAAATGAGAATCTTTTGCAAATTATATCTCTCCCAAAAGATAAAAAGATAATTGCTTTTTATAGGAAACAAACGTGCTGTGTAATTTTTGTTGTGTGTGTCTGCATGTTTGTTTGTTGCCACAGTCAAGTTTCCAGGATTCAGTACCTTTCATTATTTCTTCTTCATAACCAGAAATCCATAGTGTTAACTGACCTTCTATGAAGATTATGTGAAAAAAATTCTGACCGTGCAGTAACAAAAAAAAAATTAAGACTATTATTTCAATGAAGTAATTTTAAAATATCATTTCTTCTATCAAGAATAGGTTTTACCTACAGTATGTGCATAATACGATAAATGAGATTATTCCTTACCTTTGAATATTCAAATCCATGCTTCTCTTTAAGGCCATTGCGACAAACAGTGTAATTATAGAAACGAGAATTTTTTATTAATCCAACCCACTCTCGCCAGCCAGGGGGGATATAGCTGCCATTGTATTCATTGAGGTATTTTCCAAAAAAAGCTGTGAGAGGAAAAGAAGCCACATTCATTTGCACTTGGTGAACAGTGGTGTTTTATGAAGTAAAGAAGTTGGTTACAGCAAGGGTTGGCAACATAAGGACCCACATTTGTGTGTAACCCAGGGGTGAAATGCTACCAGTTCGGACCGGTTCAACTGAACCGGTAGCGATGGTGGCGGGTGGTTCAGTAGCAGTGGTAGCACAAGGCTCTGCCCACCCGCATGGTCATTACTTCCTGGTTTTAACCAGGAAGTAATCTGTTTTTTACCCTCTGGTATCTTTGTATCTACAAAGAATTGAGGGCACATTCTTCATCATTTTGAAGCGGATAATACACAAATATGGATAAATAAAGAAAATAGCAAATCAACAAATGTGGGTTCTTTAACCCTTTCCCTTTGTCCATAATGAGCCCATCCCAGTCCTTGGTTCTTGGGAAAAAAAAACTAATCTTACACAAAAGATAATTCTTGCTACCTATTCAGTGCGACAAGGAGTGGGAATGGTGAATGCATGCTTGAGAGAGGAGGTGGTTCTGCCAGGTTTTTAAAAAAGTGTGGTCAATCCTGTGCTGTAGCCCCTGTCCTTTTGAACAGGGATCTCCAACCTTGGCAACTTTAAGACTTGTGGACTTCAATTCCCAGAATTCCTCAGCCAGCAAAGCTGAAGTCCACAAGTCTTAAAGTTGCCAAGGTTGGAGACTCTTGCTCTTGAATATTCTCCCTTCAGATATCAGAATGACCTGTGCCCTGTTGGCCTTTCACAAGGCTGTGAAGACTGGGTTGGGTGCCAAGGGACCCATTTTCTGTCTGTATTAATGTCCATAGTAACAGTTTTATTTGGTCCCGTATATATTTATTTTGTATTGTTTTATGATGTGTGCCACCCAGACTCATTTGTTGAGCTAGGCTGATACAGAAATAAAACAAAACTAATAAATTTCAGGACAGTACTATATTGTACTGTCAAAATAAGAATTAGAAGGATGTTTTGAAAAAAAAACATTAGAAGCTAAATAATTAAAATAGATTTGATCTTACTCACTGTATATAATGGCAATAGTTGCAATAAAAATGTAATATCAATTAATCTGTGATTTATAATATCACAGAGAGTTAAATGCTCTACAGATGTGTTGACTTTTAATCCTCATAATCCTCATACAAAACCAAGAAAAACACTCCAGATGGCTGCTCACATCTTTGCACTATTTAAAATGCCCCTGGCCAATGAATGTATTTAAAAACAGAGGCAAAGAAAATTAGGAATTAATTTATGTATAATTAATAAGCATACAAATACAGCTGAATTAATAAAGTCTCGTTAAAAAGCAATATCACTGCCCATCTTTTCATTATTGTAACTAATGGTGCCCACAGGAAGAATTTTAATTTGTAAATTCTAATGAGATAGAAAAACAGTCGGTACACAGAGGAAATGGTGAGCAAAAAACTTCCACATTTTCATCTTTTTCTCCCTTAGGATGGTAACACGTTATAGTTGTTTTCATGCTATGATTCAAGCAGTCAATAACCTCCCAGTATCATTCTGTTTTTTGTAGACACATCCTCTGAATCTGAAAATGTGACCAATTTTCCCTTAAATTCTATTCATCTATCCTCAACCTCGTGCTCACCTGATACCTGAGACTTCAATGTGTATTACCCTGTTGAAAGATTATGCTGATCTGGCAGATGCTAGAGGGCACCATATTGATTAACACCATTTTAATGACAATACTCCAAATATTTTTAAGTCTCTCTTTTTTTTTTCCAGAGGTAACACAATATCTTCAAACCAGGGCTTGCTAGAATTCAGGCATTGGCGAATTAATTAAGAAAAATGTTTTTCTGGATCTGCCTTGTCCAGTGAAGTGAAGTGCTTTATGAATATCTGACCATCCAAACATCAAAAGACGTGTATGCGTGAAAGTAAAAGTCTCCAGTATTTAAATTAACATGGTAAACAATCAAGGATATGTAAGAATATGTCTATAATTGATGGAGGTGATTAATGGCAGTTGTAGTCACAAACCTGATAATGATGATAGCAAAAATGCATCAAGGTAACAACAGGCAGACTTCTCTGTTTGGTTGGTGGAATGGTAATATGAATCTTAGACCCAATGCATGGCTATCAAAAATTCTTAAGATGGAAGGTTCTGAAGAACCTTTAATGTCTTGAAGGGATATATATATATACACACACACAGTTCAAGAGAACCTTTGATTTATACATGTGCTATCTATTTTTACTGCTTTTTTGTTGGTTGCTTTATAATTTTATCTGCAGTTTAAACTGGGTAACTGCTTATTGCTAAAT
Source organism: Pituophis catenifer annectens (assembly GCF_029215685.1). NCBI lineage: Eukaryota > Metazoa > Chordata > Lepidosauria > Squamata > Colubridae > Pituophis > Pituophis catenifer. The sequence continues at coordinate 37,104,617 of NW_027256883.1, forward strand.
AACTGGAACTGTATGTGGATACTTTATTGTAATAATTGTAACCTGCTGAGAATTTCTTGACTATGGTGGGCCTAAACCAATGAACAAATATTTGGACTTCTGAAACAAGACACCCAACCTTGTCTTGAGAGGGAAGTTCCTTTGAAGTTGGATGGAAAAAAAAGAATAGTAATCCCCATTACTGCCTTTGGTTTAGCTTACAAGCTGTCTGGAGGTATTCCAAGCCATAGTGGCTTGTCCTTACCTCCACAGAATGTTGAGCCCTTCCAAACAAGTCTCAAAGGCCAGGTTCCAAAGGCCATCTTAATGGGCAAAAACTCCTTAACCCAAATAATGTAATACTTTTCTCCAGAATGGAGTAGAGGTAATTGACGCAAAGTCTCGAAATGTTTGGAGTTTGTAAGAGAATGCCTTTGAACAATTTTAATATCTGAGGAGTTGCCAAACCAGAAAGGTTTCCATCTTTATTAGATCCATCTGAAGTCTTTCTAGTGAAATGTGAAGGCATAGAAAGTCAATAGTGGCTACTTGAATTTAAGTTTTTTAATTTTATCTCTAGATAATGCTCCTGAACCCACTGTAAACTGCCTCAACATGACATGTGTATATCTCAAGGGAGAGAAAATAAATTAGAGTGTAATCCAAATAAATAGTATCAAATTGTTCCATGAAATCCCACAAAATATCATGCCTTAGAGCAGGGGTGGGCAACTGTGGCCTTTTTACAACCTGTGGACTTGGCTTGGCTGTCTCAGGAATTCTGGGAGTTGAAGTCTACAGATTGTAAAAGGGCCTCAGTTGCCCACCCCTGCCTTAGATGATTAAAGACAGAAGGGATATTAAAAAACCTGAAAGCTATTATGTATTTTCAAAATAACTATACAGAGTACAAAAGGAAGTTTTCTATCAAAGGCTATTCTAGATACTTTTGCATAGCATGGTATCCTTCTGCCAAAGTGAGAGTGGCCTGCCATGCATTTTCTGTCTATGGGAAAAGCATTTGTATGGCAGAAAATGGTTCTGGCGATGTCACTCCCTGTGAAGGAAGCATAAGGAATACCCCTGTCATTGTCCATTACTGCCTCCTTCTCTTTGGAGTTCAGCTCATCACTGGCTAACCAAGTGATGCTGACAAGGTCTTATTCCAGTGGCCTAAAAGCTACTGGGATCCTGGATGGAATCCCTATTATGGATAGATTGGGGGTCTCCACGTTGTTGGACCTGTGTCCATCCTGGCTTGTTGCGGCAACCAGAGAGGTGACCGGTGACTGGGTCCGGGCGATTGTCGACGCTTCATTGAGGGACGGGGTCTTCCCTGCCACCCTTAAGGAGGTGGTGGTTCGACCCCTTCTCAAGAAGCCAGCCTGGATCCGGCCATTTTGAACAACTTCTGTCCCGTCTCCAACCTTCGCTGTTGAGTCCGTGGTGGCACACCAACTCCCATAATTCTTGGAGGAAATGGATTATCTAGACCCATACCAATTGGATTCAGGGGCGGACACAGCACGAAACGGCATTGATCTCCCTGGTGAATGATATCTGGCGGGCCCGGGATGGGGGTTATTCCTCCATCCTGGTCCTACTTGACCTCTCAGCGGCTTTTGATACCAACGACCATGGTATCCTTCTGCGGCGACTTGGGGGTTGGGGGTAGGGTGCACCGTTTTACAGTGGTTCTCCTCCTACCTCTCGGGTCACACGCAGTTTGTCTGGGCGGGGGACAGAGATCCTCCCCGAGGCCCCTCACTTGCTTTTGTCATTTGATGGACTCATGGAATGGACCTTCTCTGCCATTGTGCCTAGCTCTGAAAATGTACTCCCAGATGATCAAATAACCGTCACCTCGCTCCTTTTATATGAACCCTTAAAATCTGAGTCTTTTCCCACATTTTGCCTTAGGATTGGTAGTTGGCTCCTTGAAAATGTGACTGTGATAGAACAGGGGTCTCAAACTCAAATGAATAGGTCAGGTCACATTACTTTCAATGTGCTAACTGGTGGGCTGTCTGCAAAAAATGCAAGTACTATTAAAACGAATTGAAACTTATTTTTTGATTTAAAACCTGTTGGTTAACATGTTTATACAACATGTTCCTTCTGTAACAGGAACCCACATTTCCATTTGTCCACTGACTATATAACCTATCAGCCAAACCAGACACATTTGAGACTGATGGGGCACTAAAATAATAAAATCATGCAAAACTATATGATTTTTTAAAAAGCATTTATTATTCCTGAGTTTCCCATTTCCCTTCCTTTCTATATCAGCAGCACCCCCTGGCAGTTTGATTCTTTATGCCATTAGCAGGCAAACTAGCTAGCTCAGATAAGGCAGGGGCACATAAACTGGCACTTGATTCCTGCTATTACTTCCTCCTTGTGAGCTCCCACCTTCTCCCCAAAGCACTACGTTCTCCTCTCTTGTTTTCCTTCTGCCCTGGTAGCACCAGTTTCTGCAGAATTGGCTTTTCCACTATGGTGCCTTGCAAGCCATTTAGTGCAATAAATGCACTTAGCACTGCACACTGGCACTATGGGAGAACAGCTTATTCTGTAAGGAAGAAGACAGTGGGGTACATTTTGCCTAAGACTTGAAAATCTAGGACAAATTTAAATTAGGAATGTACAGTCACCCTACTGATAAGTTGCTGCTTGGCATGGCCAAATATGTACAGGAGAGAAGCTAAGACAGCAGCTCCTGAGAGGTAACCACTAAGGGCTGCACATGGCCCACGAGCTGCAGGTTTGAGACCTCTGGGATAGAAGACTATGTCGTTTTCCTTCTCATTTAATTATTGTCTTTTACCAATTTCCTTGTTTTCTTTCCTGTTTTTATTCTTGTGCACCATATGGAGTCACCTGTAGTCTGATCATCTTATAAATATGCTAAATAAATAAATATTGATAAGGTACTACACTGTGGATGGCTGCTTAATGCAGGCCAAGTCGTCAAGAATTTGGTCTCCAGGTCTTTATGGAATGGATTCGTTCATTCTGCTCCAAGTCTTGTCAAAAGCAGGAAGTTATTTAAAGGTTCTGCCACTAGGTGGTGTCCTTGTTGCAGCATTCTGATCTGGTGATTGGCAGATTTAATGGGGTGTTCAAGTATAAGGCAATAGAATTGCACATTTGGCCACTGCTCCTACTACTTTCTGTCTACTTTGTTAGATAATCTTCAGGGTGTTGCAAATGTTGGAAACTAGTTGTGAGAACCCTCAAATTTTTCAAGTATGGCTACTGAACATTTGTATCTTGGAGGGATTGAAGCCGTCAACAGGTTCAGCTGCCATGGCAAAGCATCAATCAGAGCAATTAGCTGGAACAGCTGGGCTCTCAACTGAACATACTCCATTTCAGCAGAAAAAGCTGAAAGGAAGGGGGCCTTTAAGGACTGGCAACAAACTCTTCTGTTCAAGGTAGAGCTGCGAGCAGGTGGGAGTAAATTAGCATGTAGGTTTTAAGTACTTCAATTACTTTAGCCATAAATCAGTTGAATGCATAAATAGAGATAACACACAAGCTGATGGTTGTAAATCAAACTGAGCCTTACACACAATGGGAGGCTCATTGACAGAATCTTGCCTATGGATTAGAGTCTCTCTGTGGAAGTAACTGGGGGAGATAAAACCTGAATTATTTAGACAGAAGTCCAGAACCAGTGGAGTCCAAGAGCCAATGTCATCCCATCGAGGTCAGGAAATGGAAGTCACAAGAAATGTACTTTAATGCAGTTAAGGTATTGGAACAGATCTTGAAAGCCTGCCAAAATCCTTCTTTACTTCAGCTTGTATCTAACACAGTCAAGGCAGAGTTGTTTTGAATTTATTTCTACACTTTCTATTTTTCCAAGACTCAGATATCTTTTCTGTAACAGCCTAGAAATCTCCTCCCCTGTCTTTGAGTCAAAGCCACATTCCTTCACAATTGAAAACTGGATATCAATCCACAGGGCAAAAAACTAGGAGGAACTAGGAACTTGAAGCCAAAGAAATTCAGATTAGGAAAGCAGGAGTTGCTTCCAATAAAGGAGGTTAGAGAATGTTTTCTATAGGAAGAGTCAGCAACCTTAATTAAGTTGACATCCTTTCTTCTTTCAGGGTGACACAGATATCTACTGCTCAGCTGTTTTTAACTGTCACCTTGTTATAGGACTTAATATTCAACCAAAATCAGGATCCAACTCTTTAATACCAGAGTCAGCACCCTATATGTGCCAGGAACAGTCTCATTTGGCTGAAAACCCCAGATAAATGCTGGCAGCCCAATAGATTCTCTTCTCCACTTCCTTCATAACAAGATGAGGGCTTGGTATCCAGTGGTGGGTTGCTCCTGCTTCAGTCCGGTTCTATAGAACCGGTAGTAAAACCGGCGGGAGACTCACATCACTCACATCATCATGGGTGATCTGCGCGTGCACAGAAGCGCGCGGGGTCCCATTGCGAACCAGTAGTAAAGATAAGTAGAACCCACCCCTACTGGTATCTATCTGCAGTTTGCATTTTCAAAAAATATTCTATTTGTTTCAATTTAAATTTTAGGACAATGCAAAGGACAGATAATTGGTTCTATGATCTGGAATACAAGGATTAAAAGGCAGGCTCCTTATTAAGAAAAAAAAATCCCTGTATTTTTACTTGAAGACCTTCAAATTAATATGGGTCCAAGTTGACTCTCTAAACCACGGGTGTCAAACTGGCCATGTCATGTTGCCGTCACGTGATGTTTCACCATGTTTTTCCCATTTACAGAGCTGGAGTGGGTGTGGCCTGTGTGTGATGCATCAGGCCCATGGGCTGCCAGTTTGACACCCCTGCTCTAAACTCTGCTACCACAACTTCCCTCTATCTACCAAAGCTACTACACTTTAATAAGTTTAGTATCTGGTCTTTTATACAGCTTTCTGCTGATTTCCTACCCACAAATTAACAAGACAAAGTACCATTAAGCTTTGCAAAATTGCTGCATCAATGTTCCAAAAATAATTCTGTTATTAACAGCATTAACAGATTGCAAACAAGCAACTTTTTAAAAATCAAAATGAAAAAGGAGTGTGAAAACTAATTCCTTACCAGTTCTATATCCAGTATTGTTGAGATACACAGCAAAGGTGCGTGGCTCATGTGTTGCTTGCCAGGATGGAGAAGAGCAGTTCTCATTGTTAGTATAAACATTGTGATTGTGAACATATTTTCCTGTCAACATCGAGGACCGAGATGGACAGCACATTGGAGTGGTTACAAATGCATTAACAAAACTGGCACCTCCATTCTCCATTATCTTCCTGGTTTTATTCATCACTTGCAAGGACCCTAAATATCAAAAGCAAATACATAATTAACTCACATACGGCACACATTTAAAGCAGGGGTGAAATCTAGCAGATTCTGACAGGTTCTGAAGAACCGGTAGCGAAAATTTTGAGCAGTTCAGAGAACTGATAGCGGAAATTTTGAATAGTTCGGAGAACTGGCAAATATCACCTCTGGCTGGCCCCAGACTGGAGATTTTGCAATATCCTTCCCCTGGAGTCGGGTGGGAATGGAGATTTTGCAGTATCCTTCCCCTGTCATGCCTACCAAGCCACGCCCACCAAGCCACACCACGGTCACCAAGCCATACCCACAGAACCGGTAGTAAAAAAAAATTGGATTTCACCACTGATTCAAAGTTTATATAAACTATGATCTTGCTCCCTGATATTGCTAAATACAATTTTCAGTGTTACATCTTAATTTATCCCAAGAAATTTCCATTTATTAAAGCATTTCTTGTATATACACTATTGTTTACACTGAGTGTGATTTAATTACTTGATTGTACATTTCTTAAGTTTTTTTCTCACAGTATATAAATCTCATAAAGCAAAACATTTTTAGATTCCAGAAAGATTAAGAAATTTGAAAAGCTATTTCTGTCTGGAATTAAACTGAAACAGTGCATTTGCAATAGGAAGGCTTTTGCCCCCAAAACCTGAGATTTATCGAGAAGAAAAGAAGAATCTGATGGGAAAAAAATGGAATGAACAATGGGCACAAATGAATATAGATGTGGCTGTCTGAACAGGAGTGTGAGACAGCTGTTGCTCAAGTTTTTTTGACCTGATGAGTTTAAGCCTTTTATAACACCTAAGAAGAATTCCTCTTTTCCCTCCCCTTTCATCCCTATGGCTAACTTAACAGGAGTTGAGTTACTTGGCTACCATCTAAGTGTTTGTCCAGATATTGCATAATATTGTCACATACTAATCTCTGGCAAATCTCTGGCAAATAAAGCTATGGCAAATCTAGACAGCATACTAAAAAGCAGAGACATCACCCTGCCAACAAAAGTGCGTACAGTCAAAGGCTATGGTTTTCCCAGTAGCAATGTATGGCTGTGAAAGTTGAACCATAAGGAAGGCTGAGTGCCAAAGAATCGAGGCCTTTGAACTATGGTGCTGGAGAAGACTCCTGTGAGTCCCTTAGACTGCAAGGCAATAAAACCGATCAGTCCTGAGGAGATCAACCCTGACTACTCTTTAGAGGGCCAGATCCTGAAGATGAAACTCAAATACTTTGGCCATCTAATGAGAAGGAAGGACTCATTCGAGAAGAGCCTAATGCTGGGAACAATTGAGGGCAAACGAAGAAGGGGACGACAGAGAATAAAGTGGCTGGATGGAGTCACTTAAATGGACTCCGGGAGACGGTAGAGGATAAGAAGGCCTGATGGGGTTGCGATGGGTTGGACACAACTTCGGACTAACAACAACAACTGATTTCTCTCGCACACACAAACACACATAATATCCTTGGGTGGAAGATAAATATCCTGGATTGGTTTCAATTGGAGTTGGAAACTTTAGGTTGACAATGTGGGTATTGCACATAATTTTTGTCTGTTTCATAATCTTTGTTTACTTATTTTCTGTAGGAATGTTCAACTCAAGTGTTTTCTTTTCAATAAACACTACATTCTTTTTTAAAGTTCAGTAATGATAAATATGCTATCAGTTTTTAACTGAACAAGGAACAATTTAAGCTTTTAAAAAATGTCTTCGAGCACTACAAACTTCCATTCTTAACATTTAATTTCACAGGGAAAACTATATTCCATACTGTAGAAGCTATATTGTCACATTTTATTGCTTTGAGGTAATAGCAAAGTATTAGGTTTAAGCCCAGGAGCCTTGTAATTAGTCACTATTTACATATAAACCAAGTGCTATTAAAAACATGCAATTAATTTTTAAACAAATGCACAACAGAATGGCAATCCCTCAGGGCCATACTTTACACATCAACACTGTTCAAAGGAATTTCTTTCATTTAAATTCTGTGTTCAGAATCTGAACCTTTTTGGTATTGGCCTATGATACACACAATTGCATAGAAGTCCCAGTTGCACTATTCCTAAGTAAATGTAATCCACTTCCCAAAATAAATTAGTATTTTATTCTTGATCTCAGTTCAAGAGACACAAATTATTAATCTGTAATCAAGGATTTCAGAGTAACTTTGAATCTATCTATCTATCTATCTATCTATCTATCTATCTATCTATCTATCTATCTTTCTCATCTATCCATCCTACCTAATACTCCTGCCTCCTATTTTTTCCATAACAGCACTATGAGATTGTTTGACCTGAGAGAAAGTAGCTGGTCCATTATATCCATTTATGTCAGCCCTTGTGGTTCTTGTGAACCAAAGTACTTTGGTTCATCTCTTGAGGACCATGGTCATGAGCTAGCAAAAAGGATGAAAAGAAAAAGCTCAATTCCTTGTAGATGTAGTGAAGAATAAACAGTTAAAAATGATTTAGACAAATGCTATAGATTCTGAGATGAGCAAAATGGATAATTAGAGACCAGATCAAGACATAAAAAAAGATTGCAAAAAAATGGGAAAGTTTAACTTCGACAGAAGAAGACTAAGGAAGGATAATACTTTCCAAGTACCTGAAAAAGTGCCATACACAAAAAGATCAAGGCACATTCTTGTTCCCATTGTTTGAGGGGCAGGACATGAAGCAATGGCAACATCTGATTGACTTTGGCTGATCTCAAAAAGATAAGCAGGGTTTTGACATGTTTGACATTTGGTTGAGCTGCAGGCCATATTGGAAAATTGAAAGCAAAATCACTTCTCTATTATTGTCAATAGATTTCATGGAAGAACCCATGAAATCCCTGACTGTTAAGCTCAACTCAAAGCATAATTTACTTATTCACCATTTGCTTACTTTCCAGAAAATGTTGATTCCCAGAGGGCTAATTGACCCCACAGGTGGAATACTTTATCAATGCCAGATTACCTTGGGATCTATATTGTCCAAAATGAGTCTGACTCTACTCTTAGATCACCGAGTCACATTCTGCTCTATGAGTGATTCTCCTGCAAAATCTGTCCCAATTGTGGCCCCAATTCCATGGAATACACTGACCTTAGAGATATGCTTGGCTCCTTCATTCCAGACTTTTAGGAAAATAGCAATAGCACTTAGATTTATATACCGCTTCACAGTGCTTTACAGCCTTGCGTACAATGGTTTACAGAGTCAGCATATTGCCCCCAATAATCTGGGTTCTCATTTTACCCACCTCGGAAGAATGGACGGGGAAGTCAACCGTGAGCCTGGTGAGATTTGAACTGCCAAATTGCAGCACCTGGCAGTCATTCTTAAGATTCTTAAAACCTTCTATTTCAAACAGTTTTTGGTGCCTCACTGGCCTTTTGATTGCTTTATATTAATTGACGGATTGAATTTTGAGACTTCTTCCTGAGATACTTATATAGCTAGAGTGAAATTGGGCCATACAGACAGTGCATAGTAAATATTAATAAATATATAAAAATAATCGGCTTGTAATTGTATACACAGATAAAATAGAAGTGTAACTGCATCCAAGAGATTGTGTTTTCAGTGTTCCAGATATTTAATGTTTTACACACATTCATGAATGGCCATTATTAGAAAATTAACAGCTGTTGACAGGAAACTTCCTCTTTTCCTTTGCCACCCAGTCTTAAACAATTCTTCATTTAATCAGAGGTAGCTGAACATTATCTCAATTCTGCAGTTAAATAGGAATAAGATATATCACGTTGAAGCAAAAAAACCCAGATCATTTTGTTTTCTGGGAATGGGTTGTCCAAATCTGTCAGGTAGTTACAATAATGGACAGGAAAGGCCGCTATATAGAAGGATTATTTACAGAGCAGAAAGTGATTTTCAAAAGAACAAAACAAAGCCAAAGAAAATGGTGACGGTGGTAAAAAGATGCTGCAATTCAAAACAGACTTACCAAGCTCCACATCCTGGTCATCTGTAAGCACAAGTATAATATTTGGCCTAATATTTTTTCGTTCATGCTGCACCCGACCTCTGAACCTTGGGGATTTGACAGGGGTACCAAAGCTCCTTAGTAATTCAGTGCCAAGCACAGTGCACATAAAAGCAATGTAATAATGATTCATTGTTATCAGTCCAAGACCACCGTTAAATTCTTGAGCAAATGTTGCTTTTCTTTAGTTGTCAGATTCTGTGCAATAAAAAAGGGAAGCGGAGAAATCATTTCAATCGAAAACATAACTTTTAGACAAAGCAGCCAGAAATCTGCAAGATACACATGAAAAAAAAGTACCAGCTAGTCAAAGTGTTATGTCATTAAACTTCTAAGCCTAGGATAATTTATTTGGGAGGAAACCCTATGCAATGAGACTTAACGATTAATATAAGAAAAAGATGAATGGATGGAGTGATAGCATCAAAAGCTGGTCTTGAAGCTTAAGATTGGTGTTCAGAACTGAGGCTAATATTCTTCAACAGCAATATGTTTTTCTTTTGCCAAATGTCCATACTTTAACTGATCTGAATTTCGTGTGTCTGCATGAACAAGTCCATTTTATTTATGGCAGAAATATTTTTTTTAAATAAAGCTATTTCCTTAATAAATTTAATAACATCATTTTTTTTTTAAAATCCATTGTATTTTCCCAAGGTATTATTTGATAGCAGTCTAAGTATTCTTAAAAATGCCTATAAAGATAAACTCTTAGTTTTCTGTTAAAAAAATAAATTTCTCATCTAGCATAATGAACTTCTATATTGTACAATAAGCACGCACCCTCATTGGAACGATTCAGATTTTCTCAAAGGGAGAAAATGAGGAAAATAAGTGTTTAAATAACTCTCCTGAGTTTTATTACATTTCTTAAAACCTTCCAAAAGGGCAAGTGCTCCTTTGAGTCCCAGGCTGCCCATACAGCATCCATCCTGTTTTAAGTAAACTCACCTGCGTTTCCATATTGAAGGAGATGGCTTGGCTGCTGATCCTGATATGCAGCAGAACATTGATGTGTTTCCAGTTTTATTTTTCAATGTAAACAGTTTGTTCAGATGATCCTATTTACTGCTATGAATGCCTATATTACTATCCTTCTTTGGTCAGTAATGGGACTTAGTGCATCATCTATTATGCATAGAAGCTCTGAGAAAACCCTTGTCCCCAATTCTCTGTTTCCAGATTCGGCTCACTGAGCCTATCAGAATCATTTCTCAGGAAATGTCAATCAAATAGCATTGCTATTGTGAGCCCTAACGTACTCTCAGGAGTCTCTGTGCTGCAGCAGACCTAAACCCACAACAGAAAATGATTGATTGGCCTTTTAACTAAAAAGGTTAGTTACTAGCATTCTCTGACTTGTTGACAGACACATCACCAGCAGAACTAAACTTGCAATGGGGCTAACTTAATTCCCAGTTTAATTGTCTGTATTTATAAAACAACTGAAGACTCATTGGTCAACAAAGTTAGTAAAGTCTGCTCCCATGGGAAAGTTTACTTGAAAAGGATGCAATACTAGATTTAATGAGAATGAGATGCAACTCATTAGACCACTGGTACTCCCACACCTGAGACTTCATATTTAGACATGCAACATTAACCAGCAGGAGATAAATCAGCAGAACTAATTAAATGGAAGCATAGCAGAGCAGAGAAGGGGGGGGGGTGGATGAGGGGAAAATGGCCCCATTGCTCATTGCAAAATACAAAAAAGAGATAGAAAGATAGATAGATAGATAGTGATAATGTGTGAGTTTTCTTTGTCCCCCTCTTACTTTTCTTTATTCCAACTTGAAGCTTCATAACATACCCTATAAATGGTGTCATGTATCTCACTCTTCAGGCAGATAATTGCCCCAGGAGACTGTGAACATTTCAAAACAAAACTTCAAGCTCTAAGCAGAGAAATTTTGGCTCCATTGTCTGAACAAACATTCCAATCTCTGATTGACAACTCAGAAACTTGTAAGCAGGATGCTGGAGAATTCAACATTCTGAGTTAAATGCCACTGCTCTGACCAGTGAGGTTTAGATAAGCAGATTGGACACTGGTAATTCGTTTAGGGAGTTCTGGATTTCCCCCTTCTTTCTTAAGAATGTTTTGGGTTCAGGAGAAATAAGATAGACCCAATAAGCATTTTATTATCTAATATTACACTGAGACTACCTAAATTTACAGGGTGGAAAAACCCTAAACAGACATTTCTCCCAAGGTTGTTCTTTAAACAACCTTGTTGATGATGTGTACTTTAGGGCTCACAATAGCAATGCTAAACAATAAATTTTAGACAACTCTTGCCAAAAGGAAGAGCATGTAAGAGTAAAAGAAGCAAATGCTTAACATTTCCTGGATCAATTATTTTGCTTAGAAAAGTTTCAGATCATGTTGTCTCAGCAAAATATATTTTCTAAATACACCGAGCCAGAATTTCCCAGTTTGGTCCTTTCCAGATGTGCTGGGACGCATCTTCCAGAATTTACAGCCAAAATTGGAGGAAGATTATCGTTAAGAAAATACTGGGAAAAATCCTAAGGCTTCAGTTTTGTCATGGGATTATTAAGTAGTACGGTGAGGTTCTCTTGCATCCATGTACCTCAGTTGGCTTATCTGCTGCAATATTCTCAACAGCTATCTCAATGTCTCCAATTTAATTTCCTACAATGTCCTCAAGTTACTTTATTTTAGGGCATTCTAGGAGATCTAAAATATGTCAGACTGAGTCACTCAGTACTGACTGAAGCTTTATATGCGGGGGGGGGGATTAAATAAGACCCAGGTGTTAGCTATGCTCAGTTGTAGCACTGATGCCAGCCAGCAAAGAAACAAATTTTTAATTCCAAACATTTCAAATTAAAGGACTTCTTGCACTTGAGTATACTGAGGACTATCCTAGTAGTTATAAATAAACAGATGACCATTTGCGTATTAGCATCCCTTTTCCGGGAAGAACCATCGTTTTCCAGCATCTAAATTGTAAACAATTCTTCCTTTCTCTGTCTGTAGTTTTGTTGCAAATAAAAGTACCGTTTAGAGGCTGACAACATCATTAGTGCCTAGTAATATTTGTCTTCTCCCATGATATTACTTCAAAGTCTGTAAGAACTTGTTACTTTATCATAGCATAGAATATTATTTATTTAAAAAGATTTATGTAGTCACCCATATTGTAATATAATTCAGAGGAATGGAGAATGTTGTTGAAAAGTGGATGCTTTTGGCTTCTCTTCATATCTTCTATTATTTTCCTTTCTTTTTCTCCCTCTTGTTCCCTATCTGACCTTCCGCGTTGGTTCTGCATCTTGAATTTAGGTTAAAAGCTATGTTAATTAGAGGATGAATCATTTTCCGTATTTAGGACAGTCTGACTATTCCAGAAAAAATATCTTTGTGAAAGTACCCAAATGCCATACAAACTGAATCCTATACAAGGTATTTTCTATTGGCATTAATAAAAATACAAATTAGGAGGCATGTTATCAATGGTTAAAAGACTTGGAAAAGATGAAGACTGGAACACAAACCTCACCATATTTATAATGACAGAGAAATGAACTTGTGGAGATATATCTATAGATTCACATTAATTCCAAGTCATGGAATGATTTAATTTTGAATTGTAGCCACATTGTTTATTCATTACACTAGATATTAGTCAAGGAAGCCATACAGTATTACAACTTAAAGCAATGTCTGAACCCAATATCAGGCTTTCCACCACTCATACCTTGATTTCCTTAGCCTTAGCCTATAGTAGTGATAGCTAACCTTTCCAGACTGAGTGCCCAAGGTGCACACATATGTGCACAAATGCATGCACGCATACCTGAACCCCAAAAATGCAATGTGTGCGCACCCCCTGCACATGCGTCCCATCCCCCATGCATGCGCGCACACACACCCGTGCATGCACCCTGCCCACGCATAAGCACGCATGCCTCCCACACGTGCCCCACCCTCACGCATGCATGGCAGAGACCCGACGACCAGCTGGCTGGTGGGAGGCACGCCGCATGCACAGCAGAGCTGAACTTGGGTGACGGCTCACGTGCCCACAGAGAGGACGCTGTGTGCCACCTGTGGCACGTGTGCCATAGGTTCACCATCATAGGCCTATAGAATTCATTTTCAGTAGGGTCCCCAAAGATTCAGTATCAACTCCCAAGGTTTGATAAGGTTACTCATTATTGTTACTATTATTATTTGTAACATTATGAAAGTAGCATATATTAAATTATTTTCATATAAGGCAGGGATGTCAAACTTGATCGCATCACGTGACGTATTGTGACTTTTTTGCCTTTGTGGAGCCGGGGTGGGCGTGTGATGCATCCAGCTCACAGGCTACCATTTTGACATCCCTGATATAAGTGTTTGGAGATGAATGAACCATATGAAATTTCATGAAGAGCTGGATAAGCTGAAGACTTTGGTAACCCCTGGTTTACATTGTAGATGAGCATCTCTTGCATGATCACACATCCTGAAAAAAATTGGGTTTCTAATGGCATGCTTAAACAGGTAGGGCTGTATAGGACATTTTTTTTAAAAAAGAAATGATTTATATGCTGCCCTTCTCTGGAGACTCAGGGCGGCTTACAATGCATTAAGCAATAGCCTTCATACTTTTGTATATTTATACAAAGTCAGCTTATTGCCCCCACAAACTGGGTCCTCAATGTACCTACCTTAGAAAGGATGGAAGGTTGAGTCAACCTTGAGCCTGGTGAGATTCGAACTTCAGTAATTGCAGACAGCTGGTGTTAATCACAATGCTATCAGTCTGCTGAGCCACCAGGCCCTTGGGCAAAGAATGACAAAATAGCCTGCTACATGGATTTGTATATATTCATTTCTCCTATCTGTTGTTATTATTATTTATTTTATTTGTATACCGCCCTTCTCCAACAGGACTCAGGGCGATGAACAGCCACGGTAAAAACACAACATATAAAATTTAAAAACAATTTAAAAAACATTAAATAATTTTGGCCATCAATTTAAAATAACCCAATTAAAACCAATTATAAATTTAAAACCGCAAGGATGGGGTCAGGCCAGCCCGGCTAGATGGAATAGATGTGTTTTCAGGGCCTGACGAAAAGTCTGGAGGTCTGGTATCGTGCATATCTCTGGGGGTAGGTTGTTCCAGAGGGCAGATGCCGCCACAGAGAACGCTCTCCCCCTGGGGGTTGCCAGCTGACATTGTCTGGCCGACGGCACCCTGAGGAGGCCCTCTCTGTGTGAACGAACTGGCCGGTGGAGGCTATTGGCGGCAGAAGGCGGTCTCGTAAATGTTCAGAAAAAAGCTACGGTTTCATACAAAAACAAAGAGTTAAATGGCACAACCTACCCATGACACATTTTTCCATTGCATGGGGATTTCTCTATTCAACAACAAGCTCTTAAAAATGTGTCATCTATTTGCAACCTGTCTCCCACCTCTTGAAGAAAATGAAGTAAAGAACCACTCTTAAAAAATCTAAGGCTTCACAGTGGAAACAAGAATAGAGTATATGCAAGTGTTCTCAGAGACACTGCAATTTATCTTTGAGAAACAGTCAAAAGCTGGAAAAATTAAAGAGGCCTTTTTCCTTCACACATGGTATATTAACATAAAATATTGTGCGGTGTCCAAGATTCAAGAAAAGACTACAAGTTGCCTTTCTTCCCCAGGGTAAATGAAAACAGATTTAAGTGTACTGAAAAATATGCTACATGGAAATTGTAAAGGTGTTTTTGTAGAGACGAGCACATAATCAACTGATCTCAGATGGAAAGAATGAAAGTAGTTCCATTTTGAGACCTTTCACTGACAAATATTCCTTTGCCATACACATACTACATCTCAAAAGATCAGATCTGCAGCAAGTCCTAAGAAATCCAGATATTTGATGTATTTACACAGGTCCACATCCAGACTGAGCCATTTTTGCTCTATAAAACTGAACAATGGAATGAGACTAAGCAGAGTCTATTTTATGAAGACTGGCTTGAGTGAGAACATTAGAGCCTTTAGCTGAATGCTGCCAGCACTGCCCAATACTGTGGTAGTTTTTTTTAAAATGCTTAAAGCAGAACTCTTTTTAGTCCTACCTAAGATTCCAGAACTTAAAATTGGGACTTTTTGCATGCAAACCATGAGATCTTTGATTGAACTATGACCTAATCCTATGAATCATTACAGTTCAAATTGCATTATAAGCTTTTCACCCATAGACGAAAGATCTGGGAAGTACAAATCTAAGAATCATTATGCTATGTCAATAATTTTTGTCCAGGATTTTGTCTCTTTTTTTAAAAAAAACGTTATTGTAATTTCCACAACATAACCCAATCCACAACAGATAAAGGGTTTGATAACTTTCAGTTTAAAGCAAAATGTGAAGAAATTATAACAGACCATTGAAACATCTGTAAAAACCAACTGATCTGATTGGGACTTTGATGCATGATATTGATCTGGAAGCATAATTTATTACATTTATTCACTTTGGAATTTTGTTTTTGAAGAAGTATTGCTTGAATTGAAGCTTTTGTCTTCATTAGTCATTGTAGCAGGTAAGCACCAGAGGTGGGTTCTACTTACCTTTACTACTGGTTGCATCGTGCCCGCGCATGCGTGCTCGTTTCGCTCGTGCGCGCACACTCTTCTGCGCATGCGCAGATCACTTCTGATGACGTCAGGGTCAGTGGGCGGAGCCTCCTGCCTGTTTTACCACCCGTTCTATAGAACCTGTCTGAACCAGGGGCAACCCACCACTGGTAAGCACACAGAAAAACATTTCCTAATACGTGTAGCAATTGCAAAAACCAAGTTGGTCTGAGCACAAATTATCTGTAAGCAGTTAAATCATACATTGTTCACAATTTAATTGGTTACCCAAGAATATCAGGACTGGATAAACTGATGCAATAAATGACACAATAGCCATTTTCTATCCCATATGTCTAAAACAAGTTTTTTTTAAAAGGCATTTTTTATAACCAAGACAGACTTGCCTTCCATAAAGCTCAAAGTATCAGATTTCAGAGGTTTTATTGATTTATGTCAGTTTTTTTAAAAAAAATTGGAATTATAACCGGTATCTACAATTATGTGAAGTAATTCAAACATATTTCAAGGTTGCAATCACCGGCTTGTTTTCCACAATACAATTCCTTCTGCCAAGGTAGTTTGTAATGTAAAACCCTAAAGACTTACACACACACACACAGTACCTTCAGAATGAGTTTGAGAGAGGAGGAATCTAATTTTCCTGCATGAATAGCTTCCACAGATTTTAAGTGAATTCATCGTGAACAGGTGCTCTGTTGGAATCTAATTTAAGGTTACATATAGTTTTGAAACATTAAAAAGACAAAAACATATACAGTTTTCTGTTGAATTTTAGTCAAAAAATGTCCAATGTTTAGGACAGTTCCTTTTGGAAATATATAGTTATTGACAATCAAAAGTTCTGTTCAGTCACAGGAAGTTCAAAATATACTGAATGTCAAATCAAAATTAAAAGGGAGCAATAATGCTTTTAAGATCCGGCATTCATATTGCATCTCTGAAAAACAGAGATAATAATCTTTTCAGCAAATCAGGAATAGCACAGTGAAATTCCATTTCATTACTCAATGGGGTATCCGGCATTTACCATGGAAAATGCATTTACACTAAAACAAAATCAAGAAACAGCAGGATCTATTGCCGCCTCTTAAAGGTTAATCCATTAATCTTAGTTGTAAAACATTAGATTTATACTGAATACAAAGAATGCAGTTAAATGTCTAAGTCTAGTACTTATCTCTCCGATCTACATATTTACCAGTCAATCAGAATTATTTGCTCTCCTCCAAACATAATCTCCCTATAATTACAATGTTTTAACCCATGCCTAGGGATAAATCAATGCACCTACCAATTATAATTGGTTAGACTGCAGGCACAAGAATTTGTAACCTCATAATAAGCAAATTATAATTTACATAAACAGCAATATGCAGGTGATTGACACATATGGTCCTCTAAAAAACAATTCCTACATGAACAAAAATACTCATATGTTTTAATCTATCATAACCAGTGGTGGGATTCAATTTTTTTAACAGCCGGTTCTGTGGGCTTAGTGGCTTAGTTGGGGGTGTGGCTTGGTGGTCATGTGACTGGGCGGGCGTGGCTAGCTGGTCATGTGACCGGTGGGCGTGGCTATCTGCATAGGGACTACAGAGGGCTGAAAAAAAGTCATTTCTGACTGGTCCTCGCACTTTTGACCGGTTCTCGCACTTATGACCATCGTCACATTTATGCCCGTTGCGGCATTCTTAACAACCGTGTCACTCATTTCACAACTGCTTCTCTTCACCATGGTGAAGAGAGGGATGAAGGAAGGGAAGGGAATTAGAGTAGGAGTGAGGGTAAGAGAGGGAGGAAGAGAGGAGGAGAAGGAGAAAGGAAGAGGAAGTAGATAGGAGAAGAAGAGGGGGAGGAAGAGAAAGTAAGAAGGAAAGAAAAGAGAGAGGTGGTAGGTTTGAGGAGAAAGACTGCTGTACAATAAAAAAGATGAAAGGGAAGAAAGCCAACCCCAAACAAATATAAAGATATTAAGATAAAGAATGAATTGTTAAACTTTAAAGAATAAAAGAGAACAAATATGAATAAATAGCAATAATTAGAAACACACCTACAAACATACAATGTATTTTCTTTGAACAGAGTATTTGGCCGGTTCACAAATTTAAACAGTGTTTAGTCATTTCAATTAAATTTACAATTTCTATATTTCCTTTTTCCCAGATTTATTCCTTATCTATTTTTGTAAAAAACCAATATTACCCTTCATCCTCATCTCTAATCTTAATCAAATTCAATTTTTCCCTTCTATTCTATATTATACCCTTCCCATTGTCATCTATTTTTATATCCATCCTCACATTGGTTAATTATGTAATATTACAGTTGTTTAATATAAATTCAACATTTTAATATAAATCAATTAGTTATATAACTACCTTTTTTGTATATTAATCAATATGAACATGAATATTCCAATTATTTCCATGCCATTCAATTTCTTACAAATCAATTAATTATATTTACCAATAATAATATATTCCTCCAAACCACAACTTAACCATTTCTGCTTTCAACACAATATACAATTAATAGTATCTCAATTATTATAATTCCCTAGTTAAATAGAGCTTCTTTCCTTTTGTGTTTTAAAATTTTGAACTCTCCTCTTTTTCCCTAAATTTCCCATTGTTTGCACCTACCTTTTTTGGTGAGGAAAAAGAAAAGAAATCTGCCTGCCTAATTTTCCAACGTTGCAGCAACAGCAAAGCCAACAGCCTGCTTTACTTTCAGTTTAATTTTTCAGCATAAATAGGGGGAAAAAAATCTGCTCCAGCAAGCAGCAGAGCCCTGAGCAAAACAACTGAGAACAAATCAGCTGAGAGTCGGGAGCCAATCTAATCAAGGGCTAATCAGGCTATGCTGAAGCTCTGCGGGCCAATAAAATTACAAAAAAACCCAAACCGTTTGTTAAATTGCTGGCTCGCCCGCCCCTCACCCACCACTATTTATTGGCAATAAATAGTGGTGCGGAGGGGCGGGGCAAGGGGCAGGGCGAGCCAGCAATTTAACAAATGGTTCGGCCGAACCCCCTAGAACCGGCAGAATCCCACCACTGATCATAACCATGTACATACCCAGCAGTATCATAAATAGCAAAAAAAATTGAAACCAATTTTTTAGTACCAATGATGTTGTTTTATACACCTTTAGGATATAAAAATAGTTTACTCTATGTTTTTGTATACCAGAATTATCATACTGTATCATGTTGCTACTTTCCAAATGGGCTGAGACTACCATTTCCAAAATTTTTAATTGGCACTGTTAAATAGAATATAATGTGGAATTCATTTGTTTATTAGAAAGTTATATTGGTACTGCATTTGCATTCATTAAACATTCTGAATATTTTAAATAAAAAATTCTGAAGCAGTTTCCAAGAAAATAATCAAAATATAATAATCTAATGCAATTCTATTATTAAATCAATAAATAAAAAAAATAAAATTAACATTTTTTGGGTATATTTGCTGATTATTGATTTAAAAGAATACTCCAATAAATAAGTGTTTCCTGCTATAAGAAGCTTCAACATTGGGAACTGCAAAATTTCAATAAAAGATCATTGCATGTAGCAGGTATAATTCAAATCTGCTAAACATCCACTAGTTCAGACAGCTGTAATGGCTGTCAAAATATATTGTTCAAGATGGTACTGTTCATTTACTGTTTTTAAATTGTTTCAAGGTTTGGGGCAGTTAAATCTTTTTAGTCTTAGTGTCTCAGATGAAACCATATTAACAAGCCAAATCCAAATTGTATTTTATTTCTTTACAAAAGCAAAGACTCATTCAGTGATGGTTCAGCGAAGAATGTTCCACGGTGCCAGTTTACTGAAGGCATGATCAAAAGTTAAAACATATCAAGATTGAGGCTTATATTAACCACATGTCACATGAAACAATTCAAAGGAATGTTCCAATATGTATCTTTCAGCAAAAGGAGCTTTTACAAACAATTCTGGCGTAAGCTTTTAACACGCTCTTTCCCAATCTTGTTTTCTCACTGTCTAATTTGCTTTGTTTCAAAGCTTCATATTTCAGCTTGTTAAGGATTGCACTTGTCACACAAAAGGATGTTGATATAATTAAGCCAGATGATGTGCCCCACAAGTAAAACCAGCCATTCATGAAAGCTGATCATCAGAGGCCATTTCAAACAATGCATATTTCAGGGTAATCTAAAGTAATCCCTTCTCTCTGCTGATTTGGTTTCCAGGCAGTCTTAAGTACATATGTGGAGCAAACAGGAGTCTTATTAAAACCTGATGTTATATTGGAGAATGTAAAGCAATGGACCCATGATTGAATTCAGTGTTTCTTACCCTTCAAATCAAAAATATCAGATATGGAGATCTTTTAAAATGGAGAAGTGAAACCATACAGCAAATGAATTCTTATCCACTTCATTAAATAAATGAGCACTTTGAACTTTATGGGAAGGGGAAAATAAAAGAAAGAACATCATAGCCTGATTTAGCCATTATCAGAAAATCCATGGCAAAATTCTCCCATGACTTTTGCAGCCATAAACAATGATCTCAATGTTTACAGGAATGTAGGCTATTTTCATATTCCCTTTGTAAACCATGTCCATTTGCTATTATTCTCTCTGAACTGCTCAGCAGTGTACAACTGACGGATCTGAAGTCAGGATATCAAAGCATTAAGTAACAAAGTGATCCTTTTTTATATTTTATTAAAATGCTAAAAGTTTGGGGAAGGTGGAGTGAGGAGACACTTTAAAGATCTTCCCCAACTTGGTGCCCTCCAGAAATGCCCTCCAGACTACGACTCTCAGATTTCTACTGTTGCATGCCTTCATACCAGTAGATAAGATGTACCCATGACATTTTTTAATGATCTTTTTAATGTGTAAAATGATAAACTGAGGCAGTTTGATGTAGTAGTTAAGACAATGAGTGGGCTAGAAACTAGGAAACCACAAGTTCTTTCTTAGGGTGACTTTGAACAACTCACTTTCTCTAAACTCTAGGAAGAAGGGAATGCAAACCACTTCTGAAAATACTCAGCATTTGCCAGGAATCAAAACTAATTTGGAGGCATCAATTTGTTTGTTAAATTGAACTTCCATTAAAGATGTCTTGGGATAAGAAACAGCCATGGAAGAAAATCCTGCAGTTTTATTTTAGGAATTAATGCCCCTTATTATTAGTCACAGATAAAACTTCTCCCATTGAAAAAAATCATTTTTAGAAGTTGAAGCTTGTATCTGCTATACGTTTTGTCTGCAATCCTGCTACATTAAAATGAGAATGCTTTTTTATTATATCCAATAATAGCAGAATTGTACCTCTTTTGAGACCAAAACATATTTAGGGAAAATAACTGGAAGTCAAAATGAAGGGCTCTTTTACTCTTTATAATATATGTAACAGGGGTGGGTTCTACTTACCTTTACCACCAGTTCACAACGGGATCGCGATGTTTCTGCGCATGCGCAGATCGCCAATGATGACATCTGGGGTGGTGGGTGGAGCCTCCCACCAGTTTTACTACGAATTCTTTCAAACCAGTCCGAACCGGGGGCAACCCACCACTGATATGTACAGATGTAATTTTCAAAAGTATATTTTGCATCAGTCCCCCACTAATATATTTCTATCTAAATATATTTATATATTTATAAAATACAATATTTTATAAAAGTTTACTGCATAAATCCCATTTATTTATTTATTTATTTATTTATTTATTTATTTATTTATTTATTCATTTATTCGTTCGTTCGATTTATATGCCGCCCTTCTCCGGAGACTAAGGGCGGCTTACAATGAGTTAAGCAATAGCTTTCATACTTTTGTATATACCTGCTTAGTAGGGCTTTCGGTCCCCTCTAAGCGGTGTTCTTTTTTATACAAAGTCAGCTTATTGGCCCCACAATGATTTATATTTATCAGAATTTTTTTTAAGTAAAGTATTTGTCTGCATAAAAGTCCATGCAAACAATAAAGAACTCATAACTACTTCAAAGGACAAGCTCATTTTAGCAAACTTTCTTAAGAGATTGAGTTGGGGCCAGAGATTTGGGGAAATCATTTGCATCTTGAAGTCTGTATATTTATTCCACTCTTCTCTAGGTTCTTAAACCCTTGGCGAGAGCTAAGAGTTCTGAAGCTGGCAGTCTGCAACCAATCAAGTAATTACAAAGACCATTGGCAAATAGTGATCATAGAACACATTTGTTATCAAATAGTGATTAGTACACTTACTAGCAGCAGTATATAAACACTATTTGGGTAGAGAAAACTGGAAAAATTGTATTATAAATATTTTTCCTTCGGTGTTCCACTGCTATTTGACAAAGAGCTAAGAAAGAACCAGCTAGAGACTGCTATTTCTCATTTGTTTTTCAGGAAACAAAGGCCTCTTGATTTGCAATATCTGTGTGATCACATCATAAAGCCACTGAAGTTTAGCAGTGGTTGATGAATAAAATCAGTTGCACCTGAACTGATCTGGCTGAAATTATTTTATAAAATCTGGTGTGGAGATTTTATATTTAGAACATTGCTTTCACCTCTTATATTTTTAAACTTTTGAAACCTAAGGATTAAAAAACCTTAAAGGTTTTTATACATGTAATATACAGTAGAACATTGCCCATCCTGCATGTGAATTCTGTCAGACATGGACAAGGATTATGAATCCTTGATCAATAATTCTTGAGAAAGAACCATTACATCAATGGCATGAAATATTTTATACTGTAGTCATTTTTTTGTTAAGTGCAATTAATAATGTAATGCCAATTTATCATATTTGTATGGCTTATACCTCGGCAGATTTGCTTGCGCTGCGAGATGCCCCCCTCTCGCGGCGATGGCCTTCCACTCTATCGAAGGCCTACCTTAAGGACGGGCTTTGGAGCCCCGAGAGGTGGCATGTTTTAAAGCGGGGATTGAGGGGTTTTTTAATTAGGGTTTTTAATAATCTTTTAAGGGGAACTGGTCCGAGGGAGACCACTGTGCCTCAGATTGCCGGATGTGAGTCCCTCTTTGTGAGATGGGGTCATGGGGTTCAGATGGGCTTGCTGCTTACGTACCTGGCTCCCTGCCGCGTGGCAACGGCCCTGCCCGAGCTACTCGACGTGATAGCCACGGTGGCAGTTGATACACCCAGGCTTATGGTCATGGGTGATTTCAATCTGCCGTCCGTTGGTGAAACGTCAGAGATGGCTCGGGAGTTCATGGCTTCCATGACGGCCATGGACCTGACCCAGTTAGTTCATGGCCCCACTCACGGGGGGGGGGGGGGACACACGCTGGACCTGATTTTTGTCTCTGGCCAGTGGTTGAGTGGTCTTATTATAGGGGATATAGACATGAAACCCTTGTCATGGTCAGATCACTCACTCCTTCGTCTGGACCTTCGAACCGCTACACCCAGCCGCAGGGAGGCGGACCCAATTAGATGGATCCGCCCCAGGCGCCTGATGGATCCTGATAGGTTCCAGATGGAGCTTGGGCCAATTCCTGAAGATCTGGCACACGACTCGGCCGAGGACCTGGTAGCTGCCTGGGATCGGGCAGCTGGTGGGGCCTTGGATCGAGTCGTGCCTTTGCGGCCTCTGACCCGGTGTCGATCCCTCGCGGCTCCTTGGTTCACCGAGGAGCTGAGGGAGATGAAACGCCGGAAAAAACGCCTAGAGAGCGGTTGGAGGGCCAGTCTCGCTGAATCTGACCGAACACTGGTAAGGTCGCATATTAAGACCTACCTAGTGGCGATAAAGACGGCAAAGTTTAACTACTTTTCCGCCTCTATTGCGTCATCAGGGAATCGTCCGGCCGCGCTGTTCAGGGTAACCCGCTCCCTGCTCCATCCGGGAGCGTGGGAGGATCCCTTGGAAGGCAGGGCGGAGGATTTCGGACAATACCTGTATGACAAAATCGCTCAGATCCGGGGGGATTTGGACTCTGACTGGGTAGATCAGGGCAGGGTGACGAGGAATAGTCTTGAGAATGTTACCTGGGAGGAGTTTGATGCTGTGACTCCAGATGATGTGGACAGGATTTTGGGGAGACTTAGTGCGGCCACATGTTTACTGGACCCGTGTCCCTCCTGGTTGGTACTGGCCTCCCGGGAGGTTACACGAGGCTGGCTCCAGGGTGTTATCAACGCTTCGTTGAGTGAGGGTCACTTCCCCGCCGCCTTGAAAGAAGCGGTGGTGAGGCCTCTCCTCAAGAAGCCGTCCCTGGATCCGGCAATATTGGCCAACTATCGTCCTGTCTCCAACCTTCGCTTCCTGACGAAGGTTGTTGAGAGTGTGGTCGCGCGACAGTTTCCACAATTCTTGGAGGAAACATCCTATCTAGATCCGTTCCAGTCGGGTTTCAGGCCTGGACACAGCACGGAAACGGCATTGGTCGCGTTGATGATCTCTGGAGGGCTCGGGACAGGGGTTGTTCCTCTGTTCTGGTCCTGTTAGACCTCTCAGCAGCTTTTGATACCATCGACCATGGTATCATGCTGCACCGGTTGGAAGAGTTGGGGATGGGGGGCACCGTATTACGGTGGTTCTCCTCCTTTCTCTCCGACCGGTCGCAGTTCATGTTGGCAGGGGGGCAGAGGTCGACCTCAAGGCCTCTTATATGTGGAGTGCCTCAGGGGTCGGTCCTCTCGCCCCTCCTGTTCAACATTTATGTGAAGCCGCTGGGCGAGATCATCCGTGGCTTTGGGGTGAGATACCACCAGTACGCTGATGACACCCAGCTGTACATCTCCACCCCAGGCCACCCCAACGATGCCCTTGAAGTGATGTCCCAGTGCCTGGAGGCTGTGCGGATCTGGATGGGGAGGAACAGGCTCAGGCTCAACCCTTCCAAGACTGAGTGGCTGTGGCTCCCGGCATCCCGATATAGTCAGTTGACTCCATCACTGACTATTGGGGGCGAGTCGTTGGCCCCCACAGAGAGGGCTCGCAATCTGGGAGTCCTCCTGGATAGGCAGCTGTCCTTGGAGGAACATCTGACGGCTGTAACCAGGGGGACCTTTTGTCAGTTTCGCCTGATCCGCCAGTTGCGGCCCTTTCTTGATCGGGATTCCCTGTGCACAGTCACTCATGCCCTCGTCACCTCTCGCCTTGACTACTGCAACACTCTCTACATGGGGCTCCCCTTGAGGAGCACCCGGAGGCTCCAACTGGTCCAGAATGCAGCAGCGCAGGTAGTGACGGGAGCAGCCTGGCGCTCCCATGTAACACCGCTCCTGCGCGAGCTGCACTGGCTCCCAGTGGTCTTCCGGGTGCGCTTCAAGGTGTTGGTTATCACCTTTAAGGCGCTCCATGGCATAGGGCCTAGCTATCTTCGAGACCGCCTGCTGCCACCGACGATCTCCCATCGACCCGTGCGCTCCCACAGAGAGGGCCTCCTCGGGGTGCCATCAGCCAAACAGTGCAGGCTGGTGACCCCCAGGGGGAGGGCCTTCTCTGTGGGGGCACCTACCCTCTGGAATCAATTGCCTCCAGAGATAAGGAGAATCCAAGACCTCAGTGCCTTCCGCCGTGCCCTTAAAACCTTCCTTTTCCAGCAAGCCGGGCTGGCCTAATTTTTTAAGTGTTTTTAAGTGTTTTGTTTATTGTTTTTAATTAATGGGGCCAAATTTATATATGTATATTTTAACTGTATTTTAATATTTGTACTTGATGTTTTTACTTGGCTGTTCACCGCCCTGAGTCCTCAGGGAGAAGGGCGGTATACAAATTCAAAATAAAATAAAATAAATAAAATAAAATAAATATTGAATGATATAAAAAAAGAAAACAAGTTCTCAAATCCAGGCATGATGATTATTTGAGTCTATTCCACTCCTTTACCAGGACAGAAATATATTCACTTCAATAAAAATCTTACACTTCAGCTGCATATATAGTGTACAGTTATATTAGTCCTCCTGTAAATTTAGCACATTTTTGTATACTTAATCGAGTAACTAGGAGAACATCATAGTTAAATTGGGCTTGATAACAAAATATTGCACTGAGGGGCTATTCCAGGCAAGGCAATAGAATTCTGCTTTATATCATCATCTTTGATATATGAAACGTCCCAGGATTTATACTTGGGCCTTTTAATAACAGTCATTGTGAACATTTGCAAACACGGTGTAGCAATGGCAATCAAGTTGGATATTTTAGAGACAGGTTTTTTTTAAAAAAAAATTAAATATGAATGTGTTGACAGTAAGGCAACTAGTCATATTAGCTGACTAGTTAGCTAATAGAATACCTGCATCAATAAAGACTTGCAATGAAAACAAGAAATATGTGTTATAGTACCAGTTATAGTGAAATGTAACTGATACCGTCAGAATGGAATGATGGCCTTTGGTCTAATCCTCTATAAATCTGATAAAATGACATGGAAATTCATCATGTGTAGAATGTGGTGGATAAAGTGTTGGTCCAATCAGAATATATTCTACAAATTGTTTTAATTACCAGAGAATGCTTTCAGGGGCTTTTAAGTACTTTAAAGTTATACTTTAAAGTACCGTCTGAGAGTTACAATTTTAAAAAATACTTCGACAGCCAAGAGATGGACTTGCAAGGAAATAGCATCTCCAAAGTCAGTAAATCAGGGAATATTGGCCTTTAGCCTATCAACAGCAATTGCCAAACTGTTTCCTAAACTGTTTTTCTGCCAGGATGCCTTTATCTACAGAACGGTTCACACTTAAAATCTTTATCAGAAGCCCTACTTGTTGACTCATCTAGAAGATCTGCTAGGACCTTTTCTGTACATCTACATTATGAATGCTGTCAGCCCTTTCAGGCAATCCAGACAAGAAACACCAACCGTTAGTCCAAACACCACCTTTATTTTAAAGTTTTATAATAATAAAACTTGCAAGTCGGAAAGTACCGCACCCCGTCCTTCTTTTATTCTCCCCAAAACTAA
Organism: Pituophis catenifer annectens; assembly: GCF_029215685.1. NCBI lineage: Eukaryota > Metazoa > Chordata > Lepidosauria > Squamata > Colubridae > Pituophis > Pituophis catenifer. The sequence goes on from NW_027256883.1 coordinate 37,131,489, forward strand.
GGAGAATGTCTCCTTCTGAGACATTCTCCACTGCCATCCTTCCGTCAGATGCAGAGTTCATTTATCAGACCATTGTCTAGGCCAGCAAAGCTGGTTGAGAAACTTTGGGAGTTGAAGTCCACAAGTCTTAAAGTTGCCAAGGTTGGAGACCCCTGGTCTAGGTTGTGGCTCTTTCTCTCATCTCCCAAGGTCATTCCCAAATGCATTACAAGCACCCCCTTCAAATGTTCTAAAACAACTTTTAGTTTATGCATTTCAACAATCATCTTGGGTTGTGGGTTTTAGTAAAGCAATTGTCTTTGCTACATAGTTGTTGTAACATTTATACTTTATCCTTGGGTGTTATTTGGCAGTTTGGGTGGATTTAATATCGAAAACTGCTTCTAAATACAAATATCAAGTCTAATAGTTCAATTTATTACCTGTGACAAAATATATTTAGATTAAGATTTAGCGGATGGGGAGAGATGATAGATGATTTTTTAATAAAGAAATGTTTACCATGTCAGAAATCAGATAGATTTATTCCTCAAATGTAATTGTAATAACTTTAAAGATGTTAGTCTTTAAGTTTAAAAACATATCTAAACCTGACCAGAACTTTTAAGAAAATTTTCATAAATAATTTATGGAAAACAGATGTTTCAGTACTCTGTTCCATAAAAGCTATTATTATCCAGGAAGTAACTGACATAAACATATTGCCATTTGTAGTGAATTTACTTATAGATGGGTTTTTTTGTTGTTAGTCAAATTAAACTTCCAGAATGACCGATTTTCAGAAGTTTTCAGAATAATTCAATATTAGAACTCTATCTCCATACCCTACACATTGTTGTAGTTCTTTCTGTGCTAAAATAAGTTTACTGTTTAAGGTATGTATAATCTATCAATTTTGTGAAGAAATATCCCATGATATGGAAATGTTCTGCTGAAATAAATACAAGAATGTACCTCCATTATAATCACACTCTACTGCCACAAGATATAGCAGGATTCTGAACCTGGACAGTGGAATAATCAATATATAGGCATAAATAAATTCTTCATTTCAAATGTTCCAATTTATACCACCTAGCATAGATGTGTCTTAAATTGGGCACATCTTCTTTGAAAGAATTTAGGTTGCCTGAAATCTCAGTGTTCTGTGCCTTGTTGAAGCACTTTGTCATTAAATTGTAAGGCTTTGATATTCAGGCTTTTTCTAGCACCCATACCATAATTTTTAAAAAAAGAAGTCATGCTTTTCACCAGTGTTTACCAGCATCAATACTTTGTTGGGATCAGGATGGCAAAGTACAATCTCCAAGTGTTCATAATTACAGAGAAAAGTTTGGTATTTTAAATGATGTATGATTTGAAATAGATTGAACTCAGGCTTTCACCAAGTCTGACTGTTTATTAACTGTGACAGGCAGCTGCTCCCAGGAGATTTTAACAAAAGACTTTCTTTTCCTGAAAAGCTTGCATACTATTTTGTAAACCTTGAGTTTGCCTAATAAATGTTTTGGCTCAACATAGAGTGACACTTCTTTTCCCCTCAAAACCCACAGTCAATCAGGGAGTCAGCATGAGGTTACATAAAGGTTATCTGGCTAAATATGAGACAGCTTATTATGTATTTGTGCCTTCAACAGGGATGTATGATATGTTTATCATTAAACAGAGATATGTTTCTCCCAGGAATTATTCTACTAAGAAATGCAACATTGTGCCCACAGGTCTCAGAGTTTTGCAGAATCTCCAGGTAATGGTAGTTCCACAGACCTAAATTTTAAAAAGTAGAATTTTTGAACTGCATTACATTTTGGCATTTTGTCATGAGATCTCACACAAGAATATTGCCATTTTGCAGGCTTTGGAATGGAAAATCCAGACCATTACATGAGATCACACAGCTGTACACAGGTCCAGAAAAGCATGCCAACTATGATGTTATACTTTTAACAGTCATTATCTCGATATGTAGCAGCACCTGGCTGATCTAGTTTGGGTGAGACCAAATTAGTACTTGGGTGGGGAAACTACCAGGGAATGCTGGGGTGTAGGCTAGAGAGTGAAGTTGAAAAATATTCCAGAGGAAAGCAGTGGTAAACTGCTTCTATACTGCCACCCAAAAAATATCATGGGGATTAAGTCACAGACAGTGAGCTAAACTCATTGGATGCTGTGCCTTTATCTTTCTCTCATAGGCTGAACACATCACACATAATGGCATATTCCCAAATCTCTCTTGAATGCCATTGTCCAGAGCAAATTTTTAGTGCATTTTTTCCCCAAGAAGCTGTTAAATTTGTTACATGATGCATATCAAGTAACATGCATATCAGACCTGGCTTGCATTACGGAAACCTGGTTGGGCTCAGAGGTGTCCCTCTGACTGAACTTTGCCCACCAGGTTTGTGGGTCCTGCACCAACTGAGGGCCCAGGGAAGGGGAGGCGGTTGTTATCAGGGAAGCCCTTAGTCCGCGGGAGGTCACTATTCCGCAGATAGACGGATGTGAAACCCTCCTCATGAGATGGGGTCCACAGGGTCAGTTGGGCCTGCTGATCACGTACCTATCTCCCAGCTGCATTGCAGCGGCCCTGCCTGGCCTACTCGACGCCCTGTTGGGGTTGGTGGTGGAGCTCCCCAGGCTTATGGTGCTGGGGGACTTCAACCTGCCTTCCCTGGGCAGGGGGTCGGGGGTGGCTCGGGAGTTCATGGCATCCATGGGGGTGGCCATGGACCTGACTCAGATCATTCAGGGACCGACTCATGAGGGAAAGCACACACCTGATCTTGTTTTCATCTCAGAGCAGTGGCGTGTTATGCTCGGTGGGGGGGTATTTGTCGTTTCCCCCCTGTCATGGACCGACCATCATCTCCTCCGGTTGGACTTCCAAAATGCTGCCCCGCCTTGCTGGGATGCGGAACAGACCATCTGGTTCCGCTCCAGGCGCCTGATGGACCCTGAGAGGTTCCAGACAGAGCTTGAAATGATTCCTCTCTCTCTCCCACACCCTGGTTGAGACCCTGGTGGAGGCCTGGGATAGGGCGGTCGCTGGGGCTCTCGACTGTGTTGTGCCTTTGAGGCCTCTGACCCGGCGCAGACCCCGGCTTGCCCCTTGGTATACTGAGGGGCTCCGGGGGATGAAGCGCAAGAGGAGAGGCCTAGAGAGCTGTTGGAGGATTAGTCGTTCCAAATCTGACCGAGCCCAGCTAAGATCGTTCACACGGTCTTACCTGGAGGCGATGGCGGCGGCGAAGCGTACATACTTCTCCGCCCTCATCGCGTCCGCAGATAATCGCCCGGCTGCCCTGTTCAGGGTATCCCGCTCCCTTCTGTATCAGAGGGCAGGGGAGGACCCTTTGTGGGGGTGAGCCGAGGAGTTTAGCCAACATCTGCGGGACAAGATCGCTCAGATTTGGGATGGCTTGGACTCTGACTGGGCAGGGTCAGACGGTGGGGAGGCGACAGGTCTTGTTGTCTGGGAAGAGTTCGATCCTGTTACCCCAGAGGAAGTGGACAGGATCATGAGGAAGCTGAGTGCGACCACTTGCATACTGGACACGTGTCCCTCCTGGCTGGTTTATGCAGCTCAGGAGGTGACACACAGTTGGATCCAGGCAGTGATAACGGCATCCTTGGATAGAGGGAGTTTTCCCGCCGCCTTGAAGGAGGCGGTGGTTAGGCCCCTCCTTAAGGAACCTGCCTTGGATCCAACCATTTTGGGCAACTTTCGTCCGGTCTCCAACCTTCGCTTTTTGGCGAAGGTTGTTGAGAGCATCGTGGCACATCAGTTTCCGGTGGCCCTGGATGAAGCAGATTACCTCGATCCGTGCCAGGTCCAGTTACAGCACAGAGACAGCATTGGTCACGCTGGTGGATGCCCTCTGGAGGGCTCGGGACAGGGGTCATTCCTCGGTCTGGTCCTATTAGATCTCTCAGTGGCTTTTGATACCATCGACTATGGTATCATGCTGCAACACCTCGAGGGGTTGGGAGTGGGCAGCACCGTTTTATGGTGGTTCGCCTCCTACCTCTCAGGTCGTATGCAAGCCGTGTTGGCAGGGGGGCAGAGGTCGGCCATGAGGCCCCTCACTTGTGGGGTGCCCCAGGGGTCGGTCCTCTCGCTCCTTCTGTTCAACATTTACATGAAGCCGCTGGGAGAGATCATCTGTGGTTTTGGGGTGGGGTATCATCAGTATGCTGATGATACCCAGCTTTTTATATCCACCCTGAACCAGCCCAGTGATGCCCTTGACGTGATGTCCCGGTGCCTGGAAGAAGTACGAATCTGGATGGGGAGTAACAGGCTTCGACTTAACCCTGCCAAGACTGAGTGGCTGTGGATACTGGCATCTCGGGCCGAGCAAGAGGTTCCAACGCTGTCTATTGGGGACGAGGTGTTGCCCTCCCGTAGACAGGGCGTGCAACGTGGGCGTCCTCTTGGACTCACGGCTGAGTCTGGAGGATCATATCATGGCCGTGACCAGGGGGGCATTTGCCCAGGTTCGCCTGGTGCTCCAGTTGCGCCCATACTTGGACCGAGATGCCCTACACACAGTCAGTCAAGCGCTAGTCACCTCCTGGATCGACTACTGCAATGCTCTCTACCTGGGGCTGCCCATGAAGACCACCCGGAGGCTTCAGCTGGTGCAGAATGCGGCTGCGCGGGTTGTTGCAGGAGGGACCCGATACTCCCATATTACACCACTCCTGCATGGCTTGCATTGGTTGCCGGTTGCCCTCTGGGTGAGATTTAAGGTGCTGGTGTTAACCTATAAAGCCCTTCATGGCTTAGGTCCAGGCTATTTGTCAGACCACCTGCAACCAGCGTCAACTTCCCATCGCCCGGTACGCTCTCACAGAGAGCGCCTACTCAGGGTGCCGTCGGCTAGACAATGTCGGCTGACGACACCCAGGGAGAGAGCCTTCTCTGTGAGTGCCCCCACCCTTTGGAATCAACTTCCCTTGGGGCTCCGGTTGATCCCTGACCTTCGTACCTTCCGCCGTGAATTGAAAACTTGGCTATTTATGTCCCCCAGCCTGGACTAATGGGGTAGTATTTTTTAATTTTTTTAAAATACTTTTCTGATATTTTTTATGTATATTTGTTGGTTTTAACAGTCGCTTGGTCGATTGTCGTTGTGAGCCGCCCTGAGTCCTTGGAGATAGGGCGGCATACAAATTTTATAAAATAAAATAAAATCAATCAATCAATCAATCAATCAATCAATCAATCAAGACCTTTTTTTCTTCTCATTTTTGTGCATTATTGTAGACTTTGAAATCCATGTTTCAAATGGCCGAGCTGAGGACTTTGTACACTATCTGGATGATAAAATAACTCAGATTCGGGAAGACTTGGCCGCCAACTGGGTTAGTTCAGACGAGATGACTGAGGCAGGCCTTGAGAGTGTTATATGGGAGGAGTTCGATCCTGTGGCTCCCAAGGACGTAGACAGGATCTTGGGACGGCTGAACGCGACCACATGTTTATTGGACCCTTGTCCCTCCTGGCTGGTGCTGGCTTCCCGGGAGGTTACACGAGGCTGGCTCCAGGGGATTATCAACGCTTCTTTGAGTGAGGGTGTCCTGCTGGTCGCCTTGAAAGAGGCAGTGGTGAGGCCTCTCTTCAAGAAGCCATCCCTGGATCCGGCTGTTTTGGCTAACTATCGTCCAGTCTCCAACCTTCGTTTTATTGCAAAGGTTGTTGAGAGTGTGGTGGCGCGACAGCTTCCCCAGTACCTGGATGAAGCTGTCTATTTGGATCCGCTCCAGTCTGGCTTCAGACCTGGGTACAGCATGGAAACGGCATTGGTCATGTTGGTGGATGATCTCTGGAGGGCCCGGGATAGGGGTTATTCCTCTATCCTGGTCCTATTAGACCTGTCAGCGGCTTTTGATACCATCGACCATGGTATCATGTTGTGCCGGCAGGAGGGACAGGGAGTGGGCGGCACCGTTTTGCGGTGGTTCTCCTCCTATCTCTCCGACCGGTCGCAATCCGTGTTGACAGGGGGGCAGCGGTCGACCCCAAGGCACCTTGTTTGTGGGGTGCCACAGGGGTCAGTCCTCTCGCCCCTCCTGTTCAACATTTATGTGAAGCCGCTGGGTGAGACCATCCGTGGTTTTGGGGTGGAGTTCCATCAGTACACTGATGATACTCAGCTGTACGTTTCCACCCCAGACCATCCCAACGATGCCTTGGAAGTGATGTCCCAGTGCCTGGAGGCCGTGCGGGTCTGGATGGGGAGAAACAGGCTTCGACTCAACCCTTCCAAGACCGAGTGGCTGTGGCTGCCGGCGTCCCGGTATAGCCAGCTGACGCCATCGCTGGTTTTTGGGGGCGAATCATTGGCCCCCATGGAGAGGGCCCTCAACTTGGGTGTCTTCCTGGATGCACGGCTGTCTTTAGAAGGGCACATGACGGCCGTGGCCAGGGGGGCTTTTTATCAGGTTCGCCTGATACACCAGTTGCGCCCCTTTCTGGACCGGGACTCCCTACGCACGGTCACTCAAGCACTTGTCACCTCTCGTCTGAACTATTGTAATGCTCTCTACATGGGGCTCCCCTTGGGGTACACCCGGAGGCTCCAACTGGTGCAGAATGCGGCTGCGCGGGGGATTATGGGAGCGATGGGGCGCTCCCATGTGACTCCTCTCCTGCGTGAGCTGCATTGGCTTCTAGTGGACTTCCGGGTGCGCTTCAAGGTGTTGGTGATCACCTTTACAGCGCTCCATGGCTTAGGGCCGGGGTACTTACGGGACCGCCTTCTGCCACCAATAGCCTCCCACCGGCCGGTTCGCTCCCACAGAGAGGGCCTCCTCAGGGTGCCGTCAGCCAGACAATGCCAGCTGGCGACCCCCAGGAGGAGAGCCTTCTCTGTGGTGGCACCTACCCTTTGGAACAATCTACCCCCAGAGATACGAATGATCTCCGACCTCTGGACTTTTCATCGGGCCCTAAAAACTTACTTTTTTCAGTTAGCCAGTCTGTCTTGATTTTAGGATTGGTTTTAAAATTTTGATACTGATTTTAAATTGACAAGTTTTAAATTATGGGCCAAATTTATTAATTATTTTAAATCTATTTTTAATTGTAATGTTATGTATAAATGTTTTTATTTTGGCTGTTCACCGCCCTGAGTCTGAAAGGAGAAGGGCGGTATAGAAGTTTGAATAATAATAATAATAATAATAATAATAATAATAATAATAATAATAATAATAATAATAATAATAATAATAATGTCCTTGTGAAATGATCATAAACAAGATAATCTAAACAACTTGCCCATTTGGTACTCTGAGGGTATTTGTTTTCCATGCTCCATGAAATATTTTAATGTGAGTGGCTGCAGAAGTGATGTGGTCTATGGCATGGATGCTGCTTGCTAATTATGTGTGACATCAATTTTTGCCAGTATAAATACAGCAACCACTAAAAGGCTATAAAATTAATACAATCAGGTTTGCATATTAGGTTGCTGAAACAGTGTTTAGCTTTTATTCCCAGTCAGTCTTTATTTTTCATCTTGTGAAAAAAAATAAAAACTTTATGGAAAAACAAATCTTTATCACTCTAAAGCAACACAATCCATTGCCATGGAAAAATTCTACCATCCTCATCTTTCACCTGCCAAAACAAATATAGGTCAAAAGTTCCTGTTTGAATATATTTAAATCTTATTAGTCATATAGTTAACAAGTCTGGGGAATAAATACATTTGAAGTCTAATGCACAACAGTAGGATCTATTTATTTTTTCTTTGGGTTTTTTTTTTTTACCACAGAAAAATTTAGTATCAGAATTATCTGAGCTTAGATACAGATTCTCTGACCCCAGAAAAGTATATGTGTAACATTTCTGTGAGCTTAAAACAGCATATCTATTGTGAATAACACAAGTCAATATACAACAGTAACTGCACAACTATACCTAATGTCTTAACATCATTCTTTTTGTACTCCATATCATGAGTGTTCAATTTGAGATTCACTCACTGCCCCCCAGAAAAAATAATACATTTGGATATTTTTTTTTTTGTCACAGAATTTTAGAAACCTGGTTTTTATTACAGCTGGGAAGTTCCATGTGCTCACAGGCTACCCAGCCCCTTCTTCTCCATATATTCTATAAAACAATAAATTCTCATATGACACAATCAGGCCCAGTAATAGCACTTGGTACTATGGGACAACACTGGAACTACAACAAGAAACAACGGGTGGAAACTAATCAAGGAGAGAACCAAACTAGAACTAAGGAGAAATTTCCTGACAGTTAGAACAATTAATCAGTGGAACAACTTGCATTCAGAAGTTGTGAATGCTCCAACACTGGAAGTTTTTAAGAAGATATTGGATAACCATTTGTCTGAAGTGGTGCCTAAGCAGGGGGTTGGACTAGAAGACCTCTAAGGTCCCTTCCAACTCTGTTATTCTGTTTTCACAACTCAAACTAGACCTCCTGGTAAAACAGTGGCAACAAGTATAAAATTCTAGAACTGTTAAAGAACAAAATGCCAGCATGCCAGAAAAATCAGGAAGTGGCCAATACTCTTGAATATGAGAAGTTAACAACATGAAGTTGATTTTCAAGATTTATTATTTTTTTGATATACTAAATCAGCATATAAAAAGAACATGAAGAATTCTAGAGAGTCTAGATTGGAGAAGGCTAATAAAGACTGATACAGTGCCTTAGCTAAGTTTAAATAAGAAGCAAAATTGGTAAAGCTTTGGATTCTGGATTCATTTACTACCTTTTTTCTCCTAACCATGACTTTACTTCCATACTGTCAGAGTCAAGCATGTTTTTATTCAAAAACACTTTATTTTTCTGCTATATTAGGTCACTGCAGTTTACAAAATTGAGGCTGAACTACAAGATAAGGGGTCAAAGCCCACTTATCTCTAAGCCTTTGGCAGGTAAGATCTCTCTATCCTTCTGCTTCAGTTCCCCAACTTAACTGAAAATAATTAAAGTCATCAGCCAATTGGGGAGAAAATATCATCATATGGTTTGAGTCTTCTAGCTAATTAAATAAAGGAAGATATTATCATTCCAGGATTTTAAAAAGAGGGTTTTTTTTAAAACTGATAACATATCTACGGTAGGTTGCAAAGTTACAATTCCTAATTCCAGATATACAAAAATGAAATGCCTTTAAAAAATAGTGGAATAGCCACTTGCAATTTTTAAACACTTTTTTAAAAAAGTAATTCATAAAAGCTCAATTATTTATAGATCCCCAAATAGCAACTGAAAGCATTTTTGCAGCCAACCAAAATTAATCCAGTCACTTTAAATACTGCAGCTCCAGCCATCATCGTGAGCTAATTCACAAAGTGAATTAAAAATAAACATTCATGGAAACTATTATTTTTTGTTTATTACAAGAGTACACTGTTTTGTCCTGGGAAAACATGCATTCATGGGTATGTCAAAAACCATATGCCACAAAAGCACCACTAGTCCTCAGACTAAAGACTGAAGAAACAAGGTAGAGGCCATTGGATATTTTTTTTTTTGGTATGGTGACTTTTTGAAATATATTTTATAAGGTTACAGATGGTTACAAATGGTATTATTTGACTGAATTAGGGTTAGTGAAACCAAGAGCAAAATTGTACGTTAAAGTAATATATTAAAAATAGAATCGGACAAAAGGAACAGCAAGAATTGTCCACTATGACAGAGTCCTAGAAGGAGAATCCTAGTGAAAGATTATGCCACCAGGCTTACAAGGTTTAAAAATACATAGTCACAAGGCCCTAAGGATAGCACAATGTATGAAATCTAATACAAAATAAATGAAAAAAGGAGAATGTAAAAAATAATTAAGAATTGCATGCAATGTTCACGTATGGCATCATATTCAGAATGTTTTGAATTCAGGTTATACTAGGCTGAGTTTTGTGGCTCAATGTTGGTTAACAGGAGGAGCAGGTGAAGGTGGTGGTAGTGATGGAGGTACAATTGACTATTTCTGTTTCTCTCTCCTCCAAATTCTTCCACTTTTTATATTAACTGAAAATTAAACAGTCTATCTGTAAACTTTGTTTCCGTTTCATTTTCAGTCATTTGTTCTAAATAAAAATGAATGCATTTATTGTCGTTTGCTCTAAATGAAATTAATGAAACATGACTTTAAGGCAACAATAGCAATTTCTGCATTATGAATAATAATCAAGAAGAAAATGGAAGGTCATGTGAAAAAGGGATGACAGCAAAGGAACATCTTACCCAGGCCATTATATAGCCTAATTTTGACTAACACCAGTAATCCAAAATATTATGTGGTAAAAACAGAGTTGTAACAAATCTTTGTCTCCACCACCAACTTCCTCTAACAAACCTTCCTGTTAGAAGGTAATAAATGAACTGTTTTGTTAGATGAACAATTGCTTTTCTTTTCTTTGTCCCAGCTGTTGATGCTGTAAAAATAATTGTAGGATTAGGAAGGAAGCAATTGAGCTATCTAGTGATTTTCAGAACTCCTGTAATGTCTTTGATGTTTACCTCCTGTCATAAGAAGATGTCTTTCAGATAGACCATTATCCACTTATGGCTCTGGGATAAGACCTCACCTCTACTTTCCCTTCTAAGTTTACTTATACCAATTGGGCAATATTGGTCTGTATCCCAGCTAAATTGCTAGAGACTATTAAACATTTTGCAGATTTGCAAGCTTTAAACAGGAACTTGTTTTATGTCATTAAAGCTTTTTTTCAGCAAAAAGTATACTAGACCACTATCATTAATTTAATTTTTTTAAAAAAACACTTCCTTACATATATACATGCATAATGATTCCAGCATGTGAACTTTTGTGTCATATTTTTCAGCAAAGATTATTAAGTAGTTTGATTTATTATTATGTTATTTTATAATCTACCTTTTTAAATATATAACTCAAGGTGGCAAACATATCTAATACTGCTGTTTTCTCCCCCCACTCCCCCAACAGACTATTTAAAATGCAATCCCTCTTGAATTGAATGGGGAGTGATTCTGCAAATTTCCATGCCTAAAGATGTGAACCTCACTCTCTCCCTAATCCAGCATGACACTATATTGGTTGTATAATACTACAATCCAACTCTTGCCAAAGGTTGTAATGCCAGCACTATAGCTTAATTCAGAATTTAATCCCAAACAATTTTAAGAGCAAATATTGTATGCTTCTGCTCTGGCAATAAACCTGAAATTAAATCCAACATACAAATCCGACATATCTAATCCAATATATGATGGAACCACCGTTTAATTAACAGGGAAACCCCATTTTCTTGCCAACCTTTGTTAAATCTTACCATATCTTAAAATCTAGATTAATGTGCTGGTTTTAAATGTTCTGTAGTGGAAAATAGTGGGAAAAATGTCAATCACCTCCAAAATCACTGGAATTAAAAACTATATTTTTCATGAATGATTGGTCAAGTGTACAGGTTTGTTATTTTTACAGTCTAATGAACTTCTCAAGATACTGAAGATGTGCAGTAATGTTTATTAGCAGAAAGCCTTATATACATTGAAGGGAAAATTAACTTTGTGAAACTAGTTCACTCTATAAATTCTCTTTTCTCATGGAATAGCTTTTCCCCACCTGATACCTCCAGATGCAACGGAATTACATTTCCCAGTCATTACGACAGCTCCAACTCATTGTGTTGTACTTTATGAATAAATTGTGTATACAAACATCACTATGACACACTCTGCATACCGTTAAAATCTAATGGGCCAAATTTAACAGGAAAATAATCCTAAAAGAATTATAACATTCCATATAGGCAGTTCATGCCTAGATCATGCATAAAAGGACCTGTCCTAAATCAGATTTTTGGGTGGGGATAGCAAGTTATGATTGCAACAAATCTTAGTAAAATGCAGAATACACACTATTAGTGCTTTTGTTACAAATGAATGTAATAGTGATAAATATAGAAAAGTGTGGTACATTAATTAGAATACAAAGGCATGGATCAATTTTTGGAAGTGAGATAAAATGACACTGATTTTTTCCCCACCTATAGGAAATAATTAGCATATATTGTGTCTTTCAATACAAATATGTGGTGCATTTCAAATTGTAAGAGAGGCAGATAGGTACCTCTTACAATGAACTATTTTTTCCCCCTATATAACATTGTTCTATAGATGGCCATGTCTGCTGGGCACCGAAGGAGCATCTTATTTCAACACATGCATTTATTTATACATGAATATATAGGCATAAGAGCTTATACCTGGTTTCTGGGGCCATAAGGTTAGCAAAACTGATACTGCAGTACATATCTAATATAATAATGTATATAATAATGTTATATCTTAGAAAAAAATAGAAATGGTTTTTGTGAATAATTTTTCACCTTGTTACTGAAAAAACAAGCATTAGCCCATTTTAGCTGGTTAAGTTCTTGTTCAGGCAAGTAATTTCTCTTTCTTCCCAAGATTTGGGTCAGTTTTATTTAATCAGATTACAAGACCTCCCTTCGTTCTGCTATATGAAATACATTCTCTTACAAACTGAAAAGGTTCCTCCAATGCCATTTTGTTTATAAAGGAAGAAAGAAAAGAATAGCCATTTAATCATGCTGTGCAACAACTCAGCCTGAGAGTTTTAAGAGCTATAATCCTTTTTCTCTTCAATCCTCCAGAAAGAAAGTGTTAAATCATAAACACGTAAGGCCCGGTTGTTCCTATCAATGAACAGGAAACAGTTGTTTTACAAAGGGACTTTAAAGAATTAAGTAAAATGCAGAACATATAAACTTTAGATTTTCGTGATTCTAAAACATCAGTGTTTCAAACTTATTAAAACACTTTCTTTATACCCCTTAAATGTATATAGGTATCTCATCTCATCTAATCAACTTTCAATTGTATTCTCATGTCAATTTATAAAACAGAAACTTTGAACACAGTCACATGGGAATGATCATATGCATTTAAATTGAACAAATATCCAAATAGGTGTGCTTGGCTTGCATTTCTATATATTTCTCCTTAATTTTTTAGGTCCTTTCCTCTTCTCCTTTCCTCATTCATACTTCTAGAAAAAAATAATTTGAAAATATCTAGAGCTGAATAGTAATTAAGGATTTTAATAAAATAAATCTAGTATGCTAACGATATTCAGCCTTCAGTGACTTGTTTTTTATAAATGGAAATATATCCACACATTTTATCCAATCAACTCCCCCTAATTCTGAAAATTCACTCCTCTGGTAATACTTTAGTTTATCAAATTTATTACAGCCACCCACTCTGTTAGGGATGGGGTGACTTATGGAATATAAAAGATAATAAAAACAATTTTATAAAATTAAATACACCTACTCAAGTAGCCTGGATGAAAACAATAAAAACAATCAAAATAATAAGCTATACAAATGATTGGAAATTCCCCCTCCCCCCAATAGATCATTAACTGGTAACAGAGGTAGGTTTAAGTGGTTTCTGGAGCCCCAGAAGAGTAGGTACCATAAACATTTTGGTAATCAAGACGGTCTTTTCAATAGCTGCTCCTTCACTGTTGAATCCTTGGGCCCTAGTATTAAGATGCCAAAACCCTTCTGATATTTAAAAAAGCCTACTATGGTATATAAAATCAGCATGTTGATTCTGTAATGTCCTAAAGGTATTACTTTGGAGGGCAAAGTAAGACCAATAACATACAGATAAAATGGCTGTTCCATTTTTATAATCTTATATTCTTCCCTTTATTTTATTAAAAAAAGTTCCAACATTTATATGTCTTGAAAGCCTACATCCAATTTAAATGTTAAGTAATTCATTTACATCCCTTTTCTTATTCTTGCTAACTATCTCAGGCAACCTATGTTAAGAGTAAGCATTTTTGTTAAAGCAAACCAGATGGAAGGAAACTGTTTTTCCAAGTCTGTTTTAATTTCTATAGTTTTTTTTTTTTTTAAAAAAAATTGAACTGCACGCTGGAAGATTGTTGAAAAGAAGAGATCATACACTTCAATCTCCTGTTCCAGGTTGGATATACAATATGTGAACAGCATTTTTGACATATAGTTATAAATCTTCTGTTTAAAATCTGTAAGATCTATCATTTCAAGAATTAGACTGAGCCCTGAGAATCCATACCACCACCACCCTGAAGAGGTTGTATTAGGTTCTCTTTTGCAATGCCAAGCCCTGTAATAACCAAATTTGATCCAGAAACCAGCTAACCTCCTGAGATCACCAATGGCTTAGGATTCAGAATCCAAAGGCTGTGTTGTAGGCACAACCAGTTGTAAGGAAAAGTTCCTGAAGAGTCCATATGGCAATAATGTTTATACTGTCATGTTTTTCTACAATTATCTTAATAAACAGTTGCTAGAGTAAGGTTGTAAAAACAAGGGCATTATTCAAAATAGACCACTATTAAAACATTATATCTTGCCACCTTATTGCTACTGTCTATGTGTTCAGCTTCATACTTGAATCTCTTTAACCTTATCCCCTATGTATTATGGGTAGACACTCTGTATGTCTTCCCAGCATCCTATCTGCAGATCCCAAAGAGGTGAATGTCTTGGAAACTTTCTTTTAGGAAAGACTTTTTTAAAATAGGCAGAGAAATGTAGGAGGGAGGAATCCAGCAAACAGTAGTAGAAGGAGAAGATTTTTTGGGTTTAGGTGTAAGCTCCATTGTACTCAAAGGGAATTTGTTTTGAATAGATGCAAATAGGATTAAGTTATCAATTTACTGCCGATCAGAAAAGGTTGGGTACGAAACAATAGGAACATTCTTCACAATTTAGTGAAAACCCCAATCTGCTTAGAAAACCGTCTCCTTGCTTTCTTGATTAATCTGAGTATGTTGGTTCCTTTTTTTAAAGGCAAAAAATAACATTCTCATTTCACTGCATAATCAATAAGCCAACTTCTTCAGTAGCTAAGTCCAAAATTCCTCACTGTCTAGTAAAAGGTACACAAATTCCTGAGTGTGGGGTGTGGAGAGAACTAAATGAAGCTATATAAATTGCAGTCTAGTGGATATTTGTTCTATTCCCTCTGACACAATCTTGGAGGCCCATTGCCTCTCTCAAGTAGACACTGCAGATTGCTAAATTTGTTGAATGTATGCTACTGTACTAGCGACCCTCCCTCATCAGACTTGGGAACAACTGTATTTACCTCCACATCTATGCCTGAAGATGTGATCTCTGCTGCTAATGAATAGCACTGTCTCACCCAAAGGCATCTTCAATTAACTCCCTTCATAGTCATATTGACCCTATAATTAATCTATTGTTTCTGAATGTTGTATAACTACATTGATTATTATGCCAGGCATTGCATTAGAGACATATTATGAATGATTACTTCTGTACTATAATTACTAAAAACTGCAAATATAAGATTAGTATTGTTACTGTCCATTAAATCCCTTTCTGCTGAGCTTTAATTAGTATGGTCTTAGAATTGGGCATGGTTATGTTTTTTGGTTGCGGTGCATCAACTATTTGCATTAATGTGAATGGTTTTTAATGATTAATGATTACATGTTAGTTTGGAAAGCTGGCGATGAATAAATTAATAACGTATAAATAAACATTTGGTTTGTGTTGAGATCATTTCCACATGACTGTTCCAGAAGAAACTGTATCATTATATCTATATATATAGAAATATTATTTCAACCTCTTTCACTTATATATACACTTGTTCAGTGAAAGGCAATGATGATGATCAAGGAATTCAGAGCCAAGTCCAGTGAAAAAAATTGAAGGAACTGCAAATGTTTATTCTTGAGATGACTTAAAATACAAGAAAAGTTTGACTGCTTTTTAAAAAAAATCATCCCAATAATAAAAAGAGAACTGATTATCCAGAAAGGTGATTGTTTCCCCTTCATTAGATACAAAGAAACGACTAATCAGCCATCTGTTGGGGATGTTTTAATTCATATTCTTGAATGAGCAGTATTTTGGGCTTGAGACTCTAGTCTAAATAGTCGCCTCTGTGATTCTAAGTTTGACCACTGCTGCCATATAGGCTACTTCCATGAGTTAATCTATATTCATCTAAGTGCCCTAACCCTTACTCCAAGGTTAACATCATACCAGCAATTAAGTAAACAATACCCCAATCAAGGAAATGCCAAACAAGCCAAGAGTAAACAGCCCAACCAAAGAATCTTTAAGATTGTTCCTCCCCACCAACACAGACAGGGCAAGCCACTAAAATATAAACTGAGAGCAAATCCCATTGTTTACTAGCACTGATTATGTCACCTGGTTTGGGTAACGAAACTTTCGCAAGAAAACAGCCAAGATCAGAGAGAAACAAGGACTTCTCATTTCACCCTGAGCTACAAATATTCTCCTTTATTGGTACATCTACTAATACTTTTATTCTATTCATTAAAATAAAGAAAAGTCCTTATTTTAAAGGATGTCTATTCGCCTGAATCTATAATCTATAAAATTGAGGATTTGTTGTGATGAAAGTCTGGCTACTTTTTAAAAAAATCCTCCAAATCAGATGGGTTGCTTCATTTTTTTTCCTAAGTGTTTGGTCATGTATGTGCTTTCTATCATAAGGAAAAAGGGAAAATATTAGTATGCAGCATAGAGGTTAGAATTACAATCATGCTCTGCTCATTAGTTCTGTTCCCCACATATTTCTATATACATCGTTTCAATCTTCTATATGAAATTTAATCAAAAGGATCAGACTTATAAGAACTAAAAGTGAGCAAGAAGAGGTAGCATTCTTTGGAATATCCCAAAATAGATAAACCTTCAGGGATTCTATTTGTTAATTTCCAATGTCTCTTATCATGTCTCCTACTTGCGATTGCCGCTTATTTGTTTCCATATTCAAATATATGGGGACTTAAGTGGGGAGATGTAGGATTAGTTAGAAGTAGTAAAGCTATAGTATCAATGAACAGACAGCTGTGATAGTAGAAAACAGAATGGTCCTTTAGAAAGGAAGGGTAGTAAGAACATTTTACTTGAGGGCTCTTTGAAATCTGGAATTAATATTGAGAATAATCATTTTCTGTGCCATAAAAATACTTTCACAAATAGTGCTTTTGTAACAAGATATCTAGCCATCAATAATAAAAACTAGAAAATCTGTATTTTCTTAAATACATTTCATGGTAGAAAAAAAAAAGATTGAAATTGTTCCTATAGCATTTCTCTTAAATCTGCACATAAAAAAGATTGCATGAATGAATTTACATAGTAAAGGGCACAAGTTGTAGTTTCAGTACTGCCCTTTCATATAGTGTACTTATATATTTTGCTTTGTTCTCTAATATCTTATGAAATATGTCCTCTCCTTTAACATATAATTACTGAAAAATTCAAAAGGTGAAAGGGTAGCATTGAAAATTAAGGACCTTTTGATCTTTTCCATCCATTAGTCTTCCACAAAATTTAAAAAAAAAGAATATTTCAAAAATGTATGCAAATTGCGATATAGAATCATCTGATCTTATTAGAACATCCATGGACAAACTACTTATAGTCTCACATTTCCAAAAGGGTTGGGAACTGAAGATAGAAGTCAATGCTTTTACACAAAAACACTAGTGCTTTGGAACAGCCTCATGATGTAGTCCTCTTCTTGCTGGTTTTTAGTAAAATGTTAAGGATCAAACTATTTTGTAGAGTACTTTCTTAAGTTTATATATAAACCTTTACTCTTTTTGCCTATTTGCTCCCCTTATTTATTGTTTATAAATAAATGTTTATTTTTATATAAATTAAAAATTTATACATATTTTTCTTTACACTTCTTTTTTTGCATCTTTTTTGGGATTTTAATCAGAGCATGGACATTTAATATTCGTTAACATTCATTTTATATTCTATGTATACCACCGACAGTAATTTTGACTATAGCAGTAAAGAAATTGGTAAATTTAGGCAGCATATCTGCTCAGAAATATTATGTTATTTCATTGTCATCATTTAACAAGAATCTGACCAGTGGTAAACTTTGATTATGCAACAACCTGAAAAGGAAGTGAATTTCCTCCCCAATATATTCCATGCAGAAATTAGTACATAGCTATTTAATCTTCTTTGCCTGTTTTACAATGGCATTCCTTGCATTCCAAACTTAAGTCTTAATCAACTCAAATTTGCCACTATAGTGCTGTATTGTTTAGTTTGATACTGATGTGGTAAATTGTTTCTATTCTGGATTTAAGCCAGAAAAGGGATTTCATTCTCTAGATTTTTTCCATGTTTTGAATATGTAGTTGTAATCCAAATGATGCTATTGAGTTTCATTTATATTAGAGAGCTTGAAATACAACAGTCCACACTGGGATCATATTACTGACAACTGAAGCATGCGGTTGACCAAAACATATTCTTTCTCTACTTTTATGTATGGAGGAAACAAAATGTGATCACCTTGCAAAGCCCTATATTTATAAAGGAACCTTCTTAAAAACATTGCTTGAAAAGTCTGATTCAAGTACATTTAAGTAACAATAGCAGTTGTCCATTAAAGTGCAGCAAAAAAATATAATTAGATATGCAGGACAGAAAAAACTTCTGGTAATAGTTTCTAGGTGTTCTAGAAAGATTTAGGTTTCCATCACCACATTTTATATATTTGATTACAATTTGGCATTTTTATCCTACAAGTAGAGCAGGGCTGCCAAACTCCTGCCCCTTGAGCCGGATGCATCATGCACTGGCCACGCCCACACCCTGTTTAACGAAGGGGAAAAAAGTCCCGATACGTCATGTAATGACGACGTGACGATGCAAGTTTGACACCCCTGCACTAGAGTGATCACAAATGTATTTATTTTTTTATTTATTTTTTATTTATTATTGAATTTCTATACCACCCTACTCCCGAAGGACTCAGGGCGGTGCACAGCCATGAAATAAAACACATAGATATACAAAATTTAAAATCGAATAAAATGAATTAAATAAATTTGGCTGAATTAATACCCATAATTTAAAATACCCATATTTTAAAATCCATTAAAAATTTAGAATTTACACTTAAAAGGGAGAAGATTTAGGCGAGGCCAGCTTGATGAAATAAAAGCGTCTTCAACTCGCGGCGGAAGGTGCGCAGATCCGGAATCCTCCCTATCTCTGGGGGGAGCTCATTCCAGATCGTCGGTGCCCCCACAGAGAAGGCTCTCCCCCTAGGGGCCGACAGCCGACATTGTTTTGCCGACGGCACCTGGAGGAGCCCCTCTCTGTGGGAGCGTACTGGTCGGTGGGAGGCTGTTGATGGTAGTAGGCGGTCCCGTAAGTAACCAGGTCCCAAGCCATGGAGCGCTTTAAAGGTGGTAACCAAAACCTTGAAGCGCACCCGGAAGACCACCGGGAGCCAGTGCAGCTCGCGCAGGAGAGGTGTTACATGGGAGCTCCATGTTGCTCCCATAACCACCCGCGCGGCCGCACTCTGCGCCAGTTGGAGCCTCTGGGTGCACCTCAAGGGGAGCCCCATGTAGAGAGCATTACAATAGTCCAGACGAGAGGTGATGAGGGCATGAGTGACTGTGCGTAACGAGTCCCGATCTAGAAAGGGACGCAACTGGCGAATCAGGCGAACCTGATGAAAAATCCTTCCGGTCACGGCCGTCAAGTGCTCTTCTAAAGACAGCCGTGAGTCCAGGAGGACGCCCAAGTTACGAACCCTTTCCGTGGGGGCCAATGATTCGCCCCCAATAGCCAGCGATGGCGCCAGCTGACTATATCGGGACGTCGGAAACCACAGCCACTCGGTCTTGGATGGGTTGAGCCTGAGCCCGTTTCTCCCCATCCAGATCCGTACGGCCTCCAGGCACTGGGACATCACTTCAAGGGCATCGTTGGGGTGGTCCGGGGTGGAGATGTACAGCTGGGTGTCATCAGCGTACAGATGGTACTTCACCCCGAAACCACGGATGATCTCGCCCAGCGGCCTTACATAAATGTTGAACAGAAGGGGTGAGAGAACCGATCCCTGCGGCACCCCACATATAAGGGGCCTCGGGGTCGATCTCTGCCCCCCTGTCAACACAGACTGCGACCGGTCAGAGAGAAAGGAGGAGAACCACCGTAAAACGGTGCCTCCCACCCCCAACCCCTCCAGCCGGTGCAGCATGATACCATGGTCGATGGTATCAAAAGCCGCTGAGAGGTCTAACAGGACCAGGACAGAGGAACAACCCCTGTCCCGAGCCCTCCAGAGATCATCAACCAACGCGACCAATGCCGTTTCCGTGCTGTACCCAGGCCTGAAGCCCGACTGGAACGGATCTAGATACGACGCTTCATCCAGGTACTGGGGTAGCTGTCGCGCAACCACACTCTCAACAACCTTCGCAA
The DNA here is from genome assembly GCF_029215685.1 of Pituophis catenifer annectens. Taxonomy (NCBI): domain Eukaryota; kingdom Metazoa; phylum Chordata; class Lepidosauria; order Squamata; family Colubridae; genus Pituophis; species Pituophis catenifer. The sequence goes on from NW_027256883.1 coordinate 37,151,814, forward strand.
CGAAGCAAAGGTTGGAGACTGGACGATAATTAGCCAATACTGCCGGGTCCAGGGAAGGCTTCTTGAGGAGAGGCCTTACCACCGCCTCTTTCAAGGCGGTGGGAAAGACACCCTCACCCAACGAAGCATTTATAATCCCCTGGAGCCAGCCTCGCGTCACCTCCCGGGAAGCCAGCACTAACCAGGAGGGACACGGGTCCAACAAACATGTGGTCGCGTTCAATCTACCCAGAATCCTGTCCACGTCATCTGGGGTCACAGGATCAAACTCATCCCAGATAACAGTCTCAAGGCCTGTCTCCGTCACCCTCGCTGGATCTATCCCGTCAGAGTCCAGACCTGCCCGAATCTGAGTGATTTTGTCATACAGATACTGAACAAAATCCTCGGCTCTTCCCTCCAAGGGGTCCTCCCGCGCTTCCTGGTGGAGCAGGGAGCGGGTCACCCTAAACAGGGTGGCCGGGCGATTATCTGATGATGCAATAAGAGCAGTAAAATGAGTACATTTTGCTGCTTTTATCGCCACTAGGTAACTAGTGATAACTAATATGAGATCTTACCAGTGTTCGGTCAGATTCAGAAAGACTAGCCCTCCAACAGCTCTCTAGGCGTCTTTTCCAGCGCTTCATCTCCTTCAGCTCCTTGGTGAACCAAGGAGCCAGGCGAGATCGGCGCTGGGTCAGAGGCCGCAAAGGCACGACTCGATCCAGGGCTCCAGCAGCCGCCCTATCCCAGGCGGCCACTAGGTCCCCAGATGAGGCGTGAGCCAGAACCTCCGGGATTGGCCCAAGCTCCATCTGGAACCTGTCAGGTTCCATCAGGCGCCTGAGGCGGTACGATCTTACCGGTTCCGCCTCCCTGCGGCGGGGTGCTGCGGTTCGAAGGTCAAGGCGAAGGAGCGAGTGATCTGACCATGACAAGGGCTCGATGACTATATCCCCTATCTCGAGATCACTCAACCACTGTCCAGAGACAAAAACCAAGTCCAGTGTGTTTCCCCCAGTGTGCGTAGGGCCATGAATTAGTTGGGTCAGGTCCATGGCCGTCATGGAAGCCATGAACTCCCGAGCCACCTCAGACGCCTCACCCACGGATGGCAGGTTGAAATCCCCCATGACCATAAGTCTGGGGGTATCAACCGCCACCGCGGCAATAACGTTGAGTAGCTCGGGCAGGGCTGCCGCCACGTGGCAGGGAGCCAGGTACATGATCAGCAAACCCATCTGAACCCCGTGGCGCCACTTCACAAGGAGGGACTCACAACCAGCTGTCTGAGGTACAGTGGTCTCCCTCGGCCTAAGGCCTTCTCTAATAAAAACCGCTACTCCCCCGCCCCTCCCCTGTGACCGTATTTGTTTTTTATGCCTATTAATCAACTCCTTAGAGTTGCCCATTGACCTCTTTAATTTTCAATCTGTTTCTACAACCTTTGGCTTTTTAAAATTAGATAATAACAGGATATTATCAATGTGCTGTTGTAGTGGGCACTAAATACATGCTTTCGATACAAGACATTTTGAGGATTTTGATATTTAATATCTTTACCAAGTTGTCCAATGTGGTTTATATCCAAGGCATACTATTATTTGGAAAAACATCTAATGCTTCCTCTAAGATTAAAAAAAAAAATCAACAAATCAGCATCAAAAGTTGGATTTTACAATTTACCTGAACTGTATAAAATGCTTGGAATGAATTTCCTTCTGTATCTTAAAATACGTTGAATTATACCTAAATACATAGATATGATTGTATTGGATATAAAAGTTAAAATTACTTTTGAGCCTCTGAAGTAAGATTAATGTAATCAAATTGTATATAGCATTTAGAGTGATATACACCTTCAGAGGACTATTGATGTCAATTTCATTTAGATATTTAATATATAGCGATAAACTATTGAGAAAAAGTTTATAACACGACAAGGCCTTTCAATTTATTTTGGCTAAATTTGCCTTATGATGATGGTGGTGGCTAATTTAGGTTTATCAATGGGCTTTTATTATGGAATGAAGCATATTGCTTCCTTTGGGCTCATTTAAAAAGCCAATGTGTGATTCCTTTCAAGTTCTGGAAAGTTTATCGATCAGATTTCAGAAGAAAAGTCTGATTCTCCGAGCTTGGGAAGTTACTAAATATATTTAAATATTAATTGGGATACAGTTAATATTTGACCCACATTCATATGAGATAATGATATTATGGAATAATCCTAATTTGAAGACAGAGGAAGTAAAAATGTTTTATTTGGAAGTCTTGAGCCAAGAAAAGGATTAATACCTTGAATTAATTATTTAGTAAGATCTATTTTAAGAATCTTGAAACATTACATTTTAAATATAATCTCTTTGAACCATTGCTTGGCACTATATATAATTAAAACATATACTACCAAAACAATATGGTCCAGATGTTTTAGCAGATTCAGAAGCACCATAATATTTGGATGTTAAAAATACTGTATCAGAAGTAAAATAAAAAATCAAATTCCATACAAAACTAAAAATATGACACAGACTAATATTGGAAAAATATATGATTTAGGTATAAGAAATCAGAGTATACAGTCTTGAAAAATTTATGGGGCCAATTTTTCAGAAGTACTAAACACAGTTTTAATGGCCTAGGGATGAAGTTAATTCATCATAAAAATCTTGATCTGAATCAAAACTTGACATCCCCAAAACCATTTTTTTAAAAAATGTGCAACACTAAAGAAAATTTGGGGGCATTCTGACTCATACAATCTGGTCCTGTTTGTTCCGTCTCTTCTTTGGTTTCAAGGCATCATATAAGCTAATACAACTTTGAGGGAAAATATAATATAGCTCAGTAAAGGAATAAATATTTTCAATTTATTAATGCTGAGAAATTTCAAATTCTATTTATCAAAAAGTAAATGATTTCATTCAATAATAAATTCAGTTTACCACAAGAGTTTAAGATGGCTGTCCTTTACACTTGTATTTCAAAACTCCAAAAAATATTTTTAGCATGTTCACTCCAAATTCTGTGCAGCACATAATGACTTTGTTCAGTTTCATATGTTACAAATTTGCTTAATTATTCACAGTGCCCCATAGTACAGGAACTTCCAGCAGAACATGGCATTCATATATTAGAATATATTGGCCAGGCTAGCTATATCTAGTTAGAGAAAGTTTTTTTTCAAAAAAAAAAATAGACCCAGAGTTCTATCATTATGGAGTTTTTAAAACAAACCTACGTCCCATTCACAAGTGCCTGAAGTTATTTTCTCTATGGAGTGGTTGGTAATGGTAATACTTTTCTGTGTGTTGAAAAAATTGATACATAAAGTGTGATCTCAATTAATAAACACTTTCTAGATGAATAATTACTTGACTGCAAATGAGGTACAAACTATGTTTGTGTAAAACTACTCACCAAATCAGCTGCTACGGAAAATATTTTCTACATCCACCAGCAAAACATAGTCATAGATGGTCAGTCAAGTGGGAAGCAATCATATCTGATCAATTCCCAGCCATTGCCAACAGGGCCAAGATGCTGTTATTTCTGAGAGATTTTAAAAAAACTTTTGCCTAAAATGTAAAAAAACAACAACAACAATTTAGTGCTTCAACTACAAATATCACAAGTACAGATGCTGTGGAACTGGTAGAGCTTTGCCAGCCTTTCTTCTCCTGTTTTATATCCCTTAACTAATATGTAGATCAATTGGTGACAGCTATAAATATTAGTTGTGCACTTTTTTTAACAGAGTTGAACAGAGCTTTTTAAAATTTTTCTTAACTTCCTGAGTGGCAACATTTGTGGCACACTGTTTAGGAAGGGAGACAAATTTAAATATAAAGTAAGAAAGAGCAATACTGAACATGTTATACTTATATAATTATAATTGTAGATATTGTATTCTGGGGTATCCTCAACATATATTTAGACTGCAAGTCAAAATGGGTATTTATATTTCTCTTGTTCATTTAAAAATTAATGAACTGATAGTTCATTAATGAACCATCATTATTAAGATGGTTATACTCGTATTGCTGAATTGCATAAGATTTTATGTGATCACTTGACATAATGTAAAACTACTATACAAAAATATGAAAATAAATCAGAAGCAAGTCCTGTAATAGTAATTCAACTCAACTATATGAAAACATGAGGATACCTGTGATAGCATCCAACACATCCAAATACTTTCTTTATACTTAAGCATCTCAATTGTGCTCTTATCTTTCTGGCAGATTTTATTTTTTTCTCATTAAACACTCAATTATAAGCACTGCATAAGACATAACTCTTGCCCCTTCAGGAAGATTTCATATTTCAAGCACTATATTTATAAATTTAAGATACAGTTACAAATTATTTGCTTGATATTTTCCATTGGCATTTTCAATAAAATGTTTTAAATACTAAATAAGTCAGTATTTTAAGACATATAAGGATCAGTCAAAAATAAATAAGTCTTTCATGGACATGAAAATTATAGAAAGCCAAGCTAATCCATTTGAATCCAAGCATACTAAAGTGTTGGACCTGCAATACAGAAAGCTCTCAGGCCCAGTTACAAATCTTCACTTTTCCTATGAACTTATTAGGCATATTACAGATAGTCCTTGACATACAACCATTCATTTAGTGACCATTCAAAGTTATAATGGCACTGAAAAAAGTGACATGGTAATTTTTCAGACTTACAACCTTTGTCACATGATCCCCTTTGTCAGCATCCCCATTGTCACATGATCAAAAATCAGATGCTTGACCACTGGTTCATATTTATGACAGTTACAGAGTCCCTGAGCCATGTGATTACCTTTTGCTATCTTCCGGTAAGCAAAATTAATGGGGAAGCCAGATTTACTTAATAGCCATGTTGCAACTTAACAACTGCACTGATTCACTTAACAACTGTGGCAAGAAAGGTCAGGAAATGGGGCAAAACTCATTTAACTATCTAAATTAAGGTAAAGGTAAAGGTTCCCTCGCACATATGTGCTAGTCGTTCCCGACTCTAGGGGGCGGTGATCATTTCCGTTTCAAAACCGAAGAGCCAGCGCTGTCCGAAGTCATGACCATGTCTCCATGGTCATGACTAAACGCCAAAGCCTCAAAGAACACTGCTACCTTGCCACCAAAGGTGGTCCCTATTTTTCTACTTGCATTTTTTACATGCTTTCGTACTGCTAAGTTGGCAGAAGCCCGGACAAGTAACGGGAGCTCACCCCATTACGTGGCACTAGGGATTCGAACCGCTGAACTGTCAACCTTTCGATCGACAAGCTCAGAATCTTAGCCACTCAGCCACCGTGTCCCTCATAAATTAAAAAAATAAAATAAAAATAAATTAGGAACATAAATTTTTGGCTTAATTGTGGTTGTATATTGAGAACTACTTGTATTCTATTGGCCTCAGTCCCCAATTACTCCGCAATCATTTCTGACTCCATCAAGCATGGCTGTTGTTATATGGAGAGAAATGAAGGATATTCTTTTTCACTAAGATCATTAATTTATCTAGCCTTGTATTATTGATAGTAATTGACAGCAGTCCTATAGTTTTAGGCAGGACTTTTTCCAACCCTTAGATTGGGACTTACCCCAAACAATTTACTGAAGCCCAGCTCTTAAGATACTATAACCTGATAATGCAGGTAAAATACTTTGAACAAATGCAAAATTTGTAGTCTACTTAAACTTTTGAGCCAAAATTTTTGCTTGGATTTTTATAGTTGAACAATAGATAAATACAAGGGACTGGCCACCATATTAATTTCATAAAAGTTCATCTTCCATAATATATGCAGTTATATCAGAATATGACAGCTTGGCTTTCAGTTGCATGTTAACAGAAAAAGAAATAAATGCTATTGCAAATATTCTTGTGTGTTTCCATAAGATCTTAAAGTTTCTTCTGAAATTGAAAGCATGCATTAAACCAACTTTCCTCAGTGTGGATTCATTTAGATCAATTAAAACTTCCACTTTTATGTTAACACAATAATAGTGGAACATTTGAAATATATTTCTTGAGGTCTAAACAGTAAGAAACTAATTCATTCAATTACAGTAATAGCCTTAAGCCATGTATTAATAACCACTTATTATTTAATATTGAAGGAGTGGCTTAAGGTAATTAGATACATGTTCAAGAGTCTTAATTTAATTAACTACACCACCAATATTTCCCCAAGTAGCTTTGGCTTTTTTTTTTAGCATTGTTTAACTGGAAGCTTTTCATTTAAAGAGCTAAAACCAATTGTGTATCCTATTCAGGTCATATAGTATTCCACAGCATCCTAAGATTACAAAGTGCATGGAAAGTTTGCCCTAACCAGAATAAATCAATTTCTTAAAATAAAATTAAGAAAGCACCAACTTTGGCCACCCAAGATGAGGATGCCTTAAAACAGCCTTTCCCAAGCTGGTGCCTTCCAGATGTTTTCTCATATGCCCAATGACCATTGCAAGTTTGTGTCCATTCTCTAACCATATACTTTTTCTCCATCCACAACACGAATAAAATATAGCAATACGCAAAGTTGTTTACTGTGATTTCATAGGGTACCAGAATACGTTAACACCAAATGAAAGTTACTTCCCAATATTCCCTAGGAAACTTATTTTGCTTACCTCGCCTGTAGTTTGAAACAAACAAAACATCAAGCTGCACTCTGCAGTGTGCAATCAACTGTTGGAATAAGAAAATTGCCAGTAAATAAGAGTTTTAAGAATTATTTTTAAAAAAAAAATAATCAAAGCACCAACAATCTCATACAAAGATGTACGAAAGAGATATGTATGATTTGCCAGATGGAAATAGGCCTTTTTCATTACAGGATATTAGAAGGGGGTGGGTTGAAACTCTTCTATCTCAAGTGCCTAAAAATATGATAAAATGGTAGAACTGCATATGCATACTGTACATATATAGAGCATATGTTGGCCAGAAGTCCACCCATATGAAGAAAAGTAATTGGCAATTACTGGAGTAGCACAGCAACACTGGCCTATGCAGCTATTCCCGACATAATTCATAGCCCATAAGTAATTGTGTTAAGACATACAAACAAGTTTAAAATGCATTTACAGATCAAAAAATTCTCAACATAAAATAAAGTAGATAAATACAAAGGACTACAATACAATATAATCAGCCTCTGCAGCTTTTCCAAAATTTAAATATGGTAACAAATTCCACTATCTTTATACTAATATCAAACCCACTACTCTAATATCTCCTCAGCATCTCTAAACATCCTGAAATAAATAGCAAAATATCAAATATTGACTATGCTGCATAGAAAGGTTCATATTGGAGAAGGCAACCTTCCAGATAATCTGGACATTTTGAGCTTGACACATAACCAACATTGTTTTTGTGCTAAAACAAATGAAATGTATTAGTATAATATGCTGTAAGAAATGAATACAAAACCACTGTAGCCACTGCAGTACAAAGGCTGGAATTTCTGGAAACTCTCATAGAACAGTGCATTACAGTAGTCCAATCTATATGTGAACAGGATAGCAGTTAAGCTTTTATGAAAAAGGGATAGCAGGCACACATCAAAACTCCTAAACCAAGCCAGATTCTCTATGGATTAGCTCCTGTACCTAAATAATGATTCAGGACTTTCATAGTTGATTTGGCCTTTACAAGAACCAAAGAGAAAAGGTTAGGCATTTGCTGCATATAACAAACTCCAAATTGTCCATAGGTCCTGTCAGACATTAAACAACATAATGAACAAGCAGATCCTTTAAAATTAAAGGAATTTCTTCCATTAGGATTGAGTATATATTCCAAATAATCATGTATCTTATACATTAAAAATGAACACTTTTAGACATTTCAGCATTGTAATACCACAGTTCATCTCTTCTAAAAAAAGAAACTGTTCTTATTATTGATTCACTATTATTTTAATTAAGTCTACCTTATTCACGTTTTCAAATTTCAATTGCATAGACTATTTGTGGGAAGGAAGGCAATTCTCATCACTTAGACTGATTATTTGCTTAATATGTTTCAATGAATTATTATTTCAAAGTTGCATGTTATAGTAACTTAGTGAGGGACATAAGAACAAAAAATGTTGAGTATGGGGTAGTTGAAAGGTGAGTTAAAAATCAGCCAATAAGTACTGCCTTTTCAAGTTTTAAGGGTGGCAAAGAAAGTCATCATATTATAACTAGGTTCCCCCCCCCATTTTACAGGTACTTTCTAGCCACTGTAATAACTGATCTACCATATGAGCATCTATTTATGCAAGAAACCAACCAGATACATAAAGATGATGTGATCTGATCATACAGCAGGTATAACATAATTTGAAATATAAATTGGGAGAGGTTTCCCCACAAAATGAATAACAACGATAGAAGAGGCATTTTCTTCTGAAGAGCAAGAGAAAAGAATAAATTCCCTGCACCTGTCTTGTTAATTACCTGTTAATTACCACATTTCTCAAGGTGGACCTTTTGCATTTTTTTCTTTGCTATATGCCTACTTTGTCCCTCTTTATTACAGGAAAGTGGGTCTCAATTTGAAAACCACCTCAATTCCATGTCACAAAAAACAGAGCTCTATCTCAATACCTCTGTTTTAGCCAGCCAGTTCATTTTAACCAAAATGTTTTTCCCATGCTGGATACCTCTTTGAAGAGCTGCTTCACCAAAGTTTTAACAGAAGCAGAAGCACCTTTTCAAATCTTCACATAGACTAATTAATGAATCCAGAGCTGTATGATTATATCTTGGCAATTGCTTTCCATAATAATTGGAATGGAGAATTTACATTTATAATGAATTTGGGACTGAGTAATCTTCAATACCCTGGGCAACAGAAAAAGGTGTCACAGTATCAAGAAAACTTGAACCTTTTTGTAGCATTTCTCTTGTTTTGCTTTTTAATTTTTACATTAAATGTGCTGAATTCAATTCTGTTATTGTAAAAAAGATTTGAAGATCTCAGAAGAATCCAAACTTTATTTTTCTTTGCTCAAGTTTATATTTGGGGCAATATTACTGTCCTTTATATGACCCTGTAATCCCTGATTATTAACTGGGATATTAACTGAAGAAAAGAAATGGTTAATATTTGCTTGTTTGTTTCTTTAAAACACATCCCTTTAGGATTTAAAAAAAGTATTTGTTAATGTGAAATACCTATTTTTGTAGTTATTGTTTAAGATATTAGACTTGCACCTGTAGACTTTCTTCTTTAGGAATAATGCATAATTATTAATAACACATAAGAATAATTTCATGTATTAGGATTCTATATTTCCTCGCACAAAATAAGAAAAGACCATGTCAAGTCCAACCTCCCTGCTATTTTCAGACATCTAAATTAAAGATTCTTGAAGGTTGTCAGCATTTGCTTGAAAGTATCTCCAATGAATGACAGCTTATCACATCAACTATCTTCTTTGGTAAATGGTAAAACTACTGTTGAACTACTTTTACTGTTAGGAAGCACTTATAAATCAGTGATTTCTTGTTAGTAGGCAGGGTATTGTAAAAGAGGTTACTGTTGAGATATGAAGTATTAATGTTTTTACCAATCAAAAACAGTTTCTCAACACAATCAATTTATAATGCTGGGTTGTGAAGTTTTGAACTGATTTTGTAATTAAAGGGGAGGAAGGGAAAATGCAGGTGACTGCTTAACATCAGTAATCTTATTAAAAATCATGCTTACAAGGAATAGGCCAGATATTGGATCCAAATCTCAAAACATTGCATTCATGCAGGTTTAAGCTTAAAATCAATTTCAACTATTAAAGTATAACATTAGTGAAATGTTCTGCCCATATATTAACGTGTTTGTGTGAGAGAGAAAGATAGCATAAATGCTTGAAAATTCTAAGTGTTGCTGTTCTACTATAGGTGGAAAAAGCTGTAGATTATTGCTGTTATATTTTCTTCCATTGCAACAAGAGGATTAAACAGCACATTATAAACAAAGGTCAGCAAATGCAGATATTTTGACCTACCTTGAATACCAACACTATCCTATCTTCTTGGATTCCTTTAACCTGCTTATAGCATTTTGACTAAACATCAGAGATGATGACATTGCTTCTACTATAGTCAGAGAACAAAGCCAGCTCTTAAAGCATAGTATGCAGTAAATCCAAGGATAAATCCTTGGGTATCAAGAAATCATCCTTTTATTTTCCAAACCATGAGAAATCAGAACAAATAATCCAGTTTAATATGTAATAATATAACAGGATCCAGTATCATACAAGCAGGCTTGCATGAGCATGATGGATTTTTAATCTGCCTAACACTTCACATTGTCAAAATTTATTCTAGAAAGATGAAAGAACATCTGCAGATTTTGAGAGTGGATGGGAGCTGAAATCAACTTGCCTAGTTTCACTAGCAAAAGCACATAACTGGACAACAACCAATACATCCATTTACCACCCAGTAATAACATAAGAAAGCAAAATATGATCTGCTTAGACAACTATTTGATTGTGACTATGCAAGTTTCAAAACATTGATAATAATGTCTTTAAAATCCTTTTTAATAGAAGACTTAGAACAGTATTTGAAAAAGATTCAAAAACCATGATTCCCATGGTTGACTAACTTCCTTTGAGAGCTTTGGTTTATAATACCTTCCATATTTGAAAATACTAAGCCACTACATTTCAATGTATTTCATGATCTCTTTTCATTGACTCCTGCTCTGAGTGAAAACCATAATTTGATATAATTATTCTCCCAATATTTGCTGCTATTTCAAAGGAGTCAGTAATTTCTTTTCAAGTTCTCTGGGACAGACACTTGGCAAGATGAGATGAGATGTCTGCATCACTGGTTCTGCACATTTTAAAATGTTTTTAAAAGTAAATATACTTGTATAGATTATTCAGCAAGAATTACATAGGCTAATAGAAAGCTCAAATCACAAAAGTATCAAGCAACATATGATGAGTAGAGCAGTCTCATCTACCTTGACAATGAAGTGCCAAAAGAAGAAATATCGTGCCAAGTAATAAACTAATGCACAATTAAATGAACATACATCAAAGTACCTTGTTCCTCAAAGAAGTTACTGCATTTGCCATTTGCCTGACATTAAGGTGGGAGAGGGAGGGGAGGAGAAATGAGCTGGGTTAAAGCAACTACTACTATTTGGTTCAATTAAATTATATTTCTGAATCTAATCACAAGTGGGGGTGTGTGCTAGACTATAAATCCTAAGCAAGCATATAAAAAGCATATCAAAGCTTGTTTTACTTCAGTTCAACTTTTCCCAGACGTGCCTGTGATCACTCCATTATTCATATCCCATCATTCCTCAGCCCAAGAAATTTGTCTTCAGAGCACCAGTGTCAGCTATTTCTATTTAGTGTTGAGGAGGAAAAAAACCCTCATAAAGTCTGGAGAACTTTTACTTTTCATAGCCAGATGGCTATGATTTGATTAAGTATAAAGCTTCCTATTAACCTAGGGGAAACAAGCAGCTCAGTAGTCATGCCAATAGTTTGGCATCTCCAGATAAAAGTAGGAAAAAATCCTGTCTAAACCATGCCAATACTGAGTCTGTGCTAAGCCTCCAATGTACTATGCCATGGTTTACTAAGTAAACCACTATTGGTCAGGATCACACCACAGTTCAAGCAACATGTTTAGCCACAAACTACATTTTGTCTGAGCAGGTTATATAAACCGAGCCAGTATAAGGCAATTTCCTGTATTCTTAACTCATCTACCGTAAATCCATTTAATAAGTTTAGCAGTGTTTTGACACTTTTCTTGTCCAAATTTGGAGATTAGCCATTCAGCATAAAAGCTTTTGACTCATCTGGTATATTCGACTTTTCATTTTAAAAAAGATCATGCTTCAAAACAGAGAAAAATAAATTGAAATTGAAAGATCTTTTTGCATACTGGCAGCTTTGCCAGCCACAAGTGGTTCTCCCTAGCATTTGAGAATATTTTTCCTTATTCTTCAAATAATGTAGTATTGTAGCATCCTTTAGGCTCTCTGAATAGTTTTACAGCTGTTAAGTTACTAATGGGAACTTCATGTGTTTGTGCCCAGCATAAGTGCTGTCAGGAAGGAACCAAATGTCAACCAGAGGTATGCAGCAGTAGCCATAAATATTCCTTTGAACATTTACCATCTGGAACCCTAGATTACAGCTTGACAAAGAGCTGGACTAGCTTAAGGGCATTTTCCCTCCCCCTCTTTTAAAGAAGTCCCATCAGGTCAGTGATGTAAAAACATGGTTTCACATTCAATTTCTTCTACCGTGTCTTGTCAAACAGAAATACAGCACCCAAGATTTTTGGAATTTGCAAAGAATATTATAAGGTTGCAATGACTGGCACATTTAGCATCAGATGAAATCCCATCACTTATACTGCTTAGATTTGCATTCTCTGTTATGCCATGGTGGATTTTTCTAAGTTTGAACTTTATGCATTGTGCCAACCTTGCTACCACATGCTGAACTGTAAGGTGTGGGTTTTGGCTTAAGTTTTGTTTGCACAATGTGCTAGCCTTTAGTTAACTATGACTGATGAATTAACAGCAGAAGACAGTGACTCATAACTAGCCACATTGATCAACAAGGCAGTCATGTTTTAGCCTAGTGTTTTGTGTAACCCAACCAAACACTTTTTTTAAACAGAATGTTTTTTGCCAGACCATTTTTCAACAGAATGTTAAAAAAAAAAAAAAAAAAAAAAGAACACGCCTTAGCACATGCAGTAAGAGACTTACCTTTGAAATATATGACACAAGGTCAGGTTATAAACTTCAGTTGTCCGGAGTACAGCTAGAAAGAAAGTTACACTGCATCAGTGCACAAATGTCAGGCTGGTAATCTTACCATTCCTGCCCTTGTTTTAACAGTGTGGTATTCAAATTCTAAATTTTCCACCAAATTTAGGCTGTTTGGAAATAACTTACTATGTTTCTGTATATCTCTCATTGATGCATGGATGCCATACATTTACAAGTGGTCTTCTTGTCAGTGTTAATATCTAGGAAAGTTTACATCACATCTTTGAGTGGAGTGGAAAACTAACTACTTCATTTTAGTCATTTAACTCAACTAATTAGCAGTTTCTCATACAAACACAAACACATACTTCTGGAGGAGTTGTTTTTAAGGATATTTTCTTCCAATGGCATGCACCAAAAATGAAAGCCAACAAATATATTTGGAAGGGGAGGCTGATATATCAAGTTTCACCTTCAAGCTGCTGTACGGATTCTTTGATGTTTGGTTAAATGCCAGAATCACAGAACATTCAACAGACCCATATCCCATAATCTAGCTGACTAAATAATTTTTCAGAAAGTACACAAACTTTAGCATCTCATGCACAGGAAATTCAAGTTACAAAGGCAGAGAGAGATGTTGGGCTTTCTTCTGTACTCATGGTAAAATGCAGGAATTGTATACATTCATCTTTTGGGGGAATTATCATTTAGCAACACATTAATAGGTACATTGGCTTTTGTATTCTCTACATGAATACCTATCCTAATTCTAACCTGTCCAATTAGCATCACTGAGAATTCTACTTAAGCTCCCTTCACCTCTTCCCTCCTCTGCAACCGCTTGTTTAATGAGATATTAGAACACCTTAAGAGAAAGCAGTGCATCACAAGACATCTAGTGGAAGTTCAGGTAACCAGGCATCCATGCCCAGTTAAGTTTCTCCTTCTTCTTTAATCACCACGTTAAAAAAAATATTTCAAGTTCAATTAACACATCAGATAGATTGCTTAGAATCTATAAATACAGCCAGGTTTTAATGACCGTTAAGATGATGCTATTTAGTTTGCAGACACTGGTAAAACTTTCAGAGACCTTTATATGAATTACATCCCACTGTCGCAGCTGCCTGGGGAATTTCTCCACGCGGGGCGGTTGCTGCCTTTAATCTCTCCCTCCCTTTACGTGGAAAATCACGCGGAAGCTCTGCCAAGACCCCGGCATCCCCTCCATCAGCCTAGTCCTTTTCTTTCTTTCTTTCTTTCTTACGGGGAACACTCTTTCTATACTCCAAAGTCAAAGAAGAAATGCGCGCTGCTCTACTGCCAATTTCAACAGCCTTTATAAATTACCCTCCCTCCAAAAAGGGCCCTTTCCCGGAGAAACGTGATGGTTGGAGATAACTCGCTTTAGAAAAAAACTGCGGGCACTCAGTCGGAAGACGTATCGCACCCCAGCAAAACCAGGGGCGAAGTGAAGTTTTTTGCCCCGCATCAGAAAGCTCAGATAAGCAAAGAGAGAAAGAGAGAGGGAGAGAGAGGGGGGAGGGAAAGAGAGAGGGAGGGAAGAAGAGGAGGAAGGGAGAGACAGAGAAAGAGAGGGAGGGAGGGAAAGAGAGAGGGAGGGAAGGAGAGGAAGGGAGGGAAAGAGAGAGAGAGAAACAGAGAGAGAGGGAGGGAAGGAGAGGAAGGGAAGGAGAGGAAGGGAGAGAGAGAGAGAGAGAGAGAGAGAGAGAGAGAGAGAGAGAGAGAGAGAGAGCGTGTGCACGCGGGAGACACGCGTCGTCCACTCCTGCCCGCGGGCGCCAAAGCTTTCTTAATCGACACCTTCCCTGGCCTGACCTCGAACCGCTTCGCGGAGCGCGTTTGGTCTGCGGGGACAGGCAGGCATCTCAGGCTGCCCAATACTCCTCTGTTAAAGAGTTAGCTCCACAGCGGCGGCGTTTGACAAGTGAACCACGCGCACGTCCCATTCAAACAGGATGGGGAGGGAGAGACACGAGAAGGGGGTGAGGGAAGAAAAAGGGAGGCTCGCTCTGCGCCCCTTTACCTGGGGAGGGTCTGCTGCTGTGTGCGGAGGGGAGGGGAAGGCGCCCTCTTTCGCGCCCCGCTCTTCACCCCCCACCCCACCACCCCAAGCGATGGAAAACAAAAAGGCACCTTGGCTGATTAAGTTGGGAAGAGGAGACCACACAGCTCTGGGTCGGCAGCCTTCGGCTCCCCTAATCCCCACTCGAACGAGATGACACGCTAACCCCGACCATCTGTTGAAACACGTCCTCGACCCTCTCCGCGCGGCGTTGTGTCAAGACGCGGCTGCCCAATCGCCGGCGCTGGGTGGCTCCGGAGGCCAGGCGGGGTGGGGTGTATGCGTGTGCGCGCGGGGAGGTGGAGGGAGAGGACAGAGGGAGAGCGCGAGAGAAACAAGCGCCCTCCGTCAAGTAACCTGAGAGTCGCCGCAAGAAAAAGGCGGCTGTTAAAAAGAAAGTGGGCGGGTTTGGGGGGAGGAAGGTAGAGGGGAGGGGAACCCGCCTCCCGCTGCCGGGGCGATCGGTGAGGTGGTGGTGGGGGGGAGTGGAGGGCGAGCGGTCGGCTGTAACGCGGTGTGGCGTCTCCCCAATTCTTACATTCCCCGGGGATCCGCCGTGTTGGCTGCACGAGAGAAAGAGCGCGCGAAATCCTCAGCGGCCGTGGGGATGTGCGGAAAGCCCGTTGAGAAAGTGACGAAGAGAGGGGGGGGAGGGTAGGTCAGGGAAAACGTCCCTCTGTGAGAGGAAATGAAAAACTTGGAGGAGAAACTTATCCTGCTGCTCTTTTGCGCCAACCTGGGGATATTAGCATTGCAAAATCCTAATCCGGCCGTTTGCCCTGCATGACCGCGGGCGATACGTCCTGATCTTCCAGGAGGAAAGGGGGGTTGGAGAATCAAGTTGGCTCCCTGCTCCATACAGGTGTAAATTCAACGCGATGCGCTTCCAACGTCAATCCGGCTAGGACTGATTTCTGCAGTTGCATTCCTTTTTTTTTCTTTTTTTTTATTTAAAAAGTTTTAACAATCATTACAGCAATTTTCCCCTCTCCCCCCCCCTCTCCCCCCCCCCACACACCCCCGGACTTCCCAGAGCAAAAACAGAGTATAGCATAACAAACATAAAACTAAAATAAGCTTAACTTTCTGTGGTCTCCAAACTCCCCCTTGCTCTTTAACTCCCCTTTCAACTAACTAAACATATTCAAAAAAGAAATATAGATTTCATTCATAAACTTTTTAGTCTGATATTTGTTTTGAATATAGTCAATCCATTTTCTCCATTCCAGTATATATCTTTCATTTGAATGGTCCTTCAAATATGCTGAAATTTTAGCCATATCTGCTAAATTCACTACTTTTAGTGTCCATTCTTCAATAGTAGGCAAGTCTTCCTTCTTCCAGTACTGTGCCACCAAGAGTCTGGCTGCTGTTATTAAATTTAAAATCAACTTAGTCTCTGTAACAGTACAATCTGTAATTATGCCTAACAAAAAGAACTGTGGAGTAAATTTTATCTTCTTTTTGAGAATATTTTGAATAATCCACCATATTTTTATCCAAAATGCCTTAATTTTTTTACATGTCCACCATATATGATAATACATGGTATCATCACATTCGCATCTCCAACACTTAGGTTGCACACTTGGATACATACAGGCTAGCTTTTTAGGATCCAGATGCCATCTATAAAACATTTTATAAAAATTCTCTCTTAAATTTTGGGCTTGCATGAACTTCACATTTCTAACCCATATTTTTTCCCATGTTTCCATCATTATTGGTTCTTCAATATTTTGTGCACACTTTATCATACAGTCCTTAACTAACTCCATTTCTGAATCTATTTTTACCAAAGCATTATACAACCTTTTTATATGCATTTGACTTTGATCTCTAATCTGTTTTACCAAGTTCTCCTCATTTTGCAGAAAACCAATTTTCTGATCTCTCCATCTCGCTTGCAACTGTACATATTGAAACCATGTTCGAATTGTCATTTCTTCTCTTAGTTGATTCAAAGATTTTAATTGTAGTATACCTCTTTCCTTGTTAAGAAGCTCTTTATATGTAATCACATCCTGCCTTTGCTCTACACTTATATTCTCTATCGAGTGTCTGGATATTGCCCACAATGGTAACTTCTCATTTAGTTTATACTTGTACTTTTTCCAGACACGCAATAGAGCATTCCTTAATATATGTCTTGTCCACTTTCTTATCATATAATAAATAAGCATGCCACCCGTAAACCAAATCATATCCCACAATATTCAATATTCTTTCTTCTGTTAAATTCATCCAATCACTCATTGCTGATAGAACAGCTGCCTCATAATATAATCTTAAATTAGGCATTTTGAGACCTCCTCTTTCACGTATATCCTGCATTATTTTTTGTTTTATTCTCGGTCTCTTCCCTGCCCAAACAAAGTTATTAATACCCTTCTGCCATATCTTCAAATTCTCATCTTTTTTAAGTATTGGTTCATTTGAAAAAGAAACAAAAACTTAGGCAAAACATTCATTTTTACTGCTGCTATTCTTCCTAACAAGGATAATTGTAATTTTTTTGTTTTCCATCTCTCTCTTTATTTTTTGCCACAACGGATCATAATTATACTTAAATAATTTCGCATTTGATGTCATAATATTGACCCCTAAATACTTAACTTTTTTTACAATTTCAAATCCTGTTAGTCTTTCTAATTCTTCTTTTTGATTTATAGTAATATTTTTAGTTATTATCTTTGTTTTCCCTGCATTTATTTTAAATCCAGATACTTGTCCATATTGATTAATTATATCCATTAGACCTACAACCGACTGTAATGGTTGGGTTAAAGTAACAATCAAGTTGTCTGCGAATGCTCATAATGTATAGTCATACTGCCTAATCTTAATTCCACTTATTTTGTCCGACCCACGTATCTTACTTAACAAAAATTCCAAAGTCAAAATAAACAATAATGGAGACAAAGGGCATCCTTGTCTTGTTCCTTTTTCTATATTAAAAGTATCTGTTAAACTACCATTAATTATTATTTGCGCTGTTTGTTTCTGATATATTGCCTTAATAGATTTTGTGAAATGTTCCCCAAACTGCATCTTTTCTATTATTTTCAATAAGAATTGCCAATTCAATCGATCAAATGCTTTCTCTGCATCAAGAAATATCAGCACCACAGAGATTTGGTTGTTCTTCCCCAAATACTCCAATAGGTTAACAACTTGCCTTACATTACTCTTCATTTGTCTACCATTTATAAAACCAGTTTGATCATTATGAATCATTTGTTGCATGACTGTCATTAACCTATTTGCTAATATTTTAGCAAAAATCTTGTAATCTGTATTTAAGAGTGATATGGGCCTATAATTTTTTGGCTGGATGTGGTCTTGTTCCTCCTTTGGAATCAAAGAAATATAAGCTGTCCTCCAAGATGGGGGTACATCTCCTCCAGATTGTATATTAGTAAATAATTCTTTAAGCGGTCCCACCATTTCTAACTGCAAATGTTTATAATAAGCAGCTGTCAAGCCATCCGTCCCAGGAGCTTTACCCACTTTCAACTGCTTAATTGCAAACATAATATCCTCAGTGGTTATTGGTTGATTTAAACCCTCCCTTTGCTCTTTTGTAATTGTAGGAATATTCTCTTTCTGTAAATATCTATCTATATCTGTACCTTGAATTTTATCACTAGCATACAACCTCGTATAAAATTCTAAAAATGCTTTTTTAATCATATTTTGCTGATAAACCTCTTTACCTTTATTTTCTATTTTCTCTATAGTCTGTGACTTTTGTTTTTTCCTTAACAAATATGCTAACCACCTCCCTGGTTTATTAGCATTACAAAAAATATTATGTTTAGCATATTGCAAATTAGAAAAAAAGGTAAAGTCTTTTTCTTCGGGGTTTCTCTCTCGCCAGATATCTCTCAGTTCCATATCCTCCATCATTTCAAAAAACGATTTTGGCAATCTGGCACGCGTTGAAATGTTCTGCAAGAGCCCCTTCTTATCTTTTTTAGTGTCCAAAAGTCCATTCCAATCACCCAATAAAATACATGATTTATAGTCCCATTGTAGTAACTTGGAATGTAAAAGCTTATAAAATTTTTCCTGTTGTTGGTTCAGTGCGTAGACTCCAATTAAACGTATTTTTTCTCCTTTTATTAAAAGTTCAATTGCTATAAATCTTCCTTGATCATCTGCTTCAGTTAATTTGGCAATTAAGTCTTTTTTAATGGTATATAACTATACCATTCTTCTTCTCAGGAGCAGATGCAACAAAATGTATACCTAACCTTGCATTTATTAAGTATTTTTGATCTTTACTTCTAATATGAGTCTCTTGTAAACAAATTACATCATTTTTAAACTGTTTCAAATAATGAAATATTTTTCTCCTTTTTTGTAGTGAATTTAGGCCATTAACATTCCAGGTCAAGAATCTAGTTGCCATTCTTGGCCCCCTGAAGCACTTGGAGCATCTGCTGGAAATCTCCATGCATTTTACTTTTTGGCCTTGCTCCTCCCACTGCTTCTGTTTTTGTAGTATCTTGAATCATTTGAAGTTGCTGCACTCTTAATTCTTCTTGACGCTTGGCTGCTGCTCAAGTCTGTCTTTGATCCTTAGGTTCTTCTATCTCCAAAGCTTGAACAGTAGTCGAAAATTGTATTAATTCTTCTTGAATAATCAAATCACCCTTTTGGGCCTGTGCCAACAATTCTTCTTTCTCCCCCTTTCTTGCCCCCTCTATTTCCGTTTTCCTTCTAGCTTCCTGGGGCTGTGGGCATCCAGCCTTTAATACATTGGTATAAAAATCTCTTGCCTTCCACACTGAATTGAGACGGTATCTTTCTCCTGAGTAATTCACCACTAGACCAGCTGGAACTTCCCATCTATACTGTATCTGACGGTATCTCAGTTTTTCCACCAGAAAGGCATAATCCTTTCTGGCTCTCAACATTTTGGGCGGAATTTCTTTCAGTGTTAAAACCTTCTGCCCCTGCACTTGAAATTTATTTTTAAAAGTGACTTGTAGGATTTCATTGCATAGTCTCCTTGTTGTAAAATAAACTACAATGTCTCTTGGTAGATGTTTCTGTCTGGCTACCCATGAATTGACACGATAAATTTTATCAATTTGCCATTCAAAATTTGCTCCCATTATCTGTGCAAATACTTCTGAAAAGATCTCTCTCAAATTCTCTTGCTTATTTTCCTTGAAGCCTCTTATTCTCAGAGCAAATTCCATGTCTCTATATTGTATCATTATCACATCAGCCTCTGCTCTTTCCATCTTGTCCTGGACCTCCCCATTTTATTTTCCAAGTTCTCATTAGACTGCTTAATTTCTTCCACTTTTTCATCTATTGCTTCAATATGTCCTGCCAATCCTTGTACTGCCATAATAATATCTTCTCTAATTTTTTGGTTTCGTTTTTGAATAGTCTCTTTGACTTGAGCTATCTCTTCAGCAATTTCTCGAGTTTGCTCCTGAAACATTGAAGCAATTTTTTTTCTGTAACAGAGGCTTGTGTTTTGAGGGCTTCCTGCAACATTTCAAATGTTAATATTGTTGGTTCCGTTGGAACAGAGAGAGATTGCAATCTGGACGTTTGAGCTGGTGAAGTCCCAGCACTTTTGGGGACAATAGCCTTAATTTGTTTTGAAGCCATTTTTAGTTTCCAATTTAAATTTAATCAGCTGCCACAACAATAGATCCACCAAATCCAGAAACCAGTCTTTAAATTATATCAATCCTTTTTTTAAAAAATCACTGCTGTAATCTTTGATCTTCTCCTTTTTTTAAAAAAAACACAAATTTCTAATTTTGAACAGGGGCTGCCAACACTAAAAGAAATTATCCTTTTAAACTTTTGCTTTCACGCCCCATTAAAGCTCAATCGCCATCTTGGTTTCACTTTCTCCCCTTAATAAGTCAGAAGGAAGTAATACACATTTGGAGTTAAAGTTCAGTACTTGCAGATCTAATCTCTCCTGAGTTTGCTCAGCCTGCTTCCGAATGATGTTTATTCCAAGTGTTGTTTGCAGGGGTGGTCGCGTCGTCGTCTTCTGCTTAAAGCAGAAACATCGTAGATCCGAAGCTCTGTCGGGCTTCCAGGGAGCTCTCACCCTTTGAGCCCCAGAATTGTTCCTGGGGCTCCTTGGGGAGCTCTACCTATGCCTGTCTGCTCTCTTCCTCCCCTTTTCCTGGGGAGAAAGTTTCCAAGCCGCTAGACAGCTGATTTGCGCTGTTCTAGCGGCTTTACAAGATCGCAGGGTTGGCGCCCAAGAAAAGAGTGTCCTCGTGCCTGCGGTGCCACCGGAAGTCACAGTTGCATTCCTTTTTCGTAGGATAAGTGTTACTGAAGTCGATATGGCTCGTATTTATTTATTTATTTATTTATTTATTTATTTATTTATTTATTTATTGGTTCGATTTATATGCTGCCCTTCTCCGGAGACTCAGGGCGGCTTACAATGCGTTAAGCAATAGCCTTCATATTTTTGTATATACCTGCTTAGTAGGGCTTTTGGCCCCCCCAAGCGGTGTTCTTTTTTTTATACAAAGTCAGCTTATTGCCCCCACAATCTGGGTCCTCATTTTACCTACCTCGAAAGGATGGAAGGCTGAGTCAACCTTGAGCCTGGTGAGATTTGAACTTGAAGTAATTGCAGGCAGCTGGTGCTAGTTAACAGCACATTAGTCTGCTGCGCCAACCAGGTTTTGGGGATCAGTTTAAAGCATTGCTCCGTGCACCTATTGTACCAACAAGGGGCTTTATCTTGGGGGGGCGGTCAACCCTGGTACTTATTTAAAACTAAGCAAACAATTTAAGTCAGTTTGCTGCAGTGGTTAAGGCTAGAAATGGGGGTGACTGTGTTATAGTCTCCCTTGGGAAGAAAAGCTACCTGTGTAATTTTGGGCCCCCCTCTTTCTTTCTCTCTCTTACTTGAAGGCATACAATTAAAATAGCATTCAGGAAAATTACTGTTGTGGACTCTTGTGTGGGACTGCAGCCCATTATATTTATTTGTAAAGCAGATCTAATCATCCTAATAAAATATACATTATAAAATCTGTAAACCAATAGGATCTTTTTGACCTGCTTTCTAATACTGTAGCCTAATGTGGAAAAAAAATGATTTTTTAAAAAAGGTTGTGGATTTTTTTTACATTCCAAAGTGTCTTAACACTTGGGTTGAATCTGCATTTCACATGATGGTAACTGTTGAATTTCTTTGAACTGGAGAATTCTAAAAAGAGAACTGTCATTAAAAATGCAAATCTAATTTGTACATGTTAGTTGTTTTAGATGCTTTGTGCATATTTTTTCTAACGTGGTTTGCTTGATTTGTAAAATCAATGTGTCTCAATGAAACGTATTTTAGACTCACCAATGCTATTTCATAAAACATTGAGGAAAGTATGTTTTGTGCCAGATTAGTAAGTGACATGTAAATGGAAAAAATGAATGTTTCCTGATTTCATTTGCTTCTATTTCTTCCCAGAACTGATTATGTGACCTCTGCTTCAGCCTATTAAAAGAGCAGTGCTTTCACAAATGTTATATAAACTAAAACACAATCCCTAATCTTCTAAACTCAGATAAACAAGGAATTGGACAATATTTTTGAGAAAGGCAAGTGGCAAGGTCATGATAAAACTTTGTTAAGTAGTGCCAATTAATGCCAATTAATGCTATGAGACAAACTTTATTTCTTTTCTTACTGGAATGTGGTCCATTTGGAAAACTCTTAAGGCAGTTTTAAAACTAATTTCTTTTATATTTCCTTGAATATTCTAGTTTGTTTCATATTTGCATGCTCTTGAGTACCAAATGTAAGAATCCGTGAAATTGCAGACTTCAGTTTCACCTCTATCTTGTCAGTAACACTACATCCAAAGCATATACTAACTGCTCAAGGAATATCTAAAATACTACAAATACTGCAAATAGCATTAAAAGCTGGGTGTGAATTAAAGGTGCAGACATGGAATGAGTAAAAAGATATTACTACTAACATTCAAGAAAAGAAAAGTTAAAGAAAAATAGAAAGGAAAAAATACACAGAAATGCTTTCTGATATTTACAGCATTTATCATTCCAAATATATTTTAACCTCTGCCCCAATATTAAATCATGTTACTGTTCCTGCTATAATCTATCCTATCTAACTATAAAAACCATAAGTCACAAATTCATTTTTACACAAAATCTCCAGAAGAACCTTCTTGTCACCAATAAATGTAGATGAGGTCTTTGGTCGAAGAAGTTAATTATTCTAATTCCAAAGTTCTTTTAAGCAGACTGTGATATCAAAGTCTGTTCATATATTCATGTTCTGCACTTGAAGTCTATTGGATTTATTGAGTGGAATAAGTAAAGAATCCAGCCAGCACACGCAGGCAAAAAGCAACACATTCTTTAAAAGGTCATAGTATTCCATACAAGTAAACTGGGTCAGAGGCAGCCTACATTTGCATATTATCTCCTAACTCCATGTTTTTTAGAGATTTGGAAAGAGATTGTTATAACTGCTTTAGTCAAACAACCCACCATAAATGGTGAAGGTAAAATGAAATCCTGACTAGGTCAGAATGACCTTACTCTGATCAGATTTGAAACAAAATAAATTACACATTCAGTAATGGGTCAAGGTAATTATAAAGCGCCAGCTCCATTGTTGGTAAATTCACTGTTGTATACTACGATACCATTTCCCGATGTTTTTCCCACACTTAATATGGACTTTTAACTTGGCAGACCATTTAATTCTGTGATTTATGCTGTCAATACTACCATTTATATTGTATTGCCAACAGTCCTCTTTTTTCACAAGAGGAAAATACAAGCAAATTTGGGACACCACCCCCTCCCAAACTTTGCAGAAATGTAATTAAATTCACTTGGGTGAGAAACTGGGATGGGGAATCAGTACTGTCATTCAGTGGCAGAGCAACTACTCTGCATGTCAATATTTATACTAGGTTCAGATCCTAGTATTATTGTATTGTATTTGTATTATACCAAACAGTATAAGGAATCTAACATACATAGTGGCAGAATAATGTAACTTACAACATTAACTCATGTGACAAAGGCCCCCCCAAAGTTCATATTCCCAGAGAGAAGCTGTTTCAAAATGAAGGAATCCCTATCCTCTCTTTATTGATTTGGGTGGGTTAAAACCATTAGTCTTGCAAACACAGTGCCAAGGGATGTAATGCTTTCATTGTTAAAAACAATACTTTGAAGTGCACCTAGAAGCAAATAGTGTAGAAGCCAATGCAGGGCCTGGTACATGGACGTGTCAGCAGCCAGCTCTCAAATACTGGACCAAATGAAACTTCTGCAAGGTCTTCAAAGGCAGCCTCATGTACAACACATGGCAATAATCTACACTAGTGAGAAAGCAGGTGTAAGAAAGCAGGCATGAGATTGTGAGCTTCTCATGATCAGGTAAAGCTATAACTAATGCGTCAGCTGGACAAAAACTGTTTATCCACTTGTCCATATCCATCCACTCCCAGTAGTCATGAGTCTAGAACTGTTCCCAAATTGTAGACCAGTTTGGCAATGACTATGCCACCTGATCAAGAATCAACACCAGGGAAATCAAAGAACAAACATTATTTCTGAGTTCAGCTTCTGCTTGATTCATCCCACCCAAATTCTCACAGGGCTGGAAAAAAATATCTTGCCTGAATCTTGGGCAAAGCAGCAAATTAGGATCTATTAGGCTTCATGTTCCAAGGATATGAAGCTTTATCATGACTAAAATTTAGATTCATGTAATGAAATAGATCGTTCTAATTTTTTAAAAAACAGATGAAGGTTTAAAATAGCCATGAATAGCAGGGATTTTAAAAGAGTGTTTCATTGCTGGAGAAGGAAATAGTAATTCTCCCCAAAATGTTTCAATCACATCCAAATATTCCTTTTATTTATTTGTTTTTTGTGCACTAATTTAAAGTTAACGTCTCTTCTATCTGTATTAGACGTGGAGTGCTTTAAATACTGGTTTTCCTGTAGCAAAACGCATCTCGTAAATTTATATAGGTCTGATTTTGAGCAAACGCATCAGAAGCATTTCTGATGTTTAAGAAACTATCAGTCTACAGTGGTGGTGGTGGGGGGTCACTTATGTTTAACTGTGGCCAAACACACCACTGGCACACATCTCCTAATTTTAAAAGAAATGAAAAATACCAGGTTGCTAGTTATGTCATAAAATGGTATAGTAGAAAATGGAAAGTAACAAGTAATCAAATGATGTGGCTCGAATTTCACGCTGTAATGAAAATGGCAACGTTTTCACTCAATTCGTACTTATTAGCTCTAATATCCATGGTAACTGACAAGTATTTGTAAGTAGGGGTCTTAAGCATTTCTCATCTTGAGCTGGAACAATTCCTTACTTTCTTTCCCAAATCTTTTCATTAATTAAGGGTCTCATAAACCTCAGCTCATTTACCTGGAGCACTGAACTCTGGAGCAGTGACATGAATAAGATTGGCCTGCGTAGACTTTGGATTTTTTTGGAATAATTACCCTGAAATATATTTTGCTAGATTCAGTCCTGATTACCTCTTATCACTATGCATATAGGATTGCAGGCTACAAAGATCTGCGGTACTATGTTCAGCGTAATATAAAAACTTGTTATTCATTTGAATCTGAAGAACAAGAATGGCATTAAATTTGATACATATGCAGACATATATATACATTTACATCTTCAGTCAACCATTCATTATTTTGACAGCAAGCTTAAACTGCAAAAGCAACATATCTAATACCAAAAAGATACATTATATGAAGGCATACCTCTCTAGAAAAGGCTCAAATGCTGGTAAAGGAGAAAAGAAAGAGAAGGAGAGGATGACCAGAAGCAAGTCTGGTGAAAGTGGTGATTGATGCACCTGCAAACTGCATGAGCTAGAAAAAGGGCTATGAAAATTATCTACAGACCCCACACATCCTGGACATAATTTGTTTCAACTTCTTCCCTCAAGATGACGCTACTGGGCATTGCCCACCAAAACAATAGCAATAGCAATAGCAATAGCAATAGCAATAACAATAACACTTAGACTTATATACCGCTTCAAAGTGCTTTTACAGCCCTCTCTAAGCGGTTTATAGAGTCAGTATATAGCCCCCATCTGGGTCCTCATTTTACTGACCACGGAAGGATGGAAGGCTGAGTCAACCTTGAACCTGGTGAGATTTGATCTGCCAAATTGCTGGCAGCCGGTGATCAGCAGAAGTAGCTTGCAGTACTGCACTCTAACCACTGCGCCACCGCGGCTCTTAAACAATTAGATATAAAGACAGTTTTCCCCCATGCTCTCACTCTGTTAATCAACTAATTCCCACACTGTCTTATGCCCCTGGGATCTCAAACAATCTAATAGGGCTGTATTACTATGATCCTTCTCATCTTTACCTACTTTATCTACTTCCTTAGCTTCTTATGACTACAACTTTGTTGTTTGTATTTTATAATTTGTGTTGATTGTTTTTATTGAGTATCCTATTATGATTTATGTTGATTGTTTATTTAGTATACTATGACTATCACTTAGTGTTGTATCTTATGATTTATGATGATTTTATTATTACGATCCTGATTTATCACTTGTTGCTTGTATGTACACTGAGAACTTATGCACCGCAGAGAAATTCCTTGTGTATCCAAAGAATTCCTCATTCATTGAAGGCCTCATTCACTGATGGTCGTGAAACCAAATCTACCACACTGCTCTATTTTCTGTTGGGTAGACTGATATGTTTCAACTTCCCATTCTGAAACAGGATGACTAGGCAAAATCCTTCAGCCAGCTTCCATGTCTAACGGAAGACTAGAATCAGGGTTTCCTAGCTCTAGTTTAGCATTAGTTTAGGACACAATGTGATGGATATTTTGTTGAGGAGCACTACAGTCAAACTGAGGGGTAGAGACAAGACCCCATTTAAACAATGAGTCCTGGCAGACATCATGTTGGGTACGGATCCTGTTCAGAGTTGACCAATGCTGGTGAGGAAGGTCAAAACCTGGCACCTTTTGTGTAGGGCCATCTATGTAACTGCCTGTCTCTGGGCATTCAGCAGCCTATTTGGCTTTCCACCGTGTGTTGATGTAAAAGTTGTTAGACAGCTGTTGAGGGAGTGCCAGAGAGGGCTTCCTGGATTTAAGCCTGCCAATTGATAGATGAGGAAGATCAGCATGCACAGGAAGAAGTGGGTTTCTCAAAATTTTGTTGTACTCCTTCACTAAGGCTTTCTGCCTTTGTAGAGCTGGTGGTGCAATGTGGCTCAAGACAGGGAGCCAGCAAGTAGGAGTAGATTTTATGCAACCGCTTATGATCCTCATTGTATCATTTAGTCTAGCATTGATCTTGCTAGTGTGGCAGCTATTAAAGGAAACAGGGATGAGTATTCAGCTATGGAGTAGACTAACCCTAGTCCTGATATTCTGAGAGTAGAGGCTGAGGCTCCCCATCTTGATCCTCTTAGTTTCTGGAGTTGTTCCTGGTATCGATTGATTCTGGAGTTGTTCCTGGTATTGATTTTAGCGGACATGTTCTATAGGTGTTTCTTATAGGAGTTTCTTATGCTCCAAGGTATTTGGGGTGGGGATCATAAGAGAATAGATTGTTATTCAGGTAGGCCTTTGGGGTGGCATTGGAGAGTTTGTTGTTGAGATAGAAACAGGTGGTCACCATTTTGCTGACACTGGGTATGAGTCTCCAGTCAGCAAAGAATTTACCCAGGGACTTCAGGTCCTCAGAGAGGAGGCAGTCCAAAGCTTACAAGTTTTTATCTTGCGCTGCTAGGGCCAGGTCATCTGCATTTCCAAATTTATGTCCCCTTGTAGCTGGTATATCTGAGATATAAAGATTGAACAGTGTGGATGCCAGTGCAGAATCTTGTGGAAGGCCGTTGTTGAGTCTTCTTAACTTGCTAACATTATCCCCCTTAATGATCTGAAAGGATTTATTGCTGAGCATGTTGTTTATTAGGAAATAGAAGATTTTACAGGGGATGATGTGACTCAGTTTGTGGACCCTTCTTCCACACAGCATTGTATGCTCTAGTAAGGTCGAGGAGCACAGCTGTGGTTTTTAAGCCTCTTTGGAAGCCAGCTTCGATATGTCCTGTTAGGCTCAGCACCTGTTCAACACAACTGTGATTATGATGAAAGCTGGCTTGTTCCATGGGCAGAAATGTATCTATTGTGAGTCCAATTCTGTTTATGATAAGTTTCTCCAGAAATTTGTGACAAGAACTCAGACGGGGAATGGGGCGGTAGCTTTCAATTCTGTCTTGTGGTTTGCCAGGTTTCAGAAGCGATATTACTTTGGCTTTTTTGAATTCTGTGGGAAGGTGTCCGCTAGAAAGTATATTTGAAAATAATTTGCCAAGCCAATTCCTTGTTAGTCTCCCAGAATGAATTAGAAATTCAGGATAGATGCCATCAAAACCTGGTGCTTTGCAGACTTCAGACTGCTGATGGCTGTATTGATTTCGTCACAGAGAAAGGGTTGGTGAATTCAGAGTGTGATGTAGCTGACTGTCTGAAGCAGTGGTTCCCAAACTTTTTTTGGCCATGCCCCACCTAAGCATCTCTAAAATCCTGACACACACACACACACCCCGTGACATATAATTCTTACTTTACTCAAAAAGTGAACTCTACTCCCATGGAGGAAGCCTAAAAGGCCATTAACTTGGTTTAAACAAGGTTCAATTTGCTCCCATTAAAAATGGTGCAGGCCCCATGTTGGGAATCACTGGTCTAAAGGCTGAGAGCGCTTTCTTGATGGTAGTTGAGTGCTCTTTCACCCTTGGGGCTTTAGAGAGGGAGACAACTCCCTCGGTCGGCAGTTAGGCTGGGTGTGTGTCGAGTAGGTATAAGATATAAAAATATATGTATTAAAACAGAATTGTATATATAAAAAACAAGACTCTAAAAAAATCTAAAAGGAGCAGGAGCATTAAATAGGTAAATAGAAACATATAAAGAGTAGTACTAGCAATAGTAATAGCACTTAGTAATATGTGCTTTGCACAATAGCAGTATCATCCTAGCCAATGAGCCTGTGGAGATTCTCAGTCATCCAGGATATTTTGCTTCTCATCTAAGAAGTTTCTACTGTTCAGAACTGAAGAATCTTCTTGGATGAGAAGCAAAATATCTTCAAGCCAAAACAAAGAGAATTCCCCCTTTCGAAAAGCATCTTTGGGACATAGCCAATGAGGTTAGCCCAATGTGTAATTATTTCTAATTGGAAACAGGAAATGAATTTTATTTTCACTAACAATAAATGTCTGAAGTTTCATAGCATAAAGCAAATCTAGAGGACAATTGCAGGCATTGTCAGTGGAAAAAACTACCATTCAGAGAGCAAATTTTCATCCAACAGCTGATGGAGAGATATCTATATGGTCACCAGAAGTTGACAATGACTTGAAGGTGGATAAGCAGTCAAATTAATCAATCTTCAAGTATCAGCTATGTGAACTGGAGTAAATGACATTAAGCTAAGTGGTGTTGGTAGTAGTTTGTTGCTATCCGACAGAGAATTCTTGTGACGGCCTCTGTTCCTTCTTGTATTCCTTATGTCTGAGCCAAACACAATTCCCATCTTAAGCCTGTAATTAAGAAGATGCAGGCATCCTGGTTTAATAAACTAGTTTGTGAGCTGATTTGAATTTAGAGACGATTGGAGACTACTGTAATCATGTCTTCTCTTGGACTCTAAATTAGCTGCCTGGCTTCAAACATAGTCACGTTTACTAAACTCATTAATATCACTTAGTTATGTTTTGATTAGGCCACTATAGCATATTCAACAAATTATGGTTGAAATGAATGATGAATTAGCATGAAGTGGATCTCTCTTCATACTGGCACTAATCTAGCATTATTCTATAATGTGATAGATATTTAATTTGATGGGCGGTGAAATATTATTTCCTATTACACAAGATAGGAAACAATAGATAGATACACAAACAATGCTTAATGACATACTATAATCCCTTATCAAAAATAAGCACACAGAGAATTATGTATCAGTACCATAAAGTTTGCTATTTTTTTCCTATGCCTACTCCTGTGCCTGACAAGTCAGCCTGAAATAGAGGTTCTGCCACTATAAAAGAGAGAGAAAAAACATTTTTGTAAAATTCTTTTATAGAATATACTTAAAAAGGTATGTCTTACCAGAAATTAATCCTGTTTAATATCATATCAGAATGGAATTGATCCAAAAGAGTTCTGACATAGAACAGGACCATAGGCCAATGAAAACTGCCCTGTGCAGAAGTCCAACAGATGTAGTCATTTGGTGTTTTAGAGCAAGCTGAGCTCAGCCTTGATTCCTTTAGTCCAAGAGGAAAAACACTGCAAGCAGCTTTCTCAAAGTGTTCTGAAATCTAGGAAGAAACTGTGCAGAGGATGACCCTTTGAACTGTCCTTTCTTTGTAGGCAAAAGTAGCACAATGCCACTGCTATACACCGCCCCATGGCAATACATGTTGAAATGAAAGATCTGCTAGAAGCAGATGGGAAGCAGCTGCCTGAATACGCTCATTGATCAATAACCTATTTAAGAAATGTATGTATGTGTCTTTCTTAGATCTATCTTCAAGTCATTAGATTTCTCAAAGACAACTAGTCATTTTTAAACAAGTTTCCGCTGTACTACCTATCCAGCAGCATTTGCAGAGGTAGAGCTGTTCATAATTTTCCATCTCAATCCCACTTTCAGAAGAACATAAGAGTCCTGGTGGATCAAGAAAGATTTTTAATACAGGCCTCTGTTCTCATCATGTCCTGCCAGACATCTATTTGAAATTCAGTGCAGAATATGAGCACAAGAGCATCTTTGTGCTTGTTTCCCCCAGCAACTGATTTTCAAATTTCTAATACTAAAGATAATATATTTGTAATACAAGGCTGATCATTCAAACATTTATCAAACTTTCTTTTAAAGCCATCTAAGTAGGAAATTATCACTATATTTTGTAGTAACAAGTTCCATGGTATCCACAGGCAATGTACAAGCTTCCACCTCTTACCTTGAATCTTATATTATTCAATTCATATGCTAGAAAGATATATAGAAAAATTAGTTCAAAGTGATTTGGGGATTGAAGATTAAATCAAGATACACACATACATCCCTCTAGTACACTGGTTCTCAACCTTCCTAATGCCGCGACCCTTTAATACAGTTCCTCATGTTTGGTGACCCCCAACCAGGGGTGGGTTCTAAATTTTTTTACTATCGGTTCTGTGGGCGTGGCTTGGAGGTCATGTGACTGGGTGGGCGTGCCTAGCTGGTCATGTGACCGGTGGCCATGGCTATGTGTATAGGGACTACTCAGAGGGCTGAAAAAAATAATTTCTGACAGATCCTCGCACTTTTGACTGGTCCTCACACTTATGATCATCCTCACATTTATGCCTGTGCAGCATTCTTAACAACCATGTCAGTCATTTCACAACTGCTTCTCTTCACCATAGTGATAAGATGGGGCAAAAAACGTAAAATATGAGGACAGTCGTAAATTCGAGGACTGGTCAAAAGTGCGAGGACCAGTCAAAAATAACTTTTTCAGCCCTCTGAGTAGTCCATATGCACAAAAGGACTACCCAGAGGGCTGAAAAAAGTGATTTCTGACAGGTCCTCGCACTTTTGACCGGTCTTCGCACTTATGACTGGTCATCATTTATGCCCATTATAGCATTCTTAACAACCATGTCAGTCATTTCACAACTGCTTCTCTTCACCATGGTGACAAGATAGGGCAAAAACGTAAAATGTGAGGACAGTCGTAAGGACTGGTCAAAAGTGCGAGGACCAGTCAAAAATAACTTTTTCAGCCCTCTGAGTAGTCCATATGCATAAAAGGATACAGCAATAGAGAGGGATGAAGGAAGGGAAGGGAAATTAGAGTAGGAGTGAGGGTAAGAGAGGGAGGAAGAGAGGAGAAGAAGGAGAAAGGAAGAGGAAGTAGGGAGGAGAAGGGTGGGGAAGAGAAAGTAAGAAGGAAAGAAAAGAGAGTGGTGGTAGGTTTGAGGAGAAAGATTGCTGTACAATAAAAAAGATGAAAGGGAAGAAAGCCAACCCCAAGCAAATATAAAGATATTAAGATTAAGAATGAATTGTTAAACTTTAAAGAATAAAAGAGAACAAATATGAATAAATAGCAATAATTAGAAACACACATACAAACATACAATGTATTTTCTTTGAACAGAATATTTGGCTGGTTCACAAATTTAAACAGCGTTTAGTCATTTCAATTAAATTTACAATTTCTATATTTCCTTTTTGCCATATTTATTCCTCATCTATTTTTTTAAAAAAACAATATTACCCTTCATCCTCATCTCTAATCTTAATCAAATTCAATTTTTCCCTTCTATTCTATATTATACCCCTTCCCATTGTCATCTATTTTTATATCCATCCTCACATTGGTTAATTATGTAATTATGTAATACAGTTGTTTAATACAAATTCAACATTTTAATGTAAATCAATTAGTTATATAACTATCTTTTTTGTATATCAATCAATATGAACATGAATATTCCAATTATTTCCATGCAATCCAATTTCTTACAAATCAATTAATTATATTTACCAATAATAATAAACCAAATAACTTCCCCCATACATTCCTCCAAACCACAACTTAACCATTTCTGCTTTCAACACAATATACAATTAATAGTATCTCAATTATTACAATTCCCTAGTTAAATAGAGCTTTTTTTCTTTTGTGTTTTAAAATCCTGAACTCTCCTCTTTTTCCCTAAATTTCCCATTGGTTGCACCTACCTTTTTTGGTGAGGAAAAAGAAAAGAATTCTGCCTGCCTAATTTTCCAA
The DNA here is from genome assembly GCF_029215685.1 of Pituophis catenifer annectens. Lineage (NCBI taxonomy): Eukaryota > Metazoa > Chordata > Lepidosauria > Squamata > Colubridae > Pituophis > Pituophis catenifer. The sequence goes on from NW_027256883.1 coordinate 37,184,525, forward strand.
CCTTGCAGCAACAGCAAAGCAGTTTCAGTTTCATTTTTCAGCATAGCTAGGGGAAAAAAATCAGCACTCTTTGCACCGAAGCAGAAGAGCCCTGAGCAAAACAGCTGAGACAAATCAGCTGAGAGCCGGGAGGCCAATTAGCCTCTGCTGAAGCTCCGTGGGCCAATAAAATTACAAAAAAAAACACCAAACCCTTTGTTAAATTGCTGGCTCCCCCGCCCCTCGCACTATTTGGCAATAAATAATGGTGCGGAGGGGTGGGGCAAGCCAGCAATTTAACAATGGGTTCGGCTGCACCACTGGCTCTAGGGCGGCCCTTTGAAGCCCCGCGGCAAGAATTTGAAGTTTTTTTTTCCTCTAGCCATCGGAGGCAGCAATAGATGGGGAGTGGGCGGGGTAAGCGAACGGCCAGCGATCCAACAGAGGAGAGAGTGAGGGTGAGTGAAGGCGTGGAAGCTGCTTTCTCCATCCTGCTCTCTTGCGTCCGGAGCCGGTGGGGAACCACGTGGGCTGCCAGGCAGCGGAACTCAGGCTAGGGAAGGGGTGGGCAATTGTGGCTCTTTTACAGCCAGCTGTCTCAGGAATTCTGGAAGTTGAAGTCCACAGGTTGTAAAAGAGCCACAATTGCCTACCCTTGGCTACGGTAGGCTGGCGCCGCGCGGGTGGGAGGCGAGGGGCGGGCGAGCCAGCAATTTAACAAAGGGCTCGGCCGAACCCCCTAGAACCCCCAGAATCCCACCACTGTGTAGGCCCCTCTTGATCTTGAGGCCCTAGGCTGAAGCCTAGTTAGCCTATAGGAAAATCCGGCCCTGTATAGAACCATTACATAGAAGAATTACTTCACCAGCTGAATGAATCTTCTTCAGCAAGAATCCTTATAATAACATTTGATACTCTTACTTTTAATATGCATTCCAAAATATGTACAGAAAATGTTTTAAATTAACTGGTTTATAAGTTTCTGAAATTTTAAAAACTTGATGTCTAATAGAGGTGTCAATCTTAGGGATATCTAAATTTTGCTACAAATCAGCCATTTGCTTAGTGATAAGATGCTGAGCTTGTCGACTGAAAGGTTGGCAGTTCAGCAGTTCGAATCCCTAGTGCTGTGTAACAGGGTGAGCTCCCGTTACTTGTCCCAGCTTCTGCCAACCTAGCAGTTCAAAAGCACGTAAAAAATGCAAGTAGAAAAATAGGGACCACCTTTGGTGGGAAGGTAACAGCATTCTGTGCGCCTTTGGCAGTTAGTCATGCCGGCCACATGACCACGAAGACATCTTTGGACAGTGCTGGCTCTTCAACTTTGAGATGAGCACTGATCCCTAGAGTTGGGAACGACATATGTGCGAAGGGAACCTTTATCTTTACCTTTAAAGGGATATAAATTTTATTTTTTATATATATTCTTTTAATATTCAGTTATTTGTGATTTTTCATTTTAGTTCTCTTCTTTATTCTCTTGTAATTTAAAGATCCAGCTGTTTTCCTACCTGGTTTTCAACTTTAAACATAACTAAAAGCTAAACCATAAAAATTCCTAGATATTTCAAGTAGCCTCTTCAATTATATATTATTATATGTGAAGTTTCAAAGAGAGAAGGAATGGTATAGTTATGTGTAACAGCTGCAGCATCCAAGCCCAGAACTGAGTCATAAATTTTATGTGGATTTACCAGCCTTGTAAAACTCATATTGAACAGGCATGGTTAAACATATTATGGAAGCCATATTAACATCTGGATGGATGATTTTCATATAAGCTTCTCTTAAGCAACATCACCTCATTTATTTGGTTTCAAACATGAATTATGCAAACTTAGAATTTTGTCTTTAAACGTAGTTTGGGAAAGCAAATATAGATATGTGATGATTAAAATAAGTGGAAATTGACTACATGTTAAATAAGAATCTTCAATTCATGATGCACAAGCATATTTCCCTTTCTTTGATTAAGTAATCAGATGAAGGCAGGTGTGTAGACTTGGTATGTTCAGGACAAAGGTAGGCTACAGTTAAAAGCCAGTTATAAACATCAGTGACAGATCTAGAGAAAACAAATCAATATGTAGATTGAATTAATTAACACATTCCCCTTCTACAGCACACTCTGTAGAATACTATGTGCAAAAATGATTATTTCCTAGTTGTGTAAGTGGGGAAAAACTGATCACTACACATAAAATGCCTGTATCTAGGTGATATGAACAGGTTTTGTTACTAATTAAATAAAAATAATTTTAAAAAAGCTGAATTATTCTGAGATTAACCATGCATTCATAATACTTCAGTCAATTTACTGAAGAACTGTTCTTTCACTTGTTTAAATACATACATTTAGTCTTTCATTCCATTTTTCTCAGATGTTCACAGGCTGAAAGTATATATGATCAAGAAGCTTGTGACCTTGTTTTAAGCTTGATTTTCAAAACCCCAGACTGCTGTGTAACTCTTTAGGCTGCTTTGAAGAATTTGTTCATTATAATTGCATTTAGCTGTTTTCCAAACCTTCTGTCAAGCAGTCATTGTGTATGAACCCTCTAGTTCTGTGTGTTTTAAAATCCATGGCTTTGATATTATAATTGTTGCCAGTGGATCTAATTAAATCTTTATTTGGAAATCTATACTGATGCAAGTTATTCAAAGAAAGTCACTGGCTCTGTATTTTCATGTGCTTTTATTTGCTTAAGATAACAAATAATTTTTAGAATAAAAAAGAGTTAATCTGCAGTGTTACATATAGCAATCTTCTCAGTCTTCTCTTCTTTGCAAAATGAATAAACTAATTTAAATTAATAAGCAAATATTTTGTGGATTATATAGGAATGTGAACATTTCGAATATAGGTTCATACTTCTAATTGAGTAGTGGTACAAAAATCACATAATCTAGTCATGATACACCACTAACAGAATTTGTTCTATCAACGTAGCAGTGAAGGAAATTATCTCTCATGACCCTCAACATATTATCCACATGGCTGGATACAAAGAGAATGTCCAACAAAATAGTGTGCTTTAAGAGAAATAGTTTCTATTTTGTCTCCCCATGTATGAACAATATATTCTGTGGTATTACATATATATGAGATGTTCTTAGAGTAGCTGAACAAATTGCTTCAAGTTTGCATGAAAACATCCAGGTTCTGAGAATTTGTTCTGAGCTTGAGACAAAATAGGACTGTTTCAACTAGGTCCTTCCTTCTGCTTATATATCACTCCATTTCCAAAGACTTCAAGCAAGTTAAAAATAACATCACAAAATTGAAACATGAGCAGTCAATAATATAAGTGTAATACCAAAAAAACCTAATATATCACCATTTGGGCAGAGAATCTTCAGGTGTCTCCATCTCAGAGAAAATGATCTGAGATATATCCATATCAGAGTCACATAGAGTTTCTGAGTATGTGTTCTCTCAACTTTTGTTGTTGTTAGTTGCGAAGTTGTGTCCGACCCATCGCAACTCCATGGACAACGTTACTTCAGGCCTTCCTGTCTTCTACCATCCTCTTGAGTCCATTTAAACTCATGCCTACTGCTTCAGTGACTCCATCAAGCCACTTCGTTCTCTGTCGTCCCATTCTTCTTTTGCTCTCACTCTTTCCCAGCATTAGGCTCTTCTCCAGTGAGTCCTTCCTTCTCATTAGGTAGCCAAAATATTTGAGTTTCATCTTCAGGATCTAGCCTTCTAAAGAGCAGTCTCCTCTAGGACTGACCGGTTTGATCGCCTTGCAGTCCAAGGGACTTGCAGGAGTCTTCTCTAGCACCATAGTTCAAAGGCCTCAATTCTTTGGCGCTAAGCCTTTCTTATGGTCCAAATTTCACATCCATACATTGCAACTGGGAAAATCATAGCCTTGACTATACACACTTTGTTGGCAGGGTGATATCTCTGCTTTTTAGTACGCTGTCTAGATTTGCCATAGCTTTCCTCCCCAGGAGCAAGCGTCTTTTAATTTCTAGGCTGCAGTCCCCATCTGCAGTGATTTTGGGCCCAGGAAAATAAAATCTGTCACTACCTCCATTTCTTCCCCATCTATTTGCCAGGAGTTCTCTCAACTACTGTAACTCTATTTCCATTATTATTAATTTGGTGTTTTTTTAATTTTGGGAAAAGTTAGAATTTATTATTGTATTTAGTATGAATTGTTTTGTTCTGAACTATGTGCTTTTGTTTTCAAAGGCAAAGCCCTGCCTTTGCATTATGCATTACATAAATATTGCTAATAATCCTGTTTAAGATTCCAGGTTGCAAAGTGTAACATGAAAATACTATGACATGCTTTTTGAGTGTTGGTATGTTTGTATGTCTATGGACATGTTCTTGATCATATTAATTTGTTGTTCGAAAAATATTCACTATTTTCTACTTTAGGGAGAGATTGAAGTATAAAATAAATAGTCATTTTTTTTTGCTATTGTTTGTCATGGACTATTTTGAAGTGAATTATGGTAACTACTGCTCTGTGATGGTTAGGTGGGCTAAACAAGCATGCGTAAAGTGTTACTACCAAATTATGGCTCATTTTGTGGTTGTGCAAGAATTTATACTATAAAAAGCATATTTACATGTTGCAATGTTTCTTATTATAATTTTTATATGATTTCATGAAAAAACAATATTGGTAATATTTTACAGGTCAGATGGTAGGTAGCAGTCAGAGCTAATAATTAAGGGTTTTGGTGTTTTTTTTGTAGTTCTAGGTTGATAAGTAATACAAGTGTGTCATTTCTGTTACATGTAAAAATAGACGATGAATATGTTTTGAGTTTTATTCCTCATAGGACCATTGAGGATTCTAAGGTTTGTCCTGTTGGAACACAACCAGTATAGAGTGGATGTAAAACAGAAAGCTTTTTGAAGTTGTCAGTGCATAGATCAGTCCGATAATAACATCTCAGGTACTATTTGTACTGCAATTATGGGAGTTTGTGAGAGAGGAAAAGTGTTGTTTTATTATATAAAATTAGGTCCATATTCAAAGCAGAATAATAGCAATCCCACTTAGACTTATATACAGCTTACAACCATTCATTTGCCAACCACTTTAATTTAGCATGGCACTAAAAGAAGTGACTTACAACTGGTCTTTGCTTTTATGACCATCATAGTATCCCATGGTCACATGATCAAAGTTTGGGTGCTTAGCACCCAAAGCAACACAAAGTCATTATTTGGAGATATCCAACAGCTTACAAATATATATACTGTACCTTCCTTAGTCTGATAACTATATTTTTCAGTTCTCTAAACAGGTAATTTGCAATTTAGGAAACAAACCTGAAAGTCGAGATAAACTAGTATCTTTAAAATCAAGCTTAATAATACACTTTACCATCTGAGAGGTTTTAGCCAACAGGATATATCCAGTAATAAAATAATCTTTCCTGACTGTGTTATGCTGTATTTAGATACAGTAGACCTTTTAACATGGCACACAGATGGTTTCCAGACATTATCATCTTTCTATAGCGAATAAGTCCATTTCAACAGATTTCCATTCATCTTTTCTGAGTGGGAAAGTCCATTAGGTGGAAAGACATGTTTTAGAAGGGTCACACAGAACTATTCATATTTATTTGTATGGGATTTAATTCTTTCACGTTTTAGCAGGGCAGCATCTTAACAGAGGTTATTTCTATTTCCTTGCACACTGTTGCCTCCTACAACCAAGCATGTATGTATTTTAACAGTCATAGTAAAGTCATGAAAAACTTGGAGAAGGTTACATGTGCACCAGTAGTGGGTTCCACTTATCTTCGCTACCAATTTGGAATCGGGAGCGCACGCACGCGCAAGGGCTCACTTTGCTCGGGCATGGTGCTTCTGCGCATGCGCAGAGCGTCCGTGATGATGTCCGGGTGGGTGGGTGGATCCTCCGCCGCTGCCAGTATCAGTTTGCCCGAACCAGGGCAAACCGGTAGAACCCACCACTGATGCACACATATCAATTAATCAACATGATGATCAGGATTGCAAATGGAGAAGGAAGATGAACAAATGATTCTACTGAGCAAAACAAAAATTAGGATTCTAGGCTTCAGCTAAAATTCAGGTAAATTAATTGTTCAACAGTAACGTATGAAACAGCAACAAGTATATGTACCCTGCTTTATAGTTCGCACATTCAGAAAGAATGAAAGTTTTGCTAATGGTATAAATGTGAGAATTGTTGTTAACATATTGTATATTAAAAGAAAACCTGGAGACAGGCTTAGAAACAGTGTCTTTTAAAAAGCTAAAAAATGAGAAATTCAGGATCTTGTTTAGGGATTCACTGTTTCATGATATTAGTATAGAAAATAATGTAGCTAAATTCTAATCATGCAAAAAGGTATCTTTGTCCACCTACCCTGTTTCTCCCAAAATAAGACATCCCCTGATAATAACCACAATCGAGTTTTTGAACGCATGGCAATAAGACGAAGTGCTTATTTCAGGGTTCAAAAAAATATAAAACAGGGTCTTAATTTCAGGGAAACATGGTATATGGAATGAAACCAAAAGGTTTTGTTATTCTCTGGACTGCATTCTATTTACTGGTTGTGTGTTCTATATGAAATAAATTTCCAGATGTTGCATTAACGTCTAATAAAAGCCTTTTCCTGCCTCTTTAGAAAATTTTTCCAAACTTGACTCTACTGTGTTGGTAACAGAATCAACATAAATTTACAATATTTACAACTCAAATAGAAAAGTATTTGCCCAGACAAATAGTTTATTGCCTCATAAAGTGATTTCTTCCTTGTTATTCTAATTCCTCAGATATTCAGCACCAGTAGCCTGCACTTCACTGCCACTGAAATAGCCCTTTTCTTTTCTGGTTCCCACGTCTTTGCATTCTGTAACCTTTGCCCTTTCATTTGGTCTAACCAAAATGATACCATTAGAAAACTAATGTGCCAAAGAAAATGAGGATATGTGGCTATCATAATATCCCATTATTCTTGTAATGTTCCTACTGACTCAGCCTGAATTTCTCAGCTTATATACCATAGCAAAATGAAGTTTGTTTTTAAAGGAACTGAGTAAAGGTAGTAAACAACCTTGGTTTCGCAGTGTTTTATGTGCTAGGCCTAAATGTCTTTGCTGTGAAATAATAGCATCATGAAAAGTACTTTTTTTTGGTAGCTTCTCACAACTCCCTGGGAATGACATTTTTATCAACCTTCGGTCTGACATGAAAGCTTCACCTTTGTTTTGATCCCAAAAGTGAACCCATGTGGAAATGATTGAGAGTGACGTCACATATTCAGCATTATGATTTAAATCAAAAGTTCAGCAGGAGAGGAGGGGCAAATTTTCACTGATAATGACCCTTGCAGTCAAACACAACTCATAACTGTCAAGCCCCAATCTCACACAATAACAAAAGCAGAGGCAAAATTAGGAACTTTTATGGAGACATTTGCACACCATCATCTAGATGGAAGCAATTAAAATAATCTAGTGCCTTCCAGATGTAGTGAGATACAACCAGGCACAGAAATAACAAGATTTGTAACCCAATGTAACAAGGGTATCAAATAGGGGAATTGGCTTTTTTTAAAACTGAAGTTTGTTCTCTACAAAGATAAAATTAACAGATCTTTAAAAGAATGGATCTTTTCCAACATGTTTCGCTATAGAACTTCATTTAAGGCACAGGTTAAATGTGAACCTATATACATCTCAGAACCCGTTTCATCATCAGCAACTTATCCAGCAGAGAAATGACACACTATTTATGAAGATATTTGGAATGCTTTATATATACAAAACATAATTCCTTCCTTTTGATAAAACATTTTCAAAGTAACTTAAAGCATACAATGAAAATAGTAATAAAGTTAGTTAAATACTTCAACTGAACAATATATTATTGCCATCAATTGTAATGACAACCAATTTAGAGTATTCTAAAAAGGGACTAGAGAACCAGTTTGGTGTAGTGGTTAAGATGTTGGCCTAGAAAACAAGAGTCTCTATGTTCTTGCCCTGCCTTAGGCATGAAATGTGACTATAGGCCTCTCTGTCAGCCCAACTCGCCACTCAGGATTGTTGTTATTGTGGAAGAAGGAAGAGAAAGAAGTATTATGCATGTTTGCCACCTTGAATTGTATATGAAAAAAATGTGGGATAAAGATAATATAAATGACTGTAATATTACATATTCTGATATTTTTATACAGTTCATCTCAAGACAGTGTATATGAAATAATGTATACTATATTTCATGTTCATAAAATATTATAATATTAGAAAAACATCTAGGATATGTATTACTTTATATGTTGATTATAATTATTATGCCCAGTCTATTTTCTGATTCAAATTTCTTTCATGAAAATTAGCTAAATATATTTCCTATTGTAATTGGTTATTTATTTAGTCCAAAGAAAATGGAAGAGAATAAATAAACTGGTACATACTAGTGTTTGTGTGTTTGCACACACACACACACACACACACACACACACACAAACACAAACACACACATATACATACATACATACATACATACATACATACATACATACATACAATCGGACGTTGGTGATCATGTTGGCAATATATATATATATTTATATATAATACACTTCCAGACAAAAACTATTTAGAATAATCTTTATCAATAGTGATAAATTTAGATTCATGCAGATCTTAGTTATTTTCTATACTTTCATGAAAGGACTTGCATGCAGGCTGAGGCCCTTCCAAATTTTCTATTTTCAGTATATAGACCACCATATTCTGTTAATTGTTGAAGGAACTTCTATAGAATTTATCAGCCTTTTGTGCATCCAGGTGGATGACTCTGTAAAATAAAAACCTGATGTTTTCATTCATACTGTCATGCTATTAAAAGACTCCCTTAAGTTTTGGCAGGACATGTCAAATGCAGGAGCATGTTTATTGTCAATTCACAATCAAGTCATATAAATTACCAGACCAGATCAAATACTATTTTTGTATTGTTTAAAACAGAATAATAGGTGCAAATTAATTTCATTAATAATTCATTAATGAGCCCTGGTGGTGCAGCAGACTAAAGCACTGTTATTAACAGTTATTAACATCAGCTGCCTGCAATTACTGCAAGTTCAAATCTCACCAGCCTCAAGGTTGACTCAGCCTTCCATCCTTTCTAAGGTAGGTAAAATGAGGACCCGGATTGTGGGGGCAATAAACTGACTTTGTATAAAATATACAAAAGTATGAAGGCTATTGCTTAACGCATTGTAAGCTGCCCTGAGTCTCCGGAGAAGGGCGGCATATAAATAAATTTTTTAAAAAATTAATTAATCCCATCCCATTTTTTTATATAGTCTGCTCATTCTTAATCTGTGAATTGAGAAGCAGCTCCAAGATCAATATAGCAATAGCACTTAGACTTATATACCACTTCATAGTGCTTTACCGTTCTGTCTAAGCGGTTTACAGAATCAGCACATTGTCCCCAACAAGGCTGAGTCAACCTTGAGCCAGTGATAATCAAACTGCCATTTGTGCTGGCAGTTGGTACTCAGCAGACTAGCCTGCACTACTGCATTTTAACCACTGCACCACCACGGCTGTTATATAGTGAATTCAATTATAATGTGTGCGTACATCCAGGGATGAAATGCTCCTGGTTAGGACCAGATCGCCTGATCTGGTAGAGATCGTGGCAGGTGGTTCGGAGAACCAGTAGCGATCGTGGCTCGAGGCTCCACCCACCTATCCGGTTGTCATTACTTCCTGGTTTTAACCAGGAAGTAATGTGTTTTGTACCTTCTGCGTATGCGCAGAAGGTTTACCTTTTAAAAGCAAAAAAGCAAAACCTTCTGCGCATGCACAGGTTTTCCTTTTTTTGCTTTTAAAAGGTAAAAAAAGGCTCTGACTGTTGCATATTGAGCCTCCCCCTAGCTATTCCCCCCCCCCAGAAACCAGCATGAATGGTTCAGCTGTTCTCTGATTGGTTGGCTGCGGTTGACAGCTAGTATAAAAGGGAGGTGTAAAATGCGGGGGTTTTGTTGATTGTGTTAACTGGTTAATAAAGTTATTGACTGCAGCCGCAGCTCTCGCCTCAGTTATTGCCGGTGTGAGTCAAGAATGAAATCGTGGCGACGAGGGTGGGATTGTGACCGGCGGCACCCAGTGGCATAGTTGAGATACCAGTTCTGGTGAGCTGTCATGGAGCTCCGTTCCGAGAGTGAGGCCGTGAGGCGTCGTTCACGAAGATGGCAACACACCAACTTTTTGCCCCGTTTAACCCAGCAACAGAGTCGTGGGACGCATATGTTGCACGATTTGAGTGTTTTCTCATCGCTAATGATTACCGTGATTTGTCAAGTGAACGTAAGCGAGCGTATTTCTTGAGTTTTTGTGGTCCCGAGATGTTTGACACGGCAATGACTCTGATAGCCCCCCAGTCTATTCATGCAGGGACCTGGGACGATTTCATGGCCAAATTGAAGAAACATTACGCCCCCGCACTGTCCCGCATTGCTCGGCGACAACATTTTTACCACAGGGACCAGGCTGAAGGGGAGTCCATTAGCCAATATGTAGCCGCTCTAAGGAAAGTGGCTAGACATTGCCAATTTGTTGATTTAGACGATTACTTATTGGATCGACTCGTAAGTGGCGTAAGGGACCAAAATCTGAAAAGGCGACTAATTGCTAAGCCTGAGCTTTCCTTTCAAGAAGCATTGGATGAAGCGTGCGCAGCAGAGCTAGCTACGTTGTCGATAGCCGACCTTCCCCGTGGCCAATGCACTGAAAAGCCTAGGGGGGAGGTGATTCACTCCAGCTCAATGGACTGCTCAGGGGATTATAGCGATGAGGAAGTGCGGGATGAATCGAGAGATGTGAACTGTGTTCAAGGCTCACAGCAGCCATCCTGGCCAAGTAATGAGGCGGCCTCGGACTGCTGGGGTTGCGGGGGATTCCACATGTCCGCTTGCCATTTTAAAGATGCAATTTGCTGCAGATGCGGCCGCTGGGGCCACATCGCCCGTGTGTGCCAGTCGGCACAGCCAGTTGCCGCGGCACCATCGCGGCTGAATAAGGATCCCTGGGCATTGCCAAGGAGACCCGGGGCCCAGGATGACCGTTCCAGTTGGGGGAGGGGCCTGGCAGCTGTGAATATGGTTGCTCTTGCAGCCAATGGCCCACTCCGCAAGAAGATCTATGTGGACGTCACCATAGAAGGAAAGCCCTGTCAGATGGAGGTGGACTCCGGCTCTGCTACCACGATCACATCCTGGAGCACAATGAAACGGCTGGTGCCGCAACTGACCAAACACCACCTCACAGCTTGCGATGTGACCCTATGTGACTATCAAGGAGGCTAAATTCCCATATTGGGGTGTGGGGAGTTCAGAGTGAACTTTAGAAATTTCTGTGGCAAGTTGCCCTTAGTTGTAATTGCCGCCCCATTGCCAAGTTTACTCGGCCTTAACTGGTTTGAGTCTTTAGGGTTGACCATACAAGGGGTTAACGCCATTAGTTCAGATGAGCTGGATACTCTAGTCAGGGAGTTTCCCGCTGTTTTCGATGGCAAGCTGGGCTGTTATAAAGGCACCCTAGTGTCTTTCAGTTTGGATCCCTGTGTCCCTCCCTGTAGATTGAAGCCCTGGCGCGTGCCATTCGCGCTGAAGGCTAAGGTTGATGCTGAGCTCGATAAGCTCATTTCACAGGGAGTGTTAGAACCCGTAGACTTCGCCCGCTGGGAGACACCGATTGTAACACCCATTATGGCGGATGGTTCGGTCCGCAACCGCTCAACTATTAATAAGATGCTCCTGGGTCATGCTTATCCTGTACCTGTGGTGCAACGCGTTACTCGACATTCTTGGCTGCCTACTCGTATACTCTCCTGCACTGCCCAGGACAGAACTTTGCTCACGCCGACACGTTGAGCCATTGCCCCGTGCCTACTCTGCTGCCTGACCCTGTTCTGGCGTCGGCCGTCTGTTTAATTGACTGTTCTCCTTTGCTTGTGACGGCTAATGACATTGACTGTTTGTCTGCCCGGGACGCGGTATTGTCTCAAGTCATGGACTGGATGGCTAGGGGGTGGCCGCAGGGTCCTTTCGCACTGGAGTTACAGCCATATGCTAGCCGGCAGTTTGAGTTGTCAACGCAAAGTGGCTGCCTGTTATGGGGGCACCGGTTGGTGGTTCGGCCCGCTTCTTCAGGGCCACCCGGGGATAGTCCGCATGAAGGCCCTGGGTCGTTGCTATATGTGGTGGCCCAACCTGGATAGGGATATCTCCGAATGGGTTGCCACGTGCCCACAGTGTCAGGACAATAGTCTTATGCCACCAGGGAGTGGGAAGACCCCAGGGTGCCTTGGTCCCGCCTGCATATCGACCTGGCGGGTCCCATACAGGGCCAAACCTTCCTCATAGTGGCCGATGCATTCTCAAAGTGGGTAGAGGTGGTCCTAATGCCATCTACCACGTCAGAGGCAGTAATTCGGGCTCTCTGGGTTTTGTTCACAACTCATGGCTTACCCGACATCCTGGTGTCGGATAATGGGCCCCAATTTATATCCACCCCTTTTGAGGTATTCCTTGCGACCCAGGGGATTCGGCACTGCCTTATAGCGCCCTTCCATCCATCTAGCAATGGATGTGTGGAACGTGCCGTTAGGTCAGCCAAGGACACATTGAGGAAGTTAGGCGATGGGAGCTGGCGGGAGAAGTTAAATAGTTATCTATTGGCGCAGCATACTACCCTATGCCAACTCACAAATAAGAGCCCAGCCGAGTTACTCATGGGCTGTAAGTTGCGCATAGCGCTGGTCCGCATACATCCACAATACTGCGCTGCTAAGCCATTAGATTCAAGCAGGTGGCACCTTCTGTTCAAATTGCGTGACCCAGTGTACACTCGGATTGCGGGCCCTTGTTTCTATCAGGTTGACATGGGCCAAGGCAGGGTTTGGAAACGACATCAGGACCAGTTGCGGAAGAGGTGGCTGCCCGTGAGCCTACCTTGCGGGGATGGTGCTCTCGCAGAGCCCCAGGCCGAGCCGTCTGCTGCCACTGCGGCACAACCACATTCCCTGCTTACGGCCCCCTCGGAAGAAGCAAACCATCGCACTTACCTGTTGCAGCCGAGGAAACAGTCGTAGAAGCCCCGGGGGTGGGGTTGGCCAACGTGGCATTAATTGATGAGGTGGCCCCGTTAAGCACACAGGCAGAACCTGCAGGGCCCCGACGATTGGGGCGGAGCCGGCGTAGACCAGCTTTCTTGCAAGACTACGCATGTGCCACCAGGGTGGAAAGGGGTGTTGCATATTGAGCCTGCCGCTAGCTATTCCCCTCCAGCAACCGGCATGAATGGTTCAGCTGTTCTTTGATTGGTTGGCCGCGGTTGACAGCTAGTATAAAAGGGACCTGTCAAACGCGGGGGTTTTGTTGATTGTGTTAACTAGTTAATAAAGTTATTGCCTGCAGCCGCAGCTCTCGCCTCAGTTATTGCTGGTGTGAGTCAAGAATGAAATACTGACGATCACAGCTGAGCTGCACGATCGTCAGAGCCTTTTTTTTTTTTACTTTTAAAAGCATTATTTTACAACCTACTCACCCGAAAATGCTTTTAAAAGTAAAAAAAAAAAGATCACGTGCCACAGGTGATCACCCCCCACACACACTGTTTTACTTACCCCATGCCTCCTTTTGGTGTGCACTGCAGGTGTGCGCACGTCGCATTTGATGCATGATGCACGCTGCACATGCACACACGCAGTGCACATCTGGCATGCAGCACACATGTGCAGCCAGCAAAAGGGTAATAAACTGGTTCAGATTTCACCACTGCATACATCATAAATATAACACTTTTTAAAGGTTCACTTGTGGTTTTAGGGATGATTTTTCATTAGAATCCAAGTTCTTGCCTCCATTTATGAATTCATCCATCTGAAGCCTTACTTTTTTCACTGGTTGTCTTGTGCATTGTGAAAAGACCACTGCAGAAACATTTCAAGTAGCTTGTGCTTTCTTTCCTTGAAACAATCTATCTGAGGAAGGCTATCTTCCTCTAGTCCTTCCAACTGAATCACTGAAAAGTACAATTTTAAAGGTATACTATGCTTTAAAACAACAACAACCAACCAATCAACTAACCAACTCACCACCAGCCAACCTCTAATGCTTTTATTACTTGTGCTTAGAGTTTTTAAAAAATGTTTTGGGAAATGTTGCTGTTTCTTTTTATGTCTATCCTTTTAGTTTTATATTCTGTCACTCATTTGCTAACATATACCCATATGGTCCTGGGTTTGCGATTTTCTTTTTTCTTTTGGTCCCATCCCACATTGTACATTGTACACACACTTTTAGGGATGCAACCTAAACCAGTCAGGCCAGGGGAGGGGGACCCATAAGAAAAAGATTGCCCATTTCAGCTGTATTGGAAAAAATATCCTTCAGAAACAATGGAAGGTCTTGATTTTTCTATGTAAGACTTGGGGCATATCCTTGCGTAAAATCCTTTAATGCTTGTAAAGTTAGAAAATTAAATCATACAGTATATATTGTTCATACTTTTAGCAATAGTGCGATTGTTTAAAAGGTTCTTTCAAAGCAAATAATAAATGAGATAGATGAGCCCCTGTGCCATGCAGACTTTGGCACTGTGGTCCTCAGTTCCTTATTATATATGCAGCAGGGAACTATGACCTAATGTTGACATAAGAATCCAGCCAAATTAATTTACTGAACAGAAGGCAAAAATACATTTTGACTCTGGCCTCAAATCCTGATTTATAAACCAATATTAAATTACAGTTCTATTTTGGAGGAGCTGGGAATACTGCTTTATTTAACTAGGATCGTAAGATACAGTTGTGATGCAAACGGAAGAATGCCTGGCTTCTTAGACAAAGTTCTTGATGTCACTTGATACTACTTCAATCAAATCGTGAACATGGCTACATTAAATAGGAGTATAAACAGTGATTGCATTTGCATGAAGCAGAACTCCTTGCTAACTAGTGAAAAATTCTGATTTATTAGTACATGATTACTTCTACTGGATTCAGCTAAAAAATCTGCATATTTCCATTTGTGGTTAGTTCACTGTGCTTACAATGTAGACAATAAGTAACAAACCAAATAGTCTGAATTTGTCAGCTGCAGCTACTGGGATGAAATGCCGGCTGGAACAACTGCCTTTTGTTGATAACAGAGAATCAGATATGCTGTTTATATAAGCAAGAGAAACATGAAATTATATTCCAACTGCAAATCTAAAGTTCTGTTTGGATGTACTCTAAGTATATGAAGGAGGAACAGAAACTCAGAAACCCAAAATACAAGACTTACAAATGGATATATAATAGTCTTTCTCTGTCTTCATAAATTGTTAGACACTTGCAGTTGTATCTGCTGGAAAGCAGAATGTGTTCTACTTGACAAAGATATGGAATCCCAAGAAAATGCAAATGCTTTTTGTTCCATTTTATTCCATTTATTTTGTTCCATTCTATTTTAGAATTATAGAGTTAGAAAGTTCCTTAGAGATCACCAACAGAGTACCCCTGCATAATAATAATAGCACTTAGATATATAAAGCTTCATAGTGATTTACAGCACTCTCTAAGCAGGTTACAGAGTCAGCATATTGACCCTAACAATCTGGGTCCTCATTTTACCGATCTCGGAATGATGGAGTCAACCTTGAGCCAATCAGGATCGAATTCCTTGCAGTGAGCAGAGTTAGCCTGTAATAATGCATTCTAACCACTGCACTACCACTGCACATAGTCCTGTGTGATGACAATTGGGACCAGAATTTCTATTGCTAAGCAATGTAGTTGTTAACTGAGTTGCATTTGGTTTGGTTTTATGATCCTTTTGTCACAATTGTTAAGCAAACCAATGCAGACATTAAGCAAATCATATCAAATGATTTCAGCTATCCCATTGACTTTGCTGATCAGAAGCTAGCTGGGAAGGTTCATAAATAGTGATCAAGTGACCCTGGGACACTGCAACCATTGTAAAAACACAGTAGTTGCCAATTGTCTGAATTTTGATCACATGACCATGGGGATGCAGTGACAGTTGTTAAGTGTGAAGAAAGTCATAAGTCAGTGCTGTTGTAATGTCAAAGAGTTACTATCTGAATGATCATACATCGAGGATTATTTGTACAGCATTAGTTAGCAATCATATCCCTGACGCTATTTGAAGACATCTGACAAAAGAGAACTTGCTACTGCATATGGCTGGCTTTTTCACTGGCTGTTGGCATGAATAGTCTTCACCCATAACCTGAACATCTTTCCTCATCCTTTTCAGCTGTCCTTTGGGGCACTACCATGTCAGTTCTCTCCCTCTTCTGTGGGACGATCCTTCAGATAGTTGAAGACTACTATCATGTCTCTCCTCAGTTGTTTTTGGCTAACATCCTTATATTCTTTAATTGTTTGTGGGGCTGGATAAAATTACTGAAAATACCTTAGATTGTAAGAATAACAAAATTAAATAAAGAAAGATTGCTCACTGTAAGATTTATATGCTACTAATATGAAAATAATTTGGACATTTAATCTAAAGGCAAGTGTCACTGAAGATGGTCCTGACACTTAGGAAATTCAAAGGTAATTAGAAAAAGAGGCCAACAGACTATAAGATAGTATCACTAATTACCTAAATATGAGTTATCAAGAACTCAAATAAGCTGTTATTGACAGAGAATGCTGGAAAAATAAAGCTTATCAGGATCATAAAAAATCAGAAGTGCCATTAGTAGAATTTTTTTTTTTTAAATTTTACACTAGAAGTGGCACAGTATCCTATAATCAGAAAATAAGAGATGGATAGTACAGAATACAGATATATACTTCAAGTAAAATATTCATTTACCCATAAATCAAAATCAAATCTTAAGCACAAAAACTAAAGATAATAATCAAAGATAAGGAATATATCACTTAGGCTTTTAGAAGCATATAAAGGTTTTAACCAAGATGATCTCATTGCTTTAAGGATTATATATCCTCAGTTTTATGTATCTGTTAATTGAATCAATTTTACTCCTCAGTTGCACTACATAAAATTTAATTGAGTGGCAGAAATTCTGGCTATGTGGAGAAGTGATTTAATAATTGCTAATTCAATTTTTTTTATAATCCAAGCAAAGAATAGCTCATAAAAATAATACAGAAGATCCATTAGCATTGGTAATGGACCAGTTAGAGATATGTCTTGGGCCATAAAATCTGGCCCATTATTTCACATTTTAGTTATATCTTAAATTTAAATTGATAAGAATATGAACTAAAGAAATAGAAGTGCCTGGGTGCATCTCTAACCAGCCACTGGTTTGTTACATAATATTTGCCAATTATTACATTACAGCTGACTTACTTTGTACAATAGTTTGTAGTTATTTATTTATTTACAAATTTCTCATCCTACAAAAATACTCTTTGTAAATCAAGACACTTGCAAGGGTCCATTTTTTAAGCTTTAGCTACCAGTAAATTATCAAGTCAGTGTTATTTTATGGGCTTGCTGTGTTGTAACTCTGGAAAGAAATGAAATCTCCCATTAATGTGAAACTGAATCAGTTTCCCTAATACAGAGAATATGAGAGAAAATTCTAATATTAAACCTATCTATGCAGTATTAAAAGAAGCTAGAAAAAGAGGATAATAATCATAGGAGTGCTTTACCAAGTATTCAGTGAACATGGAAAAGTGAAGGACTTCAAGATCTCTGGCTTAAGTCTGAAGCTGGCTTCATGTTGAATAGTTAACACGATTAACTGTAAGAATTATGAGCAGCTAATGAAAGCAGGAAATGTCATGCAGTATGGCAGCTGGAATGCTCTCTTAGAAAAGGCAGCTGCTGTGGAGGTTGGCCAATGTTATGTTTGATCATGTAGTATTTGAGTATATTCTTTTTTCCCACAGGCTCTCCTTCTCCTCTACTATGAACAAAACAGGATATGGGTGAAGACATTATTAGTAATGTGGTATTTTGTTGACACTGGCAAGTTCCAAGAATATATATTGTATTGCTCACTACGTACTGCAAAAACAAGAATTTTCAGACACTGTAGCAGTGATGTAGTAGTAATTTTCCATGGAATTGTACCATCACACTGCTAACGGTTTGAAAGTCAATTTCCAATGGCCTAGATTCCTTCCATTGAATAGTTATCTCTGATTCCAGCTCCGATTCCGATAATACATTGGCTCATGTAATATTAAATTAGTATTACAAAGCAGTAAAATGATATGTGTCTTCTGTTTTCATGTACATGTGTCACACATATTAATAAGGCATAAATATATAATACAATTATATATACAATTCAAATATACACTACAATAGGCAATATAATTAGATACATCATACACACATAATATGAACACTATTGCCTGTAATAATAGCATTTCCAACTACTAACTTAATTTTCTGAATCTTTTAGTCAAAACACATACAAAACAATCCTCGAAACTTAAAATGTTTCTTTATAATTGAAATAAATTAGCTCTTGCACAGAAGAGCCAAGAGTATGTGAAAAATAAGAGAACTATGCATCTACTTGTATTATCAAAGTATGTCTCAAAGGTTCTAGCATTATGTTATAAGTTTTATGCTCTCAAAACATCTGGAACAATGCAAGAAACACCACACACACACACACACACACACACACACACACACACAGAGGCACTGTACTTAATCACAGATTGTAAAACGAAGGGCATCAGAAAGGACTTCTAGAAAAATGATATATCCCTTCCCTACTCAGAGCAACATGTGTTTTGCATTTGCAACTTAATTTTTAACAAAGAGCTAATATAAAACGTTTTAGGGAATTTCTAAAACCTAGTCTCTTTTTCATTATCTGTCTATGTGTGAAGTTTGGCTATCTTAATGACCATTAATTTCTATGGCCACCCACTCAATACATAACTCACAAGAGCTATATATAAGATAAATTAAAAATAATTTAAAAAACAAGTCACGTTTAGAGTCATTCAGCAACATCTGAACAAAAACTAGTACAAGTTCAACTCACAACATGGCTCAAGGCCCAAAGAAAGAACCAGGTCTTCAGCATTTTTTTTAAAGAAAACAAGGTTGGGCCATATAGTTTCATCTTTGTCCTTACATGGTTGGCATTTGCTATTATTTGAAATATGTTTAATTTTGCTTTGATGTTCATTTTCATAGTTTGTTCTTGTGCTATAATAAATTTCCTTCAGATTTTTTTTTTATTCCAGTTTTCAACTTTATGTAAGTCAGGTTTTGTCTGATTTTCTTTATTATCATGATCTTTGTTGGGTTTTCTTTGCAAACTTTCAATACTGGTCCCTTTCTATGTCTGATTCAAACTACATTTCTCTTCTTCCATTATTTGGTTTACTTGTGAGAAAGGAGATTTCTCTCACTTCTCTTTTCTTTACTTTCATGACTCTTGGCTTCATTCCCATCCTTCACCCCCTGTCCCTAAATTCTTAACTTTTCTTCCCAATCTCCTTTCTTTCAGGTCCTCTCTGTCTATACCCAACCAACACAATCTCTCCCAATTCTAACCCTTTCTCTGCACTCTCCCCATCACTAGCCCAAGATCTAGTCGTCATTCTCCCTTCTTGATCTCAGAACTTGAGATCCAGCTTCTCCATTCCAGGATCCAGCCAATGTACCTCATACCCTTCCTCTCCCCCAAACAAGAAGTTGCATTTTTGCACAACTTTCAGACTGACTCTGGAACCTGCCCACCCTCATCACATTGGCTTTTTAGAAAGACTAATTCAGCACTTTGGTCTTTGCATCAGTTTAACTTGATTTTAAAAAATAATAGCAAGGTTTGTGCATGGCCTATTTTTCTACTGGATTGCTTTTGCTTCACAATGCACCTGATTGGGAAGCAAACAAAATATTTACAAGGAACTTGTGTTGTAATTTGATTTTCCTACTCCTGTAAGAGATGTGCACATTACTTTTTAATCATTGTACTCCAGCTACTTTCTCTTCTGATATTTCCTACTCAGACACTACATCAGGGGTGTCAAACTCCCGGCCTGTGGGCTGGATGCGTGACATGCTGGCCCCACCCCTGCCCAGTTTAGTGAAGGGGGAAAAAGTCCCGATACATCACATGATGATGCTGTGATGTCACGAGTTTGACACCCTGCACTATACTATAACCTACAACCATACTTTAAGCTGTTATGCAAAAGCATCTTTCTAATATCACAGGTAGCAAAGCCTTTCAAACCGAAGTTGAAAGAATAGCCCCATAGAAGGATGGTTTTCCTGCCTAACATCTGCTTATTTTTCCTTTTTTTAACATTGTATCTTAGTTGCAAAAAGGCAGATAAATTCATACAACACAAGCTGAAACAAGAGGATTTCAATTATTTTTTTCTCTTGTATGGAGTGGGAAATGGTGTTGGATTTTGTTTGTTTGTTTATTACTCTAGAAGCTGTGGCAGCTCAGGAGGTAAGAATCTGAGTTCTAATTTTGATCTTCTCTGTTGACCACCTGGAGAAATTAATAGTCTAGTTTGGTTTACAGTGTTCTCTTCTTATTATGTTTATAAATCAGCAAATGGATAAACTAACCAGTTAGCTTCAGGTTAGGAAGGAATTGGGAGATAAAAACCAAATGAACACCAAGACTTCATTTTACAATAATCTTTCTTGCTACTGCTGCTATTCTGCTGATGGTAAAAATTATTTTATTTTAAAATGTCATGCAAGCAGTATCTCTCTCTTTGCATAGTAAAAAAAAAAAATCCAGGTGCTTATAATTTTAGCTCTGGAAAGTCACTTTTAAGCATGAAATGGTCTTTCCAGCTCTTTAAAAACATAGCTTTCTAGTTTTAAAAAATGTCCTTATTTCTAAAGACTAGGAAAAACGGGAAAATAAACAGGAGATTTTAGAGTGTGTTGTATATGTATATTAAACTCCTTTGGGCATTAAAGTTTCCTACTTTATTGTGCATAATTCTGGCATTTTGTTTTTCACTTTGTCAGGATGCCAGAACTGGATTAGAGGATCACTATTGCACACTAAGGATGTGGAGCTTGAAGAGGCTAATCTTTCATTGTTCCGTGATGTTAGCCCAATTAGACAGAATAAAAACAGGAACTGAGACAGTCAAAATGATATTTTCCAATATGAATATAAAGCCAGGGCTTGTATATGCAGCCAAGCTTCATCTAGGCTTTAGTTGAAGAAAATGCTTGCTTTGGGAATGCAGAGGCCCAGTAAATAAAATGCAGAATTAATCAGACTCATTTTAATGGCTGAGATATAGTTGATTTTTAAAAACCTTTTTAATCCTTTATTAATCCAGTCCAATTCCAATCAACTCCTGTGATTTATTTTTTTTATATTGCTTATCTGGCAATCTCAGGCACAAAGAGCTTTCCAGATGATACAAGTGTAAGCAGAGTAGTTGCTGTTCTTTCAACCGCATTGGGACTTCAAAAAAAAAAAAAGGTAAAGTCATTTCCAGGAAAATTATATAAAATATTTATGATAATTTACCACTTGCCTCCAATATGTAGTACTGTACAAATGTGTTGCAAAATAAACCCATAAATTTATTTATGTAATAAATAATGGTGATCATCATAAATTACTCGGCCACTAGGGTAGTAAGACTGCTCCCAAAGACCTGAATAAGTTTGTTTTTGGATCCTATTTTTTTACCTTGAGAAGTTGCAGGCAGACATTTTGAGTCTCTGTGTGTATATGTGTGTATGCGTACATTGCATGTGTGTGGTTACTCCATGCTTACCTGCTTGTCTAGCATACCTTTCTATCTAATTTTATCATTTAGCAGACTTCATATCTAAAGTAGAATGTGCAGCACTTGATTTTGTAGCCATTTTACTGAACAATTTTCTCATGAATAATAGTGCTGAGAGAATTTAAGATTTAAATAATAGAATATATTTATTCCTTCAAGCAATTTGTATGATGATCTGTCATGAGATTACCCTTTCTAACAAATGACCAATGCTTTCTTTATCTTAACACATAATTGCCAAGGTTTTTAAAAGTGTAGATGTGGACACCATAAAGGAGTTGGTAGATAATTTTGGCAATGAAGTCCATAAAACTGCTTGGATAAAATGGGTTTCTTTGAATGGAAAAAAAATCTCAGGATAAGGAGCAATGCTAAGCAAAATTTACCATGTGTTTTTTTTTTTTAATCTATTCAGGACAAATAGACTAGTGTGTTGGATTAGGACATATAAATGCACATGCAAAATAGCATTTTCATTGATTGGGATAATAATTAACAGATTCTGCCAAGTACACAATCTCAGCTTCCACCTATATATTCAAAAATGAGA
The DNA here is from genome assembly GCF_029215685.1 of Pituophis catenifer annectens. NCBI lineage: Eukaryota > Metazoa > Chordata > Lepidosauria > Squamata > Colubridae > Pituophis > Pituophis catenifer. Next base: position 37,206,839 of record NW_027256883.1, read on the forward strand.
CTCTAACTTCCTATGTTCCCAAATATGGCTAATGATTATATTATTATATATCACTAGTTTTCTCCCTACTTAGCTCAATAATAAATTTGATAATCTTATGATTATGTTTGGTGGGCTTTGAGCTCTACAAAGAAATTACCGGTACATCATAACTTATTGCAATGTGTTGCCTCCAACCAATGTTACTGCCTCCAACATTTCCTTTAATATATTGGAAATGAGAGACTCTGACATGTTCTAAGCATTTCTTCTTCTTCTTCTTCTTCTTCTTCTTCTTCTTCTTCTTCTTCTTCTTCTTCTTCTTCTTCTTCTTCTTCTTCTTCTTCTTCTTCTCCTCCTCCTCCTCCTCCTCCTCCTCCTCCTCCTCCTTTCTCCTCCTCCTCCTCCTCTTCCTCCTCCTCTTCCCCTTCTTTCTTCCTCTGTCTTTTTTTCATGAAGAGAGGTCATTTTATGGCTAGGTCCCATTCTTCTTTTTAGAACATTATCTCCTTTCTTAAAGGCCTTGACATCCTGGCCATTGTGAATACTATGAAAATCAAGAATATATTTCTATTTCCAGGGTTGGAATAATAGCCACTCTGTATGCTAAAAAATCATTCTGCATCCTTCCTTCCTTCCTTCCTTCCTTCCTTCCTTCCTTCCTTCCTTCCTTCCTTCCTTCCTTCCTTCCTTCCTTCCTCCCTCCCTCCCTCCCTCCCTCCCTCCCTCCCTCCCTCCCTCCCTGTTGAGAAACACTGTTATAGATGCAAAGACTGCTACATTATTGTTCATATGAATGGTTAATGAACGATGCTTGGGAAAACATCATTCTCTATCCACTACATTTCTTAAACTTATTTATACATATTCCTTGACTCCTCTTCAGACAGTAATTGTATTCACATTACATCTGTTGGAAATGCTGCCTCATTAGGGCAGTTATAAGTGTGAGTGCAACTGATGCATTACATATACAGTTTATTCACCTGTTAGATGTTTTTATTATCCAAACATTGTTGAATGGGTCATATATTTGCTTTTGAAATACGTTATTAATACATAATAACATAATGTAGAAGAGTTGGCTGCAGTCTTCTTTCTTTCATACTACTGTTCAAATTTTAAGCTAAACTATCTAAAATCTATTAAGTCTCTTGGGCTTATGAAATTACAGCTATGCTTGGCTCTCCAAAGGGCATTTGAAATAAAATAAATATACACTATAGTACCTTTGGGTGCCAATTCAAACAACAATTGCCAACTGTTATGAAGACTTCCTTTTGCAACTGGAACAGATTAATCATAGAAAATGAAATGACAAGAAATGCTTCTGCTTTTCACATAATCTGTTTGTACTCAAAGTTTTCCTGCCACAGATGTGTGATTCATACTTCATTTTTATCAAAGAGATTAGCCAAACTGGAGATGTTGACTTCAGTGGAAAGAATTACATGTACATTAAATTGTACTTGCTGGATATTTTAAAACATGCTACAAATCATCCTTTTGTACTCCTGTATGTGAAATGAATTATGAAAAACAATAGCATAATATTGATTCTACAAAGTCTGTTCAATAAAGCTGAGTCATTAGATAAAAAAAAATAACAACCAATACTAGCCTGCACCCTTATGTTTCTAGTACAGTGGGATTCTATAGTTTGCTTCATTATAAACACAACTAAGATCAGGGGTGTGTAATATTTTCAAATCATGGAAATTCTAAATAAATAATATGATTGAAAACATGTTATGTATTTATTAGATTTTTTCCCACCTTTATTATTTTTACATGTAACTCATACCTAATACTCCATCTTTCACCTATTTTCCCCACAACAACCACTTGTAAAGGTTGGTTGGGCTGCAGGAGAGAGTGACAGGCTCAAAGTCACCCAATGGACTTTCCTGCCTAAGGCAGGACTAGAACTCACAGTTTCCTGGCTTCTGAATCAGCACTTTAACCACTATACCAACTTAAACGCTACACCAAACTAAATTATTGAAGTTAACAGGATTTAGGTATCCCAAACCACTCACTCTTTCCTGCCATCTAGTCATTTTCCAGATTTTGAAGCCCAAATAAATACACAAGTAGTAAATTAATGAAAGTAATTATTTAAGGAAGAAAATAACAATCTATTGATTTATTTTGTTTTGGTCATATTTTATCCATATTTAATATTATGTGAGGAAAATTAAAAAAGAATTTCAATGTCTAGCTTTTCTATTTTCAGTTTTATGTACATTATTGTGTCAATTTTTCTTTTAAAATATCCTTGATGGGAAACCCAATTTATTAATGGTTATTCTATATAGTGTAAAATGTCAAACCCTCCTGAAAATGGATGAAGAATTAGGAACATACGCAATTCTTCCTGAGATATAAAAAACATATGTTGAAAATTGCTTTGCTATCTCACTTGAATAAAATGATTTGATTGTTCTTAAGTTCTGAGTGTGTTCCTCACAATAATGCCATCACTTAGTACTTTTACTGAAGCTAAGTTATCTCTCCTGTGCAACTTGCTATCTCATTTCTTAGCCTTTTAATAGACTGCTGATTGGTGTCATTGACTTCAGAAGCATGTTTTGACCCAATGGAGTCAACTCTTTCATTAAGGCTAGCTTCCTACTATGTAAAGACAAAGATCAAAGAGCCAGGAGCTTCAGAATTATAAATAACTCTACTCTTCAATTATTATTTTGCTTCAGATACAGTTTCTCTCTATAAATATGTGCCATTTATCTTAACCTTTTTTTATTTTACATCTCATCAATCCTTCTATTAAAAAAAAGCCTTGAAGAACCAGGAAAGAAGTTGGTCTATATTTTTTTTCTGAGAAAAATAATTATATGCTTGCAAGTGTTCTGCTACCACAGTTATCATTTACAATAATGTAATAATGAGTTTTTAAGGATATAAAAATTACAGAGGTATTTTTGATAGTAGATTTCAGTTCTACTGTTTTATAATATAAACAGTAAGCATTGTTATTTAAGGAAGAACAATTCCACTAGGATTTGACAATCATGATACGGTAATAGTCTTGCCAATATTTATATTGTCATAAGTATAAAATATAAAGGACAGATGATATAATAATTCATAAAAAAAATTATGGCTGAATTTAATTGACCAATATCTCAACCTGGCAAATATGCTTTGAAATCGTGTCTCAAGGACTGCTTTAACAGATGTTTATAAGAAATATTTTACACCTTGCTGTGTTTTTCAGGTGTAGCATGGGCCTCCAAATGTGACAATCCTGTTTTTGCAATTATTGTCTAAGCTCACTTGAGAAAGCTTGAGACTAAATGTAAGCAATCCCTGAATAGGTTATTTTGATCAAATACAGGCTGGGAGAAAACAGCAAAGCAATGACCCTGATTAGTGGGTGGGGGATATAAGAGGAAAGGGGAATGGCAGATGGCATATACTGAAGATTGATATGCGAACTAAAGAAGATGGAAATCTTAGCCATTTTTAGAAAAAGGGCATTGTCTTGCCTGAAGGCCCGTTCTAAGGGCCGAAGGGACAGTGGTCATGAGAGGGTTAATGACCGGATCCACAGCCGATCGAGTCAGACAGTTGAGAAGCTCCTCCTCCTGTTGCTACTTCCCAGCTTTCAGACGAGGAATGCAATGTCTGACGACGCACCCGCCAATCTGAAATTAGAGAAAGGAAGAAGGAGAGTGCCACGAGAGAGCGGACCGGCGGATATAGAGGTGGGAATGACCACTGTCCCTTCGGCCCTTAGAACAGGCCTTCAGGTAAGACCCTTTCTAAGGGAGCGAAGGGCCAGTGGTCATGAGAGGGACATGCCAAAGCCTGAAAGTTATAGGGAGGGATCCGCCTGGGACGTGGAGGCCTGGTCCACGCAAACTTGCTGCAGCACTCGATGCCAAAATGCTGCCTCCACCGAAGCGAATTGATCTATCTTGTAATGGCGAATAAAGGGAGTCGGTGACGTCCAGGTGGCAGCCCGACAGACATCGAGGAGGGAAGCCTGGATGGCCCAGGCCGCAGAAGTTGCAGTACTCCTGGTGGAGTGGGCAGTGATTCGTCTGGGGGCTGGTAAGGACAAGGACTCGTAAGCCGAGGCGATAGTTGCCCTCAGCCAACGACCTATAGTGGGCGAGGAAACCTTAAGACCCAAAGAGGCAGGCTGAAAGGAAACAAAAAGGGCTTCCGATCTACGAAAGGAAGAGGTCCTCCGTATGTAAATGCGTAATGCCCAGGGAACATCGAGAGAATGCCAGACCCGTTCCCTAGCGTGGGATGGATGAGGGCAAAAATCCAGAAGAATCAAGTCCTGAGCCCTGTGGAAGGGAGAGTTGATCTTTGGAATAAAGGTCGGGTCTAATCGTAGAATCACCCTATCTGGGTGGAACACGCAAAGGTCAGCCCTAGTGGAAAGGGCTGCCAACTCTGAAATACATCTAGCCAATGTGATGGCAATTAAAAAGGAAACCTTGTAAGAAAGGAATCTCGGTCCCACTGTATGGAGGGGCTTGAATGGTGCTCTTGTGAGAGCATCTAAAACCTTAGAAAGATTCCATGTAGGGAATCGGTGGATGGGCTGGGGCCGGAGGTTGGATGCCCCCATAAGAAATAGTTGGATCAGGGGGCGATGAGCCAGGGACCGTCTAGAACCCCAACACAGGATAGAGGACAAAGCGGCTACTTGCCTGCGCAAAGTGTTGGGAGCGAGCCCTGACTCCAACCCCTTTTGGAGAAAAATCAGTACCTGTTCGGTAGAAGCCGAGCGAGGTTCCAAACCTTGTGATGTGCACCATCTGGCGAAGGAACGCCATGTGGCTCCGTAAATTCGTATTGTAGCAGGACGACGAGCCGCTAAGATGGTATCGATCACACTGGCGGGCAAGCTGGATCCAATTAGGAGCTGCCACTCAACCGCCAGGCGGTCAGCTGTAGTCATGCAGTGTCCGGGTGATGAAGTGCTCCCAGGCAGAGAATGACGTCGTCGGGTGGAAGATGCCAAGGAGGACATACCGACAGAGCCTGGAGGTCAGCTAACCATGGTCGGCATGGCCAGTAGGGAGCGATGAGGATCAATTCTGCCTGTTCCTCTAGGAGTTTCCGAATGACCCTGGGTAGAAGAGGGAGGGGGGAAAGTGTAGAGAAGACCCCTTGGCCACACACAGTGAAGGGCATCTGTCGCTTCCGCCTGTGAATCCGGGAACCTAGAGAAGAATCTGTCCAGTTGATGATTCACGCTCGTCGCGAACAGGTCTACTATCGGGGTGCCGAACCGGTGAGTTATGCGCAGAAACAGAGCCGGGTCGAGCTGCCACTCGCCGTGGTCCATGGATGACCGGCTCAGCCAGTCCGCCTGTGTGTTGGTCAGTCCGGAAATGTGAGATGCTCAGAAGGATCTCAGGTTGGTCTCCGCCCAGGCTCCCAGTCTCTCGGCCTCCTCCATCAGGAGACGAGAGCAGGTCCCCCCCAGGCGGTTGACATGAGCCTTGGCGGCTATGTTGTCTGTGCGAACCAGCACGTGTTGGTCCTTGACAATGTCCTTGAAGACCCGAAGAGCCAGATGAATGGCCCGGAGCTCTAACCAGTTTATATTGTGAGTCCAGTCTTCCGGAATCCAGAGCCCCTGAGCCATATGAGAGTGAACATAGCCCCCCCAGCCTTATAAACTGGCATCGGTAGTCAGAATGACGGGATCGGATTCCCTGAACTCCCTTCCCTGGAGAAGGGCCTGGGAAGACCACCATCAGAGGGACTGGAGAACAGAAGTGTTAAGGTGAACAATACGTTTAGAGGCTGAAATTCAGGACTTTTGATACGGGAAAAGAAACCACTGCAAGGCTCTGCAGTGGAGACGGGCCCATGGCATGATGCCAATGCATGAGACCATCTTTCCCAGGAGTTGGGAAAACGTAGCCAGGGTGACAGGAGTCCCCTGTGCGACGGATCTGACCAGGGACCGCAAGCTGGACAGACGCTCCTCGGAAAGATAGACCCTGCTCTCGACCGTATCGATGACAGCCCCAAGGTGTTGAATGTGTGTGGTTGGTACCAGATGGCTCTTGGCCTTGTTGATGGAAAAACCATGAGCCATCAAGACCTGGATGGTGGAGTCCAGATCTTGCCGTGCCCAGACTTGAGAGGATAAGCAGGTTGTCCAGGTAGCATTGGATGCAGACCGCTTGAGCTCGGAGGTGTGCCGCAATAGCGGCCATCAATTTGGTAAAAATTCGGGGAGCCGAGGAAAGGCCGAATGGGAGGGCATGGTACTGATAGTGACGACCCGCATGACAAAACCTAAGAAATTTGGATTGCCCAATTAATAATCTTTTTCAAAGCTTTTAAATTTTTAAAATTCTAAAGAGCAATGGAGGGTGCGTCTGATCACAAGCAGATCAAGTCAGAAAGCTGGGAAGTAGCAACAGGAGAAGGAGCTTCTCAACTGTCTGACTCGATCAGCTGTGGATCTGGTCATTAACCCTCTCATGACCACTGGCCCTTCGCTCCCTTAGAATTGGTTTCTTTCTTAGACAGTTCCATGACTTACTAGTTCAGAATTGTTAGACTGAAGCACATTTATCATTTCTTAAAGTTAAACTACATGTGGCATTAATTGAATGAATTCAATTAACATGCATATTAATTTGGAGCTCTACAGAAGTCTAAGCAATACTATGGGAAGTAGAATGAAATCCATTATTTCATATCATTATCCAAGCAGTTTGCATTTCAATTAAAATTTATATTGGTACCAATATATATTTTGATTTATAGTTTGAAACTGGATGTATAGCTTCATTTATAGTGAATGTGTGCACCACAGGTTTAGATGTCACTTTACCAACAGTTGTCTAATAATTCAAACTATTTGCATAGGAAGGGAAAAGGAAAAAAAGAAAGGAAGGAAGAAACTTAGTACCTTGGCAATGGTGAATGAGTTTGTAAATAAATTTTTTAAAAATTGAATAATAATTAGGAAAGTCAGATCAAAATGCCCTATGCCCTTTATCAGGGAATAAATAAGAAAATGAATTATGATGCATTATATTAATCCATCACATAAAAAAAAAAATCACACAATATATTACCTTTTGTTATATATTAGCAAGCAAATTCATCTCACATTAAAATATCAATAGTAACTTAAATAAAGTATTTTTATTGTCAGCTGCAAAGTCATGTCCCATGGACAATGTTCCCCTAGGCCTTCCTATCCTGTACCATCCCCCGGAGTCCATTTAAGCTCACTCAGACTGCTTCAATGACTCCATCCAGCCACCTCATTCTCTGTCGTCCCTTCTTCTTTTGCCCTCAATCTTTCCCAGCATTAGGCTCTTTTCCAGTGAGTCCTTCCTTCTCATTAGGTGGCCAAAGTATTTGAAATAAAGTATTAGCAAATCAATTAAGAAAGAACACTTTAACTCCTATCAGAATAAATCAAAATTCTGTTAATGCTCTAAGTATTTCTTAATAACTTTTTGTTTAAGACAGATAATTTTATAAATAAACAGGAGTTATCTGTCATAAAAAAGCACTGTAAGTATATATTAACAATATTCTAAGTGTTTTTTTATGTATAATCCCTTAAAATAATACAAAGATAACAGATGTGCCAAACAAAGTTAGGCACTTTTAAATCCCATTGATTTGGAAGGACACTTAAGGATATGTTTTAAGTTTCTGTTGAGATCAATGGAACCTTGAAATATGTAACTTAGTGGATCATGGTCATAATAATGTTTATTCTATAGCTTAGTTAACTATAATTAAAAGCATTAGAAAAATCCCAGCCAAAAATATATATTTTACATGGATAAAAAAGTTGGGAAAAAGATTTACTGTGCTTAGAAAAATATAAGCTTTCACTAAATAGATTTCTTTTGTTCAGCCTATTCTTTTAAGGCTCTGTCAAACATGAAAACACTGTAAAGATACAATAAATAAATATTAGAAATAAAGTCAATATTACAAGCATACACTTGCAAACTCCAAAAATTTGTGATGAGGGGAATAGCCAAACGCTCAATATGAATGAATGAATGCATGAACCAGAAAGAGGGCTGAGAAAATATCTATCGGCTCCTCACATCCTGGATATAAACTGTTTTAATTATTCCCCTCAAGACACTGCTATAGGGTATTGCATGCCAAAACAAGTAGACACAAAGATAGCAATAGCAATAGAACTTAGACTTATATACCACTTCATAGTGCTTTTACAATCCTAAGTGGTTTACAGAGTCAGCATATTGTCCCAACAATCTGGGTTCTCATTTTACCCACCTCGGAAGGATGGAAGGCTGAGTCAACCTTGAGCCAGTGAGATTCGATCTGCTGAACTGCAGCTAGCAGTCAGCTGAAGTAGCCTGCAGTACTGCACTCTAACCACTGCACCACCTCGGGGTGGGGGAATAGTTTTTTCCCCCATGCCATTCTAGAAGAGGAGAGGAGAGGAGAGGAGAGGAGAGGAGAGGAGAGGAGAGGAGGAGAGGAGAGGAGAGGAGAGGAGAGGAGAGGAGAGAAGAGAAGAGAAGAGAAGAGAAGAGAAGAGAAGAGAAGAGAAGAGAAGAGAAGAGAAGAGAAGAGAAGAGAAGAGAAGAGAAGAGAAGAGAAGAGAAGAGAAGAGAAGTCTTTATTGGCCAAGTGTGATTGGACACACAAGGAAGTTGTTTATATGTACACTGAAAGCTTATGCACCAAAAACAAAATGATGTCATAGATCATAAATTACCAGACAATTATAAGTTATAAATTACAAATAGCAACTGATAAAACATAATATACATATAGGAGAAGGTAGTAGGAAAGAGGAAAAAGAGGAGAAGTTGACAAGGGTAATAGTAATACAACCTACTGCGTGGTTAAATATCTTTAGGCATAAGACAGTGCTGTGGGAATTAGGTGTTTAGCAGAATGACTAAGTTTAATGTAAATTGATTTTGAAATGGACATTCTGTGTAATAAATTCTTAAGGTTTAATTCCTTGAAAATAAGCTTAAGATATTATAGATTTTAAAGCTGAGGCATAAATCTATATAATTGTCTTAAAGCTACTTTAAGGAGCAACCAAAAGTTTATATTTTCATGTTTCATCAGAGAAAACTCCATACTTGAAATTGAATTAATTACCAAATGCTGATACCTAAATGAACAATTAAATAAAAACATTCTGGTCAGCTGAAATAAAACTTCTTAACAAATAACAAGATAATGAATTAAATTTAGATTTTGGAAACTTCTAAATCTTCAGTAGTGAAAAATAGAGGCATTAAGAAACCAAGCATGCTAAAATCCCCACATTTATTGTTATTATAGGATCTCTGCTTTTAATTTCCAAATTCCTACCAGAATTGATATTATATGGATACTACAGGATGAAAAAATACTGAATATGGGATAGACATTTTTCTATTTCAATTTTCCATTGCATGACATCAGTGAAACCTACATATAATTAATATTTTAATGTGCCCATTTAAGAAGAGGCATTTCCTCCTCCTCCTCCTCCTCTTCCTCCTCCTCCTCCTCCTCCTCCTCCTCCTCCTCCTCCTCCTCCTCCTCCTTCTTCCTGGATAGGGAAGCTTTCTGTTCAATCACTCATGTCCTAGTCACCTTCCATTTGGACTATTGCAATGTAGTCTATATGGGGCTATCCTTGAAACCTTCAGCTAGTAAGGAATGTGACCATCCGAGCAGTCTTGGGTCCCCAAAGAATGGCACATGTAACACCTTTGTTTTGCAAGTTGTGTTGGGTGCCAGTTTGCCCTTCCCCGCCTTTTAATTAACTTTTAATATTAATTTTTAATCCATCCTTGGTTTTAAATTGTAAGTTTTATATGCTGTTTTTATGCTTTAATATTTTTTCCTTGTACACTGCTCAAAGTCCCCCTGTGAAGTAGACGGGTGGTTATAAAAATTTGATAAATACATGAAATGTGAAGGATTCTTATTTTAACTTACAATAAAGTTGAAAACACTGTAGCTATTATATTCTTATTAAAGTCAGCAGGAAAAGTTGTGTCAGCTTTTGTTTGTGTAAAAAATATAATTTTGAATATCAAACTAGAGAAAAGACGTAAAATTAGAAAGAAAAAGTAGGAAACCAATCTTAGCAGATTCTAAGCTAAAGAGAAGCCCAGGGCAAGCCTTCTGCATAAATAAGTCATCCTATTATAGGAAGGAAATCAAACCCCGCACCATTCAACCTTCCCCCCCCCCTCCCCTCCATGTTCTTTCTCTGACCTTTCAGACAAATTCCAGGCAAGAATTAGAGATCAGAGATTACATTTAAACAGATTTAACACCAAGGCTAAAATTAGCAAGACATATTCAATAAATTAGCAAAAGGCGTCAACCATCTCAAATAAAGGAAATCTCTTCAGGATATCAGAGACTTCCCCTTTCCATCAGAGATTTCCTCCTTAACAAACAAAAGGTTTTTCATTCCAAGGTCATCACCCTGATTTGTAATGCAAAGATCACAAACTCAACAGGGTACCTAACCACTGAGCGCCCCCGTTTGGCTGGCCAGCTAATTGCACTCTCCAATAATTTATAGAAGGTGGCCTTTGTTTGCATACTTTCAAGCAACAATAGAGGGACTTTCCTACAGAAAAAACTACCCCGGGAAATCAAGTTGTGGCCACTTTTGACAGCTGATCTGGCATACTGCCTGTAGTGTGCCTTCAGAAATAACATTTCTCTATTTTAAGCAATTGTCTATGTTCTTCATTTTTTATGGGTTTTGTCTTGTTTTTATGATTGTAAGCAGATATTATATAAGTTTAATAAATAAATAAATAGATTCTTTAGACCTGGCTCAGAATGGACTATTATTTTTTCTAACACAACTAAGTATATATATGATCGTAAGTAGAAAGAAATGAATCTAATTAGGGACTAGAACTTTTTCCTCGTTAGATTATTGATTAATCTATTAGGGCCCATTTGTCCCCAGGTATGACTGGAAAATATACCAGATTGAAATAGTTAATGAATTGCCACATCTACTCAATATTAGTCATATACTCAAGCTATTTTATCAGCTTCTTGTGTCTGGCATAGAAGATTATCTATATCATAGAAGAGTATCACATTCTACTTCTCAGGCAAGGCACTAGAAAAAAATTGCTCTAACTGTGTTAGGTAACGAGTCCTCTTATTTACAGTTTCAGCTGACAGGAAATAATAAGATCATAATATGTTTGGACAGCACTAAACAGAAGAAAGGTGTCCTGGAACAAGCTCAAAATATAAATATAGAAGTTTAGCCAGCAGAAATCTAAATAAAAGGTTAGTCAATCTACAACTTATGCAGCTAGGTTGGTGCAAATTGTTCAACATAGTAAAAAATGTTTTAGAAATGAGTAGACTAAGAACCATGACAATCTTTCTCCACAGAACATTTTAACTACGTTGAACAATTTGTACCAAACTAGGTTTCAAGCCAGCATGTATAAATTGCTGAATTCTTCTAAAGTTCAAAACAAATCTTGATCTTGCTAATCATTGTATGTGAAATGTAATCATTCTTATATCTAGCTTTGGTCATTTTCATTTAATCTTGGCAAAGAACTGAAAATTCAGAAAATAATATATATTGTTTCCTCAATGATAACATTTCCATATATGGAAATGTGATCTTATTCAGCAACTAAAGGAAGAAGGATTCAATGGTTTATGGTAAGGAAGAATGACACAAAAACAGAAACAGGAATTTACTGGGAAAGTAAAAGGAAAGGGGGCTTCTGCTAGGAAAAAAACAGTTTAAAACTACACATAAATTATATAATTTTTAATTAGTTAATATATTCAACAAAAAGTCTCAGACCATTTAATAAAGAAAAAAGAAGTACTCTTCATTCTATTAGTGAATGTTATACACATTTTAAAGTATTCTCCCCTTTCTCCTCCCCTTTCTCCTTTCCTTCCTTTCCTTCACCATCCCCATCCTCATCTTCTTCCTCTTCCTCCTCCTCCTCATATCCTCCTCCTTCTCCTCCTCATCATCTGGAAACAGTGTACAAATAGTTCTGCCTGGATCTGGCATTTTTCATTATTGGAATTTTCCCAAGGATCTAAAATAGCTAAAGATACCTTTGTAATATATTATTAATATTTCCCACCTTATTTAGTACATGTGTCTGTGTGTGTAAAAATTCAAGGTGGCAAAAAATATTCAATACTCCTGCCTCTTATTTTTGTCCAGAACAACAAGCCTGTGAGATGGATTGGGCTGAAAGAAATGATTGGCCCAAATCAAAGAATTAACAGTCTCCTGGTTTCTAGAGCAACACCTTCACTACTACATCAAATTGGCTGTATGCACTGTTTTGCCTAATGCAAGTTTTTGTAATGTGTGTTGAGATTTTATCCATTCTCATTGTGCCCCTATTCTTTTTCAAGTTGTTGCTTCAAATATGTTATTATGGTTTGTCACACAATCAGCCAGATGTTTAGACGGGATTTGGCATTTTTATCTACCTATCAAGTCCTTCCCAATTTATTGGGGCAGACAGACATTGATAGTATTAAAAGTATTATTGCAGGATGTAAGCTATTCCTAGCAAGGCCTGTTGATCAAGATTCTGTAACTGATGATTGGTCTAAAGATTTTCATGTTGAAATGACAGAAATAAAATGCAGGTCTTAGCAGGGTCCTCAGAGTTGTGGAGACCTCAATAAAGTAATTACTTACAGCTGAACATGTGTTCATAACCATGAGAAGCATGCACAAATTATACTTCTGTACCTTATCTCTCGTAAAGAATGTTCCTGTTATATAACTACGGTAAGAATTCTATATATGCTTGCTTGAAATTGCATTTGGGGTTCTTCCGGCTTTATGGGAGAATCTACCTTTGTTCAGTGCCAAATAAACATGTGACTTAGAAAGAGTACCTGGACTCTATTCAGGCTGATCCACCCAGGCCCCTGCTTGGCAGGCTGCTTTTTGCAATTGATGATGGTGATTTTATCAATGCCAAGGGCATCACCTGGGGCTCCAATTGTTTTGGGATTGCTCTACTGATACTATCTTTGCTTTCTTTTTTCTTTTGCCACAATTATTCTACTTCTGTTTACATGTCTTTGTATTTTGTGATTTTCTACATATCTTTCTCTTCTGTTCTGCTGTCTGAAGGTTCTGCCACACCCACTAAACATTATCTTTCTTATCAACAAAATCAGGGGTATTATTTTGTAGTAAGTGCTTGCCTTTTTTGAATTCTAAAGTCCTAGAGCGCTTCTTCATTATCTATTACTTTGCCTATTTGTGATCCTACCATTCTTGTTTGCAGGCAAGTAGCATTTCTTGCAGATATTCCAATGCATCATTGTTGCTACTTTGTTATGCCAATATTTGTCTGATCTTTTTGCAGCAGCTAAACCACTGTTTCTTCAGCTTTTTTGTGGAGACAGCACTTGCTGTCTGTTGCTCTTTTCTCAGTTTTGGCTTTGTATGCATTTGTTCTTAAGACTTGGTCTTGTGTAGCTAGAATATTATTACCATTATTGGTAGTAATTTCCTTTGTGCAGGAATCTTTGTTTTGGGTGTTCAAACAAGTTTCATATATTATATAATTTAAAGCTGTACATTTTTGACTGAATTAAAAGAACCCAGCTTTCTATTATTGATGTATGAAATGCCTTATCTAATACCTATAGTTTCTGCTTTCAGCTTTGATCCGGGAGTCTGATAATTACTTGTTTTCTACTAGATTCCTATAAACAAGACTTACTCTTAAAGAAAATTTGTATGAAGTTTATTTCTTCTCTTTCTGAGCTTTCCAGTATCATTGACCAGGAATAAATGAGAATAGTAAGTGCTTCTTCCTAAACAGTTTTTTATGGTTACTTCTGATTTTGATCTACTTTCATCCATCTAAATTGAACCAGTCAACAAAAGGACTATCTTTTGCAGACAGTCATTATCTGGTATTAATCTGTTTCAGAAGCTTAATATACCACTTGAATATCACTTGTAGAATATTTTTTTTTAAACTGAGAAAGGCCCAAAAAAATAACTAATCACTAACTGCACCTTCTTAAGTCATATGGCAAAACTGCTTTTGAACAGAATGGCATTTTAAAAACAGTTTCAGTTATGGTATATAATATAATGTAGGCGTATATGTATGCCTGTTTATAGTATTCAAAGAAAGTTTAAGCTTCTTAGTAAGCATACAGTCAGTCTTTTAATCATGTTAAAGTAATCTTTAGGATTCCAGCCAATATTTCTATGAATAAACAATGGATGTTTTACAGGTAGCAAGTAAAGTGAAGAAATTCACAGGAGGTGTCTTACTATGGCAAGTTAACTTGGCTGAGAATAGACATCAGTATAGTCTGTTGCTTTAGCTTTGTTTATGTAAATTGAGCTGAAATTTGTATATGTACCCAAATAAAAGGCCTATCAGATGAAGAAAAGCAACTGGCAATTGAAAGTATTGGAACAGGCCTGCAGAAGTGGTCCAGAAATTGTCTATTCTTTGTTCTGCCAAAAAAGCCAACACAGTCCTAAGCTGCATTAATAGAGGGATATTAATAGAAGGCATGGCCTTCTCCAATTCAAAGAGACACTTGTTCGGCAGGCTGAGGCAAAGAGGCAGTCCCGGAACCAACAAAATCTGGGGGCTGGGTAGGGGACAGAATGTATCTGCCCTCAGTGTGGAAGGGATTGCCACTCGAATTGGCCTTTTTAGTCACACTAGATGCTGTTTTAGGACCTCTTTCCAGAGCATGATACCATAGTCTCTTGAAACTGAAGGATGCCAATGAGAATCTAGATCACATGAAGTGTTAATTCCACTTTATAATATCTTGGTAAGGCCATGTTTGGAATATTGCATCTAGTTTTGGTCGCCACAATATAAAAAAAGATGTTGGATTCTAGAAAGAGTGAAGAGAAGGGCAACAAAGACTGGAGACTAAAACATGAAGTATGGTTCAGTGGTGGGTTTCAAAAATTTTCGCTACTGGTTTGGTGGGCATGTCTAGGTGGGGGGCATGTGACTGAGTAGGCATGGCCAACTTGACATCACTCACACCCACATCCACTCAGTCATATGACCCCCCACCTAGACATGCTCACAGGAAAAGGTAGGAAAATTTTTGGAATTTGTACCTATCTACCCCCGCCCTCCCTTTGCCAGTTGCCCCCATTTCCTCTCCTTTAGCGGCCCCGGACCTAGCCCCACTTTCTCCCCCACCACTGCCTCTTTTTTCAGCCTGCTTACCTTCCATGGTGGCTGGTCCAGAGTCCGGAAGGCAAGCTGACCAGAGTTTTCAGCAGCCCCCAGCCAGCTGTTGCAGCTGGAAAGTAGCTGGCAAAGAAGGCTGCCAAAAAGTACCGGAGGTCGCAGAAAAAGCTGCTGCTGTTGCCACCACAATTAGTCTGCTGAGCTCTGGTGGCTCAGCAGACTAATTAACATCCACTTACATCTGCTGCCTGCAATTACTGCAAGTTCAAATCTCACCAGGCTCAAGGTTGACTCAGCCTTCCATCTTTTCTAAGATAGGTAAAATGAGGACTCAGATTATGGGGGCAATAAACTGACTTTGTATAAATATACAAAAGTATGAAGGCTATTGCTTAACACATTGTAAGCTGCCCTGAGTCTCCGGAGAAGGGCAACATATAAATCAAATTTAAAAAAAAAACCATGTTCTTCGTGAATGTGCATCTCATTGGACTTGCAAGGCAATGGGATGGGTGTGGGTGAAGAACATGGCAGTGATGAACATGGTGCGTGGGGCGAGTGAGCGGCGACCGGGGACCAGTTTGGGGGCATGGCCAGCTGGCCATTGCTACCCATTCAGTGACCTTGGCCAAATTTCCACCAACAGTTCACGTGAACCGGTGCGAACTAGCTGAATACCATCTCTGGTATGGTTGCAGGAATTGGGTATGTCTAGTTTAATGAAAAGAAGAACTAAGGGTGACATGATAGTAGTGTTTCAATATCTAAGGGGCTACCACAAAGAAGATGGGATCAACCTATTCTCTATAGCATCTGAAGGCAGGTCAAGAAGCAATGGATAGAAAGTAATCAAGGAGAGAACCAACCTAGAACTGAGGAGAAATTTCCTGACAGAACAATTAATTAGGGAATAACTTGCTTTCAGAAGTTTTGGGTGTTCCAACACGGGAGGTTTTTAAGAAGAGAATGGACAACCATCTGTCTGAAATGATACAGGATTTCCTGCTTGACCAGGGTTTTGAACTAGAAGACCTCCAACATCCCTTCCAACTCTGTTATTCTGTTCTGTTTGAATCTATAGTAAAAAACAAGACTTGACTATGTTCTCACATATGAAAATAATAATTTTACTCTTTAGTCAGTTGCTCAAACACTGTACATTTTTTCTTACTTTCAGAACTATAAAGACTATAGATCTTTCTTCTTTGCTAAGTGTCCCTTGAGTGTGAATTCTCACTTGGAGCTGAACTTTGACATTAGTGTTCTCAGTGAAAAGGCAAAAATAAATCCATGAGAGACAGACAAGCACACAAACACATACTGTACCCCATAATGTCATTTCCTGGCTAGCAGTGTTATTTTATTTCTATTAAGAAGGCATTGAGTTCCTGCCAGTAGTAGGTTTGTCTCCATAAATCCCATAAGGCCCCCGCTTAATTCCTTATTTTCAATACCAGCCTGGTTGTCTTTTTTGCTTTGTTTTAGTAGAAAATATCATATACTGCCAAATAAGCTCATATAATTAGGGGATTTATGAGGTGCTAAAGTAGCCTATAGGCAAGATACTGACAGAAAAAGAATATAATTTTAGTATTTTCTCACTTGCTGCTCTATGGAGAAAACTGAAGACAGAATGCATTTATTATCTAAAAATTAAAAAGTTACACAGTTCAAAAGAAACGTTTGTTGGGTGTGAGGGATAAACATTTAACACTGTGTTTATGAACTATGGAGACCCCATAGATAACATGAGACACGGATCTGATAATTTGAAGCACCCAGGATTTAGTCAGAGTCACCCCATTAATATCAAGGCAACATGAACCACTACCCACCATGCATTTATATGAAACAACCCTGGAAATGATGTTCTTTTTAGTATGCAAATAGTTTGATTCCAGTGGGGAAATCCAATTTTTTAAACTACCGGTACTGTGGGCGTGGCTTGGTGGGTGTGGTGTTGCCTGGTGGGCGTGGCTTGGTGCGCGTGGTAAGGGAAGGATACTGCAAAATCTCCATTCCCACCCCACTCCAGGGGAAGTAAATGCAAAATCTCCATTCCCACCTCACTCAGGCCAGTCAGAAGTGGCATTTGCCGGTTCTCTGAACTAATCAAAATTTCTACTACCGGTTCTCCAGAACCTGTCAGAACCTGCTGGATTTCACCCCTGCTTGATTCCTAGCAGAAAGAATTGTAAGACAGAAAGATTCCAACAGCCAAAATGGCAGTTGTATATTGTATACAACAAATGTATATTTCCTATACAAAGCAAATAGCATTGAAATATATGCAAACCCCTGAATTTTTCAGTAAATGGTAGCAGAGCTTGTGAATAAGAAGCCTAAGAATGCAGAAGTTTGTTCATATGATATGCCTACAATGGCAGTAAGTCTAAATTACCTGTCATGCAAGGTAGTTTCTACGTTCAAAAACTTAGTTTGCATAAAATAATATGAGCATTTGCAACACCCTGGAAAAATGTGTCCAGATTAATTGGTACTTTCTTTAGCATTAACATGAAATGCTGCATATGAGGATATGACAAATCTACTTCTTCTCTATCTTGTTAAAAAGCATTATGTGGGAACCTCAGTTGACTCAGTCATGATGAGTGGTGGAGATTAACATTAATATAACAAACTGGTGATGATCATGCGTATGCCAGATTGCAAGTTTGTAGGAGCATGAACCAATGAATGAAGTGAAAGAAAGCATGTTAGGTTGCGTGTTTATAAAAGTAAGATAAAGGGGAAGATGTAATCTGAATGAAAATATCTCAGTCTCATGAGTAGAATTAATATAAATAAATGCAGGGGAGGTAAAGCTGCAGGCTTAATTGTGCATGGAAAGACAAACATGTATCTTAGGAAATATGAATGGAGATAATCTAAATTATTGTGAGTACACAAGAAAATAGGAATTCAAAGGCTGGTGACAGCTGCAGGTTATGCTGCAGTGAATGATGATATTCAATGAGGTTTGAGAAAAACTGCAGCATTTTGAATAAACATGCTCCAACGAAAAACATTATTTTGTTAGATGGTGAGAATAGATGGTGAGAATGCAATATGAATATTCAGAGCAAATAATTTGACCAAAGATCTGAATTTAGTCTGAAGTTAATCAAAATTAACTGTTACTGCACCAGCCATGATAAGACTATTTTCCCCAAGGACAAAATAAGACTGAGGAAAATAGGTGTTTCTTTAAAAGACTCTTCTGCCCACATTCCCATAGAGAATATCATTCTCTGATGTTATAGTTCTAATCAACAGAGATAAAATGTCTTTTGATCCACTTGCTCCAAGTTATATACTTTATGTTATTACAAGCAGCAAACTGGAATCTTGATTCAAATGAATGATCACACTGGGCCTCCTTCCTGATTAAAAAAAGTAGCCTTTCATTGTTTGATTTCCATCTGCTGTAAAGTGAATGAGAAAAATTTAATAATTACCAACTGTAATTAGAGAGTAAGTTTCAAAAAACCCCAGTGGAATTATTGAGCTGACTTTTTCCAAAAGATTTAGAAACAAATAGATAACAGAGGTGCTTCCGACTAAGAGAAGGATTGCATGCTGAGCAAGTTTATAGTGATTAAAATGTATTTGTTGTATTATAAAGCCAACTTTGTTTATGGACAATTATGGCAGAATTATAAATAGGAATAACTCATTTTATAGCTTACACATTGCATTTTTTTTCTAAGGAAATGTTTCTAAAGATATGAACTACATATATCTTACTTTATAAGCTTCTGAAGAGAAGGCAACATGTGCAATAACATGGCAATCAAAAGAAACATGGATGACTGCAATAATACTATATGTCAATGTTGAGCTACCCAAACCTTTCAAAGGACCGTATGTGCACTGTTTGAATGCCTTTTGGATTACAAAACTCCCTGGGAAAACTATTGAATATATTTATGCATGCAACAATTTATCTATATATGGAATCAGAAACTACAGTTGCATTCGTATATATATTAACATAGAGGATGGTACATATATTTCATTTTCTTCAGTGTAAAAATGAAGTCTAGATACTTAACCATTTTACTCAGACTTGACTTCCAATTCTACCTACAGCCAACGTGATTCACTGAGTGTTAAACAAAATCTTTAAACAAGAAGAATGGTTATCATTTTTCCTTTATTCTGCAACCTTTCTTCTGTAGTGCTTAGAGAACAAAAAAAGTCTAGCATGATTTATATGCAGTCTGCAGTGACATTTTCCACTCTCTTAAACTAAATGTTCTTGTAGTGAATAAGTTCTTTCTGAGCCCAAACATGGGGGATTTCTATACATACAGGCAAATAATTACCAGTTCATTTTGTGCCCTTTATATTCTTAATTTCTACTTAATCACTCACCCAAATCATTTATTAACTAGAATTCTGTCTATACAGTCACTCTGATCTATTGGTTTACATCAGATGGATCAGGAAATAATCTGACTACAACAAAAAAGTGATAGCAATACTATCTGTATCCAAATCTTTGACATTCTATATCCCACTGACTTGAGTATTTATTTACTCATTCTTTCTTCCTTCGGCCCAGTTATGGATACATATACAAAATTATACAAATATACATACACCTCTGCATCAGGATGATCTGTGTCTGTGTTAAATGTTCCTAGCATATTGCACATCTTCTATTCATCAGCCCTGTATTCATCATTCAGCTAAGAATGTAATATTATCAGGGTCTATGAAGAATTCCTCAGGCATTGTCTTTGAAAATATGTGCCAAACTTATTGTAGAAACACAGGACTGGAATCCAAGACTGAAATGCCATTTACCAATATTCATATTCTATTCACATAATAATTTAGATAAGCAAATATTGTCTATGGAATTTGTTTTTCTTTTATTCCTCTTATACCGCTTACTACAAGATGAATTTGAACTGAAAAAAAGAAATAGCAATGTTCTATTACCATCTCAGTAATTAATACTGAAAATTATTCTTTATGGACTAAAGATCCCATTCATGTATATTTTACCTCCGTATCCCCCAATTTGTCTTAAATTGAAACTATTGTCCAATAAATAATGAGCATTGCCATTCTGGACAGTTTTCTTAGAGTTTTGGTCTTCTATTCCATTGCAGCTAGCTAGTGATTTTCCCCAAGTAGATTTACAAGGGGATGGCAATCATTTAAAAGCCATGTTATCTTTTATCTTAGTCTGTTTTGAAACTAAGGCATGCAATCCACTTCAGCTCCAGCTGCGTCAGTTGCTCAGTTCCTGCTTTTTACAACTGCTAGTGCAATTCTTTTAGTTGGAATCATTTGATAAACATGTGGGGACCCAGGAAAAATAATATTTCTGTTGGTTCTTTGTTGCTATAACCTTGTCGCTGCCATTTAAAAATGTTCATAAGGACTTCCAGAGCACAGCTGGTGATTTTGAAGCTGGTTTACGTTCTAGCATTTTTCATTTTACAAGTCAAGTCAGAGCTTTTTTTCTTTTTTCTTTTTTTGCAGACACAAAATCTGCAATTTAGGGGAAACTAAAACTACGGTAAAACAACATTTTTGTGGCTCAAAATTTCAAGTTATGATAATGTTGTACTTTGTTTTTTTTTTTTGCTAAATATATGACAATAAAATGATAATATAACTGAAAAGTCTACAATCATTTAGGTTTCTAAATGTCACAGAATAAGATTCTCAACAATCACAGGCATTAGTCCACCTACAAAAAATGTACTGCTAAAATATCTTTGCATATAGTAGAATCCTAGGCCGTGATAAGGTTCAAACTGGCTCTTTAAAGGTTCTATTTAAGCAGTAGTCTACAAATCATCCTCAAACTGCTTAGTTATTGCTCTAGACATTGGAATTACCTTATGAACCAATGCTAACAGAGCCACTGAATTATTTGAGCATTGAATTGCAGAGGCCAGGTTGGCTCGACATGGAATCCAAATCCTGCCCTTTTTTATGTGCTTGCTATGTTGACTCACCTGCCCTCTGCAGATGCTTCTGCAAAGACATTTGTGTTCTCACCTCTTTTCTATTATAGATTGGTGACTTTAGCCATTCCTTTCAATCTAAACTATCTCCCAGGGTTGTTTTTTTTTTTTTTGGCCAGGGTTATGTTAAACTCATTAAATGAAGGAGAATAAAAATAAAATCAACACTGATGACCCATTGAGTCCAACTACATGATGTATAAAATATAGGTCTATAAAAAAATCATAGCCCATTTGTTTTGTATTGTTTTTAAACTTCAAGAGTTTTGGGGGGGATTTCCAGAATAAAACATTAGACTTCCTTCTTTCATCCTGAAATTCTACTTATGCAGATCAGTCCTATGGTGCTTATACTAGATTAAATATAAATTGAAATTGCATACATATTTAATTACAATGGCAGTAAAATGGAAAACATATACTGTGACATCACAGTGCAAGGCCTGCTTTTTCATACTTTTCTGTGACATGTATTTATTTTATCTCTATCCTGCTTTGCCATTCCCTTTTATTCAGTATCACAATTCTCATTTTGCAAGCAGTCTATTTACGAACATGTGTGCTTCCTTACAGATGCTTTGTGGACCAATTGCCCTAATCCTTCAAACATTGTAGAGGCAAATATGTAATCTAAGCTTTTCTGAATAGTCTATTTCCATCATGCTTGCTAATAACTAAGATACATTGCAAACTGTTGCCTGAGTTATTTTGTTTTCCTTTTCTCTCATCATTTTTTTTTCTCTTTTCATGTCCTTTTATTGTAATTGTAAGCCTGAAGGTAGGGTATGCCTAGCTTATTGGAATGTAAACTAGTCTGGTAGCCTTTTATACTGAAGTATGGAATCTCAGTATTTGAACAAATCAATTTCTCAACTATAAACACAAAGCATTATTTTCTTTAATGTCACATAGCTGGTAAAATTGGTTTGCAAGTGTTGAACCATGGCGAGTCTATATGTACATAAGTTTATTCTATATTTAATATAATATAGGACATATATTTATTTATTTAGGATATGGCATCTATAGAGGTCATGCAATCATTGATATATAAATTTAGTTTAAGATATATAAGATATGTGAACAATACATACATGTGGACATACATCATAGGAAGTTAGTTTGCCTCAGTATCTTGGAGTGTAGAATGGTTAGTAATTTGCCAAGCACCTATGGGCAGTTTTCCTGTAATACAAATGACTATGTTTTTGCTTATAGATACAATTATACTGATGAAAGCTTCCTGTTTATTTCTCATTTTGTTCTTCCCTTATCTGAAAAACATTAAAAATCCTATTTTATGTCTGATGAACTCATATAATACAGGAGTCACCTAAAAGTAATTCTAAAAGTATTCTAATCTATGAATGGACTCGATGATAATCCTTAATAGTGAGCAACATTACAGCATCTGAGTTAATAGCAATGTTGGATGTAAAATTAAGAGGGCCTGTTCTGTCTCTGGATAGAACAAGACAAATTCCATGTAACCCCATCTGATATTTTTTTCAAAGGAAAAGAAACAGTAAAAAAACCCAATGTTCCAACAAGAACAGGAAGAACAGGAAAACCCGAAACAATTAGCAGAATTCCACTTACATTTCTTTGGAGCTAATCAAATTTACTCATTATATGGTTTAGAAACATTATTGCAAATATTCTATGATCATGACCAAAGCAAATCAACTAAAATAATAACAATTACAACAGGAACAATAATAATTGTATGCAGTAAGGCATATCTAAAAATATATCTTTATGACAACTGCAAATGTACCTGGGAAGGGTCAGTACTACTATGTGTGCCAGGGGTGAGATGTGGGGTGGTTTTTGATTTCTGTGAATAGCTTATGGGAAAAATAATTTTTAAAAAATCAATTAAGTGAATGCTCAATTTCAAAGGAAAAGTCACTAAATGCTAATGATATGGCAAGTCACTTCTTTCTCTCTTTTCCTATGTCACCCCCTTTTAGCTATCTCTTGCCAGCCCAGCAGTCTGAAGCCTAAGCAAAGAGCAAGCTTGTAGCACCCCAAAATCCCAGATGAGTCCCAGATCATCCCAAAGGATGGCACTGTCAGAGGATGGTACTCCCAAAGGAAGGCACTGCCATATTACACCAGATTTGGGGATTCCAGAGAAATCCATACTACACACCAGAGAAATGAAGTCTACCCTTTTTCAATGATGTCCTGCCCTTCAATCATTAATTATTTCAATGAACCTTGCTTGATTAATTTCTTTGTTGATGTTGTCAACCTCAGGTTATGTTTTTGATAAAAAGATATTCTCTTGCACTTTGAGAAATGCCAGGGACATTATTAGTAGATTTGGGCCGTGGTGGCGCAGTGGTTAGAATGCAGTACTGCAGGCTACTACTGCTGACTGCCAGCTGCCTGCAATTTGGCAGTTTGAATCTCATCAGACTCAAGGTTGACTAAGCCTTCCATCCTTCCAAGGTCAGTAAAATGAGGATCCAGATTGTTGAGGACAATATGCTGACTCTGTAAACCACTTAGAGAAGGCTGTAAAACACTGTGAAGTGGTATATAAATCTAAGTGCTATTGCTATTTTGTAGAATCAGAAACTGGAAAATGATTTTCATCCCAGCTGCCTTGGGCAGACAGCATATGAGATAATATGTTTCTGGGAAATGTTTTAAATATTTTTTTGTTCCCTTTGTGCAGGACCAATACTATCTGTAATCCCTATAGGGACAAAAGAAAGTTGATAGCTGTGTGATGGTGTGTTCTTACTTCTGTTCTTATCTTTAGTATTAAAATCTCTACTTGCTAGAGGTAAATTTAACTAAATGTGTCAATGAATGATGTTCAGATGTTGCATACTTTTTGCATATTAATAGAACATTATAGGTAAGTCCAGCAGCAAAAACAGAAAACAAATTAAAAGCTGTAGAAACAAACTCAAACATAATAAGCCTAATGCTAATTTCACAAAGTATTGCTAATTACATCTATCTTTTATGTAAATTAACTATGAACACAAAAATAGCATTCCTCTATTGCTTTCATTGAACTATCATTCTTGTCCATTATTCTCTTAATATAACATTTCAAGGAAAGATGATGTTGCCACATGTGCGATGTCTCTCCAAAGACAAGCCGCTTGAATGTGATGTGGAACTCCACACAATCAGATTTTCTAGTTACGGGGCCTGCTCCAGAAAATTTAGTGGGTCCTCTCTATAGTCAGGCCCATCAAATGTTTGAACAGACACAGAATGGAGCTGAAATGAGACACAATGGCAATCCAATGTACATGTCCTGTGCTTTGATCACATTATTTCATAGGCCAAATAGGCCATTGATATTACTTTATTTATTTATGGTATAGCCCGCTTTTATTATTTTTACAAATAACTCAAGGAGGCACACCTATGCAATGCACCTTCCTCAAGGATCCTATGAGGTGAGCTGGGCTGAGAAAGACTGACTGGCTCAAATTAAACCAGCTGGCTTTCAAGGTTAAGGCGGGATTTGAACTCATGGTCTCCCACTTTCTAGCCTAGTGCCTTAACCATTACACCAAACAGATTCTTTAGTTTACCATGTTTGAATCCAGCCAATCTTATATTGCCTACCAGTCTAAAAAGTTAATTTTGTACTGTGGTTGCCCATGAGTTAAGATCTTGCACAAAACTTCACTGAGCAAATTCTTTAGCAGCGATGCATTTGGTATTTGTTGTGTAAAACATAGGCATTTCTGTGCATAGCAACCAAACTTCCTTTTCAAAAATTTGTGCAAGGCTAAGCTTTCTATTTGTTTTGACATTTTACATAAAGTTGTATGATGATTGCTCCATTGCAATGATTTTTGTGCAGCATCATTATATTCTTTGAGACAGGAGGAACAGAAAGAGAAGAAGTTTTTGGTAGGGAAGGAGAAATATATACATTTGACTAATTAATTAAATGATTGTATCAGGTTGGGAAATTATGCAAAATGATAGAGTTTTTAATACTTCTAGGCAATATCAGTATTTAAAGTATGGGTCATATAATTTATACAGTTTTTAAAGAACAATATTAAGCCTATTTTAAAACATACAGTTCAATATTTTATTGGTCCTGCCAGTAAAGTAGCAGAAAATTGTGCACATAATTCCAGCAGCTATAGTTAGAGGCCACACATATATACACAAAGTTCAAGTGTTGCTGAAGTGTGACAAATCCATTTTTGTTAAGGATGACTTTTGAGATGTAAAATAATGTTTGTGAGCAGTATTATATCAAAGTTAATTAAATTAATTACTCAGACATCTTCAAAGAAATATATAATTTTTAGATGTTTATAAATATATAAAAGAGTGAATCTCTTTTAAAAACTGAATGTCAAAAGGAACACCAACTAAATATTTAAATTTCTGTTTAAAACTAAATAAAAAGCAAGTTCAGCACAACAAATTATTATTTATTACCTTTCTGAATGTAATAAATACATAATAATAATAAAATAAATCTCCTTAGGGAGGAAATTCAGTAGTTAGATGATGCCATAGAAAAGACTCTTTTCTCTGTTCTCCTGAAACAGCTGTTCTACTGTATTCCTCAGTTGGATATTCAGTAGGATTTATTCTTGAGTAAACATGAATAATTGCATAAATGGAAGCATGTCTACTTTCTCTCTCAAAATAACAACACTTGCAGTATTCACAGTCTTCCCCCCACTCTGTCACTCCACATAAACGTAAAGGTTGATCTGATATCCCCCAGGAAGCCTTAATGCAACTATACCTGAAATTTTCAGCTATAGTTTTATTTTTCAGTTTTTACCAATGTGTTTGTATAATATACTAAATCAGAAATTAGCTAAGTGTATTGTGTGAATCCAGTCTATGTGGTTAGCTTATCATGCAACATGTTGTGTAAACCCGGAAAATTGGGTTGAATAAACCACAATTGGGCTAGTCAGGGTAATTTTTAATTCTATTATGTTTCCAAGTGGTATATTTTTTACTTCTTTTTCATTTGCTATAGGAATTGGCATCAAATACACTTGTACTCTTGCAACTATTTTTTACTAAATTGCTTTAATAAAATCAAAGCAGATTTTGATAAGCCTGCATGAAAAAGAAACCAGTGCCAGCAGGATTAGAAATTTTAAAAAAGAAATAAAAATATATTTTTCAAGCATGTTTCAGTTTGGTTTGCTGAGAAAAGATTATTCCTACAGAAATCCAAACGTCTATTCCAATAAATAGCCAGCAGAATGATTTTTTTTTTTTTGCTCTTGGATGAATTAGAAAGCAGCAAAATGTTTACTACCTTCTCACTCTGATCTAAAACTCATACTAGAAAATTTCTTCCCTTCGCTAAGGATTATTTCTCTTAGCAAGTGCTCAACTGGTTACTTTAGAAAGCTTAGAATCCTGCACTTCAAGTGGAACTGCTTCATGGAGAGGTCTAACAGAAAACGAATCAGAGAACACCTGCTTTAAAACAGCTCTAGATGCAGCATAAATGAAGTGATAATAACCAATGAACACATGGAGGTGACCACAGTCATAAAAATTATCAAAACCATTCAGAGGGAATTTTCTGAAATTAGCCACAGTGGTTACCAGTGCTCTCATCTGGCTTTAGTCATCCACATTTCTTTACTGCTTCATCACTTTGCAAGAAAATGCAAAAGATGCCAAATGGCACGAGTCCACATGCAAGCGCCTGGAGCGTTGGCTTTAATGACTTCCAGACAGCATAATAGCTGTTGCAGCTGACTGGGAGAAAGGCAGAGGTGGCTTCAAAAGGCTCAGGTGCTTGAAAATATTAATGGTATTATTTGAATCCTGCCTGAGATGTTCTTCCTCAAAGTCAAGGGGTCTTGAAGGTTCTGATTAACAGGTCAACAAATGCCCATTAATAAATGCTAAGATTAACCATCAGGGGTTTCCAATAGTTTACTATCAGACACATATCAAACAGAAAGAATAAGATAGATCTCACCAAACATCAAGGAAAAACGTATTCATTATCTTCTGTCAGTTTCTTGGCACATTCTGTTTCCAGTTGCTCATTTCTCTTAAACCATTTGCAAACTCTAAAAGCTTTTAGTGTGTATGTTATCCCTTGCACCATGTGCATCTCCTAATACTGGGCAATGTACAATATTTTCAACTACAGATAACAAATATAATTTCTTCTAACATTCTGAGACCTAGCATGCTATTGTTAATAATAATAATAACTATCTAGCTTCTGCTTTCCAGAAAGAATATGAACTATTTAAAGAAGTCTGGCATCACAGTGATGGCTAACCTTTTTGCCATCGCGGGCCAGGAGGGGTGGGGGGGGTCGCACGTGCGTGTGCCCACACCCATAATTCTATGTGCCCCGCCCCCACACATGCGCACGCAACCCCCCCTGCTCCCCCCACTCCTGGCATGTGATGGCCTAGTAGACCTGTTTTTCTCTCTCATCTGGCTCCAGGGCCTCTTGAGGAGCCTGGGGAGGGTGAAATGGGACCGGAAGTTGGCAAACGGGTGGGATTGGAAGTTGGCAAACGGGCCTTTTTTGGCCTCCAGAGGACCTCTGAGGGGGTGGGGAAGGCCATTTTTGCCCTCCCCAGACTCCTATAGAGGCTCTGGAGGCTAGGGACAGCAAGAAAAGGCCTTCTGATCCCACCAGGAATTGGCAAATGGGCCGTTTCTGGCCTCTGGAGGGCCCCCGGGGTGGTGGGGAAGGCTGTTTTCACCCTCCCCAGACTCCTAGAAAGGCTCTGGAGCCAGGTGAGAGAGAAAAACGGGCCTTCCCCACCATCCCCCGAGGCCCTCTGGATGCAGGAAACAATCTGTTTCCCTACTTCTGGTTGGCCCAGGAGGCCCAAAACTCAGCTGGCCAGCACGCGCATGTGCGCCGGAGCTGAGCTCGCATGCCCACTCAAATGGCTACGCATGCCACCTGTGGCACGCGTGCCATAGTTCGCCATCACGGACATAGACATATTTTGGAATAGTGTATTTTAAAACATAAGAAAGCAACTACTATTTCTTACTCTGTGGGTGAGATGTGCAGTCCCAAAATGTGATAAATAAAATGTATTTCTTCATTCTTTCATTAATCTAAGGAGAGTTCTAGGTATATCCTGAAAACTGGAAGAGTTTAATTTCAATGTTTGCTGCCTACTCTCACGTTTCATCTTTGCAAAGCAACTGTATTGCCTACTTCAGATGTTCCAGAGTAAAACTTTTGCAGGAAAAGATAAACAAGACAGGACTGATGATAGAACAGTCTTCACTTCCCAGTGGGATGGAGAAGGAAAAAATTAATTTGAACCAGATTTATTTATTCTTTTACATTTATCTTAAGAGTTAGAGTTGCTGGAAAGACAGTGAAGAGCTCTTACAGAAGCACTGCAATTTGCTTCTGATTTTGGGGTTTTTTGATGCCAGAAAAACTACATTTGATGCCTGAGAGAAGGAGAATTCATGGCATCTTTCCCCTTCCTTAGACAAAATCCCTTTTCACATCTTGTGTAGAAGTCTATTTAACTCTAAAGCTTTGAGAACACTATTCCAAATGCCATAGAACGTAGCCTAAGGCTATTAGTTATACATTACAGGCTGATTATGTTCTTCCCTACCATTCTTTTTATTTTATTTATTTTATTTAGTTATTAAATGTTTATGCCACCCGTCCCCCACTACAAGGTGATTTTAGATGGCTTTAATTATTTATTACAACTTCTCCAGGATTCAAAATCTATCACATTTTATGAACATGAATTGTCCCAATGTGACTTTTGGTGCTGAAATCCATTATCTGGATCAGGAAGAAAATTCTTTCCTTGTGGATTTCTCTTGCTGTTTTTTTAACCCAGCTGCATGTGTAAATAAACAAAGAAATCACTCTTTACAGAGAAGTCTTAGTTTACCATTTGCAGCATACCTTGCATTACTAAGTGCTGCAAATAATCAAAAGAATATACCATCTAATATTACATTTGTTAAGAAATTTAGTAAATATAGGTTACTTATGTCCTGCAGGACTATGCAGTACACTTGCTTTATGCTTTACAATCCATTTCTATTGGGTTTTTTTAAAAAAAAAACTTCCTTTTTTATCCTAATAAAATTCCCTAAGTGCTCCAGAGATGCTCTTTCTTCTGAATGACAGCCTTTCATGTATCACATGAAAAAAATTGCAGTATCAAAATTTGTAATATATTACATTTATGATAAAGGAATGTTTAAACATATTCTAATCATTGTTGCAAAGTCCAATAACTGTACAATTTTAGCACAAGATTCTACTTTGTTTCATCCATCCTCTAGATTTAACAATAACATTTATGACATTTTCATAGAAGAAATTGGAAGAGAGGATTTTTTTTAATTGGAAGAGGACTTTAAAAAAATTACAGGGCAACACGGTTTTGAAAAAATGAGCTTAATCAGTCTTCTGCCCTGAGAAGACCGTTCTTGGTTATTTTCATCCCCCTCAAACAAATTGCTGCTGTATAGGCCAGAGTTTTTAACTGTGACTCAGCATTCATTAAATGAAATATAATTAGCCACAGTTACTGAAGATTAGTGTGCAGACATCTGTGGGTTACAGATATTAACCATTAGATTATTAACCAATTAGGATGTCAAGGGGAAAATACGCTATAATCAATTTATTTTAAAATGCAAGTTTGAATAAGGGCATTTTGAAAGATCGTAGTTTTTATAATAGGCAGTATCTGCTATAGATCTTTAACTATTAATGAGAAAATTACTTGTCATGCTTGGAGGTAACTGTCTATTTCATTATCTGAATTTTTCCAATGAAGAAAAGATAATGTTTATTTCTAATCTTGGTGACACCTCAAATGAGGCGATTTTCTAGTAACATGGCTACTGATGAAGATTTTGACCAGTGAAAGCCCACACTTCATATGTTGTGGAAGTCTTCCTTGCTTTTCAGAAAATGAATGGCAGAAAGAGAGCCCAAGGGCTTATTCTTCTATTTATTTCTCCCAGTCCACAACCTCTTCTTATTGACAGAGAATATTGGAACAACAGCTGGAAGCACAGCTGAATATGGGTGGAGAATGCTCTTCAGAAGTTTGCCATCCATATGGGAACCAAAGTAGAACAGGCAGAGGGAGACCATGTTTGAAGTCCCTCCAATCATACACAATTTGACCTTCTGAGGAGAGCTTACTTTGTTGTCTATTTACAGAATACCCAAAATTAGGGCTGCAAAAATCTGGATGAGCACTAGAAAGCAGCAATGAATGAATGAGAGAAGTTTTCTTTCTAACTTCTATTTAATGTTGTCAGGATTTGTGCAGCTAGAAATTGATAGCTGAAATCCTGATGGCCACAGAAACCTACCTTTGATTACCAGGTTAAAGACTAACAAAAGACGTATTTAGCTAAAGTTTTATTTATTGGGGGGAAATGCTTCTAGAGCTATTCTGGAAGACCATTAATAGGTTTCCTATGTTGGATTGTCTCTTCAAAAGTCAAAGTTTTATTAGAGGTAGCGTATGACTTTTCCTCTGAGCATCAGAAGAGGTGGTTTCTTATTCTTCATACTGCAGTAAAGATTCAGATATTAAAAACCACAGAAGTCTCAAACACACTTGCAAAGGCAGTATGAGGACATAAAATTATGTGTCAAAAGTAATGGCTATTTGAGTTGTTAAGGCTAGTACTAGTGCTTTAATAAAGACCAAATAAGAGATTCAGCAAATAATATTGTTATAATATTGTAGTATAGAAGGGAAATGTAGAGAGAAAAATTATTTTTTATTAACAATAGTTAAAAATAATAAACATAAGTTTTATGAGTAAGTTAGAGTCTAAAGGTTAAGGCACTAGGCTAGAAGCTGAGAGACTGAATTCTAGTTCCACTTTAAGCATGAAAACTGGCTAGATGACTTTGGGCTGAGAGAGACAGGCTGGCCCAAAGTCGCCCAGTCCCTCTCTCTCAGCCCAACTCATCTCACATGGTGGTTGTTGTGGGGAAAATAGCAAGGAATATTGTGTGTGCTTGCTGTCTTGAGTTATTTATATAAATAATAAAGGAGGATATAAACAAACAAACAAACAAACAAATCGGCCTCAATTTCGTTTAATATGTGACAGGGCAGGCCTTCATTTATTACATGCCTGGAATCTCTGTGCTGTCTTTTTCTTGATCCAGTGTTCCTTGAAAGGCTGATTCCCTACCATTTTGCAATGGAAAGAAGTAAGGTTCAAAGAAAGTCATGTATTCTCTCAATCTAATTCTCTATGTCCAGGTTCGGAGCACAGGTGAAACAGTCATCTTCAGTCTAATATATAAATGGTCAGCATTGACATTTCCTTTTACCCACCGCTTAAATTTCTAGAGAGTCATTTAATTCTAAAAAATAAAATATATAAGAAGCTAAGATACATTAAACAATCTGCCTCTCTATAAATATTATCTTTATTTACAAGAATGCCATTTCAGACTCAGATAAATGATGAATGCTTAATTTTCCCTGGCAGCCATTCCGTCAACATGCCTATTGTATATTCTCCTTTTAAGAGAGAGAGAGTGAGGGACTGAGTGAGTGAGTGAGTGAGTGAGGGAGGGAGGGAGGGAGGGAGGGAGGGAAAGAATTATCTTACCTATTTTAAGAGTTGTTCTGTATTTGCTTGGCCTGGATCATTCTTCCATTTTGACACCTGAGGGTATTTCTAACCAATATACTGATATTCCAATCAGGTACAGTGTGTTAGATTTGACTCCCTTACTGCCTAAAAATCATAAGCCTGACAGATAGTAATATCTGACACTAGTCTAAAAAAGGAAAAGCAAACTAACACCAATAAACACTTGGTACCTGTATTCCCCATGATACCACTCCCCTTTCAACATGCATATTTTGACAACTACACTTCATTAATTACAGACAGCTATGAAAATTTCAGCTTCCTCAATCCTCAGAGGAGTCATCCAGATTCATTAACTAGTGACTAAAAACAGATTGAAAGACATAA
The DNA here is from genome assembly GCF_029215685.1 of Pituophis catenifer annectens. Classification (NCBI taxonomy): domain Eukaryota; kingdom Metazoa; phylum Chordata; class Lepidosauria; order Squamata; family Colubridae; genus Pituophis; species Pituophis catenifer. Next base: position 37,238,982 of record NW_027256883.1, read on the forward strand.
ATTAATATAAATAGCAAATGGAGTTAGATTAAATAAGTCCTTTTTATAAAGTAAATAAATCTTCCTTAAGGCAAGAAAGATTTGAGTTGCTTTCTCCTCAGAAAGAAAGAATTTGTCTAGAATTTTCTACTGGCTCTGTAACACACAACCTTTTGGAAACCAGAGGTTCTAGGGTTTTTTCCTCCTTGTTTGTTATGGAGTGTTTCTTTTTCTGCAGCCTCTTTTAAAATTTATACTACATTTTTATATGTCTCCTGCCTCAGAAATGGAAGCTTCATGGTCAGTTTTTGATAGTTCACCATTTTGTGTCGGTAGACCAGCAAGAGATGATTTTATGGACTTCACAAAAAGGGATATGAGACATCCATGCCCTGATGGCCTATGTGATCTACAAACATAAGTGTGCGTATTTCAAAATAATCAAACAAATAATGATAAATATTTTAAAAGACAACAGTAAACAAAAGCAAGCAAGGTTAAAACTGCATCTGAAGAAGGCAAGCATTTGAAGAAATAAAAGACGGTCTGTTCATAGCAGAATAAATCAATAAAATTCTGCATAAACTCTTGTTCACTGTTAATGGGAAAACTTTTCACAACCTGAAACTAGCTAACATGAAATACTTCCATAACAATTTGAAGTTGTGGTGACCAATTCTACAGGCATGTGAATTCTACAGCTGCATTAATAATCACATTTCTCTTACTATTGGAAATCTATTTATTTGAAATAGGTTCCACCATTTCCAAATGAATTTCTATGGTAAAAATAATCCTAATACTAAATATATGCCTAAACTGTACCATTCACTACGATCACAGAAAAATAACTTAGTAATGGTTACATAATACAGTTGAAAATATTGCTTTCAATTGTCCCAAAGGTGCTTTTTCAAGAGGCAATTGGACTTTCTGGTTTTTCTATGAGGCCATCTTGCTTCTCATCTAAGAAGCTTCTTCAACTCACAGAAGCTTCTTAGATGAGAAGCAAAAGTCCAATTGCCTCTTGAAAAACCACCTTTGGGACAACCATGACTTGGATGACTGAGAATCTCCATAGATATTTAGCAATGCATTTTGGGATGAATACCCTTTGAATGGCGTGGGAGTATGAATGGATTTGCAGAAAAAATTGCACTCTACAGGAACCATTTGTGCTTCAGTTTGAGATGCAGACAACACAGACTCATCCCCAACTGTCTGCGCCTGTACTCAACAGGGTAGGGACACAGGAGGACAGAAAACATCTTACAGAAAGGACAGCTCCAATTTCTCAATGAAAGAAAAAATTGCTTTCAATTATTTGCAAATGAATGGCATTCTTTATGCAGCAATCACAATATAGCCATACTCTTAAATGCCCTTATCCTCTCTTGTAAAATAAATATTTGATGACTATTCAGGGACAGATATCATTTTCTTTCAGAAGGATAGAATGAAACTCAACAAAGGCAATTAATAAGTAAGTGGAAGGGAGGGAGGGAGTCAAGCTATTCTCCAAAGCACCTGAGAGTAGGATCAGAAGCAATGGGTGGAAACTAATCAAGGAGAGAAGCAACTAAGAGAACTAAGAGAAATTTCCTGACAGTTAGAATAATTAATCAGTGAAACAACTTGCCTCCAGAAGGTGTAAATGCTCCAACACTGGAAGTTTTTAAGAAAAGATTGGATAACCATTTGTCTGAAGTAGTATACGGTATCCTGCCTAAGCAGGGGGTTGGACTAAAACAATGGTCACCAATCACTGATGATCCATGAGAAAATTTTGGTGATTCATAGAAAAATTATTTGCATTTTTATATTGCACTGAATGCGATTTTCCTTTTTGAAAAATTCATATTAGTGGTCCGTGCGATTTAAAATTATGAATTTAGTGGTCCCTGAGGTCCAAAAGGTTGGTGACCCTTGAATTAGAAGACCTCCAAGGTCCCTTCCAACTCTGTTATTCTATTCTATTCTATTCTATTCTATTCTATTCTATTCTATTCTATTCTATTCTATTCTATTCTATTCTATTCTATTCTATTCCTATTCCTATTCCTATTCCTATTCCTATTCCTATTCCTATTCCTATTCAAGTGCTTTTCCACTCCCACATGTGTGGTGTCCTAACTCTCTAGTGCTTCTCAACTCATATGTCACTTACTTCTTACTCCTGTGGGTTATATTTTACTTATTTGAAAAGACATTTACATAACTTTATAGAACCAAAGCTGTTATGCAGGAGAGACCTCACTTCATTTATAGCTATGTAAGGAATGTGTTGCATCATGAATGTTTCCATCCTTCTTGCTTTTATTTCTTGAACTGATGCTTTTATTGCTTAGAGTTTGGCTCTCTTTAATATATGGAATCTAAGGACACACTATATAGTATATCTAGATTGAAGCCAGAACATTACTAAGCCATCTGCTGATAAAATTTAGTATAGTGAAACTTCAGATCACGCAAAATAGTCCAACTTGTCAGTCTGTTACCTTCTATTCGCTTGGAAAGACATTTTGGACTAATAAGGAGCTATACACATTATACAAACATCTGGAGAAATTATAACATTAAAAAGACAAATGCTTTTTTTTTTAACTCCACCCATTCCCAGTGCAGTTCTTATATTCCATTTTATGTGAGACTTTTAACAAATCAAGAGCAATATTTGAATATAAACTTGTCACACCCATTGATGTATTAAGTTATTTCTTGAAAATAATTATAAATGGAAATCTTCCTGATGAAAAAAATCCAAAAAGACAAGTTAAAAGAGGGAAGCTTATTTTCTTTCCTTGTTTCACTATAATTTTCTAATTGAAATTCAATAGTGACTGGAAAATAACATCTCACTGGGAACATAGGGTATGTATGAGGAGTAGTCTGATTGAATGACATATTTGAAAAATGTTTGGATCCCTTAGGTTGTTACAAATAGAATATATGTAGGAGACAGGGCCAAGCTGAACACACACAAACACACACACACACATACAATATTTCTATTTGCTTTGGCAAGAAAATAATGAAAATTCATTTCATTATTTATTTTAACTCACAATGCATTTATTACAATAATCTCTAGAGCAAGCAACTTAATTATTCTATCATTATTGTTGGAATTTCTGGGGTTCCATCTTCTGTGGAGTCATTCAGAAAAGTTGAATGGGTAACATATTAAGGATCTCTCAAAGAGAGGGAAAGTGACATTTACTCTGCAATCTTTAAGAGAACTTTTGCTATTGTCAGGCTCCAAAATTAAAATATTAATTAAGTATAAAGGGATCCTATTTAGTGAGCTAATGGTTACAAAAAATATTCACATTTGGAAAATGTGAATATTTTAGAAATTTAGAAAGCTCCAAGTTAGTAAATTGGTAGCTGCTAGATGCCTATGTATGCTGCCCCTTCCAATATCACCTGCATACTTGAATGGTATATTTTAAGGGGGTTCAGACCTGCCACATTATTGGAAATGATCAGAAAGGAATTTCTGTAATAAGATCTGATCTGAAAGAATTAGACGGATGGGCAAATGAAACAGTGCTGAAGTCATTGTAGGGTTGCTGTTTTATTGTTGCTATATCTGCACTTTCTTCCCATGCATTTCTCAAGGTGGCTAATAAAAAAAGATTTTTTTAAATAAAAAAATAGATTACATTATGAGTCCTTTGTAAATGAAAGATCACCTAGCTAAAGAGAAAAAAGCCTGTTTCCTGATATATTGCCACTCATTTCCAAGAGCCTAATGAGAGTTCTGACAAGTCATTAAACATTTATTCCCTATGTCCACTTACATCCTCTGTCCATGATCACAGGCAGCATCTTCTGAACATTGGTTATCGAGAAACGTCTATGGGAAAGTGCAACTCCTATTGACATCTAGTGACTACTGTAGGAAATGGAATGAAAAACAACAGTCTGGTCCTTTTATGGTATGCTATGGTATGCTATCATTTTTGCCCTTTCTCTCCCCTTTTTTTCACTGTCATATATCCACCTAATTTAGCTGTAGGTCCAAATCCTGAAAACGAATGGAGTAGTTCTGGGTCCTCAAACCTTTTCTTCTCAAAATTATATACTGTATTTTAACATTATTCTTATTTTTATTATTATTAATTATAATTATAATTATTATAAAATATTTATAATATTTTTATTATTTTATAGTATGGATATTTTTACCAACCTAGAACTAAGGAGAAATATCTGACAGTTAGAACAATCAATCAGTGGAATGACTTGCCTCCAGAAGTTGTGGATGCTCCAACAGTGGAGGTTTTCAAAATGAGTTTGGACAACCATTTGTCTGAAATGGTATAGGGTTTATTGCTTGAAGCAGAGGGTTGGACTAGAAAACTTTCAAGGTCCCTTCCAATTCTTCCTAATTCTGTTGTATCTAACAAGGTAGCTGTGGGTTTGTATCATGAAGCGTTGAAGAAGGTGAGGGTAAACGAGTTCTTTGGTGTTAGTTCTCCTTTATCTTTTTGGATACAACAATTATTTAGGTCTTTGTCCTTCTCCATTCCAAGATTTTCATTTCAATGACATGAGACATTCTTAGAGCAACCCAGGAATACATAGACCAGATGGATGGACTAAGCCTGTACAGACTTAGTTTTAACAAAACAAATCACCAACAAAACCAAAGAAAGATCTAACTTTAAACTGACTAAGAAGAAACATGGGAATAAAAGCACATTTACATTTAAAAGCAGGGACTGTAAAGGAAAAAAAATTCCATCACATCTAGCTCTGGTTCTAATTATTAAAACTGGTTTTCTACAGTGATGAGAATATTAAATGGAATTTTTGACTGAACACTGGGATTTTGATGCTGATATTCTTATGTAAAATCTCACTGTATTGGCAAGCTAATGTTTTCAGATATTGGATGTAATCCATATATGTGCTGTCAACCTACATTTATGTATTGGCTTTGAGACGTGTAGCTTATCTTATTTGTTTCAATAATAGAAATCTTACTTAATACAAAAGCCAGCGATCCAGTTCAAAGAAATTAGATGTACTAAAGTTCTATTGAAATTAATAAATTCTAAGAATAGTCACGACTTACATTTTTGGATCTGGGCCATAAATATTAGGGAAGGATGGCAACTTTTTGTTAAAAGAACTGGAATAAAAATTGTGTATTTTTATAGTTCTATAAAATGTGCCTTATTCCAAACTCCTGATCATACTATTGTGTACCAACTTTTATATTATGCATTTATTTATTATCTACTGAAGTGTTTCAGTAATTTGAGGCAGAAGTAAACCTTAAACGTATGTTTGCCAAATGAATCAAGCCAACGATCTTGCAGTAGTAAAATGTTTGCAGACAGCTCACTGTATTTGATTTCCTTCCTAAATAGAAGTCTTGAGTCAAGAAATGGCATTTCAGTGGGGGCACTATGAACAGATGAGAAATCAAAAGAAATGACGTGCTCCTACCATGCTGTTTTTATTTCCTTCATGACAGCCAATTATCCCAGCAATTTTGATGCAGCTAGTGGAAAGTTTTACTTTATCCTCTCACATCATATGCTAAATGAAGGTCCACACAGTTATTGTAAATCATATAAAATCACTGCAATAATTGCTTTTAATCTCTATATTAATGATTTTCTCATTGCCAATTGTGTGCAAATATACCAATTACATTTTATTATTTCTGTAATTCAATTGATCTCTCTTTTTCTTTTTTTTCCAGCTTCAAAATCATTTCTATTGAAGACTTGCAGCAACAGTCAATTCTACCAGACTTCTGTTACATTTTCTTTGTATAATTGGAAACAGCTAAAACATGAAAATGAAATCTCATTATTACAAAGTTCTTGACATTTTAGCACTTTTTCTATTAAATTTACTACAAAATGTAAGAAAGAAAATAATGAATATTTAACAAGTGATACATTTATTTCAGAATTCTAGATAATCTATCCAGGCACTTCCTGATACTTCAGACTTCAATTTCCGTCAACTCAACTCAGCAAGGTTGATGGCCTGGGAGTTGTAGATCAATACATTTGGACAGTACAATCTACATCAGGGGTCTCCAAACTTGGCAACTTTAAGACTTGTGGACTTCAAAGCAAAGCAAAGCAAATTCTAGGAGTTGAAGTCCACAAGTCTTAAAGTTGCCAACTTTGGAGACCCCTGATCTATAGAGTATAAATTTCAGTGTAAACTCAACTTTGACACATTAAAGCTGAAATCCCACAAATACAGGCTTTGGAAAATATTCACTGAAATTAAATGAATACGATTTAATTTCATATATAACTTCAGCTTTTTATATGCACCCTTTTAGAAGACTTTTCCCTCTATTCCATATTTAATCTCTGGCAACTTTTCATTTTGAACAATAATGATGACACTAGTGTAACTTGATAATGTTACTAATAAATAAATGCTACTTGATCAGTCTTGCTTTATATCCAAGTTTGAAAAATAGCTTAAATGTGACTACTTTAAATAAACTGGGTCATTTTTTTCATGCTCAACCAGGATTTTGAGAAATTCTATATCTGAAGATGAGTCACTGCTTAATGAAACAAATTACCCATTTTGGCTTGTGCTTAATATACAATTCTCCAATATATAATATAATTGAAAGACTTATAAAAATAAAATTATCTCCTTTACTGAGTCAACTTTTGGAGTATGGTTTCAGAACTTCAAGAGAAAGAAAAACCTACCACTTTTTCTAATCCTTTTGATATCCACATCAGGAGTCTGTTTCCATTCAATATGTCTGGGTTGCTAACTTGAAGCTCTGATATGCAAATCTCAAGAGCTTTAATAGTTGAATCATATATGCACTTATCTAACCTTGTAAGTCTGGACATCTCATGCTATCAGTTTTCCTGATGATTTCCAGTTCCTCATGTAAATCCATTGGCTAGAACAAACTTATTGAAGTGGTCTAGAGGATTCAGAGAGATATACTCTTGACAGACTTAGTCAATAAGATAAAAACATAGTAAGAGAAATTCTACGCTTATGAGGGCACTCCTCAAATGTTACCCAATATTTTTTTGCAATGGCAGAAAAAAATAACATAAATTCTTGTTGTGTTTATGAAACTAGCCAATATGTGTGCAAAAGTACCACAACAGGACTGGTACATTTACTTCCTCACAAAGAGATAAGTAAGTCAGACTCTCATACATTTTTCTCCTTTCCAATCTTGCTTTTTATATTCATGTATATTTGATGCATGAGTATGTGCACATGCAATCCTGCTTCATGCTATCTGATGTGGAACAATCTAGAAGAGATAATGTCATATGATCATTTGTTTTAGAAGCCAGAAAAGTGGCACCTCATAATGGAAATGGCCTGGTTGATAATTTAGAGAGAGTGGAAACATTTTACTAGAATTAGCTTCCCACATAGTGGGAGACACATAAGGAGCCAAGCATGAATAAACCTTAAGGCTGTTTACTTAGAAATTGCTTTGGAGTCTGGCTGTGTAGTTTGGTTGCTAAGAGTCAGAGGACTTTAAAAATTATGTTTAACTTTTGGAAAGTTTCAGGCTAGCCTAGGTTAGAAAGAAGCCCTTTTCAAAAGCAAGCTAGTGCTAGTAGACAATCTTCCAGAAAGGTTTGGGTATACTTTTCTTCAATTAAAAAGAAAAGGAATAGTGGATTTTACTTATCAGCCAATTGATGCTCTACAGGCCACACAGCTTATATGGTTTCTGTACAGATAAGATGTGAACACTGGCAATCTCAGATAGAAGTCTTTGAGTAATATTACCCAATGAAGAAAACAGCTGCACTTTATCTTCAGTAAAAGATAAATGATTGGGGACAGTGAGAATTTTTTTAAAAAAATAACCATTTATTTCCAGCTTCAGTGTAAAAACCACATGGATAGAATCATTCTTTCCTGTCAGTATGCTTGCTGCGAGATTTTTAAAACCAACTGATGTCTTATTTTCCCACTAAAACTTTTACAAAAGATATTGCATATCTTAAATAGCTTCATGAGACTCTGAATTGATTTCATATGCCTTCCAAGTACTGCATACGCTAAAATAATTTGTTATGAGGTTTTGCAAATTGCATTTTTAAAACAATTATTGGAATGCCATGTTTACAATAAGATACTGCATATTTTGGATGACAAGTTTTCCAAGAGGACAGATTTTTGCTCATTTCGTTAATAGCAAGCCCCATTGAACACAGTGGGACTTCTGAGATCACATCTATAAGGGCTGGCTTGCATGAGAAGGGTTCTCTGATTTCTGAAACAGTGGGGAAACTGGGGAAAAAAGCATCTAAAAAGAGCAGATGAAAAGCCATATGTGCTTTCTAGAGTCCCATTAAAACAGTCCTTTCTTGTATCAGATTCTGTGCTTGTGCACAAAGTTATCAGTATAAAGACTTTTTAAAGACCTGAAACACAGCTATGCCTATTTCAGAAGTAGTATCTTCCAGCTTTTGGAAAGATATGGCTGCTTTAAGTAAACCACTAATTAAAGTTAACCCAACTCTAAAAGCAAGCCACCCAAGGGGCTAGTTTCACGATAGCAAAGAGGTGCTATGGTCGCTAATAGGTTTTTTGTTTTTTATTTATTTATTTATTTATTTATTTATTTTTCATCAACCATGTATTAAATAACAGATATAAGTATAAACATGATTATGAATACATGAAATGGATAAGAATAAAAGGGAACATTAGGACTGGGACGGTAGGCACGCTGGTGCGCTTATGCATGCCCCTTAAAGACCTCTTAGGAATGGGGTGAGGTCGACAGTAGACAGTCTAAGGTTAAAGCTTTGGGGGTTTGGGGAAAGTCAGGTAGTACATTTCAGGCACTGACAACTCTGTTACTGAAGTCGTATTTTCTGGAATCAAGTTTGGTTTACCTTAAGTTTGTATCTATTGTGTGCTTGTATATTGTTTTGGTTGAAGCTGAAGTATTCATTGACAGGTAGAACATTGTAGCAGATACTTTTATGTACTACGCTTAGGTCAAATCTTAGTGCAAATCTCTTTTTCCAAAACCATTTATAGTTGGTTCTGCAACTCAAAATGGCATGGCCACAGTCCAATCAAACATTCGCTATACAGCAGAGGTGGGTTTCAGCAGGTTCTGACCAGTTCTGGAGAATCGGTAGCGGAAATTTTGAGTAGTTCGAAGAACTGTTAGTAAAAATTCTGACTGGCCCCGCCCCTGTCTATTCTCTGCCTCCCAAGTCCCAGCTGATCGGGAGAAAATGGAGATTTTGCAGTAACCTTCCTCTGGATTGGGGAAGGAATGGAGATTTTACAGTATTCTTCTCCTGCCACGCCCACCAAGCCACCCCTAGCAAGCCATGCCATGCCCACCAAGCCACGCCCACAGAACCGGTAGTAAAAATTTTTTGAAACCCACCACTGCTATACAGTATATGAAAAAATAAGTGTGAAATGGAGAGGCTGGGGGCAGACCCAATAATACAGTATATTCCCCATGCTTGTCTTTGAGCTACTTTGTTAAGTAGTTTGATAAATGACTTGAAAAAGTATATTACTGTCAATATTGTTTTAGATTGATACTAGGAGATAAAAAAGACTTCGCTAGAATCAAGTTATGGATTTGTTTGCAGATGATTCATGTCTGGATAAAATACCAGGAGGAATGGTTTCTGACTTGCATTCATTCCCCAGGGGGAAAAGTGTATGGGTGTGTGTGTGAGAGAGAAGAAATCTAGTACATATATTTCAATGTATAGTAAGACATGATTACAGGATAACTCAAGGGAGTGTTATAAAGGCAAAATAATTGCTAAGAATTTTTTTTCTCTGGCATATTTTTGCTATGAAAAAAATGAAAAGCCAAAAGCTTTGTCTACCTTGCATGTTTTCAAATGAACTACAATTCTTGTGGTCCCAGAATAGATCAACAAAATTTATTCTCTGGGTAATTCATTTTAAAAATAAGCAAATAATTCTGACTGAATTATCCACTTGTCAAACAGATAATAAAATGGACTACATTTACACTGATCTAGATATATAATAAAACCATTTTGTGTATGACCATGCTAACTATATATCTTTTTCCTTAGTTTCAATAGACAGGATATCAAAATATGTTATGAAATATTCTCATTTAAAGCAACAAGATGTTGAAGAGCTTTTTAGAAAGAATAGCCTACCCTCAATAGGGTAATAATACAAAGTCGGTGATACTAGGAAGGCCTTTCATAGAAAGTGGTGAGGGTGATCTTTTTAAAAACTGTATTAAAATTACTGGATCATACTTTGTGTTGATTTTTAGAGTACTAAAATAAAGTGACAGAGAAGGTATTCATGAGCTAAGCATGTACCTGAGTCCATATTGCTGTATGAATCTGCTAGTAACAAATATGATTCATATAGATTATAATAACTATGATTAATACACTGGTAGTTTAATGCAACTGCATTCTGCAAATTACTTTTGTACAAATGACTGGTCTAATGTATCAGATTAGTGTGGTTATACCAAATTTTAAAATTTTAGATCAAACTGCTATTCTCCCATAATTATACCCATTTTTAACTTAGTGGTAAACTTGCTTTCCATGTAGATTAGAGACTAAGAATGTTAAATAAGGGTTCATGGGTCAGTAACTGTTCTACAAGCTGAAATGTAGAAATAAGATGAACTGAGGTCGTTTCCCCCAACAGAGAAAGGTGAGGCAAATCGTTTAGAATTGTTAAATTTGGTAAGTTATTTGTGTCATTAGCGGAGAAAAGGAAAAGGGGTGTGGCGATCTATGTGAAAAAGGGAATCGAGGCAGAAATAAAACATAAAGATACTAAAGGGAGAATTTTAATGGTAGAAATTAGGAGAGCTAATGCAAAAATGTTGTTAGTGGGAGTATACGCTCCAAATGAGAAACAGGGACAATTTTATAAAAAACTACATGAACAATTAGGGAACTGGGCCCATCTGGAAATATGTATGCTAGGCGATTTTAATGGAATTGTTAATCCATTGAAAGACTATAAAAGTGGTGAAAGAAAAAGGAATAAAAGATTACCGCTGCCAAAAAGCTTCTTTGATCTTGTTGATGAACTCAACTTAATTGATATATGGCGTACTTTACATCCTCACGACTCTCAATATACCTTTTTCTCAAACCCACAGAGTTCTTGGTCTAGAATTGACATGGTTTGGACTACTAGAAAATTAGGCTTAGAAATTAAGAAATTAAGAAAGCAGATATAAGCATAAATTCTTGGACAGACCATAAATTTCTGGAAATACATTGGCACTATGTTAACAAGAGGAGACAACAAAGATGGAGTCTAAGATCTAACCTCTTGAATGAAAAAGATTTTATAATAAAATTAAATGAAGAAATTAAGCGCTTCTTCATTGAGAACGGCAGGCAAGATACGGCGAAGGAAATTGTATGGGATACTATGAAGGCGTATTTGAGAGGAGTAGCGATCTCTTACATGGCATTTAAGAATAAGGAAGAAAGAAAAGTTAGAGACGAATATAATAAGAACTTGAAAGAAGCAGATAGCAAATTACAACAAAACCCGGGAGACGAGATGGCCAAGCAAAAATGGATGATGGCAAGACATAACCTTAACGTCCTGGATCAGAAAGAGCTGGCACAAAAAATTAAGAGGATAAAACACTATCAATTTGAAAACGCTAACAAGTCGGGAAGATGGCTAGCATATAGACTAAAAAAAGAACAGGAAAAAAATCAGATTCTTATATTAGAAGATATCAGTGGGGACATTCTGACAAAAGAAATGGATAAGTTAGAAAGAGCGAGAAAATTTTATGAAGGCTTATATAAAGAGGAAGTGATTGACCCAGACAAAATTGTACAATATTTGGTGGAAGCTAACTTGCCACAGATAGCAGAAGAAGAGAGAGAAATGTTAAATAATAAAATCACAATGGAAGAACTTAAATCTGCGCTTGCCAAAATAAAGAAAAATAAAACACCAGGTCCAGATGGACTCCCGGGGGAAATTTACGTAAAATTTGAGGAAGAACTACTACTAAAATTGCTGGACATATTCAATGAGGTACTAGTGGGTACAAGAATCCCAGACTCCTGGAAGGAAACCTATATTACTCTCATTTTGAAAGAAGGTGCTGACCCAAAACAGATAGCAAATTACAGGCCGATTTCTCTGTTAAACTCAGATTATAAATTATTCACTAGTATAATTGCGGAGAGACTAAAAAAAATTTTAAATGGCTGGATTCATAGCGATCAGAAAGGATTTCTCCCAGGGAGGCAAATGAGGGATAACGTGAGGACAATAATAGATTGTTGCAATATTTTCAGGATCAGACTCAATAAATTTAGCAAGAGTTAAAGGTTTAAATATATCTTCTTTTATTTACATTAGGCATTCTATATTCACTGAATATTCACAGATAGAAGCAAAGAAGTGGGTGCATTCAGCTCCTTATATATACAATGGGTGGAGCTAGATATGGGAGTGGTGAATTATGAATACATTAAGAAGTGAAGAATAAGTTAACCCCTGATACCCCGTTCATATACTATTTACACATTAGAGAATAAGGCATTTACATCTGACATAGATGTTATAGAATATTATGAACAACACCCGGAAAAACAGCTGGCGTTAGCATTTTTGGACGCCCAAAAGGCGTTCGACAATTTAAATTGGAAATTCATGATTAACCAAATTGATTTGATGGGATTCGGTACAAATTTTAGAAAGATGATTGAAAATATATATAATAAACAGAGAGCAAGTATATTAATAAATGGAGATAAGACACGGACATTCTGGATACAAAAGGGAGTTAGACAGGGATGCCCCCTGTCCCCCTTACTTTTTATAATGGCGCTGGAAATTCTATTAAGAAAGATTAGAGACAACAAAGAAATCAAAGGATTACAAATTAAGAAAGAAATTTTTAAAATACAAGCCTTCGCGGATGACGTGGCCTTAATAATGGAAGATCCCTTAAAATCTGGTCCCAAGGTACTCCAGGAAATACAACAGTATGGTGAAGTCGCTGGCTTTAAACTTAACAAAACTAAAACCAAAATCTTAGTAAGAAATATGGATGAGATGAACAAGAAGCGGTTAGAAAAGTCCCTGGAATTGCAAATAACAAAGAAGATAAAATATCTGGGAATCTGGATCACTGTAAGGTATTCCTCCTTAAAAGAGGACAATTATAACCCATTATTACAAAAAATAAAACAGGATATAGATAGATGGAAGAAACTAAAATTATCCTTTACAGGTAAGATCTCAGCAATTAAAATGAATATTCTTCCTAAAATCATATTTCTGTTTCAAACCATTCCGGTGAACCTGGATAAAAAATATTTTCTAGATTTGGAAAGGAAGGTGCGAGATTTTTTGTGGGAAGGGAAGAAGGCAAGAATTGCATATAAAACGCTGCAAGGGAAAAGAAACATGGGCGGCTTCGGATTACCGGATTGGCAATTATATCAGAACGCGGCCAAATTAGTATGGATCAAAGATTGGGTCACACTACAAAATAAGAGAATTCTGACATTAGAAGGCCACGATCTACAGGCAGGCTGGCACGCTTATCTATGGGGTCCAAAGAATAAAAAGAAATTACATTTTCACAGACACAAATTAAGAGAGACTTTGATCCAAACATGGGAAGAAATTAGACAAAGATTTTATACCAAAATTCCGATTTGGCTTTCAATTACAGAGGCGTTGCTTGCTGCTAATAAAAGGGATATTGGAAAATTTGGCACGTACAAAGACATACTAGATGGAAATGGTACCCTTAGACCTCGAGAAACTTTAAATAATCAAGGCTTTAATTTGGACTGGTGGAGCTACATGCAGATAAGCTCTAGATATCAAAAAGATAGGGATCAATTTGGGATAGAGATGAAGTATAACAATTTAGATAAAATTATCCTGGGAATGGAAAAGAAAATGCTAGCCAGATTCTATAACCTCTTATTAGGCGAAGACAGAGCAGAAGGGATAGCGAGGAACCAACTAAGCATTTGGGAAAAAAACATTGGCCACAGATTAAATTTTAATGATTGGGAGGAGGCCTGGAATAGAAATTATAATTTTACTAAATCTGTTACTTATAGGGAGAACCACTACAAAATATTTCACAGATGGTATCTAGCCCCAGCTAGATTAGCAAAAATATTTTCTAATGCCTCAGGAATTTGTTGGAAGTGTGGAAAGGAGATTGGCACCTTCTTTCATATGTGGTGGTCCTGCTCAGAGACAAAGAAGTTCTGGACAAAAATACGAACCTGGCTGCAGGAAATAGTAGAAGAAGATATAGAATTTTCTCCAGAAGTTTTCCTATTGGGAATGACGGGAGACGGGCTCTCTAAGGACAAGACACAACTAATAATACATATCATAACAGCGGCCAGATTAACCTTCGCAAAATATTGGAAGGATAAACAAGTCCCTCCAGAGGTGATTATAATAAATAAAATTTTGGAATGTGCAGAAATGGCGAAATTAACCAGTATGCTCAAAGATGAGGAAAATTCAAAATTTAAGGCAGTATGGCAAAGGTGGTACATATGGTGGAATAATAGAATATGACTATAAGGATATATCTATTTCTAAAAATGATTAATAATAATGATTGATTTGAAAATACTTACTGTGTATATATTGTATATATGTAATTGCACGATACCTCAGATGTTACCTGAGATTTGATATTTTATTTTTTAAAAAAACCTTTTTTAAAACTCAATAAAGTATTATTAAAAAAAAAAAAAAAGATGAGCTGAGGTCTAATGACTACAGATGACTCAAATTCGTCTTCTTGAAGTCCCCAATGAACCCTCTGATTGATTCTTGAAACTGATGGCAATGGGACTTTCCATTTTAAGACAAAAAACTGGATAACTAGCATATGCTTTAAATAGTCATAGCACACTTAAAAAGAACCCAAAAACCTACCATGGCTTATCTCTAAAATCCATCCCTTTACATACCGGTAGGTGTGATGTGTTCCTAGCCCCTTACATGAATTCATTCCCAAAAATGTTAATTTTGACTCTTGGCTAAGAAATGTTGCTCATCTTGTTGTAGGACAAGAAAAACAAAATTTCATTTTATTAGCAAAGGTAAGAAAGCAATTATTTTAAGTTTCAACCAGGTCCAGTCAATTCAATAGCTATATACTTGGTATCAATGGGAAGCCATTTTTGTACACGGAATGTATATCAAACACCTAAGCACTTCATGTTGTTGTTAGTTGCGAAGTCAGGACCGACTCATCGCGACCCCATGGACAACGTTCCTCCAGGCCTTCCTGTCCTCTACCATCTTCTGGAGTCCATTTAAGCTCATGCCTACTGCTTTAGTGACTCCATCCAGCCACCTCATTGTCTGTCGTCCCCTTCTTCTTTTGCCCTCAATCTTTCCCATAGTGCCCATAGCACTTCATAGTTACGGTAATTCTTTAACCAACATGCTATCTCAGTTTCTAATTCAAATTATAAAGTATTTGGCTATGGCTAAAATTTGCATGGTTACTCAGATGCATACTGGAAATAAGATGATTAAATAAGTGATAGTTAAATAACACTTATGTTTTCATAAGTATTAACAGCTACAATTCGTGATGAGGAAAAATGCAATCTGGAAAATATTAACTATCATAGAAAACATTTCATCAGTTCCATAATTAAATGAAATATTTTGCTTTGCAATATTATCATACTGTGGAGTTAGTCACCAAAATGTTATGAAAATATTTTAATGAAGGTTGCTCTAATAAAGATTAATACAGTGTGGCTTTATGAGTTACATCCAAAAGGGTGTTATATAAGATTGTTATGAAAGATGGGTATAATGAAAAAGATCATTTTTCCTTTCTAAGCTGTTTTAAACTCACTAAGCTGTTATTAATCTTGATATTAAACCATTAAAAATCAGACTATCTAACAGGCAATTTTCAAATATATCTAAAAAGTGCAGTTTCTCCTTATGATTTTTTTTAAAAAAACTGCAACATTTGGCTCCTCAGCTAGGCAAGAATTTGATTTGCTGTACCATTGCAAATACAATTTGTGTATACAATCCAAGGAACAAGATGTCAAATCCAAAGCCAGGTATGTAATTTCATTTGTCTCTTCTCTGGACATAAATTTTTAAGCCAATACATCGGAACAGAGTACATAAGAATATACCCTAAGTGCTACAGGTGAATGATTAGGCTAGTAGTAGACAATTTGTACCCCTCAGCCTCACGCAGCCCTTTCACTTCTGCTTAAATTAAGCATCATATCCAAGGCCATGCTGCTGAACAATACCATTATATCTCCATTTTTGTACTGCAAGTTAATAAAAATTAATAAGCAAAATCTAAAATATGTTCACTAACTCTCCCTCAGATTTAATATATTTATTTTACTAATGTAGAAAACACAACTTTGGATGAAACACAAATGGATGAAAATTTCAGCTGTACCAATTTAATCAACATGACTTTATTAACATGAATGTAACCATTAGGAATCTTTTTTTTTAAAAAAAAAAAACTATCTCCAATGTTGAATAAGCATGTCTGTATATGGCCTATTTGTGGAAATTGATCCATATCTACTAGCTTCCTTTGGTTCATCTCACTGTGTATGCTAATGGTGTAGTGAATCAAAGCAGTATTATTTTATTTATTTAAAATGATTACATGCTGGTTTTCTAGTGTAGTTCAGGGTGACTTAGAGTTAGTACGAATTAAGTTCATTCACAAGATAAACAAAAACAGGTTGACAAATTATTTTAAAATCCATCTGCTTCATGACCCAAAGCAGTTTGGCATTGTTTAAATAAACTTTCATTTTATTAGCCTTTATTCAACCTATCACTGCTGCCAGCTAATGATTCAGAATATTAATAAGTTCTCTGTTAGTACAAGAAAAGAATGAATAACGCTGGTGACAACATATCCCAAATCCCTTGCAGATTTTTCCAAGTGGTTTCATTTATTCAGATAATAGAAAATCAGATGACAGTGAACAAAATCCACAGCACAGCCATTTTGACCAGAACCATTGCAAAAATGACACTATTGGTACTGAATGCTATTGCGATGCCCAGCAGAATTAAGCAGTCCTTCTCCTGTTTACTATAATTGCCAGCGTAACTCATTCCTCAGATTACTCAAAGATTTCTCAGTCCATTCAAAACTGGAACCTGAAGTTCTAGATAATTTATCTCTTTCATGAGCTGAGATGCATTATTATTTCTGTCTTCAGTGCTAAGAAAGATTTTAGGATCTATTGTTGTGGCCTGTCAGCGGCCTGTGCAGCTAGTAGCTGATTCCAACAGCGAGAAGGCTGGTGTGGTGCTTCGCCAGCTGCCTGTGCAGCTGGCACTCGAGTCAGACAATGAGGAGGCTGGAGAAGATGTGGTGCCAGAGGCAGGGATTCAGCCAGGGCCTTCAGAACCTCCAGAAGCTCCCATAAGTGAAGAGGAAGAAGAGGAGGAGCCTCTTCTCGATGCACGAGCATATAGAGCTGTTAAAAGGCAGGAGTGGCTCCTCAGGAGGAGGTCTGGAGAGTAAGGCTTGGGGCTAATTGGCCACTCCCCTAGCCTATTTAAGGAAGGACGATGACTGATGCAATTTGCAGGAAACAACTTCATTCATATTCCTTCGTGTCTTGATTCCAGAAACGTTTGATTCAGCTCTTGTTGTTTGTTGTCGTGTCTTTGTTTCTCTCTCATCAGTTTTCCTGCAAATTGCTTCTGAGCATTCTGCCAACCACAGTAAGATTATGGTTATCTGAAATACTGTGCCTCAGAACTGAGTTATTATTCTTTGAATTCTTGTTGGCTGTTAATGAAGTTAAATTAACAGCCCTTGTTCAGAAAAGACTGATTTAAAATGTACTTGTGTTCGAACAACTACTAAGAAAGCTTAGTAGTAATCCTTAATTAGTAAACTAAGGTTTGTACGGACTTTTTGTGTGCTGCGTTCTTTGGGGTCCATAGCTGGGGCAGAACATCTATAGACTTCTGTATATGCATATTCACCCTGATGCCTACAAAGATTGTTTTAACAATGAGCAGTTCTATCACATGATCTCATAGCCATATCTCCTTCTCCATGTTTTAGTGAATGTATAGACTCATTATGAACAAACCATAGATTTGTTTAATGATTTATCTTTCCAAATGTGATGAATGGAACCAGATCAGCGAGGTATGAACCTGACCTTTTTCTGCAATTTTTTTTTAGAAAGCCTCATGAAGCTAGATGAATATTAAACAATATACATCTATTATGTAATTATAGGACCAATATCTAATGGTCTCTTATTTATTTTATTAATATAAATTTTTATATTAATTTATACTGCATAGCAGCCCAGTCAGCAGACTGTTGGAGTGCAATAATCCAGAGGACCCCAACCTCTGGGCCGCAGCCCACAAGTGGCCCATGAGGTGTTTGCAACCGGGCCACAGAAGTGGTGGGCGAGCATGCATGCACGAACATCCCCACTTGTGTGAACACCGGGCAAGCATGTGCATAGCATGCATACTCCATTTACGTAAGTGGCGTGCATGCTGCTTGTGCAAATGGAATTGTATGCATGTGCTCGCTGGCCTCTCACAGAAAACCATCCTCTCCCTCCCTGGCTGATTCGCAAAGCCGTAAAGGTTGGGAACTCTGCAATAATCAATAAAAAATAATACTTATGTAAAAATAGGCATTTAACAATGAATCTTAAATAGAGATTGACTAAACTAAAATATATAGTATGCAATATAATTTTGATTGGGACCATCCAGAGTTTATTATAAGATGGGTGGCTACATAAATGCATGCATGCATACATACATACATGATCCCCAAGCAGAGAGAGAATGAGTACATTCAATCTCAATAATGGAGCATATCTAAACAAGTCTCCAAGTCCCTAGGTCTGATGATAATTTGGTGTTCTGAAGAGACTAAAACCTACATTCATATCTTCCATGTTTGACTGCCACTTTCCAATGTTTCATGAAAGCATCGTATTACGGAACAATGTTAGAATGAGATTGAAGTTTATCAGTATTCAGACATAGATTCTTTCATACACAATTCATGAATGCAATTTTAGTAATAATATTGACTTGTAAATTCATTAGGCTTATTATGGTTAAATAGTCTTCCAACTGAGATTTGAAAACAACATACTTCAAGTACAGGAGCAATAGATTTGTAAAATACTAATAAATAGCACATCAGTTCACAATTGTTTATCTGAAGCATGTAATTCATACTTCAATTTTAGAAGTACATGCATTTTATATTGAGGAGGGATCTACTTATTAAGAAGTTTATCAGGAACTAGACTGCAAAAGCAACAACAGTGGAAAATATTTTTAGCAAATAAATCTGTGTCATAATAAAAGTTGCCAGAATATGCTACAGCAAGTCTATTAACCTCTCAATATTGTCTCTATAAACAATGACACATAATATTTCAATAGAAAATTCTGTTATAACCAACAGAATACTCCAGCATCTGAACTTGATATTTTTCTGTCTGTAACAGTGTCTGTCTCTTTTCATGACTTTTGTATTTGTTCTCACCTATTAGTTGTTTTGAAATTGTGTAAAGTCTATCAAATGAATTACTGTGTTCAGAATCCATGATAAATATTGTATTTGTCAAAAGGCCAGTGGTTTTGCAAAATACACTATTTTTATATATTACTCTCGGTTAGTTTTGAGAAACTTTAAAGTCCTTGTCCATAACCTGAACTGAATCAGGAACCAAAATATTAAGTCAGAATAAATTTCAACAATCTGGATATTCTGGAAATGATTTGAACCTGCTTGGCCTATGAAGTAAATCAGTTTCCTAGGATTGTGAGTTTAACCACATGCTCGTTAAATCCATGCTCTTCCTGGCTTGCTAAGGTGACCAGGTGGTTGTTATGTGAGAAAGTTCTAGTAGTGGTTCTTCTGTGAGTGATAAGGCTATTCCAATACCTCATAAGGAAGCTGTCAGCATTCTGATGCTGCCATAAAAAGGAGGAGACGAGACTTGACTTTTCACCTACTTATTTTCTCTGTAGATAATATCCCCTAGGAGATGGGAGGGGAGGGGGGAACATTCCTGTGGGGTGAGGTCAGAAGCTGCGGAGACTGACTTGGAAGATGGCCAATGAGAAGATGAGAATTGGGGAGCGGAAAGGGAAGGGTTTTGGGGTCAGAGGGTTAGTATTGGCTACGACGAAGTCAGGGCCAGATCTGTTGTACTCAATAAATGGAATATTTCAGCAAAGATTAATTGTTTGGGAGTGCAATTTATTTGAGATGGCATCAAAACCTGACAGAAGCCTTGTTTAGCCTACTTCTCAATGGACCCATTCCATTTCCCACCATTCAGTCAGAACTGAAGCAGGTCTTAGATGAGAAGCAAAATGTTTTCAAGGAGGAAAAAAACCAAGAAAGTCCCATTATTCTTTGGAAAAGCAGCTTTGGTACAAAAATCTTTCTACAAAACAATTAATATAACCAATCAAACCAAATATTCCTTGTTAGACAAGAATATTAAATCAACTTGAAGGAAAGCTATATGGGCAGTGCTGTTTTAGGTTTGAATTTATTGGAGGGGTTCATATTACATTTCAATGGCAAGACAAGACAAGAGCACCTATATTAAATCCTTAGTTTAATCTTGCTACAAGGAAAGCAGTCTTTCTTTGTACAAATCAACTTTATTTTCCAAGAGATGTTGTAGTGACACTGTGCTTTAGTGGTCTTGGGAACCAAAAAGTACATTTATCTCAGAATAGACAACAGCAATGGTGGTCTCATCACTTCTTGCTCCTTGTTGCCTAGAGAAATAGATGACAGCAGAAGAGAGAGAGCCCAATGAAGGTCTTCACCTTCTTAAGGCCACACCTCCTGTTGTCATTCAACCTCTCCTGTAGGAGCAAATCAAGCCCCTCGACCTGAATCACTCCTGCATTCTGTTATATACATTAATTTACTGAAGCAAGCTTACTACCGGTATGCATTGAATAATACACAGAAGAACTGGTTGTGAGTCTAAACAAAATTTACCATCCAAAAACCATTCAGAAAAGACTGGAAAGACAGAGTTACCTTGGTTACTTTGCTTTCTCATTATTCTGAAACATCAGAAACAGTTATTAGAAATCCTTAACTACAGGAGAAAGTTAAATTCATTCTGCTGAATTTGTTCATTTTGTGCAGCACGGCTCATTTGCCGGTGAAGTAAATGCAGCAAAGTGATTGCATTTGCAATACTGTATGCATATTTTGAGAGTTTATGAATTAAGGAAGAAGGCCAGTTTTCATTTTCATTTATCTGAACCTCTGTTTATAAAACTGTGGAAACTAAATGAGTACATTGTAAACTTTTCCCCCAGCTGGAAATATAAATATTTTCTTCTCTGGAAAGACTTCTGGCTGTTACAACAGGAAGTGATCTAATGTTTCATTTATTGGCTGAATATTGCTAAAAGTTTTGATTTTAATTTGAATCATAAGTAAATTGACTGTGTTGCAGGTGCAGCATTTTACACAAGGAGTTGGAAAAGAGCAGCAATAGGTTGGAAAAGTAGATTGAATCCTCCAGGACCATAATATTAATTAAGAAGATTCCCATGGCAACAAGGTAACCTAATCTCATTTCTTCAGAGATCAAGCTGTTTCAAAGGTGCACCTCATCCTTTCAAACTTCTTTTCACATTTAAAGCTCACCATTTTCAGCCTCTAATTATAGGGTAATTCATGTGTGAACACCCTGGCATGGATTCTTGACAAATACTATCTCAATTTCAAAAAACCGAATCAATTTCCTGTGCTCAGTACCATAGTATATGGTAAGCATAAACACCCACAAAGAACCCACACAGATGAAGATAGTGACCTGTTTCACATATAATCCCAAACTATCATTTATTTAAACTTAGTTTGTTGAATAAATCAGGTCCAATTAGCTGGAATGACACACCATGCTAAGCCATAAAATGTGGTTTTCATTCCACAAGACTGAGTTCACAAACTTCTAAATCAAAATAAAAGAAATTACATTATGATTTAGCACAAAGAGGTGAACACAGCCACTTTAGGTTTTCTGGTTGGTTAGCTTTGTAAATTTAATACATAAAGGTAAAGGTAAAGGTTTCCCCTTTCCAGAAAAATGTTTCATAGAAACTATAGAACTATAAAATTAATAGTTTTAATGGCTGAAGTTGATGAGAATTATACTAACACCAGAAAACAGATGATTCTCCCTTAGTTCAGTCTCAATAGTTATAGATCAATCCTTCTTCACTAGATTAACACAGACTAACAGAGTTGGAAGGAATCTTGGGAGTTTTATAGTCAACCCCAGTGGTGAAATCCAATTTTTTTTACTACTGGTTCTGTGGGCGTGGCTTGGTGGGCATGGTATGGCTTGGTGGGAGTGGCTTGGTGGGCATGGCAGGGGAAGGATACTGCAAAATCTCCATTCCCACCCCACTCCAGGGGAAGGATACTGCAAAATCCCCATTCCCTCCCCACTCCTGGGGTCAGCCAATGGTGGTATTTGCTGGTTCTCTGAACTACTAAAAATTTCCACTACCGGTTCTCCAGAACATGTCAGAACCTGCTGGATTTCACACCTGGTCAACCACCTGTTCAAGTAGGACACCTTATACCATTCTGGGCAAATGTCTGTCTAATCTCTTCTTAAAAACTTCCAGGGATGGAGCACCTACAATTTAAGAATAATTCTTTATAAAGAATGACTTTTTAACTAAAGAAGTAATATATTCAAGAACAAAGAATATGGAATGCTATATAGGATTTTAATATATATGTGTGGACAAAGTATTTATAATTTGTTTCTCTATCTTACCAAAGAGTTCAGGATGATGACAAATATTCCTTCCACACGTTTTCTTCGCAACAAACTTGTAATGAATATTAATGTAATATTTATAACCCAGACTCCAATAGCTGAATCGAGATTTGAACCCAGGTCTCTCCAGTATTGAAAAATGCTATATCATACCTGTCTGTAATCAAGCATATCAAAATACCTATCTTTCTGCACTAGTTAAATCAGTATTTTTTTTCCAACCACAAGTATTGCTTTTTACAGCATTATTCATTTTTAAAATCCTACACGTGTGTGTATGTGTGTAAACATATACATGAAGATTCCATGAATCTACATAGAAACTATATTCCCTTCTCCCTAAAAGTAAATTCAGTTTCAAAAATTAGTAGCAAGGAAAAGGGCATAATTTTTCATATGCTGTAAGGAATGCTGTTATATATTTTATGTCCAATGGTGTTGACTAACAGTCACCAAATTTCACTTGCTTATTTTTTTTTATTTGCAAAATAAAACCGAGATCTCCCCTGATAGATGGGATATTAACATTTCCTCTTGCATTTGGAAGAACTAGTAATTTTTCCATTTTTTAATATACACACAATGTTTGCTTCAAAACCTCAGGAGATTTTGTCCATCTCCTAATTGCTTCTCCACACCCATGCAGCTGGATATACAAAATGTTCTTTATCAAATCTCTCTCAAAAACAGTTTTGCACATATATACATGAATCACAAATGCTAAATGTTTTGCTAGCTTTAAATAATGATGAGAAAACCCCTGACTTACTAGGGAAATTGGGCTCTTGAGGCATCCTGTTTTACATCTCTGTATAGGAGGGTGCCTTGCAGAAAGTTCATTGCATGTTCCACTCAAGGGATACAGATGTTCGCTATGTTAAAATAAGATGAAATGAAAAATCAAACAGTTCTTCAACAGGAATCACAAGACCCAGACTGTAATAAACACTACTATCTCTTTCCTCAATAGCTGATCGGTATTGTTGCTGATAATTTGACCAGGGTGGCAAAACTGCAGCTTTCATTCCAAATTAGGATAAATTATGATGACATTGAAATGAAAGAAAAATATTAATGCAGATAGAAGAAAAAATGCAGTTGCCTTAGTTGCCTTAGGTATCCATGGGGAAATAATGAGCTTCTTATACCACATATAAGCTTCTTATACCACATATTTTCATTGTTACACTATTTCTCATTATATCAACATAGGACTTGAATTAATCTCTCAGCAATTCCAAAATCAAACCTCAGCAATTTCAAAATTACTGAAAGAGGTTAGGTTCCTTAAACAAGGAACCTAATTAACACACTATAGTGATAAGTGCATTTGCTCATACCTATATTTCCCCCCCCTTTCATATAACAAATTGTCAGTGTGTGAGAGTTCATGAATTGGGATAGACATGGTAACAGGTCAGCCAATGGGGACTGTTTGGTGACCCAGACGGCTCAGAGCCTGGGCGTAACTTAGGTTCATTGATCTGTATATATATGAGTGCATCTCTGTATTATATACTGTAGCTTCTGTGATTATTGATTCTGTATTTCTGGATTCTGAGTTCTGGTTCTGGTTTCTGCTGTATGGTATTGTATATAAAGAAGTTTCTTATTATAAATTAATCCTGCTGAATTGTTTATTTGTGTGATGGTTGGATTGCTGAAAACTCTAACACAAATTTATGACACAAACATTTAAATGAGAAATGGGTTACTTTCCTAGCTTGTTAACTATTAATCATTAAAAAGTAGAAATAACTTCTAAAGATGGAAAAGAATTATTCAGCTACTGTAACTGTTCAGTTCCAAAATTATACTTATTCTTTCTGCATATTGACAAGAAAACATGTGTGTACATGCACATATTATGAAAAATGTAACATAGTATGCTTATTTTTCATCAGACAAGCAGAAAGTTTACATGTGACCTCTGTGGGCTAATGGTAGTTGCCCAGAATTAATAGCTTGATTTCTGCCATTTTGAAATATTAAATATTGGAAAACCAAAAGTATCCTAAATGGTTTTAAAAATTATTCAGAACAAATAAAAAAACCACTAATCTTTCTACCATCAAACCAAGAAAAATGCATAAAATCATCAACTATCAAAACTTACCCAACTGCTTTACGAAACAAATTAGTATACTGTTTCAACTGACCCAAACACAAAGGTGGAAAAAAAGAAAAACGGAAAGAATTGGCTAGGTAAATTATCCAAGGAAAAGCTGTAGAAATGGTAGAATTGGCTGTAGTATTCAGCAAAACCAGGGGTGAAATACTTCTGGACTGGTTTGGCCAAACCAGTAGCGATGGCGGCATGAGGCTCCGCCCACCAGCCCAGTCGTGGTTACTTCCTGGTTTTAACCAGGAAGTAACCTGATTTTTACCCTCTGTGCATGAGCAGAAGAGTTTGTGCATGCGCAGAGGGTCCAGGTGTGCACGTGACACATGCACACACTTCTGAACCAGTTGGGAAGGTAAATAGATTTTACCCCTGAGCAAAACTAATTATGTGGTGGGTGTGAAAATAGGACAGAAGGAAAGTAGAAAAAGGGGGTGATTATAATTACTTCTTCTAGAGTAAGTGGACTTAAAAGAATGGAACAAAACAGTATACTGTGGAATGTATTAATCATAGCCTAATATAAACTAACTGCAAAATAAAAATACAGTTGCCAAATACAAGGAAGATATTGAAGGGCAATAAAAATGCACGTTGACATAATACTTAGATATAGACGATCAGCTGGGTAAACAACTACAACTAAAATAAGAGAGCTACAGAATCAACAGTGTCTAAAAGCTGATTAGACAAACCGCAGCATATTGTACAAACAGTGGAACAGTATTTAGCAACATTCAATGAAATAGATTGATCTGGAAATAACAGTCTGAGATAAAAATAATCAGAGGAACCCAGCTGTTTAACTAAAAAATGGACATTGTAACTCCTACTATGCATTAACACAGTTTGGAAAGTACAATATAACATGATCCAGCATTTCAATTGCACTTCTACTCTGTTGAAGACTGATTACATGGGAATTACTAGGTAAGCGTCTATTACTTTTTTTTATAAATAGGAATCAACATAGCTAGGTCCCAGCCATTGAGGATTTAAAATCTGCAGTTTATAAACATGAATAGGGAAGAAAGATTGAAACACACCAGGCAAAGCTATTACCAGGGTTCTGAGTATTGGTAAAATCCCAGGCTGAAACTTGAATCAGTTTTAATTGCTTGACCTAAATAGGTAGTCTCAAAATCTGCCACGGGAGGTCATAGGGAAGTGGGCATTGTTCACATCTTAAATCTTTATTCAGAAAAGATTATTCCTCCTGTGCATATAGTGGAAATGGTCCTCCTAAAGAAAGCCAGAGATGAAGAATGAACTGTAGAAGGTAGAAGGTACCAACTGAAAAGTTATATTTTATACAAAATAGAATTGAATTCTTGGATTAGGAGCTATTACAGGAGTCCTTAATTTACAACAGTTCATTTAGTGACTGTTGAAAGTTACAACAGCACTGAAAAAAGTGACTTATGATCATTTTTCATACTTACAACCATTGCAGCATTCCCATGGTCACATGATCAAAATTCAGACACTTGGCAACTAGTTCATATTTATGACGGTTGCAGTGTCCCAGGGTCATATGATCCGCTTTTGTGACTTTCTGACAAGCAAAGTCAATGGGGAAGCCAGTTTCACTTAATAACCGTGTTACTAACTTAACAACTGCAATGATTCATTAACAACGGAAAGGTTGTAAAATGGGGCAAAACTCATTTAACAGATGTCTTATTTAGCAACATTAATTTTAGGCTCAATTGTGGTTGTAAGTTGAGGACTACTGTAACCGGTACCATGCCTCCCTCATTGCCCATCTCTTTACTAATCTGTAACTCCTTCACCCTCAAAAGATCAGTGCTGACTGCACATGTCTGTAATCAAATATTGCTCCAGAAGAAACATCTCAAAGACAGTTCTAAACTGTCTTTTGAGGCTGTGGAGAAAATAATTAATGGGAATTCCTGCCATTTCTTGCCTCAGAAGTAATTTTTTTAAAATAAAAAAAGATCTTACTGATGCTGGAAAAAGTTATTTCATATACAAGAAAGCAATACTTTATTCTCTTATCTTTTTGGAGTTTTTCACTGCAATTTTTGTTGTGGATGCCAGAAAAGGTAAATAGTGTATTCTCCCTTTTTTTCCTCTTTCCTGATTGTGTCCCCCTTTGCCTGTTCAGATTTCTGGTAATCCTGCTCGGATGTATCTTCCCCAAATGAAGCAAAGATGAGGCTATAGCATCTTGCCGAATAGTTCTTTGGCTGCTTTGAAAGGCATGTTCCTCCACAGTAGCCTTCTTTGTTGTTATT
This sequence comes from Pituophis catenifer annectens, assembly GCF_029215685.1. Lineage (NCBI taxonomy): Eukaryota > Metazoa > Chordata > Lepidosauria > Squamata > Colubridae > Pituophis > Pituophis catenifer. The sequence continues at coordinate 37,266,203 of NW_027256883.1, forward strand.
GTTGTTTGGTTGCCTGTCACAAAAATAGACACACACACCCTTTGTGGATCTGCATAACTTGACTTTCCAGGATTTGTTTGGAAATCAACCAAGACTTATAGACTAGAGTGCAAAACTGGGATGTAAAGTCAATTAAGAAACACTGTGAGATAAAAACAAGAAATAGCAAGTCGCCAACTAACTGGCCAAATGTTCCTACTCCCACATCTCAATAAGGAAGAGTTGGACTTTGCACAGCACCATAGAGAGTGAAATGGTGTTTACAGCTGCAGGAGAACTGAAGCTAACAGCCTTCATGATATCCATTATCTAAAACTTTAGCTTGGAAAATCCATGAAAATTGTGATACATCAATGGTGTATCCTTAGCCATTTTACCTCAAATGTAGCTACGCGTGTGCAAATTAATAAGTCAATACAACTGAAGAGTATAAATCTAGAAATACAACTTATTTCACTTTCCATTACAGGTTCCATATTAACATATGTACAAAATTGAGCCTTAAATTTATGTTGTTAAGTGAGAAAACTGTTAAGTGAGTTTTGCCCCATTTCACAACTTTTCTTGCCATATTTGTTAAGTGAATCACTGCAACTGTTAAATTAGTAAAATGATTGTTAAGTGATTCCGGTTTCCCAATTGACTTTGCTTGTCAGAAGATCACAAAAAGGAGTCACATGATTCTGAGACACCATCATAAATGTGAATCAGTTGTCAAGCATCTGAATTGGAGGTGGGTTTCAGTAAGTTCTCACCACTTCTGGAGAACCGGTAGCGGAAATTTTGAGTAGTTTGGAAAACCGGTAGTAAAAATTCTGACTGGCGCCACCCCCATCTATTCTCTGCCTCCCAAGTCCCAGCTGATTGGGAGGAAATGGGGATTTTGCAGTAACCTTCCCCTGTCACGCCCACCAAACCATGCCAATCAAGCCATGCCATGCCCACCAAGCCACACCCACAGAATCAGTAGTAAAAAATTTTGAAACCCACCATTGAATGCAAATCACATGACTATTGGGATGCTACAACAGTCATAACTGTGAAAAGTGGTCATAAGTCACTTTTTTCAGTGCCATTATAATGTCAAATGGTCACTAAACAAACTGTTGTAAGCTGAGGACTACCTGTATTATATGTACTCGTCAGTTAATATTAGAAAATACACTATTTTCATAGAGTAGAAAAAAATGTTTCTTTCAGATCTTTTTTCTCTTAGCTTTTTGATATGATAGGGACATTCCAAGGTGAGTTCCTTGTTTATTCTGTGACGAAACATTCTTCAACAAAGAATTATCATGAAAAATAGTCTTATTAGATCTTCAGAATCACATAAATAAGACCTTTTTGCTTCGCGTATTACCAGAAAAGCCTGGGAAGTATTTTCACAGTCAGGTGTCACTGTAGTCTAATATCTGCTAAATTAGAACTTTTTTGGACTGGCAAATACAGTGCAATTCTTGTGCCAGCAACATTTCTGTCTGAGAGCTGAGCCAATTTCTATATCATCAAAAGAACGATGACTTTATTATATAACCTTGGATTTATTCTGATCAAAATTAAGATATGTCATCCTAGTAATATATTAATAGCACTAAGAATAGAATTATCTAAAAAAAAGAAAACTATTTGAAGCAAACATAAAAGCACCTATTGTTCTAAACCTTGGAAGTGTATTTGTTAGAATATTGAATTTAGTAGCTGGAACAGTAAAATATACATTAGGCCAAAACACACAGGTGTAATTGATTAGTTAGAGAGTGCTCATGCATGAGGCAATCTGTGCTATGATTGGTTGCTGTAAGTATAAAGGGGGAGTTTCCTTTTTCCCCCCACCTTTTTTTCTGTGTGTTTTGCATATTGTTTACCGTGATTAACCTCGTATTACCTACCATATTCCTGTATTCCTGACTATCTTGTGTTCTTTTTTTCTGAATGATGACAAAGGATTCTGTAAATTTAAATGTTAAACATATATATATATATATATATATATATATATATATATATATATATATATATATATGACTACAAGTTTGTGTTAGTGTCCCTGACTTCATCTGGGCAGCTGCTACATAATTCCTTGACAGTATTTAATTGTTAACCTATTTCCTTTATGAATAGCTTATAAAGTTCAGCTTTATACACCATGGTTAAATCATAATTTTAGTGATGAAGCTTATATTTTGTTAAGTCAGAGTCATATGAGAAATGTATGCTTTTCCACAAAAGGACAAGCACAAATATTATACTAACCCATTTCTCCTGATGAAGCACAACATAATACAGTGTGGCTGGATTTATGATTCAGTTCTCCCATCTTCTTATCCTTAAATAACTCGTATGTCCATGCCAATGATTGCTAACTTATTTCTGACCATTGTGTACTCTGGTTTCCATCATGTTTCAAACAGACCAATGCTACATTATGTTTAAAATACTAAAATAAACTTTCATTTTTTTTCTTCTTCTCAGGGTTCCTTTCTTCCTCCAACTGCAACTTCTTTGTTAATATCTACTAACTCCATGCTTCACTTAGGTATTTATTTAGGATCTCCTACCAGATGTGCCTCTTTGGGCACAGGGGACAAATTTGTGTTCACAGATTGGTCTGATGTGATTCATACTAAGTTTCTATCCAATCCAATTTCCAAAAAATAACAATAATAAATCTTTCCCTTAGGTCATGCAGTTACAGTATAGCTATTTGATATGTAATGAACCATATGCTGAAACAAATAGCCCCATTTTAAGAAAGGACACAAAGCCAAAGTCTATTCCACAAAATAAACGTTACTCCAATTTGATCATTGAAAAAAAATCCATTAAATTTTTATGCAGAATAAACTCACTTGCACAAAAGTTTTGATTAAAATAAGAGAGGAAAAGATGATGCTGTTTCTTTTTAAGCGCCTCATATAATAACAGGCACTTAGCATATTATTTAATTATAGTATTCATAAAAAGAGATCAAATTGCCAACATACGCTGGATCATGGAGAAAGCTAGGAAGTTCCAGAAAAAACATCTACTTCTGCTTCATTGACTATGCTAAAGCCTTTAATTGTGTGGATCACAACAAATTGTGGCAAGTTCTTAAAGAGATGGGAGTACCAGACCATCTTATTTGTCTCTTGAGAAACCTATATGCGGGTCAAGAAGCAACAGTGAAAACTTGACACGGAAACACTGATTGGTTCAAAATTGGGAAAGGAGTCTGGCAAGGCTGTATACTGTCACCCTGCCTATTTAACTTATATGCAGAGCCCATCAGAGATGGGTTTCAGCAGGTTCTGACCAGTTCTGGAGAACCGGTAGCGGAAATTTTGAGTAGTTCAGAGAACCGGTAGTAAAAATTCTGACTGGCCCCGCCCACATCTATTTTCTGCCTCCCAAGTCCCAGATAATCGGGAGGAAATGGAGATTTGACAGTAACCGTCCCCTGGATTGGGGTAGTAATGGAGATTTTACAGTATCCTTCCCCTGCCACACCCACCAAGCCACTCCCACAGAACCAATAGTAAAAAAAAATTGAAACCCATCACTGGAGCACATCATGAGAAAGGCGGGGCTAGATGAATCAAAAGTTAGAATTAAGATTGCCGGAAGAAATATCAACAACCTAAGCTATGCAGATGGTACCACTCTAATGGCAGAAAGTGAAGATGTACTAAAGAGCCTCTTGATGCAGGTGAAGGAGGAGAGTGTAAAAGTTAGCTTGAAACTCAACATTAAGAAAACTAAGATTATGGCATCCGGCCCTCTCAATTCCTGGCAAATAGATGGGGAAGAAATGGAGGTAGTGACAGATTTTATTTTCCTGGGCTCCCAGATCACCGCATATGGGGATTGCAGCCAAGAAATTAAAAGACGCTTGCTCCTGGGGAGGAAAGCTATGGCAAATCTAGACAGCATACTAAAAAGCAGAGACATCACCCTGCCAACAAAAGTGTGTATAGTCAAGGCTATGGTTTTCCCAGTTGCAACGTATGGTTGTGAAAGTTGGACCATAAGAAAGGCTGAGCGCCAAAGAATTGAGGCCTATGATGCTGGAGAATAGGATGGTAGAGGACAGGAAGGCCTGGAGGAACGTTGACCATGGGTCGGACACGACTTCGCGACTAACAACAACAAAAAAATCATGAAAACCTAATCTGCTCATATCTATGATATCTCTGCAATTACTATATCCATCTTCACATGAGCGTTTTCTTGCATTTTATTGCATAGTTCGAATATTACTACAGCAATACAAAACTGGTCTTCAATGGTAATTTATCACAGCAATGTCTGGATAGCATGTAAGAAACTATAAATCACAAATATGGAAATGGCCTGAGAGTTACTTATGACAAGCTATTATCAGACTTCACAAGTGCAAGATTGCACTTGTATAAACTGAATGATTCTAAATATCAATTGTCATACTGATTTATAGATATAAGTTATTTAGTGACTCATCCCTTTCTCTAAAAGACTGCAGCTATTATGCCATGATGCTACTATTTTTCTTGCATAGAAACAATATTCACATGCACATGCAGAACATATGTTTTCATCTCTCCTTCAGCAAACAGACTAGCACTCTAACAGATTGTAAAAGAGCTAGGAATAAATTCCATCACATTCTCTATTTCTGTTCAGTCCAGATGTGTGAACTCTGAGATATTTTTACACTTTTATACGGGGTTCCTTTTATCATTGATAATGTGACATACACCTGCAGGATTCTGCTAAATTTTAGAAGCGGGCATTTATTTATTTTAACTAGTCTGTGTTCTCATGGAATCCTTCCAGCCCTTATTACCTGTGATCCCTAAGCTAATTTCACATATAAGAGACTGTTTTCTGAGATATTCCATCAAAGTGATACGTGTCATCATATTGCTTCAAATGATATGCTTAGTGCCTAAATGCCAGGTCTCAGTTACAGAATTTTATCTAGAGAGATGAAAGATATAACACTGTTTTCTGCCATTTGAAATCCATTCTTACTTTGCCAACTTGGTAAAAAAAAATATTAAAGGACCCATCTTAAAATCAAAATATAAACAGTTGGATTAGCTCCATAACAAATTTTAATTGGTGGCTCCATCTATCTCCCAGTATCATAGAGAATAAAATAAAAGTATACAAAATGGCACCACCATTACTGAACAACAAGTGCCTACATTGGATTCAAATACCAATTACCAAAAAACAGCTACACTAGTAATTTTTCTGTACAGTATAAAACTTGTTCATTCTATGGCAAGTATCAGTATCTCATATCTTAGAACATTTCTCTATCTGTCTTTCATGGCAATACTGTTGCAGCCATGCCTTTATCCTTGTAAGTTTATTAACTGATGTAACAGGCCAGGAATCATGACTGTTCAGAATGTTGGCTTTTGTATTATCTCTACAAGCTAACTGCAAAAATAAGGTGGCAGATTAAATTCACAGAATTAATTCTACTGGAAAGACCAAGTAACAATAGACGTTTGGGGACCTAGTCCATCTAGAGCTGAAACTGGAACTGGAACGGTGCTGGTTCACTCAATGTTGAAAAAACATATTTTCTCCTTTAAAATGAAAACTGGAAAGGAGGACCTTTATTTGCTGTAAGAAATGGACAATAATAGCACATTTATTGAATTAAAACACAGCCTAATTGCTTGGTAAAACCAATATACCAATAAAATGATTGTGGATTGTAACAGAACACTTTAATGTTATGTCAAGTCTGATATAAATATTTCAAAGACTGATATAGTCCATTTTTCCCTGCCACAACTAGCCCTTGAGCCTTTAGGACCAGATGTGAATAGCGACATTTGTTTAAACTTTTAAGATTGAAAGCATTGGGAAGCTGAAATATGTGTACTTTTTCACCTTGTAAATAACCATTTACCATTCACTGCTCTTTTTAAATGACACATTTATATTTATCTCTCTGCTATTGCCACAAAATGAATAGATAAATCATATCGAGACATCAGCCAAATTTTATGTGTTTTTGATTCCAACATCAACATGACTGCTCTTGTGCCTGTCCTACAAAAATTAATATATGGGCAACATGATTGGATGGAGAGCACCTAGAGTTTCCGGCATCAAATAAAATGTAAATTTAAAAAGCAAAATTAAAGTATAGATAGGTGGTAAGTGTATTGGAAGCAATACTGGATAACTAAATATCAAGGAAAGACAGGAAAATCACCCAAATAATAATTAATTATAATTAATTAACATTAATGGTTAACATATAGTTTTCTAGTAAATATCAATTGATTAGTAGGATATACAATTACATATCTATCTATCTATCTATCTATCTATCTATCTATCTATCTATCTATTTATCTATCAATCAGAGGTGGGTTTCAGCAGGTTCTGACCAGTTCTGGAGAACCAGTAGCGGAAATTTTGAGTAGTTCGGAGAACCGGTAATAAAAATTCTGACACTGGCCCTGCCCCATCTATTCTTTGCCTCCCGAGTCCCATGCCCATCAAGCCTCACCCACAGAATCAATAGTAAAAAATTTTGAAACCCACTACTATATATGTATATGTATGTAATTATATGTAATTCTGTTTTTTTTTAATATGACAAGTGGCTCAGCATGGCTAATAACAGGAAAATATAGCTATAGCAAGCCAGTTTTGTACCTCTTATAAAGTGAATGATGTCTGTTCCAAGGTTCCAGATATAAGAACATTCTCAGCATTGTTAAGCTTTCAGAAAAAAACACTGAGAAAGAACTATTCAATCCTTTCCTAAACTTATCAATTCCTCCATTATTTTTTCATTCTCTTGATAAAATATCTATTCCAGACATCATCTAAGAAGCATCTAGTTCTCCTCTCTTGTTTTTGTGCCACATCCAGAACTCTCTCCAATAGATTTAAACAATTAAAATTAATATTAAAGAGTTTGTTCCTTACAAGTGTAATGAATGAATGAATACATGTTCATACACAACGTAATGGGGAGGTGTCAGTTTTCATGTCAATAAATAATTCAATTTCAATTTGTAGTATAATTTTAAGGCAATATCTTATAGAATATGATTTTAATATCTGCTACGTATACAGGAATATGCAACATCAGGGAACTGTCTTCATGAACATCGCTTTCTAGAGTATATCATCAAAGACTTGATGAATCATTCTGTTGTGTGATTTACTTGTATCAGAAAAATACATGGGGGCTAATGTTGGTTTGCTTAACATAATTACTGATTCATATATCTCACCAAGCTCTAATGTGGTGTGTTTGGTTTCAATTCATTATGTATGAGAATCTAGACATGGTGGCTTATAGCCCATAGTTCATGGTTCACCATAATGTCATAATGATTCATCTAGTTAGTAAGTGTGAAAAAGACCAAACACGCATTACTTCACGCTTATGTAAGGCACATTTAATTTATTTTTTGGATCAACCTCCTAAAAGTATAACTGAATTAAATGTGTACAAAGAAACCAGCGCTTATTTTTTAATTTTCTACTGTTGTTTCTGGTTATTTCAATTTCCCTCTTGTGTATTCTGAATTAAATTTTAGGTCAAGTAAATATTCTTTGAAAGTATCATATAGATTGATAGTATTCCTACAATGACAATACCATTTGTACATATTCTGTTTCCATCCAGAGACATTGTTTGTTCTTAAAGTAGATCATAAAAAAATAAGGGAGGATAGAAGTCTTCTTTAAAAATATATTGATTTCTAGTCAAACCTTTTTAAAAAAATAAAGAAATAGAAAATTATTTTAAGTTTGAACATCTCTTAAATCATACAATACATAAAATTTCATAATTTTGTGGGCACATTTGATCCTTTATTCCCATCCATTTAATATAGATTTTAAAAAAAAAAAAATACTGTAAATTACACAGTGAATCCCAAACTGGTTTTCAAATCATACAATTGATTTTACAAGGCTTTTGAGTCTTTAAAAAAACTCTTAAAACAAACATATGGAGAGCAATGAGATAATCAGAATATAAATTATGCTTTAAAACAATTCACAGGTTTGCCTTCATATTCACATTATTATTATTACATAATAAAGGATTATGTAATTATGGATTACAGATTAAATAAATAAAATGTATAAGAATTATGTCATGAGAGAGTCATAGAAACTTCTAGTGCTGGAGTAATAAATATTTGTTTCTTTTGGTATCAATAAGCCACACAGTTTATATCATGCTGTATTTATTTTGGCAAAAACTTGCATATAAATTTTGCTATAAGTAATGTTTTTACTTCAGCGTATTTTGTGATCACATTAATGGCAGTTGAAAAAGAACTAGTTTATGCACCACCATCATTTTATACAAAACTTCACAGTATCAGCTCAAAAATAACCAAGCAATGAGTTTTCTACCAATCTTTATTTTTGTAAAATGCAGAATAATTAGCAAAAATAACCACACAGTTTCATAATTTATAGAATGATTCATTTCTATCTCTCTCATACATGTTAAAAAAGAAAATTGACTTGATTACTATACACATTCTTAGCAAATGGACCAACGTATAAATTCCAATAATTCTAACATGAAATATTTTAAATCTAATCTTAGGAAATTAATGTTTCCCATTGATTGACTGAGTGATTGATTGATCTGTTAAGGCCACCCAACTCCAAGAAGACTTTGGGCAGCATACAATGAGCCCAATACCAAGATTAAAAATTGATTAAAAACCACATAATTACCCAGACCAAAACAACATTCCCTAACATGCAAAAACTCAACAGGCCACCCTAACCCCAGGCCTGGGAAGACAGCCAGGTTTTCAAAGAATTCCAGAATGCAAAGAGAGTAGGAGCTATATATATGTCTGGGGAAATGCTAGAAGAAACATGATAAAAATTGTTATATGGGCATGGATGATACAGCTACAATATATTGCTACCAGGAGGAAGACAAGTATTTTTTTCTGTTAGACTAATATCATTTACTAACCCTCATTAATCATTCATCAGACTAGACTTGATTATACTCGCACTGGCTGTCACTTGAAAATTATATCTCAGCATGTTATACCATACTAGTTATTCAAGGTCTTCACACAGATTTATTGAAATTAAACTGTTGAGTGCAAAACCAATGAGCTGCTCTTTTTGTCTAGACTGAGGAATCCAGAAAAACATTTCATAAAATAATTTGAAAAGATGGAGTACAATGAAAGGACCTCTCTCCTTCCCATCTTCAAAATTTCACTTCAGTAGAACAGCTATCATTTAACAATGCAGTGAGTGGATTTAATGGGACCCAGAATTCCATTTTCTAAAGATCATATCAGAAGGTCTAATCAGAAGAGTGAGAACCTCATCAATAACTAAAATGTTCAGGAAAAGCTGTAAAAAGGAAAAGGTCCTTAAGTTTTCCATGTTTAAAACTATTTAGAGATTATTTAAACCATACCTCCCACCTCCAGTATCCTGTCATAACTAATCCCTTCATAGCCCCTACAATCCTGCCAGAATTGATGAAGTTTCTTGGATGAGAAACGAAATGTCATCTTCTTCTTCTTCAAGGAAAAACAATCTAGTTGCCTTTTGAAAAAGCACATTTGAAACAATTATGTCCTGAATGACTGAGAATTTATATATTTAGAGATTTAAACAGATGAATTATGATACTTATTGCCAGTGGTGGGATTCAAATAATTTAACAACCGGTTCTCTGCCCTAATCATTTCTTCCAACAACTAGTTCACCAAACTGCTCAGAAAGTTAACAACCGGTTCTCCTGAAGTGGTGGGAACTAGCTGAATCCCATCACTGCTTATTGCTCTTCAACAGGTTTTTGCCACCCTCTGACTTGAAATATGATCAGCATTTGTGTTGAAAATTTTTATTTATTTTTCCAATTTCCCCCCAATACTTTTCAACAGCTCTGCTGATTATGCAAAGATATCAGAATCTCATTTAAACATTTCAAATTGAATGTCAACTGCTTACATTCCATCACACATTGTAGTTGATCTGGGTTTTTTTAAAAAAAAAACATAGTGAAAACATCCTATTCCTGTGTTATAGATACCTAAAAGCACACTTTCTACAGCAAATCAATTTCTTGTTTTTATTTCTAGTACTTTTTCTATTTCTGTTTAAAGTCTCACTGGTTTTTAAGATAATGTTATGATGAGCGTTCTAAAACTGGACTTATTTGAATTTATGTCAAATAAATAGTATTATTCTTTAATTATTCTATTATTCTATTATTAACAGACTTGACCTGGTATCAGACATAAAGTATTTTGTCTTTTTATTAGCCACTGGCTTTACTAGCTTAATTGCTTTCAGTTTTGACTTACAAGTGGGTCAAGCCAGTTTAAATTTTCCATTGTTTAAAAGATAGGCCATTTTTCTATATCATATTACCATCTGAATGTTTAATATTACCCTCAATAATATATCTCTGCAAGTTACTAATGTATTAATAGGTCTGCTTATGGCAGATAATGTAGGCTATCAGGCTGAGCTGATCAGTGATATACTCAGAATGAAATAACAGGTATTGAAAGCTCACACTAAAATATTGATAATCCTATTTCAGGAATTAATCAGGAATGTAGACAGTTACTAACACTCAATGTTAATGGTCAAAGGAATAGTTTAATAACAGTAGACACCTAAGGTATCTATTAGGATTGTTAATACAAATAAATTGGGACAGAGAAAAATAACTCAGCATTAATTATGATATTTGGTCTAGATCAGGGATGTCAAACTCAATTTCATTGAGGACTGCATCAGGGTTGTGTTTGACTTTGGGGCCCAGATGGGCATGGCCAGGGTGGGTGTGGCCAGCTTGACATCACTCATGTCAGGGGGCACCTGTGGTGGCCCAGGTGGGCCTGGGGCAGGGGTGGATTCTACTCACCTACCGGTTCATAACGGGCCCTCCCGTGCGCACTTGCTTTACTCGCACAGAAGCTTCTGCACATGCGCAGAAGCGTTCTGATGACGTCGGGATCGGTGGGCAGAGCCTCCCTCCAGTTTTACTCCCGGTTCTATAGAACCAGTCCGAACTGGGGGCAACCCACCACTGGCCTGGGGGGAATCCTCCTGCAGCCCTCTGCCAGCAAAAAAGTTCTGTTTTTCCTGGCAGAGGCACCATGGACGGGTCCTTCACTATTTCCAGGGCAGCCCCACAGGCAAGAGCTAAGCACTCTGTGGGCCGGATTCTGCCACAGGCCTTGAGTTTTATACCCCTAGGTCTAGATGACTTCAGAAAAGCAGTATCTTTAAATCAATGCACATTCTTTGTTTGTGTGCAAGTGTGTTTATATGTCCAAGTCTATCTATCTGCAACCTCTAATAGGCAGTGTTTATTCAGGAAGCAAATTGGTATTCTTAGATCACCCTCATAAAATATCACTCAGTGACTGTACCAGTGATGGGTTGCTACTGGTTCTCTCTGGTTCTCTCTGTCTACTAAATGTAGACATTTAACTATTGTAATTAATATTTTCATTTTTTTTAACTTTAGATATTTCAAAATTAATGTTGACAATAATTATTATAAATTCATAAGTAATGTTGTAAATCGTTTTTATTTTTTATGATTGAATATTTGTTTGTGAGGTTAAAACCTAAAAATCTACCCAACCTAGGGCACATACAATTATTATTTAATTATGTTATTGTATTTCCTGTGTTTTTAAGAAATTGTTTTGATTATGTATGCGTTCATGTGTAAGTGAACGTGTCCGTGAAGAAGAGACCTGGAATAATATATCATTGCAAGAGTATGGGTAGTCCTTCATTTACAACCATTCATTTAGTGACCATTTGAAGTTACAATGGCACTGAAAAAATGATTCATAATCATTTTTCACACAACCATTGCAGCATTCCCATGATAATGTGATCAAAATTAGGATGCTTGACAATTGGCTCGTATTTTTTATGGTTGCAGTATCCCAAGGTCATGTGATCACCTTTTGTTATCTTCTAACAAAGTCACTAGTGAAGCCAGATTCACTTAATAACCATAGCAAGAAAAGTCATAAAATGGGGCAAAACTCATTTAACAATTGTCTTGCTTAATAACAGAAATGTTATTTATTTATTTATTTTATTTTATTTTGTCGCATTTCTATGCCGCCCAAGGGACTCTGGGCGGCTTACAACAGAGAATAAAACAATGCAACAATATCCCATACAAAAGTTAAAAGAAGACATTAAAACATTAAAACGTTAAAACACATACACTCCAATTTGTGTCCGGGTCTCACAAGATCACTATAACGAGATCAACGACCCCAGGCCTGCCGGAAGAGCCAGGTCTTCACCGTTTTCCGGAAGGCCAAAAGGGTGTTATACTCAGTTGTGGTCATAAGTCAAGGACTAAGTGTGTTGAGTGTGTGTGTGTGTGTGTGTGTGTGTGTGTGTGTGTGTTTAATAGTTTAAGTGTACATTCAAACTCCATAGGACGTATACTAAACTGGGTTTAGAGAATATTTACTGTCCTGCCAAGAATTCTTTCTTGTTGTTACCAGATAAGGGATTTGAAAACTCTCAAAACTCACTAACGTGATTCAGCTGTCCTCTATAGCCAACTTTTATATGCTTCTCTTTATGTTTATCCCAGAAAGGCACTGCATAAATATTGCAATTGAAAGTTTCCCTGGCATGTAAAGAAAATAATAATGAAATTGAGGATTTCTGCATCCTCAATATAGACAATAGAAGTGGAACAGTGGAGTCTGGCAAGTCTAACTGCTTCTGAAGGCCTTTTTGCATTGTACTGCTGACCAAGTCAGTTTGAAGACAGCTGAGAAGTTTTGAAGACGTACCAGTGATGTGATTGAATTGCTGTTTCTTTAATATATTAAACCAGGAAAGAAAGACAACATTTCATGAATTACACCCCACAGCTTGTTAGAACCAAATGCTAGAAAATATTTAACATGCCATTTAGGAGTTTAGAGATTACTTTGTGAGTTGTTAAACTAAAAGCTGAGATAACTCTGATTATTTTCCAGTGTTATTTTTCTGATTTCAAGTTTTATTTTGATATTATTTGGCGATAGTTTCCTTATCTCCTAAAATGTAATTTTAAGGTATATACAAGCAGACTGTCAAGGAAGCACAGTTTGCTTTGGAGATATTAGTGTGGTTATTGGGTCTGACACTAAAAAATGAGAAGGAAGTTATTTTATGTTTCAATAAATACTACAAACATTTTTTTCCAGAGAAATTGACAATTATTTACCACTAATGTGTATTTCAATCTGACGAGAGCTTGACTCAAACCATATGTATGGACATATTTATTGTACTACGTTAGATTATGATGGTTTTATTAAGAAATAAGTTTGAAATATATCCTTTCTCCTATTTTAATCTAATTGAAACTGCAAGAGAATTTAAGAGTTCTAACATAATATGGGGAAAATCTTTAAACCCTCTTTTCCTGTTTTATACATCACACTGGAAAAGTATCAATGCAAAAAAAAGTGTATTATATTTCAGGTGATTTGACATATTAGTTGTAGTCATATATGCAACTTTGTAAATAATATATGCAACTTTGTAAATAAAATATGCAACTTTGTAAATAATTGCAAAAATAATAAATAAGAGGTTTTTATCGGTTGAAAGGGTTAATACTTTAGATGGCATCAGTTTAGAAAACTTAGAAAATGGAAGTGAAGAATTGGTAGTGAGGAAATTAAGATCTGGAGGAAACTTTCTAAGATAATCAGAGAAATAGATTCCATTCCAAGGAAAACACTATTCAGAAGGAAGTGACTAAGGGTAAGACAAGATGAATTTAAGAAAAAAACAAGAAGCAGAACATGATATTTGCAAGAGTAATTTAAATGTTTTTAAACTCCTGGTATCAATGGTGGATTGATCCTGGTTCGGTCCAGTTCTTGCAAACCGGTAGTAACAGCAGTGGGAGGCTTCCGCCCACCCATCTGAAATTATCATGAATGATCTGTAAATGCACAGAAACTTCTGCACATATGCAGAAGCATGCACGCGCTCCCGTTGCGAACCGGTAGCGGAGGTACGTAGAACTCACCCCTGCCTGGTATCTTTTTAAATAGTAAGTACATGTAGTCATTCATGTAAGAATTTCTATTTTAATGTTGAAAGAGTCCATAAATAAATTCCAGTACCTTCTATACAACTTTGAATTAGAACTAGATAGCGTTTGCATGGATATTTGTTTTGTAATCCATTTATAATATTTTTTTGTTTACATCTGATTGCATTCTATTAGCAATCCCCACATTAACAAAAGCTTTCTTGTACAGAGTGTAAATGTCATTCTTTAGGAATCTATTTTCTGCCTAAGAATACAATGTTTCTTCAATAGAACCACCCTAGATCTGCATTTGAGGGAACTCTATCCTGATTTTTTAAAAAAAAAAACACTTTTATTTAGTCTAGAGTTTTAAAGGTGGAACTCAGGATTCAGCATTCCTTTATCTTATCTACATTCCTGTGTCTGCTTGGCCTATTCTAGGTTATTTATTTATTTGTTTATTTATTTATTGAATTTATACTGTATTGCCGCCTATTCGCCCATGGCCACTCAAGGTGGCTTACGGAATTTAAAACCACATTTAAAACAATAAAAACTAGCAGAAAGAATCAATAAATTAATATAGTTACAATTTAACAAAATCACCCCCCCCACCTCCCCAGAGAAGGCCCTTCTTCTGGGTCCTTCCAGGTTTGTCTCCTTCAGGGATGGGACTTACAACATTCCCTGCCTCCCCACTCTGATGAGTCAGGCAAGAGACGGGGTCTCAGATAACCTGGTCCCAAGCCAGGTTATACTTTCTTATAAAACCTCTAAGGGAAACTTCAATCCAGATGAGGCATAATTTTACAATAACAATTTGCCAAACCAAATATGATCTCACGTATTCCTTCAACTCGGGTATCTATTATTGCTGCACAACCAACATCTTATCCATGTAATAATTTCATCCTCAGTTCTGTATCTTAAATACTGGCATCCCCAACTAAATCTATTTCTTGCCAGGTGTACAGCAATAAAACATATATTAAATGTCTGCCATGACTTTCTCTGGATAAGCTCTAGTTTTCTATGATATCAATTATAATGGACATATCTTTATATTTGACATTGGCTTAATTAAATTTATTGTTTTGTCCTCTATCGCATCAAACTCCAGTTAGCAATCATTTTTATTCTGAATCTTTCTAGAGTCTCTAGATTGCTTATCAGAACATAAAAATCATAAAATGATATTAACATATGTTTAAAAAAATGTACCAATTCTTGGAGCAATACCACTAGCTTTTAAAAGACAAAAATTATGTAGTTCAATGTAAATTAAGTAAATGGAAAACTATAGAAATAAATAATTAAGTTCAAAGTGACTAAGTAAACCTTTCTTCCTTAGTCATCAGGAAGCTTAAGTATGCATGATTTCTAATGGTACACCATAAGGTAACCATTGGATATTACATTAAAATGTAGTTTTGTTGATTCAGATTTCAAGACAGCTGAATAATTCAACAAAAGTCCTATCTTTTCTAACCTTTGACAAGCATAATAGAGCCATTTTTAATGCTTTTTTTCCTGGCAGTGTCTGCTTCATGTGTGATAAGGCTATTCTATTAGCTAAAAAACCCCTTATTCTCAATGATAAAAAGTACTAGAAAATGGAAGTTACTTCATTTTTACCATATTAAGATTTGTTTTTAAGTGTTTAAAAATGTTGTTTTTTTCTTAATGCTATAAATTTCAGATTTACAGCTGTATTTACATTTTCACTACTCTGGAAACAAACTACAATACTTGTTACAATAATACATTCATTTGTCATTTGTCACATCAAGATTGAATTTCATCAGTGTAGTTAGATCTTGGAAGAGACATCAGGTGTTTTAGTCTTCCTAGAATGAAGAAATAACAGTATTCATGACTTCATTTAAATCTTCATTAAAAGCAAGTCAGAGTCCAGAACTATTTTTCCTTCCAATAAGTTAAATTAGTGAGATTATCATGTATATTTATAAATAAATAAGAAAATTAAACCCATGTGATCTTGGTAAAAGAAATACAGCATATATTGATTCTGTTTGGTAAAAGCAGAGAAGACAGCTACTTTGGGGTAGGCAAACACAAGTGTCCCTACTAGGCCACAGTTTGCTGTTTACTTCTTATCCCACATCTTTAACAAATCTGAATGTGCCGGAAAAGATTAAGCATACCTGCACCCCAAAAATCCAAATAACCACTAAATAGCAACAAAGTGTCAGGGAGTTTTCTGTATTCGTATCTAGTTATAATTTGGATTTTGCATCCCAAACATGCAGCCCACAGCAGAAAGGCAACAGAAGAAAGGAGGGAGCAAAACAGAAAGCTGCCACTGCTACCACTGCCTCAGCTGCTACCACTTCCTAGTCAGCCATAATCCCAGAAGCAGCTACACACTCTAGAATCATAAAATATATTTAATAAACTTCACAGCCAAAAGTATATTTAACATACTCTGCAGCCAAAGGTGATAGTTCCATGAAAAGAATTGCACATAAAATCTGTGCTAATTTTTCAACCTGTTCTATTAAGTCCTATTAAAGTGTCAGATTTGTGAATGATAACTTCATGGGCAAGCTTGTTAACCTGCAGAATAATGTGATCCACTGTAAATCAGAGTTCATGACCAACAGACTGTAGAAACGTCAGTATAGGGAATCCACCCTAGGATTCCCTATACTGACGGGAATCCACCTATCTGTGAGTATTGATTGGTTGAAGCAAATTGTAAAAATATGCTCATTCTCCTTCAGTTAAGTGAAAAAGATCCTAGTCTGCTGCAGAATACAGCCTTGCTTTGTCTTCCTACTATCCAATTGATACCTGGATTCATGTATCACCCAAAGTCAGAGTTTCTTAACCTATAATCCACTGAATAAACCACAATTGTCTAGGTTTATAGAATACACTAAACCATAACCCATAACCTACCCATAACCTATAATTTAATTTTCACAAAATGCCAACTCAGAATAATATAGGACCTGCTACTGTTTAGCACAATGACAGTATGAATCAGGGGTGGGTTCTACTTACCTTTACTACCGGTTTGCAACGGGGCCACGCATGCGCAGAAGCATTTTGATGACGTCGGGGTGGGTGGGCGGAGCCTCCCTCTGGTTTTACTACCGGTTCTATAGAACCGGTCCAAACCGGGGACAACCCACCACTGGTATGAATCCAATTAGTTGTAATTTATTCAAATTGTTAAACAAAGAATGGTTTAGTTAAGGAATGGTCCTTACTTTGGGTAACTAAAGCAGAATAATGATTTCATCTCTGCCTCTGTGTCAGGTCCGTTGTGCCCTTGGAATCAAGGAAGAAAGGAAGAAAATGGAAGAAAATCACCCATTTTATGTCTTTCTTTGATATTTAAATGCATACCAAATATCTGATCATCCAAAGCCCAGCATCCATTTCTAAATCCTTCAATTTACATACAAACCACTTCCACTCCCACACTTCTGAAATGAGAAAGTCTACTTGACTAGATTAGACATGGTGACTGTTACTGACTCCAGAAGTTAAAATAAACTGCTTTATTCATATAGGTCTCTTGGAACAGAGGCTTCAAGTATGTTCATTCATGTATGAAAATGCAGAGCTTTGATCCAATGCCATTTTGCACAAGGTGGAACAGGCCACTTCTAATTAGGCAATACTAGAAATACAGTTCATTCTTAGTCCCTCCCAGATCTTAATAAAATTTAATGTGCTGTTTGCTTTAATTACTTTAGAAGGATTAAATTCTGTTAATTGAGTAGTAAACATTGCAGAGTATTTTTTTATGGGTTCCAAAGTCTGCTCCAACCTTGAATTGAAACAAATGCTACTTTACCTATAGCTGTATCTTATGAAACATTTTAACAAGGCTGATTTAAAACATGAATTGAAAATACATGTTCAATTTTTTTTTCTTGTTGGGGAGTTACTCATGAAAGTTGGGCTATCATTTTAAAATTTTACTTGTGGGAAGGGAATGCAATAGCTTGCCAAGAACTACATTAGATCAGCTGCCATGCTCTATAAACATATTACGCACCTCTTACACAATCAAGCTATGGAGAGCTAACTGTCCAGAACAAAAACACTTGGAGAACAGAAGGGAGATTCAGAATGATTAATTGCATCATTTCTTTTTCAGGTTTCATCAATCTACTTTAAATATGCCAATAATTGGTTCTTGGTAAAGACCTCTGGTAAATTAATATATTTTTGTTAGCTTCACATTTTTTCTAACGACATTGTAAAACAGTGAAGTAACTTTGCAAAAGACAGATAGACTACAAGCAGAGATGATAACAGGGGAGCAGACGATAAGAACAGCACCACACTATTGTGATGTAAAATCTGCCAGTTTGTTACCTGTGTTGTGATATTACATGCAGTTAGAAAATGAATGGAATGCGCATTATGATAGTGCAATACTGTTTCATTGCTGTGACCAAAGCCTGTGATCCTGAAGACATCTGTAAGTTCCAAGCATGATTCAACTGCAGAGCATGGACTTACTAGTTGTATTGAGATTTGATGAAACTTAGATTCATTAAAATTGGTCATGATTGGCTTAATGTCCAACTGATATCTCCTGAACCATGATTATATCTTTCTGCAGTCCATGAGTAACTAAAATATCAAAGCTGTGGAAAACTATGTTATTTTCCTTTACTTAAAATAATAGATTCCCTTTCACCAGCCCATCATACTAGAATTGCAGGAATCATTTGTTCAGGATTATTTTCAGCAGGAATCGATTATTGATAGTTGTTGCTATTCTATGTCTCCTTGTTTTGTTGTGCTTCAATTCTCTTTCATTCCACCTGAATTTATGGCTTGTTCTCTGAAAATGTGCTTATTTGGATCCTTTTTTGCATATCTTCCAGCATTTCTGTCAAGATACCCCTTGCTATATGATAATACCTTAGATGGAGTTTTGCATGAAGACACATGAACTTTAACAGGATAGACTATACCTGTGATGGCGAACCTATGGCACGTGTGCCACAGGTGGCACACGGAGCCATATTGGTGGTCACGCAAGCGTTGCCCTGGCTCAGCTCCAGCGTGCATGCGCGCTCTGGCCAACTGTTGAACAACTATATTCTGTAAACTAAGTTGCAAAATAATTTCACAACCTGTGCTTTGCTTCACATATCTCAGAACTGAATTCATGTTATATTTCATGAGTTTTTTTATTGAATGGAATTTTTTGGAAAATCACTGGGGTTTTCAGCTTTCAGAGGTTTGTAATGTGGCTATGTTTTAACACCAAGAATGCTTTTCCTTAAAGTTAGCTGCCCAAACATATTCTCTTGGTTAAAACTACTTAGTTGCTGAATTGAGATTTTACTCACCACTGGAACAAAAATCTTACCAAGGATATACTTACTCAGAAGCCACATAAGAGAGCCATGAACAGACTGTATCAGCTGTAGCTACACTGTTTGAAAGATGTATGAGTGGGGGTTTTTACCATGTAATTCAAGCTGGAAAAAGATGGAACTTAAAAGTAAACCAACATTTTCCTCCTTGTAGCTATTGCAGTTTTTAATTTAATACTATTGTTGACTGATCTGGTTGCCTATTGCTGGGAGAATATTTGGCATCAATGTGTCTCTGTGTAATGCATGGGTACTTGCACCGAAAGATTATCATAGTTAGTATACTGATATTGATCTATTCCTCATAGAATTGATTTTATTAAAGATTTAACACTTATACATTATGGAGATATTTTTTGTTAATTAGCAATAGCAATAGCACTTAGACTTATATACCGCTTCATATTGCTTTACAGCAATATGCCTCTCTAATAGGCTGACTCTGTGGTTTTCAGAGTCAGCTATTGCCCCCAACAATCTGGGTCCTCGTTTTACAGACCTTGGAAGAATGGAAGACTGAGTCAACCTTGAGCCTGGTGAGATTTGATTTGCCAAATTCAGTGGTGGGATTCCAATAATTTAACAACCAGTTCACTGCCCTAATGATTTCTTCCAACAACCAATTCACCAAGCTGCCCAGAAAGCTAACAACTGGTCCTCCCGAAGTGGTGCGAACTGGCTAAATCCCACCACTGGCTAAACTGCTGGCAGCCGATGATCAGCAGAAGTAGCCTGCAGTACTGCATTCTAACCACTGCTGCTCTTAGAATTACTTTTAATTAGAATTACTTTTAATGTATTTTCCTTGTTTTAGTTACAGTGAGCTGCCTAGAATTGTTGGGATTCAAGTGTCACACATATTTGATAAATACTGTAAATAAATAAAATCACAGGGTCTGCTGATAAAAGTTATATTTTACTAGCTATGAGAAAATGAAATTGTAGTAAGGAAGATCATGTGATCAATGTATAGGGGAAATTGACTTGTTACAATTTAAACACTGCATTTATAAGGATTCTTATCAATATTAGTTCCTTATTCTATATAAAATGCAGTTAACGATCCCTGCAGTTTCATTAAAACAATAGAAATTCACCCCATTAATAAAACTCTATCAAATTAAATGAACAAAACTGATATATCCCAAAGGTGATGTTTCAGGAGACAACTAGACTTCTTAGTTTTTTTTCCTTTTGAAGACATTTCACTTCTCATCCAAGAAGCTTCTTCAGCCTCCTGAAAAAGCACCTTTGGGATAACCATTCAACAATGAAAAAAGCAAGGTTCTACATTTAGGCAAGAAAAACAAAATGCACAGGTACAGTATATGTGGTACCTTGCTTAATAGCAGTAACTGTGAGAGGGATCTTGGAGTCCTAGTGGACAACCATTTAGATATGAGCCAGCAGTGTGCAGCAGCTGCCAAAAAAGCCAACACAGTTCTGGGCTGCATAAACAGAGGGATAGAATCAAGCTTATGTGAAGTGTTAATACCACTTTATAATGCCTTGGAAAGGCCACACTTGGAATTCTGCATTCAGTTTTGGTCGCCACGATGTAAAAAAGATGTTGAGACTCTAGAAAGAGTGCAGAGAAGAGCAACAAAGATGATTAGGGGACCGGAGGCTAAAACATATGAAGAACAGTTGCAGGAACTGGGTATGTCTAGTTTAATGAAAAGAAGGACTAGGGGAGGCATGATAGCAGTATTCCAATATCTCAGGGTTGCCCAAAGAAGAGGAAGTCAAACTATTTTCCAAAGCACCTGAGGGTAGAACAAGAAGCAATGGGTGGAAACTAATCAGGGAGAGAAGCAACTTAAAACTAAGAAGAAATTTCCTGACAGTAAGAACAATTTAATCAGTGGAACAACTTGCCTGCAGAAGTTGCAAATGCTCCAACACTGAAAATTTTTAAGAAGATGTTGGATAACCATTTGTCTGGTGTAGGCTTTCCTACCTGGGCAGGAGTTTGAACTAGAAGACCTCGAAGGTCCCTTCCAACTCTGTTATTCTATTCTATTCTAACCATGACCTGGATGACTGAGAATCTCTACAGACTTATAACTGGTTTATGGGATAGTCAAATCTAATAAAACTATAAACAATTATTTAGAAAGACACAGCAGTATCATTTGCCATAAGTCCCAAAGGCACTTTTTTTCAAAAGGCAACTGGACTTTATTTGATTTTTCCTTGAAGAAGTTTGCTTCTCATCCAAGAAGCTTCTTCAGTTCTGACTGAATGGTGAAGAATGGAAGGATTTATATATGGAAAAAGCACCTTTGGGACAACCATGATCTGGATGACTGAAAATCTCCATAGACATTTGTCATAAAGCTTTATACATAAAACATCTTTATCATTCTAATTGTAAAAATATTTGCACAAGTCTATGGAAACGGATATTTTAGTAAAATAAAAACTTAATTCTATTCATGCAGATGTACTGGAAGCAATTCTTTTGTTGAAAAGAGATTATTAATCCCAGTTAAGAATACAATAAACCGCAACTCCCACAGGAAACATTTTAGCTCCTCTTGCAACCCATACAAGAAGAATGCATGTATATATTTAATTTTGCCTAAACTTTCTGAGTAAAGAGAAACCAATTCATTAAAGAGAAATTAATTCTACAAAAATATTTAAATAATCTTCATGAGTATTTTTTCTGCATATAAAGGAATTAGATAACAAAGAATACCTCCCAACATTTCACAGATGAAAATAGATATATGTCAGTAAAAAAAACTGAAGGTAAGCATGTGCTAACCTTCAGTTAGAGCTATGGTCTTGTGAACAAAGAACAATGGTTAATCAAAGGGAGGGATAATTCTAGGGGTGACTGAGAAACATAATCACCCCTGCAAACAGACCTGATCTATAATAATGCACAGATGAGATGACAGTGTAGTTGTGCTTGTTCAATTTTGCATTTCTCTGAAAATTTACTTTTCAGCCACTAAAATACCTCTAAAATGTATTTGTAAGCTCACATATTTCCCTAAAGTTTCTTCTAACATGGTTTTTCTTAGTACAAGAACATATGTAAGAAAAAAACAATCAAATAACTTTCTGATAGCATGAGAAGCACCAGAATAGATTAAAACAAAAATACCAGTTGAATCTGCAACATCTTTGAAATTTGGAATATTAAAGCTTAGGGTTCTTTATAGATTCTTTAAACCTTGGTAAGAACAGTACAGTTGGATCGTGAGAAAGAAATAATTACTGTTCTGAAATAACTCTGGCTTCCAGGCTTTCCCATGTAGCAGGCTCTCTGCTATCGATGTGGATTTATCTAGAGGAAAGAAAAGCTTATTCTTTCTAGTATAATATATTTAAATATATTCCTTTCTATATTTGTTCATTTTTTAAAATTTTTGCTTATGACAAATAGTTGTGTGGTAATTTGCTCCCTAGTTCATACTGAAGTCAATGCTACTGACTTCATTGTTTTGGTATTCAGAATATAGGAAATAGTGGTGGAATAATGTGGCATATAAATGCCATTTTTAAAAAAAAAAAACAGGTTTCTGTCAGCAATTTCTTATTGCATTAATATATGGTTGTGTGATATTAAAGTATTATGCAGGATTTCAGTTCTATTATTTTAATCTTTCCTTGCCAAAGAAAGACATGCCTTGAAGACTTCAAATGATATATAAATCACACATTCTGTCTCTAAGCAACATAATAGCTTTATAGCACTACAGTGCAATACACAATTGCCACTTAAAAGCAAATGGTTTATAGGGCAGGGAATAAAGTAATAATAATAATAATAATGGTATTTATATAGCTCTTCTCAGGGCTCAAAGCACTTCACAAATTTTGGCTGCATTCATAAGATTTTTTTTCATGCCCTCATCTGAATGATTAAAAACCAGCAATGTATATATATAATTATCCTATTCCTTTTTTCAATCTTTTTGGATGGAGTTTAGTTCTTTTATCTCTGTTTAAATCAAACCATGATATTATCCCATGGTATATAATTTGGGTTTTGTAATTTTACAATTAATAGATTGAAGGGTGCCTTGAATACATTACCTTGACAATCTTTGGGGAAAGCCTATTATATTTCTCAATATTACTACACTGCCAAAATAGCAAAGCAACACAAAGCTGAAAGAGCAAAATTTCCTAATAACTACATTAAGGAGTTCAGAATTAAGTCAACATCTGAACTATTGGCCTCCTGGCCCATAGATAGTAATAGAAATACGTTGTCCAATTTCTACTACTGTGTTAAAAAGCTACAGAAAAAAAATATTTTCAGATTTATTATTTCAGATGTTTGGAATACACATATTTCTGTATACATGTTTCCCTGTATAACTTTGTCTGAGCCAAAATGTTTGTCTGAAGAATGTAGAAAAATGCCATCCTTCTTTCAAGTTTCCTGTACTGATTAAGATTGACTAGAAAAAAATTAGAAAATAAATAAATAAATCTTATTACAAGTTAACATGTCTTCACAGAAAAGATCAGAGGACCCATTCCTGCATTAAAATTCCCTGCATTTTTTTTTGTTTCTTTTAAATTAGGATCTATTTAAACAAGGTTTTGATCTTGTCTTGTTCTAATAAACCACATCTTCAAACTAATGAAGAATTGTTATGTTCTAAGAGTGCACTTTCCAAAGCATTTTACTCTTCAGATCCAAAACACTGCACAATCATATTAATTTTAAAAATCAAGTTATGCAATAAACAGTAGAAAGGAAACCATAATTAAGGAGTATTAATGATATGGTATATATTGTTTCTCCTTTTTTTCTTCTTCTGCAATTTGAATGATTGTGCCACCACCAAGCAGTTGACTCATAGTGACCACATAGATAGATTTTTCTCCATGCCAATATGTCCCTACGCTAATCTTCTAATAGCGTATCCTCTACCACCACTGTAACTGAGTTCATCCACCTTGCTGCAGGTATGAAATTCTCAGCAACTTTCAAGTCAGTACCTGCTTCTTCAAAGTCCAGCTTTTGCTTCCATATAGTGTTAGAGTGTCATTAACTTCTTTCAATCTGTATTGTTGGCCACTGTATTATTTTTCAGATTTGCTGCAGTAGCTTGATTAGAGTCTTTACTGATTCCTCTGGTATTTACCACACTCCTGTGGATATTCTATCAGTTCCTATAGCTTTCTGACTTGGAAGGTCCAGAATGCTGACCATTGTCTAGTACTAGAGGTTCTAGAAAATAGGGAGTATCCTTTGAGATATCTTAGCTGTTGTCATCTCTACTGTACAGAAATTCAGTATATTTTTTTCCATTTTTCTTTGATCTTCCTTAAATCAGCTACTATATGTCCATTAGTATATTCTAGAATACGGTTTTAAAGTTGGAACCTTCTTTGGAGTTTGGACTACAGAGATTTCTTTATTAAAGACTTTCTTATTTTTCCATGTCTTCAGTGACTTTACAGATGTTGTAATATTGCTTGTTGCCTCTTCTAGCAGCTCTTTGAAACTTTTGTTAAATTTCTTTCTGACATTTTTGCCTTTCTTGGCTTTGGCTTTTCTTCCCTTTTTGACAATTTCTACAGTATCCAGTTGCTTTCTTCTATTTCCTCTTCTTTGCAAATGTCTTTTTCACATTCCTCATTAATGGCCTTTTAAAATTTATTTCATAGTTCCTCTAAAGGAAGTTCAGGACTTCAAAGCAATTCCTTGCTTTGTATATATTCTCCCTCAATTTTTTTTATGTTCAAGATTGTAGAAACTGGTTGGCTTTCTTGTGCTTCAGCTTTACTTGGAACTTGCAAACAAGCAGTTTCTGATCTGTTTCACAGCATTTGGCTATGTCTTTGATGCTATAACTGAGTTTCTCCACATCCTTTAGCAATAATATATCAATTTGATTTCTAGTTTTCAATCTGGTATAAGGGTATCCTTTGGGTTATGTGAAAACATTGTTAGCTATGACAAATAATTGGAGTGGCATAAATTGATTAGTTGTTCTCCATACAATCCATTTGCATTTTCCTCATTAATATTTTCAACTTTGGCATTCCAGTTTCCCAAATACAACCTGTCATTTTCAAATGGAATGTGATCACAAAAGTCATCGATGTCTTCTTTTACATCAGTGGTTGAAACACACATATGGACGAAGTTTAATTGATCTTATTCAATCATTTTGTTTTTTGTGTTATAGCCAACTAGCTATATTGTGGTAAGATGGGTGGCAGATAAATTTTTATAAATAAATAAAATAAATAAACTTGCTACACCATTTTAAGTATAAAAGCAATGGCTTTGCTTCTTTGTTTTTCATGTTCTGAATAATAAACAGTGTACTATTCTGACTGAAAGTATTCAATTCTGGTTCTACTCAGATCACTGATGCCCAGGTAGACCAGACAGAAAGTATGAACTGATAAGGCAGTTCTACTTAATTGTTTAATTTATTTATTTATTTGTCAAGCATATATAAGATAACAGGTAAAAGTATAAACATAATTTGAATACATGAAAAGAGTAAGTAAAAAGGAATATTAGGACAGGGACGGTAGGCACGCTGGTGCACTTTTGCACACCCCTTACAGACCTCTTAGGAAGGGGGTGAGGTCAACAGTAGACAGTTTAAGGTTAAAGTTTTGGGGGTTTGGGGAGGAAACTACAGAATCAGGTAGTGCATTCCAAGCATTGACCACTTTGTTACTGAAGTCATATTTTCTGCAATCGAGTTTGGAGCGGTTTACCTTGAGCTTGTATCTATTATTTGCTCGTGTATTGTTGTGGTTGAAGCTGAAGTAGTCATTGACAGGAAGGACATTATGGCAGATAATTTTATGTACTATACTTAGGTCAGACTGAAGTCCGCATAGTTCTAAGTTGTCTAAGCCCAAAATTTGGAGTCTGGTGGCATAAGGTATTTTATTGCGGTTAGAGGAATCGAGGACTCTTCTCATAAAATATCTCTGAACTCTCTCAAGAGTTCCAGACAGATGAGCTGTGTTGAAGAATTGGTCTAGCAAATGTTTTGTATGCTCTAGTTAGTAGTACAACATTACATTAGGAGTCTGAAAGTACAATTCTCCTGCCATCTCCTTTACAGCCCAAGAAACTAGAATGAATTCCTATTGAGCTTGTTGCCCATCCACTATCCATTTGCAGGCTATTCTGTCTGACCTTTCCTCAGGCAGCATCTCTTCTCCCCATCTCCCATCTGCCACATACTATTATAGATACCAAGTTATAGTTGTTTCATTTCATTTTTCAGTTTGTGCCAGGCCTGGAAGCCTTTGCATTGGATCTTCAGGCCTGGCACATTTAGTACTGTGGGAAACTGGGAGGGGGGAATTGTATGGAGCAGGGGAGATATATAGTCATAATAACATTCCTTTCTCTGAGTGTCAAGGACATCTTGCCCAGCATCTGGAGGGGTGTGACTGGGAGGCATCTCCAGTTGGGACAGTGCATTGATTGGGCCATGTGATGCACATGTGGGTGCTGGGCAGGGACTTGGACTTTTCTATAGGTGGGGAAAA
Source organism: Pituophis catenifer annectens (assembly GCF_029215685.1). Classification (NCBI taxonomy): domain Eukaryota; kingdom Metazoa; phylum Chordata; class Lepidosauria; order Squamata; family Colubridae; genus Pituophis; species Pituophis catenifer. The sequence continues at coordinate 37,293,119 of NW_027256883.1, forward strand.
CCTGGAAGCTTTCAGATTCAGGTTTTCCCAGATGTGCCAATATGACATCTCTAATAAAATGGAACTTTGAGGAACTTCTAGCCTTGGGATCTTCTTTCATTGGGGATGTTACTTGGAACCCTGACACTTTGTTCAGCTTTCCTATGTTCATATTTCTTATGTTCCATGTTCCCACTCTAGTTTTGTTTTTGTAGCTTCAGATTTTCTTTTCCTGTTTGTCAACATTAGCAATTAGATATCCTAAAGGTTTTAAAGTATCCATGTCATAAACTCTGAAAGTCCTCAACTCTTCATCAGTATTATGATGAGAGGCACGTCCTAAGAGAGACATCATCTGGCACAATGTCATCGATAATTTATATATTTTATCCATGTGGATTAGACAGCAGAAATATGCTCAAAGCATTTGGTATGAACATTTTACTTTTTCACTGGGAAGTGACATTCCTTTAGGAAAATCCTCGTATATAGCCTTTAGCTATCAGAATGCAAATTTGTATCTCTAAGAATCTGCATAATCATTATCCTTAGTTTGTCCCAGTTTTGGAAAAAATGTAATATGTAACAATATATACAGCAAGTTAATAATTAAATGACAACAGTGTCAAAGAACTTTCTAAAGTAGGGGTGTCAAACTCACGGTGTCACGTTGATTTCACATGATGTATTGCAACTTTTTCCCCCTTTGGCAAACCAGAAGTGGGCATGGCCAGCGCATGATGCATCCAGCCCATGGGCCACACATTTGACACCCCTGTTCTAAAGAGAAGCTAATGTTCATCTTCCTGCCATAACGTAATATCTTAACATTGGCAATGAAATGCTATTTACCTGCAGATACCATTATGATATTAGTGATTATCCCTACTATTCAGTGTTAAACATTATTTGGAAAAATTAAAGCTAAGTTTAACCTTTCCATAGATCAAAGTCCATGTGGCCATTAATAAGATCCATCTGAGTGGTATGGACTTCCAAAATACAATTAGTGAACACTGCATGCTGTAGAGTAGAATTTACTGTTTTACAAGCCGTGATTAAATATACATTTGTTAGAGTAAGACACATAAGCCTGGAGGCAAAAATGTTTAACAGCCATCGTTATACGAAGTGATTAGACACTGATTTTAAAGTGCAGTTGGCCTGGAAGTTGAAAAAGGAAAACTCAAATTACTTTCATTATTGGAAAGTATTGACATTTTCACTTGATACCATTGTAAGGTTTTCCTACTTGCGAGTCAAAAACTGTACAATGCCTGAGGAATAATAGGTTTGAAAAAGCTTCAGGAAACTGATCTTTCTAACATTTCCAAGAATTTGTGTCTTCAGGCTACGTCTGGACTGTAAGAGATCTTTCTTATGTTATGTGGTTTTCATTCATGGCACTTACTGTGCATCTCCATTGTGTTCTCCAATTGCATGTGTACTAGTTTCCATTACATCCACAAGTTGTTCCTATATAGTTTCATGGAGGTGGGGATCATACAAAAAGGGATTAGTTATATAAGTCACCTACTTAGGCTGTTGTTTCAAAAAATTGTGTCCAGCATATATAGCACTACAATATTATCTTAGAATATGCACAGATACTGAATGAATTGAGGAGATGTATCAGATATGGCCAACCCTGTTCCAGTCATGGCGCCTCAGTAAATCCCAAGCTCTCTCCAAAGCTTCATTCAAAGTGAAGAATTGTATATATGGTGGTGTACCAGAGGAGGGTTTCAGCAGGTTCTGACCAGTTCTGTAGAACGGGTAGCGGAAATTTTGAGTAGTTCAGAGAACCGGTAGTAAAAATTCTGACTGGCCCTGCCCCCATCTATTGCCTGCCTCCTGAGTCCCAGTTGATCAGGAAGAAATGGAGATTTTGCAGTATCCTTCCCCTGCCATGCCCACCAAGCCATGCCCACCAAGCCATGCCACGCCCACCAAGCCACGCCCACAGAACCAGTAGTAAAAAATTTTGAAACCCACCACTGTGGTGTACCATATAAATGATAAATGGGAAGGGGTCAGGTTAATCTTTTGTTTATGAGTAAAATATTTATTTCAAATCATCCACACTAACTTGCCGTCAGAGGATTTGTAAGGGAAATTTACAAGGCTTCCAACCAGGACTTCATTTATTTCTTTTTTATTTCTTTTTTTATTTGTCAAAAACGTACAAGATAACAAGTATAAGTATAAACATGGACATGAAGATAGCTAATGAGAACAAATAAATGGTGACAGTAGGACAGGGACACTAGGCACGCTGGTGTGCTTATGCATGGACTTTGACCGTACCATTAAACAAGTTGCCCAAAATTACATTATTAAATACAATGGCAGTCTTCTCTTTCATGGTTCTCTCTTAATTGCAACAGAAACAGAGTTGTTTTTGAAGCAAAGCCTGAGTTATCATTTAGAATGCTACAAAAAAATTCTACTTTAAACTTTTCATTAGTATTTAAATTTCAGTACAACTTTTAAAAATTATTAAAATGAATTAAAATGAATACACTGATAGTTAATTATTCATTAACCAAATATTTGGAGAAATCTTTGTTAGCATCAATGTACAACTAGTTACAATGTATAGAAGACAGTTTCCTGTTATGTTTTAACTTTTTCTTTACTGTCCATCTAAGCCTTTTTTGGACCCATATTAATTTACTTTCTAGTTGAAATGTCTCTAGCCCACTATTTAAGAACATTGAGAATATTTATTAGTATTTTAAGGTTCAAGGTCTTTTCTAACATCACTGCACTGGCAGATTTATATCAGTAATGAAGTCATCCTTACAACTTCCCATAATTTTTTTATTCATGAAATGTAGTAATATCCCATTATTCTAAATTTTCAATTACATATCTAGTTTATGGGCTAATAACCTTTATCTGTTGTTCCATATATTTAATTTATAATAAGTCCAAAATACTCTATAAAAATCTTCTGATTATTATGACAAAATTTAAGACATCAGGACCTGAAAGTTTTCAGACATCATTAGCTTAGAAAGTACATTACAAGGACCAACATTTTAAATAATTGTGTAATATTCTCATAGATGATACCACTAAATCAATTCTATGTCTAGCTTTCAGATCTATATAAGAACCCTTTTTTCAAAAATAAAATTTTGTTGTGAAATCATAGTATTACTTGATTATTCCCTATATTTCTGATGTTAAGAGGTGAATACTGTTGTTTCTACAGGCAAAGCTATCCTTACTAACATACAAGAGTATATCTATACATTTTTCAGTCTTAAAAATTCACAATTCTAGAAAAAATAAACTACATACAATGCTCACACTTTGGTGTGGTAAGGGAGCAATAGTTAATTCTTTGGAGTATTTTTCTCTATTCTTATAAGTGATCTTTATACCCTATTTGTCATACTCTTATTGTGTATCATCGGTAATGCCAGAGTTTACAGAAAAAAAATTCAACCAACCAACCAAACCATCTAGCAGTAAAGTAACTCAACTAAAGTCAGCTGAATTTTTCATGCGTTTTTATGCTACACATCTTTTACTAATAAGAAAAATGCATCCTGCTCCATTTTATTTTAGGACATATAAGACTGCTTATAAAAATAAAAATCTCCCAAAGATTATCAAAAACCCATAAAACATTAACAGGACATTAAATGGCAATTAAGTGGCAACTAAGATTAGTACAGTACTTTTGTGTTGTATTTATTAATAAATTAAATATTAAAAACATGTGTCTACACTTATTCAGTGGTATAATACTGTCTTACTTTGTTCTGAATTTCTGTTCTGACACTGGAAACAAATAGTTTGCTTCTCACTGAAAAATGTTTGGTGTGAAAAGGAGCTGTCAAAGGAATATCTTTTGAGCAACATGTTTGGCTCAAAGAAATCCTCTCTGATTATTCTCTTCCTTGATCTCTCCCTCTCTTCCTTCAGTACTGCACTCTTGCTGCAATGGGGAAAGTTCACAACTATGATTCACCAGTTGGTCAATGTATCTCTGACAAAACTGGCATCATTCAGAATACTAGAGTGAGAAGGTCACAATGATATATACTGAGACTGCATCTTCTCCCACTCAGCAAACCATAAATCTTAGTTTAAAAGTGACCCTTTCCTATTATCTGCCTGTCCTGGAAGATTTATGAAGGGAATGGGGCTGTTTTTTCTGTTTATGCCAAACTGGTTAGCAATTTTTTTATTTTGTTTAATTTAATTAATTTATTTTGGGGTTTTTTTGTAATTATGTTGAGAGTAGCATTCCCTGAATGATAATCTTTCTGGGATTGCCCACCAAGGGGTAGATAATTCCAAATCAAAGGCTAGTTCTTTTTCCCTTCTTTATGCTCAACGTTTTGACATGGGCCTCCTTTCTCCAACCATCCACTGGAATGATGAACAGAGACAAATCATTCTTGCCAGAGCTCTAAATTGATCCTTTGCAGACAACATGTGAAATTAGGGTGAGGGGAATGACTTTCCTATCCTTGGTTTATGCAATGAAAAGTTTTTCTCAAAATAGGAGCGAAGGTGATTTTCTTTTGAACTGCCATTTAAAGCTGGTAAGGAGTTTAGGAAGGGTTTAGTCATTCAAGAGATAAAAATAAGTGCAACCAATGTATTCCATAAAATTATTACATTACAGTTAATTAATAGAAAGATAATGAAATGAAGAACTAAGAAAAAGCCACCTATACGGCACTCCTACGAAAATTTGAGAGAGCCATTTGTAAAATAAGTAGTGTGTATTGTACATTTAAGAAGTGCTACTCCATTTATAGGATGCGGTGGCTCAGTGGCTAAGACACTGAGCTTGTTGATCAAAAGGTCGGCAGTTCAGCGGTTCGAATCCCTAGTACCGCGTAATGCAAGTAGAAAAAATAGGGACTACCTTTGGCCCCTATTTGAAGGTAACAGCGTTCTATGCGCCTTTGGTGTTTAGTCATGCCAGCCACATGACCACGGAGACATCTTCAGACACCGCTGGCTCTTTGGCTTTGAAACGGAGATGAGCACTGCCCCCTAGAGTCAGGAACGACTAGCACATATGTGCGAAGGGAACCTTTACCTTTACCTTTAGTACATTTAATGTTGATGGCACAAAATGATACCATGTGTGCTCAATTTCTTACATGTAAGTACATTGCATATATGTAAATTGGAAACCCAGTTGCAGGATCTCACCATGTTGAACAATATAAGACCATTAAAAAAAGTTCTGAAAAATGGTACTTTGATTATTACTACCATAAGTTAAACTAAACTAATAGTAAACTAAGAATGTTATTAAATCAGGGGAAATAAATTATTATTATAAATAAATAATAAATAATCTAAAAACTGTAAGTAAAAATGTTCCAAGAAGACCCCATGAAAATAATATTGGTCTTCATAAGAGTTGGACAAGAAAAGATGAGAAAAAGGAAGACTAGAAACTATCTAAATGTAGAATTAGAAACAGCTTATAACAGAAGATGCTGAAGAACAATACTTCAACTAATATAGAAGCAACCTAACACAGCCTCCATGGATCTGTGATGTGTGCTTTCTTTTGCAATGCAGGTAGAAACTGTGTTTTAGCTCATGAATTATTCTAAAAATAGAATCTAAAGCGTTCTCTCCCAATCCGTATAAATATGATCTCTTTCATAGATTTTAAATAATCAAATTTATTCTGCTATCTGCTCCAATTTGTTCTGAATAGCACAAGAAACTTTTAAAAAGTGAATAGATAATTCATATCTTAATATTGTGAGAACAGAAAAGGGGAAAGATCCCTAATAAAATAAAGGAATAAAAACAAGGAAAAAACATTAGGAACCCTAGGACTGTTTCACAGTGTAATATGCAATACCATAATATAATTTGTATACCCTGAACACTATCAGAGTAGGAATGTGGAAGGTTTGTGTCTAATCTTACCAGTAGCTCGAGTGGTATTGTCGCTGTCTGTGCATTAATGTGGTAGAGAGCAAGGGTGGGTTCTACTTACCTTTACTACCGGTTCACAGTGGGACCGCGTGCGCACTCTCACTTCGCTCAGGTGTGCATGTGCTCTTCTGCGCATGCACAGAAGCATTTTAATGGGTCGGTGGGCAGGGCCTCCCGCCGGTTTTACTACCGGTTCTATAGAACCGGTGTGAACCGGGGACAACCCACCACTGTAGAAAGACTCATTGTGAAGAATCAAAAACTTCCATTCTCTATGCAATGTCTGAAAATATTTTTCTTTCACTTTAGGAGAATGACACATTCAGTTAGAAATTATATATAAACCTTTGACACTGTAGCTGTAGTAATAATATTTTGCATTGTTTTTAGCCATAAATTCCCTACATTAAGAAGAGCACTTGGAAGATATTGAGTTTGAAATATAATGTTGATGAATCACAAGGCCTATCCCCATGATGGCGAACCTATGGCACGTGTGCCACAAGTGGCACATGGAGCCATATCGGTGGGCATGCAAGTGTTGCCCTGGCTCAGCTCCAGCGTGCATGCGTGCGCCGGCCAACTGATTTTCAGGCCTTCCGGGCCCACCGGAAGTCAGGAAACAGACTGTTTCTGGCCTCCAGAGGGCTTCTGGGGGGGGAGCCATTTTTGCCCTCCCAAGGCTCCAAGAAAGCCTCTGGAGCCTGGGGAGGGCAAAAAACAGGCCTACCAGGCCCACCAGTAATCTTTTTGCTGTCATGTGCCAAAATTGGGTGGCATTGGTGCATTGAAGTATGGGTGTGGGAATGCATGCACGCAACCCCCCCCCATGCAACCCCCACTTTTGGCACGCGACGACAAAAAGGTTAGCTATCACTGGCCTATCCTATAGGATAATATAAGGCTGCAAATAGTCTGCTGCTAGATACTCACCCTATTATTGCCTTACTTTGATTTGAAAAACCATGGATTTGTTAATTTGGTGCTGCAGTTGATCTATGTTAGTGATGATGATGATGATGATGATGATGATGATGATGATGGATTCAATAGGTGAATAAAATGTCAAATTTAGTCTAAATTTGGCTGACATCTGGCTGACTATGTAACCAACTATAATAATGTTTTATTAAACTTGTATTCACCTGACTCAACAACTCTAACTGTCTCGCAACAAAGAAATTACAATAAAATCAGTAATAAAACATATATTTTTATTCTTTTTTTGGCTCATTGTTTATTTTCCCTTTTTCGTATGTATAAACAAAAATTTTAAAACTGACTTTTAAAAAAAAATTTCCTTTGGAAAGTCACTTGATTCTGGCTCTTACATTTTGTGGATTAAAAATAGTTGATGAGCACCTTGCAAAATTGTTTACCTTCCACTAGGAAAGGTTGCTATCTCAACCAGTTGGGCTCATTATTTCTGTAAATTGCTATACAGTAGATAATATCAGTATGTTGTAGAGGAAATCTAAGTCCCTGAAAGTTTTCTTCCCTTTTTTCTTTTTTGATGCTTTAGTAGAATTTTTTTTTCTCTAAAAGCTTGCTTTATTTTTATAAGATGAGAAAGTGTCTCTTTTTTGTTACCCATTTTCCCATCATTTTGGACTTCCCACACAACTTAAAAAGCTCAGAAGGAGCTCTTTTCCCATTAGGCCTTCTATTGGAATTTTAGTTAAATATAAAAATTCAGGGAGGTTACCAACTTCTGAAGAAGGGTTGTGCAATGACCCAGGACATTCACACACATCCTTCATCCACTTTGTCACTAAAATAAGTGCAAAGAACTTTTTCCGCCATCATGATAATTTAATTTGTTTTCTCTTTTGGAAAATATAATCTAGAGTAATGTCCCTTGCATCAATTACAAAAAGTTTAAAGAAATTCATAATAAATTATTGCCTCCACATAAAAGCTTTGCCTACATTTATCATAGCTTCATGTTCAACCAGATAGTTGGAAGACGGTTACTTAACAAAAAGGACATGGCAGGAAGCCCATATATATAATCCTTTGCGTTCTACATTAGCCATGACTCTTTCCAAAGGACATAAAAACTGCCATCTATCAAGAAATACCTCTTTTTTAGAGCAAGGACAGGAAATTTGAGAGGAAAAACATGATATGGGAAAAGTTTGTGCAATGTTTTCAGAATCATATTTGCATTTTTTAAAGGATGTTCTGCTATCCAAGCTCCTGGTTTTCTTTAAACTTTTTTTTCCAGGGCTAATTTAATCTTCCAAGAAGCAGCAGTGATTTTTATTCTTCTTCCCTGAATATAGCCTATTCTAACTGGTCCCACCAGTGACCACACTTTCATTTTTTATTTATTTTTTTTTAGAATAAAACAAATTGACTTTTCCATTTTTCCAAATTTTATTTTTGACAGATAATAAAGTCTATTAAATCTGAAAATAAGATAAAATGGAAAGAAGAAAATTTTGAGCCTAAGGCAAGACATTTGCTTTGTATAAAACTACAACTTCTTTATAACTTTGCTAACATTTATGTATTTATTGATATTTTTATTTGATTTGTAACCGCTTTATTCAGCAACTCAGATTGGGCAACATATTTCATTGGACCATTCATCCCCTGAATAGTGTGAAGCAGTGGTGGGATTCAAATTTTTCTACTACCAGTTCTGTGGGTGTGGGTTGGTGTGTGTGGCATGGCTTGGTGGGCGTGGCTTGGTGGGCGTGACAGGAGAGGGATACTGTAAAATCTCCATTCCCCCCCCCCCCACTCCAGGGAAGGATACTGTAAAATCTCCATTCCCTGCCCATTCCAGGGGAAGGATACTGCAAAATTCCCATTTCCTCCCAATCAGCTGGGACTCGGGAGACAGAGAATAGATGAGGGCGGGGCCAGTCAGAGGTGGTATTTACAGGTTCTACTCAAAATTTCTGCTAGAACCTGCTGAATACCACCTCTGGCATGAAGTAGCAATTCATGATTATCTCAGCAAAATGCAGAGAGACTCAGGAACCAGAAATACATGGGGCCAAAGGTTAGCCTTTAAGGCCCCATTCTAAAGACCTTCTACACATTGAAAATTATGCATATTGTAGGAATTAGAAGCCTAGTCCAGAGCAGGGAATAAAGCATTAAAACATTAATCTGCCATAACAGTTCCAATCCAGGTTAGGTCCCCTTTTTTCATTGTGGTTGGTTGCAGTCCACCAGATATTTAGACTGGATTAAATAGCTTTATCCATCATTGAGGCTTTCTCAAGAATTTAGGCTAGGCAGATATTGTTGTTTGATGGTGTAAAAAAAGTATTGTGGCAGGATATAAGCTTTTTCAATTAAAGCTGCCTTTTGCAATTGACTGATGGTGATTTTGTCATTGATGGTAGTGTTTGAGTGCTTCTTTAGCTTACCCACAACATGTAGTCTCTGACTGTCTCAATACATCAAATTAAAGGACACCACTGTTAATTCAAAATACAGACAAAACACATATACATCATCAATTTAAACAGCATACATGTTTGGTTTGGGTTTTTTAAAAAATGCCTTTATTAAATTTTAAAAACAAACATTAAAATATAGTCTTACATAAAAGGAAAACGAGAAAGGGAATAACAGGACAAGTTTAGAAGTGACAAGAAAAAAAACACATCAAACAAATATATAACAAAAATGATCTCCAACTTTTTCCAGACTATAGATAATAATACAATAAAATAATCTCTCTCTAAATTCATTTAAATGATTAATACCAATACTTGAAATACCTTAAAATACTCTGGGAATTGATTGACATCCTGCATTTCATTGAGAGGTTCGAGATACCACCACTGAGGTAAATTGGCTGAGATAATGTGATTGGCCCAATGTTTCTTGCTATTAAAAATAGTAATAGAAAAACTTTTGTAAATTAAAATGCTACAAAGACATACTGTTTAGAGTGACAATACAGTAAAAGGATTTACATTAAGAATATTTAAATGAGGACAACTTAGTCTTTATGGGGTCATTGAGCAATTCTTGTGGCTGGCTGAGATCTCTGGGAATTGAAATCTACACATGCTGAAGTTGCCAAGATTAAGAAACACTGGGATAGATAGATGATAGATAGATAGATAGATAGATAGATAGATAGATAGATAGATAGATAGATAGATGATACTGTAGAAGGATAGAAAGATAAATAGGTAGGTAGGTAGGTAGGTAGGTAGGTAGGTAGGTAGGTAGATAGATGATAGATAGATAGATAATAGATAGATAGATAGATAGATAGATAGATAGATAGATAGATAGATAGATATAAACAGGCACACAGACAGACAGACACTAATATTTTCTCCTGATAGAACAGAGAAACATGTAAATGGATTCTGAGTCATTTTCTACTCCAAACAACAAATAGATCACAGTATACATAATTCACAGTGTGTATAAATTGTATTCACACTACCAGTTTGTTTTATTATGGATTCATAAAAGAGAAAGATTCTGTAAATAAATTCAGAAGCCTATACATACTGCATATGCATGTTATAGTCTGATAGCATCCTGTATATATAGAACTTGAAGAGAGATCTTATTTGTACAATGCCAGTTGCCTGATTTGTTCTCATTCTTACTTGCTATGCCACAGCAATTGTCTATGTTTATTAAGCAAAAAGAAAAAAAAAGAAAAAAGAAAAAAAACTGACCATAATAATTATGGTGCTGCTAAACTTAATAGAAGCTTCTTCTATTGAAAGGGAAAGAGATTAATATAAAATGTTGTTTTCCATATCAGTCCATACACTCTCTAAATAGTGTAAATGTTTTTTTCCTTAAAAATGTTCACTGAATCATTCACAAATGCTACATGTTTTTATTATAAAATTATTTGTTGAATTCTTAGTCATTTATGTTGTGTAACTAAACATTCAGTGCTATAAATCTAAATAAAACTAAGGGTAAAAATAGAATATTTTGTATTATTTAAACAAATGAAAGTTTAGAATAATTATTTAGGACATTAGTATATCTTATGCTGTGATTTCATTAAAAAAAACCTGTTATCTGTTAAGCACCAATAATGATTAAATTGATATTTTTAATTGTCTCTGTTTGACCAGCTTTTTTACTTTAAAAAAAAATCAGAAAATCATATTTTATGGTATTTCAGATAAAATACAGTGTTGCTATATTGGAATAATGAAAACTGTACTCTGATATATTTGAATGGTACTAAATTGAGGAAGGTGGGATTAATCCCTTCCAACTATAGGATTTTGTTGACTCATAATTGGCAAGATATGTTTCTTTTTTAAAAAAAACCTGTATTTCATTAACATATGTTAGATTTTTTTTTCTTCCTCAGTATTTTCATTGTCTTTTAAACAGTCAAGAAAAACAAACACATGTTCACAGTATGATAAAAACTACTCTTAAATTGGTAGCTAAACACCATTGCAAGGATCAAGAAAAGAGGGCTCAATAGCAATAACAGCTGTTATTTGGAAATTTTTCTGCTTGTAAAGTTCAGACAAAAACTCTTTTTGTTTATTGATCTGAACATTTTAACAGGAAACAGGGGCTCAGGCATTAAAAGGCAACTTTTTTTTCCTTCCTGACATAAATTTTGCTATTGTGCTGTGATTGACAGCTGTCCCCACTGTCTGTAAACAATCCACAAACCTCCCAGATTGACCATTCAGATCCTGCACCCAACATCTAAAAGGCTGAGCAGTTTGCGCCCAATAAAATTCCTTTTCATTTCACCCCGGGTTGCCATGTCTCTTCAAACACAGACAGAAAAGCAGTGCTCTGTGGCCGACAGATTTTAATTTTCAGTCCTCATCCATTTGCACAATGTAGACACAGTCAAACAAACCATCCCCACAGCCTAGCAACCTATGGCTTGAACTGTCTATGTGTATAAGCTGCAGGGATGAAGGCCTGGACCTGTTCACACATGAATAAAGAAGATTAAGATTTCCTTTCAAAGACATGAAACTTTTTGACAGCCAGTGTCAACAGTGCTGTCTGCCTCTCAATGTGAAACAGTCTTCTATCATAGGTTCCCACAGGGAGGTCCTACTGATTAGCATGCTTAACACTTCCACTCCTTGTCAGTGTTTAATTTAAGAATAAAGGTGAAAGTTTTGCAAACTCCTACTCACCCACAAAGAAAGGATAACTTACTAGAAACACTGAAAGGAAATATCAGCTAATGCAAACACCTACTGGGTGTATTTTTAGAAAAGGATAATGTGAGGGTACTGAAAGGAACAGGAGAATGTTTGATTCTCTGAACTAAAATATGCCACTAACAACGAAGGTAATAAATGCAAATCTTTAAGAGTGGGCTTCTTCTGTGAAATATGAGCAATTTAATGCTACATATTTTTCCCCCTTGGATGTGTCCCTTAAATATGACCAAGACTGCAGTCAAAAGTATGTTCCAGAAGACTTTCAAGATACATTCTAGATATTTAATGCTTTTTAAGGTTGGGTTTTGTTTTTTGAAATGTTACTACTTTTATCAGAATTTGGAGATTGTGTTTGAGGAGTGGATTTTTTTTTCCACCTACCCTCTCAGCAATTGACTACTTTTTCGTAAAGGTGCTTGTCCTAAAAAGATTGATAAAACAAATAATAAAATAATATGGTTGCTTCTAGGTGACTAGTTAATAGAATAGAATAGAATAGAATAGAATAGAATAGAATAGAATAGAATAGAATAGAATAGAATAGAATAGAATTCTTTATTGGCCAAGTGTGATTGGACACACAAGGAATTTGTCTTGGTGCATATGCTATTAGTGTACATCAAGTTGTAATCTCTTTAGAAAAGTCAGCAGTAACTGAGGAGATCCAGCAGAACATTAGGAGATATTTCATTTAAATAAAGAGAGAGAGAGAGAGAGAGAGAGAGAGAGAGAGAAGGAAGGGTAGTAGTGGGTTTCAATTTAATTTGCTACCACTTGCACACGCGTGACACTTCTGCACATGCGCAGAACCATCCAGGCGGGTAGGTAGAGCCCTCTCCCTCTGCCGTCGCTACCAGTTTGCTCGATCCGGAGTGAACCGGCAACAACCCACCACTAGATAAAGCACAATTATTTAGAAAATGAAGCATGTGATCCCTGACTGTGTTATGAGAAAAAAACACAGCATTTTATTTCATTGGATTATTTTTTTTTATTTGATTTATATGCCGCCCTTCTCTGAAGATTCAGGGGTTAAGCAATTGTATTAACTGGCTTAACTGGCTTGTCTCTGGCAGATTTATAAGAAAAATGAGAAATAGAAAATCTTCATACAGGTAGTCCTTGACTTATGATCATAATTGAACTTTTCAAACTTTTATCAGTAGGAATGCAGTTGTTAAATGAGGCAACGGTTTTGCCATGCTTGTTAAGCAAATAAGCATGATTGTCCCATATACTTTGCTTCTTGGAAGCCAACTGGGAAGATTGTAAATGTCAATCATGTGACCCTGGGATGCTCAACTCTTGTAAAGATATGCTGGTTGCCAAGAAATAAAAGTTTGGTCACTTGACTGAAGGGACTTTGTGACAGTCATAAGAATTGGCCATAAGTCCCTTTTTCAGTTACTGTTGTAACTTTAAATTGTCATTAAATGAATGGTCATAAGTTGAGGACTACCTGTCTATAATACTGGAAAGGATATCTGTACTTACGTTCACTTAGAGATGATTTCAGCATTTATTTCTATTGTTAGGCAAACTTCAGTAATGCAGTTATAATTCAGTTTTGACCTCATACAGGGATTAAATGTTCTCTTACTAATGCAAAATTTGCTGAGCATTGAAGCGGAGTGAAGTTTTCCTACTGGAAGGAGAAAATATGCTTGTTTGTTTATTTATATTCAGATAGATTTGTTAGCATATACATTTATTCGCTGCGGAAAAAGAGTTTGATGGGAAGACTTATTTTTTCTCCTTAATATATTGTTATTTAATTTGGAGAGCTTTAATTTGTCAATTCTGAGCTTTTTCCTATAATATTAGTTGCCTTAGTTCTATGTTTTCACAGTTAGCCTTTACTTGAAAAAGTGATGTATAAATAAAATAATAAATGATTCAACCAAGGACTTGCTGAAATATTGTGGTTTTCTTAAGAGAAAACTGTTTTGCCAAAGAAAATAGATCAAATGAAACAATCAAAATAACAACTAGTTAAGTACTTCAGCAAAAGTATTGTAGCTTTAAAGGCAAAAATCTTTGGGGAGTCACAAGTTAGCAAAATGTATCCCAAAAGTAATTGGTGAATTAAAAGAAAAACCACACAAGTAATTTAATTCAGAATTTGTGCTCTGTGTTTCCTGCTTTTTAAGCTTATTTTTCATAATCAATTATTCAAGGTTATTTTCCATTTTAATTGATGGAGTCTTTATATAGTCTCCATAATATAATGATATAATGTCTTTTGCATATTTAATCAAGACAACTTTCTCATATGAAACTATTGGGATTATGAATCCAGAATCCAGGGCTGACTCTTCAGCATCTCATGAGCTACTAACCATAGGAAGAAATAGGGTGTATAGAGAATTAAGATTTTCTTTTTGCCCTTTTTTGCCCCTTTATCACTTTTCCTGCTCTTAGCCTCTGAAATGGGTAATCTGAGGTTATTTCCTTTTGTCTTTATTCCCAGCTGCACACATACACATACATACACACACACACACACACACACACACACACATATATATATACATATACATATATGTATATATAAAATTTATATTTTGCTGATAAAGAAATAAAGGGAGACTAGTATAGATCTATTTCAAGCTTTTTAGCTTTCATCAGCTAGCCATACCCTTACTCAGACTCGAACTTGGGCTTCCCTTTATTTCTTTATCAGCAAAATATAAATTTGTATAAAATGGTTTGTTGTGAATGCGACTGCTTGAGAGCTCCTGGATTGGAGCTGAAAGGCGAAAGGGAGCAGAATGCCCCCTCCCACATGTTGGGGTAGACCAACATGTGGGTTTTTCGATACACACACACACACCACACACACACACACACACACACACATATATACACAGAGAGAGAGAGATGGAGGGAGGGAGAGGGAGACAGACAGACAGACAGAGACAGAGACAGAGACAGAGACAGAGACAGAGACAGAGACAGAGACAGAGACAGAGACAGAGACAGATCACATGCATTTTTGGAGAGATCTTCCTTTCAGAAAGATTCTCTTTTTGATAGATGTAGCTAGACTAGTGAGGGTTAACCTTTTTGGTGCTGAGTGCCCAAAGTGTGCACATGCACACAAATACACACACACACACGTGCCCGAACCCTGAAAGTGCAATGCGAGCATCCCCCGCTCATGCACCTGCATCTCCCACATATGCGCCCTGGAGCCCCCATGCATGTGCCCTGGGCCCCCCAACCTGTTTTGGCTTCCAGGTTGGTGCAGGAGGCATCCGCGTGCACATCCCTGCATGCGCCCCTCCCCCATGCATGCGCAACAGAGACCAAAAGACCAGCTGGCTGGCGGGAGGCACGCACACATGCACAGTGGGCTGGGATGATGGCTGGCATGCCCACAGAGAGGGCTCTGCATGCCACCTGTGGCACGCATGCCATAGGTTCACCATCACGGAGCTAGACTTTGCCTATCCCTTTAAAACTTCTTTTACAACTAAAAAAAATCTTGTTTTACTAATCATGTGGTGGTGCAGCAGACTAAAGCACTGTTAAGTAACATCAGCTGCCTGCAATTACTGCAAGTTCAAATCTCACCAGGCTCAAGGTTGACTCAGCCTTCCATCCTTTTGAGGTAGGTAAAATGAGGACCCGGATTGTGGGGGCAATAAGCTGACTTTGTATAAAAAAGAACACCGCTTGGGGGGAGGGGCAAAAGCCCTACTAAGCAGGTATATACAAAAGTATGAAGGCTATTGCTTAACGCATTGTAAGCCACCCTGAATCTCCGGAAAAGGGCGGCATATAAATCGAACCAATATATAAATAAATAAATAAATTGGTTAGATTAGATTACTACTCCCAGAAATGTTCCCATGCATACCTACAATGCTTCAGAGATGCCTGGGAATTTCTCAGTAGGTTCTGGAATACAGTGGAGTGTTTGGAGAGAAAAAGTCACCCAGAGTCAACTTGTAGGGGAGATGGGTAGCCAAAAAAAATTAATAAATAAATACAAATAATAAACGTGTCTGGTATTTGGATGGGGAGAAAGAGAAACGTGCAGAGTGGAGGAAAAAACTTACCGCACCTAACAGAGATCATTATATTCAGCTGGCACTCCAATAACAAGATAATATGAATAAGCTGACATATGCACTGTTATCGTTTGGCAAGTAGGAGAAATGGGATTTTGTCCATGTGGATAAGATAAGATATAAGCCATGAGAGTTTCATATCAGTTGACATTTCCTCAAGAATAGTACCTGGTTTGAATCAGGGTGCCCTATAAGGGTTGAGTAATGAAAAGGGATATTTGCCAGGAATATGTATTGTTAGCCTTAATGGCATAATTCATTGAGATAATGTCCATCTGTTTTTGTGTAAAGGGTTAATAAATTAAAAAGGTTAACCAATATTTAACAGTCAAAATGGGTATCTTAACTGCTTTGCTCTTGTGTGGGATTTTCCCCCACTAATAGGCAGACATTACATATCATTTTATCAGCTCTGCACTGATATATTTTAGTTTTCTGAACTAGAAACAAATATCATTTTTCAGGAATTTATGGAGAAAAGTCTGAGATTTCAGACTACATAATAATAGGCCTATACATCCCTTGTATAAAGGTACAAAAACTCCATTTTAAAAAAGCCAACTGTTCCAAATATTGCCCAGGGTGGATTATAATTGCTCCTAATTGCTTAATATGGGAAATAAGGAGGACGTTTACCGCGACATATAACTTCTCCATATAAGTGACTATTGGAGTCTCTACTGCAGTTTCATTATTATATTCAGGCTTTTATTTCCACAAACCCCATAAAATAAAGATGAGCAAGCAACTACTGTGAAAGGACTAGAAAGCTATAAAAAAAAACTTCCTCAGCACTTGCCTTGGCATCATCTGGGCCCAGGACAAAACATTTCACTAAAAAAAAAACAACAACCCTCAAATATGGAAAAATGTATTTTAAACTGGAAAAATTCACTTTAGACCAGAACGCTAAAGTGGGACTCTCTCCAAGGGCCATAGAATAAAGAAGAATCTGCACTTTATGTCCTCTCAATTTTGAAAAAGGCCAGCTCCAGCTTTTTAGTTATCCTAAGTAACTTTGAAAGTATCCCAAACTATTTTTAAATAAATATAATAGTGGCAGCAGTAAGTAAACTTTAGCAAGTGTGCTGTAAAGTAGTTTTTCTCCAACCTATGCCTTAAGAGACATTTTTTGCTTTTAAAAAAAATATTGATTGGCTTGGTATTTCCATTACAGAGCTACATAGTAGATACTATGGTTGTTTATTTAAGGTACATAAAGATAGATTGAAGAATAAATGAGAAAGGAACACTACCAGATGTTTTCTGAAGCTATTAAAGACACAGGAAATATAAATTAATAGCATTTGGCTTTTGGCTTAACAAAACATTTGGCTAAGACAGACAATAATGCTCTGAAGGTCTATTATTTTATTGTAACCAGATCTTCAAGTAGAGAAGAAAGGCCAATTAAATTCTAATATCACCAGAATTCTAAATACATGGCAAGTGTATTTGGATTTCAGTAGAGAAAAATATACCATCAGATTCAAATGGGAATTAGATCATGGGTACAAATCCATGAATATTGGTCCTATTCCAAGCTGGTACTAGAGAACACAGGAATGGGAGAATTTTAAAATGCAATAGCAGTTTAGTTCAAAAATCTATTAAAATGTGGGTCCAGCTCTTAAATTCAGTATCATCTAAATCAGTGGTTGTTGGAAATATTCACTTTAAGACAAAAACTGCCTTGTTAAATTCATGTTTTATTTTATCAAGCTTTAATTTAAATATCTTTTTCCCTCTATGGGTAATAGCAGCAATAGATAACCTGAAGGCCTCAGGCCGTAAGTGACCTCCAAGTCTTCCTTTTTGTTCCTGAAATCCATTGAGCATAATTATTGAATGCTTATGGATTTAATTTTTCACCATTTAGAAAAGAAATGAAAGACATGAAAACCATAATTTAATCCCTACAATAAAAGTATCAGAGTTTTAAAAAGAATAAAACCTCCCCCAGATCATCCTGAAAACTAATCATATCACATATGTCATGTAATCATGCCATTTAAACAACATAAAAGAAAACACTTTTTCCTATTGTTCCTCTATTAACAATTTCTCAAATTTTCCAGTGTGACAGGTGTAGAATCCAATAATATAAAATAAAATTTGTATCCCTTAAAGGAATATACAGAGCATTAAATTAATTCTATGTATGCATTTTATTGCAATTCCTGATTCGAACCCATGCAGGCTCATATATTACTCTCTCTAAGGATTCCACCTACAGGCCCCAAGCTCAATGATCAGCATACCCAACCCAGAACTCTATATTGATACAATCATTCAGAAATGGAGGCAGAAAACCAGATGTGATGTACTAATAAATTGAAAACATGGTAGATAATCGCCCACGAGCCTTTAAAATTTTCAGTTTTGCAAGAGTGGGGTCTAAGAGGTGGGTCTAACCCCAAAGTTTAAACCTCATCAGTCCATTTTTAAAAAAATCATGCAGATCAGTTTCTCAAATTTGACAAATTTAAGATAGGTGGACTTTAACCCTGAGAATTCTCAGCCATTATGAAAATTGGTCTATGGATATAAACCAGAGGTGTCCTACTCAAGGCCCGTGGGGCTGCCCTGGAAACAGCAAAGGACCGACTTGCAGTGCCTCTGCCAGCAAAAACAGAGCTTAGGAGGGTCGCATGTGGTCTGTTTCACTGGCAGAGGGTTGCAGGAAGCTGTCATAGCCGAAAACAGAGCTTTGGAGCCTGTTTTCACTGGCAGACCACTTGGGCCACCACAGGAGCCCCTGATACGAGTGACGTCAAGCTGACCACATCCATCCTGACCATGCTGATCCCAGCCCCCCGAGGTCAAACACAAACCTGATGCGGCCCTCAATGAAATCGAATTTGACACCCTTGATATAAACCAATTATTCATGTGGAGCTATCCGTGGTGCTGCAACCAAAACCTTTGCTTGTGATCACTTTATAATCAAAATAGAAGATAAGACTTGTGCAGAGTATGGTCTTCTTAAAACAGACAACACTTCCAGACCAAATAGATTGAACATATACTATCAAGCTTTTCAAGAAACAGAGTTCCTGAATTTACAAAAAAAACTTGGTCTAGAACTGCTATTTAGCTCAACCATTGAAATTTGACCAGTCTTAATTTTTAGATTAATTGTTAGTATTATAATTTAAAAAAACAAAGAAGCTACCACCAATGTAAAATAAAAAGGGGGGGGAAAGAACAATAAAATGAAGAGCAGTCACGATAAAATATATGAATTAGAAAAATAACTTTGCTTTTAAATGACAAATTAAATATTCCATAAAGTATTGGTTAGATCATTCTCTAATTTGGTACAAAGCAAGTTTATAGATGGAAATTGAACATGTTACAAGAGCCGTGGTGGTGCAGTGGTTAGAATGCAGGCTCATTCTGCTGACTGCGACTGCCATCAGTTTGGCAGTTCAAGTTTCATCAGCTCAAGGTTAAGTCTAAGTGCTATTGCTACATAAATCCAAGTTTTAAAATGTATAAAAGGTATAAAAAATATTTCATTTGAAGCAAACTTTTTTTGTTGCAGTTCATTGTGACTAAATCCAGTTCTTCATATGTTTTGTTATATTGTTCAGTATTTCATTAACTCTTTGAACCTTATTTTCTTGCCAACTTCCTACTGATATTTCTTAGTATTGAATTAAAAGAGAACAAGCTAAAGCAGGTCAAAATATATAAATTTTGGTGTCCTTTTCACCATTATATAGTTATATTCAGGATGAAATCCAGCCCCTTTGAAACATCCTCTTTATCACATGTTCAAATTTTTAAAAATACCTATTCACTATTTTTAACGTATGAACCCATTGATTTTAATAAAAAACAGAACCTTCTTGTTCTTGTCCAACAAATTCTTGTTGTATCTCTAATACTATAAATAATATATTATTATAAATAATAAATCAGTTTAAATAAAATTAAATCTTAAAACTGATTTCCAATAAGTTGAACCATTCATTATTCTTCTGTAACAACCTTTGGATTCACTGAAAATTCAATCATGCAATGGCATAAATGGCATTCATCTTGATTATTATTAAAGTACAAACTTTCTTTGAGAGAATCTACTGTTTTACTATACTTCAAACCCTTTCACACACTTTCTCTATTGAAAGTGAAGCATCAAAGAATTCACAGATGTTTAACAGACATTGAAGTTTCTTAGCATAGTCCTTTCTGTTTAACATCATATCAAGCTCTTGAGGAAGGGGAGTCACAGTTATGTTTCTGAGTATGCCAGTGATGATGAATGCTGGCTGAGTTTGTGAAATTCTCAAATCAAAACTGACCCAAATTGTCTTATCTTCTTCAGCAAACAAGGAGTGTCAGTCATTCTGAGTATAATAAATCAAGTATGTCACATTTGTTTTAAAAAAGACTATATGAAGCCATGCTAAGACAATAACAGCTTTAATTATGCACCAAGTAAAGCATCTGTTCAAAGGTGCTTCATAAAGCAATATAACTACTGCATTTGAAAGAATGAAGCAAAATTTCTTTACTATTTTGTTTAATGATTCTCCTGTTTAGAAGCTGGAGAAACACTGTAAGAGCATCTTCCAACTGCTGCTATCACAGAGAAAACTATTAGAGGAATTCATAGTATCTTACTGAATTGAATCACGACAGTGCAGCACCCTGAAGCATCACATTGAGGCAAATGGCAACTACTTCATTCTGATATAATGTTAATGAAGTACAGATTCATGTATTATTTTATAAAAGTTGGATTTAGCAGATATGATAATTTCTTACTTATGAAGATTATTCAGTGACTAGCAGATATGAAGAGTTTGAGCATCCATGATAATTATGTTTCAGAAAAACATTGTCCATAATTGAATATATTATGTTGACCCTTATTGTTACATAGTCTTCTTTAACTTGATCATAAATTTGTTGTGCTATATGGGAATTCTCAACACATTTACAGTACATCAGGACCAAGAAAACTACTTTAAAATATAATTGAGGATGGACCTTTTGTGTCCAAGGAATTCTACAGAACAATTTATACTCTCAAATCTATATTGTTTTAAAGAAGGCTCCATATCCCATTTTTCCAGGGGCAATGTAGTTATACTTGACATCTTTAATCATATTAGTCAGTGATGTTATGCAAGCCACAAATTGCCAGCTATAAAGTATATACAGACAAGTAGGCAAATATGACATCATGATAATAAATTAATAGCACCAAATCAAAAGGAATGGAAGACAGAGCTTCTGTTTTTGTAGCTTCTAGATTCATGTACAGTTCATTTTTATTTACGAATATTAAACATTACATGTCTAGCCATATTTCTTGGCAATAAGTTCAGTTATTTTACTCAAGTTAAATTAACATTTCCAAGAAAAAATCTAATGAAGTACTAAATTTGAGGTTGAGTTATAGAAAAATATTTTACCAGGTGAAGAGTAATAATATCATTTCCATACTTTGTATGATTGTGCCAGTTGAGAGTTTGCTTTTTTTGAAAGAAATTTA
Source organism: Pituophis catenifer annectens (assembly GCF_029215685.1). Lineage (NCBI taxonomy): Eukaryota > Metazoa > Chordata > Lepidosauria > Squamata > Colubridae > Pituophis > Pituophis catenifer. The sequence continues at coordinate 37,314,775 of NW_027256883.1, forward strand.
AAACATTTATTGAACACAAAATATTTTATTCAGAAATAAAAATAAGTTATTAATAGGATTTGTTAAAAACCTATTTTAAAGCAGCATCTGATAATTTTTTCTAAGATATCCCAGAAGTGCTTTTCAAAAGGCAACTGGACTTTCTTGGCTTTTTCCTTGAAAATGTTTCACTTCTCATCTAAGAACTGAGGAAGCTTCGTGGATGAGAAGTGAAACATTTTCAAGGAAAAAATCAAGAAAATCCAGTTGCCTTTTGAAAAGCATCTTTGGGACAACTATGACCTGGCTTATTGAGACTCTCCATAGTCATTTTTGTAGGATAACTATTCGTTTACATTGATGTTAAGCTTTCAAATCAGCAATTAATAAACCACTGGCTTTATTTGTAAAATAAGAGAGATAAAAGGTACAATTCAGATATCAGTTAATGCATAAACTGCTATAAAGACCAGAAGTGCTCCATTAATTGTGATCCACCTCAAGAAAATATGGTATACGATTCCAGAATTAGAGGAAAACATATATTTCATCCCCTACCCCTCCATCTCCTTTTAGCAATGCATGTGAAACAGGCCAATATTGACTTGTTCCACAGCAGTTAATCACTGTTTCTCCTGGTAAAAAAGATTTCTTGATTTGTTTGCTGGCTTACTAGAAAGATATCATGACAAGAAAGGCTTCTTCACTATCAGTTTAACAACTCAAACGATTATCCCCCAAACTCCATTTTTTCTGATATATTGCTTCATTACACTGTGCTCCTGAAGACAGTGCAATTTATAAATCTCTGCAATGTAATTCTAACTAATGGTCAGTTTGTCATAGTTATCTTGGGAAGATTTTAAAGAAATTAATTAACCCTCCTCATTGTGAAAACAATATATTAATTTCCAAGATAAGAATGCACTTATCAAAAACAATTATTGTTAGATTAACCTTGTTTCAAGGGCATAACTTAGTGGTTTTGAACTTTAAATAGGAAGACTTGGGTTGAAATTCCCATTTGATTATGGAATTTACTGGATAATTTTGACCAAGTCATTCTTTACCAACACAGTCTCCTTCACAGGATTGTTCCTGAAGTTATAGTGGCACTGTAATGTCAAATGGTCACTGAATGAATGGCCGTAAATTGAACAGTCCTGAATGCATACTATACCGTATGGAATAATGGAAAAATATGAAATTTACACTATGTTACAATCTTAAAGAGAATGCAGAGGTGGGTTTCAGTAGGTTCTGACCAGTTCTGGAGAACCGGTAGCGGAAATTTTGAGTGGTTCAGAGAACCGATAGTAAAAATTCTGACTGGCCCTGCCCCCATTTATTCTCTGTCTCCCAAGTCCCAGCTGATTGGGAGAAAATGGGGATTTTGCAGTAACCTTCCCCTGGATTGGGGTGGGAATGGAGATTTTACAGTATCTTTCCCCTGGAGTGGGTGGGAATGGAGATTTGATAGTATCCTTCCCCTGGAGTGGGGTGGGAATGGAGATTTTACAGTATCCTTCCCCTGCCACGCCCACCAAGCCATGCCCACCAAGCCACACCCACAGAACCGGTAGTAAAAAATTTTGAAACCCACCACTGAGAGAATGTTTATAAAATAAAACACCATTAGTTTATGTCACCAAAGAAATTGTCTATACTGCGATGTTCTTTTTTTTTTCATCCAGTTCTTGGGCACCCCATAAAAATTGCATTCCCAAATCCAAAAGGACTAACATGTTGCTTAAAGATGCCGAGTGGTAACAAGTTTCCTTACTTAATATCAGAGCTTAATTACTTAGCACTCCTGCCAAGTTTCTTCCCCCCACACCCACTTCTGTAGTTTACACACAATAAAATGAGGAGATACACACACACACACACACACACACACAAATAGAAAAAAGAGAGAGAGACAGAGAGAGGATGGTTTGTGAAATGCAGCTACTGTCTGTTCTATATATATATATTTAGTAAACTTGTGCCAAAAAGAAATTCATACAGAGCCAGAAAGTCTGTATGAAATCATTTATTACTCCTGCTAAAATATGTTCTGGAGAAAAATTAAGTTCTGAACTTTCACTAATCTGTAATGTCGCTCTCTACAAGTACAAGTTTATTGTTCATGGGCCAGCACTAAAAATGTGATTAATACTAATTTATAAAATATGCTTTGATCATAATTATTACATCTTTGAATGTACCATAATTATTTCTTTAGGGAAATAAGCAAGTAAGGCAGGCTGTTGGCGGATTTGAAGATGCAGACGGTTTCATAGTTAGAATGGCATGACTTTGCATGTGTGAACACCGAAGGCCATCAATCTTCAATCGTTCAAATCAAGCATTCCAGTTCTACACCACTGATGAAATTCAGATCACCAAAGGGTTACAGCCCCAAAGCCTGGTTTCAATCCACCATTGTAAAGGAGGGAAAAAGGGATAAAACTAAAGCTGATGAGATCAGCCTTTTAAATGCTTTCAAGTACAGTATAACATAAAATATTTCAACTATTGTGGTTTTAAAGTATAACTTCAATGTGTCTGCCTCTGCTTTGAAAGTAACATAGGAGCTTATTGGCGGGTAAAGACAAAATGCGAACACAGCAGCAAAAGATGGAAAATAAAAACACATTTTCCATCTTGCTTCCTTGAAAATATGTTCCATTAATTTCAGTAATGCTTTCTTCTAGCAGATAAAGGCATATATATATAAAGGGATGAGCTCAATCCTGTAGTGGAGATTAGTGGTTAGTGAACTAGAAGACTTTACGGAAACTTTGTTGTAGTTGCAGATTCCTGGATCCTCTGCCGCCATACAAACACCACGGAAATCCTGCAGCATAGTTAGGTAGCAAAGAATTATGCCGGCAAAATGACTAAAACAGGATGTATTGGTGGAAAATTAAGAGAGAAAACATGCTTTACCGACATCAGGGCTATTCATAGGAGGAAGCTGGTTCAAAAAAGTCAAGATGGGGGCGTCATTCATGTAAATTGAAGCTTTGCTCCTTTAATATCTTTGTGTATGTGACACATGTAAAAATAGCATGTGGGAATCAATCACGTGGCCTTAGCTGCAATTTTTACTTTTTCTCTGCCTATGGATACTCCTGACCACATTCTACACCTTTTTAATTAAAAGTCAGGCACATCCCAAGCCACAACTTTATATTATCTTCAGATTCGGTTAAAACATTTCCCTTTCGTTGAACTCAAAGGGTGAATAGGTTATGGGTTCAATCTCCCCATGTGAATATGTACACCATAAAACTAGTAAGAGCCACTTTAGATAGTGTGATGGGCAGCATAAATAAAAGGAAAATACATTTTTTTCCATATGAAGAATGCCCTTTTCAGAAAATTGTTCAGAACACATATGACAAGAGTGTGATGGCTTACCCAGACACCAGCTTGGATGACAAGGAAGAGCTGGCTCTGGGGACTTGGAGGGAGGTGCAGAGGAGCATTGGACAGTTGCTGAGGTTTCTGAGCCAGGAGTGGAGAGGCCAGGCACAGCGGAGAGGTTGTTGGAGGGGAAAAGAAGGAAAAGGAGAAGAACAGCTGCAGCTGCAGCTGGAAAGCTCAGAGGCCCTGCTGGGAGCACATACAGGGTGAATAAGATGCGCAGCTGTAGCTGGCAATGGGAATCAGGAGGAATTGCCTTCCCCACCTGATATATGGACGTGCAGGGTTGAGAGTAGACAGACACAATAAAGGTTAGCGAGGCTACTTGTGAGGTGGCAGCCTTGCCCTTCCTGATGAGCTGCACCAGCACGTGCCTACTTAATTGAATGAGTGGAGTTCGGGGGTTGTTGGAAACAACTGCCCATTTCCTTGCCATATGCATATTTCTTCCTCATGCTCTTGCTTTTCTTGACCTCGGATTGTGGTACGATTGATTGTTCATGGATTTTGGACTTTTGCCTTGGACTTTGGACTTGACCTGGACGGTGGACTCTTTGGACTTTGCATTTGCCTTTGCCTATGGCCTTGGTAGCCTTGTACCCTGGTGGACCAGTGTTGGACTTCCTAGGACTTTGCAAGCGGGTACAAGTGGGGTCTTGGGGATTCCCATTTGGGGCTTGGACTTTCAATAAAGCTCTTAAAACCGTTGTGCATGTGGATTAAAACAGGACGTAGTAGACCAACAACTGTTAGTCTAAAATCACACGGAGGATTGTGGACTCCATGTATGAAAACCAGAACTTCATGCAGTACAGCAACTCTGGGAAGTCAGGTCTGGATATATTATGTACCTAAGAAAGGAACCTGATAATGCTATGTTATCCCCAATTTGTGAACTTCATATTCTAAGAGGTCCTAGCCTTTATAGATCAATAACCCAAACAGATTTTATGAAAATAAAAGATAAAGTTACTGTAAAAATACAGGTAATAAGAAATGTTTCATTTCTTCTATTCGTCTATTCAGCAATAGCAGTGTTATTCTTTTTAAAGCTACACATGGATTATTAGAAACTTAGGATACAAGTTATCTTTTACAAATAAAAGTTTAAATGTAAATACAACAGAATTGAATCACTAAAGTTGCACTGTCTATTGAACAGTTTCATTGCCGTTGGTAAATAGGTTCATGAACCAAATTCTTTAGAACTCTCTAACAAGCCTGAACATAAGATTTCATATACAATAAATATGCAGGCTCTATATATAAAGGTAAAGGTAAGGGTTCCCCTTGCACATATGTGCTAGTTGTTTCTGACTCTAGGGGATGGTGCTTATCTCCATTTCAAAGCCGAAGAGCCAGCGCTGTCCGAAGACGTCTCTGTGGTCATGTGGCCGGCATGACTAAATGCCAAAGGCGCATGGAACACTGTTACCTTCCCACCAAAGATGGTCCCTATTTTTCTATTTGCATTTTTTACGTGCTTTCGAACTGTAGGTTGGCAGAAGCTGGGACAAGTAATGGGAGCTCACTCCGGTACCGTTATTCGAACCACTGAACTGCCTACCTTTCAATCGACAAGCTCTTAGCCACTGAGCCACTGCTCAGTATATAAATAGTAGTATAGTATAGAGTATACCGCTCTATATATAGTACATTGGAATTGACCTGTTTTTTTCCCAGGTCTGTCGCCTTCCCTTGCTTTTCCAGAATTACACTGCATGAATGGTTTGATTACCTCATAAAATTCTATTGAGAGAGATACTAATTATATTGGACAAAAATATATGCATATAAAAATCTTCTTCCCAGTCTCCACGTTCATTTCCATTTAGGAATTAGTGCTTCTGAATGCTTTCCACATTGTGACTAATTAGCCATCCCTTTTCAGTGCAACTATCCTCCAACTCAGTGACTAGAATCTAACTTTGCATTTGGAAATATGTAACACCACAAAATTTAATGGACAGATTTCTGAGTATTAGTTACAGAATTTGCTATAGCATTCGTTCAGTGGAGTTTAATCATTTTACCAACAAATAAGATAAAACTGTTTTTTGGAGCAGCATACGCAACTTGGTTTTATCATTTACTGCAGATAATCACATAAAATTGTGATTATTCTTTAGAACAGGAATTCCTTGAAAATGAATTGTTCTTGCATCTTCTGTTGGTCTAAACTTACTTTGATGAGAGACCCTACATCATTTCTGACAAATGGCAGTCCAATCTTTTCTTGAAAGTCTCAAGTGATGAAGCTATTTGTGTATGCATGCATCTGTTTATTTTTTCACATGTACCATTCTTTTTTCTGGAAAATAGTTTCTCAGTCGAAGTGAATGCTAAAACATAAATGTCAAATGAAGATATTCTGATTCATTATTTTGAAAATGACAGAAAGTTTTGCAACCTTGCAGATTGTGGAAATGATGGTAAAGGAGAGGAGGAGAAACAAACCTTTCTTAACAAAGAATCTCTCAAGGCTTGGGCCTTTGCTAACACAAATATGAGTCTTGTTTTTTCACCCAAACTTTTGTAACAGAAATTCTAATCCATTATGTTCTCCAGAATGTATTTAAAATGTGTTCACTTAAAAAAAATGGAAGAACTAACACAAAGCTATTGAATTTATTCCTTTTTATTTATGCAAAAAATTGTGCAAGATTAAGGAATGGTACTCAAATGGTATCATTTGACTCTACTTGTTTTGAGAAAAGTCAGATCAGTGTTGAAGGTTTGCAGGGTTGCACAGAAATAATTTGAAATAATTAACGCTGCCTGACTTTACTTGTTCTATTTCCAGTCCTTAAACCCAAGGAGCCAGACTTTATAATCTGTTTGCTGAAGTGACTAAGTATAATGTTGGTATCATTTTAATTACCATAAACAAAATCATCAACTGCAAAGAATTAAGAAGAAATGTCTGGTTGTGACATAGCATGTGTTAATGCCTTTTCATTTTGCTGGGGTGGTCTCACAAGAAAGGCACACACATAGTTTATTTATTTAGCTAGCTAGCCAGCCAGACAGATAGACATATATCTATATAACCCAAGTGCAATCATCTCCTTTTCTGAATTTAAATATGATCAAAAACAAATTTTAGATTGAGAACTCCTAATTGTTTTCAATTATTGTTTTCAACAGTAAAGCTGTTTCTGCTCAAATCTGCTATGGTTCTGCCATTCCTTCTGGCACCAAAGGGGAAAAGACAAACTTTAGCCACCCAAGAAGCAAATAAATGTACCTTTAGTTCTTAATATGCTTAAGACTCTTGATATGTATATAGTAGGGTGCTCAGATTTAGGCTTTTCTCCTGATCCCTGTAAACCTTAAATCTTTTTATCTACTTCATTCATACTTATTTTTATTTGGACAGATTAGGCAGCGGTTTGGTACATAGCAGGAGGTGTAAAAATGAGGGTTTCTGTTAAATAAAAAAAAAAACTACTTTTCCAGTGAAAGATAAAAGAAATTGTGACTTGCTGAGGCACCAATAAGAAATGTACACCAATAAAGAAGAACAATATTCTGCTATGCTTACTAACGACATAAATTGTTATACCTTTTTAAGAGCCGAGGTGGTGCAGTGGTTAGGGTGCAGTACTGCAGCTACTTCAGCTGACTGCTAGTTCAGCAGATCAAATCTCAAGATTAACTCAGCCTTCCATCCTTCCAAGGTGGGTAAAATGAGGACCCAGATTGTTGGGGGCAATATGCTATTTAGTATACTGTCCTTGGTGTAAGCCACCCAGAGTCCTCGGAGAGTGGGCGGCATAGAAATATGAATAATAAAATAAATAAATAAATAAATAAATAAGAAATATTAATAAATAAATAAAATAATAAAAAATAATAATAAAAAAATAAGAATTTGGTTTTTAAATCCTTGAAATACTCCCAGGTAAATAGAAGCATGAAGGTCTTTTCAGACAAAGTAAATTGCAAGGCAAGACTTTGATGTACCATCAACTGTTCCACTCACTATATTTTATTAAAGGAAATCCAGGCAGCTTTGCAGCTCTTCATTGCTTCTTCCACTTATTTTTCCTTTTCATAAATTGCTGAAAATTGCTGAAAATTATTACTTATTGCTGTTCAGAGGAGAGTGGATACCAGATCTGTACAATGTTAGCTAGAGCTGAAAATTATTTGGAAGAACTTTGGTTCATGAACAAATAAAACAATTATCAACCGTGAATTTGTCCATGGCTGAGTACCCTCCAGCAACCAATAATGGAACTGATCTACCTGGCCTCCAAAGGCTAGGGTGGGACTACTTTATGAACCTCTGGGCAGTAGCATGGCAGCACTGAACTGCCCACAAGTTTGCCAAATTTCAATCCCGTGAGAGTCATGTGTCCTGGATTTTGGATGCATTCTGCAAATTTAGCCCATTGAGGTACCTTGGTTCAAAAAAATGTTTTGTCCAGTTAAAGGTTATAGACACAAGAGTTTTAGGAATAGCAAATAGATTACTATAATTTAAATGTGAGCATATTTTTCCATATTGGGGAACAACATGACCAAGTGGCCAATGTTGCTATGGTACTTTATCTGCAATCTAGGAGAAAACTACTGATGGGCAGCTTTTGGGCCCCTACTGTCCTTATGTAAGATTATGAATCTTTATCATTGAAATAGCCACCCCACTCCCCGAAGATACATCCAAGTAGTGTTGGGGGGGGGAATCCTTCAAAGTGGCAATTAATATTTATAGTGTAGGCATATGGATGAACTCAGTATATTAAAATCATGTTGCTAAAATAAATTTATATCTTTTTAATTTTTTGCAGTAAGGCAGGAAATGCTGCCTGTCATTAAATGCTCTGTTGGTCCATTGAGTCATCAGTTTCTGTATTTTAACTTCCAACATTTAAAATTCAGTTATCTGCTATTAGTACATTAAAGTTATTTTGGACTGTGTTGTGTAGTGAGTTTATATTGTGCTATTATAAAATACTAGCTGGGTACCCGTGCTTTGCTACGAAACTATGTGATGGGCTTGATAAATCAACACAGCTTGAAAATTAATAAGTAGGTACGATAGGCCTCTCCTCTCCTCTTCTCTCCCTTAGCCTTGCCCCACAGAAGCCTCCCTATCCTATCCCCTTCTCTCCATCAGCCTTTCCCCTCAGGGAGAGAAGGGGTACCCAGCTAGTAAATATATTTTCTTCACATGCTTATTCATCATTGATAACATTGGAATAACAAAAAATAAAGGCCACAATCTTAATATTTGTGATAGGAAATTTGGTTTTATTTATTATTATTTTGATACTTATAACTATTATAACGGTAGTAAGTCTGTGATTCAGAAACTGAAATCAAAAAGAAAAGAAGGCAAACTCATGTCTAACTGAACAACACAATCTTATGCATACCTACTAAAAGCCATTGAATTAAGTGCAAGATATCTCCACTCGCAGTTGAAATAAGTAAATGAATACTGCAGACGTCAACATTCATAACTCCTGGGACAAATTTCATAGTCAGCCCAAAGCAATCTGCTTCAAATGTTTGTTTCAAACATATAAAACACAAACCTATGTTATCAAATACTTAAAGCAGTAAAGATTTGAGTAAATAATATCATATTTGAAATTAAAATATTTTATTTATGCATGCATAAATTCCACATAATTCACTAAGTAAAAGCTTTCATGTAACAATGTGAAACTAATTTCAGTAAATTATGCTTGAATAAATACACACATGCATATAAACACTCTCCACGCATTAATTGTTCATTCATTTCTAAATGTATTACACTGAACAGCTGCCCATTTACCCTGAGCTCTATCTATAGAGGTTCTTAGTAGTATATATAACTCATTTTCCATTCCTTCCAACAACAGTAATCCTATTGGCTGGGCTACACACATTCACTCACTCACTTACACACATACAATGTGGTCAAATGAAATAACATTTCATTGAATAAAAACAAGACAAGGTTATAAAAATATGAGGAATAAAAAATCTGAAAAGCAGAAAATCTTTAAGGAGATGTGATTTTCATCAAGCAAAGCTGAATATATCAAATGTCAATCTAAAACAAGAGATATAAATTAAACAAAATGAATTTGATTAGACCTATGCATTAAAAAATGACTCTTAATAATCTTTACCTATGGCCGCTATTACTGTGATAATATCTGGAGTTTGGTACATTGTAGCATCCACACTTTACAATAATTCCATTACATGTTGCATTTATAAAACTAAGCTTTATTGCACAATAAATGAAAATAGCTAGTTATCTGCATGTTTTATACTTGGGATAAATTGTTCTTCATTGCATCCACAATTTCTTTCACAAGCCTGAAAAATAAAAAAGGATGAAGCACTATTAAATATGAAAGAACCATAAAATAATTAGAGTACATATTCTTCATATGAATATTTAATTTTGTTTCATAATATATGCATAATGATATGAACAGTGAAAACAACAAGAGTATGAAATTTAACATTACACACATCAATATGAAGTTAATATGATGTTATAGAAAAACATTTAGAAGATATAAGTAACTGTGCCTTTTCCCATCTTCTGCTTTGCAATTTTATTTATTTACTTGATTTTTGCTGCACCTCTATTTTTAATAACTCAAGGTTACTCAAGGTGTTGTATGAAATTTAAATAACATTACACACAACAGTATTAAGTTAATATGATGTTACATAAAAACATTTAGAAGATACCAGTAACTGTGCCTTTTCCCATCTTCTTCTGCTTGGCAATTTTATTTATTTACTTGATTTTGATTGCACCTTTATTTTTAATAACTCAAGGTGTTATACATAATGTTCCACCTATTTTCTCTACAACAACCATCCTGTGAGATGGTTTGGGCTGACAGAATGCAACTGACTCAAATTATCAAAGCAGTAATCTTTGGTATGTGGTGCAGCAAGAATCTTATGTATGTTGAATAATGGAGCTTTAAAATATAGAGATCCAAATTCAAGATACATATATGTGCATATGAGTAGTCACAGCATCTTTGGGAGGTAATGAAAGGAAGGAAAAAGAAAAGACTCAGGGTGTGACATTCACATGATGATTGCCAGCTTAACACCAGTATTTGCCTAATACAGTTCATTAAATCTGTAGAAAAAAAAACTAAAACAAAAGAGAATGAATGAGCCAGCTTTAGTGAAAGTTTATGGCTTTGCATTCATTTCCCACTGTATCATTTTTATTATGTCTAAGGAAAGAAATACAAAATAAATGATAGAATAAATTAGGTTTTAGACTTATCTTTCTTTACACATTCCAGCTTTGCTGAGTTTAAAAAGGAAGGTCACAAATGAAGTAAAAATTTCATAGAGTATAGGAAATGGAAATCTTTCCTGAAAGCTTACAATGCATTGGGAATGTTTATTTGAATGTAAGTAAGCTCTTTTAAACCAAATGACAAGTTAAACATTTATATTTCTAGTATGGTTTATCTTGGCATTTCCTATGAAGGATATCAGTGCTGAAATCAAGATGAATTAGGAATCCTTCTAACAGAACTTTAAAATGGAAAATCTTTCTTGCATTCAGAGTTTCACTACACATTCAGATAAAATAGCTTAAAATGCTTATAGTTTCATTTCAGAATGGAGATTTATTATTTATTTATCTAGTGTATTGCATAACATATATGGACTTGCAATATATATTAACATTTCATCTAGATTAGAAAACACAATATAAACGTTAAAAAGATCTATGTTCAAATACCAATGTCTAGACCATTTAACTACTGAAGCACAGAATTGAAGCATAATGGAGAAACACTATCTCATAACTGATACTTTATAATTACCAGCACTGGAGACTTGGATTGTGGTCAGTGTTATCATGCTAGTAAAAATAATCTTATCAGAAATATTTCTTATAAGAAATATGTTATATCGGGAAGTCTGCCGTTGTGACTTGTCCCATTAACAGTTGATATTTCAGTTAAAATTGAGCGAGAATTGGTCACGTTTTTCAAAGGTAAATCAAAATAGGGATGTGGACACTAGTTGATGGTTGAAAATGACTTGATGGCACTTAGTCAATCAATCAGTGAAAATATCTTTGAAGCAACTGCTTGATGCTTTTCTGATAATATCACATCTTCATTTGCCCCTCCTTCTTCTTGCACTGAAGTCAGTGTAACCATCTGATGCCATCCCACTCATTTAGGCATAGAAAGTTATAGGAAGAAGTCCCATTTACCCAGTTCAATCCTGTTAATTGAAACTTAAAACAATTTTCAGGGCATCACAATGACAATTTTATTTTAGAATTTCATTCAAAAAGAAAAAAAAAGTAAAATGACAATTCAAATTTTGCTAGCCTGGCATAAACTGCATAAGATTGTTTGTGGATTGCCTTCCAGCAACAGTCTCAGGATAGGAGAAACTACAGCATTAGGAATCAATGTGAATCTCAATCACAAATGCAGGCTTTTTAGAAAAGAAGCCCATTGCTTGATACATGTCCCTAAAAATGATTATGATGTCTGCACATTTTACCCAATTCAGTTGGGAAATGCATATAGTCATTGGAAAATTTTCATTGCAATAGAAGACATACAGTTTCTGATTTTGATTTAGTCCTGAATCAAATTGGATTACCCTTCAGATGAATTAAATACTTTATGGTTGGCCTTGGTCCTAATACAACACTATTTTGCATATTTTGTGCTTTTGATTCTACTTCTTTTGTTCTAGCATATTTATTCATTTATTAAATTCATACCTACAGCAGTCAGCTGGATTTTGCTGATTTACTGTGTAATTAACAGCATAAACAAACCAATGTAATTTTTGTCACAATAATTTTTTTGTTTTATTCAGAAAGTTAAAATACAAGCTTCCAAAAAAGAAAAAAAATTACAAGAAAACAAAATTAGACAAAATATTTAAAAATGTGCATTCCAAAAGACAAAAACACACATATATATACATAATACATATGTTGTCCCTCTAGTTGAATACTGATTTAGAAATCAGTCCAAAATCAAACTGAGTAGCTTACACAAGAGTTGGGAAACTTGTGATTGGTTTTGGTCCTAATAAAACACCATGTATATTTTGTGCTTTTGATTCTGCTTCAATTTATTATTATTAAATTCATACCTACTGCAATCAGCTCAATTTGCTTATTTACAGTGTAATTAACAGCATAAACAAACTGATGTAATTTCTTAGGGGGAGGACATTCCGCCTTAAGGGAAAAGCAGAATCTACAACAATCAGTGCCATTCAGTGTCCATTCAGAAATGAAAAATTCTTCAGCATCCTCTGGGGATGGTAAGGACAGTCTGTGTGATAAAAATTTCTGCTGCAACATTGGAATGCTGGCACCACGTCATTTCTTCAGGCGTAGCAACATTGCACATACAGCCAAAAGGGGTAGAGTTTAGGAAGCAACATTGCTTTTATCATCCTTCATTTAGAAATTATTCTATTGATAACTTTTTCACAAAATTTTAAATGCAAAACTTAAAAACAATTGAAAATGTTAATCAATTAAAGTTTTCTAACAAAATTAAATATTTAATGTGGGCAGACAAATAATTTAAATAGAATCTAGAGTTTTGAGACTACTATAACATCCTTTTTATTGGAAAAAAAACCTGTTTTATTTGCTATCATCTTTTTCATGTCCAAAATAGCTTTATACTTCTGTTGTAATATCCTGAAATTGAAGAATGCTGATTTCAATTGATTAAAAGCTAAGTAAAAAAAAAACACCTGTTATTGAGAAGATTAATTCTATTGCTCTTCTGTTCTCAATCATAAATTATGAAATTTAAGCCCTCTCAACACTAAATCACATATATAATGCCCATGCAGATTTTATTAACTTTTCTAACAATTTTTTTGCTATATGGATAAGACCTTCACTTGCAGTGTTTACAGGGAATTTGCATTAGAAACTTTGCCAGGAGTTTCCCTGGCTCTCTGCATTGCAAACATTTCAACACCTGGATGTTGGCAGCTTGCATTTTCCATGACTTGCCCTTCACTTGTAAGTTTGGCCACAATGACTGCATTCCAAAAGCAGATGGCTGCTATTAGCCATATAATTATTTTTAAAAGGCTTATTCTTTTACCCAATTTGCCATGCTCAGATGTCACACACAGTACAATATTGCTCAGATCAAACAATGTTTGTTCTCTTTCAATGAACCACCTATTTTGAGTGACCTCCAATTAAATAAATAAAAGTCTACTATGAAAATTGATATATTGGCTAAAATCAAGATTTCAAACTACTGCAGCCTTAAAAGTTTTGTAAGAACGTAACTGTTATTTCAGTTAGGGAGGTTTTACCACTCTCTGCCTTTTGTTCAAGCTAGAATAAACAGGTTTTTTTGTTCATGACAGCAAGAAACAGATTTTTTATTTATAATTCAGTGGGTTGGTCTGAAATAGCAATGGGAACAAAATTAAGCATTTCTAAAATGCAAATATTTACTGTAAAACTCTACTTTCCTTACTGTATATTCTTATTTTTATTGCCTACATTTTATTCAAGCATTTCTGATAAAGCAATACATTTTTTAAATAAATGCTAAACACATATATCAGCATAAATTTGTAATTGTAATAAAAACATAAAAATCTATTTGATATGTTCTCTTGAACCTAGAAGGAATTCTATGATAGTAGATTGTATATATTGAGGAAGGAAGTAGTAATGGCTTTCCTGAGCTGTGATGTCACAGTAGTTAGAATGCACTACAGCAGGCTAAGTCATTGGTCATTCCAGGAGTTTGATTCTGAGTGGCTCAAGGTTGACTCAACCTCCCATCATTCTAAGGTCAGTAAAAGGAGGTCCCAGATTGTTGGGGGCAATAGGCTGACTCTGTAAACCACTTAGAGAGGGCTGTAAAGCACTGCAAAGCGGTATATAAGTTTAAGTGCTATTGCTATTGCTATTTCTGCAAAGCATATTCTGTAAATATATTTATTTATATCAATTCCCTCAACACCTAATAAAATAAAATAAAATAATAAAATAAAATAAAACCAGTATCTCATTACAAAAGCAAGGAAAAAGAAATAATTAAATAAAATCATAATACTCGAGAACAAAATGATTTAAAATCAAACTAATGGCCATATTGGTTATTACTAACTAAGACAAATTGTCGACTGTTCCTAGTGAATGTGAACAATGCTGACAAATACAGCTTATTTTTTCTTATGTTCTTCCTAATTTGAAAGTTGTTAAAATCAGCAAGGATACATTTACTTTGAGCAGTACCCAGAGTTGGAAATAATAAACTAAGATCTAGTTTCTGATGCCACAATAAACTAAGGAAAATATGACACACCTAACAAACAATTGTAGCTTTGATCTCACTGACATGGCCATCATCTTGACTTTTTAACCATACCTTGTGGACAGTCTTACTAACATTTAGTTTTATCTGCTTACCCCAAAGGGGGGAGCAATCAGCTATTTACATTGTAATGTTTCAAATAGACAGGATACTTTAAAATATTTAAATGGTTATTTATATGATATCTGTATAATTTCCCAATGTGGTTAAAATATTTTTCCATTCCATATGTATTTCCAAAATCACCCACAACTTCATGCAATTACAATGTCTTAGCACAGTAAAAAAGGAATTTGCCATTGTAGAATTAAAAATAAAAAAGGGGGGGAAAGGCACTTTCCAGTTTTGCCTACAGTTCTGCTATTCTCTGGAGGAATCTGAAACTGGTCAGATTCAATCTTTGCTTAGTTTTTCCAGTTTCTGCTACCACCTGACTATTATGTTAAATTCTATCCAGCATTAATATTTTTCCACAGAACTGACAGGGTTTTTGTATTCAACATGCCATGTTTAGATGGTTCCAATTCTATTGACAAGGTGCTAATGAGTACCTGTTAAGCACATGTTCTTTCATAGCCATAACATCAAAAATAGCTAAGAAAATCACAGTTTTCTCCTCTTTGTATCACAAGCTATTATGACTTTTAAACAAATGCTATTGTCAGAATAATTCCTATTTCCACCTACCTTATTTAGGTTTACTATATCATCATGTATACCTTATTGAGCCTTCTACAGTAAGATAACTAGCACGTGCTGCTTATTTAAACTGTATTACATAAATGTATGAAATATGTTCTCTACGTTATGTAATATGTTTTCTATATTGTGTTTATCAGCAGCAGAACCATACACCCAAGTTTATAAATTATATCTCTGCACTAACAAAAACTGTTCAGACAAATAAAAAGGTATTACTGTTTTGTTACAGGAGGTAGTGAAATATTTATCAGTTAGAACTAAATCTGCTAATTCTAAACTGAACTCATATTTTTCAAATATTGTTTAAATCATCTAGTATGTTTTATCAAATGTGTTCATCAAAAGTTTTTATCAC
The DNA here is from genome assembly GCF_029215685.1 of Pituophis catenifer annectens. Lineage (NCBI taxonomy): Eukaryota > Metazoa > Chordata > Lepidosauria > Squamata > Colubridae > Pituophis > Pituophis catenifer. The sequence continues at coordinate 37,330,564 of NW_027256883.1, forward strand.
AACATAGTTTTTAATCCCTGTTCTGTGAATATGTGACACTTTCATTAAAAAGAGGTAAATCTGATTTTGTGGCATAGAGAACAAATGATGCAGTTTAGATTATTTTTGGATTATTCTCAACCTTACAGGCTTACCAGAAAACTAGACATTTATTTCCATAAATAAAAAACAAAGACAAAAATTCTATTACAAGTTAGAAGCCAGAAAATGTACACAACTAAAATTATTTCATTAAACAAGGTCTCTATCTCCAGCAATGAATCTGGTACTAATCACTCACATTTATCTCGATTTGCTTCTGCTTCTTCACTTTCAGTATCAGTTGGCAAAATCCATGGCTGGTGAGCAAGCTGAAATTGTTGTAGGAAGTCATCCTGCCACAAAAAATAATCAATTCAGTCAAGACAAAAAATTAGGTCTGCAATTAATCGAATTGATTCTTTAATTAAAAACAATTCAAGTACTCCTGATTAATCAGGTAATTTTCTTCCTCTATTTCAAGGATTTTTCAGGAGGAGGCAAGGGAAATTCTGTGGATGTTTAAAATGTATATTAATCAGTAAAATTGTCTAAGAACTATTTCTGGTCTCACAAAACAGATGTTGAACTGACTGCATATAAAAGCTACCTAATCTACAAGATTATATATGAAACACAGCAATGGAAATCTAATTGAAATGCTACAGAAAGACCCTGGGCTGTATAATTAATGCAAGTAATTATGCTATTTTTTAAAAAATATTTATTACTTTATTTTTTAACTTATAAATCTTTCTGGTTATATAAGCTCTCAAAACAGCATGCAGCAAGGAGCACATTATGAAACATGACAGTAAAATCAGTAATTGTGCCTCTCCTTCCTGGTCCTGGGTTGCCTTAACTTAATATATTTATCCCAAATTACACCAAGAGTGACAGCAATTTTTAACTGAGTGAATGGGTAAAATGCTGCTTTTTATTCTTGCTGAATGAATCTGCTCAAAATCAGACTAGATATGTACTTGTGTGGAAGCTGAGTGCTGATCCAAACCTCAGGTCTTGAAAGACCCCCCCCTTCAGAACAAAATAGGAGTTCAAAAGCAAGATGTTCTATCATCACTTCAGAGAAAGTAGAGAGCTGCGATTCTGTAAGAAGACTTAGCAAAAGACCTCACGGAAATTCTTGAACTAACTTTTGAATATCTAGGACTTTTTGGGTTTAATCATATTATTATTTCTTTAAGTTATTTTACCTTTCAACTCAGGCAGAAACTTGAGGGCAGCTAATAAAATTTCAAACCAAAAACAGAATACAGAAATTTAAAAATGCTATACAATATCAAGATCACCTAACAATTAAAACCTTGGCAAAGGAGTTGGATCACTACAAATTTCCTAAACGTTGAATGGAGCCAAACACACTCCCAAGGGCATGCATTCTATATACTGGAAGCAATGCAGGATATGTAAATTTATGCAAATTTAATTAATCAAGTAAAACTCATATGGTTAACCTTCTACTCTTTCTTTAATCTTTATGACATCCCTAACAAAGCTGACACATTGACAGGTCAACTCTGTGTAGAAAAGTAGCAAACAAATGAATGTTGATATACACTGAACAGCTGTAAATTATAATAGAATCCAGATTTCTTTCAGGCCAATAGCTCACATTTTAAAACTACCAGGAAGGACATGATTTCACACCGTGGGGCCCTGCTGCAAAGGCAATTCAGAATTCATAAGAGGATGACCTCCTAGCCACTAGTTCTATATTGTTTGTAGTGCTGTAAGAGAAACAAGTGACAAACAAGCAAATATGTTTCTTTTTATTAAACAGACTTTTGTCCATGACAATAAAAAATGATTATCTTAGATTATAAAGCACTTTTTGGGTAACCAACAAAGCAAAGACTTGACGTTTCAGAGAATGAGCAGCAATTTCAGATAATAATATTCAAATAATATTAAAACAAATCTAGATTAAGTTCATTGTGTGAGAAACACACAATATGTTTCTCATTTTCATTTTCACAGCATTTGTACATGTGTATTCTCATCCCTAGTCTTTTTTCATTTGATCATTCCATCAAACATACTATTTCATACTTATTATCAATATAAATATACATTGTGATATTCTACACATAATTCTTTTCACTCAGTTCCAAGTAGCTTCTATATTCTCTTTCTTTATATCTACTCACCATTCACCTTGTTGGAAGAAAACCTGTTCTCTTAATACTTCTGCATACAAGTGTTGTAGTTGTCATTTTGCTGTCATTCCTTTTCATGGTAGTTTCTTACATTTCTTTCCTTTTCTCCCTGTTTATTTTTCCTCAAAAATCACTTTTGACATTACTGAGAAATGTCTTTCATTCAGAAACTCTTATTATCTATCTGTCCTCCACTAATACCCTCCATTTTTCATCTTTAAAAAATCAAATCAATCATACTTTTAGATTTCTATTGATTCTTTTGAATTTATGAATTGTGCTATACTTAAACCTAGACTATGAAAAAACTAGACAGAAAAAATTAACTTGTTTGAGCTGTGGTACAGAAGGCAGGCCTGCATATTCTTTTGACAGCAAAAGTGACAAACAAACAAATTATACCAATCAAACTCACTGAAAAAGGCAGTTATGCTCAGAAAGGTTAGAGAGTAACTTCCAAGCCAGTATACAATTTTATGCAACCTCTTGACTGAAAAGTATTTGCAATGTCCTGAGACATAATCATGATGTTTTTTTCTTACAAATTTGCTTTAATTTTCCCTATGCCCATGAGGAAGAAAGAAGGATAAAATAAATAAACCAATGTTCAAACAAAAAAATATAGAATCTCTTTCAATGTTAATAGTAAAACTACTACTAGCAAACTAGAAAATGAAAGCATGTTATCCAGATGTTTTCTTTTCTTGTCAACGCAATACATACTGTATAAGTCCTCAACTTACAACCACAATTGGGGCTAAGTTTCCATTATTAAGCAAGGTGGTTGTTAAGAGACTCACACTTGATTTCATGAACTTGTTTGCCAGTTTTTAAGTAAACCACTGCAAATTTTAATTCCCCCTCCCAGTGACAGCTGTTTATTTGGGCCACAGGGGGCTTTGTCCTGGGCCTGTGTAGAAAAGATAACTGTAGCACAGCCAGGTGAGAGTGCAGGGTGGTCTTGGCATAAGAGATGACCGGAGATATGGGATGTGAAGGCAGCAGGGAGAGTACAAGGCTGAGCAGCCCCCTTCCAAAGCCTGCCCTTGGCCCCCTATCTGTACCGTGCGCAGGGAGCCCTAGCTCCGGCACTTGGCTCTTCCTGAAGGCACTTAGAGCCAGCGAGTGGGATGGGCCCCTCACTTCTCCTGCATCTTTTCAAGAATAGGGACAATCATGTCAAATTTGGGACATTTGGCAGGGTCTTTGTTCATGCAGATCTTCATCAGCTTGCAAATATGACGGAAGATGCCAGTCACAGCCTCTCCAAGGCGACCTTGATTTTAAGTGAATCACATGGTCATTAAGCAAATCCGAATTCACCCCGTTGATTTTGTCATTGGAAGCTGGCTGGGAAGGTCGCAAATAGCAATCATTTGATGCTGGGATACTGCAACTGTTCTACATAATGACACTCTAATTTTGATGTGAACATGGGGATAGTGCAATGATTGTGTCTGTACCAGTCACAAGCAACTATTTGAAGTTACAATGGCACTGGAAAAAATGACTTATGACTGTCACTTTTTCCAGTGCCATAGTAACTTCAAATAGTTGCTAAATGAATGGTTGTAAGTTGAGGACTACCTATATACAGGTGCTAAGACCTATCACAGACGCCAAAGAATAATGGTCCAAAGAATCTATACTTCATAAAAGAATGAAGGAAACAGTAATGATATGATGTATAGATGTATCAGTCTCACTTGCAATTACAGAAATATTTGAACGCTAAAAACTAATTGTAGAAAAGTATATGTAGAAAAGAATTCAAAGCATTAGTTTACACAGAATGGAGCAATAACAAAAACATTTATCTATATTATACTGCTTGGTTTGAATTTGAATTAAGCTAGTAATGTAACACACCTGCAAGTTTGCTATAGCATTTTCCATGCCAACAGAGCTGAGGGTATGTGTACAAGTGTTCAGATCATCAGGCAACTTATAATTCTTTCAGACAGGATAGCAAAACTAAAACCTTGGACTTTTTACAAAAAGAACTTCAGAGCTGACATGCAAGTCTTTGCCAAATTCTTCATGTATCCCTGCCTTAAAAATGTTTATAATGTGGTTTCTTCCATAAAGAAAAGAAGAGTTTTAAAGCATTTCATCTATTAGAAATGGGGCATGGAAAACTGCACTAGAGGCCTCTAATCTGGAAAACAAGGGAACTAAGTGATATAACTGTTCTGAAATTTATTGTTCTGTATACTTTTAATATCACAGCTTAGCGTGCATGGTAAAATACAGAATTGGAGACTAAATTGCTAATTAAAGCATGAAAGAATTAAAGCCTGTTAGGATATTTTCCCTTCATGAGATCTAACCTGTTTGTATGCAGCCATATGAATTTCTTTAGATAACCAAAAGCCAATATTTTTTTAAAAAAACAAAGCATTTAGCCAATATGTTTGATATTCAAGCCAAACACTGAAAAGGAAAATAGAGTAATTCCATAAATGTATACATGGATACGCATGAATGAATAGCATGTATGCATGTGTGTTTGTGTACATACATCCGCACATAGAATTTTGGGAGCAATTAAGTGTTTATCAGCAAGTAGCATTAAATAATAAATATAAATAATGAATTCCTTCTAATCTGATATTTTTTGCTTTTAATTAATCTTAAAGCTTGATAAGTGCATTAGAGAATAATTATAAGGCTAATACAGAAATAAAGTGACGCTGTGTTATAGTATTGTAATTCCTTTTTTAAAAAAAACTTACTTCGGACATACTGCTTTTTTGAGTGATATTTCCTAGAGCAACTCCAGTTGTTTCAAGATGTCCTGCAGGATTGGTGATGGTCCTTCCCAGTTGATTCTTTGATATTAAAGACTGGCTTCTTTGCATACTAATGGTTCCTTCTTTGTTTTCTTGGTTGTTAGGGGAAACAAGTCTTTGTAACAAAGTATTTGGGGTTGCAGATCTGTTTAGGGGAGTTGGCAGCCCAGAAGATCTGTTGGTCTGAGTATTGGAAGACTGAGGTCCACTGTTTGTAACACTGGAGACTAGCAAGCTATTGTTGCTGGATAATGGTGGTGATTTGTTTCTTTGAAGCTGGAGCTGAATATCTTTCCCACTCTGAACTGGTCCTGAATCCTGGCTAAGGGTAATTTTAAAATTTCCTTGGTGATCTAGCGGAATTATATGAGTTGATTGTCCAGTGGTATTTCTTGATAATCTTCCTTCTTCCCACAACGCTAGGTCCTTTGCAATGTCTGCATATTGCAAAAATTATGCATTATAATGGAAGAAGGAAAATAAGGGAAAACCATATAATTAATATAATATAATCAGCTTCATTCTAACCCAAGCAAACTGTTATTAGGTTCTACTGCTACTGTTTTCAACTGAGGAGACTTGACTGCCTTTTGAAGCATCACTCTTATAAAACCAGTCACATTGGACTTCTTCTGGCAGAATCTATGATAAGATTCCCACTAAAGTGAACTGAACTATTTGGTGTTTTGGAAATCCTCAGAAAGTCAAAGGGCAAAAAGTATCTGCTTTGTTTTCAATACATGAACTACATTAGAGTATGAGACAGAAAGTTTTCCATTCTTAGTACTGTTGGATCTCGCATGTTTACTGCACTCTCCTAAGAATGAATATTTGGAGGTCTTTGATATATTCAATGTGAGAAAAGAGGTTTACATATCTTTTGATTTATCATCCTCTCTAATCAATCAGCCCATTCCAATAAACTATTGTGCTTTTTGAAGAGGTGCCAGGAAGAGGTATATTACAGATTCAAAGTGAGTCCATGAACTTCATACATATACAAAATCAGCCACTTTTGAAATGCCTGACCTCTTTATTATTTCCCCAAAGTACATCTATTATTATTCATAGCATTTTTTCAGACTTTCTTTCCAGAAGTGAAAATAGCCCTCATGACAAACTCATAAACTGTTCAAATATATAGGGCAAAAATATCTGTCATCATCATCTAAATAAAGATATATGTGCATGTATATAGCCATACATAAACATATTATTGCTCCTCTTTTTAAGAATCAAAATTAATTACAGCACCAAAAGCTCTGCATTTATTTCTCTTTATGATTCCATTCCCTTCTGTACGTTTTGCCCTGTCTGGTTCTTAACAAAAACTTGCACTGGTTCATACTTCTACCCAAAATCATTTGTAAAACAGAAAATTGGACTTTTCATATTTTAATGGCTATCTGATAATCTGGTAAGTAATAAGATCATAATGTCATAGAGACTGCCTCAAACAATATGAATTGCTGTATCCTGATAATCAGTTTGCATCTTTAGACTTCTAAGGAAACTTCTGGAATAAACATGCACACAAAGAATAAAATATAAATTATTTGTATAGAAATTAACTCTTATTCTGCTCTTAAACTAGAATAATGTTATTAAATGGGTCTTTCATTTTCAATTACTGTATATTTTCAAATATTTGCCCCAGGTAGTTGATTATTCAGGACTTGCCTGCTTTGAATGCATCCTACCAAACCACAAGCTGCAGATAAAGGATCTTGGCAGAACAGCTGGTTCTTAGTATCACAGGTTGGGATATTATTACCTGGTCAACATTCAGACTTTCTTTACTTGCTATGTCAAATCCATTTATGCTCCTTTCTGTCCTTTAATCACAAGCAGATTTATGAAACAGTTGTTGCCATATCATTGATATGCTATTTGATATTTCAGCTACAATCCTCTCCCTTATATTTTATTTAATGTTTCACTTTATATTACTTCTTTTTATCTTTATGGCATCCAAAGTAATTCTAGGAGTACTGAATCCTCAGATTTAATTTCACACTTAATGTAGATATAATGAAAGTTATTGCCAGCTAGCCAGACTCTAATTTCCACTACTTGACCAAATAGCCTTTCTTTATATTTTCACACAAACAATTATCATGACCAGGGCAAATAACATTCCATAGAACTGGTTACATATGGACATCTTGGTTCAACATACAGAGGTGACAATAGCCCAGCTTGATTCACCCTGTCCTCCATTTATCCATTTAATGTCTTGTTCTCAAATGTGGTTTATACAAGCAGAAATACCCTTCCAATTTGGCAATGTAATTTTTCACAATTCTCTCTTCCAATGTAACCTCTCAGCTTGAAGTGACCATGCATCATTCCAGAGAGAATTCTGATTTTAGAGGTAATACTGGAAAAATCAAAGCCTGTTTTGCAGGGCAGGTTGGTGAATAGGTCATACTCTGGCCAGAAGTTGGGCTCAATGATTTTCAAGCTTTTTCCAATTCCATAACTATAGAAAACAGTCAGAAATTAGAGGCAACCTTAAGTATGGTTTTTGCAATAAACAATACTGCATTGTCTGTTATTTATTTTTATTTACTTATTTACATCCCACCTTTATTATTTTAAAAAATAACTCAAGGCAGCAAACATATCCAACACACCTTCCTCTTCCTATTTTCCTCACAACAACCCTGTAAGGTCAGCTGGGCTGAGAAAGAGTGGCTTGGCTGTCACCAGATGACTTTCATGGCTAAAGTGGGACTAGAATTCACGATCTCCTGCTTTCTAGTCTAGTATCTTAACCACTGGTTCTCTCTGGTTAAAGCCTATTATATTAAAACAAGATTTTGGAAATTACAGTTGAACAGCATTATTAATAAGATCCCAAAGGGTCTCTGATCAAGTCAATGTTTGGTTATATAAATAATAATAAGGTCTCGTTAACAAAATTACTGTACATTAGGGCGATAATGATTTCAAAATGATTTAGAAGTGTTTAGCATCTCAAGGGTAAAGTGATTCTTAAAGCAGTTGTGCCTTTTTTCTTCCCTATTGAAACACGAAAAATAGAACTGCTTTGTTGAACAGAAAGATTCTGTGCTCATGTGAAGTCCAAAACAATTAGTCTGAATCATTCTTGAATGATTCCATTGTGATGAATATATATATGATCTCATTATATTCTCTTATATAGGAAGACGCCATTAGAATGCCCTTTTTTCAATAAGAATATGGAATTCGTATTATAGTTATGTCTTTAATCTTGAAATGATATAATCTGAAGACTTCATTCAAGTTATTTTCAAATGAGTTCTTTTTATGTTAACAGTTTTAATAATTTCCCTTGAATTAAGTTTTAAAATATATGTGCAAACCCCTTTTAAACATACATTGCTTGAAATTTATAAAATACCTATTAAAATTTTGGTTTAAGAGATAATAACATGGATGTTATAAGTTAAACCAAATGTGCAATGTATCCTCTTTCAATTAAATTAACCTGTGTTTTTGCAAATGGCTTGGTTCATGACTTATCTGCAGTGAAGGAGAGATGGTATGTTGGAAAAATGCAGTATTTATGTTTCAGTTCATTTCAATAACCATTATAATTTTGGCTCAGCTTCAGTTATTTGCAAAAACTGATTGGTTCTGCTGATAAGTAAAGTATTTAAATCATTTCTCCACAGTTAATTTAACAATTTTAGTACAAAACTGTTTGCATTTATTTAGCATTGAATGTATTGTGATTTTGAACATCAACTTTCACAAATGAAAAAGTATTTCTAAAAGAACAGTGCCAATAAATAATTTATCAAAGCATGTATTTGGCCCATTCATTGTTTTTAAAAAGCTCATGTCAATGACACTGAATGAGAGGAAGTACTGTACATATAAGAGAATATTATATAGCAACCTTTTTAACTATAAACAGGCTGTGTTGATAACAAGAGAACCCAACTAATTGCTGGATAGTTGAAAAGGAAACTTATGTGTTTCATTATTTGCTGAAAACCAAACACATTTTTGCATTCTTCGAATATTGGAAATAACAAAAAATGCTGTTTCTCATGTTTTCCAATGTTCAATGTGAATGCCAAGGTTATATTTAAATATCAGAGCCTGAACGTCTCTATGGGCTGTAGAAAGAATAACTAGAAATAAGAAGTCAGATAGGCAAGGTGAGAAATTCAATAATTAATGGAAGTACCTTAAAACTTCTCATGTTTTAAAAATAATTTTTATTGTCTGCCTCCCAAGAACAGCCTAATAAAATATATAGATTTTAATCAGAGAATGTTTTTCCTAAATTGATGCAAATGTATTGAAGATACTGTAAGAACAGAATCAGATTAACAGGTTTTTCTGTTTATTTTAACTAATAACAGCTTCAAAGAAGGTACCCTCATAATAATCAAATATATAAATTTGCTAGCAGAATTATATCTGCCTTCTGCCTCCAATAATGATGCTAAAAAGTTTACGGTCTGATGATCATAATAATCAGCCTTAAGTACCTGGTAAAAATCAGGTATAATGATTTTTGGTTATAGATGTTAGTATTAGATATTAACTATTAGTGTGTTTCCTAGTTTTTCTCTTTTTTTCAAGAAGCATTCATCCAGTAGTTTCATTTTTATGCCTTTTAAATTAGGAAAACAAAGGATAAGCAATTGGAATAATTTGTTTTTTACAAATGGGAACAACAAGAGCTTAATAAAGAAACATTCTGTGAAGCTTAAAATAGGAGACTGTCCTACTTCCATGACAATTAGTGCTCCATTCCTTTATGTTCTTACTACATCTGTCATCTTTTCTCATGACAATTTCGGTCTCGTAAATATAGCAAAATTAAGAACTTATAAATTATTTTTAATACCCTGGATAAAAATCAAATGAGTTGAGGAAAAATTCTCTCCTTCAAAAACTGGATTTTCTAAAGTTATTTGAGAAAATGTATACAGTATTGCCTAACAGCAATAATAAGACTTCACTGGCATATTATTGTGTGAGGCAGTTATTTCCTTTGATTGATACAACCTTCTGTCACTGCCTGTGTTTAAAACAACAGAGTAGTACAGTCCTTCAGGTAATCTTTTGTTATAATATTCACCCAAAACATGTATGACATGGTTTCTAAATGAAAAGCCTTAAAGTCTTGCGCATAACATTTACCAGAAAGGTGTTTTTCCATAGTTTGTAGTTCTTTTGCAGCCAGTGAACCTTCTAATACTTTCTGACTTGAAGAGTCTCTACTTCTTGAATCCATAATGTCTAGAGTCCAGGCTGGCTGATTCTAGAATAATTAAAAACAAGGAAGAACACAATGACAATTTTGTGAACTGTGGATTCATCTAACACAGTGGTTCTCAACCTTCCTAATGCCGCAACCCTTTAATACAGTTCCTCATGTTGTGGTGACCCCCAACCAGGGGTGCGTTCTAATTTTTTTTACTACCAGTTCTGTGGGCGTGGCTTATTTTGTGGGTGTGGCTTGGAGGTCATGTGACTGGGTGGGCGTGGCTATCTGGTCATGTGACCGGTGGCCATGGCTATGTGTATAGGGACTACTCAGAGGGCTGAAAAAAGTCATTTCTGACAGGTCCTCGCACTTTTCTGGTCCTCACACTTATGACCATCCTCACATTTATGCCTGTGCAGTATTCTTAACAACCATGTCACTCATTTCACAACTGCTTCTCTTCACCATGGTGACAAGATAGCGCAAATACATAAATTGTGAGGACAGTTGTAAGTTCGAGGACTGGTCAAAAGTGCGACGACCAGTCAAAAATAACTTTTTCAGCCCTCTGAGTAGTCCATATGCATAAAACGATACAGTAATAGAGAGGGATGAAGGAAGGGAAGGGAAATTAGAGTAGGAGTGAAGGTAAGAGAGGGAGGAAGAGAGGAGGAGAAGGAGAAAGAAAGAGGAAGTAGGGAGAAGAAGAAGAGAGGGGGAAGAGAAAGTAAGAAAGAAAGAAAAGACAGAGGTGGTAGGTTTGAGGAGAAAGATTGCTGTACAATAAAAAAGATGAAAGGGAAGAAAGTCAACCCCAAACAAATATTAAGATATTAAGATAAAGAATGAATTGTTAAACTTTAAAGAATAAAAGAGAACAAATAGGAATAAATAGCAATAATTAGAAACACACATACAAACATACAACGTATTTTTTTGGAACAGAGTATTTGGCCGGTTCACAAATTTAAACAGTTGTAGGAGGTTAGCACCCACCCCTTTCCTAGAAGAATGAAATATTTTGGGAAATATTAAAAAGGCAGAATATTATATTTCCCTGGATGAGAAATGGAGAAGCATATTTTACAGACAAATCAGCTCCCACCTTCCTGCCCCTCACCCTTTGTTAATGGGTCAGAGGCAGAAAGTCAATCCTTTGTCAAAGGACATTTGCAACACAATAGCAACAGAAACTAACACAATGGGCCCCATCAAGCCATGTGATCCTGTCCACCATTAAACCATCTTTCCAAGCAGTCTCCATGTTTCCAGTGTCTTTTTCCCCACTTGGAGCAGAACCCAGAAGGATATTTCTTCCAACACAGTATTTAGTCATTTCAATTAAATTTACAATTTCTATATTTCCTTTTTACCATATTTATTCCTCACCTAATTTTTTAAAAAACCAATATAACCCTTCATTCTTATCTCTAATCTTAATCAAATTCAATTTTTCCCTTCTATTCTATATTATACTCCTTCGCATTGTCATCTATTTTTATATCCATCCTCACATTGGTTAATTATATAATACAGTTGTTTAATAAAAATTCAACATTTTAATATAAATCAATTAGTTATATAACTATCTTTTTTGTATATTAATCAATATGAACATGAATATTCCAATTATTTCCATGCAATCCAATTTCTTACAAATCCATTAATTATATTTACCAATAATAATAAACCAAATAATTTCCCCCATATATTCCTCCAAACCACAATTTAACCATTTCTGCTTTCAACACAATATACAATTAATAGTATCTCAATTATTACAATTCCCTAGTTAAATAGAGCTTTTTTTCTTTTGTGTTTTAAAATCTTGAACTCTCCTCTTTTGCCCTAAATTTTCCATTTTTTGCATCTACCTTTTTTAGTGAGCAAAAAGAAAAAGAAATCTCTCTCCCTGACTCATTTTGTCACGCTGCAACAAAGACCCTTTCAGTTTCGTTTTAGCTAGGGGGAAAAAAATTGCTCCAGTACTCTTTTGCAGCTTGGAAAACAAGAGCTTGCAAAGGAGCCTGCACAAAACAGCTGAGAGCAAATCAGCTGAGAGTGGGGGGGCGAGCTAATCAATTTATGCTAATTAACCTCTGCTGAAGCTGAAAGAGGCTGTTTTTTCTATTTTTGCAGGCACCATCTTCTCATTTGTTTTCTTTTAACACTGATCTGTTGTAGGGCGGCCCTGGCGGCAAGAATTTAAACAGTTTTTTTTTTCCCTCTAGCCACCAGCTGGGACTCCGGAGGCAGCAATAGATTGGGAGTGGGTGGGGTAAGCGAACGGCGACCGGGCGATCCAACAGAGGCAGAGGGTGAGGGTGAGTGAAGGCGTGGGGGGTGTGTGAGAGAGGGCTTTGGTGACCCCTGTGAAATGGCCGTTCGACCCTCCAAAGGGATCGCGACCCCCAGGTTGAGAACCGCTGATCTAACATATATCAACTCAAATGGCTGATTCTTTTAACCACATAATTAAGCTAGTATCAGTAGTATCAGGTAACCATCTTTAACATTTCCACAAGTTAAGGTCAATGTGTTAAAGTCAAATCCAGATATGATTTAGTTTGTGTGAACCCATTTATTTTACTGAAAGACATTCAGTTTAGGTCAATATCATATTGACCTATACTCAATATGAATATAATCTACTCCTTTAGAGGCAAAGAGCATTTCCAATACCACTATATAATTGCAACAACTCATGACAATAGCAATAGCAGTAATAGTTAGACTTATATATTTTATTTTATTTTTATTTATTTATTTATTGAATTTATATTTCCACCTATTCGCCCATGGCAACTCAAAGCAGCTTACAGAATATAAAACCACATTTAAAACAATAAAACTAATAAAAAGAATCAAATTAATATAGTGTAATGTAATAAAATCACAAATGTGATATCTAAAAGTACAGTTTACTAGAAATCATCTACTGACTTTAGAAGTTATCTTTAAAATAAGAAACTTCAAGTAAATTTGGTAGGGTTTTTTTTTTGCAGACAACAAAATTATAAGCATGTAATTCATGAAAACAAAGAGTTTTTTAAATATTAATTATCTATACTTTAAAATATAACTACTCTTCCAAATTTCTAAACAACATTTGATGATAAATACCAAAACATTCAAATTAAATACTATGTTACTATGCAAGACCATGGGAGAAAGCTATATAAGTTTGTCTTGGAAATGCTCCTGAATAAATATTTATCAGTCTGAGCTTCACAAATATCTTGACAGATATGAAACAAAATTGTTAAAAGATATTCTGTTTTTCATTTAAACATTTAGTGATAAAAGACATGTAATCATATTTCCCTAAACCACAGTTATTATATTTTTAAAATGTAGAATAAGGAATGTTAGCCATAACTATATAATCTACTGATATCTAAACCTTGAAGTTCTACATTAGTACAGAAAAGAAACACTGCCTGCATTTAAGTATCACACCAATCAATTCTGTAAAACCTGTTAAAAGATTCTGACATATTTTCTTACTCAGGAAGAAACTGACTTTGCAAGTTTTTCTTACAAAAATGATCCAATGCATAGAGTTTGTTTCCACATCTAACCTTCTATCCCCAATTTACCAAATTATGCGTACGAATAAATGAACTCCACATCCATTAATAGATGAAATCTTTAAACATATATTGCTTTAAAATATGCATGAATGTGAGCAAGAGAGTGAGAAGTACAGTAAATGATATCTAGAGAGACTTGCCAAATTTATGAAAAATTGGTAATTTTTATAGCTATACAATTAACATTATGTATGAGGAGAAATTGCTATTCTTAGATTGAACCTACATGTTCAAATCAACAAGATTAATGAATATCCTTCCTTCCTTCCTTCCTTCCTTCCTTCCTTCCTTCCTTCCTTCCTTCCTTCCTTCCTTCCTTCCTTCCTTGTTAAAAGTTGTATGTTCAGCAACATTGGTCCTGCTACATAAATTGGTTCTATTTCTCCCTGTTATGATATTGGAGATAGAATTTGCACACTATCCCAGGACTGAGGCAACTAGATTTATAACCATACTTGCTCTGATATACATATTTTGTGTGTGTGTGTGTATGTGTGTGTATGTGTCTATGTGTGTGTGTGTGTGTCTGTGTGTTTGTATTATACCAATGCACAGTTCAATTGCTATCTCCCTTGATCTGCAATATCATCAAAACTACTAACATCATTTTCTAGAGACTTGCTATACAAAGAAATATAGACGCCTGAAAATTTACAAGAACTATTTTGTAACTTTTAAACCTAACTATACACAACTGCAGATTTAACAGTCCTTTTCTAGTATCAATACAGAAACATTAATTGCATACCATAAGACCTACATTTAACTTTCATTCTTTGTTACTATAACTGTTTTCCCCAAAGCTGAATCTGCAGCATATAGAAAGAGAAAAGCAAAGAAAACTAATAGATAACAAGTCATTTAAAATTTGACTCCACAGTGATATCTAGCGGCCCAAAGGAGACTTTCATTAGATGCTGCTGTTAATAACATTGAAACCTCTGTATATCAAAAATCAGTAATATAATAAAAACAAACCAAATTTTATTTATGGAGGTCAGTTAAGTTCCTTTCACATAACAGATGTCCATTTTGGCCAAAGACAAACATATCAATATGTCAACTATTTACATTTCTTGGGAAGTGGCCAGACAAATGAAATACTTGGCTGGGAGATAGCTGATGAAAGACTGCAATAGAAAATCTCATATATTTAATTGCATGTATTTAAAAGCTCGGTAGGTTGATGCCTGAAAACATTTATATTGACATGAAAACACAGCCTTATCACAAATGCAAGTTCTTAGCTAAGATTTAAGGTGTACTAGTATGTAATGCTATAACTGATGAAAGGCTTTGGCAGAAGTGATAAAATTTAAGACAAAATAAATCTATTTTTTGCTGGGGAAAAGAAAGTTATTTTTCAATTTTCTAATTCTTGCTTTGTTACTTGAAATTGCCAAAGTTCATGAAAAGCAATGAAAGATAAAAGGCAACCAGCAATGCTCAAGTCTTTTTGATACAATTAAAATAAATGGAAATCAACCAAAGGCTATACCTTTTAAGATAATTAGAGAAAATCCAGAGGAAAAGCTAGAATATGCAAATGTTATTGAAAAGGCCTTTGTATTCCACTTTCCCACACCTCCTTTCTCTTTCTCTTTCTGGTGATAGAGGAAGAGAGACACTGGTTCCAAATAATGCTAATATTCTCTTTGATGTTATTGTGACATTTAAAAGCCTGGTTAAAATATATGAAAAATATTTCTTAATGGGCATTTTCAATTTTTCCAGCAAAGGAAATGACCAAAATGTCCTTGTCAATGTTACTTTTGGAAATGGCTTTTGACCACTCTCCTAGCTGACTTTGAACTAAGGCAAGACCCCAGCTATTACAACAGTAGAAAGCTGTTACTCTAATAGATTTAAGATGTATTTGCCAGCAACTAAAGTCAGCCATATGTCAATGTTTAAAAAGCCTTTTCCAGATTCTTCAATATTTTCTTCACTTACATAACACTTTTTTTTTTAACTCAGGTTACTACAAGCAAATTCTTTCTGGTATCAATGTTCCAAATTCAAAGACTTCTTTAATTAGTTCCTTATATTTTGGACAATTGGAAAAGGGCTTGTAGAAATATTCTTAATAACAACCTATAGAAGGGCAAGATCAACTATCACTAATATCTAATATTCTCTCTCTCTCTCTCTCTCTCTCTCTCTCTCTCTGTCTCTCTCTGTCTCTCTCTCTCATTTTAGATGTATATTATCCTCCTTTCAAATAGTCTGGACAGTGCCTACTGCACGCTCTTCTTTTTTTCCCTAGAACAAGAATTCTGTAAGGCTGCTGGACTGGAAGCTATTGATGAAATCTAAAACTTTTCCATGGGTGATGATTGGCTTACTTATTGAGCTCTTTTTCTGCAACAAATAAATTTATTAAAAGAAACAAAAGTAATAATTTTGAGGTTAATCATAGGAACAAGAAATTGTACTTGAACATGTAAAAAATTGAACTTTAAATAGAAATGGTAGGCTAAAAGCAAATTGTTTAATGCACTTCAATTCAATCAAGAAGCCCAACCTTTAATTAATACATTTTAATTTATTTTAAGGTCAGTTATGGTAGATGAAATGCCTGTTCTAATAGCATCTCTGATGGCTTCTAATTAAGCTAGAAATACATTTTATAGATTTCCAGAAAATGCATTCCCAACACACTTGAAAGGTGCCAAGGTGAGAATGATATATATAGAAAGTACATGATTGGGGACAAAATGTTATACTCAGATAGAATGAGCCAATATGAATATGGAAACAGGATAAGCTACAACAGCTGTACAAGATCAACATATAAGATGCTCATAGTTTTGCTCCCTGTCTTGGGACACTAAATTAAATCATTACTGCTTAATTTGAAAGTCAAATAATTGTTCAGAATGTAAGGAACTGGGCCCTTCTATATTACTTCTAAGCTTGATTGAATTTTTGCCCATTCAGTTTCCTACTCATGAAAAGGAATTTTCTATCTGGAGAACTTCATTAATCCTCTGGTTGAAAAAATAGACTTGTCACTTTTATTGAAACAGTCCGGATTCTGTTGCTTCTTGCAAAGAAGTCTATGGAGATTCTCAGTCATCCAGGTCATGGTTACCTAAAAATAAGGATCCTCCCCAGAGCTTTGTTTAGTGTTGCAATTATTTGTAAACTTAGAATTTGTAAAATTAGAATTTGTTTTACAACAAATGATATCTAACTGAAATGATAAGTTCTGTCCTGCATGTCAAAAGCAACCTGTCAGCACATTGTTAATATCAGTAACATATTGAGATGGTTCTTCTCAAGCTAATCAAATAAAGGAAAGTGACATATAAAGGAGCCAGGTAATTTAATAATCTGAAGTAGTTCATTGGTGTGTAAGACTGAGGGAAAAGAAAACACAAGCAGGCTTTCAAGACTCTGTTATTATACCCTATAGCAGTGATGGCTAACCTTTTTGCCGTCGTGTGCCAAAAGCGGGGGAAGCACAGGGAGGTCACCCAGGTGTGTGCCCACACCATAACTCATTGCGCCCCGCCCTTACGCATGCGCCCCCCTGCTTTTAGCATGCTTTTAGCATGTGATGGCACGGTGGGCCTGGTAGGCCCATTTTTCACTGACCCCAGAGACTTTCTAGGAGCCTGGGGAGGGCGAAAACAGCCTTCTCCACCCCCTAGAGGCCTTTGGGAGGTCGGAAACAGCCCATTTCCCAACTTCCGATGGGATCAGAAGGCCCAAATATCAGCTGGCCGGCGCACGCATGCACGCTGGAGCTGAACTATGGCAACACTTGTGTGCCCACTGATATGGCTCCATGTGCCACCTGTGGCACCCGTGCCATAGGTTCGCCATCACAGCCCTATAGTAATAAAGTAGAATTCCAATTAATTAATGCAAAGATTAATGCATCTGATTTAAATGTTGTCACTCATGAACTGGGGATAAGATGACAACAACATTATAGGGACAAGACAGAAAAAAATGCTGGCAGATTAGATCAATTGGAAAGACTCTGAAGACTTCAGTAGTGCTGATGTGATCCAGAAGGCTTTCCAGTGAAAAGACATTACCAAACAGAGCAAGACCAAATATTTTTGGGCAATTTTTTTTTTGATTTGGCAGACTTGGGGAGCATTAAGACAAGGAATTGGAGTGTTTCAGTTTATGGATTCTGTATGCTTCTATTCTTACCTTTATATGCTGTATATCATGAAATTTTTACCACACTTAATTTTATTTATTTGTATCCCATCTTTATTATTAATTTATTTTTACAAATAAATCAAGGCAGCAGACATGTCCAACCCATTTTCCTCTTCCAATTTTCTTCACAATAACAACCTTGTGAGGTGGATTGGGCTGAGAGAAACTGAGTGGCCAAAAATCACCCAGTTGGCTTTCATGGCTAAGGCAGGACTTGAACTCATATTCTCTCACTTTCTAGCCTGGTGTCTTCACCATTAGACCAAACGGTTTTATCCCATTGTCCTGTTCTTCCCAAGGCCACAGTGACATCACAGCTTCCAAAGAGACCAACATAACTTTTATTTTCTTATTAAAAAGTGAAACTTTAGGAAGAAGAGAGAAAAGCAGCCTAGTTGTAGTTACATAAATAATTTTGCAGTTGCCAGAAAACACAGTGTATGTTGTCTTTTTGACTGCAGTATAATATTGGAGAAACCAGAATGACCTTATCAACTCTGATCTCCAGAGTTTAAAAGATAATTTCACAGCTGGAATCCTTACTTGATTGAAGCTATATCCTTTATCTCCAGATATGATCTTTCCATTGTCAAAATATAAATTGATTGTTGATTGCCATGTTATACATTATTTAAAAAGAAAAAAAATGTTTCTTTTGATTCACAGCCCATCTTTAACTTGGCTGAAAGGGAGGGAGGGAGGGAGGGAGGGAGGGTGGGAGGAAGGAAGGAAGGAAGGAAGGAAGGAAGGAAGGAAGGAAGGAAGGAAGGAAGGAAGGAAGGAAGGAAGGAAAAGCTGTAGGCTAAAATTTAAGACACCATTTAAATTTAGTTTTAAAGGTAAATATTATCACTTCTAGATTTAATGAACAGCAGTTCTTTATTCTTCAGTCGGGTTTGTTTTACCTGTATTAGACTGTATCCTATATATAATGTTAAAAATTATAAGGTTTATTGAATAAAAATAAAATATGAAAAGACAGAAATGAAGATATTATTGTGCCTTACTAACAATAATGTGAATTTGGCCTATTTTCCAAGTGTCTGATTTTTCATTTTGTTCCTATCCTGTTCAAACCGTAAACTTATATTGAAATTTTGCATCACATTGCAAAACAATATTGAAAATTAAAATGTGATTGCACTGATTCAGCTCACAAACAAGTCACACTGCTTAAGCTTATCTCCATTGTTAAAAAGCATAGTTAATGCATTTGAGAAATGAATGTCACTATAATTTCTGGTAAATTGGTGTCTGACACTTTCCAGGTAATACAGCTGTTTGTTTGTATTTTATGTACATGTCTATGTCTATGTGTGTGTGTATATATATACATACATATATACATACATACACACAAATATTTGGATTCAAAGAAAAAAATAGTTCAGAGTTCACATATCCAAACTGGTGGCAAAATTTTAAATTATTTGTACACAATCCCAGAAAAATATTTCATTTAAGAAAATGCTGGCAGATATAATGTGCATATTCTTGTGAGCACTGAATTACTTTTTCCCTTTTGGAATCCAGATAGCTGCACAGGTAAAATATTTGTTTTTTTATGTATACTGATTAGTTAAAAGTTTGAATTTAATCCATATGGGCTTGTACTATGAGCTTTAGAATAAAATATTAATTATTTAAATATTATTAAATATTAATTGAGGCATTCTAATTTTTCTATTTACTCTTACATCTAGTTGAACTGGAAACAAACTAGAATGTATTATGTAATATTCAAGACAATACCTATAAAGTGTTCTTCTTACCAGCTCAGTTGCTTGGGATACATTCTCCAATTCATCAATACTCTCCATTGATATTTCTGTTCCAGGCTCTGATACTGTTTAAAACAGAGAAACAAGAATATCAAACTAGGAGAACAAGTAACATCAATCCAGTAATCTATTAGTTTTTTAAAAAGTTACTATGGATAATGTCAGCTGTTAATTCATAGAGGTAGGACTTTGAGGGTGGGGGGAGAGATTATTAGAGCCCTGGTGGTGCAGTGGTTATAATGCAGTATTGCAGGCAAACTCTGCCCACAGCTTGAAGTTCAATCCTGTGGGGGCTCAAGGTTGACTCTCTTTTCATCTTCTGAGGTTGGTAAAATGACGACCCAGATTATTGGGAGAAATATGATTCCATTGTAAACCATCCGAGAATGTTGTAAAACACTATGGGGCAATAAATAAGTCTACCGTATTTTCCGGCATATAAGACGACTTTTTAACACAGGAAAATCTTCTCAAAAGTCAGGGGTTGGTTTGACAGACTGACGGAAGCGGTAAGAGCAGCTACTACTATCTCTAGTCATTGCTAGAGATTTCTAACCGGAATCTGAGTTGCTGGCGCTGACTGATGACACTACGGGAGCGCCGACATTGAGGGGAAGCTGTGCCAATCTCGTCAAGGCTGCCTGCCGCTGAATGCTGGACCCAGCTGGTTGCTGCGCGGAGCTTCCCCCACTGTCCCAGGCATCCAGGTGGATATTACCGACGCTCTAACTTCCCCAGACAGCTGGGGCTCGCCATCACTGGGGGTCTGGGGAAGTTGGAGCGTCGGTAATATCCACCTGGATGCCTGGGACGGTGAGGGAAGCTCCGCGCAGCAACCAGCTGGGTCTAGCATTCAGCGGCATGCAGCCTTGATGAGATCGGCACAGCTTCCCCTTAATGTTGTCGGCACTCCCATAGCATCATCAGTCAGCGCCGGCAACTCAGATTCGGGAAGCTGTGCCGATCTCGTCAAGGCTGCATGCCGCTGAATGCTGGACCCAGCTGGTTGCTGCACGGAGTTTCCCCCACCGTCCCAGGCCTCCAGGTGGATATTACAGACGCTCCGACTTCCCCAGACCCCCAGTGATGGCGAGCCCCAGCTGTCTGGGGAAGTCGGATGGTGAGGGAAGCTCCACGCAGCAACCAGCTTGGTCCAACATTGAGCGGCATACAGCCTTGACGTGATCAGCACAGCTTCCCGAATCTGAGTTGCCGGCGCTGACCAATGACGCTACTGGAGTGCCGACAACATTGAGGGGAAGCTTTGCCGATCTCGTCAAGGCTGCATGGGTGACAGGACAGGGTGACAGGAAAAAAACCTGGTACGAAATAGCCCTCTTGCCGCTACACGTGGCCCGTTACCTTAACAGATGGGCAGCCTGGCTCGTAGGTATCTGTACTGTTTCTGTTAAGAAAACAAATAGCATGGCAGCTCCCATGGGTTTATTGTCTTATCCTTCCTTTCAGCTTTAGAGTGAATTAGGACAAGTTTAATCCAATTGCACTGTTTTATGTTTACATGTTTGATGACAAACAGCCTTATGTTTATAAGTGACAGTTTATAAGTACCTGCATGTCATAAGCATTTGAATTAAAATTATCATATTGAAATCAAATCTGATGTTTTTTAATTTTTATTTGGTGTGCTTTGGAAGAGGGGTAGTCTTATATGGTGAGTATAGCCCAAACCCTATATTTTAACAGGAAAAGTAGGGAGTTGTCTTATACGCCCAGTCGTCTTATACGCCGGAAAATACGGTAAGTACTATTGTTATAGCTATTATGTGGAGTGCTGTTTTTGCTTTAACCAAAGAAAAACAAGATTCCAACTGAGACAAATCCAACTCAACTTCAGCTTTCAAATTGAAAATGGAAGATGATTTCATTGTGTAAAAAAGAACTAGGGAAGTCATAATCTTTTTTAAATAAAATCCATTTATTTGAAATTAAAACTCATATTGTCATTCTCACCAGTTTTATCCACTCTACATGATTTGCATTTTCTGTTTATTCTCAGTGCTTAGAATTTAATTATTTCCAAGCATTGATTCATAACATTTTTCTTGAACTCCTGAGGTAAAAGAGGGATACAAAGGTAACAACTAAATAAATGAAGCAATCCAAAAATTACCAACAGATTCTGGTCCTTCTTGCTGAAATGTATGAGAGACAACAGACGGATCCTCTGCACTTTCTGTCAAAGTATCTCCTTGCAATCTAGATGATTAAAAACAGAAACATGATGCTGCTATTAGAGAGACTTTCTATATGCAAATATCATGCAAGTCTGGGTTTAATGATGCCTTTATCTATTCCCAATTCTACAGGTCTTTTGTATATTGAGCCATTTAATTGGTTTTTTCAGGTTCCAGAGAAAATGCTATGTAATTGTGGAGCATACAGTACATCACTAGCAAACTCATGAAATCAAAGTGCCCTACACTTTGTTATTATTCCCTTGTGTACCTTTGAATTTCTCTTAGGATAAACTTGCCTGCGAAGTGACCTTTTAGGGGAAAAAAAATATTCTTGCTCTTTATAAAAATTAAACTCAGGAAGAGAAGAAGAAGGAGAAAAGGGATAAGAGCTAGCTGCTATTTTTAGCATGCCTAATTGGCCAGGTCAAACAAATGCATCTGAAATTGTGTACGTATTCATGAAATGTGTCATTAAAGCAGATGGACATACTCCACAGAGTTCATAACTACTTTAATGCTCCAAGGAATTACACTCCTTTTAAACTTTTCCTTCACTCTAGCACCCAAACCCACTGTCTCCATTATTCCTGCTTGAACTTTAGGCTTTCTCACATCAACACTTCATATCAGAAACTCTAAGGGAGAAGATCCAATGCCTGCCTAGAGTCCCCATCCCCTTTTGAGCTGTCTGACTCTTTGGGACTATATAAAGTATAACATCTGTTTTACAGTTTTATTTTTTTTTCCCCTGCCCCTGCCTTTTTCCTCAAAAGAACAAAAGTCAAACATTTCTATCAATGTGTCTGTTGAGCCTGACATCAGCTCGACACGTTTGTCAGCGGGAGAGGCATCTAAGGCCGACTGGCGAATCCACAGAAAGGCAGCGGGGATTGTTGTTAGACATTCGGGTTAGGAGTAGTGACGGGTTCGATGGGTTCTGGTGGTCGTGGTTGTTAATACTTGCGCATAGGCTGCGTGTCAGGGTTGCCTGTACAAAACCGTCATCTGCAACGCCGTCTGCAACTCTCAAAATGCGGAAGTACTATCGGCTCGGAAAGGAGGAAATGAGGAGCAGCTGTGAAAGATAAATGTATGTCGGTGGGGCGTGGGTGTGGGCGTGGTCAGTGCGCTGCTTTAAAAAGCGCTGATGAAAACTAACATTCAGCGCTGACTTTGTTACATCCGTACATGGATTTTCCTTGATACTCGACTGTTGCGGATTAAAGATTGTTTGGCTAAACTCTGTTTTTCCGTTTGGTGATTCATCTGAACAGCCGCCCAGCCGCAGATCAGAAGAGCCGACAGTGTCATTGGACACATGACTATCCAACTCTACACAAAAGTTGACCCCTCTAATTTTTATAGCCAATAAACATAATAATTAAGCTTAAGATCAAAAAAATCTTACACTGATCTTAACATAAATCATAAACTTCCTTGAACAATTTTAAAACATTTCATAAAACTGAAGGTTAGTTGCATCTCAGAAATCACGCAGACTCGTAGTGCACTACTTGCACTACTGGTTAGTAAAGCAAAACAAAATATTCAGAAAGAAAAGTGAATGTTTTACTTTTGAAAAATCCAGCTTTTTGCCGTTCTGATTCATCATTAGGTCTAATTTCATTAAAATTTGATTCTAGTAATTTTCTCTTTTTTCAAATCTGATTTCAATCATACATCAAACCTTGTAACATTTTAGAATTGGCAACTTTTGGGTCTCTTAATCTTGAAAAGTCAGAGTTACAGGTTCAATAAAATTTTCCCTTACATAGGTTATTATATGCATTTTAAAATTTTATATATGCCAATCTCTAATGTGCAGAATCAGCTTTAGGCTACAGCCTATGGTGCCAAAGCTTGATGTCTCTCCTTCTGACAACAAAGGCCATAATAAAAGTGGTTCATTTTCAAATTTACAGCACCAACACATAAAGTATAAACATTTTTCTATTCATAAAATGTTAAATCAGTAATCCTAATAATACAAAACTTCAAATCAGCAGAAAGTGTCATCAATCAATAGGGCCTGGGACACCCTATATCTTGAGCCCAGCACCACTGATGTGCAATTTAAGGTACAATTTCTCTGATAATTAAAAGTACCATTTATCTGTAGAAAAATAAGAAACATTAAAATTATGAATGTATATCATGAGATTTATAATATATATTCATAACGTGATTACAACACTGCGGTTGTTGTTAGTAACATGGTTGCTAAGTGAATCTGGCTTCCCCATTGACTTTGCTGGGGAGAAGGTCGCAAAAGGTACATGATCCCAGGACACTGCAGCTGTTATAAATATGAGTCAGTTGCCCAGCATATGAATTTTGATCACATAAACCATGAGGATGCCACAATGGTTGTAAGTGTGAAAAATGGTCATAAGTCACTTTTTTCAATGCCGTTGTAACTTCGAACTGTCACTCAATAAACTGTTGTAAGTTGAGGACTACCTGAAAACTGAAAACTTTATATATGTGTTATAGACTACTATAGACTACTGAGTTTACTTATGCCCTTCACAAGATAATCAAGATTTCTCTTGTATTCTTGAGGTTTTTTCCCCCCAATGGTGAAATTGGTGCCATTAAACAAGAAGCTATTTTTGAAGCTATTTTTTTGATAGAAAAAAACAACAACATATGAAATATTGCTGTCAAATTATAGGCTCAGGTTTTGTAGAAGCATTAAATAATTATAACTCTTTTCACAATATTGTTTATCATAAGAAAATATATACCCAAGTTATAGGATTTGGATAACAACTTATGTAAATACACAATAGTTGTTGTTGTTGTTAGGGTATGTCATTGTTATATTAGCCAGGAGACCCCAATGCTACTGCAGAGTAGTAGTTTGGCTGCCAGTTTTACCAGTTCTGTTGTGGGACATGCTTGTGCATGTCCCAGGATGTGCCACAGAAAGAAAAACCAGTGGCTCTTCTTGCAGTGTCAGCCAAGGAAATTTTGTGTCATGGTAGTAACTTGATAAATAAATTCCTTATTATTAAGCTGCTTAAATCAGCCTGGCCTATTTGAACTTGGTTTACATCTCTTGGAAGGTATGTAGGGTCAAGGGATGGAGGCACTGCTTTTTTGGTAGCCATGCTGGCCCTTCCATGTGACTTTGCATTGGAAGTTAGACAAGCCCTTACTTGAATCGTCTTCCAGTAGCAATTGAAGTCAGAGCTCTTCCAACGGGTGGGTGTTTGGAGCTCTATGTTTGTTTTTTGCTTGGCTTGGCTGGGTTGTTTTTCGGATTTGGGGTTTGTGTGTTTTACTGTATTGCATCCTGGGTGATGTAATGTTTGTATTATTGTGAAATTGCAAAGAGTACATCAAGGTCAAATGTGATAAGAGAGCCAGTTTGGTGTAGTGGTGAAGATGCTGGGTTAGAAACCGATCTGGCAGATCTATCTATTGAAAGGTTACTATTTAAAATCTCAGTAATTTTTTTTTTTACAGAAAAAAAAAGACAAACTGGATTTTTAGATTTACCTCTGAAATATAATTTGTCAAAACAGATAGAAAACATTCTTGTAAATTTGTCTTCTAAAAGTTTGAAACAAAACCCGCAAGGAGATAGATATATAATATACATTATAAAAGTGATGGACAGTTATTTTTCTTTTCCCTTACACTGAAAGCAATTCTTTATGACAATCTCTAGAACGTTTTAAAACTGGGAATGTTTTGATTATCACATTAACATTTTAATGTGTTATTTTTGGATTTATTCAGTGGGAAAATGTGGTCAACTAGGGAAATTCCATCTCCCATGAGATTTTGATTAAGCTGCAACATAAATCTTCTCTCCTATTTCTCCAAGATAAAGCTCAGATTTTTAGACATTTCTTTCACAAGAGAAATTCACAGGCTGTTCACCATGAAACTGGTTGAGCAGCATTGGATTCAAAATTACTGTTTTTAGTTCACTATACACATTTGCTATTTAGCCACAATTTAAGCAAAAGTACTGAGATTAAAAAGACTTAAATGCATGTAAACAAATAGTTTATACTACACAATTACTTTATTTATTTATTTTTATTTTATTTTATTTTGAATTTGTGTACCGCCCTTCTCCCTGAGGACTCAGGGCGGTGAACAGCCAAATAAAAACATCAAATACAAATATTAAAATACAGTTAATATATATATATAAATTTGGCCCCATTAATTAAAACGATAAACAAAACAATTAAAAAACACTTAAAAAGAATTAGGCCAGCCCGGCTTGTTGGAAAAAGAAGGTTTTAAGGGCACGGCGGAAGGCACTGAGGTCATGGATTCTCCTTATCTCTGGGGGCAACTGATCCCAGAGGGTAGGTGCCCCCACAGAGAAGGCCCTCCCCCTGGGGGTCACCAGCCTGCATTGTTTGGCTGATGGCACCCTGAGGAGGCCCTCTCTGTGGGAGCGCACGGGTCGATGGGAGGTCGTCGGTGGCAGCAGGCAGTCTCGAAGATAGCTAGGCCCTATGCCATGGAGCGCTTTAAAGGTGATAACCAACACCTTGAAGCGCACCTGGAAGACCACCGGGAGCCAGTGCAGTTCACGCAGGAGTGATGTTACATGGGAGCGCCACGCTGCTCCCGTATCTACCCGCGCTGCTGCGTTCTGGACCAGTTGGAGCCTCCGGGTGCTCTTCAAGGGGAGCCCCATGTAGAGAGCATTGCAGTAATCAAGGCGAGAGGTTACGAGGGCATGAGTGACTGTGCACATCTTTTACTTGCCCTAACCAAATGTCTGAGAAAAATGTTCACTAAATTCAAAGATACCAAACAGACTAAGAAAGCTAGTCCTGTGCTTATTTATACAGACAAATGCCCTTCTGAATTTATTGGGACCTATATGAGAAGTGATTTCTACTTTGTGCTTCATAATTCACACTCAAAAATGCCTCCACTTTTTATGAGATTTTTTTCCCCCAAATCCAATAATGGTTGATGTGATATTTAATATTATGAAGGCAAATATAAATGACATCAAGGTAAGAGGCAATTAAAGCTATATTACAAACATTTCAAAGGAAAAAATACTGTTATCACAAAAATTATGGAATTGGGTATATCATATTTCTATAATATGTTTTAGTAATAATGTTCTGTATTTCTCTATAGACCAAATATTTCTAGAGCTAATCAGCATGCAATGCTTATAAACTGTCTGTCAACCATTCTCTTTTATATATTTAATCTATTGAAAATATGAAACAGAAACATCTTCTGGCAATAGAAATCATTTCTTTGAAACCCAATATTGCCCAGAGACCCAACTGCAGGGGTTGGATCATTAGAGAGCTGAGAAAACTGTATTGAACCATTGCTCTCTTAAAGTCCAGAGTTATCATGACCAGTAATAACTAGTGCTAGTGTGAGTCTGCTTTGACAACCATTTCCAGAAACAGCATCCACTTCTTCCTATCTTCAAACTATTTGTCTTAGAAATTAGACAACAGAGGAACATGAAAAAAGATTTACAGAGAAAATTTGTAAGTATCTTGCACATCACTTCATGTAATTCATATCTAAATGTATGTTAAACTTTGCTACTTGCCTAATATGTTAATAGATAGAAGTACTTTTTCCCAAAGAAGTAAATATGCACAAATTTAACACTGATTATAAATCTGAGGTCATATATCAGTGTTGGCGAACCTTTTCAGCACCGAGTGCCGAAATGGGAGGGTGCACATGCACGCGCATACATTGGTGCCAGAAACCAGAAGAGCAGCTGCCTGGTGCGCATGCACACACCGGGAAGATGATCTTCTGGTTTCTGGTGCGTGCATGCGCACCAGTCAGATGGTCTTCGTGGGCACATGCATGCCAGAAACCGGAAGACTAGGTGGCTGCTGCACATATGTGTTCCGGAAACTAGAAGATCATCTTCCCGGCACGCACATGCACATCAGGTGGCTGCTCTTCCAGTTTCTGGCGCTCCCAATTATGTGAAGACCAGCTGGCCAGCACGCCAGAACCTGGAAGAACAACAGGCGACAGTTCACATGCCCAGAGAGATGGCTCTGTATGCCACTTCCAGCACGCATGCCATAGGTTAGCCATATGGTAATATATCTTACAGTACCTCTAAGTTCACTGGTATTGTTGATTATATTTTTTTCAAACACAACTAGAATAGTCTTTCTGTTGTCACTAATTGGAACTGATGATTTAGCATTGTTTGTGAAATGCAAATGATATAGGAGAGAACCAAGTTGTCAAAGAAGTGTACATTAATCTCTTTAACGATTACTGTGTAATATTTGTATCACATAAAATGCAAATTGGCAGGAAATAACAAGAAGATGGTAAAGACTACTTACCATTAATGTTTTTACTCATTTTCACCATTTACCAACAGAGTTGGCTAATACTGCAGCTGAAAAGCCCTGCTCGAAAATGAAGTTTTGACAAAGAAATCAAAGGATGTGTAATGTTACCTTTTCAGTTGATTTCGCTGCTCCAAATTTTGGCTGTCACACTACATATGGAAAAAATAAGTTCCAGCTGCCCAAGCCAGAAAAGCTTCATTCTGATTTGATCTTTCCAAAGATTTAGGATTATGCAGTATTTATAAGGCAACTTCATGAACTCCCAGAAGATATTTAAGCAACCAAATCTTCATTTACACAGGTGTATTTCTGAGCCTGCATATACTTTAAATCATCCTCAAAGAGCCATGGAATGCAAGTTAATCAAAGTTAAAGGCAGAAAAATTAAAATAATCCCAGTTTATGATGTAAGATTGCCTTGTAACAATTTGGCATGCTTTTACTGTGAATGTTGTAAAGTGTAAAAACAAGGCCACCAATTCTATCTCCATCTTAAATGAGGTAGTCCTCATTTAGCAACCACAACTAACAATTCAGAGGTTAAGCAAACTGGTTGCTAAGTGACGTTGCTCACGATTTCACACAGGACAAAGCATACCGTGTGACCGCAATGACAAACAACTGACTGAGAGAGAGAGATGCTGTAAAGGTTGTAAATGCGGGTATTGGTTGCAAAACTACTTTTGCAAAACTACCATTGTGACTGCAAACGGTTGCTGTCAAGACAGTCACTAAGTGAGGACTACCAATGCATTCAACAGCAATAGTAGGAAAACAGTAGCAATAGTAGGAAAAGTAAAATACATTGTTCCAAATGACTTCATCCCATTCAGATTAAAGCTCTTCCTTCTAAACCTTTTGTATCCTCAGATCCAAAGAAAGTCTCAAATAAGAAACACACTGCCACATTTTAGATGAAAAACAATGCAAATCTGAAATAAAAGTTAAAATGGATAGTTTCTGTACCTGTGTGAGGTGAGCGGCATATAAATTTAATAAATAAGAAAAATAGTTCAGATAAAAGTGAATCTTTCTCTTTTCCAGACCCAACAGGTGGTGCTGTAAATTCCACTAAAGGCCTATCTAATATTTACCTGGCACATCTTGCACAGATGTTCAGGGTGACTTTGGCTTGTGGTTCAGCTGTATGTGAATTTCGAGTTTGGTTAAATTTGCTTCCAGTAGAAACCACACTGGTTACCCCTTCCATTCTTAAATCATCAAGATCTTCTGTAAAGGAAATGATCTTTTTAAATAAAAGTACAGTTTAATAATATAATGTAATATATTCATTATAAAAATCCTTATAGAAATTCTCATGGTAAAACAAATGTGGAATCTGGACAAAAGAGAGAAGGGAAACAATTGCTGTTGGGTACTGCTGTCTGTTTTCGGAGCGCCGCAGATCACACACTATGCTGCCGAGTGACACTGGTTGCCCACTGAGTGTGATCAGACAGTTGCTTCCATTGACCTTGGTGAACAAGGAAGAATGTAAGAAAGCCAGATTCCTTTGAGCAAGCAAACAGTGTAGTTTGGCAGGGAGGAGCATTTGAAGATCCTTCACTTAGGTTACCTTCCCATTCTTTTTAGGATTGCAAAGGAAATGTGGGATCAGGACTAAAGACAACCAAGGAATTCCCATCCTTCAACTAGCCCAGATTGGTGTGTGTGTGTGTGTGTGTGTGTGTGTGTGTGTGTGTGTGTGTAGACAAAATAAACATCAAGATCAATTGAGATAATAAACTTCCAAAGTTCCAATCTATATTTTAACCACTTGAGATTAAACAACAAGCAACAAGAGATTGATTTTTGAGTCTTGGGACAAAAAACTACTAGAAACTTTTCAAAAAGTAAAAAAAACCAGGTTTTTTTTTCTGCTTATAGAATGATAAATAGAATGTGAATAATATCAAAATAGTAATTCCTGCTGTGATTCTCTTTAATTGGATAAAAAGAACTCTGCATATACTCAAATGAAATTCACAATTACAGCAAATAATCAGAGATGCATAGGCTAATAAGAAATTCCATTTAAGTATTTGGAGGCTGATGCTTGATTAAGAAATTAGCAGTTTGATCAGCTCTCTTAAAATAGGCTTTGGTAATATGTCTTTATGAATTTTTTATGAGTTTCAATTTAAAATGCTCTATACATTTTTATATTCTTACAATGTAGGCTCAGATTTAAAACATAAAATTCTACACTCTTTCCTTTCCTTTGCCAATTCTTCAAAACATAGAATAAGAGACTATTTCTGATATAGAAGCGTTATTTGGAGAATATATTATCTTCACTCAGCAAATCTTGGGATAGAAATCTCAAACATATTCCAGTAAGATTTAATTTTCATGAGAAAAGTCTAAACTGCATCACATCTTTCAACAAAAGATTATAGGAGGCAAAAAACACTTAAAAATACAGTATATTTTTAGAAACACAAAGACTACTATCATGTCAGATTATAAAATCTTTTCTCTGAATTATTCTGCTTTTGAAAACCAATCTACAGTCGATAGGCTTAAGTCTGCAGCGTATTGCTCAAAATATTTTTCTTCAAAACATTTCCTTCATAACATATATCCAGATGTAATATACTTTAAGAAATTGTTGCCGATGCACTCAAACTCTAAATTACTGAATTCATTTCTTTCATTGTATTTTTTTAAAATATCTCTAAGTAAACTGGAAATATTTACAGTGTAAATCAAATTTGCCATCATAAATTTTTTTATGTCCTCATAATTTAAATAAAGTGGTTCATGTAGAGTCAGGCTTTGCCAATTTGCCACGTAATCTGCTGGAAATATATATAATTTTCCACTTAAAATGTTAAAATATGGCAAATCAATTATGATTTGTAAATATAATGGCGCCCCATTTAGATCAATTCTAAAAGGCTTTAATATTTTCAACTGAAAGATTAATAATTCATATCACAGTCCAACTCACCACACAGAATTGTTGTTGTGGGGAAAATAGGAGAGGAAGGTATGTTGGATATGTTCGCTACCTTGAGTTATTTATAAAAATAATAAAGGCAGGAAATAAATACAGTAAAATACATAAAATAAAATAAAATGACTGGAGACTGACTAAAAGGAACGCGACAATATTTTTGTATGAAAACCAAATGCTAGATTATATGGACATGTTTTTTTTATAATAATTTTATTCATTTATAATACAAGGAAAATACATACAAAGAAAATGCAAAAGTAAATAATAAGAAAAATAGGGAAGGAAAAAGGGAAGAGAAAAGTGGAGGAAAGAAAAGGGATAAAAGAAAGAAAAGGCATTGACTTCTGACTCCCTTTGGTGCAGTAGAAAAAGACATTAACATCAAACCTTTTACTTTTACATAATAGTTTAAACTAGCCATTTCTATAACAACAAATCTAGCTAACTGGTAAAATCCAAAATCAAAGTTTCATTTTTTTCCCACCTCAAGCACAAAGTCTGGAAGCAGTTTACAAGTAGAAATAAAAATATTTGTATTTTTTTCTTTGATCAAAGCAGTCAATTTAGCCATTTCTGCTAACTTCATCAAGCTTTGCAGCCATTTGTCCGTTGTGGGGTTTGAGCTGACCTTCCATTTCTGTGCGTAGAGTAGTCTTGCTGCTGTCAACATGTATAACATCAAATTTATATGGACATGTTTTAAGAGAGAATTTTCATTGCTAAGCAAGCTGGTTGTTAAGTGAGTTGGGCCCCATGACTGAGGGGATATTGTAACAGTTGTAAGTATGAGGACCAATAATAGGTCACTTTCTTCAGTGTTGTTGTAACTTTGAATGATTGCTAGTGAATGGTTATAAATCAAGGACTACCTGAATCTTAAACAGCCTTTAAGGGTCCAGATTCAAAATAATTTTATAATGAACCTGGAGCTTATTATCAAGAAAAAATAGCTCTAAACTTATTGGTGGATGTGCAAGAATAATTCAGAATCTACTTTAAAATTCTGACTATTAAACTATAAATTAACATACTGAACATTCTAAGTATTGCAAAGTCCCATGGAAGCATAAAGGGTGGCAACTCTCACTTTGACTATTTCACAAATCTGGAACCTAAATTTTAATTTAATGTCAATATTTTATACTTTTTCCCCCTCATCAAAGATAGAAAAAATACGTAAGTGATACTGAAGAAATTTACCTAGTGCAAAAGATAAATTAACTGGAAATATGCAAATGAATACCAGAGTTGATGGAAGTTGGCCAGTATATAATGTAATAAATATAAAAGACAAAAATACAAACAAATATGTCAACATAGTTGTGGATGTTTCCATGTAATTAATAAAACATAATTTAGAAACCAGGATGAGTTTTGCTATATTATCAGATACAGAATTCAAATACAATAGAAGAATCAAGATTAAAATGTTACGGGAATCTATTTGGAGTCCAGGGGTGCTATTCAGCAGGTTCTGACAGGTTCTGGAGAACCGGTAGTGGAATTTTTGAGTAGTTTAGGGAACTGGCAAATACCACCTCTGGCTGGCCCCAGAGTGGGGTGTAAATGGAGATTTTGCAGTATCCTTCCCCGGCCATGCCCACCAAGCCACACCCACAGAACTGGTAGTAAAAAAAAATTGAATTCCACTACTAATTTGGACCTACAACAAAGAGCTATTTCTTAATATCAAGCAGTGTCTACATAATCTTTTTTTATGGTATCACCAATTATCTTAATAAAATCTGCAACTAAAAACATTTATCATTTGTGAGTTTTTTCACTGTTATTTGGTTTTAATGGAATGAAAATTCTTGTCTTGGTATCTTTCAACACATTTCATTTCAATTATTAAATCATTTTGAATTCCTATAGGGTTTTTTAGTGCAGTCAACTTTTCTTTTAAGAAAAAAACACTTTTTAATATGTCAATTGCAATCAATTATACATAATTAGTTATATTAATCTCTGGTAAAATATGAAATAATCCACTCTGGTTATTTTCTGAATGTTTGGAAAGTATTTTTTTAATAAAATTGAATTCATCTTTGTATCCACAGACTATAAGTCACTTTTTATCTCTTGCATACAAACATTTTATATGAAAGCTTTTTACATTTTCTTTTTGATACTATCTGAATACATAAGAAAACACATTAGTGCCCTCAAGTGGCAACAACTAGACAGAAATAATATTTCTGTATCAAAGTTTCCAAAGACATTGTTGTGCTAACGTTGGGAGGGAGGGAGGGAGGGAGGGAGGGAGGGAGGGAGGAAGGAAGGAAGGAAGGAAGGAAGGAAGGAAGGAAGGAAGGAAGGAAGGAAGGAAATGTGTGAGAGAGGAAAACTGGTAGTAAATTTAATGTCAATCAGTTTTACCATATCAAAAACTTCTTATCCATGTGTCACGGAAATAAATTCTGAAGACAGAGATTTTATAAGTACATGCTGTTGAGGAAAGTGGTGAGAATAGAATTGTTGTGAGGTCAGGTCAAAGAGAAGCAAAATAGCTTACAAAGCGATCGTAAATAAAGTCATGGTATGTGTTCTTGTCAGTCTGATGCAGCAAAATCAATAAAGAATTCTGTAGTCCACAATGCTTAGCAACTTTCTTATCTCACAAGATTTATAGTACTTAGATAGCTTAAATTTATCTCATGGGCTGAAAGCAAAGGAAATAGGAATGAGGAAAAATGGTTACTTTAGAGATGATCAAACACGAAACAATTGTAATACTTGACAAGAAGCTCTCAGCCTTAAATAACTAAAGACTGTAATATTTCAGAGTATCTTAGTCTACATCTGAATCATGAAAAATGTACTGAACCTTCTGATTAATTTCTTTTCTTCCATTTCAATATTCAGTCAGTTATTTTAATTCCTCTTCTCAATTATTTGTTCTTTTAGTGACTGTCTTTAAAAAATCATCTACTGCTTTCAGGAAAATAATAATAACCTTTATTGTCACTGCACAACATATGTACAATGAGATTGGTGGAGCTCCCTCAGTGTATCCCCCAACACAATACAACTCACAGTGAAGAAAAGAAAATCCCTAAGCCAATAAATCATATTAACAAATAATGGATACAGCCATTTCCAATGTCATATTGTGTTATTTTGTATTTTTGCCAATATATCTAATGTAAAGTATAATGCAACAATGCTGATTGAAGATGGCATACTTTATATTGGAGGAGAAACAAATGTGTAGTCCCCTAATATTGTTGAGAATATGGGGACTGCTTTATGTATTTGTGTCATGCCTGCACAATCTGTTATCAATACAGTTTTTAGTTAGGTGGCTCAGCATGCCAGAAAATGAAAGAGGAGCATTTGAGTGATATTAGCTGGGAATAAACAGCTATAGTAAAAACAAGCAGACTTCTGTTGTTTTCTCAGTCTGTCTTGTACAATATTTCTGTGGATTTACGTAGCTTTACTTTATTTTACTTTATATTTTAGTTATTCATTTAGTTTATTGGGTAGATATTAAAGTTAGATAAATGCCTGATTTAAATTTTCATGTGTGTGTCTCAGATCTGAATAGATATTGTTATATTGTAGGCTTAAGGATGGATTATGTGATAAATTTTGGATTGAAGCTGGACGATGTAAGGAGATATGACGCTCAGCTGATTTCCTCTATTAAGGAATAATTGATGTAGATCTGCATGAACCTGTTATATGTACTTGGTGTGGAGTATCTCGGTAAGGTTAATAAATTTAATTCAATATAACCACATTTATGTACAGTCAATAAAACAAAATGAATAGTCTAAGGATCTTCAGTTCCACAGATGATGGACTTAACTTTTCTCTAGTGCTTGTTCTATACTGTGTACATTTCTTCATAAATCACAGTTCCAAGGTCCAATTTTCACCAGAAACCAATCATTTTCCCTGGCAGAAATAAGAATGCCAAAGCCATCTGTTGGAGATTGCAGCCTCTCCTTGCATCTACTGGTTTTTGATTACTGGTAAAAATGTCAAAAAGTAGATGTGAAGGCTTTTACGTAATCTCCCGGGCCTGTTTCTCTTCTGGCCTATTCTTAGTTGAAAGAGTCTACTTTTAGGATATAAATAGGAGTTCTTGTTTTTCTCTCTCTAAATCAGTGGTGGGTTGCCCCTGGTTCGGACCGGTTCGCAAGAACCGGTAGTAAATCTGGCGGGAGGCTCTGCCCACTAACCCAGACATCATCAGGAAGTTTCTGCGCAGGCGCAGAAGTTTCTGCACATATGCAGAAGCATGCATGCCTGCACGAGCGAATCGAGCGCGTGTGGTCCCGTTGCGAACCAGTAGTAAAGGTAAATAGAACCCACCCCTGCTCTAAATATGTAGTTTAGTGAGGCTTTCTATCTTAATAAATTCAATGCTTCCCTCAAATATAATGAATATCTGTTTGTTGGATTAAACCTATAATCTGCATGAAAGTAATATTATGAATATTTTCTTTTCTCTTTAAAGACAGTTTCTTTTACTTCATTTTAGTTCTCTGAATATGTCCAGAAGCATCTTCTGTAACAAGGGCTGCTGAATGTAAACTTCTAGCACCAATTAGGAAGAAATTTGCTATTTTTCTTCTATCTGAAATAAGCATGGAAGCAGAATTCCTGTATTAATTGCCCCGCAACTCTTCTAGACTCTTCCTTTCCCCAAAGTGGCTTGTGCATTTATGAATGATGTATGTTCTGAACTGAAGCCAATTAGATCTTGCCATGTTTAGAGAGGAAAATGAAATTAAATCTCCAAAGCAATTACAGCCTTTTCATCCTATTATATAGACATATGCCACAAAACAAACACCATTTTTCTGAAAATATTAAGGGATGAGACCAAACCTCCCCAAGTAACTAATGCTTATAGTTTAAAGACAGAAAATGCTTATCTCAGAAAAAATACTTAAGTGCATCCTAGTGAATCTTACTGTTGTTTAACAATCTCAGCATTATGCCACAACAGTAGGAATAATGAGAATTATCTCAATAAAACCTCATTTATAGAGCTGGACTACTGGAAATTCAGTTTAAGTCAAGAACATTATTTAGACATTTTTATCCAAGATAAATCACTGTGGTATTACAGAAAATGGACTCCATTTATTTGGAAGGAGCGGTCCCAAACAGAGCCAACATAAGCTTTTTAAAATAGGGCTTGTTTGGAAATGTAAACATATCTGAACCAACTACAGCCAAAAGCCCCATTAAGGTAATGGGAAACTATCTTTCCAGTGCTATTACAGAATCTGTCTTATTAAAGCCCTGATCTTCAAAGTGCTACATTGGCACAAGCCCCATTCATTTTGAAAAAGTTCTGCTTCAGAAGGATTTTTCAGAAGTAGCAGCAGATTGCCTGATGATTAATAAGTGCCAGATCTTATATATTCACTGTGGAATTAGAGAAACATCTGAGAAGTGCTGGGCTTGAGGGAGGAATAAGCATATTTTCTCTCTCTCTCACTGTCTGCTTGGGGAAAATTTACCCTTTGTTGTCATTCTCCATTGGAGAGGACAACCTGATTGGAATCCATATAATAAAAGGTTATGTTATCTCTGGATTCTGCATTCTGTTCAACCTGTTGAATGAAATCACATTTCATTCAGTGTAAATCCTCCTCCTTATAATATTCATTATAAAGAAACTGTCTGCATATTGAGCAAAAGTCTGCAGTGTGTTTGATGGAAGAATGGCAAAAGATAGTTTAAGATGATGGGAGCTAAAGAGAGCAAAAATCTCAGAATGAGAGCAGTGAAAATATTCTAGCAAAGGACTTGTAGATAACAAAGATATTGAAAAGGAATATTTAGGCAGCAGTTCCTAACCTATGACCTTCAATTATATTTGGACTATAGCTTTTATGCCTATTGGCTATCCTAACTCAGAATTCTGGGGGTTTATTATAACTATGCCATGCTATTTATATTCGGTATGAATATATAAATTACTTTATATAGAATCAGACACAATTAAACAGAAGAAAAAAATAAATTACTTGAATCAAGGTGACTCTAAGTGTGTACAAAAGCAATAGCTGCTCTCAATGCAATGCAATGCTCCAGGAAGGCCATGAGAGTAGAAGCTATCATCTCAAGAAGCAAGTTATTCCTGAGGTGGAGACCTCCTTTGGACTGTTTTCTTATAGTAGCTCTTCACAGGTGGTATATTAGTTTCTGGGTGGCCTTCAAGACAGAGTCATATAAAGCAAATCACAATAATTCCCACAGGAGAAGCAAGGGCATAAGTGACTTCTTCAGTGCTCCTTGTTCTAGGCTGCAACTGAAGCATCAATTTTTTCTATCCTGCCTCTTCAAAATCCAATTTTCACCTCCACAAATTATCACAGGGAACACTATTGCTTGCACGATTGTGATCTTTGTTGATTTAGACACATCACATCACATGTTTTCCAGCGCCTGCTTCATCGCTAATCTATCAAATGTTAATCTGCAAGTATTTCTTATCTCCTTGTTTCTTTATTGTTGATGGTTGATCCTAAAAGGACAAGCTACCTATCATTTGTAGAGTTAGAGTTGTTAAATTATTTAAACTGCTGCTTTTGTGATATGATCTTGTAATGTACTGTTATTTCATTGGGACTTTTTTTCCCAAGAATAACATTAAAATATGCACTTTAATAAATCACTTAATGTAGGAAGTGCTAACTGTAGGAGTATTTCCTATATAAATTACTTTTTCCTGTATTTTAAAATATGCACTTTGATAAACCACATAAAATAGCTATTTTGTAATGACTCTTTCTCCAACTAAAGTTGGGCTTGCACAAATGCTGGCAATCAGAAGATGAAAGAAAACAGTTGGGTGGTTAGTTCAATTATCTGTGGGAAGTTTTTTCCCCCATAAATCTATCAGAATTTGCCTTCCTGTAATGTGACTCCATTATTCTCTGTCTTGCATACTGGAATAACTGAGAACAAGTGTTGACCTTCTAAGTAACATTAGTCCATATCCTGAAGACTATCTGCCTTTCAACCTTTTCTTCTCTTTCTAATTCCTTCAACTTCTTATCACAGTATTTAGTTCTCTGACCACTGCTATTGTTTGAACATTTTCCATGTTGTCTGAATACTTCTTAAAGTGTAAGGCCAAACCCAGAATAAAGTGGAAAAATTACTTCTCATGACTTGGAAATAATAGTTTGAATAATGTTGCCTATAACTGTGTTTGCTTTTTTATATTTACATTACACTTGAGTCACATTTCCATATTTAATTGCTTGTATTATCAAGATTGTTTTGAAATGTACTTCTATCATGTAAGATATTATTTATCCCATCTAATCTTATATCATCTGCAAATTTGAGAAGCATTCCCTCCATCTCTTAAACCAAGGTATACTAGAAAATGTTGATGAGTAGAGGAACCTCTGAAGTACTTCACTTAATATTCTACTCTACTGATGAGAAACTACCAATAACATCGAGTACAACTTTCAAGCAAGTGATTTATGTCCTTCTATCCACAGATAATTAATTTTCTAATCAGCCATATACTACTTAATCAAATACTTTAAGTAGAAATATATTGCATCTAATGTACTTCTATAATCTAAAATAAGGAAACTGCCTAATCAAAAAATAAGATTAATCTGTTAAAATGTTTCTTAACAAATTCTTCTTCTTCTTTTTTTTTTTGTTAACAAGTTTTATTAGAATTTTTCTTTCATCATACATATTTTATGAACAAAGTGTTGACCGGGTCACATTACTTACTTACTTACTTACTTACTTATTTACTTACTTACTTACTTACTTACTTGCTTGCTTGCTTGCTTGCTTACTTATTTATTGGTTCAATTTATATGCCGCCCCTTCTCTGGAGACTTATACATCTTATACATCTTATATATATTAATCTTTATCATCTATTCCAATTTTCCCATTTTTTCCATATTCCTCTCTTTTATATAATTCTTTATCACAAATTAATCATTTTCACCATATCTTGTTATTCCAGCTTCTGCCATATTGTTCTTTTTTTTCCAAATCCATTTTATTTTCTTAACAAATTCTTGCTGACTTATCGTTATCATCATATTGTTTTAATAATCCTTAAAAATAAATTGTTTTAAAGTTTATAATCTTCACAAATATTAATAATAGACTGACCAGTTTGCAGTTCCTTAGATCCTCCTTTGTTCCTTTTTTGATGAAAAGAACATTATTGTCCTCCTCCTATTATCTGACACTTCACCCTTTATCTAGACCTTTAAATATATAACATATAAGGATTCAATTAGACCATTTCCAAATTTCTTCATTATCTTAAATGTAATTCATCTGACTCTGGAGATGTAAACTTATTCAAAGTAAATCGATATTCCCTGATTATAGTATGTAACTATCAATCTCCAGATTTATTCTTGCTCCTTAATAATTTCTTGGTAGAATAAATATCCAACTTTTCATAGAAGACTGAGTTAAAATAGGAGTTTGCCTTAACTAATAATATTAGGGTTTTATATTCATTTTCCACTAATTTTCCCCTCTCCCTCAACTACATATTCCTTATCAGTTTGCATGAAGAATGACTGGTCATGTTATGTCTTAGTCTCCAAGGAGAAATATGTTAACAAATACATTATGAATTTTTGGAAAAATTATGCTAGTCAGAGTTTGTCTTGCAACAGATGTTGGGATAATTAAAATCTTACATCACTATCAGTTCTACTGATTCAAATCCTCTATCACCACTACTTTTTTCTCCTCACTAATCTTTATTTTCACATTAATTTTCTAAAATAGTTATTTCAAAAACAATTACGAATCCAGGTACTTCTTGAATTATGACTATAATTGAATCTAGAACTATAGTCATAAGTCATTGTAATTCAAGGCACCCATATGACTGGAAATGACATTCTGGCCTTTTTCATGGCAGTCATTAAGTGAACGCCTCAGTTGTTAAGCAAACCCACTGATTTGAATGGGTATTTCTTGCCAGAAACCAGCAAAAAATCCTGGAAGCAGGCCAAAAACATCCCGAATTTCAGTCACAGGTATATAAAGCACCATAACCAGTCATAAAGTTGACCTGTCTGGCGTGGTTATGTGATTATGATGGGGGGTTTGGTAGTGGCAGGGTATCCGTCATAACTTCAAACAGTTGTAAAACAATAAGTCATTAAGCAAGGACTACCTGTACCTGACAGGTTACTGAGGATTTGAAATTAAGCTTGATCTTTCCAATTTTAGTTCAATATTTTAACTATTATGCCCCTGTTACTCTATTAAAGATACATGAAGAAAGTTTTATTTTTTTACATGGATTATAGTTTCTTTCCTTCAGTAAGTGTTTCTACATTGTGCAAAGAAGAGCAGAATAAATATGTCATGGTAAATCTAACATTGGAATATGCCAGAAATTCTCCAATTGCTAAAGCTAATTATAAAACACTAATTAACGTCATAATATATGACAACTATAAGCAGATTCTAGACGTATTTACTCGTGAAGGCCGGAGGCATGTGATCACTAGTTTTAATTTTTCCAGCTGGCTTCTGACAAGCAAAATCAACGGAACTTACTTAACAACTCCAGTGATTCACATAAAAACTATGGCAAAAAGATCATAAAATGAGGGATAAGTCACCTAACAACTGTCTTGCTTAGTAATGAAAATTTTGGGTTTCACTGTGATTTTAAACTGAGGACTACTTACCTGTATTTTTTGTAACAATTTTTTTAAAAAGTACATATGTTGACAAGTGTACAAGCAACTTCACATACTAGAGAAAGCAGAGTACAGGTCATCCCCCAGTTACGAGTGTTCCCTTAGCTAGTGATTGAGTTACGTGATAAGTGGCCCTTAGCGTTTACGAACAAGTCCCGAAATTACGAATATTGGCACCTTCATGAAAATATATGTTGTATCAACTCTGCTGCTAATCTTTTAAGCACACACCAAAGCATCCCTTTCTGAGGGATGTTTTCAAGTGTACAAGCAAGTTCATGTACTAGAGAAAGCAGAGTATACCAAAACACTTAAAATAATGACAAAAATGAATTGAGGAGAAATATATAAATAGTAATAAAACATATGACTGGTCTCATTGCCAGCAGTTTAATAACATACTGCAAGGAAGTGAAATTGAAAATTGGTTAACAATCTGAAGTTATATGGAAAAGCATCATCTGAAATAGAATCATTGCTCAATACTGTCTGTATATACAGCCAAGATATTGCAATGGGGTTTGGACTAGACAAATAGCAATAGCAATAGCACTTAGAGTTGTATACCACTTCATAGTACTTTGCAGCCCTCTCTTAGCAGTTTACAGAATAAGCAATTGCCCCAAATCATCTGTGTCCTCAGTTTACCGACCTTGGAAGGATGGAAGGCTGAGTCAACCTTGAGCCTGTGGGACTCGAACTGCCAAAGTGCTGGCAGCCGGCAGTCAGCAGAAGTAGCCTGCAGTACTGTATACACCAATGTGGTGCAAAGGTGCCATCCTCATTATATTAGAGGAAATATAGTGAAAACTGAAGGAATCAAGCTGCCCTTTGGAAATAACATCAAGAGTCTGGATGAAGAAGATCAATACAAATATCTTGGCATCCTTCAGGCTAAAGTCAAGATGAAGTTTAGAATTGAACATACCATAATAATAAAGATCTTAAAGCCAATCTTAATGATAGACACATTATCAAGTCTACCACACCTGGACAATTCCAATCATTAGATACACAGCAAGTGGATTGGAGTCAAGCAGAATTAAAAACCCTGGATGGAAAAATAATGACAGAGAATCATCTCCTTCATCCATGCAGCAATGTTGACAAAGTCTACTCACCAAGGAACATAGGTGGAATGTTGTGAGTACACCAGAAGAAGAAAAAAGGACATTGGAAGAATATCTGAAGGACAGTGAAGAAGATGCACTGAAGCTAGAATATCATGAAGACAATATTTAGACAACTTAACGAAAGTTCTACATTTTACGTGAAATCTTAGCAGCAGCCTAGATATCATAAAATTAAAACAGAGATTTGTAGCAGACTGAATCCTGTTACTCCCTGTATTGTGAAAATCCAGACTCATAACTCTATTTTCAATTTATTGGATGCAATCAAATCTTGGTCCACCAATAAAGAATGGGAAAAAAATGGAATTGTTTTCACCAATATTTCAGCTCAATACTACTTTGCTAGTAGTTTGCATTTTACATAATAATATCTACTCATTAGTATGCAATTAATTGAGTCAGCAGTTCTATATTTTTTAAAATTCTTTTAAATATTCCTTTTGCATATCATTGAGTAAGAAATTGTGTGGCTGGGAAAGCATAGTTAACAAGCTGCTCATAAATCTGTTGATTTCAACATCTATACCTCAGGAAATAAATAAATATTTAAACACAGGTGAGGCTAGAATTTTCTGTCATCTCCTTGCTTTATCTATATAATCAAACTTTAAGTCTAGTTTAGCGTTTCGGGTTTAGACTAAAACTTGGCAAAAAACAAAACAAAACCATGCCATAGAACAATAGCAGTTTGTTCCAAAGGCTACAGTAAAGGGTTTCTGAA
Organism: Pituophis catenifer annectens; assembly: GCF_029215685.1. NCBI lineage: Eukaryota > Metazoa > Chordata > Lepidosauria > Squamata > Colubridae > Pituophis > Pituophis catenifer. The sequence goes on from NW_027256883.1 coordinate 37,373,369, forward strand.
ATAATGACAGCATGATAGACAATATTATAAAGAAAAGAGAACAAAGAACCATGATTTCCTGAATCATCTAGTAGTTGCTATTGGCTCACAAATTACTTAAGATAATGTAAATGTACCAAAGTTAAGACAACAATTAGGAGGGCAAATCTGATTTGGAATAAGACAGCTAAGACTTTCTCAACTTTTGATATAAGAATTATATTCAATTTGTATTAAGATATTTAATGTCTTTAATAACTGGGTAAGACATGTTAGTTAAATTCATGAAAAAGTGCACGTAATCATAAGAAAAGGAGAAAAGATACACGTGTTAATAGAGTATGACTTTTAAAAAGCTGCCAGAGGACTGTGGTCTTTGAATAGCAGCCGAGGGTAGGAGAATGGCCAACAGTGTGGAAAAAAATAATTTGAATAAATATGCATGTTAAGTACATGAAACTACAAAAATGATGAAACTGTGCAAAAATGGATAATATCCTAACCTTTTATCGTGAAAGAAAGAAAGAAAAATTCCACATTGACATACTGACATTTTAAGTGTTTGTCCATTAAGGTTAACCATTCAAACTTACACATTAATGTGAAATAGTCTTCCATATTTTAGAAAATTATAACTCCATTCCTTTTTCATTCTGAGATCCAAAACAACCCTAAAGCATTATTCTTACAGAAATAAGTAAATACATCCCCTTACATACCAAATTGTTCTAAGAAAGAAACAGTGAATCAATGCAATGCACTAGACATTTATCACTATTGAAGAATCAAGAGACACAGATGGAAAAATAACATTTGATATTATCTTAGATAATTAGTCTTATCTAATTCTAGTGTTTCAGGGTATATTTTTAAATTCATGTTGTGCCTAATTTAAGAATAATTCCAGAACACAACCAAACTTGCTTGTAATTTCAAATGACAAAGAAATGATGCCCAGTGATAGATTAATGGTCATTGCATCTTCTGCCACCAATAGCCTCCCACCGACCAGTCCGCTCCCACAGAGAGGGTCTCCTCAGGATGCCATCGGCCAAGTTATGTCGGCTGGCGACACCCAGGGGGAGGGCCTTCTCTGTGGGAGCCCCAGCCCTGTGGAATGAACTGCCCCCGGAAATACGTAAGATCTCCGACCTCCGGGTGTTTCGCTGCGCACTGAAGACCCTGTTGTTCCGCCAGGCCGGGCTATCAACATAATAGTTTTAAATTGGGGTATTTTAAATTTCTGGGGTTTTAATTGAGCCAAATTTATTTAATCATTTTAAATTTTAATTGCTGTTTTGTCTTGTGTTTTTAAATAGGCTGTACACCGCCCTGAGGCCTTCGGGAGAAGGGCGGTATAGAAATAAAATTATTATTATTATTATTATTATTATTATTATTATTATTATTATTATTATTATTATTATTGTTGTTGTTGTTGTTGTTGTTGTTGTTGTTGTTGTTGTTATTATTATTATTATTGTTATTATTATTGCAACTCAGTTCCAATAAACAATACTTCTAGATACTAACTATATATAAAAACAACATTCTCTCTTTCTCCTACACACACACACACACACACACACACACACACACACACACACACGTAAAGGTTAATTTATATAAAATTTACATACTTTTTTTTTTTTAAAAAAAACTTGACTGTAGCAATTTATATCTCTCTAGACCAGGGTGTCAAACTCAATTTCATTGAGGGCCGCATCAGGGTTGTGTTTGACCTCAGGGGGCCAGAGTGGACACGGCCAGCTCAACGTCAGGGGGTGCCTGTGGTGGCCCAAGCGCTTTGTCAGAGAAAACGGGCTCTCCTCCTGCAACCCTCCTGAGCTCTGTTTCCGCTGGCAGAGGCACTGTGGCCCAGTCCTTCACTGTTTCCCAGGTGGCCCCACGGGCCAGATCTAAGCACCCCGGGGCTGGATCTGGCACTCAGACCTTAGATTTGACATCCCAGCTCTAGACTTTTAAACTAAGCATATAATACCTAAGCAGACATTTGGGAACCTGACTTCAGATTCCAAATTGAGTCTCATAAGGATAAGTGGCACAGTGGTTAGAATGCAGTATTGTGGGTTACCAGGAGTTCGATCTCAACCAGGTCAAAGTTGACTCAGCCTTCCATCCTTCCAAAGTTGGTAAAATGAGGAGCCAGATTGTTGGGGCAATATGCAGAGAGTGGTTTACAAAGCACTATAGAGCAGTATATAAGCCTAAGTACTAATGCTATAATCAACTGAGGACACATTAAATGAATTAAGTTTTGCATTTACCCAGCAGTTCCATGGCATCATCTTCATTGTCAATATCTTCTTCGGTTACTGAAGGAGTTGTGCTGGGTAGAGAATCAAACGAATCTTGTGAAAGCATCGCAGCCAGCAATTTTTTATGTTGCTGCTGCTGATGTTTCAGTCCTTTAGTCTTCGGTTTCATCTTTAAACTAGAAATAATAGTTAATCTATTAGTCTCATTAATAGCGACTGTTTGACCAAGAGAACCTATATATTTGATAGAGAGGGAGATTAAATAAGTCAATCATCACATAATTAAGTCCTTTTGATTTTGTTAAAGCAATTTCTGTAAACAGGGGAAAGATAATATAAATTAATATAATAATAATATATTAATATAATAATAATATAAATTAGAGTAAAACAAGTCATCCTGGACTGTGTAAGATAACACACATACGGTGTATACATTATATCTGTAACTTGGTTATCTATACAGTTGCCATCATACAGAAGAAGACTATCAGTGGAAAACACAAGTCAATTCAGAAGAAAAATTTTAGGGGATAGGAAGATGTCTTCATCAGAGATGCCAATCCAATCATCATGGCAGACAAATGTTAGTCCCATCTTTTGGCCTACCATTATTTATTTACAAGGTGGATAGTAAAATAGTAATTGTGTTCAGGTGAATATAGTAAAATATATTCACATTAATCAGAAGCATGCTAAGCCAAGTTCCCCAACTATGTAGAATTCAGCTGAGTAAAGATTTAAAGAACTTCTGGATAAACAGAGGAATTTGAAGTAGGAAGACTAAAATTGCCTTTACCACTTATCAGTTCTGAAACCCTAGATTATGAACTTTGATCACCGCAGTTGACATAACTGGCAGCCCTAAGTCTAACAAAGAAATTTCCCAAGAAAAAGAAAAAGACAGACAAAGGGAAAAAGAGCGAAAAAAGACCTACAAGTATACAGGGTATATTAACATTCAGGCCCCTTAAGCCAATCACAATATGTTTTATTAATTAATACTTTTTCTGAGACAATATTACTGTACTTAGGAATGTTCAAATGTCTAAGAAGGTGTTTAGAAGAAAATGGCAAGCAATATGAATATTTAATGTAACTTATATAATAAATTGTCTACTGCAACAATGTTTTGGTATACCCTGTATATACAGTATTTAAATGCCTTGAATTAAAATATATAACCACATTACTTTAAAAATCCTATGGTTTGATATATTCTCAATTATTTTCAAGTAATAACAATTGTTATTAGGTCTCTTCATATAACCGCATGTATCTTTAGATCATTTAATATAGTAACACTTCAAGGAATTAGATTGGAAATATTTAATCAATAATATTCTTCCGTAACTAGTTGATTTTGTAAGACTGATATCTTTGGAACTGATACAGTAAATATCTGAATAGACAGCCTAAGTCAAAAATAAAACCTATGAGTACATTCTAGAAATTTTTAAACTTTATTTTTTATTTTAAAGTATTTTAAATTTTGAACTAGAATTACAGCAAAAACTAATGTTTCCCTATCATTGATGGACAAAGTCTAAATCATGATATCTCTTTTCATTCTCATTCTTGGTCAGCCCATGCCATGACTACGCACCTCCTTTCTGATTCCCTGGGCCTTTAATTTTTGTTTCATGCCTACTTTGAAACACAGCTCATTTCCCTAGGTTTGGTCTACTGGATTTGCACCTTCAAATGCAACAAATAGTGCAGTAGTATTTTATAGTACATACAAATGCATATGAATGTACAAATGGATAGTCAGCTATAAATGGGAGGATGCTTTTCATCCTAGCAGAGAGAGAGGAATCTTTGCAAATGGAACTTGTCAAGATCAGACACATGATCCTGGCTTTCAAGACCCTATTCCCATGACGGCAAACCTATTGTATGCATGCCGGAAGTGGCATGCAGAGCCATCTCTCCAGGCACGCCAGTTATTGCCCATTGCTCTTCCGGGTTCCGGCATACCGGCCAGCTGGTCTTTCCACGTGTGAGAGTGCCAGAAACTGGAAGAGCATGTACGTGCCAGGAAAGTGAGCTTCCAGTTTCCTTCGTGCATGGTGGTCTTCGCACGTTTATGCGCATGTCGGAAACCGGAAGACCAGGTGACCAGTGCACATGCGCACACTGGAAACTGGAAGACCAGCTTCCCGGCGCACACATGTGTGCCGGGGAACTGTTCTTCCGGTTTCTGGGGCTCCTGCACCCACCCAAGTGTGAACTCCCGTTTTGGCACAGTGCCAAAAAGGTTCACCAGCACTGCCCTTTTCGCTAGTGTGAAGAGGACCAAACTTTTTTTATTTCTTTTTCTCCTGATGATTAAGATAGGATCAAATAATAGTAATTCTGATGAGGCACACTTGACAAATGTTTATTTTTACATGTATTCCTGCCATCATTCTTATCAAGACTGATAAATTATCATCATAAGAAAGGGCAACTTCTTCCCCACCATTTAGCTTATCAGTGTTAATGCTATTGGCAAAGAAATAGTTAAGGTACCTAAAGCTGAACAGTGGAGACTTGAAAGCCACAAGTGGCCTATGATGTGTGTGGATGCTCCAGATATGGCATAGATAACACACTAGTTTTCTTATTTTAATGAGGTCTTATTTTTCTATTATCTGCATATGTTCTTATAAAGGTATCTGAGAATATACTCAAGAAATGAATAGAAGGTCCATGCAAATGTCTGCTATGTTCTCATTCTGTATCTGTCTTAGACAAAGTAGGAAAGCTTCTTTTACAGCAAAATCAAATAAAATTAACCTGTTGTAAATGGATATGACATGGGAGACAGCTATCTCCCAATTATTCACCACAATTGGAAAATGTACCTTCCTCCAGGACTGCTACTATCTTCACTGTCCCACTGTTCCATTTTGCTTCTTGGTACTGGAGGCTGCAACATTTCATCAGCCAGTGGATCTGCATCATTTTCTTCACGTCCTATCCATTCTCCAACTACCCGAGGCCGAAGAAGTGAAGTATTAAAGGCTGCTGTTTCCTATTAGAGAGAAAATCATTACTTATTGGCAACAGTATGGATAAACATAATAAGTTCAAGCAATTCAAACACAATTGTATTTCATAGAAAGGTACAACATACATAAAGGCATCTGGAAAACACTGGAGCAGGTAAGACTGCAGTTTAACATTCAAAGAAAAAGTTAACAGCATTTCTAGATAGTTAAAATTATTCTGTCATTATGTGCCATTAAGTTGGTGTTAACTCTTAGCAATCACATAAAATAGATTTAGTCTAAGTAGATCTAGCTTGACCTGATCCTTTAAGTTTTTTAACAGGTTGCCCATTGTAATTGAGCTCATCCACTTTGTTGCTAATCATCTTCTTCTCTTTCTTGGCACCTTTACCAGCGTTATAGTCTTACAACACATTAAAACTGCATTTCTAGACCAGTTCAAAGAAACATCTATCCCTAAAGCTCCAAGATTGTGCTTTGCATTGGGACTTGAACATTTCCCTTAGAAAATCAAGCAGAGATTGTTCAATTCTCTATCCTTCCTTCCTATCTTCCTTCCTTCCTTCCTTCCTTCCTTCCTTCCTTCCTTCCTTCCTTCCTTCCTTTTCCTTTTAGATACTAGCTGCTCCTTATTAAAGATGTGCCTGTATTTGTATTTATTTTCCTCAGTCTGAACACCACTATTGTGTGCCATTTCTTTAATGAGCAAAGTAGAGTAAGAATACCCATACTGGATCTGACACATTCTTCTCTGCTGTGGACCCAAATACTATACTCACCACTAATGTATATATCACTAGACTCTGGTTGGTATAGAAAAACATAAAAACATCACCTACAATAAAGCATCATAAAACCATATTGAACATAAAGTACAATAATTTCTCCAAATCATAAAGGGATATAAAATAAGAAATGGCTGAAATCCAATTACTATTAAGCTTGGAAAGTCAGACTGAATAAAATTGTTTTTATGGCCTTGCAAAATGTCAGTAATAACATTTTGGGCCAGTGTGCTGCTCCCAAGCGTGGGGCCTGTCTACTGGTCCAGGTCCCACTTACCAAGGAGGTAGGACCTTGAGTAGGTAGATAACCTGACACAATTATTTTACTAAAGATGATCCATCACATAGTATATATAAAATACATAAAGAATGCTATCTTGTGCAATCTGCAATGAACCTGTCATATTGCTTTTCACAACCATTGTGATCATTGTTATATGTTGCTGACAGCAAATTTTAGAATAGCACTTTGAATTTCAACCGATTTCTCCAATGTCTCCTAGATGTGATAGGCCCCTGATGGCGAACCTATGGCACGGGTGCCACAGGTGGCACACGGAGCCATATCTGTGGGCACATGAGCGTTGCCCTAGCTCAGCTCCAGCATGCGTGCGTGTGCCAGACAGCTGGTTTTCGGGCCTTCTGGGCCCACCGGAAGTCAGGAAATGGACTGTTTCCGGCCTTCAGAGGGGTGGGGAAGGCCATTTTTGCCCTCCCCACGCTCCAAGAAAGCCTCTGAAGCCTAGGGAAACCCACTGGTAATCTTTTTGCTGTCGTGTGCCAAAAGTGGGGGGAGTGCAGGGGGGTGTCACACGTGCATGTGCAGGGGGGGCGGGGCACAGGGAGGAATTGAATTATGGGTGTGGGCACGTGTGTGTGTGATCCCCCCACATTCCCCCTGCTTTTGGCACCTGACGGCAAAAAGGTTAGCCATCACTGTGATAGGCCCTTCAACTTTCAAAAAATTACATAGATGACACTTCTCAGACCTGGTGATTCCAAAATTTGTAAACATGAAATGAATGAAATATATTTTCAATTAAGAATTTAATCTACCTAAATTAAATTCTGGTAAGGATATTGCCAATGTAGCAAACTTCCCAAATTATTTTTGCATGCTTATTTTGTGAAATACAAGTTTGATGTAATTTGATAAACATAATTCTTACCTTATTGAGCCCATCAGAAATTGCAATGCCTATAAATAGAACAATATTATACTTAATTATAAAGATAAATAAATAAAGCATAATTGCTTGTAATCTAATGTCTAGTCAAGGCCTGGTTGAAATGCAATAATGAAATTCTTTCAAATTATGTCTGAGAAAATATGCTGGCATATAATGCCTGATTACTCTCACATTATTCCCACAGCCTCTATCTCCTTGTGGGAATACCTAATGTTCTGAGTTGATTGCAATATTTGGAATTTTTAAAGCATATAATTGATGCTCTCACAAAGTGGCTGCCAATGGGTGGCTTATCTATTTATGAGATAGCTGCCATCATAAGCATAACTAGTTATAGCATACTGATTTATTAGAAAGCAATTCAATTATGTTGCTTCATGTGTCCCTTCTATCATTCTAGAGGGTTTTCTACCATCCTGTTTCTTTCTTTCTTTTTTTTTTATGAGTGGGTAGACAGTAGGATTGCAGATTGTTCAAAGGAGATGATTTGCAATCCTTGGAAAAAGGTTCAGCAAACTGCCTGTATCTGCAAAGAAATACTGCCAGGAACATTTTATGCAAGGCTTCATGCAAGGCTCAAATAAGAGAAGGGTATTTTAATTATTCAGAGAGATTCTTCATCTGCAATGTGACTTAATAGACACATGCCCCCACCCACCCCTAAAACCATTTACCATTGTTATTATCTAAGAATGCCTTCTGTTACTGAGGGTTAGTGTTTTATGCCAATACAATATGAAAAAGTACATACATTTACAAAGGACATATATTGAATAAAAACACTTTGCTTCCAGTTGTTAATCAATTTTTATTTATTTATTTATTAGATTTTTATACCGTCCCCTCTCCCGAAGGACTCGGGGCGGTGAACAGCCAAAATTAAAAAACATACAATATAAACATTAAAATACGTTTAAAACAGAATTAAATCCAAAATGGCTCCCCAATTTAAAACGCCTTACCCATGCCCCTATAAATAAGATGAATTTAAAATTTAAAAATTTAAAATTTCCACATTTAAAAAGGGGGAAGATTTAGGCCAGGCCAGCTTGATAAAATAGAAAAGTCTATTTTTAATCCTGGAAGGGTTAATTTAGCAATGAGAATACACTTCAATTCTTCAATCTCTCACAATGTGGGGGCTTGCAAGAGGTAGAAAGTATAATCAACTTTTACAGGCTTTATTTGGTTCAGAAAACCAAATAAAGCCTGTAAACACACCACAGTAACCCATTTTTGGTCATTCCCACATATGATTCCCCACCCCCTCAAGTTTTAAATCTCTGTTATTTGTCCTTTAAAAGATATCTATTATTCCTTATTTCTCAATTATCAAGTGACTCTGCGTTTATTTGTTTGCAGTGTTTGTTCTGACTCTGATTTCTAGGATCAAGCACTTTGGTTTCATAGACCAGTTTTAGGTTCTGACTACCAAAGACATGCTGGTTTGCTTCTGCTGGTTCCTCTCTCAGGCATATCCACCAAATCAGTCTGCTTGTTAATAACATACCATATCCTTATTCTAATTCATTGAACAAATACACTGAATGTATGTATTAGCAACCATGAAACATAGACCCTTATAATTGTGTTTAGTTTGTTTTTATTTAAAATAAATGTTCATTTAATTATTTAAATTAAATACTTATTTTGAAACATATGAGTTCAGAGTGGTATTTCCATTGATCCACAGTTCAAATAACTGATATGATAGCTTTATTACAGTAAGGAAATAATGTGCGCAGTCAATTAAACTCTTTGTGTCGGTATGGTATTATTCCCTGATGTACAATAGAAAGCCTATTCAGATGGCACTTCTCTGAAATACATTACAGCATATTTTTCTAGAGGGAAGAAGGAAGAGGAGACCATAAGTGCTACAGAGTTCTATACAGAACACTTAACAATTGTGCCTATCTTTAAAATGTTCTCCTATTAATGTACACTCCCTGCTTTGATAACTGTATTTACTGGAACATTTTCCTACTAACAGTTAATTTCCATTTTTATGCTTCTTCAACTTTATTTGCAAGATTCACATAATATGTCTCTTAAAATGAAAGAAGCTTTACTTCTAGAAGCCATTTTAGATTCATTCCCAAGGGACTTACTTTCAACTAAATGCTGGTGAGTTTAATGTAACTCAGGTGATTTTTATCACAATAGCAGAAAAGACATAAGGGGCTTACTAGATTCCCTTCTGCCATGATATTTCAAAATGTATGTTCCTCAGATGGTATCTGTTTTACTGAGAACAAAAGGCTGATAATAATGTACTTTTCTGAAATGCCAGCAGATGGCCTTATTAAAGACTGGGTGTTCTTAAATCTGTTGAATTAAACATTCTGGTTTAACAGTACAGTTAGGATCATTTTTCTCTTTTCTCTTTCAAACTGATTACAGTGGATGAAAGTAAAATGGATCATCAGAATTTGACTGTACTTCTGATGCATTCATTTTAAGAATGATTTAGTCTACATCAAAAAACCTGTAATTCAGCAAAAAAAAAAATCAACAGCATTATATTCTTAGAGAATTTATTTGAGTACAACTGTATAGGATATCTATAACAGAAATGCAGGAGGAGTGGCAGACCCTGGGAGGAGTCAAAAGAAGAATCAGCGCAGAGTCTTTACATAGCCATAAATGGTCCACAATGGTTCAAACTTCTTGAATCCCACAGACTAGAGTCAAAATAGTGCTGTTAGTTCAGTAGATTCCTATGCATAGGCATGAGTAGCAATGAATCAATTTAATTGGAACTTCATGTGTCTTTCATGCCTGATGATAAATAAAGATTTAACTCTTCTTCAAGCATTTAAAAAATATGCCAGCATTTTGCACAAGGACAAGAGTGTGAATAATCATGTTAGCTCAATTGCAACAATGTACCAATTTCTATGTGTTTCCAGTGTGCTTCTTCCCTTGCTTTGTGTCTATACTTAAAGTACCCCTGAATGAAAAATAGCTGAGCTATTGATTTATTTATAATTTGTATGCCTATAGTGAATGAAAAAGGAATCCTGTATCAGTAAAGGCTCAAATGGGATTCTAGCAAAGCCAAAATAAGCTATATAGAATTTGCCCCCTATTTTGGTGCAATATATAGATATGGAAAAGGACTGAACTGGTGACACTAATTAATACAAACCTATGGCTCTATATATCATTATGGAATATGGCTCTCTCGGTACACATTCATATGAAAAAGTACACTTTTACACTTTTACACTGTACACCTGTGGCAATCAAAACATGTGGAAGATATAATTGCTACTGTAAAGTAATAACTTAATATGAAAAGTTGAAGATATTTGAAAAATGGTATTATTTTGATTCCTTATTGCAAAAATTCTTGTAACATTAAGCTGGCATAGTGCTCTGGAGAAGTTCAAAGAAATATTAGTATTTAGTTGCCTTTTCAATACTGAGTTCCAACATGGGCAGTATTAAATCAGAATATTATTCTGCCATCACTTCTCTAATGAGACAACAAGTTTATTACCTACAATATTCTTTGGCACATGTAACTTGATCTCTGTCCTAAAACTGGTCAGTCAGCCTGAATAAACCATAGGGATTTTATAAACACGAAACATATCCAATGCATATTAGAAATAAAAATGGAATGAAGTATTGCAGTAAAAAAAGATACTACACTTCAGTAACTGCAACATAAAATTAAATTTAGTTTACTATAAAATGCATTGTAGCAAATTTCAGCCATAAAAACATTTATAATAGCACAAAACTGATAGGACGACAAATATAAAAAAGAATATATCTAGAGATTTTGCTGGCATACTAGAACTCAAGTACAATACACCAATCTGTCATTGCAAAGTATCATTCAATGTCATCTTAATCAGCTACTGCTTTTCGAGAAATTACATAAAGACATAAAATTCTTTTAAAAGTGAATAGAGGAGGAAGGGACTGAAAGGCTCAGAACAGGGGTAAAATTCAGCAGGTTCTGACAGGTTCTGGAGAACCGGTAGCAGAAATTTTGAGTAGTTCGGAGAACCGGCAAATACCACCTCTGGCTGGCCCCAGAGTTGGGTGGGAATGGAGATTTCACAATATCCTTTCCCCAGGAATGGGGAGGAATGGGAGTTTTGCAGTATCCTTCCCCTGCGACGCCCACCAAGCCACAAAGCCACGCCCACAGAACCAGTAGTAAAAAAAATTGAATTTCACCACTGGCTCAGATGGATGCTTTTTAACTTTACAATTAAGTTGAGTACAATTGAGTGTCATCTAATGTCCTTTAAACTGTGCAGAGAAATATTCAGACTTAATTCTGTTACTATGTTTATCACAAACTGTTGCTACTATTTTTAAGATTATTTTAATGAAACACTTGTAAAATGTGTATTGCCTTCACTAAAATTATTTCTAATCTTTGTGTCATAGGATTATGCTTCTTCAGTACATGCCTGACGTGTTGATCAACTTACTTTGAGAAAGATTTTCAAGAGCTTTGCCAAGTTTCTTACTTTCTTGAAGGATATGATTTAATTCATCAAAATCATGATGCTCTGACTTTGACTTAAAGTCCCATTTCAGGTGTCCTACTGATCGTGGCACTAAATAAAATAAAGCACAATTTCAGGTTATAAATACCTGGGAAAAAATCTGGCTTCCACATGTGCTAAACTATCTTACCAATGCTCACTTACATGTTGCTTAGTCAATATCTTAAAACTGAAACTAGCTTTGTAGCTTTGTTTCTATAGAAACTGGTTTTCACCTCTTTATGAGCATGCAATCATTTCTAAACATGCTGAATTTAAATAATTAAAACTCAATCTTTCTAATTATGTTACAGTGAAAATTGAAGTAAGTCTTCTTTTCAGAAAGTCTTCTGCAAAGTATTCTGGCGGAAAAAACACTGCAAGAGGATTCATTTTTTTAAGAAACAAGAAGTTTACATATATTAAGAAGCAAAATTTTAACCATAATATTTATTTTTACTACTGAGATCTGAAGTGAAATATTGAAATGCTCTTGCTAGTTAGATGTCATTTCAAGATTCTCCAATACATTCTTTCCTTCCCCAATTCACTATTGGGTTTTTCCCCCCAGACCAATAGCATTCTGTAGTTACTGAGTATGCTCAATCCTCATTGGTTTGTTTGGGAATTGTTAAGTGTGTGTGTGTGTGTGTGTGTGTGTGTGTGTGTGTGTGTGTGTATGTATGTATGTATGTTTGTATTAAAGTAAGCATGCAAATAAATAAAATTAGGATTTATTTGCTTATTTCATCACTTTGGTTTTGTATGTAACAGTTCATAGGAGTTTTCATCATTAAAATGTGATGAAATAAATGATGTGGGATTACAGGGACAATAGTAGAGTCTTTTTTATTTCCAGAATAATAACCCACTTTTCTGATTGGAAATTACTTTGACTTCTTCCTTTCCATTAACTCAGCAAAATAAAAGTCCTATAACCATGTGATATAAACCCATGGAATAGATCTTCTCCCTTTAATGCTTAACTTCAAAGAACTGGGATGACAATAATATAAACTTTAGAAGATCCTGAATGATGAGACAAGAGCCCATCAAGTCTAGTATTCTTCTGATTTATAATAGCCAAGCATTTCTAGACAAGCTCATAAATATGGACAAGATGACAATAGATCATATCTACTGTTGCTTTCTGTCTGCTAGTATTCAAATTACGATGCCTGAGATTATAGAGACAGTAAAATAGCCATTGACAGCTTGATCTGCCGTGAATTTTTTCATTTACATCCCCTTCTCTGATGGCAGAATATTCAACAGTTCAAGAAATATTTCTTTTTATTTCTCCTAAATCTCTCATACATTTGTAAATGGGGGGGGGAAACGGGACTCTATCCACATTTTTCATATCATAGGTATTATTTATTTATTTATTTATTTATTTATTTATTTATTTATTTATTTATTCAATTTGTATGCCGCCCTTCTCCGAAGACTCAGTAATATGTATTACAGTAATATGTACAGGTATTTTCATATTGTGAGTATTACAGTACCCACAAATTTAAGTAGAAGGAATAAAAAGCTCCTTTCACATGACTTGAGGCTTTTTAAATTACTCCCACAAGTAAAAATAACCATGAATCTGCAAATCTTTTACTGGCAAGGTAACAGGAGATATTTTTTTTCTTCAATTCACAATTTTAAATTAATTCCAATTCCAGTTTCAACTGCATAAAGTAAAATGCCTTCAACAAAAGTAGCACCAGCTCATTAAGAATTGCAATGATTACTATAGTATTTTTTACTGAATGTTTAGGGCACAGGTGTCAAACTCATGGTATCATGTTGCCGTCTCATGATGTTTTTCCTCCTCGCAGAGCTGTAGTGGGCCTAGCCTGCGTGTGACACATCCAGCCCACAAGCCGCCAGTTTGACACCCCTGTTCTAGGTTTATTCATTACTCATTACTAATATTTTTAAAACTTTTCCTGAATCATATTATTCAGCATTTATTATAGCCAGCCCTGAAGTTGGTTAATTCTCCTGGTATAATTCTTGAATTATTATCTTTTACATCAGATGCAATGCCTCCCAAGTAATATAAGAAACATAATATATTAATATCAAGAAGGAATTTTAGGGCTTTTCTTGTTTCTTATTGTAATGAACTACTTTATTCTTTTTACATTTTTTCTATGCATGTACTTAGGTTAGGTTTCTTTATTTCTAAAAAAAATTCTGCTATGTGGTTTTCAATATGTAAAAACATCAGATTAAAATTTAGGTACATAATGGAGTTAAACAAAAACCATGTTTTCAAGAATCTACACTGACATTCTAATTCCAATTTAACCATAGGCCAAACAAATGTATCCATGTTCTGTAAAGGGAAAGTAGAGGCTGACCTCAGTTGGAGCACTTGATACTTGAAAAAGTACAGTACGTCTACACAAATGCATTATCTCATACATATCCAAATGAATATGTATAACATGAATCCTGCAGTCTGAATATTGATTAGGCAGGCAATAATATTTGAACCGCACTTCGTCATAAGCAATAGCATTGTATTATTATTCTACATTATTCAGGCCACTGAAAATCACAAGGTAGAGCAGGCATACATTTATTAAATAAATTTAAAAATTAAGTTTATAGACACCCCCACAGAAACATGAAAATCAAAATATCAGTATAGAAGCTGGGGAAAAAAATCACAAACTATATTTAATACTTCCTTACATGATTTAGAATCTGGTGATGGAGGAGAAATGCTGGATACTGCAAGGTCACTTTTTGATTTTTTAGGCTTCTTTGCATTTGTCTTCCAGGGTTTATCATAACTTCTGAAATCCCTTCTGGCTCCCTTATGTTCTGATGGAAAAATATATTTGCTTAAATTTTTCCAAACATAAAGAAATCATAACTCCACAAATAAAATAATAATAATTATATAGCACTGTTTTAATGTCATAACGTTGCTATGAACAAATATTTTCATTCTACAAAATTATGACACTCTTTTGATTTTCATTTATGTATGCCTTTCATAGATGTTCATGAAAAAAAATAAACCATGTAGTTCAAAACCGCATTTGCATAATAGCTTTTTCATAATACAAAATATATTCAAGTATAGTAAAGAGACATGAAGGACTCTTTTTGAACATAACCATGTAACCAAATAACCATTGCTACTTCTTTAATGTTTTTTGTTTTTTTAAAAAAACTCTTGGCATTTACCAGTATAACTCTGTTCATAGGTTAAAAAGATCCACAGGTAGAATGAAATACTTATCTATGTCTTTAGTTTATTACCATTATCAGATGGCCAGGACAGACTGGAAATTTACACCTGGACTTTAGGAGGGATATTCAAAGAGGAATTTCTTTAAGTATACCTATTAATATGTGATGACTTGGATTTCCAACTGAGGGACATCCAGATTGTATGGTTTCATTGCCACTTAATAACTGATGAATTAATGTGAAGATATTAGGCTGAAATAAAGAGTACTTGATTTATAATCCCAGGTAAACTTAGGGATAAGTAATTTAATAAATTAAATGTGGACAGACGTAAGTACTTTGGATATACAAAACACATGACCTCTAGGCAGATAAGTAAGATTTAATAAAAACATAACAATTTTGATAAACAGTGATTACAAAAAGTGTTCACTTAGATTCCCCAATGAATAATTTTTGTTCTACATACCTGAAGCTTCACTCTCTGCCCAAAGAGCAGCAGATCCAGACAAAGTTCTCTGAATGTGGCCGTGATTCCCTTGTTTGGACTGAAGATAGTCAATGAGAAATGGAATTGGATGATCAGGAGTCTCTGTTATTAGCTTGGTCATCAGTTCCTTAAAAACATCAAGTGAAGATGTGTCAAATCATATAAGAAGTTCATCTTGTTTCAGTGGAAGTTTGATAATTAATCTTCTCATTAATCAAACCCTCCTTTAGCCTTTTTTTTTTTTACAAAAAAGGTAAAATATTTGAATGCCTGAAAGATTATGACAAAACTATGTATTATTGAAACCAGCCTCAAAGAGAGCAAAGCTGCCAAAGAAAAACTGAATCAGAAGTGTAGAATTCTGAGCCACGTAATTTATTTTTTACTTTAAAATAAAAGCAAAAAACCTATGAATTCTTCTCCTTTAACCATATGAAAAGTCCAGAAGTTATTTAATTGGCAGAAAGGGCTAGCTGGATTCAGTACATTCTTTGTTTGAATATGGTTTGTGGAGTAAGTTTCAAAGAGCAGAAAATCATAAACCATGGTTTAAAGCCCACTTTGATTAGAATCAAGCATTGCTTGCTGTAAATCCAGTTAATAATTCAACTCATTTGGTTTATGTAAAAATTATTTTTATTAAAATGATCATATGCTTTTCTTCATTTGTATATTTTTCAAAATCAGTCTATAAAATGTTAAAGGAAATAATTTATTCTTTAATAAGTACCTGACAACTTCCAGCTCCCAGCATAGAAAGGACTTAATTCTTTGCATGCAAATTCATTATTCCAGATAATTATGTAACCTTCTCTTTTATTGCAACATTTTGTTCCCTGGATTTCACCTTGTTGAAACCACTATCTACATGCTTTAAAAAAAAACTAATGCTTTGAAAGGATTTTTGCAAATGTGTTTCTCAGTTAAAGTGCTTTACTGCTCTCTTTTAGTAATCTTTTCCTTTTTGCATTTCATTATCTTTCAACACCAATAACCTGTAAATCATCAAGAAAATCCAGCTCACAGGACTATCAAATCCCTCAAACTGACTTAGTTCAACTAGTTATGATGTTTTTTACATATAGAATCCTGTGTCGAGCACATTTAATTTAAAATATTACCTTTTCTCTTTTTAAAAATGATAGAATAGTTTACTCTGATTTATTTATGGTTTTTATTATTTCATAAGTAATGAAATACATTCCGTGCCTACACAATTATTCTTAGTGAACACATGGTACCCCAATGAATTCTTTTCATTCTTGGAAGAAGAATGTTGCAGTAGCTTGCTCATTTGTTCAAACGTTCACATATCTATGGGAGTAAGCATGTTTGTGCAAACACCCACCCACCAATTTTCCTTCTCTATACTGGGCAAACACTGCAGATATTTTGTCTATAAAGCATAATGTTGTATTTTGATTATTACTCTCTTCTACCTGTCTTTCTGTCCTTTATGAAAACAGGAGGAACAGCATCCATATTTCTTCTCTTGGCTTAAGACAACTATAGTATATTTTTAAAGGGTGGAGTAGTTCTGCCTTCCTGAAAGCCCCAAGAGAACCCTGCAACATATACAGAAACTAGCCTTGAGACTAACCATCAGCTTTGAACAGCAAGAATAGACAAAGGAATGGATGGATAAGATAGTGAAAAGAGTAGGACAATAGTGCTGGATGAACTGAGATGAATATATGAGCAACATCCAGGGCAGTTATAATATGCATACCATTGTAACGCTTGCAGTGATTCCTAGAAGTAAACACCCAGCTTAGAAACATGGTATTTCATCTACACTATTCATCCAATTGATTGAAAAGAAAAGTGATTCAACTGTTTCAGACATGCAGCTTTTCTTCAATTTCCCTTTCTCCTAATATCACATTTCCCCCATAATTAGATTGACCGGTAACTTCCTTTTAACAGGATCTTGAAAGAGATTTCTAAACATCCAACTTCTCAAATTGTACAGAGAAAACAAATGTCTGTACAGAAAGTTTTGCTAGCCTTAAGTATTTCTTATCTGATGTTGTAAACCAATATGCCAGACAGGCTGTCCATGTCACGTTGGGTGGCCAAGCATTTTATATAAATATATTATTACTGGTTTGTCACACAGTCAGCCAAATGTTTGGACAAGATTTGGCATTTTTGAATACCTATTGAGTCCTTCCCAAAGACCTGGGATAGGCAGATGCTATCTTCAATGGTGTTAAAGGTATTGCCGCAGGATATAAGCTGTTGCATCAAGAAAAGCTGCTTTTGCAGTTGACGAATGGTGATTTTGTCAATGCTGATAGTTTTCAAGTGGTGATCTAACTGTTTGGGGAGTTCATCTAAGGCGCCTATTACTGTTGTTACCACCTTTGCTTTCTTTTGTCATGATCATTCTATCTCTATTTGGAAGTCTTTGTATTTTGTGATTGCTTAGGAGAGCAACCAGATATTCAAAGCATTTCAGAAAGTTGCATGTCTCTAATAAAATCAATCTAAAACATGTTAAGAAGTTGCTTTCTCTCTTAGCCCCTAAAATAGGAGTGTCAAACTCGCGGCGTCATGATGGTGTCACGTGATGTATTGGGACTTTTTCTCCCTTCGCTAAATCGGGTGGGGCCAGCATGTAACACATCTGGCCCGTGGGCCATGAGTTTGACACCCCTGACCTAAAACATCCCAGTAATATCGCCACTATCAGCCTCAGGTACATTGGTTGCAATTTTTTTCTGACCATCTAAAATGGTATTTTTAGACTAAAGGAGAAATGTGAAGATTCTGGCTTCAATGTATTTCTAAAAGCCATTACTTCAGCATCCTGCAGGCACAGAGTTTTGCTCTAAAAAATATTTCAGATGTTTTCAAAGTGCTAAATGAAAGAAAAATTAAAATGCAAATGGTTCAGAATTGAATTTCACATAGAAATAAAACCTCATTAATTCTACAATAAGAAAACCATTATCAATTCAGGAAAAAACTGCAGTCTTCCCATTAAGCATATCCTTCAGTTCCATTTTCCTAAGGTTAAAAAAAATGAAACAGACCCCTTAACAATTCAGTAAGTAATAGATAGGGACAAAAAGAGACACTATAAGACTACATAAAATGTTATATATTTTATCTGTTAATTTCATACCTTCTACTCCTAAATGTTTGTCAAACTAAACTTGGATAAAAATGTTTAAACACGAGACTTCCGGTTGGTGATTTGCAGCGACAGGGTGTTGAGTGAGAGCTCGCTGCTCCTCAACACCTTTTAACATCGCGTTTTGGGGATCCCCTCGAGGGACGTGGGACCCGGAGAGCCCTGCGGGCAAAAGAGGAAGCCAGGCAAGCGGGAAGTGGGTGCGATCACCTCTCGCTTGACCAGGCGGCTCTGCCTAGCCAACGCGGTGAGCCGGCCATTGATGGCGGGCGCGAAGCAGCAATAGCCAACAAAGACGGGAAGCTAAGAAGAAGATCGGAGGTGCGGTGACAGATTCAAGCCTATTCCCCTATACCTACGATCGTGCAGCAGAGAGGGGATCGGTGGTGTCGGGAGAAGAGTGCTCGGAGCGGCGAGAGGCAGAGACGGAGAAGGTGGAGCAGCTTGTACTCCCGGCGATCCGACAAGCCGAAGAGCAGACGAGAAAACGGGGAGAGTGGATTGCGTCTGTAAGGAGCTTTGGAGAGTGCGGTGTGGTGAGAGAGTCAAAGAAAAAGGAAAGACCATCGGTGTGGCTGGCTTTTGGTATTGGGATCGAGTGGAAGAAAGCAGAAGAAATACAGTGACTAGCTGTTAGAGGCTTGCACCAAACAGGAAGTGCTTCCATTGAATCGGAAGAGTGGAACAGCAGCGGTTGAACAAGAAGACGCTCTGGCAGAGACTATTACCATCGAGTTTGGTTGGAGCCCAGCAAAGAGGGAAATTGAAGATCTCCTATTTGTACTCTAAAATTCCGTAAATACTATAAACACTATAAAACAATATATTTATACTCATATATTTATATGTTTATATCTTTCCTATCCTTCTCTTGATTATTTGTGATATTAATAAGTGAACTTTGTTTTCCTCTCTAACTTTATAACTTTATAACTAATATTACTTAGATCTCTTAAGTCATTTTATAGATATATTTATATATATAAAAAAAAAAAAAAGGGGTTGATTATGTATGAGAATTTAGATTTCCATAATTAGTACTAGTTTAGGGAAAAGAGGGTTGGATTTGTATCTTACTAATTAAATTACTATATAAGATTTTATATTTATTATATCTATTTATACTTATTGTAATTTATCTATGCCTATTTATAGTTACTTATATCTATTATATCTATTTATATCCAACCTTTATTAAGATCTGAACTTAGAACTTATTAGTTCATTAACTTATTGTGGTCAACTTATACAATTTAGAATATATATCTGTATTTATCTATATCAATACTACCTATTAGGAACTGAATTTAGAATTTATTAACTTAAAATAATTACCTGTATTGTTAGCCTTTAACAATTTATATATATTACTTACTCTTTTCTAAGATTGAATTTAGATTATATTAAGCGATTAATTGATTTGTATTGAGATTTTGTCTACCTATTTGGAGGGGAACTAACTTATTGAGAGTGTAGAGAGGACCAATAAAGGAGCGAAATAAAGGTCTAAGAAAGCTCCTCAGAGAAAACGTGGCAAGTGCCACTGGATGAGAATTTGGAGAAAGATAGAGGAGATAATAAGAGACCAAAAATCGGTTCTGAAAGAAATGGCAAGTCTGATCTCCACAATTGCAAAAACTGCTAAAAAAGCGACATCTATACCTACCTTAGCGATGTCTTCCCCAGCCACCCAGAAATCAGTAGAAGGTCTCCAGAAACTAGACAAACCCCCTATAACTCCTACATTGCAAACGGTACAAACATCCCTTCAGTCAATCCAAGAAACAATGCTTGCGATGCAAGAAAAACTTTTGAATAGTCACTCCGAATTAAAATCAGACATCCATGCTCTCGACTTTAAAATGAATGAGATTCAAACGGCTATTGCCAGTAACGAAAATAGAATTTTAAAAGTAGAACAAAGAATTGAAAAAAACGAGAAAAAACTGGACACAGTAGACCAAACTTTGTCGGCACAAAATAAAGAAACGGAAGACGCGCTGATCCAACTTGAGATGGACAAGGCCTCGTTTTTCTTGCGTTTCCAGAACATCCTGGAAGATAAAGATGAGGATTTAGGTGATAAGATAGCGGAGTTGATTGCAGGAACTCTGCAGCAAGACAAGCAGGAAATAATTCGTGAGATTGATGAGGTGTACAGGGTCCAGACAAATTACGTAAGAAGAAACAGACTCCCCAGAGAGGTCCATGTGCGCTTTGCTAGAAAAAAAGTTAGGGATATTCTGTATAACATAGCCCGGGAGGAAAAAATTATATATGGGGGAAAAGAAATTAATATTCTGAAACAAATTCCGAGAAGAGTGAGGGAAAGGAGGAGAAATTATAGGTTTTTGACAAATTATCTAAACAGGAGAAATATAATTTTTAGGTGGCTTTTGCCAGAAGGACTGCAAATTTCTTGGCAAGGGAGGAAAATAAGAATTGATTGTCTAAGTGATGCTCAAGACTTTTTAGAACAACTAAGGGGAGGAGAGGAGGAGCAAACCAGCAAGGAGGATAACGAGATAGTAAATACGGAAGAAGAGATATCCCAAGAGCAAATTACTAGGGAAGACATAGAAGAGGAGAAGAAAAAGGAGGATACTGAGGAAAAAGGGAAAAAATCAAGACCAGTGAGAGCAGTAACTTTAAAAGGTAAATAAGAACAAGAGACTAGAAACTAATTTCAGGAATGAACGATACCAAGATCATATCGGTAAATGTGAATGGATTAAACGATTACAAAAAAAGAAGGATAATATTGTCGAAATTGGTGAAACAAAATCCCGATATTATCTGCATCCAAGAGGTCCATATAAAAAAAGATGAAGCTGAATATTTAAATTACTGTAAATTTGGTAAAGTATTCTCCTCACTAGCTGAGAAAAGGAAAAGGGGGGTTGCTATCTATGTTAAGAAAGGAATAATGGCAGAATGTAAATATAAAGATGAAAAAGGGAGAATACTCATAGTTGAAATAATGAGGGGTAATTCTAGACTGCTTTTAGTAGGGGTTTATGCACCGAATAAAAAACAAGGGAAATTTTATAGGAAACTGCAGGAGCAGTTGGCAAATTGGGCACATCTTGAAATATG
Source organism: Pituophis catenifer annectens (assembly GCF_029215685.1). Lineage (NCBI taxonomy): Eukaryota > Metazoa > Chordata > Lepidosauria > Squamata > Colubridae > Pituophis > Pituophis catenifer. The sequence goes on from NW_027256883.1 coordinate 37,395,044, forward strand.
TATGCTAGGGGATTTTAATGGAATTGTAGATCCAAAGCTTGATTATAAGTGCGATATAACCAAAAAGAATAAAAGATCCCCCTTACCAAAGGTTTTTTTTGATTTGGTGGATGAGATAAATTTAATTGACATGTGGCGTACCTTACACCCCCAGGACAGACAATATACATTTTACTCCATCCCACAGAACTCCTGGTCCAGAATTGATATGGTTTGGGTTACTAGAAAATTGGCATTAGAAATTAAGAAAGTTAACATGGGCATCAATACTTGGGCAGATCATAAGCTCCTTGAAATCAGTTGGTCCCATGGTATGAAGAAAATACAACAGAGATGGAGCTTAAGGACCAATCTCCTAAACGAAAAAGAGTTCACACTCAAATTGAATGAAGAAATCAAACGCTTCTTCTTAGAAAATGGAAATCGAGGGACAGCCAAAGAAATTGTGTGGGACACTATGAAGGCCTATGTCAGAGGAGTAGCCATCTCATATACTGCCTTTAAAAATAAGGAAAAAAGAAAGAGTAGAGAAGAACTTACTCAAAAATTATTACAAACCGAGGCTGAATTACAGCAACGACCGGGAGATGAGGTGACGAAACAACAGTGGTTGATGATGAGGCATAGACTGAACTTATTGGACCAGGAGGAGATAGCTCAAAAAATAAGAAGATCTAAGCACTATTGTTTCGAGAATGCTAACAAGTCGGGGAGATGGCTGGCATATAAATTAAAAAAAGAGAAGGAAAAAAACCAAATATTAGCTTTAGAAGATCCTCAGGGCATCCTGTTGACGAAAGAAGAAGACAAATTAGAAAGCATAAGAAAATTTTATGAATGTCTGTACAAAAATGAAGGAATTGAGATAAACAAGGTAGAACAGTATTTGTTGGAAGCCAACCTTCCTCAAATTCCGGAAGAAGAAAAGGAAATGTTAAATGAAAAGATCACCATAGGGGAGTTAAGAACCGCCTTATCCAAAATAAAGAAGAATAAAACCCCAGGCCCGGATGGTCTCCCCGGAGAATTATATCAAAAATTTGATGATGCTCTGAAACTGGAATTGCTAGAAATTCTAAATGATGCTATTGCTGGCATAACAATCCCAGACTCCTGGAGGGAAGCGTATCTGACGATCATTCTGAAAGAAGGTGCCGACCCGAAACAGATCTCCAACTATAGACCTATCTCACTGCTTAATGCAGACTACAAAATATTTATGACTATAATAGCGGAGAGATTCAAGAAAATTTTAAACCGATGGATACATAAGGATCAAAATGGTTTTCTCCCAGGGAGACAGATTAGAGACAATTTGAGAACAGTCTTAAATACCATTGAATATTATGAACAACACCCTGGAAAACAGATGGCTTTAATGTTTGTCGATGCCCAAAAGGCATTCGACAATCTGAATTGGACCTTCATGATAAACCAAATAGATCTAATGGGATTCGGGACTAACTTTAGGAGGATGATAGAGAATATTTACCAAAATCAGAGAGCAAATATATTAGTTAACGGAGGCAGAACCCAGACATTTCAGATTCAAAGAGGAGTCAGGCAGGGATGTCCTCTATCCCCCTTACTTTACATCCTAGCATTAGAGATCTTACTCAGAAGGATTAGAACTAATGAAAGTATCAAAGGCTTGAAGATTAGGAAGGAAATATATAAAACGCAGGCTTTCGCAGACGACGTTGCCTTCATATTAGAAGACCCATTAGATACCGGCTCAAAATTAATGCAGGAAGTCCAGAACTATGGAGAAGTCGCGGGCCTTAAACTTAATAAGAACAAAACCAAAATAATTGTGAAAAATATGACAAACCTACAAACGAAAGAATTAGAAGATATATTAGACCTCCAGGTAGTTAAGAAGATAAAATATCTGGGAATATGGATTACGGCGAGACTCTCTTCATTAAAAGATGATAACTATATCCCTCTATTGCAGAAAACTAATCAAGATCTTGATAGATGGAGGAGGCTTAAATTGTCCCTGACCGGTAAAATTGCGGCGATCAAAATGAATATTTTACCGAAATTTTTATTTCTATTTCAAAACATACCGATATCACTAGATAAAAAAAATTTTTCGGATCTGAATAAACATATCAGGAATTTTTTGTGGGAGGGTAAGAAATCGAGGATTTCTCTCAAGACACTTCAAGGGAAAAGAAATTTGGGAGGGTTCGGGCTCCCTGACTGGGAATTATATCAAAAGGCGGCAAAAATAATCTGGATAAAGGAGTGGATCAAATTACAAGAAGGTAGACTTTTGACACTAGAAGGACACGATCTCCTTGAAGGATGGCACGCCTACCTCTGGGACATAAAGGATAGGAAGAAAACTCATTTCCATAAACATAAAATTAGAGAGACATTGATTCGTACGTGGCTGGAAATTAGACAGAAGATATATACCAAGGTTCCTAGCTGGTTGTCGATTATGGATGCTCTAGTGGCCCCAAATAGAAGAGGGAATTATAAAATGGGCACATATAAGGATATCTTGGATGAAGAAGGGAAGCTCAAACCCTTGGAAGTATTGAGGGACCAGGGGTATATTCTGGATTGGTGGAAATATCTCCAGATTAAGTCTAGATTTCAAGAAGATAGAGATAAATGTGGTATTGAAATGAAATATGGATATTTTGACAAAATTATTTGGGGACCAGATAAGAAAATGTTATCGAAAATCTATAACTTTATATTAGATGAGGATAGAGCCGAGAAGATAGCTAAAAATCAGCTAAGCATTTGGGAGAAAAATTTAGGATATGGCCTTAATTTCAATGATTGGGAGATAGCTTGGAACAGAAATCTCAAAATAACGAAATCCGTAACATTTAGGGAAAATCACTACAAAATGTTGCATAGGTGGTACCTAGCCCCGGACAGGCTGGCCAAAATATTTCCAAATTCCTCTGCTTTATGTTGGAAATGTGGAAAGACGGTCGGCACCTTTTATCATCTGTGGTGGACCTGCCCTGAGACCAAAAAGTTTTGGTTAAAGATTCGACTCTGGCTCTCGGAAATAATGGGACAAGAGATAGCCCTGGCCCCGGAATACTTCCTCTTAGGTATGATTGAAGATGGTCTTGACAACAACAAAACCCAACTGGCAATTCAAATTATTACTGCGGCTAGATTAGCCTTTGCAAAACTCTGGAAATCCAACTCTACCCCCTCTGAAGAAACATTAATAAATAAAATTCTAGAGTGCGCAGAGATGGCTAAATTGACGAGCGAGCTAAAAAACGAAGAGAACTTTAAGTACTACGAAGTTTGGGGAATTTGGTATAACTGGTTAAAGAATAGAATAAAAATAAAAATATGATAATAGGCTACGATCTGTTAGACACCCGAAATGGACTTAATTGTATAGAAACGTAGAGAACTGTATAGAACTGTATATTGTATAGCTATGGATAGATTTCATTTAATGTTTGATCTAATGAAATGTGTAACATTGCACCTCGGATTAAGATTGTGATTGTATATTGTCTTTTTAAAAATTGGAAAATTCAATAAAGTATTTAAAAAAAAAAATGTTTAAACATTCCTGGTCAAATTGAATGTTCTAATGTATCACTGAAACATTTAATGTCAACAGTGATGCCTAAAATTTTATATACGATATATGTATAGTTTATATATCATAACATTTCATTATTTCTATGTCAACTGGTAATTTCAGTGATGAGATAAAAATATAGGGAGCTATTTCACAATGAATTAGAATACCGATCACTCTTTAACAGATTACCAATACTGGGATAAGTAACTTGATAGCATCTAGTTTTCTTTGATAGCACTTGCACTAGCAATAGCACTTATATATCACTTCATGGTGTTTTACAGCAATGTCTAAGCAGTTTACAAAGTCAGGATATGGCTCCCAACAACCTGGGTCCTCATTTTACCAACCTCAGAAGGATGGAAAGCTTGAGCCAGTCAGGAATGGTCTGTGGACAGAAGTAGCCTGCAATATGTGCCTTCTAACCACTCTGCCACCACGGCTAAAATTACAAATCTCACAATTCTTTGTACTAAATTATGTTAAAGAAGACCAATGAGAATTAAAATCTAAAACATTTGGGGTAAACAAGTTCCTAACTTCTGGTCTACATTTATTTGCATAGCTTTTTGCATAGCAGAGGGGATATCTGGGGTGTTGGAGAGCCGGAGTATTGCGGTTGTGACTGGGAGAGGTAGAAATGGCAGGAGCCGAGGAGTAGGCTGCTCTCGGGGAACTATGACTCACTGTCTCAAAGCGATTACTTGTTCCGGCCCCTCTGGTTCTGGTTCACCGGGCTCGCCTCGTATACCTGGTGACTTGGGATGTCAGGGCCCTGGCCTCAGGATGCTGCTGTTTAATGCCAGATCTGTTGTTAACAAGGCCCCCCTCATTCGGGACTTAATCCTGGAGGAGGGGACTGACCTGGCATGCATAACTGAGACCTGGCTGGGCCAGGAGGGGGGTGTGCCCCTCTCAGAGATGTGCCCAGACGGGTTCCAGATATTGCATCAGCTGCGACTCCAGGGAAGGGGTGGAGGAGTGGCAGCTATTGTCCAGAAGAGTCTTTGCTCTCGCAGGATCCCTGCCCCTGAGATTGTTGGGTGTGGTTCAAGTTGGGCTTGTTGCTGACGTACCTGCCTCCCAGATGCATTACAACAGCCCTGCCTGTGCTGCTAGAGGCGGTAGCCAGGCTGGTGGTAGAGTTCCCCAGGCTTATGGTACCGGGGGACTTCAATTTGCCCTCACTTGGCGAATCCTCAGATGTGGCTCAGGAGTTCATGGCTTCCATGACAACTGTGGACCTAACCCAAGTAGTTCAGGGTCTGACTCATAGGGGGGGACACACACTTGACCTGGTGTTTCTCTCGGGGCTGTGGAAATATGATCTGGAATTAAGGGGTATAGATGCTTCTCCCTTGTCGTGGTCAGATCATTTCCTGCTGAGGTTAGACTTGAGGACGCTACTCTTCCATCGCAGGGAGGCGGAACCGATTAAGTGGTTCTGCCCCAGGCTCCTAATGGACCCTGAAGGGTTCCAGAAGGAGCTTGGGGAGATACCTGACTCCCTTGTCCACAATCTGGCTGAGTCCCTGGTGGCTGCCTGGAATAGGGCAGCATCTGGGGCACTGGACCAGATTGCGCCTTTGCGACCTCTCCATGGCAGTGGATCCAGGAAAGCTCCCTGGTTTACCAAGGAGCTCCGGGAGATGAAGCGCCAGAAGAGACATCTAGAGCGACGCTGGAGGACCAGTAACTCCGAATCTGACCAAACACTCTTAAGAGCCTTTATTAGGACTTATTTAGTGGCGATACGGGTGGCAAAATTTTCGCATTTTTCCACACTTATTGCATCCGCTGATTCACGCCCAGCCGCCCTATTTAGGATGACTCGCTCCCACCTTAATGTAGGGGGAGTTGAGGAGCCCTTGCAGGGTAGAGCTGAGGAGTTTGTGCAGTTTCTGTCAGATAAAGTCGCTCAGATTCGGATGGACTTGGAGTCTGATTGTGCAATTCCAACCGAGATGATGGGGGCAGGTCTTAGTCCTATTGTGTGGGATGAGTTTGAGCCAGTGACTCTTGAGGAAGTGGACAAGGCTGTAGGAACGATGAGTTCCTCCACTTGTTTGTTGGACCCGTGTCCCTCCTGGCTGGTTCTGGCCAGCAGGGAAGTGACACGAGGCTAGCTCCAGGCTTTAGTTAACGCGTCCTTGAGGGAAGGGGCCTTCCCGCAACCATTAAAGGAAGCGGTTGTAAGGCCCCTCCTCAAGAAGCCTTCCCTGGATCCAGCAGAATTAAAGAACTTTCATCCAGTCTCCAACCTACCCTTTGTGGGAAATGTTGTAAAGAAAGTGGTGGCACTTCAGCTCCTGCGGTCATTGGAGGAAACGGATTATCTAGACCCTTTCAATCTGGCTTCAGGCCTGGCTACAGCACAGAAATTGCTTAACGCATTGTAAGCCGCCCTGAGTCTCCGGAGAAGGGCGGCATATAAATCAAATTAAAAAAAAAATTGCTTTGGTCACGCTGATGGATGATCTCTGGCGAGCCCGAGATGGGGGTCATTCCTCCATCTTGGTGCTACTTGACCTCTCAGCAGCTTTCGATACCATTGACCATGGCATCCTTCTGGGACAACTAAGGGAGCTGGGAGTGGGAGGCACCGTGTTATGGTGGTTCTCCTCCTATCTCTCTGGTCAGTCACAGTCGGTGTTGGTAGGAGGACAGAGGTCAAGCCCTAGGCCCCTCATTTGTGGGGTGCCTCATGGCTCGGTCTTCTCTTCTTCCTATTTAACATCTATGTGAAGCCACTGGGTGAGATCATCCGATGACATGAGGTGAGATATCAGCAATATGCGGATGATACCCAGCTGTATATCTCTACCCCGTGTCAATTCAGTGAGGCAGTGGATGTGATGTGCCGGTGCCTGGAGGCTGTGAGGGTCTGGATGGGAGTCAACAGGCTCAAACTTAACCCAGACAAGACCGAGTGGCTGTGGGTATTGCCTCCTAAAGACTATGTCGATTGTCCATCTTTGGTTCTGGGGGGGTGGGTGGAGAAATTGTCCCCCTCAGAACGGACTCGCAATTTGGGTGTCCTCCTAGACTCACAGCTAAGATTAGAGCAACATCTGAGAGCTGTGGCTAGGGGGACCTTTGCACAGGTTCGCCTGGTGCACCAATTGCGACCCTACTTGGATCAGGAGGCTCTCCTCACAGTCACTCATACCCTTGTCACCTCACAGTTAGATTATTGCAACACGCTCTACATGGGGCTACCCTTGAAAAGTGTTCGAAGACTACAGTTGGTCCAGAATGCAGCCACACGAGCTGTCGTGGGTGCACCTAGGTACACCCACATTACACCAATTGTCCGCAAGCTGCACTGGCTCCCTATTGGTCTCCGGTCACAATTCAAGGTGTTGGTTAATACCTTTAAAGCCCTACATGGCTTAGGGCCAGGTTATCTTCGAGACCGCCTTCTGCCGCATAGCTCCCAGTGACTGGTAAGATCCCACAGAGTTGGTCTCCTCCAGGAGACCTAAACCTAAACAATGCCGGCTGGCGGGCCCATGGGGGAGGGGCTTCTCTGTGGCTGCCCCAGCTCTCTGGAACCAATTACTTCCTGAGGTCGGGACTATACTCACCCTATTGGCCTTCCGAAAAGCGGTGAAGACCTGGCTTTTCCGGCAGGCCTGGAGCTGTTGATCTTGCTCTTGTGATCTGGCGAGAGCCGGCCATGAATGATGTGAATGAGTTTTTAATGTTTTTAATTTTTAAATGTTTTTTGTAATGATTTTTTAAAATGTATTGTGAGCAGCTCTGAGTCTTCGGAGAGGGGCGGCATATAAACAATTAAATTAAATAATTAAATTAAATTAAATTAAATTAAATTAAATTAAATTAAATTAAATTAAATTAAATTAAATATTAAATTAAATTAAATTAAATTAAATTAAATTAATTTTTTTTAAAAAAAAGTCTTTCCTATCTGGAATCATATACTGACTATACATATTTGGTAGCTACCTATACTATATAGCTTTTGCCTATCTGTAATTTCATGTTAATATAACCTTGTTAGAATATAGATCTGGAATCCAGAATTCCACTATTCAGTTAGTATTAATTGACATAATTCCACCATATATTCTTATAATCCAAAATAATGTTGTTGTCTTATGGCAAGTTCATTGTGAGGGCATGCAATTTACAGATATATTGGGAATGCTATCAACTGGTAGAGACCCAAGATGAGATTATGAAATGATGAGTAAATTTTTAAAAATGTACAGAGAATAATGACGTAAAAAGAGTTTTGTAACTTAGCTGGCAATGTTTTTGCAAGTATCACTGAATTCTTCCACCCTCTTGTACCATTACTAAATTAATTTAATATCTGTGTACTCCATCTGGTGATGTTGCCAAATAAGCATTGTTCTGATTGTTGCAGGACTATATTAGTAATAAATCAGAGATTGGATTGCAGAAATAGATAAACCACTGCCCTGCTTTATTTCTTTTTTCCTAGACCATATAATCCAATTATATTCCTCTCATTATTTCCAATTTTGGCATTCCAGTCTCCAACCGCAAGCAATATAATGTTGTTCTTTCAATTTCAGACTGAATTTGACTATAAAAAGCCATCAACCTCCTCTTCTGTCCTAGTGGTTGAAGTATAAACCAGGATAATCATGATATTAAAGGGTTTTTCATGAAGTCTAATTGATATTATTCATTGCATTGTACCCACGTGTTATCCTTGTTGCATTCTTCTTGACCATGAAAGCAATGCTGTTCCTTCTTGTTTTTTGTGCTCTAGGTAGTAGACAAAATGTTTTGATTGAAAATGTCCAATGTCCAATTACTTTAATTCAGTAATGTCTAAGATTTAACCTGTTATCTATTTATTTCATCTTTTACTATGCTGAGTTTTCCCTTTTTTCAATCTTATGTTCCATGTTCCCCCATTAATTCTATTTTTAGCTTCATATTTTCTTTTTAACATGACAACATCAGCAACTAGAAATCCTGAAGGCTTTAATCAAAACACATCATAAATTCCATTATTATTCTGAAAGATCTTCAGCTATTCCTCATTAGCATGTTGAGTGCCATCTGACCTGATTGACCTATCATCCAGCACGATATCATCAATCATTTTATATTGTCCACCTGTGTGGTTTTCTTCCTAAAATACAGGAGTGGTTTACCATTGCCTTTTCCTGCACAGAATAAAACCATACCTTTGCCTACACGATCATATTCTTCCAATGCCTTTCTATATCACCATTGCCTGACATTCATCACTCATCCTTCCCAGGAATGTACAACATACACACACAAATACACACACACACACATCTGCCATGATGAAGTAGTATAGTTGACTCCTTCAAAACAGCAAAATCTTTTTTTTTCAGAATCACACAGTTTATTACATTTTGTATAAGGCTAGACTTACCACCTTAAGGATGACATACACACAAGCTATGCTCCTTTAATAATTCACCAAGTCTAAATTATGACCATTGTTCATCATTAATATAGAATATTTTTGCATTTCAACAGAAAAAAAACTTATATGCATATTCATGCCAGGCTTCATTACAATGTGCCAATTACCTTCTAGCATTCATATCTCTGTCCCTTCACAGAGTCACATTGAACATCTACAGTGCAATATGGATAATATTCTAAAGCATCATTACAAAAGATGTTTCTCAGACTGAAGAGGTTTATAGATATGCATCGTTTTTCTTTATTTCTTTAGGTCTCTGATTTTCTAACTCCATGTTTTCCATTTTTCATGTAAGCTGGCCATCAAGTTACTTCATATTTCCCAGCCCATGTTCAGGTCTAAGACCAGCCACCTGAACAAAGGAGAAAGGGATGGAATTGATGAACTGGGTTGTTCTAAAAGTGTCCATAGCAGCCAATGAGCAAGTATAAGAAGGAAACATATCTAATTAGAATTATGAATAGAGTGTGAGAACATTCTCAGTCAGAACCTCAATGCAAGTCAAAGCCTGGTTAAGTGTTGCATACCAGCCAGCTTTAAGGAGGGTACCTGCTTTTTTCGAAGTAAGATAAGTGGTTTCCAGGCAGAAGAAGGGACCTGAGGTTACTCTTCCTGGATATTATTTTCCTTTAATATATTCCTTATCTAAGAATTCTTATTTCTGTCTGTGTTTCATTCCTAAAACATTCCATTTTTCAACTCTTCTGTATGTTCTTTGTTTCTTAATACTATAATTGCTGTTCTTAACCTATTGTGGCAAAATACATTACTTAAACCTAAATAGTTTGTTAGAAATAGATCAAGATTGGTAAACACAGGTATAAGAATATATTTCTTTGTTAGAGCTATATCCTAGAACCGTGATGATTAACCTTTTTGGTGCCCTTTTTGGTGCTGAGTGCCCAAAGCGCACGCGCTTTGGGCACCCCCCCAAAATGCAATGCGAGTGCCCCCTGTACATGCGCCCCCCACACATGTGCCCCAGACCCCAGCGCATGTGCCCCAGCCCCCCCCCGCACCCTGATTTTGTTTCCAGGTTGGAGCAGGAGGCTTTCCATGCCCAAATTGGAGCACAGGGAGGGCTCGCACGGTACCCCCCACACCCCATTTCGGCTTCCAGGTTGGTGCAGGTGGCAGAAATGGAGTAGAAAGGTAAGGTGCACTGGAGGGGAACCTGCAGAGATCAGGGAAGGCACGGGAGGCAGAAATAGAGGAGAAAGGTAGGGTGCACTGGGGAGAAGCTGCAGAGATTGGGGAAGGCCCGACCCCCCCATGCATGCATGGCAGAGACCGAAAGACCAGCTGGCTGGCAAGAGGCATACATGCATGTGCGGTGGAGCTGGGCTGGGCAACAGCTGGCGTGCCCACAGAAAGGGCTCTGCATGCCACCTGTGGTACACGTGCCATAGGTTTGCCATCATGGTCCTAGAGCAGTGGTTCTCAACCTGTGGGTCATGACCCCTTTGGGAGTCAAACGACCCTTTCACAGGGGTCGCCTAAGACCATCGTAAAACATATATTTTCAATGGTTTTAGGAAAAATTTTATGGTTGGGGGTCACCACAACATGAGGAACTGTATTAAAGGGTCGTGGCATTAGGAAGGTTGAGAACCACTGTCCTAGAGTCATCTAGGAGCTCAAGAAGCAAGGATAACACTCCTCTAATTTTTCGCACAATCATCATTCAGGAGGTGAGCTGAAAGAAATCATTGGCCCAAAGTCCAGTGAGTTTCTAGGCTCAGGTTGACTTGAACGTAGATGAAAGAACCCCAACTGATTTAAACAAACAAACAAAAGAGAGTAGAAAGAATAATTTTCAAACCATTTCTTCAAGTCTATAAATGCAAAAGACTTTTAAAGTAAGGGACAATAAACTCTTCTGGTCATTTTTAGTATTTATTCCTTCAGTAGTAATCCCAAATGCACCTGCAGCAAAAGAACCACTCAAGGAAAGAATTATGGCTCTGAGAAAAAGCATCGAACAGTTATATAACTTAATTAAACCTACATAAACATTAAAACTGATGAACAAGCAGCCTGCCTAAGTTTAATCATTAATCAAGTCTTGGATGAGGGAACTAGATTCATAGTATGTCATCTAAAGCAATCAAGACACATGAATTTTGCCTGTACAGTCATGTATATCATCCAGGCTCCATTAGGATACTTCAGGTTGGATTCTAAAAGGTACTTTCTCAGGTGCTCCAGCAGCTGATGCCAATGGTCAGAAAAGATGCAGCTGCTTTAAAGAGTGCAACCAGTTTCCATCCCACTCACACACAACATGAAAGCACATTTTTAGAATAGATGCTTTCAATTTTCTGAAACACTATATAGCCGTAGTTACTATAATTCTTCAGCCAAAATTTTCCTCCCCTAACAACCAGTATTTATATTAGTCACTGACAATTCCTCAAAGCCTCAAATTACTTTCTTAGAATCAATTTAGCATCATTATTTATTTTTCAGAGAGACTTCTGCTCAGCGGTGAAATGCATTTACCTTTGCTACTGGTTAGGGAGTGTGAACGCGCATGCCTCTTCTACGCATGCACAGAGGGTCAAAAATGGAACATAAGGATGTCCCAGTGGGTGGGAGGATGGGCGGAGCCTCCCGCTGCCGGCACTACCGGTTCGTGCAAGCCAGATAGATCTGGCGGATTTCACTGCTGCTTCTGCTCATTATTCCAAGCCTTAAAACAGTGATGGTAACCTTTTTGCCATCGCGTGCCGAAAGCAGGAGGAGTGCAGGGATGTCACATGTGAGCATACCCACACCCATAATTCCATGTGCCCTGCCCCCCGCGCATGTGCACGACTCCCCCACGCTCCCCCTTTTTTGGCACATGATGGCAAGGTGGACCCGGTAAGCCCGTTTTTTGCCCTCCCCAGGCTCCAGAGGCTTTCTAGGAGCCTAGGGAGGGCGAAAATGTCATTTCCCCCCCCCCGTTGGAGGCCCTCCAGAGGCCAAAAACAACCCGTTTGCCAACTTCCAGTGGGCCCGGTAGGCCCATTTTTCGTCCTCCTCAGGCTCCAGAGGCTTTCTAGGAGCCTGGGGAAGGCGAAAAACAGACTTTCCCCACCGCCCCAGGCCCTCCGGAGGCCGGAAACAGTCTGTTTCCCTGCTTCCAGTGGGCCCAGTAGATCTGAAAATCAGCTGGCTGAGCTCGCGTGCCCACCGATATGGCTCTGCGTGCCACCTGCGGCACGCGTGCCATAGGTTCACCATCACGGCCTTAAAACATAAATCTATATGAAATTGTCATCTTTCCTTCAATGTTACTGTAGTCTTAGTAAGAGCCGCGGTGGCGCAGTGGTTAGAATGCAGTACTGCAGGCTACTTCTGCTGATCACTGGCTGCCAGCAGTTTGTCAGTTCGGGTCTCACCAGATCAAGGTTGATTCAGCCTTCTATCCTTCTGAGGTCGGTAAAACCCAGATTGTTGGGGGCAATATGTTGACTCTGTAAACCGCTTAGAGAGGGCTGTAAAGCACTGTGAAGCAATATACACTGTTCAAAAAAATAAAGCGAACACTTAAACAATACAATATAACTCCAAGTCAATCACACTTCTGTGAAATCAAACTGTCCACTTAGGTAGCAACACTGATTGACAATCAATTTCACATGCTGTTGTGCAAATGGAATAGACAACAGGTGGAAAGCATAGGCAGTTAGCAAGACATTCCCAATAAAGGAGTGGTTCTGCAGGTGGTGACCACAGACCACTTCTCAGTTCCTATGCTTTCTGGCTGATGGTTTGGTCACTTTTGAATGCTGGCAGTGCTGTCACTCTACTGGTAGCATGAGACGGAGTCTAAAACCCACACAAGTGGCTCAGGTAGTGCAACTCATCCAGGATGGCACATCAATGCGAGCTGTGGTAAGAAGGTTTGCGGCGTCTGTCAGCGTAGTGTCCAGAGCATGGAGGCGCTACCAGGAAACAGGCCAGTATATCAGGAGACGTGGAGGAGGCTGTAGGAGGGCAACAACCCAGCATCAGGACCGCTACCTCCACCTTGTGCAAGGAGGGACAGGAGGAGCACTACCAGAGCCCTGCAAAATGACCTCCAACGGGCCACAAATGTGCATGTGGTGGCTAAAATGGTCAGAAACAGACTCCATGAGGGTGGTATGAGGGCCCGACGTCCACAGGTGGAGGTTGTGCTTACAGTCCCCATTTGGCATTGGTCAGAGAACACCAAGATTGGCAACTTCACCACTGGCGCCCTGTGCTCTTCACAGAGGAAAGCAGGTTCACACTGAGCACATGTGACAGACGTGACAGGGTCTGGAGATGCCGTGGAGAACATTCTGCTGCCTGCAACATCCTCCAGCATGACCGGTTTGGCAGTGGGTCAGTAATGGTGTGGGGTGGCATTTCTTTGGGGGGCCGCACAGCCCTCCATGTGCTCGCCAGAGGTAGCCTGACTGCCATTAGGTACTGAGATGAGATCCTCAGACCCCTTGTGAGACCATATACTGGTGCGGTTGGCCCTGAGTTCCTCCTAATGCACGACAATGCTAGACCTCATGTGGCTGGAGTGTGTCAGCAGTTCCTGCAAGATGAAGGCATTGATGCTATGGACTGGCCTGCCCGTTCCCCAGACCTGAATCCATGTCTCACTCCATCCACCAATGCCACGTTGCACCACAGACTGTCCAGGAGTTGGGGGATGCTTTAGTCCAGGTGTGGGAGGAGATCCCTCAGGAGACCATCCGCCACCTCATCAGGAGCATGCCCAGGCGTTGTAGGGAGGTCATACAGGCACGTGGAGGCCACACCACTACTTAGCCTCATTTTGACTTGTTTTAAGGACATTACATCAAAGTTGGATCAGCCTGTAGAGTTTTTTTCCACTTTAATTTTGAGTGTAACTCCACATCCAGACCTCCATGGGTTGATAAATTTGATTTCCATTGATAATTTTTGTGTGATTTTGTTGTCAGCACATTCAATTATGTAATGAACAAAGTGTATTTACTAAGAATATTTCATTCATTCAGATCTAGGATGTCTTATTTTTGTGTTCCCTTTATTTTTTTGAGCAGTATATAATGCTAGTAGCTGTTTTGCTCTTTCATAGAATATTTGAGGTTACTTTTTTGGTTGATTATTTCGTGAGTGGAATTGTCAGTTTTCTGTTTAATCCATGAACCACAATCAGAAACTATGAAGAACTTTTATCACATTATTGTGCTAGCTAGACAAGTCGGATTTCATCTATACAAAAATTAGATTTCAACTATACGTTTTCTTCAATGCAATAAATAAAAAGAGAATTAAAAAGAATGCATTCATTATTCTTTTCTCATCAAAGTGTTTGATGAAAGTTTTTTTGCAATTAAGCATCTGTAGCAGAAATAAGCAGTGGGGGGGGGGAAACAGCTACTTAAATCCTTTTTGGAATAGATCAATCAAGCTGGAACATGTTTTAGAGCAGTGTTCCCCAAAACGCTGGCCCTAGTAGTGCGGGGGAGGGCAACACACGCAAAATGTGGTGCTCATGGGTTGTTAGTGCCAATGGGCAGGGCTTTTGCACTCTACTGTACTAGTTTTTGGTTATCAATTCAGAAAGGAGAAGAAGGTTTTAGGTTGCCCTGGTACTCATTTCATTTGTGGAATGATGTAATGACACACATGATGTTACTTCCTCCTTTATATTCCCCTGCTTGCCCAAACTGGCAACTAATAGGATACTTTATTTTCAGTATTTTCTCATAGAACCACATAGACCAGTGGTTCTCAACCTTTTCTTCACCCTCTTTAAATACTTTTTGTGGACCCCATGTCTTAACTCAATCATAACATTTCTTCAATGTTATGACAATATCATGATCCCCCAGGGGTCCGCGGACCACAGGTTGAGGACCACTGACATAGACAATGGGCCCATACAATGGGTTTAAGTTATTTGGAGCCTGAAGTTGACATACACTCCACACAGTTTTTTCTGATTCTTTGCAGGCAGGCCAACAGAAAACAGAAGTTAATCAAAAGAGGATTTTGATGGCAGCAGAACCAGATATGTGTAAATATTTTCACAAGTGACAGCTCAACTATATTTTTTCGAATGTCAGATAGCTGAAGCAATAGACAAGTATGTCCAGGATGGTATCTTTAGGCAAAGGAGGTGGATAAAAAGAACTTCAAAGCATATATTGTGTATACTGTGAATGAGAGAGTAGGAGTTAGAAAAAAGAAAAATTACAGAGCATACAGTAAAGAAGGAATGTACAGGTTAATAGGTGACAGCCATTACATTCTTGTACTGATATTATAGATTATACCTGCTCAACAGCAATAGAAGCAAAGGTTTACTTCAAGTCAAATAAACTGTCAAAGAAGAAAAGCAAGCATTAGCTAATTATGTAAAAGACAGCCAAGGATTGATGCAAATTAAAAATTGGAACTTAATGTACAGGGAACAAAACATAAATATTGAAATAACGTAGTAAAAACAGGAACGGAACACTGGCAAGGATTGCATGGTCAATTTCTACAAAAGATCAAAGTAAAAGTGGATTAAAAAAAAACCTGACAATGGCTTACAACTGGAACATTAACTAAAGAAACCAAAGAATTTGGCCGCTTAAGAGGAAGCTATTCAAACGAAGACAACCAAAGTCAGAACTAAAAAAAATAATCAACTGATTAAAAATGCAAACTGTAAGAAGAGGCAGAAGAAATGGTAGATCACACACTCAACTCATGCAAGTAGACTGAACCAACAGCTATCAACAGTAACATAAAAGTCATCAAAATGATTCACTGGAACATTTGTAAAAATTATAATGTGCCAGTAATGAGAATTAATGGTGGGAATATATAGTTGAAAAGTAGTTGAAAATGAACATATTCAAATATTGTTGGATTTCTTGATACAAATTGATAAATGTCTTGGCCCATAAACATCAGATTAAACTGATGAAAAGAAGAAAATGTGGATATTTGATGTGGCAATACTAGTGGAAAGCAGAATAGTAGTCAAAGAATTGGAGAGGACCACAGAGTTATCCTGTGGTGAGATGGGAAACAAACAAACAAACAAATCACAAAGTATCAAGAACTGAAACTCAAAAGTGAAAGATTATGACATAAACCAGCTGGCCGATCTCAGTACTTATTGGCACACTGGGTGCCATACCAAAACGCCTTTGGCAATACTTATAACATCTGCAACATTGACAAAATTTCCATCTGTCATTTACAGAAGGCCTTGGATTTGCACATATAGTATGCCGATACATTGAAATATCCTGGGTTCTTGGGAAGAATTCAATGCAAATACCAGCTGAAGAACTGGCAGCTATGACTTCACATTGTTTTCTATGTAATAATACTTACCAGGGAACATAGGTGGTCATGAAATGTTACAAATACACCAGATAGCTGAAGAAGAAACAAGGACATTGGAAGAATATCTGAAGGACAGTGAAAAAGATGCAATGAAATTAGTACACCACGAACGTTTGCTGAATATGGATGAGACCAAACTGACCTATAAGAAAGACCAAATGAAGAACAGAAATGAGACATAGCAAGGCAAAGTATCACATGGCTGATACGTCCACACACCAATAAAAAAGCAGGCAAAGCAAAAGACCAGAAGACCTGGCAATGGCTAAGAGCAGGAAAGTTGAAGAAAGAGACAGAGGGGCCAATTCTGACTGCACAAGACCAAGCTTTAAGAACAACTGCGTACAAAGCCAGAATTGAGATGATAGTAACAACAAATGCTGTCTCTGCAAAGTAGCTGAAGAAACAGCATCTATTTAGCTGCTGCAAAAGGTTCACAGATTGACTACAAGCAACGGCATGACAAAGTAGCAACAATGGGGCATTGGAAGAAGTGCAAGAAATACTGCTTACCTGCAAGGAAGAACTGGTGAGACCAAGACAAAGTAATAGAAATAGACAAAGTAATATAAAAAGAAGGAGCTAAAGTGTTCTGGGACTTTACTATTCAAAGCAGGCAAGCACCTACTACGTAACACTCCAGACTTAACAACTGTCAACAAGAAAGCCAAAAAAAGTCTGAATAGTGGGACGTGACAGTACCTGGAGACAGCAGAAGAGAAAGTACTGGAGAAAAATCACAAAATACATAAACCTTCAAATAGAAGTAGAAAAACTGCAGGGAAAGAAACCAAAGATAGTACCAACTGTATTAAGTACCTTGGGCATAATCCCAAAACATCTGGTGCATACCTGAACACCACTGGCATTGGCAAAAATCACCATCAGACATATCCTGTGAAGATACCTTTAATACCCCCAAAAAACATCTGGCTATCCCTATACCTGGGAAGGGCTTGATAGGTGGATAAAAATGCCAAGTCCATTCTAATTATCTGGCTGACTGTGGAATAAACTATCATACTAATACTTTATTAAATTTGTATTCTGCCTCTCAGTGACTGTGGACAGCTCACAAGAATAAAAAATATTACTATAAAAATCAATAAACCATAAAAAATAAATACAAAACTAGAAAATCAGCCTTACCACTGCTGCTTCAGCCATTCCTAAAATGCCTGGGCAGATTGTTAGTAATGTTATTCATTATTATCAATTGTACAGAACTGCACTTTGGAGATTTTCTGCCTAAACTGACCAAATAATTTGACCAATCTGAGCTATTTAATAATGTCTGTGCACTGGGAAAAAGGCATCTGCCACTCCAGAAACTGGAGTCACAAAGCACATGCATAAAAGAAAATGGGATAGGATATACAAAAGACATTTAAATAAAGAATAACACTAAAAGTTAAGTTAGACTTATGTCTCTCTCCACCAGAGGAAGCTTGCAATACTATTGCTGGATTCCTTGTGGGAGATACTTTGTCTGGAGATACCAAGACTCTCTCACCAAGAGAGTCATAAAAGTGAGAAGATCAGAAGCTGTACCGCCTTCCCTAGGAACTCCAGTATGACAGGGAAAACCGAATTATCGGTAGGTGGTAGAAATATTACTACCTCCCTTCTGTACTGTTTTTAACTGCGAGACCGTGTCACAGAACCGATTCGAGTGGAAAGGGAAAGAAGCAGCACACAGAAAAAGAATGTGTGTCAGAGGGAGAGAGAGAGGAAAAAAAGGAGGCGTGTGCGCGCATATGCCTCGCCAATTCTTTAGGTAAAGCACGCTGGCCCGCAATCGGCACAGAAGAACGAGCAGCAGCAATGTGGAGGAGGGATTCAGTTGCGCTGGCAATGGGTGCACCTTTGGAAGACCAGGTGAGGGTCCGACCGTCAGGGAGAAAAAATTATCCACCTGATCGCTAATAGCCGACCAAGGACTTGAATCACTCAACAGTAAGTAAACTCTCCCGCACCGCTTGCTTCCAGCAGCAATTGCAATTTCAATTAAAGCAAACTCGAAGTAACTTGGTATGACCCGGCGCGCACTTGGCCGGCCAGCCGCTCGCGCCAGGAAGATCCGAGCGCTGCCACCTCGGTACCAAAACCCAGCAAGCCGGTGGCTCGGAGGGGCTCTTACCTCGAACAGGGGCCCGATCTTGTTCCTTTCCAGGTAGGCTTGAATTCTGTTTTGCTGACGAGACGCCATCAGCTCGCCGAGGAACGGAGGCTGGTGTTCGCGTGCTGCTTCTCCGGCGACTCCTGCTACTATCCTTTTCCCAGCTCGCTCCACAAAACGAGCAGGCTGGGAACAGCAGGGCAGGGCGGGGACTATGGTAAGAAAAAGCCCGAGGTCCGACCAGCGGCACCGGTCCTGAACTACCTGGACGCCCGGTCCCCTGTTAGAGCCGAGCTCGAGCCAGGAGGCAAGGAAACCCTGCCATCCCTCTCCCTCCTCGGTGAAGGTTGGAGCTGGGGAAGGCGCGAGCTGGTGCGCAGGGAAGAGGACGCGGCGGGAAGAGCCGTGCGTCGCCTATGCAGGCGGCCGGTTCCTTGGTTACAGGGCGCGCAGCCCCGGCTCCGCTTGAAGCCACCTCGCCAAGCTGCCGCCCTAGCGACAGCGCCTCTCGCAAAGCCAATAGCAACGGCGCTGCTCTTCCCGAGTGGAGCCAGGAGGGGGAGCTGCTTCGCTCTCGGACTGCGACGACACCCCGCGGTCCTCTCTCGGGTCAAGGGAGCGGGCTGGAGGAAGCCTCGGGAGCGCACCGCAGTGGCCGAAGTCGTTGGCGGCTGAGCTTGAAATGCGTGCTGAAGCGGCGGGTGCGCTAAGGATTTGGCAGAGGCTGGAAACAGCGCCCGTTCCCGCCCAGCTTTGGCGAATACACGGCCTCTCTCACGTGGTTTGTAATTCTTTCCCTTATTTCTTTCAGCTCTTGCCCAGCTGCTGGTCTATACTTGAGAGGCAACCGTGACAGAGGAGGGGGAGAATCACCCTTTCGAATAGCAAAGATTAAGGGAATTAATTATTAAGGGAAGGATGGGATCCGTTAACCCCATTTGGAGTTACGTTTCTTTTTTCCTCGGGTGCTAGTATCGGTGGTAAATACGCACCTCCCGTCCAAGTGGCACCTCAGAACTGTCCCGTAACTGTTACTGTAGTGAAACCTTCGCTTATTTTGAGATTAAACCCCACTGATGTCTCTAGCTTTATTTAGGAATAAGGATTGTATGCCTTTTTTTTTCCTATACAAGGATAACTTCATTTATTTGAAAATTTATACGACTGCCCAGCCCAGACTTCCAAGGAAATTAATACACAAGTAACACAGAGGTTGAATAAGGAGAAAACAAGTAATTTATCAGCAGAATTCAAAAATCGCATCAAAAGAATCCTTATATCAGTATATCAATACTGACGCAAAATAAATACTGTAAAGCCAAGATTGTACAACCATTAATATATTGTGTGAACCAGTTTTTTTTTTAATTGTTGGACAAGCTTTAATGGCCTGGTTTGAATATGATACTTAAGTTATAATGATGGATTCTCCAAAGCTAAAACAATAAAACTATATTTTGGTTCAGTGTGGTATCACTAGCTAGGTTTATATATCGAGGTAAGCCATAACATGGTTCATTCGGTTTTAGTTTAGAATGTTGTGGGAATCTAGCCATTAAAGTATATCAACCACATTTTATGGCTTAGTGTTTCTTTAACAAAATATAGTTAAAGAAACCACAAACTTAGCACAATGTGAGATCAATTACTTGTACTTTGTCCTGTGGTGGTGAAAATGTTTACTTTTAGTCTGTAGGGAAAATAATGGATCTGTTCTGCTGTAGGTGTTTGGAAGCTGTTATTTATACATCCATTTATTGGGACATACAAGCTGTGAGATTCCCATATTTTGTTCTTCATGAATTCCAACTCTGTGGGGGAAATGGGTATTGTGATACAATTATCCTTTTACCATTTTCTTTTTTTCAAAATGTTTCATATTCTGGTGTGACAATAACCAAAAGTGTTATCATTTGTTTAACAGTCATATAAGTTGTTTTTGTCAATTAGGTGAAAGCAGGAGCCCCCAAACACTTTGGGATTGATAGATATATATGAAATGTTGAGAGTGTATCATGGGCTCTTTGGATAAATGTTCCTTTATTTATAGTACAGCTGCCCTGAGGAATATAGAGCTAGTTAGAAAATACTAGAGTTATGCACAGCATTGATTCCTCAGAGCACTGACACAGACTCAACCTTTGGAAGGCTTAGCAAAGCTACTTTGATTGGTTTTCCAGATTGATTTTTATGTGCAGCCACAAACAGCTTCCTGCGAGAATGCCAGTAAACTGAAGTGGCTGCATGGATTCACTGCAAAAACGATCAAGAACGGCCTTTGAAGCAACCTAACCAAACTTTTGGAAGGCTCAGTAGCCTCAGTTTCAAGGACTTTTAATACCAATTCCCTTTGCAAAGTGCCCCTTCAAATGTTGTGCACAGCTAAGGCGCTGATTTGCCCTTGGATTCCTCCATGGGTATTCAGAAATGATAGTTATGTCTTCTATGATGAAGATGTAATAGATTTTAGGAAAAATTAACACAAAGGTTTAAGGCTTGGCCACTGGTAGTTCATTTTTTGTTAGATAGTTCTGCTATGAGAGCCACAATAGCTCAGTGGTTAAAGACGCGGAGTTTGAGACCTGAATGTTGCACAACGGAGTGAGCTCCCATTCCTGCCCCACCTCCTCCCCACCTAGCAATATGTAAATGCAAGAAGATTAATAGATACCACTTTGGTGGGAAAGTAACAGCATTCTGTTTCTTTCATGTATAGCCATGCTGGCCACATGACCATGGAAAATGTCTTCAGACAATGCTGGCTCCCTTGGCCAAGAAATGGAGATGAGCACCACGCCCTAGAGTCAGACACGACTGGACGGGGGGAAAATATTTACCTTTACCTTTATTTCTCTTATAGTGAACTAGTGAGGAAATCAAACAGAAGTGTGTGTGCAAAAGTCAGAAAAAATATGATGGCTGCAGCACATATGTGTCATATTGCCAATCTGACACATGACTGCCACCAGCGGATACCAATGAAGTCAAAATTTAAGGATATTAAAGTGTCATTAATTAGATTCCCCAAATTTGGAGTACGTCTGTTTAGGAAGAACTTTGTGTATAATACGTGCTGACTGTGCAAAAAAGGTGACTATATATACTTAGAAGGATACATACATGGCTGACTGAATTGGCTTATTGAAAGTTATAAACTCTCAGCCTCTGGAACGGCTATTAGCTGACAGATAAGAATAGATAATATAATTCCATGTGACCTGGGTTTAACTTGTCAATTAAAAATTGACTATACTATAATAGTTTTACTTGTTGAAATTGTTGTAAAAAATGAGAGATATGTTGTGGATTTTATTTATGACAGGTCACTTAACAACTGTTCAAACAGACTGCCCAAATTATTTACAACACTGTTTCAAAGTTATGATGGCTGTAGTAACCCTGCAGTCATTTGCCCATACAAATGACATACACCTCTTTCTTCCTCCATCAGGATCCTGCTTTGGCCTGGGCTGTATAGTTTTAAACTGCAAAGCATTTGGATTTGTGTCAATCAGCACAGATTCACTAATATCAAAACGGTGATTGTATTTCAATCGTAATAAAAAAATACAGGTCGTCTAACTAGATCAGTTGTGACTGCTTGGATTTCATTTACAATTTCACCTATGTAAATCGGTTACATACATAATTACCCAATTTTTTAATGTAGTATATTGTGAGAACAATGCTCTCTTTAATAAGAAACCAGTGGATGGAGATAAATGCAACCAATATTTTTATTTGAATGCACGACAGTGATCACTGGGCTTTTTGCCAACGGACTGTAAAAGAGCAAGCCCAAAATGAAACAACTCTACAAATAATATATGTTTGGCTTTTAATACCACGGAAAGATAAAAGGAATATTTCAAGTACAATTACACCAGAATGCTTTTGATAGATAAAATGACATCCATATTATTTTTCACATTAATGAGTTCCTTTTAAATAATACCAACATGTACAATAAACAGCATTTTTTTTATTGTATTCACATCATTTCACACCATACCATTCACACTTAGAAAAGAGAGCCATCTGGTCTCAGTTATCCATCTCCGTTCTCGTTTGTTATCTGCAGGGAGACCCCTGGTAGGCAAAGAGCATCTGCTATAATTCAAAGCCAACTCTTTGGTGAAAAAAAGTCCACATTACATACAGTCCACCAGGAAAAGATGGAAAGTCCATAGTAGTGGGTCAGCAGCTCCAAATATCAATAATTGTTCTTTCCAAGTCCAGGTGCTGCATGTCACAGACAAGATGGTTACTGGCTAATGCAAGATTCACGTGACCCAAGCCAGTGCAGAAATATCACTGCTGGGCTGCTTGTGCTCCCACTGCTGCGAGTCCACTGCTGTCAGAGCTATAATCTCAGCAAAAGAGAACTGCTCTTATATGATCTTCTGTGGCCATTGCATGGCCACCTCCACTAACAAAACATGCCACCAACTTCCTCTAGCATTGCCAACTCCATTTTCATCACTGCACTGCCAACAGCTGACTGGCACACTGAAACAGTGGCCTTGCTCCATAACTGCCAGTGTCTTTCCCGAGAGCTCCCTTGCCATCTCCAATGAGTAGGAGACAGTCAACAAGTACTCCTCCTTCTCAAGTCACCCAAGGACCTCACAAGAGTCCCAATCAATGTTGAACTAATTAAAAAATCGTTATTTTTTTCTTGTTCCCATGCTTGTTTGGCTCTTGGAAAGCTTGGGGAACCCACATATCCATACCCTTTCAATACCATTTACAAGCCTCTATCATTCTAATATAATCCAAAACAAAAACCACCCATAAAGAGGTCTTATTTTTATTTATCAATGTTATGAAACAAAAGTTGAAATACATAATACTATAACGAAGACATCAGAGAAGCTATTAATATATATTGTAAATGTTTCATATTCTATTTTTCTTTTGCAAAAACACAGCAGTGTTCTAGACTTCTGTTTAAGTAATTAAAAAAATATATTATTCTGCATAACCTAGCACTGCTAAAACAAAAAGGTTTTTTTTATGACAAATGGCATAAGCATTACTTGATTTCTTACACTATATACATGCTACAGATTAAATAATATTGCTGTGATATTTTTAAATAAGGAGGATATCTGCACGAGTTATAGAAATACAGTCTACTATAACAGTAACAATACGGCCATAGCCAATAGCCAGCAAGATGTTGGTTAAAGATAGAAATATTTCTAGGCACTTTAGGAGATAGGGCGGCATATAAATCGCATTAAACTAAACTAAACTAAACTTTAGAATATAATAATTTTTCTATTGAACTGTAGGGCAAGGTTTTTTTTAATCTGGTTAAAAGGCAGGATTTCAATTGTATGAAAAATACAATACTTCTACCTGAAATACTTCTAACCTGAAAATGGTTCTTTCTATCACATCTGAGAAATGTGATTTTTCCAATGGCCATTCGAAATACATTAACATTTTAGAACCGGAGTCCTCAAATGCTGATGCTGCAACTTCTAAAAGAATAAATGAAGTATGCAACTCAATCTACCCAAATAACCTAAAACTAATCAGGACTGGGATTGAATAAGAACCAAATATACCAATTAAAGACATGTAAAGTTTATCAAGCTTTCATGACTAAGGCTTATTCTACCATACTACCAGTAGATCATCCTTAGCTTTTCTTTTACCATCAAACCAAAACATTTCCATTTTGAAAGACTAGAAATTTAAATTAACAACACATTTCCAAAGAGACTCCAAAGGCTACAAATACAGTGCTACTTCCTGAACCAGAAGTTACTAATGTTGGGGGGAAATGCTGCTGCTGCATAGGGAGATATTTTTGACAGAAGGATAGATCCCTTCTGTTGGCTTGTCCAGTCAAAGTGGAAACTCTCTTTTACATTTCAGGGGCTGATATATTCTGTTACAGAATTTAAATGCTGCAAATGTACACATTTAAATATCAACAAAATTCAGATTTTTAAAGAAGCTTTATGTAATGCATTCACTTTTGAATAGAAAATACTGCACTGTTTCCTTAGAGTGAAAGAATATTACGACTGCTTGATTATATTGTTGCAGGACCAGCATTTGCATGTTGTGGTAATTTTCTTTTATCCAAAATGCACATATATATTAAAACGTTGCCATTTGCCTTCTTGTCATTCAAGAAAATGCAGGAATAGGAAGAAATAATTATTAATTCTTACTTTCAAGTTCTTGGGAGAGCATTTTGTTGTTGATTGAGTTAAAAATCATTATAGGAAATCAGTGCGACAGCATGAACTAACAATGCAGAATTATATTGGGCTTTTGTCAGGTAAAAACTCTGTATTATAACAGAAATGTTATAATTCCACTGGGTTTTTTTCCTAATTAAAAAGTGGTGTCTGACCACTTCACTGAGTAAATACCAGAATTCATGTTATTTGTATTTATTCTCTTCTATTCCTAATGGATATAACCTAATAATAGCAATAGCAATAGCATTTAGACTTATATACCGCTTCACAGTGCTTTGCAGCCCTCTCTAAGCAGTTTATAGAGTCAGCATAAGCATTTAATATGGATTAATATAAAATACCCAACAATTTCTCCTGGAATCCTTTACCTATTACTTGGGACTCATTGAATTCAGAGGAACTTTATTTATTTTGGAAATATATACAATTGCACTTTCAATCTAGACCCTTCTTGCCAGCAAAATCTGTTTTTATGGGATACAGGTATTTTTTGCAGCATTGTTACAATATCTATTGCTTGAAACACTGTAACACATTTAGACAATTATAGCTTCAAACATACTGTAACACATTTAGACAATTATCACAATGTGGCTTAATGTTAATTAAGTGTAAATTCATATAACTCAATGAAACCCAGACAACAGAAACAAAGGTAACTAATTTTTGATAGATTTTCCCCTTTTGTATAGTTTTTCATTTATGTAAAAATTATCTGGAAAAAAACCCCAGTTGTGTACTCATTGGATTTCAAGGCCTGCATGTGGAATGGGAATGCTAATTTCCCTTACTCCATGGGTTTTTAAAACAAAACCTGTTTTTTATATTTTGAAGTTAATCCTAATAGACTAGAGAACTAATGGCTATTAGATTCTAGCTCAGCCATTAGTTTAGAACTGGATAAACTAGACTGTTGTTAAGATAGGGTAGCTACAACAAGTTATAAAAAGGGCTTAAGGCTTTTCTTTTTAATCACAGTAGATTCACACAACAATGTAAAGCTAATGCAAACTGTATATATGGTCCAGTGATGGGTTTCAACCAGTGTTACCACCGGTTTGCTTTGTGCAAACGCATTGAATTTCAGAATAGCTGAGGCGCAGCAATCCACTCTACCGCGCCTAGCAGCTGGGCTAAAAACGAACGAATATAGGTAGGTATAGTGCAGGGGTGGTCGGGAAGGCCCAACTGATGGAGCAAACCGGTTGCTCTCACCTCACTATCTCCGCTACTGGCTCACCCAAACTGGGGAGAACCAATAGCAACCCACCACTGATATGGTCCCTGCAAATCAAGTCTTGAGTGTTGGGGGAAGAATGGAAAATAGCTACAAATGTGTTATTTATTAAAATATGCCTTAATTTTAAGACCTTAATAAAACATTCATTTTTCAGTTAGTTTGATGAAAGATAATTTTGAGTTAAAACAAATTTGTTAACTGGATTTTTTTTCTTAGTCAATGTTTGTGATTTCACAGAAACAACTGAGGTAGAAAAATGAGTAAGATGGAATATCTCATTTGAATTTTCTACAAACGCTCACCATGATCAAAACTTTGCTATTACAGGAAAGATTCCTGTCAAAAACCATTGAACAACTTATGAATTAGAGTACTGAATATAATTTTGATTCATCAGTTCCATCTGTTGTTTCAGTCCCTCACCTCAATTGGAACAAATTGGATTTCTTACATTAAAATTTACTGTTGCTAAAGCAGGCAGTAGGGTTTCTATGACTAGTGGAGATATGCATTAGGAAAGCATTTCAATATAGAATATCTATTTCATCAGAGCATTAATTTAATAAATCATCCTATGGATGAAGATGTCGCTTTTTGAAATAGTATGATATAGTGGTTTTTCCAATCTTTCTCTTTTGTTTTCATGTTCCTGCCCATACTTTGTTGAACACTTGGTATTGCTGAATCAAGCATTTAAAAACAGCCCAAGAAATACATTCACAGAACATGCACAGTAAATCCAGGTATTATTTTTTTCCCAGCAGAAGTCATTACTCTTTATTTACATAGTCACGTTTAAGAAGAAAAGGCTCTGTATCCATACTCAAAAGACTATTATCCTTCTCTTTGTGGAAACTGGTATATTGATTAATCTTCAGATAAGAATCTTTACTCTTCTCCAACAGGTGGGGGTGGCTGACATAGTTTGTACAATCTGTCAACAGAAAGAACAATTATAATAGCTGCTATGACATGAAAAATGTTCAAATATTTTTAAGCACTATGTGCTTTTTTCCATTAACTATATATCGGTTGAGTCTGAAGCAAAATACAGATTGTAAACCAGAATAAAATTACTATTTTTAAAGAATGCATAATTAATTTTTGTAAGAATTTTTTGTAAGAAAATATTTTTGCATTGATGTAACTAGTTATATTAGATACTGTCTGTCTCTTAGTAAAAAGCACATCATTTATTTTAACAAAAAGGAAATGTGTTTGTGTTTCACTTCCAAGTCCAAGCCTGTGGCAGGAGTTGTACAACTTCCCCAATAGCCACCACTTCTACAGAGAGCAATTTAAATTTCCCCCCTTTCTTTAAGTTCCAGTCACGACAACAACAAATGATAAGCTAGTCTAACCTTTGTTAATATTGTAATATCAAAATATCACAATATATTTAAGTTTTAGAACATTTCTAAGAAGAATATTGTAGGAGAAGGAATGGCAGAATCTGGGGCCAGTCAAAAGAGGAATCAGGGTAGAAATTTATGTAGCCACAAAAGGCTACACAAGGGAGTCCATTCCTCCCTCCCTTGAATTCCATTAATCCTTATCTAGCACAAAATAGTGCTAATGGGTTACTGAGTAGATTCCTATGCATAGGTATGATCAATAAATCAGTTTATTTGGAATTTCATGTGTGATCCTGAACTTTTGCACCTGACCGATATGGAGTTACCCATGTGTTCTTGGGATCACTAAATTTGAATAAAAATTTATTAAAAATAAATAAAATTCCCTGAGAACTAAATAAAAAGTTTTCTAAAAAATTTCCCTGAGAATGAGCGTCAGCATGAGTCCAAAAGCTTGGAAGACTAAACCTGTGTTCCCAGTGATCGACCAAATTGGATCTTATCTTAAACTATATGTTCTAAATTCAAGATTGGGGGGGAGCCTATTTATCTTACAAGGTTATCTCTCTGATTGACTGAGGCGAAATATGAATTTTGCTTTGGAAATGGGAAGTCTCCATATATGCCGTTAACATCACTGAAAATCAACTCTTTTCTGTTTAATTTTTGTTAAACATAAAACCTAGAAAAAATGTTTCAGATGGATAGATGTAGTGGATTTTGTACCACAGAACCTTTTCAACAAGGAAAGAACAGTTAAATATAGGGAAATTGAATCAACTCTAGTCACTATAAATTTGCTTCAAATCCAAAGCAATAAATGAAGCACATGAGTCTCTATATAAAAAGGCACAGGCAAATGTCTGATTCTTCCATGAATATAATTTACTACAAAATAATTAGCATAAAACGCATGCTTCTTCTGTTGCTCAGCAAGTAAAATAAATTTAATATACATTAAGATGACTAAATAATTCACTACGCAGATATTTCAAAGATAAACTTTGTTCCATTAAGTCTTATTATAATTAAGACTCTAACTTATGTCTATACAAATAGAAATCAATTATTTTTCAATAAACTTATTACATTTAAATCTAGATAGAGAAGGGCAGTCTGTAAGCAAAGTTGATTGTAATGAACTCTGTGGGACAAGAGTATAGTTCAGTCTTTAGGACTTGTCCATTTTATATATGTTAATTCATCACTGCATGAAAATAAATTCTCAGCAATCTAAACCAATAATACTATTTTTTAAAAAAATCAAACAATACATTCTTAGACAATTTTTTTGATCCAGATAAAGACGCAGCAATAAAATCTAGCACTAAAACCCTTTGCATGAAATATAAAATTAAACACTTATGAAATAACTATGATATTAAACATATTCTAAATAAGAATATATGAAATGTCGTACTATTAAATAAGATCCAAAGTCTACCCAATTCAGCATTGTGTTCATCTGAGATTCAAGGACTCATGAGGGCATTATCATTCTCCCTTTCAAGTTCTCATGCTACCAATATTCAGAGCATTCCCATAAACCTGATTATTGCCAAAGTCTTTTGATTAAAAGGGATTGACCAGGCTGCCTATTTCTAAATGTTTTAGGATATCAGATTGCTGTAAAACCAAATATATTGACTTGTTTACAAGTTTACAATGCTTGTAGACATTGGTCATAAAGAGTTTTCTTTTCCTGGGTTATAGCCAAATCAATGTTCATTGTCTTGTCAGTAAAAAGTGCCTTGTCCTTCTTTGATTAATACCAAAGCACAAAGAAGAACAAAATAACTGATGCTGATGGTTTGAGTGCTCATCATAATGTCAGTATCAGGTCTCCAGGTAGACTTCACTGACTGCCTCATGCAATGACTGTTTAGACTTACAATGCTAAAAAAAATAACTTTGTGACAAAAGCACGTATTTATTTATTTATTTTATTTATTTATTATTCAAACTTCTATACCGCCCTTCTCCTTTTGGACTCAGGGCGGTGAACAGCCAAAATAAAAACATTTATACATAAAGTTACAGTTAAAAAATAGATTTAAAATAATTAAATAAATTTGGCCCGTAATTTAAAACTTATCAATTTAAAATCCGTATCAAATTTTAAAACCAACCATAAAATCAAGACAGACCAGCTAACTGAAAAAAATAAGTTTTTAGGGCCCGATGAAAAGTCCGGAGGTTGGAGATCACTCGTATCTCTGGGGGTAGATTGTTCCAAAGGGTAGGTGCCACCACAGAGAAGGCTCTCCTCCTGGGGTTCGCCAGCCGGCATTGTCTGGCCGACGGCACCCTGAGGAGGTCCTCTCTGTGGGAGCGAACTGGCCGGTGGGAGGCTATTGGTGGCAGAAGGTGGTCCCGTAAGTACCCCGGCCCTAAGCCATGGAGCGCTTTAAAGGTGATCACCAACACCTTGAAGCGCACCCGGAAGTCCACCGGAAGCCAATGCAGCTCGCGCAGGAGAGGAGTCACATGGGAGCGCATAATCCCCCGCGCGGCCGCATTCTGCACCAGTTGGAGCCTCCGGGTGTACCCCAAGGGGAGCCTGATGTAGAGAGCGTTACAATAGTCCAGACGAGAGGTGACGAGTGCTTGAGTGACCGTGCGTAGGGAGTCCCAGTCCAGAAAGGGGCGCAACTGGCGTATCAGGCGAACCTGATAAAAAGCCCCCCTGGCCACGGCCACCATATGCCCTTCTAAAGACAGCCGTGCATCCAGGAGGACACCCAAGTTGCGGGCCCCTTCCGTGGGGGCCAATGATTCGCCCCCAATAACCAGCGATGGCGTCAGCTGGCTATACCGGGACGCCGGCAGCCACAGCCATTCGGTCTTGGAAGGGTTGAGTCGAAGCCTGTTTCTCTCCATCCAGACCCGCATGGCCTCCAGGCACTGGGACATCACTTCCAAGGCATCGTTGGGATGGTCTGGGGTGGAAATGTACAGCTGAGTATCATCAGCGTACTGATGGAACTCCACCCCAAAACCACGGTTGATCTCACCCAGCGGCTTCACATAAATGTTGAACAGGAGGGGCGAGAGGACCAACCCTTGTGGCACCCCACAAACAAGGCGCCTTGGGGTCGACCGTTGCCCCCCTGTCAACACGGATTGCAACCGGTCAGATAGGAGGAGAACCACCGCAAAACAGTGCCCCCCACTCCCAGTCCCTCCAGCCGGTGCAACATGATACCATGGTCGATGGTATCAAAAGCCGCCGAGAGGTCTAATAGGACCAGGATAGAGGAATAACCCCTATCCCGGGCCCTCCAGAGATCATCCACCAACGCGGCCAATGCCGTTTCCATGCTGTACCCAGGTCTGAAGACGGACTGGAGCGGATCCAAATAGACAGCTTTATCCAGGTACTGGGGAAGCTGTCGCGCCACCACACTCTCAACAACCTTTGCAATAAAACGAAGGTTGGAGACTGGACGATAGTTAGCCAAAACAGCCAGATCCAGGGATGGCTTCTTGAGGAGAGGCCTCACCACCGCCTCTTTCAAGGCGGACGGCAGGACACCCTCGCTCAAAGAAGCGTTGATAATCCCCTGAAGCCAGCCTCGTGTAACCTCCCGGGAAGCCAGCACCAACCAGGAGGGACACGGGTCCAATAAACATGTGGTCGCGTTCAGCCATCCCAAGATCTTGTCCACGTCCTCGGGAGCCACAGGATCGAACTCCTCCCAGATAACACTCTCAAGGCCTGCCTCAGTCATCTCGTCTGAACTAACCCAGTCAGCGGCCAAGTCTTCCCGAATCTGAGTTATTTTATCATACAGATACTGTACAAAATCCTCAGCTCGGGCCTGCAAGGGGTCCTCCCGCGCTCCCAGATGGAGAAGGGAGCGGGTCACCCTGAACAGGGCGGCTGGGCGGTTATCTGATGACGCGATAAGAGCGGCAAAATAGCTAGATTTCGCCGCTTTTATCGCCACTAGGTAGGTCTTAATATGAGACCTTACCAGTGTCAAGTCAGATTCGGAACGACTGGCCCTCCAACTGCTCTCTAGGCGTCTTTTCCGGCGCTTCATCTCCCTCAGCTCCTCGGAGAACCAAGGAGCTAAGTGAGTTCGGTGCCGGGTCAGAGGCCGCAAAGGCACGACCCGGTCCAAAGCCCCAGCAGCCGCACTATCCTAGGCGGCCACCAGGTCATCAGCCGAGTCATAAGCTAGAGTCTCAGGAAATGGCCCAAGCTCCATCTGGAACCTATCAGGATCCATCAGGCACCTGGGGCAGAACCACCTGGTCGGCTCCGCCTCCCTGCGACGGGGTGCGGTGGTCAGAAAGTCAAGTCAAAGGAATGAGTGGTCAGACCATGACAAGGGTTCAATATCTATATTCCCTATATCAAGGCCACTCAACCACTGACCAGAGATAAAAACTAAGTCCAGAGTGTGTCCCCCCATGTGAGTAGGGCCGTGAATTACTTGGGTCAGGTCCATGGCCGTCATGGAAGCCATGAACTCCCGAGCTACCTCAGATGTTTCACCTATAGATGGCAGGTTGAAATCCCCCATGACCACAAGTCTGGGGGTATCAACCACCACCTCGGCTATAACATTGAGAAGTTCGGGCAGAGTTTTTGCCACATGGCAGGGAGCCAGGTACATGATCAACAAACCCATCTGCACCCCACGACCCCACTTCACAAAAAGGGACTCACATCCGGCTATCTGAGGTACAGTGGTCTCCCTTGGATCAAGACCTTCTCTTAGAATGAACGCCCCCCCCCCCCGCCCCTGCCCTGAGCTCTCGGCTGATGACCTTAGTATTTATGACCTTTGCAGCATCTTTTTCTTTCTCAGTCATTAAAGTCAGCACATGTTTTTGTGCCTGACCTGTTTTCCCCCGCCCTTTTCTCCCCTTGCAGTGAAGAGATTGGAAAAGAAGAATTTATATGAGAATAAGCAGGCACCCAATGGAGAACATTCTGGCTATTTGCCTAGCATGATCACAGTTTCCAGCCCTAAGAGTGGTAGACAAACAGCCAGACTCAGCACATTTCTTTTGATGCATTTCCCATTATTGCCTGCTTACTCTTTTATAATCCCTTCCTCTCCAATTAATATAAGCATTAATTTCCTTCTTGTTAATTAACCCAGCA
Organism: Pituophis catenifer annectens; assembly: GCF_029215685.1. Classification (NCBI taxonomy): domain Eukaryota; kingdom Metazoa; phylum Chordata; class Lepidosauria; order Squamata; family Colubridae; genus Pituophis; species Pituophis catenifer. Next base: position 37,427,507 of record NW_027256883.1, read on the forward strand.
CTGGGATGAGCATTCCACTGGGGAGGATGTGGGGAAAAAAGTAATGCTGAAGTAAAATCATAAGCACAGTCACAATTATGTGATTTTTCCACTTAGTGACCTAGTTATCAGTTCCAATTATGGTTGCTAAACGAGGACGACATGTGTGTCAGGCCCTTTAAACAGTCCCGCCATTATAGTGGAAGGTAATAAAAGCCAGACATTCCCTTCAAATTCACACAATTCAGCCCCAGGCAACATAGCAAAATTTGGCAGCTTCAGCTTGTAATTCTCATTATTTGAAAACATGTTTTGTGGGATAGTGAGAAATTGCAATTTTATTTTTGGGACTTGCAATACTGTCACAGGATTAGAAGGAGGCTCATGTTCATCCCCAATTAGATCTGTCACCATCTGAAGCGATCCTCAGCAAGAGAATTCTTCAGCAATTGATCAGAGAATAATTGTAGATACTAGCTCTTCCCACCCCCACCCCGCCATGCATCAACATGTTATTCCTGTATTTATATATGTCCAATGGCATCTCATAATAGCAAGTAGAGAGGGATGCAAAGAGTCTTCTGCTTTTCCCAGTTCTACCACTAATTAAATGGAAGGGATCACTGTATTTTGGGACGAAGGCATAACCAACATTTAGCATTTATTTTCTACCAGTACTTTAGAAATTTAAACTACAGAAATATTGGGGGGCTTTAAAATACAACTTTAATATGAGTAATTATTTCAAAGCTTCACTGACATCTCTTCAGGATGTAGCTAAGCACCATTCTGTGTTATGAGCAAGATGTAATATTTGTACTGTAATATTTTTGGTACCAAGAGTTCTTCATGTACTAGTTTTAATGAACTCTTTGTAAAAAAAATAATTCAGAACACAAATTGTCATTTTTCTCTAGTATTACTACATTAAACTTGATGGTGTTCCTGCTGAGAAACCAATTGGTAAGTAAAAATAATTACATTAAAAACGGATTCTAAAAAGGAAAAAAAAAATCTGCGTTTAAATATAATTTCAAATCCAGGAAATATATCTGGCAAAAATTGTTAAAATTATTTCAGGAAAAAGAAATAGATTGAACTGTTAAGTTACCTTGGAGCAGTTGGTGGTGTTCGGTCCCTAATTCCTAAATTCTTTGCAGTATTTTGAACTCTTGCTCCCTGTAAAAATGAAAAATAGTTGTGCTTCCCATACAGTTTTTTTAAGCATTTGCTATTTGTAATTACCAAACTAACCTTCAAAAATGAAAAAGGAAGACTATATAAATAATTATTTTTACTTGTATATCAGAAATATATGCATAAAAATGCTGATGTTCTTGTCCTTCTCAAACTCTAAGTGCCTCTTTAAAGAAACCTCATCTTTTCTGGGGCTTGTATAAGTAGCTGCACAATTATGCATTTGAGTTAATGAGGTGTCAACACTGTACCCATGCCATTCCAAAACATCTTGTTTCACGCTGTTGGTACTTCTCTAATTCATGTAATTTTCTGTTATTGAACCTACCAGTTCTTTAAGGAAATATTGACAGGTACAGCATGCATGCAACTCCATAGCGCTTTCTTAGTTTTCAATCCAAGTGCTACATATTTTTAACAACATACTTGACAAATGTGGGCTGGACATCATGCTAATTCAGTGAGCACATTGCTGTCTTGAAAATCGTGTTCAAATAGCACTAATCAATGGTTCCTCATCAAACTGAAATGAGGCCACAGGATTCAGTACTGAGTCCTGGAATGTTCCATATTTTATTGATGACTGGTATTAACAAATAGAAGAAATGTGGAACAAATCTACAGATAATGCAAAATTGCTGAGATAGCTTGTTTGTTGTTTGTTTTCTATAGCTGCCCATTTCAGCAAAAGATTCTGGGCAGCTCACAATTCAGAAACATATTGCAATTAAAATCTTTAAAACATTTTAAAACAATAAAAACAGTAAAACCATTAAAACACTTATAAATCATTAAAACATCTAATTTGAATATCTTAAGAAGACTAACATAAAAATTTTAAATGATCTAGCTAGGCCAGAGTAATGAATTGAGACTAAAGAAAAAATTTAACCAAAAATTGCAGGTTGTTACAGACATAATATATGGGATCCTTGGCTTGGTAATGGCACTTAAAAGAAAGATGCTAGAATAATAATTGATTTCAAACTGAATATGACCCATGTGGTTGCAAAAAAAAAAAAAAAGGCAAATGCAATAATTCCCAAAATAGGAATCTAGGCTCAGGGAAATTGCAAGAGATCAAAGAAGAACAATAAACTCAAGCTGATGGCTAGAACTGTGGTCCTATGAAGATAAATACATTAAAAGAGTTGTATCTATTCAAGTTGTGTATATATAACCTTGAAAAAAGGCCACTAAAAAGAGGTATAACTTACTTGCTTGCGCATCACATCTGTAGCTTGGAGGATATAGCGAGGAGGTAGACCATGACTCCGAGCAAGAATTATTGCTTGCTCTAAAGTGATGCTCAGAGTGCAACTAAACCGAAATCAGAGAAATCAATTAAAGTATTTATTTTATATATTAAACAAATTTATAATTCACACATAGGTGGCCCCAGGTGGCTTACAAACACATTCAATGTTGGTATTTTTAAGGCTATATTTAATGTAAATGCATTAACCATAAGTCAGACAAGAATTAAAATGGCATTATAATTTGCTGTAAGCTGCTGTTGTAACATTTTAATTTTCAAATTCAATTACTAACTTAGAAAGTTAGCTTGATAATACGCCCCAAAAAGAGACCAAGTTTATTTTTATGTCTGATAGTAAATCTAAACATACTCCACATAATGCTGTAAGGCTTAAAAGGAAGAACTATATATTACAGTGAAATACTGTGGTACAAGAACTCTTTTTTGCTTTGATACAATATTAGACATTGCTCAAACTTATGCATTTTTACTCTATTTTTTTTTTCAGCTGTTGGATATTAGATATTTAATTCTCTTCCCTGAAATTAAAAAAGTATAGAGAACCAAACCAGCAGTTAATATCCTAGTCATCTGTAGCTAGCCAAGATTATGCCAAAATAATAAAACATGTCTAGCAATGTCAAGATTCATTCTTCCCCTTCATTCTTATGTCACAAGTACACAAGTATGTAAGGGGCAGAGTTTGTATCAGAAAATTGTGATGTATATTTTATCACTTCTTCCCCCTATTCCCAACTTATATGATAAATCTCTCATATACACTTCAAACAATTGTAACTAATTATTCTTTTTACTGAATAACTTTAAAAAACAATATTTTGAATATTAATTTTAGATTTTATATTCTCATTTGCTTAATAAATATCCTACCAGCTTTTCCTTCTACTATTTACTCGTTCTATTAACTTTGCTTCACTTATTAATGATCTTTAAATAAATTAGTTTTTTATGATAATGTCAATTATATTAGGATTTTATTCAAAATACAGAGAGTTCCAAAAGTCTGTATTATTATTATACCTACCCATTAAAATTTTAGTTCTCTTCTGATGCCTTCCCTTTATTCCTGATACCCTTTACAAAGGAAAGGGAAATAGCCTATGTAACAAAATAGTTTAAATATTGCCTCTAGAAGTACCAAGCAACCCTACTCCCTCAGAGATATGTACCATCTTCATATTTTTACCATCTTCATATATTATATTTGCAGGCATATATGCATATATAGAAATCGAAAGACAGAATAAGGTCTCTAAAACGCCGAGATTTCATGGTCCCAATTTCAAGAATTCACAGAATATTTAAAGAATTCCAGATTTTATTTCAGTCTTTACAGTATTTCACATCCATTTCAATATTGTCATTTTGTTTTATATCTACACTTGCAATAGTTAATAATGCAGATTTTTTCCCCCTAAAACAATCTCTCCTAGGGTACAAAACTTTCATTGCTGTCTTAATTTCTAGTATGCACTTTATTTTTTCTTCTAGTTATTAAGTGTTATAGAGAATAATAACAAATCTAGGTAACGAGAATCAAAACTGAAAAATCGGAGTTTTAGGCTGTTTAAAAACAATCTTATTGTTATAAAATAATGAATTGTACGAATTGCAATTGACAGTTATAATTCCGATACAGCCATTATTACTTTTTCTTTTTTGGAAACTGAGCAAAATACAGAGCAAGAGCCCAGTTGGAAAGATGGCTCAAATTGTGTTTTATGAACCAAAAGTGAATCCAGAAACTTATTTGCTATAAAAGGTTATTATCCTTGCGAAGTATAGAATTGTACTGTAATTGTATAAATAGTTTATTTCTATTTTCAAAAAGATCTCCGCTAAAGGAAGATTGACAGATAGGTTCTTATATTCCTGGCACTTGTTCTGGAAAACTGGGGGGCTTTCATAAGCTAAATCAGTAGATTATTTTATATTTCTAGCAACAAGTAGCTCAATCATTTGTATATCTATATTCTATAAAGAAAAATGAAAAGAATATGATTCTGTATAGGCATTACTATTCATGCTTAAGACATGATATGGCAGATATTCGGTATAAACAAGCTTCAGGGCCATGTCGCATAATACCCCTACTTGCTTGTCAAGATAGCCACATGGTTAGTATAAAGATCTCTATGAGGTTTATGAGTACATTTGTCTGTTTGTTGTAGTTAAAATAGCTGAATGACTGAATGAGCCATTTCTGACTTTTTAAAACAAAATTTTCTTTTTGGCCTCCCCATCACAAATACATAGCTCACCACATAAAAAGATGGTGAACTCCTTTGTGCAACAACGTACAGCCAAAATTCCTGCCTCATTTGTGGTCGTAAATTAAGGTCTATCTGTAACAGGTTTGGGTAAAAGGCATATTGATGGAACAGTACAATAGCATCAAATGCAAATGTAATGTTCTGGAGTGTGATTGTTATTATTTTGCATTGTTACTGGCTCTGGGTTTAATGAGGTAATCCAGATGAACGTTAGAGAAACACAGTCTACTATCTTCTGCTAAGGAAAAAGAATAACTTCAGGATAAGGTTGGGAGCACTTAGAAGCATTTTCAGAGCAATTTTTGTTATATACTATGTCTCTAGTTGAATTGAAGGCTCTAATGCAATATTTAGACTGACACTTCAATCTGTTGAGAGAACTTCACAATATCACCATGTATTGAAGAAGAATACTAGGATATGCATGTAGAACCAATTTGTTTTGACCAATGTCAATTCCATTTTAAAATATGTATTTTACAGAACGTGAAAAATGCTACATATTATCATGATGGCCCAATAGAATTCCACTCATGCATTCCACTACTGGAATTATTTTACAATTTTCTGTGAGGCAGTTCTATATTGCTAATAACTGGAGCGGCATAAATAATTGCAAGATAGTTATTGATATCCATATCCATACCCATCTTCTTATTCTTGAGTCAGGACAGCAATTAACAGTAATTTTTAGAAAAGATAAATTACCATACCGGTGAACTCCACTGTTGCATAAGACGATGTGACAAGCTCCCAGCCGGCTGCAGAGTTCTGAAGAGACAGACAGTAGTCCAACTCCAGAAGCACTACAAGCTGTGTAAGCACAGGCTGCTGTGCGCTTGGATCTTATGAACGATGCCATTAATCGGTAAAGCTCATCCAAAGAATTGATAGGCCTCATTAGCTGCCAAGTAAAATGCAATGCTATTATCATTAAAAGACAATATACTGAATATGCGGTATGATCAGTTCAACAAAAATTTTTTAAATGCAGCTGTCTTGAACATCCTGTAAAGATGAAATCCTAACTGTTATTCTTTTTATAACCCTAATGATGACCATTTATTAAACTTAAGTCCTGAAGTTCTGACTGTACAATATCTACAGAAACTTATAACAAGCAAAAACATAAATGATAAAATATAGAAGTGAAATCAATGCAACACAATTAAAATCAGGTAAGATTAAAATCAGTTAAAGGTTTGTGGAAGAAATTGCATTACTTTACAAAACCACACAGAAAAGGTTCTTTCTCATATGGGTCTAATTTTGTTCACCATGTCTCTTTATATTCTCTTTGGCAATCTCTTAGGCATTATCTTTCACTTCAATGATTTCTTAATTGCTTTTCACTGCACTAAAATAGTTATACTATTCTATCTAGTGACTCTCAATAAACATATATGACAAGTAGACATTAACTGTAATTTTTTTACTACTACATACTTTTTTTCTGAAAACACTGATCAGATTAAGGCTAAGCACAGCCCAACAATGGTGTCCTCAACAGAATGAAAATCTCACACCATGAGATGAAAACAAATGTGATATCTGACATCTTTAAACTTACATAGTCACTCACCATGCCAAACAAATTAATTGCAGTTGTAAATCTAATAGGCTTGGAAGACAAGCCTATTAGATCCAATTTCCAATTTCTCAATATTCAGCACTTAAATTTTATTACTGAGGGACATTTCATGCAATTTAAGGTTATATTCATATATATATGTGAAATATAATGCATTTTTGTTCATGTAACAGCATGCACAAAAATGCTTCACAATACAGGTAGACCTCAACTTACATCCATTCATTTACTGACTATTCGAAATTACAACAGCACTGAAAAAATGACCTATGACCATTTTTCACACTTACAACTGTTGCATCCCATTCATGATTGCACATGATCAAAATCTGGGTACTTGGCACCTGGCATGTATTTATGATGGTTGTAGTATCCCAAGATCATGTGATCACCTTTTGTGATGATCTGACAAAGTCAATGGGAAAGCCAGATTCACTTAACAACCCATGTTACTAACTTAACCACACTTATTCATTAAATAAGAGAAAGAAAAGTAGTAAAATGGGGAAAAACTCACTTAACAACTGTCTTGCTTAGCAACAGAAATGTTGGGCTCAATTGTGGTCACAAGTGAGGACTAACCTGTACAGCATATGCAAATGTTACTTTAATCACATCTATTGATTTACCTTATCTATATAAGCAGCTTTTGATGTTGAATTAGGAGGAAGATTTGATTTGTCCAGATAAAATGCTCTGCAAAAAAGACACCCATAATATATTAATATTTCTCAAGAATATTTATAAAATAAATGCATTTAATCTCTTTGTGACATGCTAAAGTATTTACAATCCTGAAATTACAGGACATTAAATATGAACTGCTTTATGAATCCCTATGTGGAATGATATTGTGCTAAAAATAATTTTGAGGTACTCAAAGCTGAATTAAAAGCATTCTACTACAGAATATAAACAAATGCTCAAGAGTCAGTAAAGAGAATAGAATTTTAAGTTATAGAATTCTTTTTACATGTTTAGAATTCTTGATGTTCATACAGGATTTGATCACAATAACAGCAACTTTTTTGAAAATCACCAGAGTAAATAAAAATGCATGCTCACAATAGGTCATCCCTTTCTTCAAAAAGGGTGACCCCAGCCTAGTTGAAAATTACAGACCAATCTTATTATGTTGTGTCGCCTGCAAAGTCATGGAATCAATCATAAACTAATCCATTACCTGCTACTTAGAGAAAAACAACCTACTCTCTAACAAGCTGTTTGGCTTCAGAAAAAAATTGTCCTGCAATCTGCAACCCTTACACTGCAAAAATGTATGGATTTCACAATTCAACCAGAGTAAAGCAATAGATGCAATTTATATAGACTTCTGTAAAACCTTTGATTCAGTGATACACAACAAACTACTTCTAAAATTAAAATCTTATGATTTATTGTTTATGTGTGAATGCAGACATGATTAATTTGGAGTGGTGCATACCTCTACAAACGTAACTTCACTGTTTTCTATACATGGTCATTATATAGGTGCTGCTGGGAGAGTCCTTTTTAAATATTGTTCTGAACTTTTTTTCAGCACAAGTGAAAAAACAGCAGTTGGCTTTGTATCTAAAGCAGGACTAGAATTCATCATGGCTTCCTAGTTTCTGGTCCAGTGCCTTACCCACTACATCAAACTGGCTATGGAGGTAAAGCTATTCTTCCCAAATACTAATTAGACTTTTAAAATATGACATATCAAAAAAAATATTTCCTCCTTAATTAGCTGACACATGAGTGAAAACTGATAGAGCAACTTCCAGTGGCTTTTCACAAAAGAGTATTTGGTGTTTCTGAGAAACTGGAAAGCAGTGGATAGCATACAAATTTGCAAAGCACTTCACTTAATTATTAAATGATTGTTGAGAACCTCAATCAGATGTTATGAAGAAAGCTAATGGAAAAGTTGGCATATTATCTGAAAAAAAACACCATTTTTAATCTACTTAAAATGATAAGGATGAAATCTTAATGTTTATGCATGTACAGAAACTGTTTGCTTTATAGCTTTTAAAATTTAGTAGATATTTTTGAGGGTCGTTGTTTTTTTGTTGTTGTAAACTTAGAATACCTGTATACTGACAGAGAAAACTTGGTACTGTTCTACATCAAGGTTGGCTTGTCTGACTTACTACCTATCATTCCCCGGGTGAAGGAGCAGAATTTTAAACCTTCTGTTGGTAAACCCAGGTTATTTAATGTAAGAGCACGAGTCTGCTACTATACCAACATCTGCTCCATTTGCAACTAATGCTCAATGCATTTTAATACAATTCACCTTTTCCCCAATTGTCCTCACCATCTGCAGTTCAAAATTCTCTGGTGAAACACAGAATTCCCTTGCCTCATCACATTTGACAGGAGGCTGACTGCTCTATTTTCCTTCTTTTCTGTTCTACCTCTCTCACCACATCGCAACTAGTACAAAAGGAAGCTGAATGTTTCATATTTTTCCTCTTATATTTATAAATTGTATAGTGAATCTTTTAATGTTGTGTGATGGGGGAGTTGCTTGTTTATTGTTGCATACACTCTGTGTCACATTGGTTCAGTTGGACGGCTTTATAAAAATGAAGACAGGTTTGCCACCACTTTCTTCTCATCCTCCACCCACCCACCAAATTTTTTCTTCCTTTTTAAAAAATGTGACTTTCAGCTTTGCAAACCTGGGATTAGGGAGAGGGAGCAAGAGAGAAAGCTGGCAGGAGTGAAAATTATATCTTATGTATGGGTGGAATTCACCTCTCTACCCTTCCTTAGTGTTGGGGGAAGTTGTGTCCACTAGGATAAAAAGAGTATGCATTCAGCTGTCTTTGAATAAATACATTGTTTAGCTTTGTAGTGGAGTTAGGAAAAGCAATGTGAGGTTTCCCGCCCATATCACCTCCCCAAACATATGTCAGTGGTTTGGGAGTGAGGAAAACTGAAAGAGAAATGCATACGAACTAGAGCCTCACTTTGCAGCTCAGAAGCTATTCCTGTTCCACCTCTCTGAAGAAAAGGACAAAAACAAAAACCCGTTTTGTAAATCTGGTTTGAGCGTGAGTTTTTCTCCTCTGTCAAAACACTAGGACCAGGATTGTTCCAATGAAGCTGATTTGAAGGCAATTACGAACAGACAAAAGAAAGTATTTATCAATACACTGCATAATGAACCAGTGGAATTCATTGCTGCAAAATATGTTGACAGATCTTAACATAGGATTATAGAATGTAAAGGTTGAAAGGGATCTTAGAAATCAATTACTTCAACTTCATGCCCACCACAGAGATTCTACGCTATCCTCCTAAAATAAGTATCAAAATTCTTTTGAAAATGTCCAACAAAGGACAATCAACCTCCTGTGTTTCATAGTTATGCTAACCACCATTGACTGACACATCCTCGTCAGTTGTTACATATTTTAATTTTTCTATTCAAATTGGTTTTGAATTTATTAAGATTGTTTGCCATCCCATAGTTACTTAATGGGATGGGAGGCCACGTAAATTGAATAAATAAACACTTAAATAAAATGAGATTTCAACTTGTATTATATATTATTTTATTTTTTAAAAATCCTCAGGCAACACTTAAATTGATGATGGGAAGAGTCTAGTAAACTAGCAACCTTCTACCTAATATATCAATACAATCTAGGAATGCAGATGAAGTTATCTCCTAGCCCCATCATTCTGGAAATTTATTCTGATTGAAATCATCTTCCAATCAACCCAGGTTCAGAGTAAATAGACACCACTATACCTTAATACAACCTGAAAACGAAACAATATGCAATTTTTTAAAGTGCCTTGAAGAAAACAGAATTAGCAAAGACTAATTACAAAATCCAAGTGCCATTGGCAGAAAGTTTGATAAGCACATCAAACTTTCTTGAAAAACAATATATTTTTTCAGACTTTTGATCAAATCTAAAATAGAAGCAGTTTTGCTAATAAATTGTAGAATAATGCTGAGCTTTCATGAAATATAAAGTATGAACATTTTTTGAAGAATGCACAACTTTCAAAGGTAAGCCTTTTCAGGTTGAAAGGGAATTAAACAAATGGAGATTAGAAAAACAGATTTAGTTCTTAGGACTGCAGTCTACTAAACTAGAACTTTGTCTTGGTTTTATCATTTGGCATACCATGGGGATATATTCAACCTGAAAAGGAATTGTGTTGCATTGTGAAAACAATATAGCAATAAGTCTATTGTTTGGAACAGGACAGAAGGAAAATATAACAAAGGAGTGTGCATGAATGACATTACAGCTGTTGCTAACTCAACATATTTGTTGATAAAGTTGGATTCACATAGAAATACAATTACTTTGTACAATATAAAATAATGCTTTTGTTACTGAGAGAGAAGAATGGAAGATAATATACTGTTCTGATGCACTGTGGTACTGAAAGAAATTTACTGTTATTTGTCTTTAAACCGCCCAAGCAATAAAAAGACTAAATTGTAAAGCATTTGGAAGGAAAGATGAAATACAAATTTTCCTTCTAATCTGAACATCTATTTTAATTTGTGAGAAAAATATGAATTACTGTTTTTTAAAATCACATTACTAAGTTAATGAGAAATTCACCACATTAAAAACTCATCAGCTAAGTTATCATGTTCATAAGAGATGATTTGGTATTATATGCCCATCAGTCTTTTTTACATAACTAGTAACACTTAGATTCACTTCCATATCTTTAAAAGAGGCAGTTTTACAACAAAATTATCTTGATATACTTGAAGATTCACAGTACTGGAAAAAATCAAATCATGGAGTGAAATAATAAAACAAAAACCATAGTACATATGAAGTTCAAAACATGCATGTAAAGTTGGCTGAATAGGTTATAGGGATTATATTGAAAATTATATGTGATATATTCAGTCTTTATTTTCCCTATATACCGTATTTTTTGGTGTATAAAATGCACTTTACCGCCCCCCCAGAAGTGGGTGGAAATGTTACCACCCATCCGCCAGCCCCTACCCTTCAGCCTCTGCCTTCCAGCAATTTGCCTCCTTGCAGCAAAAAGCAAACAGCCTGGTCAGCTTCAGCACAGCCTGATTTATCATGAGCAGCTGATTGGTGGTTGGATCTGCCTCCTGGAATACCACCTATCAGCTGTTCCAGATTGCGAGAATCGCCACACCCATCACCACCGCCGCCTATCGTTACCTCTACGTGCCCCATTTTTGGCCTCTGCATGTCCCGTTTTTGGCCTCCATGCACCTGATTTTTGGCCACCGCAAGTCCCATTTTTTATCTGTGTGCCCCATTTTCAGCCCATTCCAGGCGGCAGGGATAGGCAGCGGTGGGGCACGCAGAGGCGGCAATAGGTGGTGGGGGAGATGGGAGCGATGGGCAGCAGCAATCCTCACAACCTGGAACAGCTGATCAGCGGTGTTCCGGGAGGCCGATCCAACTACCAATCAGCTGCTCGTGCTAAATCAGGCTATGCTGAAGCTGACCAGGCTGTTTGCTGTTTGCTGCAAAGAGGCAAATTGCTGGGAGGCAGGGGCAGATTTTTTTTTCTTGTTTTCCTCCCCAAAAGCTAGGTGCGTCTTATAGTCCGGAGCATTTTATAGTCCAAAAAATACAGTAATCAGTCAAAATGTTAACTAGACTGATTTCAGATTGGAAAAAAGAAAAAACTGAATGTGTTTGCACACTATGATCCACTAAAGCAGGACTTTTGCCCATATTGTTTTAGCATCGTGATCCAAGTTTGTGCTTAGAAATAACAAATAGTTATTTACTCACCTGAGTTTTTGGTTATACTGTTTTACTTTTTCCAATGAAGCTGCATTAATCTGGGCTTGAAATTCTTCTACTGATACATTGTCTCTATAATAATATCCTTCCATACTTTCCAGGGCTATAAAAGAATGCAAAGAAAACAATTCATATCAGACTGATCCATTGATTTATTTTTTCCAGTTTTCCTATATATCTATAGATACTGTAATTCTCCAAATATGATACTGCTTTTCCGCAGCTAACACAAACACACATGGGACTGAAATGCACATGGTCATATTACCTAAAATAAAATCATTCCTGAAGGAAATATTTTCTTTAAGTAGAAAGATACCAGAAACTTGTTCTTTTCTGTACCTTTAAATATATAATACTACATGTTAAGTAAGAATGTTGTGTATTTCACTGTTGCATAGAGGACATACATATTCTTATACGACCGTGATGGCAACCCTAGCCATATTGGTGGGCACGCAAGCTCAGCTCCGGCGTGCATGTGCGTGCCAGCCTGATGATTTTCAGGCCTTCTGGGTCCAACAGAAGTAGGGAAACAGGCTGTTTCCTGCATCCAGAGGGCCTTGGGGGGGGGTAGTGAGGAAGGCCCGTTTTTCTCTCTCCCCAGCCTCCAAAGCCTCTCTAGGAGTCTGGGGAGGGCAGAAACAGCCTCCCCCATCCCCGGAGGCCCTCCGGAAGCTGGAAATGGTCCGTTTGCCAACTTTCGGTCTCCGGAGGGCCTCGGGGGGCACGTGATGGCAAAAAGGTTAGCCATCACTGCTATAGTACATCCTCAATAAAATATTCAAATATGTAGAATAACATATTTGCATAAGTAAAATACAAACATTTTACTTATGCATGATGTGATTTTCTTCAAAATACTGCTGTATCCATGAATACTTCAGAATGCCAGTAACTGTATTATTTTTCCTATAAGCTTTTAAAAACTGTTAAGAAAAGATGAACTTGAAAATATTTTACCTTGTGCAAATAGAACTGGGTAAAGTTTAAAACCTCCACCATTTTTCAGCCTCTGAGGAAGCTGTTCAAAATTGTAACTATCAAGATAAAAATAAATTTTCATAGCTTGCCGACTTCCTTCTGCTTGATATGTGATTGGCATATCTAAAAATAAAATAAAATAACATTTTAGTCAAAATTACCAATCCAAAGTTTTTGGGATTTCTTGCAAAGATTTACAAATATTTTGAAAAAGTAAAACTAAATCAACCATCAACCAAAATATCACAACAATAGGAAATTAAAAATCTACATTGACCCACTATCTGAATGCTAAACATTGAATCCTTCTGCCACAATGTTTGTGTAAGTAAAAATATTAATTTAATGTCACAGTATCATCACATAGTTAATTTCCTTACCTTATACTCTTGGCTAAAGATATTAAAATGCAGAGAGAGCCTACTACATGGAGTAATGGGGATGTTAACAGGAAGCATTAATTTATTGGGTACAAATGAAATCCCAATGAGAATACTAAATGGGACCATTTCAATTTAAACAAAAAACATACTTTTTAGTATCTAAAATCCTACAAGAATTCTTGCATAAATATTAAACAATTTCAGCCGCTTTTAATTTTAAAAACTTAGTGAAAATGTAATACTCCCAATCAGGGAAAGACTTCTTCCTCTGTAGGTTCTTTTGTAGACACCATTACATTTCTAAGGTAGCTTTAAGAAAAAAAATTAAATTGTGACTGTATTCATACATTGTGTTCATAGTGAGACTTGAATAAAGACTTTCTGCCCATCTTCTATTTTGTCTGGCTGCTACCCTAATAATTCTCTTTCTCCCTCTAACTTGTACTAATGCCTACAACTATCATAAGTAACATTAAACCTACTATCTTTGCTAGGTCCTATGAATAAAGAAGTGGCATCAAGGTTGAAATAAGATTAGAGAACCAGTTTGGTATAGAGGTAAAGTAGGGGTGAAATGCTCCCAGTTCGGACCGGATCACCCGATCTGGTAGCAATGGGGCGGGTGGTTCAGAGAACCTGTAGCAAAAATCCCTGCCCCCCCCCCATGCGCAGCTGAGCCCTGCAATCATCAGAGGCTTTTTTTTTTAAAAGCATTTTTTCTACAACCTCTTCGGCTGAAAAATAGCTTTCAAAAGTTAAAAAAAAAAGCCTCACGCAGCTCAGCTGGGATCATCAGAGGCTTTTAAAAGCATTTTTTCTACAACCTCTTTGGCCGAAGAAGTTGTACAAAAAATGGTTTTAAAAGTAAAAGTAAAAAAAAAAAAAAGTTGGCCACGTCCACTCAGTCATATTTTCCCACCACCACCAAGCCATGCCCACAGAACCAGTAGTAACAAATTTTACATTTCACCACTGAGGTAAAGGTGTTGGCTTAGAAACCAGAAGACCATGAGTTTTAGTCCCACTTCAGGCATGAAAGTTGACCTTGGGCCAATCACTCCCTCTCAGTTCAACTCATCTCACAGGTTTCTTGTTGTGGGGGGAAAAAAGGAGGAGGAAGGATTATGTTTGCCATCTTGAGTTACTTATGAAGTAAGAAAGATGGGATAAATATTGTATACCGTATTACCATTCTCCTCAAAATGATTAAAAGTTTAAAATTTTGCATATGCATAACAATGCAAAGATGATTACTATACAAGCAAATGTGACACAAATGAAAATGTATAGTTATATCCTCTAATATTTTACAACAAATATTGAAAGGGGAAATTTAAGTATACTTTACAATACTCACTTGCTACTAAAGGTTCCTGTTCAGAATGTTTAAAATAAAATGTAACTTTCTCCAAATCAAATAATGCAATCAATGTGTCTTCTAGCATAGCTTGTTCATCAGTCTGCAAATATATATAGACAGAATGTAGTAATCATGCTAGATTGATTATTATAAACATTAACTGCAGATGGTCATATCCTCTTTCACTGAAGTAATAAAGTGACTCATCAGTAAATTAATATGGATTGACTTCTATTGAATTTTACTCCATCTTTTCTTGTCAAATTATTAGCAGCAATGTATACAGAACTAAAAGTTAATTACTGTGTTGGCTGTGTAATTTAATTGCACAGAATTTTAATTGTTCAAGTAAGTGAGTATATTTAAAATGTGTTACTACAAACCAAGCTTAAGTACTTACACTGGCTTTTGTATGTTACAATATTTAATACACTGAAAAGAAAATGAAGTTTTGTATTAGTGTGCCTTCTAAAATAATTTATAATTTTCTCACGTTGCTAACAAAGAAAACATTGACATAGAACTATAGCCTATTAGAAGGCAGATTTATAGAACGTAGAAGGAAAAAGGAATTTCTGATTATTTTCTAATCAGTTAAATGCGAAATAATGTAGATGTATCACAATTTCCAGAGACATCGTTAAGCTATTAAAGGTCAGTTATCTTTCATCAACCTAATGTTTTATTAGGTTGATAATATAGTGTACTGTATAAATCAGCAGTCACCAACTGGTGGTTCATGGACCACTGGTGGTCTGCAAGAAAATTTTGGTGGGCCGCAGAAAAATTATTTGCATTTTTTATATTGCACTAAATCAGGGGTCCTGGGTCAGATACATGCAATAAACGCTTGTGTTACTACAGAGAGTCTCCCCCTTCGGGGTCTTTTTGTTCGGGTTGGAGGGAGGCAGAAATTCCGACTTGGGGTCTGCTTCAGCCTCCTGGTGTGGGGCTTTGGGCAAAGGCTGGAGGGAAGTGCCACTGGTGGCGAAGAGCCAGAGGGCCTTTTCCAGTGGGACTGCATCATGGCCTGGAACTCGCTGACCATCTCAGCCCGCTGAACCTCCAGGCGCCTGTACCTGGTTTTGCATTCCCGCAAGTCTTTCCTCTGCTTGGAAAGCCTATGCTCATAGTCCTCAGTGAGGTGCTTCTGCTGAGCCTCCTTCTCGGTCAGATCCAATTTGATCCAATGCACACTCCCGTTGCGAACCGATAGTAAAGGTAAGTAGAACCCACCCCGGCTGCAAACCAAGCTTAAGTGCTTACCCTGGCTTTGTAAGTTAAAATATTTAGTATATTGAAAAGAAAATGAAGTTCTATATTGTGGCTTTTAAAATAATTTGTAAGTTTTTCACATTCCAATCATGGGGTTCTTAGTTAATTATATTTACTGCTGTTTGTATTTATTTTCTGGATGTTTTTACATTTGCTAGCTTAATTCTTTTATAATTTTAGAATTGTTAGCAGCCCAGAGTCACTTAGTTGAATTGGGCAGAAATTGAATGAATAAATAAATATCTAAAATTCTGAGAACAAATCATGGCTACACAAGAGTACACACAAACAAACACAGAATGGCCTGCCATGGTAGTTTGATTATTCCATTTCATTTGGTGTCTTTCCAGCATCACAGCATCCATTCACCAGAGGTATACATATGAAACTGTTCATTGCTTCCCCATAAAATCTCTTCAAGATTCATCTGTCTACATCCCAGACCCAGGTCATTCTTTGATTTTTTTTTCCTCTGTAGAAGAACACATTTCCAAACAAACAACTAGGCTGAACCCACTTGCCATTTTTATTTTCCAGCAACACTTGTTGTACACATGTGTGAGATTGACACTTCATTTGTAGCTTTCCAAGATTTTTCTTTGCTAATGAAAATAACTGGTTGAAAATTAAGCTCAGTTAAAAAGGGAGCTGATGGGTGCCAAGAGATCTCTGTAGACACATTGGTGGCCTGAAATATCACACTGGGGAAAACTACTTCAAAATTGAGGAATATAGGATATAAAACCACAGAAATCAAAAATAATCACAACTCAGTATTATTTAAGAAACTATTTTATGATGGAATAAATTAAAAATATATAAATTTAAGACACCAATGTTCAACAGCATTAACAACTACAATATAATATGTTCATTCCAGACAGAAGTCCTATGAGAACTAGGCTATAGTCAATTTAATGACTAAGCTATACCACCACTTCATCGAAACTTAAGTGAAACTAAGTAGATTTAATCAAATGGATCCTGGTATCACAGGTTACAAAAGAAGTCCTGAAGAAAATTGGACTGAAGCCAAATCACATATAAGGGAGAAGAACCACATTTTCACACAAATGAGGGCTTAAGGATTGTAGTTAATGGTATTGAGCCAGAAATACTATGTCCAATAGTCTCAAACTTTTCCCAGTTCCAGCTTCAGTGAGCCCTTCAAAATTAAGAAAATGTTCATAATTAGAAGCAACAAAAAGATCTAAAAGGCTAGAAGTAATTTTGGATATTAATATGAGCTAATTGGTTCTTTTACTTTGGCATATTATAGATTGTCACACATTCAGCCAGATGCTCAAACTGGATCTGGCATTTTTATCCACCTATTGAGACCTTCTCAAGGACCTAGGATAGGCAGATATTAATGTTTGATGGTATTAGAGATATTATTGAAGGATTGTTATTAGTAGTAGTATTTGTTAAATTTATTTGCCACTTAGCTCACTGTGGGGGCTTCCTGATACAGTTGACCTATTGGTTTGATTTACCAAGTCTTTAGAATAATAAAGAATGTTATCAGTAAATATTCAACAGCATTATTGAAAAATTGATCTTTTACAAAATTTTATTTCAGGTTTTGTTCAGAATAATAAAGTATTGGTCAATATTATATAGACATTCATAGGATTTCTCACCAGGTTTGGTGACAGCAGTGACTGGAAGTAAAGGAGAACACCTGCAGTAGATATCTGTTCCAACCATCTCCTACTGGCCTCTTGTGTTTCCATTTCACACTCCTTACCATTGTCAAACATTTGATTTAAGGCAGCCATTAATTGCTCTGAAAATGCACAAACTGTAGCAACTAGACTCTGGCAGAAGACCATGTCTCTCCTGAGCTGTATTTCACTATCTGAAAAGAGCATAATAAGAAAAATAGGTGGAAAATCATCTAAATTGATGAGAAAGTAAGTGTAGTCCTATGCACAGATCTTGTTTTCTGGGAACAAAAATTGCTATTAAACACCAAATAATATATATACTTATAGGTTCGATTGCACAGGCTAATCAAAGAAATGCCATAGAGTAAGCTTGTAGACTACAGGTACATCATAAATGAATTCAATTATTAAATTATTCTACCTTAGTACACATCCAAATGTCAAAAACATTATTTGCTATGGAATCTTCTTTAATTTAAATATGTATGAGATAATATTTTTTTATACTGCATGTACATCTAATACATATCCATAAGTTAGCCTACTTTCATGGCAACTGCCTTCTGTATTATAAATGATCAGTTACCTCTTTATGTCACAATCTTATATGTGCTTGCTCAGAAAGTCCAATAAGATTCATGGATCTTTCTCACTCATGTATCTATAGAGGAAGTCCTTGTTAACAACCACTCATTCAACAACTGTTCAGAGTTATGATGGTGCTGAATAAAGGGAGCTTACAATGTTTCTACATAGTTGTAGCTGTCACCGTATCCCCACCGCACATGATCACAATTCAGCTGCTTGGCACCTGGCTCACAATGACTTGGTAACAATGTCACATGACATGATCGGTCACATGATCACCATTTCCAACCTTCACTGTCAGCTTCCGACAAACAAAATCAATAGGGAAGCTAGCAGAAAGTTACAAATGTTGACTATGTGACATTCTTGCTTAATGACAAAGAATGATTTGCTTAACAATGGCAACTAGAAGTACTGGGATTTCTGTCAGTGAGTAGTGCAGCCACATGACATCACACTTTATGACTGAGTCAGTTAGTGGTATAAATTCTGGTCTCCATTGCCATTGTTAAATAAGGAGCACCTGTAAATGGATTTATGCAAAAGAACTTCCTGGTCATATTTATCATCTGTTCCTCAAAAATAAGTTGTAAGTTCAGAAGATGTAACCTTATCCAGAGGAGATTAATATCAATTACTAAATACTAACTATTTCACTTACTTATTTACTTAAGTAACAATAAAAAGAATATTTGTAGCTCAGAGTTGAACTGTGGGATCCTTGGTGATCTCTGACCTTGGGTGTTTTCTTACAGATGTTCCATTATCAAACCACATATTCATGATGTTACTTAGTTTGGTAATGAAACATCTGCAAGAAAACAATCAAACTGAGAGAGCACAAATGAATACATTTACAAAAGTTAATCAACAGCTTTAAATAAAAATTACCTGTATATTGAAGAAGTGCCAGAAGGACTCTTGCTTTTACCTCTGGAAAAAGAAAAATAGAAGATCCTGAAGAGACAAAATCATGTTTGGCACTCAGGCCAGGGACGGATTGTCCCTTTCTATTCAACCTTAAATTTCTATTATTAAGCAATATGTCTTTCAATCAATAGGCACAGGAACAAGGATCTTCATATTTTTCTATTCAAAATGACACAGTTATCAATGAAATACAAAGACTATACATATAGGGTAAAATATTTATACCATCTAAAGAAAAATCAGAGAAAACAATAAGTCCAGTAACATTACCAATAATAGCTTTGCCATCAAACACCATTTATTATTTCAGGGATAACTATCTATAGTACGCGAAAAAATATTTAATCATATATGTCAATATGGCACATAGATTCAGAAAATAGACTAAAGACGTAGCAAAACTGTTCAATGAAGCCTGAAATTTACCATGATTAATGTATTTACAAATTGCTGGAATAATAAAAAATTGTTTGCTTAACGCATTGTAAACCACCCTGAGTCTCCGGAGAAGGGCGGCATATAAATCAAATTTTTTAAAAAAAATGATCTCAGGCTAGAAGGTGAGACCTTGAGAGAGTTTGAAGCACTTATTCAAAACCAAGATGGAAAGGATCCAGATAGATTGTAAAACAGACGGGATTGCAGCTATGGAAACTAGGAACAGGAACTTTATGATGCAAGACCAGGGAAAAGATACCATAAAGATATATGAGGCAGTGGACTCCTAGAAAAGAATGGCGGGCTGAAGATGGCTCCACATGATACAAAGCCAATGATTATAGTTAAGTACAGGGAGCAGTTGAGTAGATCAGTTCCTTCAACCCTCTCTGGACAAAAAGAGTATGTAAGGTTCCCCAACCTGTACTCTATATGGTTGTATCTTATGAGAATTATGCAAAGCAATAGTCTCCATAAGGTTGGAGAACTGGAACCTGAGAAAATTTTCCATACTTGCTCCAGCCATAATTTTCACATTTCCTTTACTAATCACTTTTGGAAATTGTCTTATTAATTGTTTTAAAGAAATTAAGTCCCTTCAAAATGACAAGGCTGGGAACGCTGGATGAATTCTTTGATCCTTAATATAAGAAAATGAAGGTGTATCTTTATGACCTTTAATTGGTTTTAAAAAGTATATGCACATTAGAGACAGGCAACTTATTATGATGTTCAAAGGAATTTTTGAGGAATTGCATCTGGACTTTGAATCAATAATGTCAGCTGTGCTGGGTCTTCTCAGGACCGTCTGTTCCCAGAAGAAGCTATTACAGAAAAAGTAAAAGTCTGTCTGAGAACAAAGTGAACAAGAATTTGTCATTAGATATACAAGTGTCTATATCAGATGATGCTTTTAAGAAGGAAATAAAAATGTCAATTCCAGAAAGCTATTGGAATTACTTATTTTTGCTGGACTTACAAAAGAGGCTTTTTGAAATTCTGAAGTAATTCAAAACAAGGAATGATAATCAGCTGAATGAATTAAATAGAAAGATTGTTTTACATAAAAAAAGAAACTGTTGGTTTATTTGATCAGAATTAAAATGTTACTTGTATTTTATGTTCCATCCAAAAGACATGTTACATGTATTTTGGATGGTTTTCTTTGGATTTGCTGACATCTGACCTGAAAAAATGCTGTATTGGAGATTCTTACAATTAACATAATGTTTAAGCATTTTTGCTCGTTACTTTATGTAACCTAATTTGAGAGCATTTAAATTAATTTCTGTTTAATTGTCCTTTTTATTTATTAAATTTATATTTATCTCACTATCCAAAGTGACTAAGTGACTTACAATCCTCTTTAAGAAGGGGATTCTTGTGAACTTGTTCTCTTTAAAGGAAAACTTATCTCACTTTTTCATATTAAATTTCAGTCTCTTGTTCATACTAGATTTAATTTAATAATTAAATTATTAAACACTGGAAACACTTTATATCTTCTAAATGTGGATTTGCTTATACTTAAGAGCTGAGATATGGAATGTTCAGTTTTATACTTGTTAATTAATATTATTTTAGGGCTCAGTTTTGCTGCCAACTATATTGGAGAGGATATTACTTATTAAATTTGGCTATAGTTATGATTTGAATTATTATTTTTTTGAAAAAACTTTTTATTTTTAAACAAAACTTAAAACCATCATCATCCATTACAATTACAGAAAGTGTATCGATTGGTTACAAATCTTTTGTGTTTAATCCCATATCCATATTCTCATTTACCAATTATTTAACAATGGCTTATGTCCCATAAAAAATGCTTTATATATTTTATTATTACATCCATTTCATATTTCATTTCCATGCTTTATTATCTAGCCATTGGTAAAATAAGTCCCATATCAAATAATATTGTTTATCTTCCTGTTCTCTAATTTCAAATGTCAATTTCCTCATTTCAGCACATGCATCCATACCCATAAATGATTTGCATTAAGACAAATCAGCTAGCAATAGACACATAAACATAAATCGTATTTACACACCTTTCAAAAGAGACAATTAAAAAATCTAAGAAGGAAACAAAAGACCAGAACAGAATCTCTCTAGCAGCCAACACCCAGATAAGCAGAAATTAACACCAGCAAACAATCAAGCAGAAGACAATACCCCAAGCTCCAAACTACTAAAGAAAAAAACACAACTCCAACAATACTGGGAGGGCAAGCTACTGTATATAAACAGTAGCTACTGTTGTAATGTGTAATTACCCACGTTGCACTGATGATGATACTCAATTGGTTAATGAAACATCTGAAAAGCTATCAAAACGTTCTTTTATATTTCATAACTTCTGTCTAAGTAAAATACAACAAGATCTGCTGTAGATGAATTACTAACCTTCCACAAATTTTCGGATGCTTTGAGAAAGGTTTTGAACACTGCTGGGGAGGTTCCAAGGATCTTGTTTAATATGAAGCCTCAGTTTCTTTGGGCAGTTCACCTTAAGTTCAATTTCTTGCTGAAATTCTAGGCAAAACCAGAATTATTAATTTTGCTACAATATTTTTACCTGATTGTAATACCTTTATAGTTATACTCCTTTCCAGTTGTATGTTTGCAGAAGAATACTATCCTAGCCTTGCAACATTGAACAGACCTTTACATGTCTCCCTGGACTCCCATATTTAGGAGAGAATTCAGTTACACTTTGTTTTCTAAGTCAATTTCGGGTTGGGGGTTGCATTCATGCAACCGTTCTCACTGGGTATAAGTACAATTTATTTATACCCGAAGAAGAAGTTAAGATGATCTTTCCTAAAAATGAAGAGCAGACAGAAAATAATGTTCACTTTGTCAACATAAAATTGACAGTTCAGATAAACTGAATCTTGCCACTTCTCTCTTTCCACAATTATATATATATTTGGGTTTGTGTGTATATGTCTGAATGAAAGTACCAGTACATATGGATATTAATTCTTGCTTGAAGGCATGCTCCTAAAAAGGGAATAATGGAATAGAAAAAAATAGTCTCTGTGTGAGAGAGAGTGCAATAACTACTTAAAATTAGTTAGAGATCCCATTAACAACATTAAATGATTTCTATTGCCATATACCAACGATTGTCTTCCATGAACATATAATGACTCTTACACACAAAAACACAGAGAAACACACAAGCATGCACACACACACACATATATATTTCCTTCTTTCAGCAGAGAATGGCAAAAAAAAATAGATTATGAAAAAAATATCTGGAGAAATGAAAAATGAAAAGATCTAGAGAAAAGTAAAAATGAAAATGGGATCTGTAAGAATAGAAAAAATACTGGTCAAGCTCAGACTGCTGTTTAAAAAGTTTACTTTAAAAGGTTAAATATTTATTGCATTTTCTTGAATATATCTTCCACAACACAATAAGAACCAATGAATTTCTTCACTTTTTTTTCACAATTCCTTCTGCCACAGCAACCTGCATACAAAAAAAGGCCCATAAAATGTTTACAGCCAGTAGTTCTCTAAATATAATGCAAAATACATTTCTAATTTTTATATTATTAATTATAATACTGCTAATAAAAGTGCTAGAAACTACACTCGGTGTCATACTTAGCTTTGCAAAATTAATACCTTGAAAACTTCGACCCGGGGTGAAGAACTTGGTTTGCTCAAAAGCTCTAGCCACTGCTGGACCTTTGAGTAGATTAATAATTGAATCTACCTGTTGGATTCAATAATGATTGATAAATATTAAAAAGTTTATTCTGATAATCCTTTCAATCTGCTTTAAAATACTATAATATATGCTAGATCTAAGGGGAAACCTAGGCCTTTGTTAGAAGAAACAGCATAAACAGAGATGTGGGAGATACACAATTATATATTTTATTTGAACTCAACTGGGAGGGACAAACCTACCACCATTTTTGGTCTTAGCAGACAAATCAAAAATGTCAAAACTAAACGAGAATCAAAGTAGATATTTTAACAACTCAGTAAGCTTGCCTACAGAAAAAAAAACTAACCACTCTGATGTTTTCTCAACCAGTGTCAGGTATCAATCGACTTTAGTTCCTTGCAGAGATGTGAAATGTGATTTATTTGTCTTGGTTTAGTATGCAGTGTAAGTCTATCCAATTGAAAACTATGACTATTCTTGGTTGTGACCTGTGAGCTATAGTCTATTCATAATTGCTGCTTAAATGAACCATAGCATAGTAAAAGCATAATAGAAACCAGCATTGTTTACCTTATTCATGGCCCTCTTTTTGCCTGTTCACAGTTACTGACTTCACTCACCTTGATTCTAATCTTATTCAATTCCCTCCCAACACTTTCATAACTCTGTCACATATTACAGGGCAGAAGAAAACTGAAATGAAATAGCTTACCTGACCAAAAAGATGTTCCAAGCAACCATAAAGTTTATCCTGCTTGTCATGAGAAATGCAGATGCTCTGAGGAAGTTCATCGCCTAATAAGACAATATTTGAAATCATAGTTGATTTTAGATCAGAGATATTCATATTCCATATTTGAATTATCTTGATGTTGAAAAATATATAGAAATAGAACTGGCACTAAGCTTGCTAACAGAGCACTGGTTTCCTTCTCTTTTTGGAAAAAGGTTCCAGTAATTAGTTCGATTTTCTTCATTTCACTCAAGTTCCTATTGCTTAACTCATTGCTAAATCATTCAGATTTATATTTCATCCTTTACCCTAAGTAAAGTGTTAGACTGTGGAGTGAGACGGGGGAAAAATCAGATTTATGCTAGTAACACCATCTTTTGTTTTGTTCTTCTTTCTACAGCCTATAGAAAACTATCTTGATTTTCAAATATAATTTGTCTGTCCCACAGATGTGAGTTAATGATGGGTAAACTAGTTTAATATATCTCGCCTATCCAGTTCAATTAAATGGAAATGAAGTTTCTGAATAAAGAAAATACTTGCAGCTAAGTGAAAGAAGGACATTATTTCCAACTTCATCATATACACACATTAATTTGGGGGGAATTAATATCTTTATTTCATTGTTGCTTAATTACTGCTATCATATTTTCAATGGTGATTTTTTTCTTGGTTGTAGTGTTTTATGACTTAATTTGTGTAAATGTGTAATTGTGACAGTATACAAGTTATATAAAGTAAAATCAATGAACACAAGTTCTAGTAAGCAAAACTCACACACGTCCCCTAATTAGGTACATAAATATGCACACACAAACACATTTGAAAAGCACCTGAATCCATTTCATCACTATGAAAATAAGAACTGCATTGGCTACTGCAAATACTGGTGAAAGAAGCAGTAGAATTCCGGTTGCTGTTGCAATCACTAAAAAGAAGAAAAATGTAAAATTATAAATCCTTCAAGAATGTGTATGTTTTTTAGGCAATTCTTTCAAATACTTTCTTAGCATGTTTTGTACTATTAAATAAGGCATACAATAAATTTTATTTGTGTCTTGGGGTAAAAAAAACTTATTAATGCTGGTATATTTATATATTTTAGCACTACCTTGCAATGTAGTGCGAAAGGCTACAATTGAAGAGGGAAGTGGGTTTAAGTTCACTGAAAATGTATTAACAGCCGAGACCTCTAAGAAAAGATAATTTATTTATTTATTTATTTATTAGTCGCATTTTTATGCCGCCCAACTCCCAAGGGACTCTGGGAGGCTAACAACAAAGAATAAAACAATGAGAACAATAATATCGTTCAAGAAAGAGGAATGGCTGTGACAATGGGAAACTTCATTCATATCAGTATATTAAATTAGAAGGTACAAATTTGGCATGTTTGCCTCAAAGTACACATTAAAAAGCTCTTTACTTGGAAATAAAAGCACAAATAGCCCAATATGTATTACTTAATAATGCTATGTGATGATATGTATTACTTAATTACTTAATAACGCTATGTAACAGTTTTTTTTAATTAACATTGTATCATTATACATAGTAAAATTGTAAATTTGGTGTTTATTATTATATTAAATGATACATTACCTATATGAATCCCGGTTGCTTATAGTGTCATGACCAGAATCTTCCTGCTCATCACTTACTACATTGAAGCATACTTTTTTTCCATTGCGTTCTCCTTTTTCATTATCACTGTCTGTTGACATTAACAATTCATGGTTTGTATGTTGTGAACTTGGAGAATATGTTATTGAAGACAGAAGGCTGAAATTTATAAATTTAATAGAGGCAATTAAAAATAATGCATACCTCTAATTTATATGAAAATCTGTAACTGCAAACATGGCATACTCTTAAAACAGAAGCAGGAAATTAATGTGGCTAGGCTCATACAACATCCACTCAGGAATTACTCTGTCCTGATATTGTTCACTTACTCCATACACATAATACTTTAAAGTTTTAAATTAAAGCCAGAGCCTGTTCCAACTGGAAGAAATTCAAAAGACCAGAGTTACTTCTATTTGTTATTAGACGTGTCTTAATGAAATCAATGGAGTTATTGATTGGTTTGATTTATTTGAATAAATATTTGTCCAACTCACAAATATCAAGTACTGAATATGCAAAGGCAGCATGGAAATATTTTATCACAGACTTATGGTTCTCCAAGAAAAATACAAATGTAAGTTAAAGCTATAATTATAGAAAGCTAATATATATATATAAATATCCCAATCCATAAACCTTAGGATTACTTACTCATCTATTTGAAAAACACAGTTTTCCACCTCCTTTAATGTACTCTGTAATTTGCATAACAGTTTCTGATAGATGTCTTGTGTTTCTAAATCTTCTTCTTTTAATAGGTACCTTAAACCATGGCCATCCTGTTGACTTAATGAGTGACCTGATGGAGCGGCCATGGTTGTTATAGTATGTTGTATATAAACCATGGGATTCAGTTTACCTAGAGAAAGTACATTGCATAAAATGCTGTATTTAAGTGCAAAAAAATCCAGCTCACTTTCATAAATCCAATTAATAATCAGTTTGTACACATTCAGAACACAAGCAAAACATAATGCTGAAAATCCACACTTGTGATGAAATTAATTACCGGTAATTCATTTTTACAAGCATAATTCAGTTTTTAACATTATCCCACAAGCTAATGAAACAGAATAATCTGAATTAAAATAGAAATGATTACACAATATAAATACTGGAAAAAACATGAATTCTTGAAAAATCTCTCCATACTTTAGCAAAAACTAGAATCAGAAATAGACAGGCTGACATAGACACACAAATTATTATGATTACTTCTCAGCTGGCAGGAGTGTAAATTAAGCAAACAAACAATGCCTTCAACACTCCTCCTGTTTTCAGTGCTTGTTTAATGACTACTTCAAAAGAAAAAATGTGTCACTTATTTAGCAAAGATGGCACTCACTTTAAATAGGACACTTGTTCTGATGAAAAAATAGCTGAATTAGATAAACAGATGCAGCTTCCTGTTATTACAATCATAAAGTGACCATTTAATTGAGGAAGAAAAATAAGCAGTAATTTAGATGGATCACAAAATAAAAATCCTTCAGTTAATAGTGATTACAGACTACATTTGCCACCGACAAATAAATAAATAAAATTAAAATGGAAAATCATATGTATGGATGTGACTTGGCTCTATGTATAAGTGTGCAATTACCACTACACCAAAATAGCCATTATGCAGTGCCAAAGGGGCAATTTCCCATATTATATATTTTTTCTTTCCCAAAGAAGAAAAAGTTAATGAGCTGGATGCTTGAAAGTTTTGGAACTCCTCCAAAGAACTGTAGCCATTGCAGTCACTCTCTGCCACTTGCTCTTTAAGCACCAGACATCCCTGCATGCAGATAAACAAGAAAATCTCAAGGAGAAATGTTTTGTTCAACAGATTCCCCTCTTCATAAATTCCTCTGAGAAAAACCAAGCATGAATGAAGCCTTTGGAAAATTAGAAAAGGTAGGTGAAAGGGTGGCAATGATAGTATTTGGTTTGTAAAGCAAGAACAGTCCAAAATCATTAGTCCTTGAGTAAAACAAAAATTTCTTCTTTATCCTTAATAATGGTATCAGTTAAGATATTCTATACCTCTGAATCAGGAATGTCAAACTGGCAGCCTGCGGGCCAGACGCATCAGGCTCCATGAATGGGAAAAACGTTGCAAAATGTCACGTGACTGCAACGTGATGCAGCAAGTTTGACACCCGTGCTCTAAATGAACCCAATCTCTTCATTTCTTGCATACTAGAAAAGAAACAAATTTTCAAAGATAGACCTTGCTGTTTACCTTGCTCCATATGATTGTTTTCTTTTTCATGTGAAAAATGTTTTTTGCTATCAAGTTGAACACCAAAGGCACTGCCAAGTGACGTTGACGTTTTAGGATATGAGACTTCCATAACATTGATATGACAATTAGTTGGACAGAAATCACTGCTATGCAGAGGTGAAATCTTTGACTTAGCTTGCTTGAAGGTAGGCCAAGCTCGATTTTTTAGGACCCGTGAAAACTACAGGCAAATCCAAAAGGAAAAGGTTATATGAATCCAAAGATTCCAGTTTGCACTACATAATAACTTTTGCTACTCATTTTTCAGATGTGAGAAAAGTATTATTTCAGACTCTTATTTTTGCACAGTTTCTGCTTCCACAACATATAATTCTGCACACAAAATTGTATTTTTGCATCAAAATAAGTGAGAACAGCACACCTTTGTTGAGTTAAAGATAATGTCAATTTCAAACAATCAAATGCAAGCATGCACAACAGGAATTTGAACATAGTCTATGTTTCGATAAGCATAAATTATACCCATTTCCAGCTCATAAAACTATAAGAGTGAGCTACAAGTTTCATTTCCATAAGTGAGAAAAATAACCAATTATTCATCCATTTCTATTCACATTTGATATCCAAATCTGATTTGTTTTAATCTGAATATTCTATAGCCCATGAAATTATAATTATGTAGTTAAATTGATGCTGCAGTAATAAGGTAACAATAAAAAGCCATTGCATAATTATTTATAAATTTCAAACTTTTGCACTGAAACTAACAGTACAGTTAATCACATTCCTGACAATCTGTTTCAACCTGAAAGATAAAGACAAAACTATCCTTAGAATAAAACATATTCCAGCAGCCACTCAAATAGAAAACGTTCTGAAAATAATAATTGTGCATCATGTTCATAGATTCTCAAAGACCTTATCGGAGCAGATGGGGAATATGTGGGTTTATAACTTTAGGTTCAGTAAATATGTCTACCTCCTCCACATGGTTGTACCAGTATACTTGTTCTTGATCCAATATGCTCTTGCTATTCTTGTCCTGAAGTTATTATTAAATTTTTCTACAATATACCAGCAATAAATGAAAAGTATTTTGTCTATCATAGAAAGTTTAACTGCACAGGAATCACAAAAAACAATTTGTGGCTAAACTTTTTTTCTGATGTCATCTTGTTCCATTTAACAAGTACACTCTCAAAATCTACTTTGCAAGATTAGAAACCTTCCCAAGCATATTTTGAAGTATACCGTATCATAAAAATCCTACCTATATACCATCTATGTATTTACTTTGATTCTACATATTTACAGTATATGTAATCCATACTTAGTTCCAGTTGAATATTTTCACCATTTCTTCTAAGCAAATTTACAACTTTTACCTTTTTATAACTTGTAATCCTTCTGCAAATGTGCTCTATTTTTTCACTACAAATGGCACTGAATTTGCTCTGAAGATTAGTAGGAATTACTTCATGTATACTATTTAAGTTGCTACAGTTTTGCACAAATTGCTCATCACTTTTTGCTAGAGCTTCAAGGATCTATTAAGACAAAAGTAATTATTTAAGGTTATTAATTCTCATAGTACAGCCCTAATATATGAATCCATCCTTATGTATTTGTCGTGTATTTAATATTTAATATTTTCTTCATTAGGTACATATTGATATTTCACAATGTTAATATTTGTGAAACCAACTGCTCCAATTATTATGGCTTAAATAAAAAAACAATTCATTTATCAAATAGGTTTCAGATTTGAATTTTGAGACTACATAAGTGAGTTGCCGTTTGTCCTAAATTAGAGTTCCGTCTATTTACTATGAAAATGGACACACAGACAGCTTGAAATTCTTGGATTAATTAAGACTCCTGTGAGCAATGACAGAAGCATTCTGCCTTCTAGGACATGATTTGTTAAGCGGTAAAAGGTTTGTGTATTGTGAACTCAAGTTGTATCAAGGGGCAAGGCATTGAATCCACTGAAGAGAAATAGAGTAGATCTGGAGAGAATGCCCCTAGAAGAAAGAAGAAACATCTAAGGATGTAACAAGTACAAGTAGAGTCAGGAAGGAATATCAGCATAATAGATTGGATAGTGGAAAGAACTGAGCTTTATTGAAAAAACAGTCCTAGAATGACAGCATGTAGAAACATGACCAAAGTGCTGGATATCTAAGCAATTCAAGAAAGTGATTTGTCCTTCTTTCCATCCTCCTCTGTAATTTAGCAAAAACTGTCTAGAAGTAGTTAACAGAAGAAGCAATTATTATGGATAGGAAATAGGCAGATAAGGGATGGAGCAATTGAAACAGACTTGCAAAAACCTCTGTATATACTATGATATATATTATACAGACATTTTATTCTTAAGCTAAGACCATTTATATTAGAAATATAAGCAAACAGCACTGACTTTGACGCTAACAATATAAATCAATTCAACTGGCCAAACACGTGCATGTCCAATTAGTCCTGTCCATTTCCCATCCTTAGATATGTTCCACAAGGAATCTCTTTTAAAACAAGTAAGATTTTATCCAATATCATACTTTCAGGAAGGAGTTTAGAAAAGTAGATTTTTCCATCTCCTCCTTTCCTCAGTATCATCCAAAGGTCTACTTTCCAAAGTTAGGGAGCAAGGAGATGGCAGCTGCAGCAATAGCACCCAGAGTCACTTTGGAGAGTGAGATGGGTAGCATATAAATTTTAAAAAATAAAATAAATGAAAGGTGACACAGTTAAAAAACAATGGCAAAAAAATGGAGGCAACATCACAGTTGTCAGGTTTCGAGGTCGTCTCAAATAAATTGCATTTCAAACAACAGTATACTGAGGATGGAGGGAAGAAAAAGCAGCAGTTGTATATATTGTTACAGTCTAGCAGTAGAATAATGTTTTGGAGTAAGGTCTGTTCTGAAGTGTTATTTTTCATGGTTTTCAATTTATTAGAAAAAAGAATTCCAGTAAGTCTGCAAACTGCATTGACGAGCCAATTATTTTTTGAATTCTGATCAAATATCAAATGGAAAGCGATCCTCTTACCATACCATTTGAGACTGAAATAACTGAAGAACTGACAATTTCCATTGATGACACATACGATACATCCCTATTACTGCCAGCAAGCTAATCAAATAATGGACTCAATATTAAGAGAAAGAAAAAGAGGGCAAGACTTCTCCTTTGTGTGAAATGGAATTCTGGACCAAATAGGGAGGAATATTATCTGCATACATTAATATAATAATATAGTCTTTCTGTGATGATTTAGATAGCATTGAGACACAGGGGAAGGCGAAACAAGTATTTTGTATTCTCTAGCATCTTAATTCCCTTTATATGATCTATATTTAAAGCATTAGCAATTGATCATACACTAATAACACCTTTAAGATAATTGAATGTTATCTTCTTCCTTCTAACATTACACAATCTCATTCTCCTTGTTTATTAGATAAATTATTTGTAGTTGTGTCGCTCTGAACAATTAGTATACATCAAATTAGGAATTCTTAATATTTAGAAGAACTGAAAATCTTTTTTGTAACCAACCATGTTCTTCCACCCATGTTTTGCCAAATGATATGATAATTCTTAAATCCTACTATTAAAATAATTCTTAAAACTACTATTAAAATACAATAGCTTGAAATGTTGAAGCTCATAATTTTTTGGGGGGAGGGGGAGATTCAGGACTAGTTTGATCCTTAGTCTCTTTTGCATTTATCATTTTATGGTTTGAATTTAGTACATAACTATGATTCATAATCTTAAATAAACATCAAAAGCGCACAAATAATTGATTTGAAATAAAATTATCATCATTTAAAATTTTCTTCAGTAAGAACATATAAAATACATACATATATACATGTTTTATGCATCATACCTTTGCAGTCAGGATGAAAAAGCCTTTTGGTTCAATCATTTTCTCTAAAACATGGCATTTTATTCCAGCAGTACTATCATACTCATAAACAACACCATATTCCAGATGAACATTATCAACAGTCAGGCAGACATGATCCTTTCGTCCATCAATTATTGCCATAGTATTAAATTTATCAATGGCTTCTAAAAACAGGAACAATATAAATCTATTCTGTAGATTAATTAATATAGACTACCTCTGAAACACATATTATTTATTGCAGAATCATTGAAGAAATTGTTATGATCAAAAATTCAGACTCTCCTTGTGATTGTCAATTGGCTAGCTAGTGCTACATGATTTCTAAGATTCCAATGAATTCAAAAGCAAAATCATAGATATCTAAGGTATGACTGTATTTCTTCATTCCTTACTTTACTAGTGACTAATTCATGCAACTGACAAAAGTAATATCTGAATAACTCATGCATTTCTATATGGTTTGGATCCCAGCTGTGCTGGCATGCATCTCACTTCAAGAGAGATGTACAATCCCCTTGTTTTGTTTTGCTCTGGTATGCTATACTTGCTTTTAATACTTTAAGAAATAGTCAAATTTTTATTTTGATTAATAATAAAAGAGAAATAATCCCACCTTCAACTTTGTAATTAAATGCATCTCCTCCATCTTCACCCAATGGTTTAGTATTCGTTTTCTGAAAATCCTCCTGAGCACTATCAGTGTTGTTATATACCCACTGAATAGAATCTTGCTGTAGAATAACAAATAATTTACAAGGCTCATTAACACTTTAATACATATAGGTTTTGAAAAACAGAAAAAGTGTGGATTTAATTTGCAATTTATTTCCATGGGGGAAGAAAGGACTGCTGTTAGAAACAGAACAGGGTTTATTTGTTTGTTGCTGAAGTCCCTGGTTCATTTTTTATTGATCATGTGAAGCTGTATCTGACAGAATAATTTTAAAAATTCAAAAGTTATTTTAGTTTATCAAATACTGATTTAAAAAATTATCCTTCTTCCCAAATTTGCATTCTGACAGATTTTAAAATATATTCTCTAAAGGGAAATGTGGAGGATAAAATGAGGCTCAAGCACCAGTATCAAGTATTACTGTTTTTTATAACTGCAGCATTGAAATAGATTCCTTCTCAATATAATTGAAATTATATTTATGAAGAATTCCTAATTTAGATTTACAGATCCTAATACAGTCACATACAACGATGTATCATTGTACCTTCTCTTGTGTTTAGCTTTCATTTCACAACAATTTGTTATGAAGCATATCAACAGAAATTGTTTGATAATAATTAAAAAGAGTCTAATCAATCAGTGTGTTATAGGACTGTATTTTAATCTCAGTATTGCCCATTTGTTTTATAGTAATCAAGATTTAAGCATCAGTGGAAGCCATGACTAATTCCATAACTCTTTATCCAGTTCTTTGCTCATAAAAGAGAGCCATTTTGGTGTAAGTGTTAAGGTGCTTGCCTAGAAACCAAGAAACTTGAGTTCTAGTCTTCTCTTACGCATGAAAAACCAACCAAGTAACTTTGGGCCAGTCACTGTCTCTCAGCCTAACTCACTTCCACAAGGAAAATAGGAGGAGAAAGTCAAGCATATTATGTATATTTGCCACCTTGAGTTACTTAAAAAGTAATAAAATGAGATCAAAATCAGATCAAAATCAAATAAATATATAAGAACAAGCATAATAGTCCATCAGAAGTCCATCATTAATCAGGAAGAGCATAGTGATTCTCAATAATATACAATATATTCAGAGCATAGAATTAATTTAGATTAATATTCAAACCCTTCACTGGAAGTTTTCCATTTTAGTTTTGTCTCTGTTTTCCCAGGAAAAGTTTGTTTGTTTGTTTATTAAATTTATTATGCTGCCCTTCTTACCAATAAGGTGACTCTGAGCAGCTATCAAACAAACAATGCTAGGTAAAATGTCTATATGTTTTTTTTTTCCTTTTCCATTTTCACCCTGCAGATATAACAACAGGATCACCATTATTTTCACTTGCAGATTGTACCTGAGTAATGGAAAAAAGTAAAATATTCAAAGATGGTATCCTTACATTTAAGTTTTAAGTTTTAAAATGTGTACTCTTTTACAGAACACAGTTTTAATGAAGTCACATGGCAGACTTTTTCAGATAGCAGGGCAAATTTAAAAAGTTGACATGGTAGGTGCCTCCTTGTGAACAAAGACTCACACCTTTTCAATATGAATCATGTGAAGCTAAAAAATCCATTCCATCCATTCATGGTGAAGTGTTATATTGATTATATTTTTCCATGAACTGCCAAAGATAGATAATAGTTATGGGCCACTGATATAAAAACAAGGACATATGTAATGAACAAAATAATTAGCATTACATGCATTGGACGTCTGTATTTCCTGCAGGCTGTCACATGGGCAATAACACTTGCATGTGTTTCTTTGCTGACATTAATTCCATTCACTTTGATTATGCACTGTCCAGGATGAAGCCCAGCAGTAGCTGCCACAGTTCCTTTAAAATAGTTAATAAATTAAGTTAGAAGTTTTCTTAGAAATGGGAAAAGGCCATATTACAACTGATGTTAATGCCATTCCTTTTCAATTCCAGATTATATTAAATTGAACCA
The DNA here is from genome assembly GCF_029215685.1 of Pituophis catenifer annectens. Taxonomy (NCBI): domain Eukaryota; kingdom Metazoa; phylum Chordata; class Lepidosauria; order Squamata; family Colubridae; genus Pituophis; species Pituophis catenifer. The sequence continues at coordinate 37,462,062 of NW_027256883.1, forward strand.
ACACTACATTGTTAAAGACAATCTAGAAATACTTTATTCTGAATCATTGAATATCATGTAAGAAAAAAATTATTCAGTTTTCTTAAGGGCTACCCTAAATATGTAATTGTCCAATCTCTAAAAGGTAAAACCTCAAGATAAAAACACTGCATTTTGTTGGTTCAATCCTTTAAATGAAGAAGGCAACGCATAATCATATTTTAAGCATTTATTCTATACAAATCTATACAAAATTAATGTGATTAATTATGGGCTGCAAACAATACAGCTGAATAAGGTTTAACCAGGATAAATTCACCGAAGAAGAATTTATAGCATTGGATCCCATGCAGTCTGAAAGCAGTTATTTATAAAACTTCAAATCCTATGTCATACTAAATTACCATATTAGAACTTTATTACTTTCTCATGCTAAATTAAACAGCTTTTCCCTGATGCATAGTGTCTCTTTTTCCTTACAGAATTTCTGAAAAGAGGTGAAAATTTAGCTCTTGAGCTTTTTGTAAAATCTAATTTCTGTTATATATCCTGTGTTTTCATACTCAAAGGATATATAAGATTAGTTTCCTATCATGGACATCTCATGAGTCCATGAGTCTCCAGAGAAAGGCGGCATATAAATTGAACTAATAAATTGAACTAATAAATCTCTTACGCTCATGGTTTCATAAAGAAATATACACCACAAGGTATATCTCACTGTATTTAGCCTTTACAAAACACATAAGTAAATGAAAACAGAGAGCAATTAACCCTTAAGCCGAATATCCATCTTGTCACATGTTCTTCCTGGCCAAGATCAGATCAATGTATGCTTGTTAGGTCTGTAGTTAGGGGCTAAAGTCCATTATTCTCTTTATTATTGGTTGTATGAGTATCTAATTTTCAAGTAGCTATATATAACAATAGAAATTACTACTAACTCTTTATACCTAAATTCAGAACCATGCATCAAATTCTTAATACACCTCAAGCATCAATCTCAAGATTCTCTGAATTTGTGTGTGTATTTATTGCATGTGGCCAAATATTCATAAATGCAGGCCACGTCATACCTTTTCCAACCGCATGAACAACAGAAGGGCCAAAGCCTCGTATTTGGAATCCAAGTCCATCCACAGAATCAGGAATCTTAACTGTCCTTTAAGCAAGATAAACCACACAATGAAGCATCTAACACCAACATTTCTGTTTATGCCTCAAATTTTACATAAGATTAAAATAATATAATATACTTATTTTTTAAAAAATAAAGCTTACATTCAGTGGAAAAATAACCACTACTTTTGACATCAACTAGCAAGAAACTTTAAAACAACCTTGAGTTCAGTGAAGTTTGCTTCTAGAAACCTAGATCATAGCTTTAAACATAATATTAGCTAATAATAAACATATATGTAGACAGACCTCGCTTAATGACTGCCCTATTTTGCATGCATTCATAATTACAACAGCATTAATAATGTAACATTATGATCAATTCTCAAATTTATTATTGTCGCGGTCACATGATCACCATTTACACACTTCATAAACAGGTTCTGGCAAGCAGACTCACTGGAAAAACAGACAGTAAAATTGTAATCAGAGTCATGTGATGTCCTGCTTAACAACCAATGGTGATATGCTTAAGAACTGAATGGGAAGTGATGTTGGAAGGCCATCAAGATCGAGTGACATTTCATTTAGTGACCACATCCCTTAGCAATCAAGTTGCCAGTCCCAATTGTGGCATATCAAACAAAAAGATAAATAAATGTTGTGTCCACATAATATGCTAATGAAGAATAACAGAATGACAAATATAATAATTTCTTGATATTTTGGTATTATTAAATGATTAATGGCAAAATGCAGTAGATAAATATATTGATGCCAGCCATCCTTCATAATTGCTAGACTTTACCACATTGATTAAAAAGAGTGATAATTAAAATCCAGAGAGAGCCAAATTGAGGAAGGCAATTTTATACCGAAAACTTAAATTTAAATTCAGACACTAGCTTTTCCAACCAATGAAGTTATTCAGAATGACAGGAGAGGAAGAAAAAGCCATTCTGTCTTACTTGTTTGCACAAGGGATAGCATCTCCTGCATTATGCCCAGACTATAAAATGCATTCTTTGGAGTTGCATTTAAATTCAATTCAGTGAACAGCTAAGATGTATTTCTTTTGTTGAGCTTTTAATTACTGACATTTCTTTTTTTTTTATTGAAAAAGTTTTTCAAATACAAATTTTCCCCCTTTCCCCCCCCCCTCCTCCCTAACCCCCCCTCGCCCTCCCCTCCCCCTGTGGCTTCTTCAGAGTACAACCCAAATTCATAACAGATTATATAATACTTTACCATCCCCTTGCTCCATCCCCCATATGCTGACCCTTTCTTTCTAATAATATTATTATATCCCCCTTATACTATACATTTCAAAATAACATTCTACTATAACATTATATAATAACTCCTAATTTAGCATAGTAATATTATTATATCCCCCAATTTAACAATTTTTACTCATGATCTACTCTTTTACTCCTCCCCCATACATGTATCTCTTAAATCAAATCTTTTTTGTATATTAATATGACATTTCAGAGCAACCTTCCACTATAAAACTATATAATAAATCCTAATTTAACATTTATTCAACTCGTAGTCTGCCCATTTCCTCCACCCCCATAGATATATCTCTTAACTCAAATCTTTTACATATATTCATATCTAAACATAATAGATATATTAATATAACATAATATCCCTTTTCTTCAACTGACATTTCTGAATTGGTTCCAACTGACATATAGTAAACATTCAGAAATATACCTTGCATTTTGTGTTTAACCACTTTGAGTGCATAAATTTGAGGGGAAAGGTAGGTATCATCATTAAAATATATAAAAATTATCTAAATTATTTCTAACATAATAACATTTATGCCTATGCTTTTGGGACATATTTTGGTTACTATTTTTATAATTTCTATAACCAAAGAAACAACTTACTCCCTTGGTTTTGTGCTCACAAGTACCCTGAGGGGCTTTTTACTGTTTAAACATGCTTTCAGAAAGCTATCCACTTCAGTGAAGGGCCTTAGAAAAACTAGGTCACCATTAATGGTAAAGATCTTTTTTCCAATTTCCAGACCTGCCACCTAGACAAGAAAACAAAATACATATATAATCAATTAGCATCACAACATCAACGATCCATTATTATTTACATGCATAGAGGAAGAGCTTCAAACATTTCCCATATACTTGTATTTACAACTGTGGAATTTATATAACCTTACAGAAAATACCTTTATGAAAAAAACTAATCCTAGCAATTCAGTATTATTGGAAAAAATATCCTGTATTTGTAACATTTTATTATTTCTAAGATTTTTTCCCCCTATTTGACAGCTTAAAGTTTAAATTAATAGTAAATTAAATAGATTTACTTTTCTATTTACCGACACTTCATTTAAGAGAATCTGTATGAAAATGTCTGACTTAAATAAATTGTAAGTTTGTAGATAAATTCAGTTTCGTTTTCAGCTTTAATCTCGTTTCACAAAAATGCTTTGAATGCTAGATCAAATTTGAAACATATATTCCTCTATTCAACTGCATATACACAATGTATGTATGCTGATAAATTTTATTTATTATTTTTATTTATTTATTATTTTTGGGATTCACATAGCCACTTCTTGAAAAGGAAGAAGTGAACTCTTCTAATTAGGCACAGCCAGAACTCCAGCTATTTAATGGAATCTACAAGGCTTTCTTCCTTGTAATAAATGGCCTCTTGTTTACAGATATGTATTTCTTTGACATCTCATTCCCGGTTTCTTCTGACTACCATTTTCATATCAGCTGAGGTGGCGGAACGGTTAGAATTCAGCACTGTAGGCTACTTCAACTGACTGCTAGCTGCAGTTCAGTAGTTCAGATCTCACCGGCTCAAGGTTGACTCAGCCTTCCCTCCTTCCAAAGTTGGTAAAATGAGAGCTCAGATTGTTGGGGTCAATATGCTGACTCTGTAAACTGCTTAGACTGGGTTCTAAAAGCACTATGAAGCAGTATATAAGTCTAAGTGCTATTGCTAGTGCTATATAGTATGTAATTTCTGACTGGGAACAACAGCAAGTAACTCCATAAGTTTTTCTCTCCATTTTTGGGGGGTATGTGAGTCAATAATATGTTCATTTTTCAACTATTCTATGCTTTCAGCAGGTCAAGTGTTAAGAAATTGTTCTCCCTCAAATGCAGAAGAGGATGCTGCTTATACTTTTCTCAAATCTGGACCTATAAGGCTCAAACAGTCCCTAACCTCCTTGCTTTCCAGAGGGCAATTAATATCTGCCTTTTCCTTTAGGGATAGGGTAAAGAGGGGTGGTGAAACTTGCATTTGTAATTCTGTAATGAGATTATTATGGCACTTGCTTGAAAGGTTTTGTAATTGTTTTTGTATTTTGTTACCTAATCATTATCTGTGCAGTTATTTTAAATAATATAAGTGGTTAACAATTTTTCATTATATGCCTACATACAAGTATAGTTCTTTCAGAAAATATAAGAGGCCTTAGGTGTTGCAAGAAGAGACAATTCTTTATTAGACATGTAACTGAAAACCTTAAGTTCTTTTTCCTAATAAGAAACTCGTATTCTTCCACATAATTTTTTTATGAAAAAGATTGGCAGATCATTTCTGTATTATTATTAACTCAACATCTGCTAGGAAAATTAAATTAATAGGCCTTCAAAATGTAAACTGGAACAAATTAGTAATTCAAAGGATATGTTTTAATAGTATTAATTCAATATTCTAACAATCACATTTATTCATTTTAGTAGCCCTACTAAAGACTATCCAGATATGGGGGAGGCAATGGAAGATGCCACATTTTTTAATATTATTGGTGGATCAGATAATCAGAATGAACATTTTAATAAGTATTCTTTGCTAGACTATAACCGTTCCCTAAACAACATTAATTTATTTTACATGGAAACTTTTACGTGCTTATCCATGAACATACTTTTAAGTAGCTATATATAAAATTGTATTGCACAAATATATTTCTTATTCTGCAAAATGATTGTCAAAGTTCTGTATTTAGTTAACCTTTAAAAAATCACCTGCAATATGTAGACTTATACACAGCAACTTTCTCAGCTCCCTTAATCTTCACACATCTAATAATTCTCTATAGTTCTTTATTTTTTCTTACCCTAAATGTGAAGAGTAATGTTTCTTTCAATAACATTAAGATATCAAAGTTCACATTTTTAGGAAATTACAAATATTGACTGTCTGTAAGCTTAAACACCAAGGAGGTGTAAATAGCTGATAATAATTCTCTGTACAGCACTCCCAAGCACTATTTTTGCAGCCCCTAAAAAGCCATTCTAATCATTATTGCTGAAAATCAGGAGCATATCTACTCATATTTTGAGGTAGAAAAGATGAGAAAAATATAATGTAAGCCCAGGTAAATTTAACATAATTTAGAAGAAAACATTAAAACTCTGATGCGAAAAACTGAAAATGTCAGCCCTGGTAAGTATCAGGGCCATATTCAGTGTTGACCATAACTGGATTTTCATGCTACACTGAAATTTTAAAAAAAGAAAAACAGTATAGCTTAATTGCATCGTGTGAAATCATCCATATTGTATGCTTTTAATTTCTACATGATTAAAGTAATACAAATATTTATATTTTACAAATGCTGGGGTAGTCTTTAATAATTTACACACACACACACACACAATCAATTACACACACAAATCAATTAAAAGTATTAAAGTAAAACTTTGTAATTGAAAGAATTGTCAAAACACCTGAACTTTTCTATTAACAGAAATGTAATAATTGGGACAGTTATGAACCTGTATTACCTCAGCATTTGAGCACTTTTCCACTATTTTCACAATTGGTGCTTTGTTTTTGTCTTCCAAACCAAAACCATAAGTTCCATCACTTGATCTGATCTGAAAAAAGATAAACATTTAAATCAATATGCTGAATAAGTATGGATGACAAGCAACTGTTACTACTATGATTGTTATCATTATGGACATTACATCTGGCAAATATATTCATCTGCAAAAGCTGTGACATTAATCATAAACATTTATTTGAGCATTGTATGAATATTTAACCAATACAGACTAACTTTGGACTCTATAAAGACCTATATGTTGCACTCCAGTTAATATATATTTTCTTCACAAAACTGAATAATACAAAAAACAGCAAGAGAGGTCTAGGGGATTTAAGTTGATGGACAATAGCATGGATCTGAAAAAAACTACAAATTATAACATTGTCTATGTGCAAATAATAGGAATTAGCAACAAAATCAAACAAACAAACATACAGACTTAATTTTTAAAAAACGTACCAGCAACGATTTTGCAATTACATTTTCCACTACTTTTAAGTCATGTTTCATAAGTCTGTGTTTCATGTTGGAGCCTTCCATTTCTTCATCCGCAAAAAAACGAAATAGAAGTGGTTCATCTTTGAATTCACTTTTTTCCAGCACTGTTTGACAGAGAAAAGGTTAATATTTGTGTATTACATAGACATATTGATTTATAATTCAACTAAAATTTTATTTACTATATGGTTTATTAAATAACTGCATCTTCCAATCCAAACTGAGCTGTCTGATAAACTCTTTATCTCTTATTAATAATTCCCACTTCAGTGAAAGGAAGAAGCTATATCTCAGAAACAATTATTTTCTATTAATAGACCATATATTATGGAATATTTTCCCTCCTGAACTTAGAGCAGCACCCATTCTAATGACATTGTGAAAATAGGTTAAAATCAGATTTCCAGAAAGTATTTCTAGAATGGTAAAGTGTCATCATATTTAGCTTTATTGCACTGTAAATCACTATTTCTTATTGTGCTTAATGTAGTTTTGTTATACTGTTATGTAAGTTATTTTATGTTATTAACTCTAGGAGTCTTCAAGGATTATGCCAGTGTATAAAACTAATAAATAAATAAGTAGATCCTTGTAATATTGTATTTTTCACAGCTATTAGTAAATAATTTTACAAAGAAAACAGTGTAGAATTTCATGATTGGCAAGAATGAACTCTATCCGTAATTTGTACAGATATTCTAAAGAGGTTCTTAATTAGATAGTACTTTTTAAAAATATAAATCACCGAACAAAAATTCTAGTAACAAACCAATAAATGCTACATACTGCATATCCTAGGGTAGTGATGGCTAACCTTTTGGCCATTGCGGGCCAAAAACGGTGTGTGTGGGTGTGGGTGTGACACACACGCACACGCACATGCCCACACCCATAATTCTTTTTTTTGTTGAAAAGTTTTACAAAAAACAAAAATTTTCTTCCCCGCCATATTCCCCCCACCCTTTCCCTCCCCTCATCCCACCCTCCCCCCCAAACTTCCCAGAGCAAAATACAAGGTGTTTCATTTAACAATCATAAGATAGATTAACCTACTTATCCTTAGACTACTAACTCCCCCCCCCGAAACCTTAACTCCACTATAGATAACAAAATACTTCTAATACTTATCGTTCATTCATAAGCTATTTGATATTTTTTTGTCTGATACTTATTTTGAATATAGTCAATCCATCTTCTCCATTCCGATACATATCTTTCTTGTGTATAGTCCTTCAAGTACACTGAGATTTTCGCCATTTCTGCTAGGTTCATTACTTTCAGTATCCACTCTTCAATAGTAGGCAAAGAGTCCTTCTTCCAATATTGTGCTACCAACAGCCTAGCTGCTGATATTAGATTCAAAATCAATTTAGTCTCTAATACTGTACAGTCCATTGTTATACCCATGTTGTGGCTCCGTCCTCCGAGCCTATTTTATCGGAGGAAGAAGGCTCCGAACATGAAGGAGAGGAGACGGCCAGGCCTCCCTCTCCAGGACCCTCCTCTCTGGCAATGCCTCAGGTGTCTCCCGAAGGAGAAGAGATTGGCCAGGAGCCAGGTGTTTCCGAGCCGTCGGATAGTGACGAAGAAACATTGTGGCCAGCGTCGGAGAGACAAGCGTGAGCAGCAGAAAAGGAGGCATGCCAGAGATTAAGCTGAGTCACTGGACCACACCCCACAGGCTATAAAAGGGAGTGTGGTGGCCATTCGGACTCTGTGACGGACAAAGCTAATCTCTGGCGAGGCACTTGCACCTTTGGACACAACACCTATTTGCCGTGGATTTAATTACAAACTGGACTATTCAAACTGTGTGTATTTTTGTCTGTGTTATCGGAGTAAAAGCTCTTGGCAGGCAGCCACGGAGTTGCTGCCAAGTTCCTTATCACTGACGTTGTGTGTTTGAAGAGTTTATTTAACCCTCGGCTGGCTGGTTGGATGTGTGCGTGGTACGGGGACAGAACAACCCAATAGGAACAATTGAGGAGTAAATTTCAACCTTCTTTTCAGAATATTCTGCATCACCCACCAATTTTTTATCCAAAATGCCTTGATTTTCTTACAGGTCCACCATATATGATAATAGGTTGCATCATTACATTCACATCTCCAACATTTAGCTTGCAAATTCGAGTACATACATGATAATTTTTTAGGATCTAAGTGCCATCCATGTATCTGTATTGTAACATTACCAATTCATCATCCACTTTCTCTGTTCTGGTCATGACATCACCCATTTTGCTTTCCAAATTTAAATTGGCTTCATTAATTTCTTCAACTTTCCCATCAAGCTGGATAACAAGGTTTGACAATCCTGATATAGCATAAACAATATCATCTCTTATTTCATTGTGGTTTTTTTGCAACCACCTCCTTGACTGAACTGATATCCTCCTCAACTTTCTTTAATTTCCCTTCCACAAGTAGTGTTAGATTATTCATTGCTGTGGCTTGATTATTCATAGCTTCTTTCATTGCTACTGCTTGATTATTCATGGCTTCTTTCATAAATTCTTTAAAATCATTAAGTGCAGCCTCCTGACTCTGAGTCTGAGTCTGTGGATCAGCCGGAAGTTGTGCTTTCTGTGTCACCACTGACACAACTGAAGAACCTCCCCCTCCTTTAACAACTCCTGGTTTCACTTGTCTAGAAGCCTTTCCCACCCACCCCCCTCTTTTAAGGAGATCTTTAGAAGCCACAAAGTCTTTTAAACAACTTTAAAGTGTTTGTAATTTATAGTCTCCAATTTCCAATTATCAGGCAAGATAGTTTTTTCTTTGGTTTTCCACAAACTCTCACTTCCCAGCAGTTAATAAGCAGCTAATCCACTCTCCCAGCGCAAAGCTCACAAGCACTTTCATTTCTGGCTTTCACTTTCAAAACCATAACAAAGACGCCATCTGCAGCCTCCAGCTCAATGAAATTCAATTTGAAACAAAGTAACTTCGGAGTTAAGCTCTGTACTTTTAAAGCTTGTTCTCCTGTTTTCCGCTCTACCTGCACTTGTAATCAGTCAAACTCACTTTTGAAAGCAGGATCGGATCGCGGCTTCTCGCTCTGCTTTCGCAGAGTCGTCCTGGCTCCAGAGCTTCTTGGCGGGCTGGCTGGGGAGCTCTCACCCTCCAAGCCTCTGGAAATGTTCCAGAGGGCTTTCGGGGAGTTCTACTCTTGCCCACCAGCTCTCCTCTCCTTCTTTTCCTGAAGGAGAGTTTTTCAGCCGCCAGACAGCTGGTTTGCGCTGTCAAAGCGGCTTTTACGAAGACACAGGGCTGGCGGTCTTAAAAGGAGCCTGCGGTGCCGACCGGAAGTCCCCCACACCCATAATTCTATGCGCCCAGCCACCCACGCATGCACGCATGACCCCCCCGCTTTCCCCTCTTTTGGCACGCAATGGCACAGTGGGCCCAGTAGGCCTGTTTTTCACTCTCCCCAGGCTCCAGAGCCTTTCTAGGAGCCTGGGGAAGAAAAAATGGCCTTCCCCATCCCACCAGAAGTCCTCCAGAGGCTAGAAACAGCGTGTTTCCTGACTTCTGGTGGGTCCAGAAGGCCTGAAAATCAGCTGGCCAGAACTAAGCTCACATGCCCACCAATATGGCTCTGCGTGCCATCTGTGGCACGCGTGCCATAGGTTCGCCATCACAGTCCTAGGGAAATTATTTATTACAGTATTGATATTAGATTTTAAAATTAGAATCTTTATATTATTTTTTTTAAAAAAAATTTGTATAAATTTATAGTTTACCATGATGCATAAATCCATTGTCACAAAGCGCTATTCCAAAGATCATTGCTTCTTCTCTTGTTCTGCAATCCCCCTGCACATAAGTTTATTGATATAAAAATAAACATGTCCATTAGTTAAAATAATTTCTATATTTTGGTTGTAATAATGTGATAATAAATTTATAGTTTAATACTTGGTATTTTGTATTTACTTTGGTATTAAAATAAAATATACCCGTATTTTTTGGACTATAAGATGTTTTGGACTATAAGACACACCTAGCTTTTGGGGAGAAAAACAAGGAAAAAAAATGTCCCTCTGGCTCTGCCCCCTTGCAGCAAACAGTCTGGCCAGCTTCAGTACAGCCTGATTTAGCACGAGCAGCTGATTGGCGGTTGGATCTGCCTCCTAGAATACTGCCTATCAACTGTTCCAGTATGCAGGGATCGCCACTGCCCATCGCCGTTGCTGCCACCTATCACCACCTCCGTGCACCCCATTTTTAGCCTCTGCACACCCCATTTTTGGCCTCTGCGTTCCCGATTTCAGCACGTTCCAGGTGGCGGCGATAGGCCAAAAATGGGGCGCATGGAGGTGGGAATAGGCGACAGCGGTGATGGGCAGCAACGGCGGTAATGGGCAGTGGCAATCCCCGCAGCCTGGAACAGCTGATAGGTGGTATTCCAGGAGGCAGATCCAACCGCCAAGTAGCTGCTCGTGCTAAATCAGGCTGTGCTGAAGCTGACCAGGCTGTTTGCTTTTTGCTGCAAGGAGACAAATTTATGGGAGCCAGAAGCCGAAGGGTGGGGGCCGGATGGGTGGGGCTTCGGCAATATTCATTCTATAAGATGCATAGACATTTCCACCCACTTTGGGGTGGGGAGTGTGTCTTATACACCAAAAAATACCAAGAAATCTTGTATAATATAATCTAACTTTTTTAAAAAAAAAATGGGCAGTAGAAGAATGCTTAATACTTTAAAGTCTTTCAAAAGATACCAGGACTAACAGCTGAGTAATAATACCAAAATATTTGTAGCTTAGTTAATATATAAAAGCAAAATTATATGACATATAAAATGTTCATTTCTAATGGAAATTTATTCACATTTATTTCATGTTACTAATCAAATTTATATACTTCAGAGCACTGTCCTACCTGTGCAATTAGCCAGTCTATCATTTTATTAGCCATTATGACAGATTTGTAGGTTCTTAAATGGTAATCTTTATCTCTGAGGAGAAAAAAAGGATAAATTAATTCATCCTCAAAATATATATTCTACAAAAGCTGAATACCATATATTATACCCCTAATATAACCTAAGGTTTGCATTACTTTGTAATAATGACACTTTATTTTAGTTACAGTACTGTGTATTTTGGGCAAGGTTCAAAGGGTATTACAAAAACTAATACATCTCCATCTCCCATACATCTCCAAAACTAGGCTTTTTTATTTATGGAATTACCTTGATGAGGGACTAAAAGAAAACATTACAGCATAATATTGGATGTATTACACCATGGATGTTTCCACATGGAATTTGTGTCTTGTGTCTTCTACTTTCTCCTACTCCTACTTTCCACATATAAATATCGGTAGAGACACAAAACACAAAACTTCAAGTACTATTAATGAAATCTGAAATAGTAATACAACTTTAATATCCTTGCTTGACTGATTAATTAGATTTATATCCTGCCTTTCCTGCACAAATTCAAGTTGGCTTATCTAGAATCTTCCTCCATTTTATTCCTACAGCAAGCCTGTAAAATAGGTTGGGCTAAGAGAGATTATGATTACTCCAAAGTCATTTAATGAATGGCTGAATATGCACTTATACCACTGAGAGTTTCTCAGTTGGAAAAACCATTTGCTTTAATATTTTTTATATCATAATTCTATTCTCAGTATTATTTTGAGTTGAGCAACATATATTATTTTAAGGATTAAAACATATATTAGATTAAGGATTTTTTTAAAAATAAAACTCACTACACAGAACAATACCAAGACAGGGTTATATCTATAAAAGAGAAAAAGCAAAAATGTACATTTCCATTCATCTGAATCCAGAGAGGCAAATGCTGCCTATCGTTTTATCATTAAAATTTAATAATGACTAGTTTACTTTGCAATATTTTTGCTTAAATTAATGTATGACATTTTATAATTCATTCCTATTATTTCTGGCATTTTGCAGTTTGAAAATTGCTTGCTACTTGTTTATTATATTGATTTTATGTGGTACATTTTAAAAAAGTACTGTTTATGTTTTGTTTGGGTTAAGTTGTACATGCATAAATTGTGGAAAGAAAAAGCAACTGGGTTCTTTTACTATGAGAAAAGGTATGAATAAACTAATAGGAATCTAGTAAGATTCCTATTAGTACGGTACGAGAAGTACGAGTTAGAAGGTACATCTATCCTGTATTAACTCCAATGCCAGAGTGCATTGGCTCTCAAAGTATGTTTGGCCCCAATCCTCCCTCCAGATTAAATATTGTAAGTAAATAAATAAATACAAGTAAAATATAAATGAGATTATACTTACATGCACACAAACTTTCATATGTGTCCTAAACACTTATTTAGAAATTGACAGTTTGAAGTAACAGTTACCTGTATCTATACATAACAGCAACCAGAAATCGAGTAGTTGAACTTTTACCCAGAATGAAAATGTAATTTTATTGCTAGAAACCTGCTGGTTTTTGTGTGGGTAACTTTATCTTTTAGAATTCTTTTTCATAGGAAACATGCTTGACTTCATTTTCTGACTATTATATGTGGTCCTTGAAGACTAGAATCTATATAAATAAAAATGTAAATGTCCGTTTGTACATAACCGCACATCTCCGAAAGTTCTTCACCGATTGGTTTCAAATTTTGACACAACGTTGCATTCAACTACAGGTGTGTTTTTATATATCTATATTATATACATGTCACACCTGTGACAGGTAAAAACATGAAAAACATTGGAAAACATTGAAAGACATTGACAAACATTGAAAAACAGCGCCACCTGCTGAACGTAAAACCAACATGGCAGCCTCCCAGCCCTGATTACGTGCAACAGATTTCTGCTCCTTATATTTAGACTCTCCATATTCCTTCCAAGAAACTGTGCATTTGGAAGGCAGAGACGCCCGAAGGCCATATCCTGCCACCAGGCTCAGCAGGTAGGCAGCTGGCTCCCCGCCGGGAAGCCCTCGCAGCCAGAGCGTCTAGGGCTGGGTGGGACCCGCCCGAACTTGGCTCTGACCTCCCCCTCTCCCAGCCGCCCTGCGAACTAGCCTTGCCCGCCACTGCTGCCCATCCCCCTCGCCAGCCGCTCTCGGGGCTCCCACCAAAGAACACCTGGCAACGAGGCTGCCTGGGTCCGCTGAGCGGGAACCCTCTATTCCTCGCCTGGCCCAAATCGCACCTGGCCCGGTGCTACCACGGGCCCTGAGGTCAGAAAGATCATCCGCTAACCGGCGCTATGCGAATCCGGTCGGTGAGTGGGAAATGGAGGCAACTGGAGCCTCGGGGTTGCCTTTGACCAGCGCCGTCTTTGATTCCCAGGTGGGCGCTCTGGCAGTTCATGGAGCCTACACGAAAATTTTGGCCTCTGGCAGAAAAGGGGCTCCGGGGAGGCTTTGGGGGCAGAAACGGGCAGGAGGGAGAATGGCCAGCCCTCCTTCGTTTCACCTGGAAGAGGGGGGATTTAATCATTCACCTGCCCTTGGCAGGTGGGGGAGGAGAACTGCGCAGCAGGGATCCAGTGGGGTGTGCGTGGCTCCTGGCTTTGCCACTTTCTTCCTTCGGGCAGGAAGCTCCAAACCAGCCGCACCCCCTCCCTCCATCCCTTCCCTTCCCTGCTATGCGTCTCCCCGTCGAGCCCCCAGAGAACATCTGTGTAGGGAGGACAGAGGGGGCCCCCGAGTTTCTGCTGTGGTGCAGAGAGCTGCGAAGGCCTGGCCTGAAAAGGTAAGGGTGATGGCGGGGGATGCAGAAGAGGCCGGGCCAGAGACAGAGATAAACAGAGAGAGAGGGAGAGAGAGACATAGAGAAATACAGAGAGACGGGGGGGAGAGAGAGACACATACAGAGATACAGAGAGAGAGGGTGGGAGAGAGACAGAGAGATACAGAGAGAGGGGGAGAGAGAGACACATAGAGACATACAGAGGGGGAGAAGAGAGAGAGACATAGATACAGAGTGGGGGAGAGAGAGACAGAGCGATACAGAGAGAGGGGGAGAGAGACAGAGAGAGGGGGAGAGAGAGACACATAGAGAGATACAGAGTGGGGAGAGAGACATAGAGAGATACAGACGGGGGAGAGAGAAAGACATAGAGAGATACAAAGAGACAGGGGGAGACAGAGAGGGAGGATTTTGTGGTTCCCATTGTTTTTTAGCAACCGATTCTCTGCCTTAATCACCAGCTGGGTAGGTGTGGCTCAGGGGCTGTCATGTGACTGATGAAAGTGAGTGATGTCGAGTTGGCCACGCCCACCAAATGTTCGTGGAGAGTTTGGAACTTCAGCCTCGCTCTTTTAGCCCAGCAGAAGCACCAGACTGGGCCACAGCAATGCGTGGCCAGGTACAGCTAGTGTTTGAATATTTTAAGGAATAGGCCAATACTTGCAAACTTTAAAGAATGTTAAATTAGTTTCATCAGATTTAAGATTGGTACATCAAAATGTTCTATTTGAATTTATTGGATGCCCCAAAGAATGTATTTAAAAAGAGATTTTATCTGTTAGCACTGGAAAAAATGTGATGAGGTATTAAATCATGATTTAGTGCTGTGAGTTATTGGTATCTTTTTGGAACAATATTTTAATACACGGTATTTAAGTAGATTTAAGGGGAAATCTTTCAGTAGTAAAGATACTAATGTCACATTGACTTATATTCTAAAATGTGGGACACTTCACTGTTGTTTAAAAACTTTGGTCATATCTGGCGTGAGAAATTGGAAAAGCATTAATTTTCTGGACATCAAGGACTAGATTCAAGATATGTAATTTATCCATTTTTGAAAAGGCTATTTTTTTCCACTAATTAAAACAATGCAGTATGTTCTCTGTGACATACATTTCATAATATCTAGAAGAACAGAAGGTTTATTATTTAAAATGATCATTGTTTGATATTTAATATATAGGTGACATGCCGAGATGGCTTATATTTTTTCTTTCAGGATTTGTATTGTTTATTAATTATATTTTTCTCTTATTGTTCTTCGTTTGCATTGGAATGAAATATTGCATGCATTGTTTTAGCTAATTTTATTTTATGCTATTATTTTATGTCTATCTATGAATCAACCTGTAGGTTTTTTGCCCTTAGATACATGCATGTACACACACATACACAGTGTGTGTGTGTGTGTGTGTGTGTGTGTGTGTGTGTGTGTGTGTTTGTTTGTGCATATATGTGTGTGTACAAAATGTTTCTGTACTTGTCTGTCTATTGGAAATGGAAGTATAGATGCAAACATGCCTTGCATTAATCTTACACCATTTATTGAAGGCTTTGCTGGTCAATAATCGAAGTAAAATGACTGATTGTTTTTATGAAAGGTTCTAGGCAGACTTTCTATGGCTATAATTTTAGCTAAGTCTTCTGTTAATAGAACAATGAACAATTATTGAGCAAGATCTACATAAGTGGGTAGCAACTACTAATAACCTTATGAAACTAAACAATGAAACTCAAACTTACCTTACCACAGGAGTAAACAGACTGTGCAGACGACAATATAATCTTACACCCTGTTAAGTATATGAACAATATTCAATCTAAATTACTCAATATCAAGTAAAGTCCATATATATTTATACAGGTTACTATCTCAAATAATGGCAATTTATTGCCTTAATTTAAATTGCTTTATAAAATAAGAGAGGAAAAAATTCCTTCAAAAGCATATTTGAAATCCAGGAAAATTCCAATAGCTACTTCTTCAAAAATAAATATTGATTCATTTGTTCTTTTAGTATACCAGCAACATTTTCAACTGTGCCCTCTTATCCACTGACACCTAAACCAAACACAAATATGAAAAAAATGATAGCTTTGTCTAATGAATTAAAGAATACTTGTCAGTACTTCTTACTGAGAGTTGCTTCTACTGTTTAATTATCAGATGTTCAAAGTGTAGGCTTGAAAGCAGTTATGACTTCTGTTCACAATACTATGATAAAGTAGGATTTATAGCTTATTTAGTTACAATGCTCTAGTGTTCGTACATTACTCATCCCTTCACAAGAACAGATACATAAATCGGACATTTTTTTAACGGTTTATTATACCAGGATCATAAACCAAGATTTAAAACAGGGTTTGTTAGCTTGTTTGTCTACTACAAAGCATTATCACAAAACATCACACTAAAGCAGTGTTTGTTGATCTCAGCAATTTTAAGATGCAGGGGCTTCAATTCCCATAATTCCTCAGCCATCATTAAGGTTGAAAAGCACTATTAAGGTATTCCTCCCCAATTTATTTACTGGGATTAAATAAGGCAAAAGAATGACTGGAAGGATGCATGTATCTCATGCACACAGTGAGCTAATTTTTAATGAATTACTGGCCTGCCTCTAGTCTTTAAGCAAATGAATATAGCATGTTATTCATTGAAAGAATACAAACATTAAACTGTAAAATAAGAGAACATAGATAACATTGCTAAATTCAATCAAATTATACTCACTTATTACATTATGTTAGGATTATTTATTTATTTTTATTTATTTTATTGAATTTCTATACCGCCCTACTCCTGAAGGACTCAGGGCGGTGCACAGCCATGAAATAAAACACATAGATATACAAAATTTAAAATCGAATAAAATGAATTAAATAAATTTGGCTGAATTAATCCCATAATTTAAAATACCCATATTTTAAAATACAGTAAAAATTTAAAATTTACACTTAAAAGGGAGAAGATTTAGGCGAGGCCAGCTTGATGAAATAGCAGCATCTTCAGCTCGCGGCAGAAGGTGCGCAGGTCCGGAATCCTCCGTATCTCTGGGGGGAGCTCATTCCAGATCGTCGGTGCCCCCACAGAGAAGGCTCTCCCCCTAGGGGCTGACAGCCGACATTGTTTGGCCGACGGCACCTGGAGGAGCCCCTCTCTGTGGGAGCGTACTGGTCGGTGGGAGGCTATTGATGGTAGTAGGCGGTCCCGTAAGTAATCAGGTCATAAGCCATGGAGCGCTTTAAAGGTGGTAACCAGAACCTTGAAGCGCACCCGGAAGACCACCGGGAGCCAGTGCAGCTCGCGCAGGAGAGGTGTTACATGGGAGCTCCACGTTGCTCCCATAACCACCCGCGCGGCCGCACTCTGCGCCAGTTGGAGCCTCCGGGTGCACCTCAAGGGGAGCCCCATGTAGAGAGCATTACAATAGTCCAGACGAGAGGTGACGAGGGCATGAGTGACTGTGCGTAACGAGTCCCGATCTAGAAAGGGACGTAACTGGCGAATCAGGCGGACCTGATGAAAAATCCTCCCGGTCACGGCCGTCAAGTGCTCTTCTAAAGACAGCCGTGAATCCAGGAGGATGCCCAAGTTACGAACCCTTTCCCTTTCCATGGGGGCCAATGATTTGCCCCCAGTAGCCAGCGATGGCGCCAGCTGACTATATCGGGATGTCGGAAACCACAGCCATTCGGTCTTGGATGGGTTGAGCCTGAGCCCGTTTCTCCCCATCCAGATCCATACGGCCTCCAGGCACTGGGACATCACTTCAAGGGCATCGTTGGGGTGGTCCAGGGTGGAGATGTACAGCTGAGTGTCGTCAGCGTACAGATGGTACTTCACCCCGAAACCACGGATGATCTCGCCCAGCGGCTTTACATAAATGTTGAACAAAAGGGGCGAGAGAACCGATCCCTTTGGCACCCCGCATATAAGGGGCCTCGGGGTCGATCTCTGCCCCCCTGTCAACACAGACTGCGACCGGTCAGAGAGAAAGGAGAACCACCGTAAAACGGTGCCTCCCACCCCCAACCCTTCCAGCCGGTGCAGCATGATACCATGGTCGATGGTATTAAAAGCCGCTGAGAGGTCTAACAGGACCAGGACAGAGGAACAACCCCTGTCCCGAGCCCTCCAGAGATCATCAACCAATGCGACCAATGCCGTTTCCGTGCTGTACCCAGGCCTGAAGCCCGACTGGAACGGATCTAGATACGACGCTTCATCCAGGTACTGGGGAAGCTGTCGCGCAACCACACTCTCAACAACCTTCGCAACGAAGCAAAGGTTGGAGACTGGACGATAATTAGCCAATACTGCCGGGTCCAGGGAAGGCTTCTTGAGGAGGGGCCTTACCACCTCCTCTTTCAGGACGGCGGGGAAGACACCCTCACCCAACAAAGCATTTATAATCCCCTGGAGCCAGCCTCGCGTCACCTCCCGGGAAGCCAGCACTAACCAGGAGGGGCACGGGTCCAACAAACATGTGGTCGCGTTCAATCTACCCAGAATCCTGTCCACGTCATCTGGGGTCACAGGATCAAACTCATCCCAGATAACAGTCTCAAGACCTGCCTCCGTCACCCTCGCTGGATCTATCCCGTCAGAGTCCAGACCTGCCTGAATCTGAGTGATTTTGTCATACAGATACTGAACAAAATCCTCGGCTCTTCCCTCCAAGGGGTCCTCCCGCGCTTCCTGGTGGAGCAGGGAGCGGGTCACCCTAAACAGGGCGGCCGGGCGATTATCTGATGACGCAATAAGAGCAGTAAAATGAGTACATTTTGCTGCTTTTATCGCCACTAGGTAACTCCTAATATGAGATCTTACCAATGTTCGGTCAGATTCAGAAAGACTAGCTCTCCAACAGCTCTCTAGGCGTCTTTTCCGGCACTTCATCTCCCTCAGCTCCTCGGTAAACCAAGGAGCCAGGCGAGATCGGCGCCGGGTCAGAGGCCGCAAAGGCACGACTCGGTCCAGGGCTCCAGCAGCCGCCCTATCCCAGGAGGCCACTAGGTCCCCAGACGAGGCGTGAGCCAGAACCTCCGGGATTGGCCCAAGCTCCATCTGGAACCTATCAGGTTCCATCAGGCGCCTGGGGTGGTACCATCTTGAATATTATTGAATATTATTGAATTATTGAATTATTATTGAATATTATTGAATATTATTGAAGGATTGAATATTATGTAACACAACACTGTAATTTGTCTTTCATTTCAACAGCTCAACATAATTTTATCTCCTTATTTTTGCACATCAGGAAAACAGGAAATTTAACTTATATTAAATTTATAACACCAATTTTATAATGCCATATTTTTAGTTTTTAATCAGAATGTATTTTTAATTAGTATAACTATTTAGTATAATGTTTGTACCTTTGAGATTACATCTTGCATTTCATTTCTTGGATAATATGTGCCATCATCATAACGGAATCTATAGAGCATGTGTTCAGGTTTAAACTGATGTTTGTCTGTAACTAACGCAAACATAAAAATATGTCAATGTAAAGAAAATACATGAAAAGAGCTAGAAGTTTCCTAAAATTGGCTGTAATGGATTTGCCCTTTTTCACAATGGGATTAATAGGGTTTCATTAGACTTCATCATATGCTTTTATTTTATTGTTTGCCCTGAATCTGATTAGCAAGAATTTTATGTTGCAAAGAATGCTATACATCACGGGTATCAAACTCGCGACATCACGTTGTCGTCACGTGACATATTGCAACTTTTCCCCCTTCACTAAACCAGGAGTGGACGTGGCCAGCGAATGATGCATCCGGCCCGCAGGCCGTGAGTTTGAGACGTCTTCTATACATCATAGCCTTTGTCAAAGACTCAAATGTCCCATTATTCCCAGCTATCTTTGCATTGGGAAAATTACAATTGTTAAAGATTTAAAATAGTAAACGCATAACTTATGAACCCAAAGCTTTCCTGCAACTACCACATTTATTCCAAAAGTGGTTGCCAAATTTGAATCTTAATATGAATCTTTAATCCCTCTCTCTCATTCTTTAGTAGCCACTGCCAACTGCCTGAACTGAAAATAAATCTTTTTCTCAAGAACAAATCTCACAATGTCCTCATTATCAAGCTTTATTAAAAATAATGTGGGAGTGTTACAAGTATTCCAGCAAGTGAACAATTCTCCCCTTAGTACTAAAATATATTTGTGTATGTCAGGTCAGGAATTTGAGTCTTTTCTCACAATTTATTGGTATAATAATGAGGATGTATATTTTTTTCTCAGATGCAGCTTTGGGATATTTAAGTAACAGCTATTTGAATCCTTATCAGTTCACAATAGGTCTTTTTAAATAAACAAATAAAACTTCAGCATTAGCTTTTGGACTCCAGTTGTCTTTTACTGACTTTTCTTTCTTATAGTTCCACTGACTGCTGGAGGTTCCATTCTGAAAAGTTTTAAAACGTAAACACAACTTAGTATTTAATGAAGGCCTGTCTCTTAACATCTCTTAATATCCCTACCAGAATATGTTTGGAAGAAGCAATGAAAATCAAGGATTTTTTTGGAAAAAATGCCCAGCAATGTTTTTAAGCTGCTAACAGTAGGGTGCAATTTAATGGCTACATAAATATAACACTATATCCCATGTCATGTTACACAATCTCTCTTTCACAGATACCCTCAAACACATAATTAAAATTTTAAAACAACCCAATGCCTGTATAAGGACACACAGCTCTTTTAAGATTTTCTTAAATCTGATAAACAATTAAACTGATAAAAAGAAGGTTTTCAAACAAACTAATTATGCAATAGCAGAAAACAAAACAAGATACAGAAACATCAAGAAAAAAATATTAAATGCAGCATCTGGATATTTTAAACAATTGAGCTACAAAACGGGAAGAAGCAAGTTGTATATTGATCATATTTAGTCTGAACCACCAATTAGTCTTGTTACCAACAATTAATGATCTTAAGTTATTTGAAAATCAAACAAAAATGCTAAAAGTCAGATTCATTGATATTTATGATTGAAAAGTTATAAATTTATAACTTTTGCATCCTTGAATCACTTTGTCGTATAGTTTGACTAACAGAACAAAAATATTAAAGATTTAATTAAGATATGTTAACTTCTGTTTTCTTCAGATGCATATCCTTGTCTGCACTTGGAAAGTAGCCTGGTTTATACTTAAGATGGAAGAACTTCAAGGAATCCCAAAGCTGTTTGCTAGGCATAAAGCAAAAAAACTCAACCAAACAAACAAGAGGAAGACAATTGCAAGTGATTATTGTCTTGCTGCCAAAAAAACCCAGCATGACTTTGAACTCAATAAGAGTTGACTTGAAGAAGGCTTTAATTCTTACTTTCTTCAACTGTTCTGATATGAAAAGCATATATTTGAGTTATTTATTATTAGATAAAGAGTAGAGTCATTTAAAATTAAAAAAAGAAGTGAATTAAAAACACCCACAAGCTTCACAGTGGTTTTGAGTTAACCAATTATTGCAAGTCAATAAAAATAATATTGAATGAATAATATCAATAAAATCTTTATGCTGTTAATGATACTTAAAGTAGAAATAGCAAATCCAGGAAATAATACAGTTCTAATGTAAATCTAATTGTCTCTCACATGCACAGTGATTTTCTGCTTCTGAACAAAAACAGATGGGCCATTCAATTTTATTTTAAGAATTCAGTTCCTGTGGAAACACAGCTGGGTCTACATAATAAGTAAATAAGTAAGTTCCTTTATTTTGGTCAATAACCAGTATAAAATAATAAGACAAAACACAAAAACAGTAAAGTATGGGACAAGCTATAAAAGAGAAAAGAGAAAATATCAGATCCATGTAAACTCTTAAATATCATTTGGATTCAACATGGATATAATATATACCAGGCTAAAACTGAAAACTAAAAGCTAGAATAGTTCCAAAGATAGTGATGATGTTGTCTAGTTGGTAATGAAATGTTCATCAGAAAACAGTCAAACTCAGACCATCAAGGACCTCACTCTTCCAAAGACTTATTCTGTTACTTTTGGCTACAACAAATGTTATTCTCATAAACCATTAAGTACTCTGTATACCTACTGACAAGTAAAAAGTTAAATGTTTGCAAATCATTGTTAGAAAAGGCAACTTATTTACCATGGTGGATAATGCCGTTCTCTAACAAAGCCTGACCAAGATGAACACCTTCTTCAGGTCTGTGAATCTCTCCAATTTCCAATAACCAAGATACAAACTCACTAATTAAGAAAAAAGCAGATAGACAAAAATTATTTTAAAACATCAAAGTTAAATGTAGTAAAAAAGTAAAATTCCTAAAAAAGCAACAGAATACATTTTCCTCATTAATGGTGTAATCCAATCCACGTCTATTCATGAATAAACTGTTCTGAGTACAATGATTCTGAGAGAATCATTTAGATTAAAATCTAAATTTGTGGTTTTAGAATTCATAATTTTTTGTTTCTTTAACAGCTATAATGGAGTAAGGGTCAATAAAATGTTGGTGGCCAGAGCTGCATTTAATATTATTGGAAGAACTGAAGGTTGTATTAGATGAAGTAATAAATCAAAGGTAATGGCACTGGGGCAAGTATTCTATTCCCTCAGCACCCCTTTTTTTCTGAGGTGCATCGGGGGAAATTTGTTTTTTAATTATGATAAGTCGTTTTACAGTTCACATTATAATTTTCATATGTGCCCTGTCTCAAAAGGTAAGGGAACAACTGTGTAAACTTCAGTAAGAAGGTATTAAGAATTAAGTGAGAGTTTATGGTTATGTAAACTTGATGAAGTCTGATCAGACTTCATTAATGTCCATAGGTACAAACTATTGCCAGAACTTAAAGCTTGTTTTGCATTGATAGTTTGGTGAGGCAAATGTCTGGAAGAATCTGACATTCCTTGAAGCAATATTTAATTAATTTCATTATACGATATTTTTATTAATTAAACAAAACAGCACTTATCTTCAGTAAGATACCTGAGACTATCTCCATAAAAAAGGTGAAAAATAGGTTGTGCATTATGTGTGTGTGTATGGTGTGTGTGTATATATATATATATATATATATAAATATATATATATATATATATATGTGTGTGTGTGTGTGTGTGTGTGTGTGTGTGTGTGTGTTTTCTGAGGTTTTTGCGGGTGTTTGTATGTAGGTCTTTGGTTATTCGGGTTTTCTCCCGCGTAAAATTGGAGGTTTCTTGGCAACGTTTCGACGAAGTCTCATTCGTCATCTTCAGGCTGGTGTCTTCGGCTTCGTGCTTCTAGGAGCAATGTGTGTGATCGCAGCTGTTTCTTCCTTTTAACTGCCAGTGGGGGTGTGAACTGATTGGGTGGGAGCTTGGCTGTGTTCTGATTGGATGGAGGTGTGTTCTGACTGATTGGCCAAACCGCCAACCAATATTTTATCTTCTTTTAATACCATATGTAAAATACTACCTTATGTTTTATAAAATGACTTTATATTTGACAAGGCCAAATTTATGCTACTCTGTCTTGTTGATCCATTTAAAAAATGGCTGTAACACATAACACATTCTATTTAATATTCTAAACTATAGGACAGAACTCTATTCACATGAAAGACAGAGAAGCAATTCACCAATTACTTTTTGCATATGTAAAATAACATTTATCGTTTCAACACTGCATTTTTAAAGCTTGGGGGACAGGTAGACAGACAGATTCCATTGTATTTATTTATATCATCATTTCAAAAACATTTGTATACTTGTATAATATCTGCTGGCTTCTTTTCAGGAATATTGTATAGAATAGTCAATACCCAGACTGAGTTAAGCAATTCATTAGTTAGCGTCTGAGTGAGAATATGTGGACTAAAGCAGAAATCCTAAACAGTCTGACCATTTTATTTATCTAATTTGATAAATAATAATTAAAATAATGAGACAAATTTTTAAACTCAAATATTAAACACATGCCTTCCAAGGAAACATTTTGGAAAAGTGGTTAATTTTCTCTTTCGGTCTTTGATCAAATTCCCTTGTTGGCACATCATTTTGTAAAGTTTTTCTCCTTGTTCAGAGATCATCACCCATGTATCTTGTTCCATACCAAGTTTTAACCCTGAAAAACAAATCACAATATAATAATTTTGAAATGTTTCCAAATAATATATTACTATCTATCTATTGTGGGGTGTGGGGGGTGTCCTTCAGTTTTCAATCTTAGTAACATTAAATGTAAAATAATTTGTGATTTACTTTAAAGACTTTTAAAATTAGAATAGTAAACATTTCCAAGAGCAGCTGGACAAGTTCAAACAAATCATTCCAGACATGATTTTCTATAAACAAATACACACACACAGAGAGAGAGAGAGAGATACACAGAGTACTGAAAGATTCAGGTTAAAATTTCTAGTATAGTGTATTCAGTGTTAAAATAATTTCAAGAAACAAGTCTAGGAAAGCTCCTTTTCAAATACACAATAAATGTAAAGATCCCCATTCACAAGGACTTTTATCAGAAAATCATTTCAAAAGCTGAATGGACTAGCCAAATAATTGTCAGGGAAACTAGGGAGCCAATAGTGTCAGATTAACAAACTGGATTATGAAGACAAAGCCTAAACACTAGCATAATACATCCATATAGTACACACACACACACACACACAAACACACACACACACAATCACCTCCTAGTAGCTCATACTAGGCTGAACCTTCCTGAATAAGGTTGGGTTCAATTTACAGTTTTCTAGAAAGCACTGGTTTAGTGCATATTATGGTAAACTATAAGGTTTGTTTGGTTTTGGTTTAGCAAATTACATCAGCATTGCAGTTATTAGGCAAATGAGATCAGTCATGCAGTCATGTGAGGGGTGGCCCAATGTTTTACAACAGCCATAAATGCTTTACAGACCATCCATTTCGAGGCTATTGTGACTGCAGAGGCAGAGAACAGAATATTTTATGTACTATTTTTAAGCATTAAAAATCTTTTTAAGTTTTTATATGTAGCATTTTTTCAAATGTACTCCATCTTTATATTCACGAAATATACAAAGCAGCTAACAGATTGAGCATTAAAATGCAATTAAACATGAATAGAATTGCAAAAATAATTCAGTAATATTCCATTGTGATAGAATACACACAATGCTCAAAATCTATGAAGAAAGAAAGCTAATAATATCTTTTAAGATCATAATCTCACTATTTCAGAAAGTAGCCAGCTAAATTTCCTTTTCACTTACACTTATGTAAAGTTTTTCAATTGCTTTATATTCATGAACACGAATAGAATTATAAAATAAACCAAAGCTCCTTTTTATTCAGGGTGAATGGAATGTTGTTTAAAACTACTTTTAGTGAAGGCATTTGAATTCTGCAAACTGTTTTATCTATGAATCATTTGTTATTCCATACGTAATTAAGTCAGTGCATCCTGATTTGTAAAATATATGTTTACACAGATGTTTTGGAGATGGGATGACTGAGCTACATACATAGATTATCGAAAGAGAATCCCTATATAAATGTTTCAGAAGCTTTCATTTTGAGAACTAATGTGATGAATAACCTGATTCTTGCTCTTATTTTGGTTCCCTCATTGTTGGCTATAATTTTCTACAGTGCCTGAAAACCTACTTTGCTTATCAAATTAAAACAATGTAAAAATCTTCGTGTGGGATCAAAATTACATTCTCCCACCCCAGCTTCAATGCTCTGGATTATTCTGGTACTCTCACCAATTATTGTTCCTTGCTGAATAATGTTACTACAAAATTTGATTCATCTGCACAAACTTTGATTCATCTTTAAAACTCCACAATTATATGTTAGAGAGGAGTAGGAGATGGAAATAGAGAAAGAATGAATTTCAAGTAAGAATTCTTTTTACAAAACTTTGCCAGTTTATATCAACATTAACTGCCCAAAGATGAAGAGTCTGAGGGTTGTTGGTTTTTTGCTTGCAAGTAATGTATAGAAAGAGTAAGTAGTTCCAAGACTAATATAGATATACTTGCTTTGTAAACATTAAGCAATAACCTGTATAGGATTTTTTAAAAATTATTTGGGGGAGAGAACAAAATATGTGTCACAAAAGCCAATGTGTGACTCCTACCGGCATACGATTTATTGAGCTTTTCAACCCCCGATAGGCCAACCATGGATAAATCCAAGAAAAGAAATTTTCAGAAGAAAACAGAACGTTTAATTCAACTACATATGCTAGTTTTGTGGCCGCTCAAGAAATAGTCAGGCACGGGAAGGTTTTTGTGGCTCCCGGTGTTTTCTTTTCTGTGGGAAACGAGACCAAATGGCTCTTTGAGTGTTTAAGGTTGCAGACCCCTGATCTAACTCAACCAGAGAGAAGTCATTGGCTTCATCATTAGTAGAGACACACACATCATATCCCTAGATGTCTAACTCCACTTCTTTTCTATCCTTCTCATCAGAGGAATATCCAGCAGGATCATAACACTTAAGGATCTTATTCACTTACTAGATCTTGCTGGGAAAAGTAGTTGGTGTTGCCAGGAGGTATAGGAACAGAGGTTCCAAGCTATTGCTGTTCTACATCCTTCAGATGAGAAATGTAAGGAAAAGGAATTAACAGAATAACAGAGCTGAAAGGTCTTTTGAGGTCTTCTAGTCCAACTGCCTGCTCAAGCAATTGACCCTATACCATTTTAGACTGTCCAGTCTCTTCTTAAAAGCCTCCACTGATGGAGCACCCACAACTTCTGAAGGCAAGCTATTCCACTGACTAATTGTTTTCACTGTCAGGAAATTTCTCTTGACACTCCAGGTGTGAGAGTGTATAGAAATAAAATTCATGTTCTCACCTTTTCTTCTTTCCCTTTCTTTTAGGATAGCTTCAAGCCATTCATGCTTTTCTTCAGATGTTTTGGCCATACACACAAACCATTTATTCTTTGCTGTGTTGTGTATCTTCCAACCATTGAGAACAATGTGGCCACTGCTGTGATAATCAGCTGAAAAATGATCACAGATCACAGATCAGGAAAATCTGAGATGTACTTCCCATCCAATGGCTACTAAATGCTCTGAACTGTACAAAATGGCTTCTGAACTAAGCATTACAATGTGCTCTTACTTAAAGCAAAACTTCCCCAGATAAATGCTGGCATCTGTGTGCTTCCTTCTATGTTTTATGAAAATTTTGAAATGGTTTAAGAATCGGGAGGAAGTTATAATTCATTTAATTTTTGACTGCCCACTCAAAATTATGAATCCTGCCTAGCCAAACCAAATCAAATTTCTTTCTGTTATCTAAACAGCAATGCTAGGCTTAGGAAAATCCATGCATTTACCAAAAGATTAAAATAAAACAAACAAAAACAAAACATGTCCTAAATAACATTGGAACAGAAATGAGTGTTTCTATTAAAAAATAGAGTCATTCATGCCTTGGACACCTCACAATCTGCCTTCTGCAATGTGTTCTACATGGTGCTGCAATACAAGATGCTGCTTGTTTATAGTATCTGCCAAATCAATTGGATCGGGCAGGTTAGATGAATCCTTGGAATACGCTGCTTCATTACAGTTTCACACAATTAGGACCTAATAAAAATCAGGGGCCATTGTTTATAAATAGGAACATAATTTTCCTATTTGTATAACCTTTGGTCTTCCACTTATGCCAAATTTATTTACATAAAATAACTGCATAAATTATTGAAATTGTTACAGATAGTCCTCGTTTAACAACCACTCATTCAGCAACCATTCAAAGTTATCATAGCACTGAACAGCACTGAAAAAGGAGACTTAAGACTTGTAGTTGAGACTGTCATAATGTCTCTGTTGCTTGGCAACCTGATTTAACTTACAACAGTCTCAGCATCCCAGTATCATGTGATTGCCATTGGGTTACCTTTAATGCCTTCAACAAGCAAAGTCAATGGGGAAGCCAGCAGGAGGTCGCAAATAGCGATGATGTGATGTTGCACTTCACAGCTCTGCAGCATTTGCTGAACCATGGCAACTGGAACTGGTGCAATCTTTGTTGTACATTGGTGCAGTCATGTGACATCACACTTTACAACCGCATCACTTAGTGACAGAGTTGCTAGTCTCAATTACCATCTTTAAGCGAGGATTACTTGTATTATTATATGAGACAGCATCCAATAGATAACAATAGTTAAGAAAGTGATGTATATTCATATACCTGTGCCATCATCAACATTCTCAACTTCCATCAACTCTGTATTTATTCTGCCTCGGAAAAGGTATCGATGACTTTCTGAAGATGCTTTGCTGTTTTTCAGTCGTCTAATTAAAGAAAAGTATTGTACAAATATTAAAAGTACTAGCTGCACTTCAGGTCACTTCAGGTTGTTTATTAGTATTAGCAATTATTTATACACCAAAAAATGAGTACTATCCAGACCTCATTTTATTTAACGCTGTTGCAGATAATTTTATAATTTAGTAATAATTATAAATAAATCAATATCATTTTAATAAGAAATTTTGGTTGCAATGCAAAAAAAGCATGCTTTGTAGCCTTAAACTTTTATTCTAAAATAATTGTTGTTTTGCATTCGATGAAACCTTGTACTTCTAGAATTGTCATTATCTGAGTATTATAGTAGTTAAAATATTCTAATATATTTTTAAACATTTAAATTCAGATAATTTATATATGTTCAGTCTTAAAAACATAAATCAATAATTGTGTCTCACCTATGCTTTCTTTTGCAATAGACCAAAAGATTGTCAAAAAGAAAGAACACTCGTTCTTGTATATTTCCTGCTGAGATTTTCAACAAAACACCACACATCAGCATTTCTGTGCAAGTGTCAGTGATGTTAGACCCCTAGCAAAGAAACATGAAAATAACAGTTATGTGGACCCAAAATTTAACAGACAAACCGAAGAAATACTCAGTTCTCTACAAACATAATGCATTTAGCTAAAACATCAAAGTGGATTTAGTATTTAGAAAGCTATCTTAATCACGAATTCTTATTCACTTTATCTACCTATCTTGATTTAAAAATGAGATGGACCAGTTGCTTTCGTGGTGTGGAGACAATAACTTGGTCCTTAACACCAATAAGACCAAGGAGCTCGGACTATAGAAGGAATAGATCAGACATCCAGCCCTTGCTTATCAATGGAGACCGAGTGAAGCAAGTGGCCAGTTTTAAGTTTTTGGGTGTTATCTTAAAAGAGGACCTGACCTGGGGTACTCACATTGCAGCACTGATCATAAGGGCCCAGCAGAATTATACTACCTGAGACTTCTTAGGAAACAACAACTGAATGGAAAACTGATGATGTCCTTCTACCGCTGCACCATAGAGAGTTAATTACTGCATCTGTGTATGGTTTGCCAATTGCACAGTAGCAGATAGGATAGCACTCCAGAAGGTTAATGTCATTACCCAAAGGATCGCTGGTTGCCGTATCCCTTCTTTGGAAGAGCTTTATAGCTCCCGCTGCCTTAAGTAAGTTCAGAACATTCTTAAAGATCCATCTCGTCCTGGGCACTCTTTTTTTGAACTTTTACCATCTGCCAGACAGTACAAGATAATAAAAACAAGGACAACTAGGCTGAAAAAGAGCTTCTATCCCAGTAACTATATTGAATTCTACTGTATCGTGCAATACTAATGCAATATCGGGTTTTCAATTCAATTGTATAGAATGTGAAGGATGTATGTTTGTGTTTTATTTTTATAGTTATAATGTACACTGAAGATACCATTTAATTTCATTGTACGAGGTGCAAAGACAATAAAGTAAACTAAACTAAACTAAAAACTGGTTTATTATGCAAACTAATGTTGCATTATCTGGAAATACCGTCTTAATAAAAAGATCCTTTTAAAACCAGAAAACTAAATTTTTCAGAGGATCCCTTTAAACTCCTCTCATAAAGAAATTTTAAATCACTTATTCCCAATCAGAGAGAACAAAGAAATGAATTCAATGTCACTGGAGGAAGAAGAGTTTTCCTTGTTACCATTAGGGTAACAGGTACCTTTTCATTCCAATTGCTCCTGATATTTTTATATACCAATAGGAATTTTTGTACCCAAAGCATGTGTTCAATCGCTGCCCTACCAAAAAATCTGGAAACTGTCTTAAGATGGGTTTTAGCTTTGTTCTTGGAGACATCGTTTGAAGAGATGGTTTCAAAGAACTGTGTATGCTTTGGAACTGAAACCATAATAATTTGGATATAGGAAAATGTTGACTGCACATCTAAATAATTTGATTAAATAAACATTCTCGAAATCGCTGAAACTTGCTTTAAAATAAAAAGGGTTAAGCAAAATATTCACTGTATGTGCTTAGATCAGAATGAAGAAATAGGTTCATTCTGAAGAAAGTAGAATTTTGCTGATTTAAGGATTATGACATTCTAAAAATAATGACTAACATTTTTCATTGATGTAATTGCAAATATATTTTTAATAGGCTCTCTAGAGAAAAGGTTTGCTGCAGGCAGTATGTTTCTTAGTGCTTTCTTGGAGGCTTATTTAAACATGTTAGCTATTTCATACTGCTTTGTTGCAGCACAAAATACTGTAGTATCATATACGACTTATAGGATGCTATGAATGAAATCATTAGCATAACTAATCAAATTTGGCTTTTCTGTACTCATATCACTGCATACATACTTATTCACATTATATCTAATGTGATATAATGCCTATCACCTAATAGTTTATCTTTATATCCCAGCTGCCAAATAATGGTTTAGTGATTCTGCCAAATCAAAATTAGAGAAATAATTTCATCCTGATTCTGCCCAAGTTCCTTGTGTTAATATAACAAGTATCAATTTGCTTTGCTATTTGAGATCCCTTAAGTAGAAATGCAATTAAGTATGGTTTATCATTAACTTATGAAGCATAAGCAATCAATAAAATGCCTGCAAGGATAAAAGTAAGAGCATCATGTGTTATTATTTATAGAAAAAAGATTCAGTCTTCCGTACAATTTTTCTCATTTAAGTGTTCTGGCCCTCAGTCCTCTTAGAAATGTATCAGTTATATGCAGGGGTGAAATGTAAAATTTGTTACTACCGGTTCTGTGGGCATGGCTTGGTGGTGGTGGGG
Organism: Pituophis catenifer annectens; assembly: GCF_029215685.1. Taxonomy (NCBI): domain Eukaryota; kingdom Metazoa; phylum Chordata; class Lepidosauria; order Squamata; family Colubridae; genus Pituophis; species Pituophis catenifer. Next base: position 37,493,295 of record NW_027256883.1, read on the forward strand.
GGTAATATGACTGGGTGGGCATGGCCAACTTTTTTTTTTTTTTAACTTTTCAAAGCATTTTTTCTAATGCTTTGAAAAGCCTCTGCCGATCAGGCAACTCAGCTGGGATCATCAGAGACTTTTCAAAGCATTTTTTTTACCCCCTCTTCGGCCAAGAGGTTGCAGAAAAAAATGCTTTGAAAAGCCTCTGACAATTCCAGCTGAGCCGCGCAATCATCAGAGGCTTTTTTTTTTTTACTTTTAAAAGCATTTTTTCATTGGAAGAGGTTGTAGAAAAAATGCTTTTAAAAGTTAAAAAAAAAAGCCTCTGATGATCGTGCGACTCAGCTGGGCATGGTGGACGGGGGGGTGCAGGCATTTTTGCTACCGGTTCTCCGAACCACCCGCTGCCATTGCCAAGTTAAGGGGGGGTTGTGGAGTTCCTCAGAGGAGCACCACCCTCTCCCCACTCCTCTTTAACATCTGCTTAGAACCATGGGTGAAATCATCCGCTGGCATGAAGAAAGCTATCAGCTTGCATTAATTCAAAATATCCTATTTTTTTCTGTCATGAAGTCAAAACAAAAAAGCAAGTTATTTTAACAATTATGATTCTACAATAAAAATACCCACTCAATACAACTGCATTTGGAGAGTGTACCATTAAAGAAGAAAAAAATAAATTTTAAAATGTATTTTTCAAGTTGTCTGCTTTTCTACAATTGTCTAATTATAATCATTAACCAAGCTCAATTTATGACACTTTTGCATTGGAATTCAAGTCATGCTTTGATCTTCCATCAGATGCTAAAAATAGCTTTTTCCTAAATAAGCAACACGCTAAACATTTTCTTCTGACAGAAAATCTCTAACAAGTATATTTTTCTGTTCTTAAGCCTTATAGCAAACCAGATGTTCTGTTAATTAAAGCTGCTGTTTTAGTATAGAAAGGTTTATTAAAGAAATGCCTCATAAATGTGGTAGATTTTTTTAAATGAGATCATTATCTCTCATTAGAAGAATGTTGACTCTTAAACATTTAGCAACTAAATTGTAACTAAAATATACTTTGCTTAAGAAGGTATTTATGAAGGTGTAATGTAACAGGCCTTCACTAGTAATTCATAATTATCTGGTAATAAGTTTTCAGTATAGAACAGTATTATCATATATATTTATCTAGCTATCTGTAATAATGATTGACTTTAACTAGTACCAGCTATTTGGAGTCACAATGGACATTCCAGAAACCTCATTACAAGTAATCCTCATTTAGCGACCACCTTCTACAAGTGTTTGCAGTTATGACGATGCTGCAAAAAGTAATTTTTTGGCCATTCCTTGCATTTATGACTTCTGCAGGTCTGTAAAGTAAAGGAAGGCTGAAGTAAGATCATAAGCACAGTTGTCATTTTACTTAGCAACCATTTAATTAATTGCCAATTCCAATTCCTAAACAATTATATTATATTTTAAAAAGAAAAATTTAAGATGCCAAGGATTGAACCAGGAACTTTGATATGCAAAGCAATTCTTTAGCTTCTAAGCTATTGACCCATTATCTTATGAAAACTCTGATGATGTACTGAATGTTGTTCCACACAAAACCTATTCTAAGCTACTGATATCATTATCAGTGGTCAATATGTCATTTTATTTCCATCTATTTGATTAATTGGGAAATCTGCATTCAAAATGATGTGACAGATCATAGTCTTATAATGATATTTTAACTATTTATCACTAATATACAGTATTAAATTGATTACATGTTTTTATTGCCTACTGGTTTTGTTTCTAATTGTTGTGTACTCAATATAGAATAATAAGTGAAATGAGAAAAAAGGAGGAGAAAACAGCACATGAATTGTATTCATTTTGGTGGAAAACAGAGTAACTGTTCATTCATTCACAGACCCAGCTAAAGAGAAGCCAAGCTGATGGTGACTGAGTTCATATATCATACAAAGGCATAGTTTGCTGAAGTGCAATTTCATTATAAAATCAGTATTGACTGGGTTTGGGTTAATACTAAGCTAAAATCTAATAAACATTGTTTAGCAGCATATGAGAAAAAGCTCTATAGTTTCATTCTCTGGCCAATACAGATTATTTCTTTTCTGCTTTCATTAAACTTCTATTTGATCAGGTACTGTGATTCGCTTCATCTATTATACTCTTCTGCTGAATCTTCTTTTATATTCTCATCCAAAAATATTCAGACCTATTTTGTATCTTCTTTGAAGTAATTTCTTCTAGATCAGTTATTTTTATCTCCAGTCTTTTGAATTTACTTCATACTTCTGTCATAGTACAGAAACCAATGCAATGATTACATCAGGAACTTACTTACCATAAAGTTTTTTGCTTTTCTTCTTGGAAAGTCATGTGCTTCCATTTTAGCCATTTTTTTAAAACTTTGCACCATTCTTGTTTCTACTACCACAGTGAAAACTGTGAAAACTGAACTGAAAAAAGGTTCCCCCCAAAAACCTAATTCAAAAATTCCTAACTAATATAAGGATTTTTAGGAATCATGTCCTATAAGCAATCATTTTGAGAAGAGGCAAGAAAGAAACAATTTTTCCTCAATATATGCTTCTCTATTCTGAAAGGAAATTATTTGAAAAGGAAATTCACATTATTTAAAATTCCTGCCCTCCGCTCAATAGAAAATATAGTTTGTAAGGGAAACCTGTGGCTGTCATTTTTCCATTTTCCACTTGCTCAGTCTTGAAATTTCTACCAATAGAGGAGAATATTTCTAGTTCAGCATTCTGGCACTCTGCAACAGTTGAAGTTTCTGAATTCTCTTCAAAGGCAGGCCCATATAATTGTAATAGTCCAAAGATGAGATAAAAAGGGACTGCTGATCCAGGAAAGGCCGCAACTGGCATACACCTCAATCTTTCATTCCTATCAACACTGATTGGGACCGGCCTTGGAGAAAAGAGCCGAACCAGCACAAAATTGTGCTTCCCAGTCCAGACCTCATAGAATACCATTGTTGATGGTATCAAAGGCTGCTGAGAGCTCAAGGGGAACAAGGATGGTTGCACTACTCTTATTCTGCTCTCACCAGAGATCATCACAAGTGTGATTGAGGCTGTAACTGGACTGAAGCCTGACTGAAAGGGGTCCATATAATCCAGTTCATTCAGGAGTCTCTGAAGTTGCCAAGCAATCACTTTTCTACTACCTTCTCTAAAAAGGGAAGAGAAACTGGATAAAAATTGTTCAGACTGGTGATGGTTTTTTGAGGAGGCAAACTAGTTACTCCTTAAAAGGCCCTCCAAAAATCCCCTCCAGCAGTAAAGAATTGATCGCCACCTGAGCCCACCTGCTAGTCAACCTAGCAAGAGGGACAAAGATCTACTTGGCAGGTAGTTGCACTGACAGGACTGAGGACCTGTCCACTTCCTCAAGTCCAGCAGGATCAAATGTTTCCTTTTGAGCTTTTTCATTGTCTCTTTTGAATGATGTGTAAAGGTTGTTTATATGTAGATTTAATCATACTTTCAACTAAATAACTGTGAATGTATAAACCAAGCTAAGTCCAAAAATGCTAGGAAATTTCTGGAGCTTGGCACCAAAAACTCTTCATTTGAAATTTCTGTTATTAATAAACCAGATGTGGATTGATCAGGTGTCACAAAGATAACAATCTACTAAATAAAACAAAGAACAATTATGTATTCTAATTGTGTATGATAATGTCCTGTGCAGAATATAAGAATAATTGTACAGAGTTCTTGTTTCTTCCACATTTGCTAATATAATACATTTACCTCCCATCCTTCAATGTGAGACTGCCATTCCTCTAAAACCTCTAATTTTTCCATCTGTCTCTTGGCTTCATTTATGTTGGAACAAACAGCTTTCATTGTTTGGAGAGCTTCCATTAAGATAGAATAGTCTCTGTGCTTTTTGGGAGTACGCTTTAACAATTCCTATTTTTAAAAAAGAATAATAAAATCAATTCTTATACTCTTCTCAAAATGGAAGTCAATTATTAAAATTTCACTTTCATGATAAAACTATAAAACCATGCCTATTCATTTGGAAATAAATTCTGTTAAATTTATATCCTTTTTTCCCCAAAATAAGACATCCCCTGATAATAACGTTCTGCGGTGGTTCTCTTCCTATCTCTCCGACCGGTCGCAATCTGTGTTGACAGGGGGGCAGCGGTCGACCCCAAGGCGCCTTGTTTGTGGGGTGCCGCAAGGGTCGGTCCTCTCGCCCCTCCTGTTCAACATTTATGTGAAGCCGCTGGGTGAGATCATCCATGGTTTTGGGGTGGAGTTCCATCAGTATGCTGATGATACTCAGCTGTACATCTCCACCCCAGACCATCCCAATGATGCCTTGGAAGTGATGTCCCAGTGCCTGGAGGCCGTGCGGGTCTGGATGGGGAGAAACAGGCTTCGACTCAACCCTTCCAAGACCGAGTGGCTGTGGCTGCCGGCGTCCCGGTATAGCCAGCTGACGCCATCGCTGGTTATTGGGGGCGAATCATTAGCCCCCACGGAGAGGGCCCGCAACTTGGGTGTCCTCCTGGATGTGCGGCTGTCTTTAGAAGGGCATATGACAGCCGTGGCCAGGGGGGCTTTTTGTCAGGTTCACCTGATACGCCAGTTGCGCCCCTTTCTGGACCGGGACTCCCTACGCACGGTCACTCAAGCACTCGTCACTTCTCGTCTGGACTATTGTAACGCTCTCTACATGGGGCTCCCCTTGGGGTGCACCCGGAGGCTCCAACTGGTGCAGAATGCGGCTGCGCGGGGGATTATGGGAGCGACGGGGCGCTCCCATGTGACTCCTCTCCTGCGCAAGCTGCATTGGCTTCCGGTGGACTTCCGGGTGCGCTTCAAGGTGTTGGTGATCACCTTTAAAGCGCTCCATGGCTTAGGGCCAGGGTACTTACGGGATCGCCTTCTGCCACCAATAGCCTCCCACTGGCCAGTTCGCTCCCACAGAGAGGGCCTCCTCAGGGTGCCGTCGGCCAGACAATGCCGGCTGACGACCCCCAGGAGGAGAGCCTTCTCTGTGGTGGCACCTACCCTATGGAACAATCTACCCCCAGAGATACGAGTGATCTCCGACCTCCGGATTTTTCGTCGGGCCCTAAAAACTTATTTTTTTCAGCTAGCCAGTCTGTCCTGATTTTAGGGTTAGTTTTAAAAATTTTAATATTTATTTTAATTGACAAGTTTTAAATTATGGGCCAAATTTATAAATTATTTTAACTTTATTTTTAACTGTGATGTTTGTATAGATGTTTTTTATCTGGCTGTTCACCGCCCTGAGTCCGAAAGGAGAAGGGCGGTATAGAAATTCGAATAAATAAATAAATAAATAAATAAATAAATAAATAAATAAATAAATAAATAAATAAGTCTAATCGGGCTTTTGAGCGCATGGCAATAAGGCCAAGCGCTTATTTCAGGGTTCAAAAACATATAAGACAGGGTCTTATTTTCAGGGAAACATGGGTAGGCACTTTAAGATAGTGATATCAAACAAATCATGAGTTAGCATTAGCAATATTATCCATTTTCATTAAATGCATAGTTTCCAATTCCAGTCTTTAAGATGCTGGATCATATTTGAATCCTGTTTCATTTGGATTCATATTTTCACTATTTTTATAACAGCTATAATCAAATACCAAAATATTCAGTTCTAATATTTTATATCATCAGAAGCCATGCAATGAGGAGGGGCATTTATGCCTACATACGATTTATGTTATTACTGCATCTGCAAATAGTCAACCAGGAACTTTATTCAAAATTATTCAGTTGTAAAAATGGAGGAGATCTGAAGCGGACTACTATATAGAAGTACAATGACTCCAGAAATGGTCCATCCATACTTGCGGACAGAATTCCATTTTTCCATTCTATTCCATTTCATAGTTCTGGACAGGATTCCATTTATAAACACTTCTCAGAGTTACTTGTTTAGTGAAATGGATGAAATGGACAGCTATATAAATTAGTCAAACAAACAAATACATTGTACTTCCCCATATGGAACTGCCTCTTTTCCTAGACTCACAGCTCCTACTTTAGCAGCAGATGTAGTTAGTGACAAAGAAAACCTTTGTATATTACTTCTTGTGCATCACCGTGACTCATTCTAGACCTGGAAGCATTATACAGCAACACTCATCTCCATGTCACCTCACAATTGGATAATTGTAGGCACTATTATACATGAAAGGAGTTAAGTAGAAGTGTGGTTCCCTTAAACAAGTCCCAAAACAGTGTCCAGCTATTTTTCTAGTCGAAAAAAGAAAACTTATAGGCACAAAGAAGTTTCTTCCTAGCAATGGCCAAGTTCTTTCCCCCAAAAATCTCTGTCCAGGTATCTTTATTTCATAGGAAGGATCTCAATAGTGTTGGCATACTAGGTTCCATCATTTGTTTCTCTGCATAATGGGTATGATTATACCCTTCAGAAAACAATAATCTCATTTGTTTGTGCAAACAGATTTTAATTTCCAAATGACAAACAAAATTCAGAAAATAAAACAATTTCCACGTAAAATATAATATATTCAGAAGAAGAACATATTTTCACACTTCTTCAAACAAAAATATATACCTTCAAAAGAAGAGGATACTTGCATATTCTCTGGATTGGTGTTACCAAGTAACCTTCTAAAGGTACTTCTGTACTCTTTCGTCCTCCTAACAGCATGCAGTTCTAAGAAAGGAATTAAATCATATGTATTTGTCTGTTTTAGCTATATACATCACTTAAAAATAATTTGTGAAGCAAAAATATAATTGAGATTTGGTAGGTTTTTGCCTGGCATACTTCCTGAGTATCTTTCACAGACACAGATAAAATGAAATAGAGCAGACCTTACATAGTACTGGGGGAAATATAATTTATACTTGATAATATGATGTAACCAGTATTTGTTTATAATAAAACAGTGAAATTTTAATTAACTGCAGAGCAAAACTTTGTATCATTTTATATATATATGTATGTATGTATGTATGTATGTATGTATGTATGTATGGTATGTATGTATGTATATATATATATATTATGGTAAAGTTCTGACTTAATCATCCTTTGCTTTTAAAGCCAAAGGTAAACTGCTGTTCAGCACTGATACAAAGTCAAAATTATCAACTCAAATTCAGAACAATGGACAATGCATCTCTTAGCACATAATGAATTTATAGGATTCACAATTATAGGATCAGGTAATTATATGCCATTTTATTGGTTTAAGCCAGGGTGTCAAACTCAAGGCCCGGGGGCCAGATCCGGCCCAGGGCGTGCTTAGAACCAGCCTGTAGAGCCACCCTGGAAAGAGAGAAGAATCGGCCCGTGGTGTCTCTGCCAGTGAAAAGGGCTCCCAATCTCCATTTTCGGCTGGGATAGCCTCCTGCAAACCTCTGCCAGTGAAAACAGAGCTCTGTTTTCATTGGCAGAGGGTTGCAGGAGGCCGTCTCAGCCGAAAATGGAGATTGGGAGCCCATTTTCACTGGCAGAGCACTCGGGCCACCATAGGCATCCCTGACACAAGCAATGTCAAGCTGGTGATGCCCACCCTGGCCATGCCCACTCTGGCCCCCTGAGGTCAAACACAACCCTGATGCGGCCCTCAATGAAATTGAATTTGACACCCCTGGTCTAAGCCATTTTATTCATAGCTATTAGCCACATTGGCAATATGTAACATCCTCATTAAGCTTTAGTGCAATACCTGTTGTGGGGTAGAAATAGGAAAAGAATGTACTGAGCAGAGGACAAAGTTGCACTACCTGAAAACAACACTTCATTTCTGTTCACCATGCTAACTAGGATTAATTTAAAAGTTAATAACATTTGAGTAGCTGTAAATTCTCGGAAGCAGGGTGATGAATAGAGTGGGCACTTATTCTTATCCAGCAGAACTCTCTTTATTTATTTAGCTTTCAAAAGCTTACATATTACTTGGAAATGTATGTGTGCACACACACACACACACATCTGCACACCTTTGAATCATTGCTGACTCCTGGAAACTGCCTGGATTAGTATCTGAAATTTTCTTGGCAACACTTCTTAAGTGATTTGCCTTTCCATCCTTCCTAGGGCTGAGAAAAGTGATTGGCTCAAGGTCACAAGTGGGCTTTATGCCTAAAGTGGGACTAGAACTCACAGACTCCTGGTTTCTAGCCCAATGCATTAACCAAACTGGCTTTCCTTAGAGGTGAATTGCAATCAAATTACTGCACAAGCCAGAAGATAGAGATATAGAATAGAAAAAAAATATTTATTTACCAGTAAAAATGTCCGTACTGTTTTTATTTTATTAAGTTCAAGCAGAAGCTTTTGTGCTTTTTCATGATTGCTGCAGTAATCGTCATAGATACGAAATCTGTCTCTCTGAATAAAAAGTTTTTAGATTAGTTATTTTGGTCATATTTTAACAGATATTTTTAAAGGAATAATGTAAATAAAAATATAAACAAATACAGTGTCTGTGACCTAATATAAAATACAATTGGTTTACAACAAATATTTACATGTTGACAAATCAATTTATAAAAAATCAATACAAATCAATTTATTATTTTTTTTATTTTAGTTTTATAATTAGGTTCAAGGAAGTGTTTGTATCTTCTCATGGTTAAGATCAGGCTCCCATATGGTACCTATAGCACAATGAATATCTAGTGTAATTTTACAAAACTGTGCATTTTAAAGTCAGTGAAATTACTGCTGTTCACCTACATATCCAATATGTTCTAGTGTAAAAAAAATGTTATCTGTGTATTACTGGAGGAGAAAGTTATTCAAGACAAATGTAAAAAAAGTGATTATTGTTCAAATATGTTAGGCCTGATTCATGAAAATCATGATGACGCCTACACTTTCTACTGAATAGGCTGCAAATTCAGCTTCCAAGCGTCCTTAAAAGATCTCATAAATTATGCAATCAAGATCATTTTGTCCTCTAAGTGGAGTATACATGAACTACCATGCCAGCAATTATTTTTTTTAAAAAAGGCAGTACTGGAGAAAAGAATATAATCAATTACATAAAGCTTATATTACTGGATTTGACATACAAAGTGGAGAAAGCAGGATCCCACTTCTTGTTGCGAATTAGGTTCAGGATGCAGACATTCTTCAATCCTAGATAGGAAGTTCTTGTGAACTTCTAGAATATCTTCAATATTTGAGAACAATGTCTGTAAGTAAGAAACCAAGAGTATAAATAAATCAATTTGAGAAACAATGAAAAGGAAGTGAAAACAAATAAATACTAACCTTAACCGTTTCCTCTGTTACATTTTTATCAATCTTAGTAATAGCCCACTGCATTATTCTTTGAAGGAATGCCTGGATAGAAGGAAAAAGAAAAATAAAGAAATTAGACATTAAAATGTCAGACATGTAGCCCAGAACAGCTAAATAAATAAATATGACATGAGGGTCAGCATCTTTTTGCAATGATACACACACGCACACACAAAATTAGCAAAGATCTCAGACTCACCAAATTATGAGCTCTCAAATTATTAAGACATCTTATGGAATGATGTAAGATTTTGTGATTTCATAAAATTTCAGAATACTTACTGTAGGTCAGATAAATATCATTCTGTTCACCTCTGGTCTATGAAATCATTGAATGTAGATGATACTTTATCATAGTTAAAAGAAGAAATACATAATACATCCTGAAGCCAAAAAAAAGTTATCTGCAAATATCTAAAGTTATTCCAGCAGCTCAGGATGGCATTCACTTGTCACAAATTCAGTTCAAAAACCTCCAATTCAATGCACAGCTGCTGAGTTTTTATTTGCTAATATATTAAGCACAACATGGAAAAAAATGTAACAAGAGACCGCAAATAATATATATTCTTGGGGAAAGCCAACTGATGTTGACACAATAGATATATTTTCAACTGAGAAAATATACTCAGAGGGAACTTATATATCTTAAGAATTGTCTGTATTTGGATGTTTTTTACGTATAAAGATGAAAAGATTTTTAGAGGTCTGGATGATAAAACATATAAAGGACAGTTGCTGGAATGTCTAGTTTAATGAAAAGAAGGACTAGGGGTGACATGATAGCAGTGTTCCAATATCTAAGGGGTTGCCACAAAGAAGAGGGAGTCAACTTATTCTCTACAGCACATGAAGGCAGGACAAGAAGCAATGGATGGAAACTAATCAAGAAGAGAAGCAACCTAGAACCAAGGAGACAGTTAGAACAATCAATCAGTGGAACAACTTGCCTCCAGAAGTTATGGAAATTTTTAAGAAGAGATTGGACAACCGTTTGTCTGAAATGCCTGAACAGGGGGTTGGACTAGTAGACCTCCAAGGTCCCTTCCAACTTCTGTTATTCTGTTCTGTTAGTCTTTATACCCAAAGACCATTGTACATTATGTTACTGAACAGTACATTATATAACGCAGCATAGCTCAGTCCTCAGCTAGAGATTTCGACAATAACTATATAGCTTTGTTTTGTTTATATAAAGCCAAGAATAGCATCCAGCTATTTCTTTTACTCTTTTTTTTATATGCATTGAGATACTGTTTTGTGAGATGATCATTTTGCAGACCAGAGTAAAATTTATCCAACCATATAAAGAATGCTGTAAAATCTAATACATTTGACAGGTATTAACTACAAACAGCACAATATTTGTTCTTTCCCTGTTATTTTTGTGGTGTACACAAAAAGCAAGCAAATATAGTTTTATGATTTTTTTTAAAAAAAGAATAGAGTTAATACTTTAACAGAAGAAGGTGGAGATTTCTTTTGTTTCTACAATATACAACAAACTTAAATATCCACAAACCATCTGGACTTATGTATTGTTTTTGAAAAGCTAAGCTTCTTTCTAGAGAACGACTTGAGTATACAACACACGATTTTTGACAATTAAATGTATCTCCAATCACCAACAATCAAAAAGAGTAAGAAAGAGTAAGAAAGCCACATATAGAGTCCTAGCAAGAGAGACAAAATTTGAAGGAATATTTAATCTGACCAAAAATATATTACTACAGTAGGAAACTCCAGATCTATTTTTTTGAAGCCTAACTCCAAAAAACTTACTATAGATTCTTCCCTCACAAAAACTATTTTTAGACATTGAATTATCTGAGAATATACCTCCTGTGTTTCTTACATTACATCTAGTGTAGTATTAATGGATAAGTTGGCAAAACAGTTAGGAAAAAGGTGTATTTCTCCAATTATTTTTTGGCAATCATAAATAGCAAATAGCAATAGCCTTGTCTACTAAAACATTTCCTTAGATATACAGGATCATTTCCTTAGATATAAATACCATCAGATTATTTTTCATAGAGTCAGCATTGTCTAGTCTGTCTTCAGAAGTTGTCATTCCAATTTGCTAAGACTAGAGATTTTTGCACTTACATCAGCACGAATACATCCAATTAGCACAAGCATGTATAGATGTGCACTCAGCTTTTAACTACAGTGAAACAACTCTTGGGAATTATCAAAAGTAATTTGGACAGAAAGATGGTCAACATTTAAATTTTATAAATGAATAAATAAAAGCTTTGCTTGTGACTACAAGCAATGATAGATAGAAGCAATTAGTCCCTGCTTTTTCAATCAATCAATTTTTCATCAGCAACAATCAACATTTTTTTCTTCAAATGTTTAAAATTATTGCTAACTTTATTGATATATTCCATTTCCCAAACTTCATTCAAAGGTGTTTTTTTTTTATTTCTATTAAATAAATGTTGACTTTAGAATCTATCAATGTAACTATAATAAATTTCTGCAGTATCGACTTCTCAGTAATCAGTAATTAGATTAACTTCAAAGATCATTAGGTTTTAGCAAAACGATTGCTTATATTTTCTCCTTGAATTCTTCAACAATTTAAATCACCACTGGGAAACAAATCCAGCACTCTAATATTCATCTAAAAATTCTGAAAATGCTATTTTTTTGACCAATTTCTAAAATTATAATACTTATAATACTGATAATGTAAATTTTAAACTGTATTAATAAAATCAGGTTAATATAACCTGATTTTTAAAAGGGGGGGCAGGAAAGAGCCTGGAATATCATATCATAAACAATACATTAAATGCTCAAAAGACCTTTCTTGATCATTATTAAAAAAAATCTAATTGAACAATTTTTGGCAAGCATATACTAGCAAACTAAGCAAGTTCTTTGCCTACATGTGGCAAGAATAACTGGCTAGAAATAGACTGAACATAAAACTGAGTGACCAGAGAAAAGACATATTCATCTCTTGCAATTAACCTACAGGTACTGACTCTTGCAGCTACTCATTATTATGTAAAACAGAAGGTCTGCTATATTCAACATGTAAATAACTTATACTGAATAGCTAATATATATATGGGGAAATGAAAGTGGCCTATCCTTAGAAAAACATCTACACTTTTGGAATCCTTGAAAAAGGGTCACCTATCTAAAATGCATTGAATAACTTTAATTATGTCAAGGCCTTTTTTGAAGACAATTCAAGGAAAAAAATCCTTTGTATCACTGTCCAACAGGCTTGGAGGAAAAGTAGATTTTTTTCTCCACACAAATTTAGAAGAAATAGCAGGATTTCCTCCTTCATTGTATATACAAATGGGACTCCCCCTATCACTCAACCTTTATACCACTAGTATGTATGTAGCCCAGTTCTTCTTGTACATCTATTTATTCAAAAATAAATATGACCAAAACTCTTTATTTTGCTAATTTATGCTTATTGAACTATAATTGAACCTTGAAATATTTCAGATCACTTTCTATTTAGTATAACTCTTGGCTTCTTCCATTTTATTCCAGTTTTATTTTTTTATTAGTAGGTTGTTTATTCCCATCCAATTTTAGTGCCATTATGATCTACTCACAAGACCTAAAAATCTGAACTTGTTTGAATGTAACAGTATACTATTGCTTCAGGGTGAATAAAAATCGATGATGTTTTTAATTTAAATCGGATTTTTTTTTATTTCTATCAAATTTATTATAATAAAATGCTTTTGGAGTAAAAATCTAAATATAGTTTTCTATTTAAGATACATTAATAATTTAGTTTAGTCAGCATGAAATCAAGCTTAGTTATGTAGTATGAGACTGTATATTCTGCAATATTTACATTTTTGGTAAACTCATTCAATGAATCCAAGCTCTGCAAACTGAATAGGAAAGCTTCATTTTGTTTGCAAGTAATAATAATAAAGATTCTAACTACAAGCAAGAAGGAGTCCTTACATTTAAAGGGCACCTGTCATTTCAGATCCATCATGGCAGCGCCTGTTAGCAGGCATCCAGTCACCTGCTGCCCGCCACGTCCCTCACCTTGTTGTGTCACTGCCGCATCACCAGCTATCCCATTAAAATGAATGGGACTGTCTGAGTCAACAGCAGGTCAGAGAAGGAGCCGCTGTGGGACAGAGATGACAGTTACTCTTTAAAAATTATGATTTAAATCAAGTTGATTTAAATCAAGCCTTTTTACTAGTGATTTAAATCATGATTTAAATTGGGATTTAAATCAAGTCGATTTAACTCAAAGGGAAGACAAGGAAGGTTCATATATTTCAAACAATCAAAAACTTTTCTTAAATTTAGAGAATTTGAGGGCTACTAGAATTTAGGACCATAAAGCAAAATTAGATGGCAACAAATTGAGAGTTCTGTTTCTCTTTCCTGACGTCTAGTAATTATTTGAAGTTCTGTAACCCGGATCTGGTAACTCTGCTGAAATTTTCATTTCAACATTTGGGATTTTTTTCAGGACCTCCCTGAATTTTTATGTGAACTTCTCACATTTTCCTCAGAAATCACCTTTCTAGTGTCTTGGTCAGCCTGGATTTGTGATACATAATTTTAACTTTAATGTATTATAAGCTAATGCTGAAGTTGAAGTTGTTTAGTCATAATTAAATTTAATTGGTTGCTATAATTTAGACATAGTAAACCAGCAAACAATATCTTCACTGATTCATTGGCTAATATGGGAAGATAAGATTATTGACATAGATACGTTGATATAACTCTAAACTTCAACACAGCAAATGAGTCTATGGCCTGATAATGTCAATAAAAAATTCTGTTTTATTCAGATCTATTTTTTTAACTATTCAATTTCATTTATTGTGTAATGCCTAAAATTGCAATGTGAGCTCCTGTTCTTACTTATTCATTCATTCATGCATCAATTGTTGCTTTTTTTCCAGGACTTCACTTCCCACCAATGATAAAATGTGCCAAATGGTAGTCTCCACGTTGTTGGGCTAAAATGTTCGAAGAGCAGCATGCTTTGCTTCTTACATTACACTAAAATAGAGATACAATTTCTTCTTTAAATGGTAAATCAATTCTCAAAGGTTGCGCTATTATTGGGAACAAGGCAGCATTATGGTACTTGTTTACCTTGGATAAAAACTGTTCTCTATCCAGTTGTCAGTGATGAGAAGCAGCCAGTATCTCTTAAGTCAAGCTGTAACAGCTGTCCAAACACTAGCCACTATTAGATTTACCAGACTGGGTTGGAAAAAAATCTATATCACCACTAGACAGCGGCAAAGTGATACTGTACAGAAAACTGTAATTTTTGCTGCCTTCTAGTGGTCATTGAGTTCTTTTTTCAACAAAGATATGATAATACGCTGACCACAAGCACGTAGGTCACAAAATATTGGAATATTGCAGTTTTGGTCGACACAATATAACAAAGATGTTGAGACTCTAGAAAGAGTACAAAGAAGATCAACAAAAATGATTAGGGGACAGAAGGCTAAAACATATGATGAACAGTTGCAAGAATTGGATATGTCTAGTTTAATGACAAGAAAGACTAGGGGTGAATGATAGCATTGTCCCAATATCTAAGGGGTTGTCACAAAGAAGGGGGTCAACCTATTCTTCAAAGCATCTGAAGGCAGGACAGGAAGCAATGGTTGGAAACTAATCAAGGAGAGATCCAAGGTAAAACTAAGGAGAAATTTCCTGACAGTTAGAACAATTAATCAGTGGAACGACTTGTCTCCAGAAATTGTGGGTGCTCCACTGGAAATTTTAAAGAAGAGATTGGACAACCAATTTGATAGCCCATTAGTGACTGACAGCATTACTTTTCTTATTCCCTGAGATCCAAAAAGGGAAAGCTAAAATACCTTACAGTTTTATTTATTATTTACCAATGCACTCCTATTTTAAACCTAAGCAACTTGGTTTTATATATCATCCTGACCATAGACATCCTTCTTATGCAATTTTACTACTATAAAATAATTCAATTGGCATAAAAATATGTTTGGGAAATGCTGCTGAGTCACTCATTCCTCTACAAACAAGAAAATTCACTTTATTTTTTTGTATTTTGATTAATGAACAACAGTAATTTCTTCCTTGAATTTAATTTTTACACAGGTTATTTATTTGGAAAGCAAGCAAACATTTTAAATGCACATGCCTGACATAAAGGTTTCTAGCAATGATACAGTGAAGCAAAATACATCCCTTTCTTAAATAATAATCTGAATGAAGAATTGCATAATTTATAGAGAATTCCACTACATATTGGAATATAGATGGTTTTCTCTTACAATTTGTTTAGTTGAATTTTATTTTAAAAAGTAGTATAATTATATCAGAAATATTCAATTATTAATATACGGGCAGATGAAGAAATGCATTTATAATTAAAAAATTATTTAAAACATCTGCATATCAAAAATAAATACTTTTTAGGCTGAAAATGTTTAACTGAAAGCTGTATTATTCACCACTCAGACTGTTATACAGCTCATTTTACATGTTTATTCTGTTCATTTTCATTCCAAAACAAATCACATAAATTAATATAAACAAAAATATTCATATTTTATCAAATATGAATATTATATTTTTATCAAATACAATATTATATTTTATCCTTATTAAGATCCTCACTGTATCATTGTATCTCAATAAACCATGTTGAGAAATTAATAAAAAATGGTATTTCAAAACATTTTTCAAAAACTGTACATGATACTGGATGCTACATTTGATATAATTGTTCTTTGATCAGTGAAATAAATCAGTTGCTATAAATAAATTTTAAAAAAGAATGCCACATCTAATCATGCATGAATTTGGAAAAAGGTTATACTGCAACCAAAAGAAACAAGTCTCGGTTGATTGCCGAGTCTTGACGCAGTTTTAATTCAGATGTGTGAATTAAATTGTACATGACATTATTTATTATTATTGTACCTCATTTCCTTCTACCTGCTTAATTAAGAATTGTTTTTTAGCTTAGAAATGTATTTTACATTCTAAAAGGATTGTTTACAAGGATTCCTCACCTAATGCAACATGTCTGGATGTGTATTTCCATGTAAATAGGTGTGTATTATAGTAGTCCTCATCTAGAGCCATACATTCAGCAACGACCTGAAGTTACAATGGCACTAAAAAAGGAGACTTATGACTGGTCATTCAAGTTGCAGCTGTCACAGCATCCCTGCAGTCATGTGATTGAGATTCAGGAGCTTGGCAACCAGCACGCATTTACAACAGTTACAGAGTCCCACAGTTATTTGTAATTAGCTAGCTTCCATCAAACAAAGTCAATGGGAAAGTTGTGGTAAGGGTTGGATTTACTCACTTCACAAACAGGTTGGCTTCATCTTTACTGTCCTCAATGGAAATTTCATAAGGTCCATGTGGGGGGAAAAAATTATTTGATTTTGAACCATCAACCATGATTCACAAACCACCAAGGTTTGCAGATAACAATTGTTATTTGATGCCAAAGTTGAAACTTGACACCATGGGTGAAATCCAAATTTTTTCCTTACCGGTTCTGTGGGCGTGGCTTGGTAGGCATGGCAGGGGAAGGATATTGCAAAATCTCCATTCTCACCCCACTCCAGGGGAAGGATACTGCAAAATCTCCATTCCCTCCCCTCCTGGGAGAAGGATATTGCAAAATCTCCATTCCCACCCCACTCTGGGGCCAACCAGAAGTGGTATTTGCCGATTCTCCAAACTACTCAAAATTTCCGCTACCGGTTCTCCAGAACTTGTTAGAACCTGCTGGATTTCACCCCTGCCTGACACCAAGATACCAGTTCAGATCTTATCCATGTATGTATGAAATTAAGACTGCTTGCCAAGTGTCAGTTACATTATGCTTTTTAAACTGAATAGCAGTTACCTTTATAATACCCATTCTTGAACATTGGAAAATCTATGTTTATGTTTCAAATAAAAACATAAAGGTTTTGGAAAATATAACATAAAACAACAACATCAAAGTTTGGAAAATCTATGCTTATGTTTCAACCACTCTAAACTATTTTAAGTATTTCTTAAAGCATCTCTTTTCAACTCGTTAAAGCAGCCCCAGGCTTTCATGGCTGGAAGGCAGCAAGGATTAGTAGTTGCATAAGGCTAGAAAAAACTACAGATTTTTCAACAGTTTGAGAGATATCGTTCTCTCTTACAATTTGAAATTTCTCTCAATGAAGCTGTAGAACAGGGGTATCAAACTTGTGTACTCATGGCGGCGTCATATGACATATCACGACTTTTTCCCCCCTTTGCTAAACTGGGCGTGGGCATGGCCAGCGCATGATGAACCGGCCCTATGGAACGAACTGCCCCCGGACATACGAAGGATCCCCGACCTCCGCGCCTTCCATCATGCTCTGAAGACCCTATTATTCCAGCAAGCTGGTCTGACGGGATAAAGGATTTTAAATTAGGTTTTGATAGGGGTTTTAAAATGATTTTAGTTGGGTGTTTTAAATTCGGCCAATGATTGAATTATTTTACTTAAGTTTTTAAATTTTTGTTGTTTTTACCATGGCTGTTCACCGCCCTGAATCCTTCGGGAGAAGGGCGGTATATAAATATAATAAACTAACTAACTATGACGTATCTGGCCACAAATTTGACAGCCCTGCTTAGAATGCAAACTACATCTTGAGTACTACGTAAAAGTTACATCCTTTCTAGTTAATTCCCTAATCCACTAACCCATTTTACAGTAATTTAGTCAATAGACTTGCTATGTCCTGAAAATACATTTACTCATTCCAATGTATCAAACTCTCTACTTTCTTTTACTGTATCAAGACTACTATAATAATTTAAATCTCAAATGCAGTATTATGTAATAGATTTTAATGCTGGGTATTTGGGCAGGTAATCCTCACTTAAAAATGGTAATTGGAATATCTGTTGCTAAGCAATGAAGTCATAATGTGCCATATCACATGATCTCATTACTTACCAATGGCAATCCTGGCAATCCCTGTTGCCATTGTTAAGCAAGAATGGTGGGTCATTAAGCAAGGACCATCTCACAATTTCTGGTGGCATGCAACACCAAAGTCATTGGTGAAGGTGGCAGAAAGTTGCAAGTCCCAGGTGGTTCACAAGCAGCCAGCAGGCAGGTAAGTGGCACACACAAGCAAGGAGTCTGGAGATGGCTGGTGCCAGGTGGGGAAGGATGCATATATAGTTGCACATAAGAATGATTTGAGGCCTAAGGTGGAGATCACATAACTGCTACAATGTCAAAAGTATAAACCAGTTTCCAAACACCCAGATTGGTATCATATGACCATGGGGTGCTGCACTAACTGGAACTTCAAGAATTGGTCATAAGCACCACTCATTCAATATTGTCTCAACTTTGAACAGCTGTTGAACTAATGGCTCAGGTTTACTACCTGTAAACAGTGTTTTTAAAAAACCACACAGAGACACGCACACTTGTATTCTGGTCACACTGGAAATATACACACATACAGACAAAGAGAGTATTTGAAAGAAATATGCAAAATTATTATTACAGACTATCACTGGCTCAGTCTAATGTTTGTCAGTTTCTAGTTGAACTACAGCCCAAAGTTAAGAATAAAAGGACTTTCTTTTGCATAAAATTAATTTTATTTTATTTTAAGGAACAAAAACAACTAATTCTAATTTGATACAGAAAACAGGTGGTGCTACTGAAACTTAATTCTGAGTCACCAAATATTCATTCATATTTTTCCCACACACACAATAGACAAATTAAGAACAGTACAAACTAGAAGCAAATGGAAGAGATTTTGACTTTCTATGGTCATTGTGCCTCAACTTCCGTTATATTTACAAGACGCATCTGCCATACAAATGGCATGTTATGGAGCAAAGGAAAAGGAAATCACACAACCTTATCAAATAGCACAGCCATCTGAAGTTCTTCCTCTCCATTTAAAACAGTCACAAACACGATGAAGTTTTGAAAACTATGATGTAGTCATCATACAAATTATTCATATTTTTCTGAACAATGTTTATATTATGTTGATATGGAACATATACACACATAAATAATATATACAATGTCAATTTAATTCCAGGTTACCTTCTGTCTTAAATTAGGAAAAAGGCTTGATAGATTAAAAAATACATACTTGTTATGTACTAACATAACAAAATTTGGTCCTCCGTTTCTGTGTTATTTGGAAACCTATGTGTCCTTAATAATTCATGTTGCAACGGGAAAAATGCTTCTGTTCACAAAGGTGTTATTTATTATTCTCTTGATAATGCTCTCTCAAAACATCTTTTTTTCAGAATAACCCCATCAATACAAATACATTTGTTTTACAGATCAGCTCTCATACTGTCATGGAATAATGTATCTTGTCTCTGGTGTGCTATCATCTGTGGACTTCATTACTGATCCTGACACTGTTATTAAGAGTTGTATTGAACAGCCTATCTCTTAGCATATGCCCATCTACATTAAAATAGAGATTTTCTAATTTTTTTAACAGCCTTTCCATGATCCAGCTAGGAAGCAGTTATTTTCGTTGATAATGGAGAGCTTGATTGCTTGCAAAATTATCTCCTGAATCTGAATCTGCAAATCAGCTACAATACCATCTACTGTACTTTCCAAATCTATTGATGAGCAAAATTCTCATAGGTCAACAACTTGGACTTATGCAACCTAAAATATTTTTCCCAATGTAAAACAATGGAAATCATTATTTATTTTCTTAGAAACAGCCCTTCAATCTGGACTTCATTGTTCACCTACTAGTCCAGTGATGGCTAACCTTTTCCGGACCGAGTGCCCAAAGCACTCATGCAAACCCCCAAAATGCAATGTGCGCATGGCCCCTGCGCATGCACCCTGTGCATGCACTCCCAGTATATACCCCACATGCATGCACAGCCCACATGAGCCCCACCCCCACACATGTGCGTGCAGTACCCCACATGCGCCCTACCCCTGCACATGCACTGCAGAGACCCGAAGACCAGCTGGCCAGCAGGAGGTGCGTATGCATATGTGGTGGAGCTGAGCTGGGGTAGCGGCTCGTGTGCCCACAGAGAGAGCACTTTGTGCCACCTCTGGCACACGTGCCATAGGTTCACCATCACGGTACTAGCCTATTTGTCAAGCTTTTTTTAATCATGGACTTGGTGAATGCCTCCCATGTGCATTTGGAATAGAGCCAAACCTGTCCCTTCCAAGAGTGGACAAGGGAAGGACAAGTTGCCACCTATCCTCTTTCGTCCATTACACCATGAGATAAATCTTGGAGAGCTGATCTTGTTCCTGTTATAGTTCCTTGGCCAGTTTGTACAACTCAGTTTCCTTGTCCACTATGGTCACCAGCAAGGTAACAAAGAGGACATAGCTAATGCCAGGAAACCAGACAACTGCCTCATTTGGTGCAGTAAAAGCCAACGCCTGTCTCTCAGGCCAGGGAGGGAAAAGACAGTGCATTGTTTGCAAGTCACTCTTTCCTCAATGGGCTCAACATATCTATTGTCTAGAAAGGATGAGAGCTAAAACCTAAAGGAGGCAAGCAAAGTTGCTCTCCTGCAGAAAACAGTAACTCAGCACCCTCCTGGACACTCCCAATTGTCATGATCTGCTGAACATGCCAAATAGCAGTGGAAGTTCCAGCCTTCTGCTCTAACTTTCCTAACATTTAGTCATATGTGGAAAATCCCAAGGAAGGCAGCCGTTTCATCAAACTGAAGCAGGGATCAACAAGATCCCCTAAGATGCAAAATCATCCTACTGCTACATGAACTATAGCAGCACCTGGCTGGCAACAATATACAATACAGATGCTCACACAAACAATCAACATCTCGGCAGCATCTGAGAAACATAAAGCAAACAGGCTATTGCTGGATGGGTTTATGTTTTAAACAAATAAAAAAAATGCAAGTTTTTGAATCACCCAGAATGCAAAAGATTTGCTGCAAATTTCTCTCCCTGATGTCCGGGGCTGACTCTGGTTAGGAAAAGAACCCAAATATCTTCAAATTTTAATTATCAGTCTTTTTTCCAATAATTTTTATTAAAGGTGAAGTAAAAATTTAACTATAATATCTATCAACATACTTATATAATTCCCCTTTCCATTTAACCCAAATTTGCTTCATCACTCCCTGAACAATTAAACATTGCAAAAATTTTAAAAAGCTTTTAAACATTACCAGAAATAATAATCTCTTGTTCAGATATCAAAAATAATGATGTAAATATTACAATAATTTAAATTAAACTATAACACTTAATACTATTAAATATTTCCCCCAAAAACCCTGTTTCAATATCAGTCTTGCCTGAGAAAAAAATGTTTGGTCCTTTGAACTTACATTCTGGAAAAGAATTTCACGTCGCTCTTAAAATATTCTGCCTGAAGGAATTCATTAATCAATGACTGCTAGAGTACAGGTAGTCCTCAATTTACAATTCATTTAGTGACCAAGTCACAATGTGAAAAAAGTGACTTATGAGCATTTTTCACACTTACGACCATTGCAGAATCCCCACAGTCATGTGATCAAAATTCAGATGCTTGGCAACTGACCCATATTTATGACGGTTGCAGTGTCCCAGGGTCACGTAATCAACTTTTGCAACCTTCTGACAAAGTCAATGGGGAAGCTGTACTCACTTAACAACCGTTACTAATTTAACAAGTGCAGTGATTCACTTAACAACTGTGACAAGAAAGATCATAACACGGGGCAAAATTCACTTAAGAAATGTCTCACTTAGCAACAGAAATTTTGGACTCAGTTGTGGTTGTAAATCAAGGACTACCCGTATTGGCTAATTCAACTTCCAAGATTCTTATATTAACTAACCCCTTACCTACTTGTCAATAAGCTTAATTAATGAAACTCAATTTCATTGCGAATCTTTTTTTCTGGGTCATATTCTGCTGATAGGGACTTGACACAACTACAGTATTTCTGCCTGCAGTTCAGGGAAAGAAGAACAGAACTTTTGGTTGAACAAGCAGAATGGGCTACTGGAGCTGAAGAAGTAGAAGTAGTGATTTGTTTTGAACTGGGAAATCAAAGTTTCTAAATGTCATACTCCAGGCTGCAAGGTGCACTGCAGTGGTGGGTTTCAAATTTTTTTACTACTGGTTCTGTAGGTGTGACTTGGTGAGCGTGACATGGCTTGGTGGGTGTGGCAGGTGAAGGATACTGTAAAATCTCCATTCCCACCCCACTCCAGGGGAAGTATACTATAAAATCTCCATTCCGTCCCCAATCCAGGGGAAGGTTACTGAAAAATTTCCATTTCCTCCCAATCAGCTGGGACTTGGGAGGCAAAGAATAGATGGGGGCGGGGCCAGTCAGAATTTTTAGTACCGGTTCTCCGACCTACTCAAAATTTCCGCTACCGGTTCTCCAGAACTGATCAGAACCTGCTGAAACCCATCTCTGGTGCACTGTAATTAGGTCCTATAATAAAAATTAGAAATGTAAAATCTCTTATGTCTCTTTTTTATCTACATACTTTGAAGTTTTCAAAAACTTAAACGTCCCTTAAATTTATCTTCCCACCATCCCACATTAAAGACAGTGATTGGTAGAGGTTTTCCTCCTGTCTCATGACATTTGGTGCAAGGAGAGAGAAATAAATTGCGACAATTCATCAGCCCTTTTCCTTAACTTCCTTTGTATATGAGGGTGCCATATTTTGACAGCATACTTCCTGTGGCAAGATAATAATCAACAATGAGCGCCACATTTTTTTTTAATGTTAGTATAGCTTTGCAAAAGATTCCAAGACTCATAGACAGTATTTCAGAGGAGCTGCGAGGAATAGCTTTTAATATGAAACACAAATAGAGGCAATAAAATAGTCTGGGAAGCACAAAAAATGATTGAAAGCTTATCTTGCCTGCTCTAGGACATTTTATTCATTTGATTTATATCCACCTTTCAAAGAAATATTCAGGGCAGAAAATGTGAATGATGCAAATGATACTGACAGAAAGCAACATGCTTCTTACATTTAATTTAATATAAATATTTATGTGGCTCACATAAACTTGTGGGTGGCAGAAGTCATCTTGACCATTAGCTACTTAGGTATCCACTAGCTAAGAATGTTAAACTCGCCTCATCACGGGACAAATCGTGACTTTTTTCTTCTTCACTAAATCGGGCATGGGCGTGGCCAGTGCATGATGCATCTGGCCCACGGGCCACAAGTTTGACGTCTTCGGACAGCGCTGGCTCTTCGGCTTTGAAACAGAGATGAGCACTGCCCCCTAGAGTCAGGAATGATTAGCACATATGTGCGAGGGGAACCTTTACCTTTACTACTACTACCATCATCACCAGAATGGAAATATTAGCTCAACAGCTTCATTACACAATGGCAAGCACTGCACTAAAATGTAGACAAATTAGCTATGATTTCATAAGTATAACTAATTGAATAAGCTATAATTGTCTGGATTCATATGATACTATTCCAGGGATTCTCAAACTGTGGAACATGATTTTCTGGGGGAAGGTCATATGGCCCCCAGAGGGATTGTGAATTTCTAGGTGTTCAGATGGGTCAGAAGGGAAGAGACAGAGATTGCAGGTTCTGCAGAACTCTAATCCAAAAAAGGTGAGAGACAATAACATGTGCCACATGGCCAATATAAAGGAAATGAGGAGAGAAGAATGAGGAGCGCTCTGAGAAGCACTTCCTCAGAGCTGAGAAGATAGTAAAGCACTAAAGTCTCCACTTTTTGTAACTGCTGCCAAAAACGGCACATTTGCTTAGTATTACTGTCAGCAGCTTTCAGCAGCATGAAGTCCTAGAGGGCAGAAGCAACAGACAGAATATGTTTAGGGCCCAAACATACACAGCCTCCATATCACCAGACAGCCCATAAGCCAACAGAAGGTCTCTTTTTTCCCCTGCTGCCTTGGTACTTCAACTTCCTCCAGTTTTATTACTTTTCATACTAGACACACATTCTTCAAGAGCCTCAGAATTTCCAAAGGGGACATAGCCATTTTCCTTATATAGCAAAGGGCATGCATATCTTTATTTCAGGAAGTCCATTTCCCCTGTGGCAGACTCCCTAATTTGTCCCAAGAAATTACAAGAGCTAAATCCCATTCCCTCTCAGGAGGGTCATTGCACCTGCTTGATCATTTGCTATGCCTTGAATCTACTAGAATGATCAGAATATCAGGAAGAAAGTAAGTTACAAATTCCCAGCCTTCAGAGTTTTCTCAGCTTCCTTGGGCTACCTTCCGTTCTCTTCCATCACTCCTTCCTTTGCTACTTCCCCTTCAGAATGCTCTCCCCATCCCCTATCTTCTCCTCCCTGAAACATTTGCTCTTGTTAAGTTGGGAAGAAGGAATTTCATAGGATGAATTGTGCACAGGAAGAAAAATGCCTCAACCATTGCCTCTTGAAAACATTGGTGTCAACAGGATGATCAGGATGATGATGCATTGTATGCTGTCCCACTTTCAACAAATTTGGGTGGCTTACAACAATCAAATTAATTGGATAAAATTCCTCCCATCCAAACCTACATAGCCTCCAGAATCTTGGACAGAATCTTGACAGCCTTAAGATTCTGGCCAGGGTTGAAAAATGTAACTTGGATATCACCAATATACTGATGATACCAAATCCAAAACACAGTATGACTTTACCCTATGGTTTCATGTAGATATTGAAAAGGAGTGGAGAAAGAGACTAGAAATTTACAGCATTTCACAAAGGACGGACCTACAGAGTGATTGCTGCTCTCCCAACCAACACCCACTGTAACTGGCCCCAGAGAAGAGAACTACTGAAAACAGTACCTCCATTTCCAAACTCATGGAGTGGCTCAAAAGAGTACCATGGTTGATGGTACTGTAGGCCAATGATCAAGGAGATCAAGTATCAAGGCACCATTTCCATCCCAACTGCCAGAGGTGATCAATAAGAGTTGGCTCAGTACAAAATTTCAGCCTGAAACCTGATTGAAACTGGCCTAAATAATCCATTTCCTCCAGGGTTCTCCTTAGCTGAAGACTGACCAACTTCCCAATAATCTTCCTCTTTCCCAAAAAGGTAATTCCCCCAGTGGTAATTGAACTGGGTCCAAGGGCAGCATCTTGAGAAGAGGGTGAATCATTGCCACTTACAAGGCAAGAGGTACCATCCCCTCCTTTAGAGGCTGATACACCACAGTCTGGACCCAACTGTGAGTCCCCTCCCTGGCCACTTTTGCAAACCAAGACAGGCCCAAATTCAGTAAATAAGTGGCTGGTCTGACCACAAAGAAAAATCTCTCCACTTCCTCAGGAATCACAGGCTCAAACTCATCACACCATCAAACTATGCCCCGGTACCTCAGCCTGCCCTGCCTAGTCAGAATCCAAATCAAAATAAATCTGAATGACATTATCCATCAGACAGCCTAAATAATCTCCAGAATGACCCAAATAGGGATTAAGTTAACCTAAACAGAATTTCTGGATGGCTATCGGCGGACACAATAAGGACAGAAAAATACTGACATTTGGCTGCCATTATGGCCATGAGGTAATGCCTAATATGGACTTTTATTAGTGTCCAGTCATACTTACTTCCAATCTTCCTCCAATGGTGTTCCAGACATCTTTTCCAGTACTTCATTTCCTAGAGCCCCTTGGTAAACCAAGGTGCATTCAAGGATTGATGAATAGAGAAGGGCTACAGAAGCAATGTATGATCCACAGCCCCAGCTACCCACCCATTTCTGGCAGCAACTAAGGCTTCAACCAAATCACCCACCAGATCTTCAGGGAAAATTACAACCTTATTCTGGAATCCTATTGGGTCAAGGAATCTCCTGGGGTGGACTGATCAAATGGGCCCTGTGAACTTGCCTTCCTGAAGGAAGGGGTGAAGGATGCTGAAAGCAGCCAGAAGATGATCTGTTTATGACAAAAGACTAATGCTAATATCATCCACTGCCAGATTACATCTCAACTGTCCCAAGACAAAAACCAGATATACCGTATTTTTCGGAGTCTAACATGCACGTTTTTCCCTCCTAAAAGAGGCTGAAAATTTGGGTGCTTCTTATACTCCAAATGTAGCTTTTTTGAAGCTTTTTTTCAGCCCTAATGAGGCCCTAGCGAGTGAAGCGATCTCGGTGCTAAGCTTTTTTTCAGTGAAGGATCTTCCCTGCTTTGCCTGTTCCCTCCAACTCTCAGCTGTGAAGATTTTTTAAAGCCCTAGCGAGGCGCTAGCGAGTAAAACCAATCTCCGTGGTTTGCCTGCTTTTCTCATTGCTTCTCTCTCCAAAGATCAGTTGTGCTTTAGAATCTGGTTTTATCCCCAAGCAGGGGATAAAAAACAGCAAACTAATGTGCTGAAGCTGACCAAACGAAGGACGCTAGTCAGATGAATACCTGGTAGGCAGATTTTTTTTTCCTATTTTCCTCCCCAAAAACTAAGCTGCGTCTTATACTCTGGTGCGTCTTATACTCCGAAAAATACGGTAATTGTATGGCCTTCCATGTGGATCTGGCTACATATGTTTTAGGACTGGTCTATGGTTGCATAGACTGCATAAACTTCTGAGCTTGCCCCAGATGGCAAGTTCAAGCACCAATAACCTAGAGGACTACGGCCAAGCCAGGAACAAAATCCAGCAGTCAGGCCAAGATGCTGCTAGGGGCAGCATGAAGGGTGATAGATCACCAGAATCCCAACTTCAACCAGAGTGCCTCCCATCAGGTTATCTGTGAAGGAGAGCCTCTGAAAGCCTCTGAAACTCACAGATAACAACATTCACTCCCTTTTATCCTGCTCTTCCTGAGTTCTCTGCCAGTACAGAGCTCTAAATCTAGGAGGGCACATTTCCAAGAGGGCCCAATCAGATATCGGTAAAATATGCCAAATTGGCACTCTCCTCCAAAATAAAATCATGGGTAAGGGCAGCTTTCGTATACACTGAACTGGCATTCAAAAGCAACAGCTGAAGTCCAGGATCATTGAAGATCTGATTGCCAGGGGCAGGCACCAAGGGTAGAAACTGAGTGCCAGATGGCAGGACTGCTTTTAAACAGCAGTCTGATGTCCCTGCACATGGCCCATCCTCAAGTTGTCCCTGCTTGCTCCACTCAGCTCCCCTCTTCCCACCCTACTCTGCTATGCTTTCTTCCAGGTCCAGACACAAATCTCTGATCTCGCCACCACCATCACAACAAGACAATTCCTCTATAACTCAGTAAGACCCATCAGGAACTCAGTCATCCCTAACCACACCTGCCTCAAGGTACTCAGTGGTCTGGGGGATCCAAGTCCCAGCAGGACTACGGGGTGTGGGGGAGTGACACCAAACACACAAACAGAGAGAATGTAAGAAGGCAAAGCAGAAGCCAATCATTACACGCTAACTGGCCTCTCCAGGAACAAGGCTTCAGCAGTAGTTTTTTCCTTTCATTGGCTTGCTGCCTGGTATGGGAAAGAGTTCAAATCCCATCATCTCCAGCCAACTGACTGGAACTGATGGGAATTGGCATCTGAGCCTTCTAGAGTACAGTGCCAAAAAGTTCACACATTTGGAGAAAGTGTATTTCTTCCAAGAGCTATTGCTATCCATATAAATATTGGTAGTAGTCATAATTGCAGTAGTACTATTAGCCATATATGTATTAGTTTGAGGGCATCCAAACGGCATAAATTTTGAAAACTTGTGCATTAATCCATAAACTATGGTTTAGAAATCACAGTGCTTCGGTTCACATAACATACCAAACATTCCAAACCTAAAACAAATTATGGTTTGTACGTGTTTTGTGACATGGGCAAGAGATTTCAAGAAGATATAGAAGAAAATGGGTCTGATTATTTCATGGAGGATGGAAAATGAAAAAAAAAGCTGATAAACAAAATGAGCAGAAAGTAATAATGGATGGACTGGTCAAAATGGGAGGGAAGAGGGCATGGGATGGAAAAGGGCATGGCATCTGCATTGTAATTCAGTTTGTCCTCTAAGTGGCTGAAGAGGGCATGAGCACTCATGTCTCTAGTCTAGAGGGATGAAAGAGTTGCCCTGTTTGGGGCAAGGCTGAACAGTTTGAATGGTAAAATAGTTGCACTAAGTCTTATACATATTTGGTATTTTGCATTAAAAAGTTGAGGAAGTGTTTGGCACACTTTCTGTGCCAAATTTCATTTGTGTGGTTTTAAAGAACCAGGAGCTACAAAATTGGGGCTGGTGGACCACATATAACCTATGATACAGAGCTATGAAATGAGAGAAACAATGCAAAGAAATAGATCAGGATGTGTAATATGTAAATCCAGTGAAAACAAGCTGGGCTTTGATGTTCATCCCAGTAGAAACAACCCCCTCCCCCGTCCAAGTAACTTTCATGTAAAACCAAAGGACAAATCTGAATGCTTTCAATTAGATATATCAATGTGTATTGAAGTATACACAAATTACTTTATAGATCATATTTTGCTTCATGTTATTTTCAGCAGACAAGCTAAGCATTTTCTCTCATATGATAATCAGCAGAAAGTTCACATACATCAGAAAACTAAACAGGAAGTTTGCTATTTAAAATATTTCCCTTTCAGACAGGATGAAGAGGAGAGGAAGAGGAGAAAAAATGTGAAACCTATTATGGCAAGCACTCTACAGAACCAGCCAGATACTTGATTACTTCTTAATTATGCAGCTAACAAATCCTGCAGATATTGTAGTTGGAAGATAATGTAGTTGATGTTTATATAATCCTGAAATTATCTTTGTTCCATGAAATAGACAACTTTATCCATATGCAAAACCATATTCTATTATATTGATTCTAGAAAAACAAACTTCTGTCCAGGAAGTACATAAAATCAATGTTTTTAAAATTATATATTTTATTTTTTAACACTTACTCAGACTTATTCACACAGTAAATCAAATAAGTGAACTGATTTACATATGATTAAATTGCAAGTGTAAAATACAGTGTCTAAATTCATACATTAATCCAAAACTTTAAAACATAAATGTTGGGTTACTGTGATGTGTGCATCTAAGCCAGTGGTGGGATTAAAAAAATTTTACTGCCGGTTCTGTAGGCGTGGCTTGGTAGGCGTGGCATGGCTTGGTGGGCATGGTATGGCTTGGTGGGCGTGGCTTGGTGGGCATGGCAGGGGAAGGATACTGTAAAATCTCCATTCCCTCCCACTCCAGGAGAAGGTTACTGCAAAATCCCTATTTATTTCCTCCCGATCAGCTGGGACTCAGGAGGCAGAGAATAGATGGGGGCAGGGCCAGTCAGAGATGGTATTTACCGGTTCTCCAAACTACTCAAAAGTTCCGCTACCGGTTCTCCAGAACTGGTCAGAACCTGTTGAATACCACCTCTGATCTAAGCCCCAGCGTTGGACCCAGTCTTAATCAAAATAGACTTATCGAAATAGTATTTTTTCAGTATCATTCTTTAAATATCACTTAAGTACAAAGGGCCATCTTAAAAGTGGCATTAACTTAAATGGATTCAGTAAATTAAGTTCCCTGCCATGTTTTTTTTTTCTCAATAATCAGTCACCAACCATTACCAAAACAAGATTTGAGCAGAAGGATTTCAAAGGGGAATAAGTGAAAAAAAGGGTAAATGCTACAGTACATGTGGCTTTAATATTGCACAGATGCTGTAGATCAAACCCCCCCACCCCCACCTTTGTACTTTTACTCTTTCTCTGGTTATCCCTTTCCAGAACACAGGACAATATAGAGACTTTAAAGTTGAAACGACGAAACTTCTGCAAACACCTCTGCAAACATAAACTCATCAAAAGCGATTTTCTTTTTCACCGCCTGAACGCTCCGAAGTTATCTGCTAGGTCGGAAATGGCCTTTACTAGGAAGCCCAGATTTCAGCTTGTTTGCTCCCAAACGTTACTTTTTTTTCCCTTCCTGTTTACACATCAAGTAAGACTTGTCCAGGGCCACCAGGAATCCAAGATGCGCCTTTAAGATATGCGCTCCTTTCCAAACGCTGCTGACCTCGACGCCTCAAAGAGCGGCATCTTTTCATTTCACATCAGCAGCCCTTGCAGATTTATTACCTTCGCATTATCCCGCTCTAGGCTGACAAGCTTGGCAAAGGGGAGAAGGGGAGACAGGGCAATTCTTTGTGCATAAAGCAAGCTAGGAAAAGGCCGGGAACCCGGTGGGGGGGGGGGAGAGATGTAACTCACCGACACCAAAAACTCCAAGGTGTTCACATAGTCGCGCTCCGTCTTCAGCAACTCGTTCAAAACGCACACCCGCAGGCGTAGCTGCTTCTCCGGATCCTTCCCGCTCTCGCCTTTCCCATCGCCTTTGCTTTCCTCTGTCATTATTTCTCGCCTTCCCAAAAGAAGCGCCGCTAAGAAAAAAAAAACTTTTCTCTTTTCTCCTTAAGGCGGCCGGCAGGACTCGGGAAAAGCCCTCCCCCCCCCCACCTCCTCCCCGGACGGAGTTCAGAAAAGAAAACAATCCAAGCGCCCGCGCGCTTCCTTTAAGGAGGGGGCATCTCAGGGACTAAGACAGGCTCCCCGGCTCTGCGGCAACTTTCCTCTTCCCGCCCACCAGCAAGAGCTCTTTTTCCAGTAAGGTAGAGGGACCCTGCCTGTAGGAAATGAGCAGCCTCCTCCGTAGAGCAAAGAGGTTTGGAGGATCACAGCAGGAGCAGCCCTTGGACATTAATCACACGCGTTGCCTCCATGTGACTTCGAGCCCTTCCGTCGCTCGCGCCAAATCTCAGGAAAAAGGAAAGGAAGCCCAACCTTGGGAATGGTTGTGTGCCAACAATGGCTTGTTTGACACACAAGCCTGTGTGCGCTCGAGTTTGTTCTCCCCTAATTGGAGATCTCTCATCTGAAGAGCTGCAACTTTAAAGTGTCCTAATCCAGAATTAAATTCTGAATTCTGGCTCTGAATGTATTCTTCTTGGTGTTTTAAGTGACCTGTAGGTCCTGCCTCCTACCCGCATATTCTTACTTGTCTCAAGTATTATGTAAAAAAGCATGCAATGGCAAATAGAAAAGGGGGCGGGGTGTCCTATCACAAAGCCCAATACAGTAATTAGTTTGCATAATTACATAAAGTACTATATCATACACACCACCTATGGCACCAAAGTTATTCAACAATTTATACTACTGGATGTATTTACAGCAAAAGCCATACTCCCAACCTTCCCAAAACAGTCAAGAAAGAGGCATTTATAATGGTGGTAACTCTGTTGTAGTAATGTCCTATCAAACAATCAACAAAAAATGAAGGTTAAATCCATCCTGCAAGCTTTCTAACACTCCATTCCTATACCTTTGAGTTAATATCTGCACAGACACAAAGCAAATGCACCCAAATATACACGTTTCCTCCTTGTTATTTATATACTCCATTGGTGCAAAGAATTATTTGTTTATATGATGCACTTCTACCTTGTCTTTCAACCACAAAACATTTCCTGGCAGCTTGGAAAGACCAAGTGATTTTTCAAAGTTATTACAGTCTCCATTTCAGCGGATGTAGTCATGCAAAGGTTAGATAGCCATATGTTGTGAAACTAAACTACTTCAGAGTAGTTCTACAGAATATTGTTATCACAATTCTAAGCTAGGCCTAAATAACTATCAGTACTAAGCTGACTTTAAGTGAGAAAGCAACACCACTAAGGAAAAAAAAATACAACTGGTAGTCAAGGCTGTATTCCTGTATCAAATATGCTGCTAACAATTTCTCTAACACTGAAATGCTGCAGAAAGTAAACTCAGTACTGCAGCCTAGGGAAATAAAAATGGTGTCATGGTTTCCATCTAATTTTGAGTAGATATGAGAACTTATTTCTACTTTCAGCACAGCACATGCTGCTGAGACCATTTAGGTACTGAATTATAATTCCCACCATCCCTGACCACTGCTTATGTTTGTTGGAGTTGTATGTTGTGGTAATTCAACAACTTCAGGATGTCTGCAGTATTCCAAATCCTGATTTAAGTAGAGATCTAATGGATGTCCTGTGATAAACAAAAGGAGTAAAAACCAAAAGACGTTTTACTTGCTTCTAAAGGTGTTTAATACTGGCAGGGTAAAATAAATGAATCTGTAAAGATGCAAAGTAATAGCCATGGCACCATAACTTAAGATTCAGTCTTGCTAGGGATTTTGTCACCTATCAAATATAGCACTGAAAAGCACTAGCATTTATTAATATTATGGGATAAATGTTTGTGGTGCGCTGAGTATGCTACCAGAATATCAGATTCATGTTTTCATTGAGACAGTTACAATGAAGTGCATTCCAATGTGCTTTTCCTCTCTCACATGTACTTGGTGAGCCAAAACACTAATGCCTCTCTCAATAGCAAATAAACGAGAGTTCATTCAAAGACAGCTTGTGAGCCACTAGAGAAAAGGCAAAGAACAAGAACAGTCAATCCTCTGTTTTCTTAATTTTAATGTGTATAGTTTAGGAAAAACCACACCACAAATTGTGTCAGGAGCCAGGACGTAGAAAAGCAATTATTTCCCGTGAAAAGAAAGTTATATAAGATACAAAGATGATGTGCATATGTATACACATGTGTAGGGAAGAAAATGCATTCAGCAATACTTATCCAAGTTCCTTTAATCGTGCTTGTGGAAAAAAAAAAACCTTCATTCTTTAGACAGTAAAACTGGGCTACCAAACCTTTGGGTCCAGTGAGTACCTTTGGAATTTTGAGAGCACATTATGGGTACTAACAAATAGTTACCATGGTGAGTGTGGGTGACCACAGAACACCCTCATACCAGAAGACAAAGCATTTGGTTGTAGCTACTCACCATTTCTTTTTTCATAAGAATACCTACAAAATCTATGTGGGGTCCAGAAGCAGTGCTGGATATAAGAGTTATGCTAGAGGACAGTATTGAAGCCGTTCCTTTTCATTTTTTTCAATTAAGAGGTTTTTTTTAAAAAAATCAAATTAAGTAGGGCAGGGAGCTTCAGAAGTGCCAAATAACATACCAATAGACATTCTGTCCACTCGTAGCTCCTCTGGAAATTCAGAGTATATAGACCGAAGACATTATAAACTTTTT
The DNA here is from genome assembly GCF_029215685.1 of Pituophis catenifer annectens. Lineage (NCBI taxonomy): Eukaryota > Metazoa > Chordata > Lepidosauria > Squamata > Colubridae > Pituophis > Pituophis catenifer. The sequence goes on from NW_027256883.1 coordinate 37,526,682, forward strand.
TTTCTAGCTCAATATAACCTTGGGTATTTCACCCAAATTAGTAATTATCATATATGTTAAGACCAGATGCTAACATTTCCTTTGTTTGCAAAGACCTTTGCTTAACTGTATTTGAGTGAGGTTTATAATTTCAGTCTGTATTAACTAGTGACATAGAGACCAATCCTACAGTAAAAAAGCTATAATAATTTATCAGACACTTTTTCAAGCCAAACTGCTGTAAACAAAAAAAAGAATGCAACTCTCTGGCTCAAAATTTCCTCACTGTTGTTTTAAACCTTTATAATTTACCCCAAGTAAGTGACAAACTGATTGTCTTAAAGCAGGAACTGAGCACAAGTGATTCCATCCTTACATCTGAGCTAAAGGGAAATCAGAAAAGCTCATGCAAACTTGAGACTTGCAAGGATTTAGTGTTTTACATCTAAAAAGCCTGACATCTTCTACCTTAAAATTTATTGTAACTGATTGTACCTTAAAATTTATTATAACTGATTTCATAATCTTATTTGGTGCTTTCAAACAGTCAGCTTGGTACTGTACAGTACCTGATATTTTATTATTAATGCCAACTTCTGATTTAACTTCTTTGGTTTGCTATGATTAATTTAAGTCTATTTAGAGCTTATTACAGTTATATAATGTTTTTAATATTCACTTTATCACTCTCACATAAGCCTGTAATGTCTATATGAGTCTTTCTTAATGAAGTGGTCAGCTGTTTCAATTGCTGAGATTAAAAACTTGATAGCTTGTCTGAAAGCTGGAAAAGCTTAGTAAAACTAAAAAGATTATGTTACAGCCAATAACACTGCATGCCAAGACCATTTCTAGGGGCTGTAAAAGTCCTGCCAGCTTCCCACATTACAGCTTGGCCTGGCAGCATTCCTGGCATAACATTAAGTAGCCTTTGAGGTCTGCTGCTATCCTAGGCCACTAAAAGTCCCTTAGCCTTTTGTGTAAGGTCTCGAAGGCTACCTTATGCCCAACCATTTTAATGTCAAGGTAACGTTGCAGCACTTCTTCCCTTAAAGGCACAGGCATGAAGATCCTGCCCTTATGCCATGGATTTTTCTCTTCCACCAAAAATATATACTATACCTTGTTGGATTCCCTTGAGATCATCTATCCCGTTCTGCACATACAGGTCTTGCTGCTACTCTTCCAAACAGATGTCTATGAGCATGCAACATTGGGCGGACTCCTCTAGATTCTGTGGACCTCTCTTTCTCACCAGCTGATTCTGAATGTCATTGTGCAAACCATGCCTCAATTGGTCAATCAAGACTCCGTTATTCCAATGTAGAGAGTATGATTATACTGAGGATTTTAAAGTGCTGTTTAAAATCTTCTATATAGAATCATATTCTCTTGTTACCCTGTCAAATCTCAATTTTTTCGGATCTGGTTTCCAAAGGGCACTCTGAATCTCTCCATGAAGTTCTGATTATTTGTCCATGATTAGGTCACAATCATTTATTATTGGCAGTGTCCACTTGGCCACAGACTCCTTTAATAAACTTAATATAAAGGATACTCTTGTGTAGTCTGTTGGAAACTCCATAGCTCAGTTTTCCATAAACAACTCAGACTGAGCGACAAAGGTTCTCTTCTGATCTGCTACTCCTCCAAACTTTTTTGGCATGCCACCATGGGAATGCAACAAGACTGGTTGTGCTACTGGCAACAGTGGAACAGACAGCGGCTGGGCATTCTGACCTTGTTGCTGAACCAATTGAAGGACTGTCAATCCTAAATTCCTCACTTCTGTTTCCATCTCCTCATATGTCTTGAACATATGTGTACACTCTATTCTCTAATATTCCATAAACGAGACCGTCTTTTGCCACCAATAGCCTCCCAACGACCAGTCCGTTCCCACAGAGAGGGTCTCCTCAGGGTGCCATCAGCCAACCTATGTCGGCTGGCGACACCCAGGGGGAGGGCCTTCTCTGTGGGAGCCCCAGCCCTGTGGAATGAACTGCCCCCGGAAATACGTAAGATCTCCAACCTCCGGGTGTTTCGTTGCACATTGAAGACCCTGTTGTTCCGCCAGGCCGGGCTATCAACTTAATAATTTTAAATTGGGGTATTTTAAATTTTTGGGGTTTTAAATCGGCCAAATCTATTTAATTATTTTAATTTTTAATTATTGTTGTGTCTTGTGTTTTTAAATTGGCTGTACACCGCCCTGAGTCCTTCGGGAGAAGGGCGGTATAGAAATAAAATTATTATTATTATTATTATTATTATTATTATTATTATTATTATTATTATTATTAATGTAGGAGCAAGGCTTATACCATTTCCTGGGGTGACATAGCAGTCTGTTGCCCTTTCCATGGTTTTCTCCTTCCCAGGAACAATGAGTCTGGTGAGATTTATGTCAGGCAGAAGGAACCAGAACAACTTCATGAATAGACCAAAGCAGTTTCGTTATTGTTGATCACCTATTATCTCACCAGAAGGTTGTATTCTTTTAGGAACCAGTAGATCATGCTTCACTACTCTGACATTTCCTCCCCAAGAATGACTCCAAGCTGGCATGCTTCTTTACTGCCCCTCTTATTTTGCCGGTGACTCCACCACATTGTTATTGGTGTAAGGCTTAGGCAACAGGCTAGAAACCAGGAGATGATGAGTTCTATCTAGTCTTGCCTTAGGCACAATGGAGCTGGAAGTCAGTCACTCTCTCTTAGCCCTAGGAAGCAGGAATGGGAAATCACTTCTGAACCTGCAGCACCTTGTCCTGCAAAACTGACTCAAAAAAAAATGATGAGGGGGGAGAATACCAAAATTGAATGTTGTTGTCGTATTTATTAACTTGCATACAGAATATATCTTGAAAAATGTGTACAGAATAATTTATTCCTGACATTATTTGCCATTTGGAATAATGATTACATATCAAAATTAGCATCCCTAATTGGCCATCTGCAATAATTATCAACATGATTCATATTTATTGCATTTGGAACACTTGATTAAGCAGTGAATTCAAAATGCATAAAAACTATTTTCCTTACTCAATGCTAGAAAATATAGGCAACTTAGAAAATTATATGCTTTTAAACTTAGAAATAAGGATGAATTCATGTACCATGCAATCATTAGATTTCACGTTAATCTTCCAAAATTATATTAACAAATCAGAAGTTTGAACTGACTTCTATCTATCCCCAAAGTGTTTTTTCAAAAGGCAAGTGTACTTTGTTTTTTCCTTGAAGACCTTTAGCTTCTCATCCAAGAAGCTTCTTCAGTTCTGACTGTATGGTGAAGGATGGAAGGATTTATATTCCTTACAGTCATCTTGTTGTCAGCACTCTTCCTGAAAGTTGTTGAGGCCACTTGGAGGTTTACCTATGCCCTCAGGATCGCCTGAATAATGCAAATGGGTGTGGAACCTTCTTGGAACTGCTGAAAGGACTGTTCCAACAGTCCTTTACCTGAGGGGGGGAGAGGAAGGCAATGGAGTTTATTACATAAAATACAAATAGAACCAATACAAATAGAGTAACTAAACACTTACCTGCATATATTAATATCTATCACTCCTACCAGCAACTTTTATTCTCACCACACCAAAGATCAATATCTCTGAATATTATGGTACTCTATTCTTTCTTTAAACCAAAATATAAGGAACTCTAGGAATTATTATTCTTAGCAGAATAGGACACGTATGGCACTGCCTGCCAAATTACAAGTCCTAGTTTAAATATACCAATGTATGCTCTCAGCTTCAGTTAGCAGTTGTATACAAAATGTTGTTTATTCTACTCTACTACCACAAGTCATCAGCTACACTAAATCTCACAATATATGGACAACATTGAAATTAGTTTCTGCAAAAACTTTCAAACACAATCTGCTAGTTCTGTTTTTCCTTATGGAAATGAAGTTAATGATCTGTGGATCTTTCTAGATTTCTAGTTCTAGTGAAATGTTATTTTTCTTCTTCCATGTCTTTATGGGAAAATCAACTGGTGCTATTGACTCCCTATCTTATGACAGCAGATTGTTTTAGTTTTATGAGAAGAATAATAAAACAGTGGCAATATAACAGGACATACCTAAGAATCTGTATTATACACAGGAGCTCCTTACAAATTCACAGCCATCAATATGATAATTGACACCAATTTATGTAATTTTTAAAATGTCTAGACAAATTAATGAAGGACTGTGCCTAAACCAATTATTAGTTTAATGATTGTATATTGGTTGTGTACTTTCTCTTGAATTAAAGGTAGCATACCTTAAATTTGTTTGTTTAGAAAATTTATATGGCCACCTAACTCATTCCCAGAGACTCAGATTGGATTACAGAAATAAAATGTGAGTACAAAATCCAATAAATTATCTTCCCCCTGGTGATAACAATCAAACTAACCACTTAATGGGATCTATATCAACCTGGGTCCCCAGGCTTGCTGGCAAAACCATGTCTTCAGGGCCTTTTGAAAGATTCTCAAGATGGGAGCCAACCTTATTTCCACAGGGATGATGTTCCATAGAAGGAAGCTACCACAGAGAAGTTCCTTCCTGGTCCTACTAGAAGATGGACCTCCTTAGCAGAAGGGATCCATAACATCCCGTTTCTTTGCTCTGATGAGTTGGGTAGATATAACTGGGAAATGATGGTTCTTCAAAAACCTGGCCCCAGGCCATGTTGAGGCTGAAATGTCCTTTTGAGATCAGAGATCTTATGAATGACTTACAGTACTTATTCTTCCAGCTGCTAGAGTGCAACAGCAAAAGAGAACTATCATCAATGTCTGTGAGTTTCCTAAATGCACTTAAATGGCAACCATCTGACATAAAAGCCTGAACCACAAAGTTAAATGTATGTTCTTATGGCAAAACACAGGTATAAAATCTGCCTCTGTAATTATTTCAGAATGTGTTATTCCATATTTAAATTTGGGCAATGTTAATTGTTATGTTATTTGGGCATGTTAATTAAATGTTAATTGGGCAATGTTAAAAAGACAAATTCCTTGTGTGTCTAATCACACTTGGCCAATAAAGAATTCTATTCTATTCTATTCTATTCTATTCTATTCTATTCTATTCTATTCTATTCTATTCTATTCCATTCCATTCCATTCCATTCCATTCTATTCTATTCATTTATACTCAGAAATAAATACAATTATAAAGATGGTTTAGGTATAAGATTTTTAATATTATGTACTTTTTATTTCTTACAATCTAATAGCTGTATTTTAAATGAGAAATAAATTTGTTGGATGAAAAACAATCACAAGACCATTAATACTATTTTTATTTGTTCAGTTCTACAGAATAAAATATGCACTTATTCTTTTTCTCTTGACACTTATTGCATTGCTATTTTGACATCTGAATTCTTGTTATAATGAGATTTCCTGGTTAAAAAAACATTTACTCAGTTTCATTTCTTTTTCTTCACAAGGTTTGTGGGTAAGGCATTTCTCATTTTTCATTTCTAGAATCTGCCACATTACCAGCATAACATTATTAACCTTATTCTTATTCTCATTTAACAACAGTTTTTGAATGTATTTCAGTGCCTACTGTATGTGTCCAAAACTTCTATTTATTACTAATTCATTTCTAGATTGAGTCTGCAGCATGTAATTTTAGAATGCTTATGTATCATGTACTTTACCAAAAGCTTTTGTCTACCATTCCTATGTTTTATATTTTGCTTTCTATTACAATATTGATTTTTTTAAAAGATATGTGGTATTTTTATCACTTCTATATTAATTCCCACCAGTTGTAAAAAAAATATTTATTTGTTTGTTAAATTTATTTGCTGCCTATCTCACTGTGGGGCTACTCTAGGTGGCTTGCAAAAATAAAAAGGAAGAAAAATGAAAGGAGTGTAAACAGAAGTAATAATAGTACAATAAAATAAACCATGAAAAAGAGCACAACAAGAATACATCAATATGATAACCAAAAAGATGGAGAGGTGGAGAGGCGAGTGCAAAGGAGGGGAGGCAAGGTGGAGTCTGCTATCAGTCCAGCAGCCACTTCCAGCATAATAAATATAATAAAAATTAAAAAGTGTAATTCTTCATAGTGAAACTTTAAATGCACATGTGTAGAACTCTTGAGTCAAGGCTTTGTAAACTGTTATTTTATATGAATAAATATTTTAATGAGAAAATATACAAGCTCTTACTATGAAAATCTTGAACCAAAATCAGAATATTTCTTCTCTTGAAGAGAAAAGGAACAGGTGCAGGCACAGGTCATAGAGAATCATAACCTGGATTTAGTGCCACTTGTTAAACTAAGGTGAAGGAACCAATCTGATTCTGAAGTTGTATAATTATGAAATATTAATTTTAGTTATATGCATTAATATTTACTAAGTGTATATAAAATATAATTGTAATTCTTAAAATACAACTTCAAGAACTACAATACAGAAGACATATACATAAACTCATGACTATCAAAATATTGAAAAGTTTCTTATTAAACAGGTATACAGGTAAGTCACTAATGTAATACTGTATGTAAACTTAGCTTCTATGTTGAATTTTATATGGAATCCAGAAAAGGGATTTAAGTCAGAGTTCAGGTCCTCAGAGCAATAAAGAGGTAGCGAGGAGCTGACTGTGGAACAGATACCAAACTGCTGATGTGTAAATTCCAAGTCAAGCCAAAATGGAAGAAGAAAACTATTCAGTTTCCACACTAAGATCTTGAATGTATACTACCATTTCAAGGAAAACATCATAAGTTGCTTTGAAGTACTAAGTCTCACTGACAGGAAAGCAGAGGAATTATGGACTAAAATCAAAGAAATCACCAAGGAGGAATGTGAAAAGGGACTACCAAAGACCAAAAGAACAGAAGAAAACTAACTGGATCTCAGAAGAGAACAGAAGAACAGTGAAAGCAAAGATAGACAAATATCTCAGCAAGAAACTTAACAAAAGATGCTATGAATTCTTGGAAGAGATAAGAAACAATATTACAACTTTACAATTTCTGTAAAGTCACTGCAGATGGAGACAATCATGGGGGAAAAAAATCATTCAAAAGATCTCTGACCTCAAAAAGGAAGATACAATTTCAGATTGGTATGCTAAAGAAGGCCAATGGATAGATACGGTAGTAACAGATTCAGAGAAAATCAAAGAAAGATGGAAGAAAGATACTGTATTCCCTACCTACAGGAATCTCTAGTAATAGAAGATGAAGTTACATCAACACTCAGCTCCTTACCAAGTTAAAAGACTACAGGAACTGATGGATTACCACAAAAATATGGCAAACAACATAGGAAGAATCATAAAGTTTCTAACCAAACTATGCCAGGAAATCTGGAGAAAGATTTCAATATACATTTCAATACCAAAAAAGGTAATTCATCAGAGTGTACAGACAGTCACACAATATATTTAATTTCACATGCCAAAAAATAATGTTTATGATCATCCAATGCAAATAGAGCCTACATGGAAAAGGAGATGCCAAGTATTCAATCGAGCTTTAAAGAAGGCAGAAGAACATTAGACATTGGTTCTGCTTACTGGTTAATTGAGAAAGTCAAAGTATATCAAACAGAAGCCACTATGTTCTTCATTGATTACAGAAAGGCTTTTTGATTGTGTTGATCATGTCAAGGTATGGAGTGTACTTAGAAAAATGGGGAACTTATATACACATCAAGTAGCCATAGTGCAGACAGAATTTAGTGAAACAGACTTGCAAAAAAGTTGCACAAGGTTATGCATTCTTCCCTTATTTTGTCACCTTATATGCTGAATACATATATTAACAGGAGCTGTATTGGAAGACAATGAGTATGGTTTTAAAATTGAAGAAATAATAATAATGCTGTGCTATGCTATGCTGCTGAAACCACTGTGGAAGCACAGTGGAAAAATGGAATTAAAATTAAATATACAGAAGACAAATTAATGACAATAGCTACAACAGCCAGCTTTAGAATTGGTAATGAAGATTACAAAATAGTAATTCTGCATTTTAGTATTAACTTCTGGCTTTTAGGATCAACGATCAATAGTAACCATCAATAATAGTCAGTAAATATACCACAGAGAGCACATGGAAGATCAGCAATGAAAGATATTATAAAAAATAATACAGTGATGAATCTAAAGATTGGGATCATGCAAGCAATTTATTTCCTTGCAATATTCTATGGAAGTAAAAATTAGACTTTGAAGTAGCATGATAAAAAGAGCACTGGCACTTTGGATGACGGTGTTCTGGAAGACTCCTGGGAATACCATGGATAGCCAAGAAAGCAAACAAAAAGATTACAAAACATTAGATATCCACAGACTGTACAAAACAGATCAATCCAGAAGTCTAACTTGAGTTACAAATAACTAAATTCAAATTATCATATTTTGGATCAGATTTAGCTTTCTTGAGAAGTCTGCAATACTGGGAAATTTAGAAAGAGAAGAGGTTTACCAGCAGCATGGTAGAAGGACTCAATTACAGCTGCCCATCACTGCTTTAGGCTATATTATGAATGCACAATTACACTGGTCAAGATTCATTCCTGATGAATCACAGCTCTTTTTTTAAATGGAAATTACTCAAGTGAAGAGACAAAAGCAGCTAATATTGTATCTATTATAATACAATCAGCTAATTGATCGAAGTAAGTGGCATTTGCATTCAGTTAAAATAGTATACTCAAATAGTATACTCAAATACTTTGGCCATCTAATGAGAAGGAAGGACTCACTGGAGAAGAGCCTAATGCTGGGAACAACTGAGGGCAAAAGAAGAACGGGACGGCAGAGAATGAGGTGGCTGGATGGAGTCACTGAAGCAGTTGGTGTGACCTTAAATGGACTACGGGGGATGGTAGAGAAGAGGAAGGCCTGGAGGAACGTTGTCCATGGGGTCATGATGGGTCAGACACAACTTTGCTACTAACAACAAAATAGTATAGTGTTTAAGGTTTTGAATTAGGATCAGAAATGCCTGAATTCAAGTGTAGTCTTATCTATGGAACTCACCTGGATAATTTTAAGCTAATTCCTACCTGTCAACACAATATACAGGAAAAGAAAACTGTGGAGGAGTTTAATTTACAATACCTTAAGCTGCTAGGGATAGGCAGCAAATAAATATAATAAAAGAAATATTTCCTTTCAATGCAGTATTTTTGCATGAAACTCTTGCCAAGTGCATTCCTCATTCAAAAATTGATCCGATCCAGATCAATTTCATTGAGCTTTGTGAGTCTTCAGTCTAAGCGTACTTATCTTTATTAAATGCTTTCTATTTAAATTAAATCTTGCCTATGACTTTTCAGAACCCCCAAAATTTAATACCTTATATTAAAGATGGGATTTTTCTTTGGTAAGATGTGATTTTTTTTGGCACTTTTTCATTTATATATTATTCTTATTTCCTCTTATAATCAATGTTCTCTCTTGTTGATTTTATTTGGAGTGTATTTATCTGGAGAATACGCTTTTAAAGAAAACAGAGGTATCTATTAGTAAGTTACATAGAACATATTGTGCACTCACCATATTATTTAGTATTTTGAAAGCTTGCTTCCATAAATAGTTGCGGTTGGATAGCCTAATTCAAAAAGCACAGCTCTGGTTTTGATATATAATTATTGAACAAAAGCACCTAGGTTCAACTTTTATCTGCTATTGTAATAACTTGTAGTTCCACAAATTGTTCACTGCAAATTGTTGAAGGTGTTCAAATGTGTATTTTTGGTAGATTAATTTAACACATTAATTTTCTAATTTACTAATAAGATCATTTTATTTATATGGACAGCATACAACTTTCCTTCTTGAACTGCCAACTGTATTTTTTTTTATTATATAAAAAAACAAAATTATTCATACGATATGAGAATGATTCCAGATGGATAGACCCTGGTGCTATCAATCAAAATACACCACTATACAATTCTTCACATTTTCCTATGGCAGGCAATAGGGCATAACACCAATGGGGTGTTATAAGGATATAGAAATCAGTGACTTAAGGATCTTTGCAGGTCATTCATTTCCAGAGCTGATTATATAAAAGCTCCTCTAGAACATGTAGTAGCTAAAGTAGAAATCGCTTTGCTGCCAGCTCATGGATGGATAGCAAAGATAATTTATATAACCAAGGTTTGTTGAATACTATAAGCCGTAACATAAGTGGTTCAATTTATACAGACCACAATGGTTAGATTAACACAATCAACTACATAAAAAATAAACTACAATTCAGTGTAACATTCCTCCCCTCCTTCATTCCTCTCTCTCTTGTTCCAAAAAAGAAGACTATTATTCCACAATAGAGCATGCAAAAATCAAAAAAGGTGTGACTATAAATGTAAAATTCTTCTTCCTGGAATAAGAATCCAGACTTAGTTTCTAAAATGGACAGGAACTATGAAAGTGCTTGACTAGCAAGACAATACAAAAACAATTGCTCTTCCACACAATAAAATATTTGTCTCAAAGACAAAGTATAACTAAATAGTCTTGTGGGAGCCTAGAATATTTGAACAGGAAAGAAATGACTAATCCATTACAATATTTTTGGACTCATTTTAAATAAAATGACATCACACCACAAAGTCTGAAGTGATTTTACTAATCTCTAAAAGACAAGTAATATAATCTAATTAGAGCCACCATATTTTTTCATTACTATACTGTTTCAGCATACAGAGATTTCCACTCAATTCTTTACTTAATTTATAAAAAGATAATTTGAACATTTTAAATGGGTCATTTTCAACGAGATTTCATTAACAGCTAGTTGAATGCATAACAATTTAACCTCATTTTCTCATATTTTTATATTTTTAATATGGTATATAGGCTAAAGAATTTCTGTTTATATAAAAGGCAGCAGATAATTGAATGGACTAAGGATTAATAAATATGCATAAAACATGGTTATTTTAGCAATGTAGGACATGAATATGTACATTAATTCCAGTCATCCTAAAATAAATGTGGAAATAGATATAAACTAAACTTCAAAACCACTAAAGTGGCAAGATGGAATTTGGATAATTATACAAAGCAAGAAAGTTCAAGTAATAAAACACATGATGCCTTTCAGTAAAGCAAAATACGCATTTTTCTCTATTACAGGATGTCCTGAAAGAGAATAAGATGTTTTCTAAACATTCTTTGAAAAGTCAGTCTGAGGCTTACTCCAGATTTGAAGATCAACTTTCTGTTTACTAAAAAACATCCATCCATTAACCAAAGCCATAAGCAACATAGCGATTCTTGTGGGTGGACATTTACTAAGAATTAAGAAGCAACATGGCATTGGAGAAACATTCCGCCAGGAAATAGCGATCATAACAAAGTTCACAAATTGTTTACATGCTCCATACCCCAAGTTCTTTTCAGCAGTCTAAACTGAAAGGAACAAAATAAGCCTTTTTATCATGATATCCACTGCAAATTCCACAGAGATCTATTAACTTCTGAACTTCCATTCATTCTATTTAGTCTAATCCTATGCACAATCAATGTAAATAAACCTAAATTCAGCCGCCCTGAGTCTTCGGACAAAGGCGGACAAAGGTGGCATATAAATTGAACTAATGAACTAATTAAATTAAATTCAGAGGAATTTATTTTTAATTTAACTCATACAGAATTGAGTTCCTAAAGTCTCCACACCTTATATACATAAATACAGTAACTCTCACTGATTTCAGTTGAGATTATTACCACACATGAAAGTTTAAAAATATAGCTTGAATTAGTATACAAACACACTTACACACACATATTATATATATATACACACACACACATCCACACACATATATACACAGTATATACACATACACACTCATACCAGTATATATAAGTTTATTGTTCATAGTCTCCATGAATGTTCAGAATTGAAAATAATTATCTCAAAAAGAAATTATCTTTAATTATACATCATGCAAAATTGATTTACTGCATTCGGTCTCTGATTATCGTAACAGATATGAACCCATTTCCAATTAAAGATAATTAAAAGAGCTGTTGATAGGTTGGATCATTTGTTTTTCAAGTCTAAAATGTAATATTTTGTTAAATTTTAGCAACTTGCTTGTTTCATATTTCTGGAAACTAAAGTTGAACTTCAATATTGAATGAAAACAGGAATTCTGAATAAGTACATTGCTTTGCTGTACAAACAAAAAAGGGATATTTTTGTAACACGCTATTTAATTCCACAGAGTGTAAAATGAATTTTGGCTTATTTAATGCCATTTCTTCCCAGATTCTTTAGCTGAAATCAGAACATTTGAAGCATAGAAGCAAAGTAAACCTGCAGCAATACTGTATGTTGTCTATATACTGCTCTCTAGTGGGTACTTGTCAGAAAAAAAATAAGGCACTGGCATTATTTCAAATGCAACTTATTCATTCTTCCATAAAAGCAACCAAAATAGAAGACATTATATAATTAGTCCTTTTCCTTAATGGATTTTTCTGTGATGGATGGGTTTTCATCATTTTTCTCAAATGTTGGGAGAGCGGAAGCTAAATTTCATAACCCGAGGATAGAAAAATGCCCTCTAATGAATTAAAAGGGATTCTAGCAGTGAGGAGGGGTTTTCCAAAGTGCCTGTTCTACCAGGCATGTAGGTTTATAGTGGGAGCTATCCAGGGGTGGGTTCTACTTACCTTTACTACTGGTTCCCAACAGGGCCGCGCACGCACTCTTCTGCGCCTGCACAGAAGCGTTCTGATGATGTCGGGGTCGGTGGGTGGAGCCTCCCACCAGTTTTACTACTGGTTCTATAGAACCGGTGCAAACCGGGGCAACCCACCACTGGAGCTATCCCTCAGGAAGACCACACCCTAAGTTTTAAAGGGCTTTAAATTTTATCTGAAGGGAATTGAAGGGAACTGGTAACCCATGCAGATCTCTGAATAATGGCATCATACAATTCTTGAACCTTGCATCAATTAGCAGCCTAGCTATCATATTTTGCATCAATTGCAGTTGCAATTGCCAGACACTTTTCAAAGGCCAGCCCACATAAAGCACATTTGATAGTCACAAAAAGATATAACAAAGGCTTAGATTGCCTGGCTCGGGAACAGGCATTGTTGGCACACTACCTATAGTTATGGAAACATATTTTTTTGCCACAGCTGTCAACTGTGACAGCTGCTGGTCAAGGGCCATTTCCAAAATGGCAACCTGCTCTTTACCTCATTCAAAAGTGGCTTCACTTCAATCACCAAATTCAGATTTCTCCTTATCATCTGGTAATAGCCTGGATTGCAAGCAATTAATTCCAAAATTATATTAGACTAGTAACATTTCTAACATTCTTTTTCAAGTGACATTTATGTTTCACACAGTCTGAATTTACCCACTCTTTCACCTCATTATCCTAATACATCCAGGGTTCAACCTATTCATTGATTAATTAAAGGTACATTGCATTTAGTGTGATTAATAAATCACACAAAATTGTGGCATTATTCACACTATTTTCACACATTATTATATTCACACTATTGTGAATATAATAATGTGTGAATAGTGTGAAAAATTCACACTATTCAAAGTGATATATGTATGGGAAATAGTAATTGGTCCCAGCTTGATGAAAATAGGAAACGAAAAAAAATTAAACATAAGTTTAAAATGGTTATTAATGGAATATGATATAAAATTTAAAAGAATATACTTATAACTTAAATTTATTTTTAATAATTACAAAATAGTAAACAAATAGAAAGCAAAACAGTGATCAAAACAAGGGCAGATACATACTGAAAGCATATATACATTTTTATCATATCAAATTTACACACTGGAAAGTAACAAAGAAAAATTGATGAAGTCAAATACGCATTATTATTTGTACTCTATTTTCTTCAAGAATCTTAAGACAGAGTGCAAAATCCTCTCACTTCTTATTTACTAGGTGGGTTATTCTAAGCTACAGATAGCGGACAGTCCAATTGACCAAATTATTCTTTAAGGCTGTACTAGAAGACACATTTCCTCTTTTATTTTTTAAAATTTGTTTTAGAGGCATATATGTCACTCCAACCAAAGCCAATTCTAAATGGTATGCAATACCCCAACCTTGTAAATTTAGCTTTAAAAGAAAATAGATCCAAATAATAACCATTGATCAAAACAATTGGCAAAAAAATGTAAAACGGAATAACACATTCATGGATCAGGAATTAATCATGCATTACTATTATTATTAGTCTTATCATCATTCCTATCACCCATCTCCTCCCACTTATAACTGCATGACTGTAACTTTGTTGCTTGTATCCTTACGATTTATATTGATACTGATTGTTTCCTAGTATGAGTTGATCGCTTATTTGTACCCTATGACTATCATTGTGTTATACCTTATGATTCTTGACGAATGTATCTTGTCTTTTTATGTACACTGAGAGTATATGCACCAAAGACAAATTTCTTGTGTGTCCAATCACATTTGGCCAATAAAGAATTCTATTCTATTCTATTCTATTCTATTCTATTCTATTCTATTCTATTCTATTCTATTCTATTCTAATCCTATTCTACTCTACTCTACTCTACTCTACTCTACTCTACTCTACTCTACTCTACTCTACTCTACTCTATTAAAATGCCTTTCTTCATCAGAGGAAGTATCATAGACTCCCCAGCCTTGCTTGTGTCCTTCATATTGAAATTTTTTTCAATAGACCTCACTGGCTGTTCAACGAATCATTTTACTACTAAACAGTATGACAGTAAACTGAGAGACATCCATAGGCATACTTAACTATCAAAACAATAATTAACATCCAAGGACTAACGGTATCTATTTGGCTAGATGGATTCTTCCATATCCTACTTAGTTGGATTGAAAGTGACAGATAAAAAGAAAGAAGAGCTTACGCTGTGGTCTGTTGAATGTAATATCCTCAAAATCTTCTCATATATATTTGCATCCTTTTCTACACAACTTTTTAAAAGCCTTAAAGAAACCTCTGAATTGAGCTTGAATTGACTCAACTAAATTGAGACTGGTGCTGGTAAAAGAATTGAGGTTTTCCTATAAACTCCACCTAAAATTTCTCCTCTTGCTCCCTAACAATACAAGTTCCTTCTAACAAGGAGTGAAACAGCTGCCCTACTTTTCAAAGGAAATGTAGTGCTTCTTATGCTGAAATGGTACTATAAATAAAAAGTAAAACAGTGCATATTCTAAGGACAGAGATTACTTGGGACATCCATCCAGATATCCTAATCAGCCTGGCTTATAGTAATGCAAATTGGAGTAAATAAACAGTAAATAAATCTTACATATCTCAAGGCTTTAAACTAGGAAAAAGTCAAAGCTTGTCTAAGTCATAAGGAATAAGATTGATCATTATGAAAATCTTACTGCTATTAATTGTACCTTGACTGCAAATCAATTCTTCTTAAAATACTTCAGTTAAAAATGGAGTTTAAATTATATTGAAACAACACAACACATAATTATTGATAGGTACAGTACATTTTAGTTCAACAGGACTTTCAGAGCAAACATTTATAAATGAACACTATTCAAAAGATAACAAAGACCAATGTTCCAGTTTTCTTGCTCATTCCACTTATCTGAGATTGTTCATGAGACCACAGTAGCAAACATTCATGCAGGGAAAGAAAAGTGACAGAGATGAACAAACTCAGGAGAATGTAAACTCAGGAGGGCTAAGAACAAGAGAGAACAATTATTGAAAATGAGGGAAAAACCTTCCCCTCAATACACAGTAAAATAGTGCAGTAAGGAATTTAGTAAATAGCTACAGTTGGGGAAGGGGAAAAAAGCACGAAAGAGGGAAGGAAATGGAATATTTGAAATTTTTAAATCTTCATCTTACAGTATTTATTCCACATTTTTGTTATCATGAATTGCAAGTAGTTTGAATTCACATATAAATCTCTCAGATGTACAATTATTTTGTTTACATATAATGGTTATGTTGTTTAAGTATATTATCAAAATTAGAGTATCACTTAACTCTACCCTTCTATATACTCAGAGATTTATTTAAAAAATCAAATATTTAAAATTATGATACTGTTACAGACAACTTAGTAGATAAGGAAAATAAGTAAATATTCCTCTATCTTTTGTAATCTTAAATTTCTGTGAGCAGCCATCTTGAAGAATATGAACAATAGAGTTTAAGCCATTTCAGTGCAAAACATGAATGCAAAATCAGCAATATTATTTTGTTGTTTGCATTTGTAACTGAAGATTAAGCTTGTATTGGCATTTGCTTATGAAGCCTGAAGCAAACAGAATGTGTAAAAAAATAATCAAATGTATTGATGCAGATGGAGCCGTATTACTGGAAAGCTGTCATTTTTTTTTCATTAATATACATGAATTTGGGCCAGTGGTGGGCTTCAAATAATTTAACAACCAGTTCTCTGCACTAATGACCGGCTGGGTAGGTGTGGCCAAGTGGGTGTGGTCAGGGAGCGTGACAGCACTCAGCCTCCTGCAGCACTCTGCCAGCCAAAACGGGGTGCGGGGGTTAATCACAAAATGTGGGCTTTGCTTTGTGACATCCAGATCCAGCAAGCAAGGTGTGTGAACTGTATAGAAAATACACTTTTGTTTGGAAATATCCCCAAAGACAGATATACACTAAATGTAGGCTGACTTTTAGCTACACACCTCCCAAGCAACCAGCAAATTTTGAAGCTCCAGGTAAAAAGGATTCATTTTAGGATGAGTAATCACAGTTTGCATGTTAGAGGTTCCTAAAGGAATGCTGGGATACTGTATTTTAAAGAACATTTGAGGGAGGTGTGCAGAATAGCCCTTCTCTGCCTGAGGCTGTAGAGAGCCTCAGAGCCAGCCTCCCCATTTAAAACTCACCCCACAGTAATAATCATGCAAAATCTCCATTTCAAATTCACCCCACAACACTGATCATGCAAAAATCCCAACTATTTTCCTGCACCACCCTGGAAGCCAAAATGAGACACGGGGGGGGGGGCTTGCGACTCACCCCACACCCCGTTTTGGGCCTGGAAGGCCTTCTGCACTAACCTGGAATCCAAAACAGGGCATGTGGGGGGACTCTTGGGAGACTACGACCCCAGGAGTGCCCAGCACCCATACTGACGGTAGTAAAAGGGGAGACCCATTATGAAGTTAAGAAAATTTTGGATTCTAGATTACATAGGGGTCAATTGCAGTATTTGATCCATTGGAAAGGATACCCTTTGTTTGAAGCTACCTGAGTTAAGAGCTGGGATGTGAAAGCAAATAGACTAGTGAAGCAATTTCATGATAAATTCCCTGATAAGCCAAAGGGTCCTCCTGGGCGGCAGGGGAGATGGTTAGGAATTGACTTAAATAACCTCCTACATTCATCTCATTTCAGGACACGCTCATCAGATGGGGGGGGGCAGCCTGTCAGCCCTGGAGGCCATCTTTTACTTGGGATATTCAAGACTGCCACACTTAGTGGATGGGCATACTGTGGGAAACAGAAGGGGGGTTGGAGTGAGTTGGAGTGAGATATATAGCCATAACAACATTCTTTTCTCTGGGAGTCAAGGGCGTTCGGCCAGCACCTGGAGAGGCGTGACTGGGGGACATCTCCAGTTGGGATGGTGGTTTGATTGGACCATGTGATGGACATGTGGGTGCAGGGGACAGGACTTTGGCTTTCCTTTGGGTCAGGAGTGAAATGCTCCCAGTTCGGACCGGCACGGGAGAGTAGGTAGCGATGGCGGCGGGTAGTTCAGAGAACCGGTAGCAAAAATCCCTGCCCCCGCCCCACCCCCCATGCCCAGCTGAGCCACGTGATCATCAGAACCTTTTTTTTCTTTTAACTGGCTCTGACGAGCCAAGCTCTGATGATCCCAGCTGAGTTGCCTGCTAACCGGTAGCAAAAATCCCTCCCCCCTCCCTCCAGCCTCCAGCTTCCAGCCTCCAGCTTGCTTACCTTAGCTGCTGGTCGCAACGCCTTGCTGTAATCCCTGCAATCCATTACATCAGCAAGCAACTGAATCTCCCTGCCTGCAATAAAGCTCATCGGTGAGCATGGCTGGCTGAGGAATTCTGGGAGTTGAAGTCCACAAGTCTTAAAGTTGCCAAGGTTGGAGACCCCTGTTCTATTGGGTAAGTTTTTTTTTCCCTTTGGGAGCTTTAAAAAAATAGTTAATTGGGGTTTTTTTTTAGTTGTTCTTTTTTTAGACCTAGCCATTTAAAGTTCAGGAAGTTTTAAATTTAGCTGCTTTTATATAAAAATAAAAATAAAATAAAATAATATTTGTGCAGCTTTCTGAGATTTAGTGTGTTTCTGTAGTGTTTCACTCTAACTACACAAACACACAAAATCTCACAAAGCTGTATGTGGAATTTTGTGTGTGTCAAGTGTGAAAGTTGTTTTTTTTGGGCTTTTTGTGGCTGTGTGAGGTTCCTGCTTGTTGCAGGGACCATTTTGAGTCTAGCACAGCTGCTTTTACATTGTGGGTGAGCCAGTTGTGTTGTGTTGCGTTTTTTAGGTTAAAAAAGGGCAAAGAAGTGACATTGACTTGGCCACGCCCACCTGACGTGACTTGGCCATGCCCACCTGACCAACAAGCCACGCCCACCCAATCACCTTACCACCAAGCCACGTTCACTAATTAAGCCATGCCCACAGAACCGGTAGCAAAAAATTTTAGATTTCACTCCTGCTTTGGGTGGAGAAAACCTGGGGGACTTCAGATTCAGGTTTTTCCAGATGTGCCAATATGACACCTCTAATAAAATGGGACTTTGAGGAAAATGCCTGCCTTGAGGTTTTATTTCTGTTGGGGTTATTACTTGGAACTCTGACACTCACATTCACAACCATCACAGCATCTCCACGATCACAGTTGATGTGCAATTTGGGATTCCTCCTCCTAGGCCTCCCAGTCTGAAAATGGGTGTAAGTTGCACGTAAGATGAATCTGAGGCCTTATTACAGACCAACCTTGTATTTAAAAACAGGAATCAGAAACTGGGATCTTTATACAAAATATTCTTAAAAGCTTGTTATTTTTCACATGGTTTCTCACAAATGGTTCATTTAATCAACAGTTTACTTAAACTGATATTACTGCTGGGGTGAAGTGTTTCCCCCAAACAAGTTTATTGATGGGTACAATTGAGTATGAACTCAATTAATTGTGCAAACCCAATATCTTTTTTTCTGACACTAGATGGCAGAAAATTACACTGTTTCTAACTTGATTCTAATTTCATGCTTCTAAAATTAAAGAAAACCTGCTCATAATCTGCTACTGGATATAATTCAATAATGAGCAATAAACCACTGCTTAGTGGTTTATACTTGCTTGGGCATATCAAATAATACTTTTAAAGATATTTGTAGGACATCATACAGAGGACCAGTAGCCTCTTGTGATTTTCAGAGATGAAAGCCAATTGTCAGCAAAAGAGGAACAATGAATTATATCCCCTTGTTTTTGCAACACATCTTTGCTTCAATTGTGATAAAACGTGGCATGTGCTATCAATTTATTGTATCTTAACTGCATTCATGCATAGAATTTAGCAACTAAATTCTAAAATTTAGTTAGAATTTAGAGTTTAGTTAGCTAAAACACTACACTACTAAATAATAGTTAAAATGGAATTAATAGTTTATATTACATTCAAATGAGAAAAAGATAAAAATTGGTTGACTCAGAAACACTATTAACTACATTTACTATTAAAAAACCATGTGCAAAGGTCAGCACCTGGCTAATCTGTTGTCCTATAACAGGGGTCTGCAACCTTAAACACTCAAAGAGCCATTTGGACCCATTTCCCACAGAAAATAAATCACCGGGAGCCACAAAACCTGGGTGGGTGTGGCCAACTCGATGTCACACACTCCCACCCAGTCACATGACACACACCCCAGTCACGCCTACCCAGGTTTTGTGGCTCCCAATGTTTTCTGTGGGAAACAGGAATCTCTCTCTGTGTGTGGGTGTGGGTGTCTCTCTCTCTCTCTCCCTCTCCTCTCTCTCAGGCCAGGCGAGGAGTGACTGGAAGGGGAGGGCGAGGGGTGCGGCTAGCCAGTGGTGGGTTCAGCCGATAGGGAGCCACAGCAGGGGGATGAAAGAGCCGCATGCAGCTCTGGAGCCCCGGGTTGCTGACACCCCTCCTATAACATTGTCCTATAAATGAATCTTTGTTCCTGTGTATGTGTTTCTGTGTGTGCACGTGCACACACACATGTGCACGCTTCTGAGTCAATGCTGATGCTTGGCAACTGCCTAGATTAATTTTCTTGGCATGATTCTCAAAACTGGCTTGTCAATTATTTCTTGTCCCCCCAGTTTCTAGCCTGGTGCCTTAATCATTTCACCAAACCACTCTTCCTACAAATGTTCCTTATTGATTTTTCTGTAATAAATATTTTAAATGGGAAAAAGTTGAATAAATCTGAAAGGTAAATCAATTATATTATTCCCATATAATTGAAGCAAGAATAATATTTTGAATCAATAATTTCACAAAGGCTCCAAGTAAATTTAGGACAGAGAAAGGGGCACAGTACTTGTCTTTCTAATCCATAGTTTAATTTGAAATTCACTATCTACTATTAATTCTGCATTTTATTTTATTGTATTATTTATGTTCATATAGTTGCCCATCTTGTACCAAACTCTGGACTATGTACAATCAAAAAATAAATATCTATTTACAATAAAAAATATTAAAACCAAAAGACCTGGCACCATAGCTAAACTTACCCATGCAATTCACAATAAATTAATCTCACTCTATCCCAGCACTTGAGGGAAAAGTCAGGTCTTGAGTGCCTTTTGAAAGGTTAAAAGTATGGGTGGGGGGGTGCTGAATGTCAGGGAAGGGGTATTCCATAGGGCAGAGCCACCACTAAAAAAAGACATGCTTCCTCAGTCCCATAAGATAACATTAAGGGAAGGGAACTAGGAGCATGTCTGCCCTATGGTCAGATGTCCTGGTAGAATGGGCAGATGTCTTTAAGGAGAGGCAGTCCCACAAATTATTAGGTTTATTCCCAAAAAAAAACATGCCTGAAATACCTATTCTTCCATGTAAACTACACCAAGTTGCTCCTCTCCTTTTGCCCTCAATTTTTCACACTATCAGGGTCTTTTCCAATAAATCCTCCCTTCTCATTTGGTGGCCAAAACATTTGAACTTCAGCTTTAGCATCTGTCCTTCCAAAGAAGAAGTGAGGGTTGATTACCTTAAAGATTGACTGATTCGATCTCCTTGCAGTCCAAGGGGCTCTCAAGAGTCTTCTCCAACACCACAATTCAAAAGCATCAATTCTTTGGCACTTATGAGTAATACACTGTTTGAGAATGCCTACTGCAGAAAATTTTTATTCCTCATATACAATAGTATTATCCTGGGAAACAGTTAACCCCATACAAATTGGCTAGGGACTCCCATTTCATTTAATGTCCTATTTGCTTGGAGTTGTTCCCCCCCCCCAAAGGAGGAGCCATGTTCAGTAGTACGGTAAGAGAAATAATTTTTACTTAAATCATGGCTAAGTTATATTATGCTTATTTTTTTTGCAATACTTCAAGATTCTGAACTGATGAACTCTGTGTAATATAAATAAAAACAGTTTCATCTCTGTTGGATGAAAACAGATAAGATGTTTTGCCATCCAGCTTATGTTGTTTGGAAACTGAAAAAAAGCCAAAATGCCATTTTTAAAAAATTGTTGTTAATGGAAAGCACATTCTTTTGTTGGCCACTTGCCTCCAGCTATTTATTATTGTTTCTCTACAAGGGCTTTGCAAAGCATGAACATGTGCTACCCTGGATTAACCCTGCCGGCACACAGGCACCCACCACACGAGGCACTGCCAATTAAACTGTCAAATGGCAAGAGAAAGCAATATGTCAGTCTGGTGGTAAAGCTTTCATTTTCTTGCAATCGGGAAATCTTTATTTTCAGCTACTCTGAATACCAAAGAAACCAAGGCCCATATCTTCAGATATTTTTACAGGAGTGAGCAACCATCTCATGTTGTCTCTACTGAAGATAGATATAATCTGCATTTTTTTTTTTTTTTTTTGTAAGGACACAGAATGACTTATGCAATCACTGGTACAATTATGCTGCTCTTTGATTCTGATAACAGGAATAACAATAGCATTTAGGCTTGTATACTGCTCCTTAGCACTTTATAGCACTCTGGGTGATTTACGAAGTAGAAGCATTATTTACAAATTGCCCCCCCCCACCACACAATCTGGGTCCTCATTGCCCCCACCAACCTTGGAAGAATGAAAAGCTGAGTCAACTTCAAGCCCCATCAAGATCAAACTCCAGGCTGTGGGCAGAGTTTTCCTGCAATATTGCACTTTGAAACTTCAATCAGAATAGAGCTGGAAGGGACCTTGGAGGTCTTCTAGTCCAACCCCCTGCTTAAGCAGGAGACCCTCTACCATTTCAGACAGGTGGCTGTCCAGGCTCTTTTTAAAAACCTCCAATGATGAAGCACTCACAACTTCTGAAGGCAAGCTGTCCCACTGGTTAATTGTCTTCATTGTTAAGAAGTTTGTCCTTAGATCTAGGTTGTTTCTCTCCTTGATTAGTTTCCATCCATTGTTTCTCCCTCCCTCCCTTTTGCACAAGCTTGGTGCGTTCATTGTTGGAGTACCACTCTCACCATCGCCAGTTAGCGTAACCAATGCTGGGAATGATGGAGTTACAGTCCATTCGAAGATGCTCATTACTTTGAATTAATTTATGGAAAGTATCCAACCGGCAAGAACTCCTATTCCGAACTCCTGTTCGTTCTCTCTCTCTCTCTCTCACACACACACACACACACACACACACCCCTCTCAAAAGAAGAAATCCCAGTCCCACCCTCTGCTCCTCCCTCCCAGTTCCAAACCTCGTCCGTCGGAGTAGCTGCTCCGTTTTCCACGCAAGAGGAAAATCTCTCGGGATTCGGCGGCGGCGGCAGCAGCTATGAAACTTCCCCAGCCGGTGCTTTCTTTCCTATCCTTTGGGCTGCTCCTCGTCCAGCAGCGGGCTGAGATGCCCGGACGAAATTACCTTTACGACAACCGCTATGCTGGGTAAATCTGCTTTAATTTATCACTCACATTTGTTAACTGGTGTTTAAACCAAGTTCTTGCTTATTAGAGACAACATGTCCTTATTGCTATATTTATTATCGGGATAAGTATAATTGAATACAATAGTATTGGGCTTTTTAATGAAATAATGTTATCCTTTAGTATTACTTTTTTGGCACAACATGGTCTCTCCTCCTGGGATTTAGGAAACTTTTTAAAATCTGGCTGCTCTAGTAGGACTAATGAAACAAAGGAGCCTCGACGTGTAAGAGGAAGTGTACAGGGATGGTTGCATTTGTTAATAGTATTTACAGATAATGGGTGTGTAAGGTGTTCAGAGTCAATGTCCATTAGTGTGACATGCAAGCCCAGGAAAAGAAATAAATGAATAAATAATAAAATAATGAGCAAGCAGAATTGTGTTTGTGGGACTATATTAACCCAGACTTGGAGAGGTAGTTGTACATTTTAGTGTGGTAAAAAGAAATATTTTTTTTGAATAATTTCTAGCCTAGTCAGAGTAATCATTAGCATTTTTATTCAAAGGTGAGCTCCCTTAAAAGTATGCGAAATTCACTACATTGTGATATGAATTATGGCAAAGGAAGGCTTGGACGCTGATGATGATATTGATCAGAATGTATTACTTAATTTTCCTTATGTTTATTTTGATTTTTTTAAATTTTGGTGTTTTATTTATTGTCCATCATTTTCTGATTGATTGCCATATTTTGCCATTTTTCACAGCCCTTTTTAATCCTTTTGGCTTTTCAGCTGTCTTCATATAGCTTAGTTTTGTGCAGTGCAGTTCTGTTAATCATGGGAACAGAATGGCCTGAACCTTTAATGGACAAAACAGAAACTAAAGGGACTGAAATCTAACTGAAAAAGGGTTCTTTTATGTCCACACCCCAATTATCTATATAAACCAGCTCAGGGGCTGTTAAACTAATTGAATTCTAAATACTCTGGGCAGCGTACAACAAAATGTGAAATTGTTAAAATTATAACCTGTTAGACAATTCAAAATGGGAAGTAAGAAATGTATAGGTATACAATGAAATGTAACTTTACTTCAATAAAAATAACGTATTTGTTATATATTTTACACAGAATGGTAAAATAGATAAATTCAATAATTTGTCCATTAGATTATGTTAGCTACAGACATCACTCCTTTTTTCAAATTTTCATTTAATCTAGTGGAGTTCAAATTTTAGTATTATAAATCTCAGACCAAGTCTCTTTGAATATTTTGCATGCGTATAGTGGTGTTCAATATAGCTGACAAGCAACAGCGTCATACATGGGTTGTAATGTGACATGAGTTGGTAATCCTTTTTTGATCTGAAATGGACTCTGATTAATAGAAACCACAAAGCTCTCTAGTATGAGAGCATGTAAGGGAAAAGGCATACCTGTATAGCATATCTGCAGTTCATTGTCTAGTATGGGTTGTAGTTTATTAATAATAAATAAATAATAATAAAAGGAGCCTGGATAGCTCAACAGACAGAGCTCTGTAATTTAACACCAGCTGTCTGCAATTAAAATAAGATCGAATCTCGCCAGGCTCAAGGTTGACTCAGCCTTCCATCCTTTCTAAGGTAGGTAAATTGAGCACCCAGTTTGTGGGGCAATAAGCTGACTTTGTATAAATATACAAAAGTATGAAGGCTATTGCTTAGCACATTGTAAGCTGCCCTGAGTCTCCGGAGAAGGGCGGCATATAAATCAAATTTTTTTTAAAAAAATGCATTTGAGCAGCTTATCAAGTGTAAAATGGCCGTTATGTTACTGAAATTGTTTTTAGGGGTTATTGCTTTACATTTCCTTTTTAGATACACATGAAAGCCTTCCTCAACCTGGCTTCAGCAGGTAGCAGTCAAGCCAAGGGCTATGCTGAAGAGAGAGTTCCGGTGAATCAGAGCAAAGGAACACATCAAAGTGTACAGCACAGCTGAAAGATTCTTGTATTAGGGAAAAGCTCAGTGCAAATAAGTATGCTAGCAGCTGACACAAGGCTGGATTTCCTGGTCCTACCTCTCTTGTGCCAAAATGAGCTGATCTAGTTAATCCAGGTTAGCATAAATGCTTCATAATAAATAATACATGCGAGAAGAAAGCATTTCCATTGCTCAGTCTGTTTCAGAACTACTCAACATGTGCTGAAATTCAATGCTAGTATTTGCCTTTGATCAAGCTTGCTGGGAATTATAGTAGTTGAAGATCAACCCATCTGGAGCATACCAGGTTAAGAAAGTTTAATATAGATTAAAGAATTTTATTTCTGTTTCAGGGTTACATCATTTTAGTATTTTATTTTCTTGCTATTGTAGGAAGTTAGCACCCACTCCTTTCCTAGAGGAATGAAATATTTTGGGAAATATTAAAAAGGCAGAATATTATGTTTCCCTGTATGAGAAATGGAGAAACATGTTTTAAAAGACAAGCAGCTTCCTGACCCCCCCCCCCCCCACACACCTTTGTTAATGGGCCATAATCTGCAACACAATAGGGCCCATCTAGGACAGAAACTCACCACATGGCACCTGGGAAGATTACATCAGCCAGCAAGGCTAGCTAAGACTCCCACCCCCTGGGAGTCTGACAACCAATCAGGAAACTCTTTTGGGGCCCCGGGAAGTTCAAAGCCACAGAGAGCATAAAACCCGGGGACTTGCTGTATCTCAGCCCTTTTCTGTTCAGGAACTCAAACCATGTGATCCTGTCCACCATTAAACCATCTTTCCAAGCAGTCTCCATGTTTCCAGTGTCTTTTTCCCCACTTGGAGCAGAACCCAGAAGGATATTTCTTCCAACACTATAATAGTATCCTATTTAGAATTTCATTTTAATATTATTTTATAGGCATAAGGTGATACGGATTATACCAGAGAACGACCAAATGGCAGAGACGTTGAAGATTCTTTCTCAACAACTTAAAGTGAGTGTGTCCTTTGCATTGCTGTGTACTGTATCATAAGAAGTGTAGCGCTTTCTGCCTATATAAATCAAATGATCTAAAATGAGATTTTCATCAGGGATGGTTGTGGATCTGCAAACATTACAGAAGTATAACTCCCAACAGCAGTAACCAGCATGACTGCTGATGAAGGATACTGGCAGATATAGTTTGCAAACATTTGCAAGACTACAAGTTCTCAATATATGGTGTAAAGGATTACTATGATATATGCCACCAAAAGCTGAAGGATCTTGAATTCTTATGGTTCTGGTTAACCAATTATAATATTTAACTAGTTGAAAGAGCTGATGGAAACAAGCAACCTTTGATTAAAAGGAATCCGTAGAAAATTATCTTAGATTATTTGTCCTGTTTACCCTGGTACTATTCTAATTAGATTGCTCTAATCTAGGAACCATGGCCAAGTCTTCACATTATTTAAAGCATAATTCTTTTGATGCAAAACACTATTAAAACTACCATTGAGCTTTGATCTCTCCAGATTATTATTTTTTTTTACTGCATGGTGCAAAGCACTTGCTATAGGACATTTTGCAAACAGACAATTTGGCCCTGAAGAATTGCTGTGTTTACTTGAGTACTAAATGGTTGCCATATTTTTGAACTATTTATATTGTGACGTGACAAGCCACCCTCAAACTGTATTTGAGCAACTTTCTTTATGAGTAGTACCTATATGTAGTCATATCATAATCTAGCTACTTTTCTAGCAGAATATTTTGTGAAAAATTATCATCCTCAGTGGAAGACATACTTTTTTGCAAAGAGCTGTATTGGAACAAGAGTTGTTAGAATTAAACCAGCAATGCAAACACACCTGGAGTTTGCTAAGTGGGAAAGTCTGATGTGCTAAGATTAAAAACACCCTTGAAAGCTAAAACAAATCCATGTTTAACCCAGGACTGGGTTAAAATAATTCAAATTTGGATTGGGTTTTTTTCCATTGAAAATGAAAATACAAGCCCTAATACTCTAAATATGTGTATTTCTCAATGTGCAGAAAACCTCAACAAATTGTTTACTAATGATTCAGCAATAATCTCTGCTATTTATTGAAAATTTTAAGAGGATATTCTCTTCGATCTCTTAATATCAGGGGTGTTTCCAATCTATACTGAACAAATGTGAATTACAGGTTGGTTGCTGCACTACAGGTGGACCTGTGGCAACCAAGCAGCCTGTCTCTCATCTCCAAGGGTGCAGTTACAGATCTACATCTGTCAAGAAATAGTTCACAGATTCTTCAGTTCTCCTTAGAGCAAGCAAACATCCAATATACGTAAGCATGGATTTTAGTGGCAGAAAGTCTTTTGTATTACATTTTAAAATCTTCTTCCTAAGTTTTATTAGAAGCAATAATCAATACACTAGCATGTCCTTGTAATTAAATAATTTGAGAGTATCCTTTAAGTGCTATTTGAAGAGAAGTCGGAAAGAGTTCCTGTGATAAACATCCAATTATAGAGTCTTCTTTATATTGTAGACTAGTGTCTCCTTAGTGCAGGGGCCTCCTTTTGTTTGTTAAAAAAGCAGTAATTGTCACTAGTACAGGCATATTGTAACTTTGAGTATCAACATGTTTTTAAATTATGTGCTTGAATGTACATTTATTATGGTGCACAATGCCAGCCAACACCTGTCACATTATAACAATTAGTGGCGCGGCTTAACAAGCACTTATCAAATTTCTCTCTTAGATGGAAAGGTTAAGGATTTGTCTGTCAAGGAAATTATAATGGGTAAATAAATCTTACTTTATTCAGAAAGCTGACATACAGGTTCGTAACTTTTCCATACTGTACTTTTCTTGACATTATATATTCAATCTTTCTAAAGGTCTCATGGCTAAAAGAATCACCTTTGAACACATGAAATTGGCAAGATTTTAGCAAAACCTGAGCATAGCAGCTAATTCCGGGGTGCTTAAAGTATTCCTGACACACTGCTGGCACTTCTTTCTTGACAACAAGCGCCAGCAGGTTTTTGTATTAAGAAAATGAAATGTTTAAAAAATGAAACTTGTCATCTGCAAACCAAGGAGGCTAGCTGAGGGATTGACTTCCCAGTATGAACCTGTCCAGTTACTTGGCTGATGAAGATAACAGGAGTAGCAATAGCAATAGCACTTAGACTTATATACTGCTTCATAGTGCTTTACAGCCCTCTCTAAGCAGTTTACAGAGTCAGCATATTGCCCCCGACAATCTGGGTCCTCATTTTACCCACCTCAGAAGAATGGAAGGCTGAGTCAACCTTGAGCAGGTCAGATTTGAACTGCCAAACTGCAGGGCTGCACTCTAACCACTGCGCCACCTCGGCTTTATAACTATAGAAGGATTCAAGAAAGGGTTATGAATCCCTGTTTAAGTTTTTTTGGGGGGAAATAAATTGGCAAACAGCCTTCCCAAGCAACCCAGGTAATCTTTAAATTTCAAAAGTACTCATTGTTTTCAGCAGCAGTGCCTTGAGGGCATTTGCACCTCCTCAGCTTTTAGCTACTTATTGGGAGAATAAATTACCCATATTCCTTTAGGTAAATACTGTAGTTATTACAAATGAAGGCGAATATACATGTCCCAAGATAATGTTGCAGGATCTAATCTGGATCGGCCACCGGGACCAGAGTTTTAAAAACTCTGGTCCTGGTGACCAACCCAGATTGGATTCTGCAGTGTAGTTATTGTTTCATTTGAGCATGTATTTTATTACCATTCATAGATGAAGAAAATATCCTTTAAATGCTGGTTAATTAGTTTTTATTTGTTTCTTCAATCAATTAAACCACATTTCTCTGTTGTTGTTGTTGTTTTGTTTTTTGGGTTTGTCTTTTTCAATTTATTGCTGCATTCCAATACACAATATTTGCTTTACAACATGCTACATTTATGTTCTTACAGTCAATTTTCCTGGGTTTATTAAATGTCATAAATAGTCTGTACAGTGTTAAAATGTTTACTTTAGCTATATATTGTAACTTTCAATTCTTTTGTATTATACCATGCATTTATTTAAAGTGTTCTTTCCTTTTTTGTTTTCTGTTTGATAGAGTCCTCATATCTGATTTGCAAAAAACTATAGAAAAACAAAGTGATTCAAAGCCACCCAGGAATCGTAGATCATTGCCAGAATATAGTTATGAAATATATCATTCCCTGGAAGAAGTATGTATTATATATTTTTGCACTCTTGTGTTTTTATTCTTATATAAGAAAAACCCAGGGAAATAGCAAAATAACATTTTTCTTTGCTTCCTTAACAAAAATTAATCTTTGATATAAGATTTTAAAATTTATATATTGGAAAGCCTAGTAAGAGACAGAAAATGAGAACTTTTATTTTCTGTTATGCTTATTGTATATAGTTATATTTATTTTATTCAGTGACAAAAGAAAATCATACATTTATGTATCTTTTTCTTTTCCCCGCCCAGATTCAAAATTGGATGTATTATCTGAACAAAACTCATTCTGAACTTATTTACATGTTCTCTATTGGCAAGTCATATGAGGGAAGACCACTTTTTGTGCTAAAGGTAAATTTTGACAAAACATTATTGGTGCAATGAGGTAGTATCAAGATAAATGAATAAGGAAATACTTATGGAAGCAAAATCTAACACTGTATATCTGCCCTATATCGGAAATCACAAGCTGAGGGCCCAGGGTGTCACTTACAATCCCTAAAAACCTTGAGTGAACAAAACTTGCCAATAGCGTATAATATTTTTAATGTATTAGAAGAGAAAAAAATTTAAATGCAGAAATAATTCATACTGACTCCACTTAAATAGACTCATCAAATTTTTGCTTATTCCAGTATTTTCCAATATGTAACCCCAGAAGGTGACTTAAAGGCCAGTTATGGTGCTCTGCTCAAAACATAGCAACTCCTATTATATATAAAAACACAGATTCATGTTATTTTTAAAGAAATGTTATCTATAAACAGTTGTTCACATTTGCTTGAAAATAAGAATCATAGACTTGGAAAAGACCTTGCAATCTAATCCTAGGAGTTCAAGAAGTTCTGAACCTTCTGAAGAGGTTGTAGAAAAAATGCTTTTAAAAGCCTCTGACGATCCAAGTTGAGTTGCCTGATCGGGAGAGGCGTTTAAAAGAAAAAAAGCCTCTGCCAATCAGGCAACTCAAGAGTCTTTTTAAAGCATTTTTTACAACCTCTTTACTGAAGAGGTTGTAGAAAAAATGGTTTTAAAAAAAATTGGCCACGCCCACCCAGTCACATTACCCCCCCAGCAAGCAATGCCCACGGAACCAGTAGTAACAAATTTTAGATTTCACCACTGAACTATTCCTTATAATTTGTGTCTTGGTATTTAATTTAGAATTATTATTATTATTATTATTATTATTATTATTATTATTATTATTATTATCATCATTCAAATTTCTATACCGCCCTTCTCCTTTCGGACTCAGGGCGGTGAACAGCCAAAATAAAACATTTATACATAAAGTGCGATTAAAAATAGATTTAAAATAATTAAATTTGGCCCATAGTTTAAAATTTATCAATTTAAAATCCATATCAAAATTTAAAATCAACCATAAAATCATAAAATCAAGAGAGACTGGCTAACTGAAAGAGATGCGTTTTTGATGAGAATGAGAATGTTCAGGATGTATACCAAAGGAGTTGCCTAAATGGTAACAAAACTTTGAGAAAGCTTATTAAATAAATGTCCCTAAATATACTCAAACCATGAGGGCGGTTCTTCAGCTGCAATGAACCCAGGTGGTGAGAACAGTCTCCAGAATTTGACTTGTGAAGAAGATATTTCCCCTGGACAGATATTTATCCCACTCTCCCACCCTTAGCAATGGTTATCCCTGGTATGGGATAATTAACTAAGAGGAAATGTGTGTGCATACAGGTAGTCCTTAGTTAATGAAAGCAACTGAGAATGGAATTTACATTATTAAGCAATGCTGTCATAAAATGTGATATCACATGACTGTATTACTTAGCAACAGCAGCCCCCAGCAGTCCTCATTGCTGTTGTTAACAGAATCACATTCATTAGCCAAGGACCCACCTTGATTTAAACCATTCCCAGCTTGGTCCTTTCCAGCCCTGAGCCTCAGAAAGACCTACTCCTCTTGAACTTCTCTCACCCACCTACCCGTTCCTCATCTCTGATCTTTCAACCATCCTGCATAGTAGTACTCTTCATCGGTCACCTCAGGCCACTAGATCCGCTGAGGACTTGCACCTCAATACCTGTGCCGTAGCTGGCCACCCCAGCACCACAGTGCAAAACCCAAGTGCCTCCATCTGAACTCCAGGGCCAGAACTCCAACCTGTGTACTGGCCCTGCTGCCCCAGCTGACCTTTGCCATCTATAAGGCAGAAGCTGGCTGCACCAAGCCTTTCTGATGCTACGTGCATGCTTCTTCAAATCTGGAGGGGAAAGCTGTCACTTATTAACTTACCAAGATCAAAGCAGAGATTTGCCAGTAACCTGAGCCAGGCTAGAGTAACTAATTTATTTATTAATGTCATGGAATGGAGCCTGTTAGCTTCCAGTTAGTGCTTATTAGGGAGGCACCACAGAAAAAATCCACTGAGGAAGAGAGAGCTTGTTTAAGCAATCTCTCCACTTAGCAAGAGAGAGGAAAACATATACAAAAAATACAGGTCAAATAGGTTAGTAATATAGTATGTTGTTCTCTTGGAACTATTGTGAAATGAAAGTACATATTTTTGTTAGATAATAAACTCATAAACCAAAGACATAAGAAACTACAGTAAGCTAAAGGGGACGTACTTCTTCTACTACAGTATTTCCACATTCTGTTTCTGTTCCACATTCACTAAGTTGCCGTCTGTCATTGGCAGAACACATCCACCCATAGTTTTCTTTTTCTCATCTTTGTGTTTTTACAATTGCAGCTAGGCAAAAGAACAAGAGTTTATAAGAAAGCTGTGTGGATTGACTGTGGAATTCATGCAAGAGAATGGATCAGTCCAGCTTTTTGCCAGTGGTTTGTGAAAGAAGTAAGGATAATTTTTTAAAAACTATCGTTATATTTTGAAATCAGAAAAGGTTCTGTCTATTATGCAAAGTATGTTATGAAAGCAGAGGTGAATTGTTATGATATTTAACTAGGTTTTATATATCTATATCTGTGATATTGCAACCTTCCAGGTGGTGAAAATGTTGTTAGCACCATAACTCTGCTGAATTTAAAGAGTCTTTGCTAAATAAGAATAAAATTGTGCAACCTATAGTTTCCCTGTCTTAATGACAACTATTGATAAATCTCTAATTTGACAAAGTATTGTTGACAAATTCACAGAGAATAAAGATAATAAAGAGCATAAAAATAATATCATATTGTTGTGCTGATGAAATGAGTTCCCAACTTCAGTCAAATAAATTTATAAGCTTAATTTTCTTTTGTGTAATTGCTTGGCCTGGGTTGGACAGTGCAGAGATTTGCAGCAGCATAAATCTCTCTGTTTATTAAGGATTTCATTTACTATATTTATATCCTATCTTTTCACAAAAATGAATAGATGTGATACAGGGTCTAACTACTGCAGAAACCTATTTTTGAAGCTAGGAAATTCTAGAAGGTATTATAATATAAATGAGAAGCTGCAAGGTGTTCTCTTGTGAAGTATGATATAAACATGTTTTAAAGGATTAGGAGCAATTGGGATTAAGAAGTATCTTTTGTTTTTTCTTATAATTATTTTTTTATTTAGAAGCATTCCATTACTTGAGGATAGTCTGCCTATGTTTTTTCTTAATATGTCTTGCATTTGGAAAGATAAAAGTTGTTGAGAACTAAGAAAAGCAGTGGCTTTGATATTGCATAGTTCAATATTATTGTTTACTCTCAATTATAAAGATTTCAAGAATTTTACAAAGATGTAAATATATTAGATATGGAGGAGATAGATAGATAGATAGATAGATAGATAGATAGATAGATAGATAGATAGATAGATAGATAGATGATATAGATATAGATATAGATATAGATATAGATATAGATATAGATATAGATATAGATAATATTTTCTTTGGAAAATAATTGACTATGGCCTATAAAAAAATCTCAAGCACTTAAGAAAAAATATTCTTTGAAGAAAATATAATACATAACTCATTTATGTTTTACCTGGATTCATTGTATTTCCATTTTGTACATTTTATGGTTTGTTTGTTATTTTAGTTAGTTAGTCATTTAGATCTTGTTCTTCTTTGACTAATGTGCCTAAATTCCTGCCAAGGAAGGTGGGTGCTGTTGTTCACTTTTTAGTCCTTTTCATGTGTTTAGTTTAGTATAAAGGAAATGGAGATACACATTTCTACTGTTGACTGGTGATCCTTATTTCAAAGTAACTGTAAACAATAGAGAAGGGCAGAGCCATACATATCCCCTTGACTTTCTTGATATAGACACATTATATGCTTATAGTATGTTAATTTATTATGCATAGTCTTCAAAATCAGGGTGCAGTACAATATTATCACCACCACAAGGAGGCATGCTAGTCATGTTTATCTATATAACTACAGATGCTTGCAGTGCCTTTGAGTGATAGCTTACTTAAATGAAATTTGGAGTTTGTGCAAGATACTAATTGGATGTCTGAAATAATGAGCCCAGATACTGTAACTAATAAGTACATTAAATTACATTATCTTCTATCAAGATAAGTGATTTGTTGGCTTCAAGGCAAGCATTGTTCTTTTAGCAACCTAAAAGAATAAAACTGTAAATTCTTAAAATAGTTCATTCCTGCTTTCATAACTCCTTAAAAATAGTTAATTCCTGCTTTTCACTGGATGAAGAATGTTGCAGTGTTAGTTTCTGAAACTGCAGAAACTACAATATTATACTATTACCATAAAATTATGGAAAGTTCAGAAAGTACCTTCACCAATTTAATCTTTTGAAATATGCTTGTTAATGCTGTCCAGAGTCACTTTTTGTGTGATGGGCAGCCATATAAATGTGATAAATAAATAAAACTCATATGGACAGAAATATAGCAGAGGTATACCTACTTTGCTGGAAGTCCATTGGTTGCCAAAAGCTCCCATATCCAAGTTGAAGTGCTGGTTATTATTCTTTAGCAATGATTCTTTATGACTTAGATCCTCATTCCATTTGGGACAGTCTGAGACAGATGCTGTTTGTCCAGTCTGTGCTGGATAAATGGGCAGATTGAGAATTCCTTCTGCATAAGAAGTGAAGGGGAAGGGAGATGGAAACAGGCCTTCTTGGTCTCCTCATTTTCGAATAACATATCCCTTTACAGTTATAATTTTATAAAGCAGTGAAGCCTATGGTTTTCTAACAGGCCTCAGGGTGAAGAGTGAAATTAGAAGTGTTATGTAAATAGGTTTGTTTGGCGGGAAGTTTGAATTAACTGACGCTCAGCTGATTGGCTGACCACCACAGCTGCAAGGTATATAAAGGGAGCTGGCTCCCCTGGTCAGTTGCTGGAGTCTCACCATATAATAAAGAGCTGTTGTCACGAACTACTCTGGCTTGCTGCGTCCTCATTCACCCCACATAACATTGGCGACGAGGATGGGATTTTGAGGCCAGAAGCAGAGGAGAGCTGAAGCCACACTCGAGAGAAAGAGCTGAAGCCACGTCCAGAGAAGGGACCAGAGACCGCAACCGAATCCAGCCAGGCGAGCGAGCGGAGCACAGGAGAATCCCCGAAACGATGTCTGCCTACACCCCGCCAGCGCCTTTCGACCCCAAGGAAGAGAAGTGGGGATCCTACATGTCTCGGTTCGAGTGGTTCATGGTGGCAAACGACATGCAAGGGCTACTGGACGTTCGGAAGAAAGCCCTGTTCCTGAGCCACTGCGGGCCAAGGGTCTTCGACACAGCCGAAGCATTGTCGGAGCCGAATTCGGTCCACAACATTTCCTGGTCAACGCTACAGACCCTGCTGAAAGACCACTATGCACCAACGCCATCGAAGTACGTCCAACGCTATGAGTTCCGGCAACGGCTGCAGCAGGAGGGCGAATCGATCAGCGAGTACGTCGCTGCCCTGCGTAAGGCCGCAACCCAATGTGAGTACCGAGACCTGGATGAGATGCTCCTAGAGCAACTAATTTGCGGAGTGAGAGATCGGCTCCAGAGAAGGCTGCTTGCGAAGTCAAACCTGACCCTACTCATTGCGCTAGACGAAGCCAGGGCGCAAGAGTCGTCAGCAAAGGCCGCCGAGAGATTAAAGAGCTCCCACCTAACCAAAACAACGCAGAAAACGGCGCCAGTGCATCGAGAGGCCGTAAGCACCGCGAGCGAGGGGGAGTCTGAAGAGGAGGTCTACCGCACCGAGCAGTCCCGCACAGCCCGGAGGGAGCCCAGAGACGGATGCGCCAGCTGCGGAGGGTCCCACTCACGACAAAACTGTAAGTTCAGGGATGCCGTTTGCCGTTCCTGCGAAAAGAGGGGCCACATCGCGAGGGTCTGCAGATCGAAGGCACACCAGAGCTACAGACCACGTGGCCAATCTGCCCAATCCGAGACGGCGCCACACCGAAGGTCCAACAGGGATGGCGGGAACCGGAAGGGCGTGAAATTCGAAGACGCTGGGGCCTACACCATACGCATCGCACAGACCTGCACCTCGCCCGGAGAGAAGACCTACACCACGGTCGAGATCGAGGGACGGGAGTGCCAGATGGAGATAGACACGGGATCACCAATATCCATCATGTCTTGGGAAAATCTGAAGAAAGTCATCCCCAGCGTACACAAGCGACAACTCCAGCCGCAGCGACGCAGACTGAAGGATTACCAAGGGAACCGCATACCCGTCGAAGGCAGAGGCGAGTTCCAAGTCCAGTACGGGGAGTTTACCGAGAAACTGCCCCTCACCATCGTCAGCGACAACCTCCCCAGCCTCCTGGGCATGGACTGGTTCAGGGCCCTAGGCATGGGATTCACCGGAGTAAGGAACGTTCGAAGCACCCTGAAGGAAGACCTGATGCAGGAATTCCAGGACGTGTTCGACGAAAGGCTTGGCAAGTATGTGGGGACCCCGATTTCGTTTAATCTAGACCCCAATATTGCACCCATCCGTTTAAAGCCTAGGCGGGTACCATTTGCCCTGAAGCCCAAAATAGACATTGAACTGGACAAATTAATCAAACAAGGGGTGCTCGTTCCAGTCGACCACGCCAAATGGGAGACCCCAATTGTGACACCGGTCAAGCCGGACGGGTCAGTGCGCATATGCGCTGATTATAAATGCACGATAAATAAGGCCCTGCAGCAGAGCGCCTATCCAGTGCCCGTCGTTCACCACTTATTGCATTCCCTGGGCCCCGGCAAGATCTTCGCAAAACTCGATCTTGCGCAGGCGTACCAGCAGCTGCCGGTAGATGGCGCTACCGCAGAAGCACAGACTATCGTAACCCACAGAGGGGCCTTCAAGTGCACCCGCCTGCAATTCGGAGTAAGCGTGGCCCCCGGACTGTTCCAAAGCACCATGGAGCGGCTACTACAGGGGATCCCCGGGGTGGTGCCCTATTTCGATGACGTGCTCATTACCGCCGACAATGAGCACCAGCTAAGAGAAAGACTGAGGGAGGTGTTAAGGAAATTCAGGGACGCAGGACTCAGAGTAAAACGCAATAAATGCATGATTGCAGTCCCCTCAGTCGAATTCCTTGGGTACAGGGTGGATGGCACTGGCATCCACCCCACAGAAAGCAAGATCAGGGCAATCCAAGAAGCACCCACCCCCAAAGACAAGGCAGAGCTACAGGCCTTCCTGGGACTATTAAACTTTTACGCCATCTTCCTAAAAGACAAGGCAACAGTGGCAGAACCCCTACACAGACTGTTAACCAAAAAAGCCACCTGGAAGTGGGGGAAGGCTGAAGACAGGGCATTCGCCGGCATTAAAAAACTGCTGTCAGCCGAGAGTTTTTTAATTCAGTACAACGCAACGCTTCCCCTTGTTCTAGCATGTGACGCGTCCCCGTTCGGGGTGGGAGCCGTCCTGAGCCACAGACTTCCGAATGGCCTAGAGGCGCCCATCGCATACTACTCCCGAACCCTATCAAGTGCCGAACGAAATTACAGCCAGCTCGACAAAGAGGCCCTAGCCGCCGTTTCGGGAGTAAAGAAATTCCACGAGTACTTGTTCGGGAGAGACTTTGAATTGATCACAGATCATCGACCGCTCCTGGGTCTCCTCGCGGGAGATCGACCAACCCCGGCAGCACTTTCGCCCAGGATGACACGCTGGGCCATTTTCCTCGCAGCATACTCTTATCGCCTGGTACACCGACCAGGGGCGGACATGGGCAACGCGGACGCACTCAGCCGATGCCCACTACCCGACAGTTTAGAAGACCCCACACCCGGCATCCCCATCCTGCTGATAGACGTTTTGGACTCTGGGCCCATCACATCAGCCGAGGTTGCGAGAGCCTCAACCAAAGACCACGTGATCCGGACAGTCGCAAGTTGGGTTATGAGGGGGTGGCCGGAAAGGATTGGGAACGGGGAATTTAAGCCATTCGCGGGAAAACGGGACGAGTTGACAATGCAAGGGGGTTGTTTACTATGGGGCGATCGGGTTGTTATTCCTTCACGCTTAAGGGAAAAGGTTCTAACGTTGTTGCATGAGGGGCACCCCGGGATTGTAAGAATGAAGGGGCTAGCCAGGAGCTACGTCTGGTGGCCCACCATGGATGCAGACATCACCGAGTGGGTGGGGAAATGCCAGCCCTGCCAAGAGTCCAGATCAGACCCGCCAACGGCACCCGTGAGAGAGTGGGAAAGACCCCAGGGACCATGGTCCAGAATACATATTGACTTTGCAGGCCCCTTCCATGGACAGACCTTCATGGTCGTCGTAGACGCATTCTCCAAATGGTTGGAGATCAAGCTAATGAAGGCCACTACCACCGACGCAACCATTAGAGAGCTAAGACAATTATTCGCCACACATGGGTTACCGGACATCCTAGTGTCAGATAACGGGCCACAGTTCACCGCAACACAGTTCGAGGGCTACTTAGCAGGACTTGGGATCAGACACGTCCTTTCTGCCCCGTTTCACCCGGCTAGTAACGGACAGGCTGAGAGATTTGTTAGATCAGCAAAGGAGGCCCTCTCACGCTTAAGCCCCGGGGACTGGCAGGAAAGGGTAGACAAGTTCCTACTAGCCCAGCACTCCACACCCTGTACAGCCACAGGCCGAAGTCCGGCCGAACTATTAATGGGGCGGAAACTCCGGGGAATACTAGATAGACTCAACCCCAATTACTCCCCAGAGGTATTCAAGGGGGGGGGGAGAGGAAACTTAGAGAGTTCACCATAGGAACACCGGTACACGCAAGAAACTATGGACAGGGCCCACTCTGGGAGGCAGGAACAATCACAGAAATCATAGGCCCCAAGTCATACCGGGTAGACATGGGGGACGGTAGAGTTTGGCGCAGGCACATTGACCAATTAAGAAAACGGGTAACCACAAACACCGACGATACATTAGACGACCCCATCTCCGACCACGACTACCAACCAGAGGCACAAACCACTAGCCCGAATAGAGCGGAGGACTTAGCTGAGGATTCTGGTATCCAGCGCCGCCCCATCGAGGTAGTCCCAGCAGCCGAAGAAGTCGCCGCCCACGAGGAGGTCCCGGAGGCCTCATTGGCGGAGCAGGGAGAAACAGAAAGTCCCTCCGACCTGCTCGACGCCGCCCCTCCGACTGAACTGCGCAGGTCAACTAGGGCTCGCACACGCCCTAGTCACCTGAGAGACTTTGTATGCAAATAACACCCCAAGTGACTTCTGGGAGGGGAGGAGTGTTATGTAAATAGGTTTGTTTGGCGGGAAGTTTGAATTAACTGACCCTCAGCTGATTGGCTGACCACCACAGCTGCAAGGTATATAAAGGGAGCTGGCTCCCCTGGTCAGTTGCTGGAGTCTCACCATATAATAAAGAGCTGTTGTCACGAACTACTCTGGCTTGCTGCGTCCTCATTCACCCCACATAACAAGAAGCATGCTGGGAGAAGTAGTTTTATTTTAGTTCTGAATCGACTTGATATACTTCATTTTGTTTGAACATGTTTGAATATAACATGTTTTATTCTCAGCTATTTGGGATTTTTAGAAAAGGCAGCATAAAATACATGTATAGCTGTTTTTTAAAGAAACTGGATCCCTGTTAGCCCTGTGAGATTGTCCAAGCAAGAAACACAACCAGGAGTACTATCTTTATTATACGCTTATGTTAATGTTATAGCGCAAGACTGAAAATATTTCTCACCTCCTTTCCTTTTACTCTCCAGAAAACTAAGGAGGGTCCCTTCTGAAACGTTTTCCACATCCTCCTTTCTTCTGAGGACTAAAATATCTTTTACATGCCAGTTTTCCAGTCTGCAGTTTTCCCTCCTGTCTCTCCAGGTCATTTCCAAATACCATTACAGTCTTTCAGAGGTTCCTAAGTGTTACTTCGTCACTACCCTTTATTTTAAACACACTTGCTGCCATATTTCCAAACGGATGTGTGTGTGGGGGGGTATTTCCTCCTTCCATCCTTGGGCACCACAATAAAGAAAAATCCAAAAATTTCATTGCTTGCATTAGAAAAACACTAAGATGGACATTTAACATTATTTACATGTCACGTGAATATGTAAATAATGTTAAATGATAGCAAGTTATTGAAGTGGAGATGAATCTCCCCGTGTCTTCTAGAAAGGCTTATTCAATTTGTATGCAAGAGACTGCACAGTCTCCTTAAATGTGTGCATGAGATTTCAAAAGCTCCCTGCTATTTGACTCAAACCAATTCTGCTCCTGCCTTGCCAATTGCCCACAGCAACAGTTCTGACTGCAAAAATTTTATTTTTATTTATTTATTTATTTATTTATTTATTTATTTATTTGTCAAGCATATATAAGATAACAGGTAAAAGTATAAACATAATTTGAATACATGAAAAGAGTAAGTAAAAAGGAATATTAGGACAGGGACCGTAGGCACGCTGGTGCACTTATGCACGCCCCTTACAGACCTCTTAGGAAGGGGGTGAGGTCAACAGTAGACAGTTTAAGGTTAAAGTTTTGGGGGTTTGGGGAAGAAACTACAGAGTCAGGTAGTGCATTCCAGGCATTGACCACTCTGTTACTGAAGTCATATTTTCTGCAGTCGAGTTCAAGCGGTTTACCTTGAGTTTGTATCTATTATTTGCTGGTATATTGTTGTGGTTGAAGCTGAAGTAGTCATTGACAGGAAGGACATTGTGGCAGATAATTTTATGTACTATGCTTAGGTCAGACTGAAGTCGGCGTAGTTCTAAATTGTCTAAGCCCAAAATTTGGAGTCTGGTGGCATAAGGTATTTTATTGCGGTTAGAAATTAAATTTCATGTAGCAATTTCTCTGGCTGTCTTGTCTTGTCTTGTCTTGGATGCTCAATTCCTTGTCATGGACTATACAGTAACTCATCCAACTTGGCCTGTATAAATCCAGGCTGCTTCTTCCTTCTGTTTAGTTTTGAGGCTTGAGACACCCCCTAGACAAGTCAGCAATTTTCTCATTGATGAAACTGCCAGCTTCTTTCTTTTCTCATTGGCCAAGCTGCTGTAGGAGAGCCAGGGGGAAGACTTAAATGAGCCATCATTTTGGAGTCCTCCCTCTGGCTCTGCCAGTCTCTCTCCTACAGCTGCCAACCAATATTCCTTTTTCTTAATAGTAATTTTATAAAGATTTTCATAACAACAATAAAAACTAATACATGTTTTTAGAAAAGTTAGAATAATTTTTTAAAAAGTAGATGGCCAAGATTGGTGTGCTCTGGGTTTCTTCAAATAAATGTTACCTCTAAGAACCTTGGAAGTGCACCTTCTCAGTAGCAGCACCTGTGTTTGGGAACAAGTTTCTCCCTGAGAGCCAGATGGTTCCTAGGCTGCTGTTATTCAGAAGAGTTGTGAAGTCCTATCTCTTTAACCTGGCCTTTAGCAAGGGAAAGTGTCTGGATCTCTTTAATTTTGGTTGCTCACTGGTACCCAAAGAAGGAGGTTAGCTAGTGTCAGAAGTTCAGTAGTAATCTTTTGTGGAAATAAAAACCATAAGGACAAAGAATGTTTTGGGAAATAGGAAACTAATCAATTGATTGTTGTCTAAGCTTTCATTGACAGTTATATTATTAGGTTAAAAGTGGGCTAGGATCTCTGAAAACATCACATTACAAAATTTCTGAACTACACATATTATTTCAACTATTTTTATGTACCAGGCTCTTCAGACATATCAAAATGACTCAGCAATGAGAAGAATGCTGAATCAATTGCATTTCTTTATCATGCCTATTTTTAATGTGGATGGATATCATTTTAGCTGGACTCAGGTAGGAAATATTTCAACATTAAGGTATTAATGAAAAATACTAAGAATATTAATATTAAAGAAGTGTGTTTGGGAAAAAAAGCTTTAAATATTTAACTTCACTCTCTGTGAAAAGATTTGTTACAAGCATAACATAGTGCTTTTATCTGTGTATATGTTGTATTTTCATATTTAAAAATCTATGCCTAGGATCGATTTTGGAGGAAAACAAGATCAAAGAATTCGAAGTTCCACTGCCATGGAGTAGATGCTAATCGTAACTGGAAAGTAAAATGGTGTGGTAAGTCTAGAAATAATATGTTTTTTTCTCATTAGCCAATTAAATTAACGATGTGTCTATAATACAGGTAATGGCACTCTGATGATAAGATTGGAATTATTTCAGGATCAAATCCCTCTTCTTACTTTTGACTATGGAGTCCCTCTTTTGTCTGTTCTGGCATTGATTTTTGATCAGACTATTTTTATATGACCATCCTGGCTTCCCAATACAAACAAACATCCAAACTTTGGCGTGTTTACAAATATTTATTCATATCCCACCTAATTATTGAGACTTGGAAGCATCTAAAAAAGCAAATATAAGAATAAGAATATTAAATGCTAAAACTAGAAATAGTTAAAAATAATTTTTATTTTCAGGGAGAACAATGATTAAATCTTAAAAACAGATTTAGAGGTCAGGGTCTCCTTATTCCTGAATAGAGCCCTTTTTTTGTGAATAATACATATGGGGCAGCAAATCTACATCTTTAGTTACAAGTTACTGGATTTTCTACTGTTTCTTTTAACAGTAAATGCTGCTTAGCTGAAAAAATTAGGATCAAGCTAACTTGGTAATAATAGTTACATAATATTTCCAGTTTT
Source organism: Pituophis catenifer annectens (assembly GCF_029215685.1). Taxonomy (NCBI): domain Eukaryota; kingdom Metazoa; phylum Chordata; class Lepidosauria; order Squamata; family Colubridae; genus Pituophis; species Pituophis catenifer. The sequence goes on from NW_027256883.1 coordinate 37,569,007, forward strand.
TAGGTAAATTGTGGAGTGTTTCATCTCATTTTTTCAAATACTGAAGATATGTAAGGAATATTTTGACAAGAATGTTTAACAATTGTCAAAACACAAGAAAATTTTCTGGTGTACTATTATGCATGTGTATTTCCAATGTGAAGCAGATCCATTACTGATTATGATTAAGGATATTCCTAAATTGTTGATCAGAAACTAGATTACATTTTTCTCATTCACTAAATCATTCATAAAAAAGAATCATGTTGGCTCAAATAAAAAGTCTATCCACTTCTATTCTTAATTTACATGAGTGGTGAAGCTGTAATCAAAGTTTTAAACAATATCCAAGTCCACTTAAATTATGTTTTGGCCCGCTGGGAAAATAACTTTTGACTCATTCAGAATGCCTTTCTTCTGCTCAAAAAATTATACGCAAGTCAGATTTAATACTTGAACTGTGTAGGCCCAATTTGTCCAATTAGAACAATGGTAGACAATTGATATAACCTTGAAGTATCTTTTTCTGGTTCCTGAATAATTGTATCAATGGAATTAGGCAATAAACTAAATAAGAGGAATGTAACTTTGCATGACTTTTTGGTAGCAAAATTAGAAAAATAATTGTGTTGTGCTGTAGTACAACTAATTCATCTTTAAAAGCCTTCTACATTTCAGATTAAAATCTTCTCTATTCCTATGAAATGTTATTCTGCCTCATCCTGTCATCGTTATTAACAAAACTGGCCACCCTGAAATCAAAATATTTTCTGTACTATAGGGATTATATCTATTGTCATTGGTCCCAGATGGATTATTTTAATTCCTTAATATGTTCAAAAGACAGAATCTCAGTCTGGTACTATATGTGTGCCCTGTGACCATGTTTTTGTTAGGTTTAACTTTGTGGAGATCATCATTTTGTTTCCTTCTAATATATAGATGAAGGTGCTTCCCTTCATCCCTGTGATGATACATACTGTGGTCCATTCCCTGAATCTGAACCAGAAGTGAAGGCTGTTGCTCATTTTCTTCGCAAACACCAGACTCAGATGAAAGCCTATTTGTCCTTTCATGCGTATGCCCAAATGCTATTGTATCCATACTCTTACAAGCATGCAGATATTCCAAATTTTAGTTGTGTGGTAAGTATAGAATTCAAAGAATTCTGCATGTTTGCATGCCAGTTATGCTTTTTGTTTTAGTGAAGAGAATATGCTTCTGAGTCTCACTCCTTCTTTGCAAGTGAATAATTAGAAACTTCATAAGAATTCAAATTTATGTTGTCCTATCCAAAATAAGGGAACAGAGTTGGTGTGGAAGAGAGGAAAAACACAGCTATTTTTAGCTGAGCCAAAAATATTGGAAATTAGGTTTTTCAAATGACTGTATTAGTTATTAATTTTTCCAACACATACAAGACACTATAATCCAATTACAGTATCATGGTTTGTATACTCTGATTTTAGCTCCAGCTTATTGTATAGTATAGCCCCGTGAAGGCAAAACTATGGCACGCGTGGGCCCACCAGAAGTAGGAAAAAAGACTGTTTCCTGCCTCTGGAGGGCCTCAGGGGGTGCTGGGGAAGACCCATTTTTCTCTCTCACCTGGGACCAGAAGGCCCATTTTTTGCTGTCCCCAGCCTCCAGAGCCTCTCTAGGTGTCTGGGTGGGGCGAAACCGGACTTCCCCCCTTCCCAGAGGCCCTCCAGAGGCCAAAAATGGCCCGCTTGCCAACTTCCGGTCCCACCAGAAGTTGGCAAATGGGCTGTTTCTGGCCTCTGGAGGGCCTCCAGGGGAGAAGGCTGTTTTCGCCCTCCCTAGACTCCTAGAAAGACTCTAGAGCCAGGTGGGAGAGAAAAAAGGGCCTACTGGGCCATCGCATGCCAGGAGCAGGGGGAGAGGGGGGGTTGCACGTGCATGCATGAGGCGCATAGAATTATGTCTGTGGGCATGCATGCACGTGAAAACCCCCCACTCCCCCTCCTGGCACGCGATGCCAAAAAGGTTAGCCATCACTGATATAGCGTATTGTTGCTTACTTAAAAATAATGGCTCAGGGCCAGGTTATCTTCGAGACCGCCTTCTGCCGCATAGCTCCCAGCAACCGTTAAGATTCCACAGAGTTGGTCTGCTCTGGGTCCCGTCAGCTAAACAATGTTGGCTGGCGGGCCCGCGGGGGTGGGCCTTCTCTGTGGCCACCCCAGCTCTCTGGAACCAGTTACCTCCTGACGTCCGGACCATCCCCACCCTATTGGCCTTATGAAAAGCGGTGAAGACCTAGCTTTTCCGGCAGGCCTGGGGCCGTTGATCTCGCTCTTGTGATCTGGTGAGATCCAGCCATAAATGGTGTGAATGAGTTTTTAATGTTTTTAATTTTTAAATGTTTTTTTATAATGATTTGTTAAAATGTATTGTGAGCCGCCCTGAGTCTTCGGAGAGGGGCGGCATATAAATTGAATTAATTAAATTTAATTAAATTAAATATGTAAATTCAGTCACTGTAAATTTGCAGGATTACAGTGAGAGAAATAAAGTGAAGGAGAAAGAGGAATCTTATTCTGTGTAATGGCCAATATGTCTACCATATAGATGTCCATTGGGCTGTATAAAAGGTTAGAGGCAACTGGAGCATTCTAAAACATGTAAGGAGATACCCTGCAGAAAGAAAGTGTATCTTGCAAATTTGTATTATTTCATTTGTATTATTAATAAATACACACATACACAATATATATTCACACAAATACACAAACATCCATAATTCTGACTCTTTCGATGGAGAAAAAGCACATATTATGAGAATTTACTCATAGCCACTATGATCCTTTGATCTCCTTTTCAATTGTGAAGTTGGAAGAAGCAATGTATTTCTTAAATGTTCTTTCAAGCCTGGAGAACTGTATAGTTGGGAACTCCCATAATTTGTACGGAGTAAGGAAAGAAAGGGTAAGAAAACAACATTCTTATTCCCATTTCAAGACTTTCCATGGCTTGACAGAAGATCACCTGCTCAGTGTGTACACTATTTTCACCTTCTTTGCAAAATCAACAGAAAATTCCCTTTCCAGAGATGGGTCTCATCAGAACAATCAACAATCTGCAAACCAATGCAATCCTTATATACCAACATTTTTTTAAAGTACTACTCTCCAGGAGCTAAACAGTACCTCACTATGCATATGTAGCCTGCAGCAAGAAAGCAAAGCTCAAACATTAAAAAAACAAGCCACAAGAGCTTGTTATTAAGCCTTTGGGCAGACAGAAGGAAGACGATAATAGAGAATAAGTCACAATCAAATATTGAGAACGTTTGCACGAATAAGAAATCCCTAACTGACAATGCACTTATACAGGCAACTCAACAAAATACAGTTTCAGCTTATATACAGTATGCAGCGACCTGCATTGAACAGCAAAGCAAGAGCATAAAGAATTTTTTTTCCTATTGCTTCCTTTGGGACCAATTTCACAAGTTCCTCAGATTTATTTTATGTCGATGTTGGCCAGGAGACAAAAGCTTTTCCATGGACATTACCATCTAGCAAGGAGAGGATTCTTTAATAATTTGTGAGTTGAAGACAAACAGGCTTCTATCCACCTTACAACACAGAATTGTGTTGCCAGTCACTCTCTGAATTAATGTGTTAAATTATTTAGGTCTGGGAACTGGAGAAAGGGATATACAATTCTCAGTATACATGTTATCTAGTGCAGACATATTCTTTTGTTTATTTCAGTTTTTAGTTATTTGGAAGTTTTCATTCATTTGCTACAGTCATATTATATAAAGTTACTCTGATCTATTTCATACAGTGTATTTAATGAGATTTAATGTGCCATATCAATGCAGTCATTGTGACTGTAAGCCAATTCACTAAACTATGGTTAAAGTAAACTATTGCTTAGCCAATATGTGAAGTCATTCTGTGTAGTGCAATTTAAAAAAGGTGTCAGGTTTCGGTGCTTGAACTTGAATGAAGTTTATTCAAGATAGCACCGAAACCTGACAAAAGGATTGTACTAGAGCTTGTTGCCAATTTGTATATACAGTATCATTTGAGATAAGAGTCTGGCAAAGAATCAGCAGCAAAGGTAATTCTGAGGCCCTGCAACATTAAAAAGTTATCTCTTTGTTAAATATAGCACAAAAAGCTGTTTCCTCAAAATAAAAACTTTGATAGTCAAAACTGAAAAACAAGGGTTTTTTTTTTTTTTGTTTTTGCTATATAGTATCAGTATCAAAATATGAAGCCCAAAGCTGCATAGCTCTCAACTCCCCTTTACAAAGACCTGGGATTCAGAACGACTGCTGAGCTCTTTTCAGCTCAGCTCATCAATCAGTAACATTCCTTCAGTATAACCACTGAAGGAATGTGTCCAAATTAAAACTGAATTTTGCATTTAGGTCAGTAATTTTTAGTGCACTTCTCATCCCACAGATGTGGAACTGCAGGCAAATCTTCATTTAGAAGCCTAGAATATATCTCTTCTTGAGAACAAAAGTGTTTCCCTGCAGCATAGTCATGGTTAGTAAAAAAAAAAATAAGTCATGTGCTATTTCACTTCCCATTATATTTACATTTTAGTCCCCCTAATTGTTTATATAGCTACATCAGCGTATTGTACTTTATAAAGTTTAAGAACTCATATCTTTGCCCTGAGTTTATAATTTAGTAAAAAGGAAATAGAGGAAAGGGAAAGCAGAGATGAGAAACAGGGTAGCAATCTATAGTTGCTATAGTTACAGGTTATTGCTGCAGTTTTTCATTCATTGATCTTTGTGTATATGAACTGAATTCAGTGAAAAAATTTTCAGAGCAGGAGTGAGGGACTGCATTTTAAGATATAGTTGAACAGGCTGGGAAATCTTTTTGAGTTAAGAGACGCTATTGGCCAATTGGAATAATTAGGGATTGAACAAATTAGACACTGCTGCATAGATTGATTTCACATATTTTAACTAAGAAATTGTATAGTATTTGATTTTTCTTAATATGGCATATGCAAATAGTCTTCAGGTTTCCAAACCATGCCATATGGGTTATTTGTGCAGCAACTGAGCCAATGAAACTTACCCAACAGAATATTGTAACAAAGTGTGTATTTACCCTAATTATGTGTATTCACCCAATTATATCTTGTATCCATTCGTTTGCTGTCACATTGTTTTATGAACAGTAGAAAAAGGTTTTTTAACATTAGGACTACCCAGTGATTCAAATGTAGGAAATATAATTTTGCTTCTAAAAAGAGTAACAAAAGAACAATCTTAATAATTACTTCATAACAGTAATTACAGCATTACAGTGCTACATACTGAGTGATTTAGGAGGAAAAGTTATACAAAATAAATTGATTATCATGAATAGAAAATGTTAAGATTTATATTTTATATGCTTTTGTCAGCATATTTCAAAACTATGAGCCTTCACATGACAATGTATAAATATTAAATGGATTATAATATGCACATAAAGTTACTATTCTTAAAACAGACAAATTCCCTCTAAAATGAACAGAATTAAGAATCTTTTTGACAGGAATTCATATTCAAATAAGTGTTCAAAGCTTATAATAATAAATATTATGAAACATTAATGATATTGGTTCTTCCTAATTAATTTTAGCATACGATGCAATATTTTTTAGTTTTTAAAGTGAAGCAAATGTAAGCATCCTCTCAGATCAATACTAAGAAGTAGAAAACTATTTAATGGTACAACCAGTTACAAAGTAAATCACCATTTTGCACTTGTACAATCTTTGCATATTTCTAGTGATTTTTTTAAATATAAAAGCCAGCATATGTATTTTTACAATGTTAATTCTTTTAAATAACATATATTGCATAATTAGAGCATCATGCTATACAAATTACCATTTTGAATTGTCTAGCAGCTTATAATTTTAACTATTTGACATGCTGCCCAGAGTAACTTTCCTTGAGATGGGCAGTTACATAAATTTGATACATAAATAAAATAAAATTTTAAAAAGCAAATTCTGTAACATATTTCTCTGCAAATATTTCTCTTTGCTTTTAAACAATTCTATTTTCTCATTTTTAGGTATAGTCCATTGTAAATACATTAAACTCTAGTAAAATAATGTACATACCCATAATCAAAACCGAAGTATAAAAGACAACTCAGAAATAAACAGCCTGAAAAATATAATAACAAGGGATAGGTAGCAAGCATCTCTATAATCTAAAGAGGAGCTTCAAACCAAATGCACTGCATTTACAGGAGAAAAAAGATGCATACATTTGTATCTACAAACAAGGTTTGTATTTGATATATAGCAGTCACTGGATTTCTTTTGTAAATGCTTCATTGTTTGTTTGCAATAAACCTGCATATTAAAAGACCTGCATCCTGGAATACCATGTTTGTTTGTATCCCATCTTTATTATTTTTGCAAATTAATCAATGGGGCAAACACATCTAATATTCTTTCCTCCTCCTATTTTCCCCACATCAACAATCCTGTGAGGTGAGTTAGGCTGAGAGTGACAGGTCCAAGGTCACCTACCGGTAGGTGGCTTTCATAATTAAGGTGGGATTTGAACTCACAGTGTCCCAGTTTCTAGCCTGGTGCCTTAACCACTAGATCAAACTGGCTTGCATATTGTTTCCAGTTCTAGAGTTTGGCACAAAAAGCTAGCTAAAAAGTTCCCATACATAACTTTAGCTATATACTGTATGTATATATATCTTCATGGCAACAGAGAAAAAAACAGAGGACCTGTTTTTCAGGCTTGAGTGATTGATTGATTGCTGAGGTATATACAGCATTCTGAAAACAAATTATTGCATGAGATAACATCCTAAACTTGTTCTCATAGGCAGAGTGATACTCTTGTTAAACTTGGTTAGGAGATAACATTTAAAAGTGAGCTGGAACCTTAAAACAAGTAGCCACCTTCCCCTTTAGTCAAACCAATTGAATGTCCTTGGCAGTGTGGGGCAGTCATTTTAATGTAATCTAAAAGAGAGGATAGAAAAGCTTAGACTTAGACTTAGAATAACTTTATTGTCACTTTGAATGTACACTAATCGGCATACATTAAAATGAAATTTTGTTGCATACAGCTCTCAAAGGGTCTCCACCTCCAATATATACTACATAAATATGACACAATAATAAATAAATACAAAATTATGCATATACCCACATATATGACATGGAGAGACAACACAGTCTAATTGGGATCTAGTTTCTTCTTATACATAGCAATAGAGCATGAGATGGCCTATCCAATATTTCTATTATGCTGGTGTTGAAGTAATAATATTCTCATATACAGATCTTTATAATGAGTGATATGCACATAATCAGAAAGGTATAACTTTATGCAAGGATATTCATGAAAATAATTCATCTATGGTAACAAAGCTAGCGGTAGAGGGCACAAGATGCAATAAGTTGTTAAGGATAAAATTAAAAAATGGGTAATCTTTGTCCTATATCATTCATTATGAAGATAATAATTAATATACATGGGGTTGATTTTTCTTTTTTCCTTGTCACCTTCCAGGAATCCGCAGCTGTTAATGCTGTAAATGCCTTGCAGTCTGTTTATGGAATAAGGTATCGATACGGTCCTGCTTCCAGAACTTTGTGTGAGTGTCTCTGACAAATTGGATTTTTAAAAAATAACTTCTGTTGATGATACTGTGATAGAGAAAAGGTTTTAAAATCTAAAATTATATTAAATGAAGAACATAATATTGTACCCCAGTTTTAATGTTTGTAAGTTGCTCAAGAGTTGTTTTCGAGGAGATGGGCAGCACATAAATTTAATAAATACCAACTATAAATTACTTCCGAACTCCGAGTAGTTATGCTTTTAGCTTTTTGTACCAATATGTAACAAGGAGTACTGTTTAATGCTGGGAAGATAAACAAGTAATTAGTATAGAATTGCAGCTCATATATTCAATATGTTTGGGGAAAAATTTTTCCCCATCATCCACAAATTGAGCATTGCTGTTTTATGCAAAAGATATGACTAATGCTCACATAATTCCATATATATTTACTTCACAGTCCAAACAGACATGGCTTGGATTGCACAATTTAATACAGAAATGCTTCTCTTTTAAATTTATCCTCCTTTTTGCTTTTTTTGGCCTGGCCTTCAAAATATTCAAAAATATTTGATAAAGCCTTGAGTGCAATCTATAGAAACATCCAAAAGTTGTTACTGAACTGCAAATTTATAAATGTGTAGAAATACTATAATATTAAATATATGGCTGAAGAATAATCAAATTAGAATTACATTTAGAGTAAATGAAATAAAGTTGTATTTATTTTGTCCTTGCCCCAAACATGAATATTTGAAATCTGGCCTTCAGCTAGTCTTAAACCAAGTATTTAGTGCAGAATCTTGTTTGGAGTGTTGCTGTAGCTACCTGTTTTGAACAATATTATACACTTATAAAACTATGTGAGGAGCAATTAAACTTATTGGGTTGGAATTAAACAAAATATTGTTGGGGTTGAAGATACCAAGATTTTTTCCATCTTTCTTTTAAAAATGCAACTTAAATACAACCTTAGAATGACATTGCTGATGAGAAAGCCACATATGACACTTTCAGTGCCCCATTTGCTGCCTTCTAATAATCTTGCAATTCAGTGCCAAATTTTGCCAGAGTATTGTTGTTTTTCCCCAGATGGAGGTCTCTGGAAAGCTTCTTATTCCATTTCCACAATTCAGTCTTCGAGCCCTAAAAATTGCCCCAAGACAAAATACTGCTGTTTTGGGGGGTTGGGGGAATTAAAGATGAGGGTGTGGCATTTTCTAACCCTAAAATAATAAGAAGCTAAAGTGCTGCGGGACTTTGGAATTCAAATCAACAGACACCTGCCACATAAGACCTCAAGACTTAACAATTGTCAATAAGAAAGACAAAAATGTCTGGATAGTGAATGTGGCAGGACCTGGAGCCAGCAGAATAGAAGAGAAAGAAGATAATAATATACAAAGACCTGAAAACAGACTGTGGCAAAAGAAAGCAAAAATAGGACCAATAGTAATAAGCCCCTGGTTGCAATCCCAAAACAACTGGACACCACTTGAATACCTTCAGCATTGACAAATTCACCATCAGTCAATCGCAAAAATCAGTTTTTACTTGGAACAGCTTACATTCTGTAACCTCTAACATCAAACATCAATATCTGCCTATCTCAGGTCCTTGGGAAGGACTCAATAAGTAGATAAAAATGTCAAATCCAGTCTGAATATCCTGCTGACAATGCAATGAACCATAATAATACAAATAATTTATTACCCTCAAACATCCACATCTGCCTATTCCAGGTCCTTGGGAAGAACTTGATAGGTGGATGAAAAGGCTAAATCCAGGCTGAATATCTAGCTGACCGTGCAACAAACCATAAGTGATTAAGAAGCTATTAGCCCTGCTCTTTTCAGTGCAGTTACCCCACTACGTGAAGGCCTTTTATTTTATTTATAAAATTTATAGGTTTCCCATCTTACCTTTGGAGAAGATTGGGAAACTGAGATCACCCATCAAATGTTGTAGATCCATGTATTAGCAAATTGTTTCCTAAACCAAACATGTTTTTCTTTTTTTCCAGATGTGAGTTCTGGGAGTTCAATGGATTGGGCCTATAAAACTGGAATCCACTATTCATTTGCCTTTGAATTGCGTGATACAGGTCATTTTGGATTTTTATTGCCTGAGAACCTAATCAAGCCAACCTGTATAGAGACCATGCTGGCTGTTAAAAATATAACCATGCACCTCCTTAAAAAGTGTCATTTAAGTGTTGCAGCCAAGTTTTAATTTTTTAATTTTTCTTAAGAATACAGCGTGAAGTCACTCAAATATAGAATATAGCATTTTCCACTAGTGGAACCCATTGAAAAAAGAAATGACATTTTCTACAGATAAGAGATATTCAAATCTTTGATACATATTCTAGGCCATGCATATGTGGTATCAGGACATATGCAGGCAGAAATCCTTGCGTGTATCTAAATGATTATTGATGAAATTATGAAGAGTGGAAATGAGAAAAAGTAAAAAGAAAAATTTCAAGTGAGAAAGAAGCACCAAGGCTTTATTCAAATTCAGGTCTAGCAAGAAAAACGATAAATTATGTGAAATCTTTGTTCAGATGTGCTTTATTTGCCTAATTTATATGTTATGAATCTCAGCTTGGCCCAAAGAATCAGAATTTGCTCAAAACGTTGATTTTTGAACCACTGAAAGTTAGTCATAGTTCTAATATGTATAACCTAAGCTAAACCTTTTGCAATAATAAAGCTATTTTACTGTCAGAGTTAGGATCATATGTTTATTAACATTGGAATAAAATACATCATGCAGCAAAAACATTGGCAAGACCTGTGTATTAACCTCATGGGAGGGATTTGCTGAGAATAGAGGATACAATATATTCCTTTTTGAATGTCACCAAAGAGCTACATTCCCAAACTTAACCTTAAGATTGGAAACATCCTGATGGAATAATGTTCTATCTTACCTATTGCATTCATTATATTCTCTATTTTTTCATGTACCAATTGTAGAGGAATAATAGCATTTATTTTTACTATTGTGCTTTGAACTCCAGGGAACCTATTTCATTTAAATTATATTTTAGAACTCTCCTTCATAGCTAGAGATTGAATAACCTTTATTGCTATCACCTTGGAAATGTCAGTATGAAGTCATTTGATTCAGTGTAGAAAATGGATAGTGTAAGATGTAATCAAAGGGTCAACTCACCCAATAAGTATTGCATTTCCCCAGGCACAGTGAAATGGAAGATCTACTGCTATATGGAAAATAAGTAAATAACAGCCAAAGCAGAGAAGGCAATCTCAACCTCTGAAACCAGGACAGAAACAGCTATTATATAAGTATCTGGATAAGAATCAATTGGCTTCTCGATCACATGTATTGAAAAAGTGTAAACTTTTGGTCATTTGCAGCATGGCACTGCATAGCTGCAGAAATTATAACCATTCTCCCTGCAAGATACCAAGTGATGAAGAAAGTAAGGCATTCTTGTCAGTCTGGCTGGGTTTCAATCATGTACCATTTTCTAAATATAGTATTTCTATAGCATGCAAGTACTGACTATCTTATAATAAATATGTACAATAATGGGTGGTTATATAAATTGAATAAATACCTTCTAAAATCCCAAAGGTGCTTTTCCAAAAGGTAACTGGACTTTCTTGGTTGATTCCTTGAAAATGTTTCGCTTCTTGGATGAGACTGCAGTCCCAAGAAGTTTCTACACCTATTTGCACTCTGATTCAGGTGACTGAGGATACAGATCAACCCCAAGTGGCCTCAATAACTCTCAGAAAGCTAATGACAAACTTCAGCGTGCTAATGACCAGAAATATAAATCTTTCCATTCCCTACCATTCACTTAGAACTAAAGAAGCTTCTTGGATAAGAAGTGAAATGTTTTCAAGAAATAAACCAAGAAAGTCCAATTGCCTTTTGGAAAAGCACCTTTAGGACAACCATGACCTAGTCCTAGATGATTGAGAATCTCCATAGACATCTCTCCTAAAATGGCAACATAGATGCTACGCTGAAGGTAAATTGAGCGTATAAAAGAACACCTCACATAGTAAATGTGTATTTTGGCATTCTGCATCAGGTAGGGTTAATCTTTTTAAAACTGGTACCCTGTTTCCCCCAAAATAAGACATCCCCTGATAATAAGCCCAATCAGGCTTTTGAGCGCATGGCAATAAGGCCAAGTGCTTATTTCAGGGATCAAAAAAATATAAGACAGGGTCTTATTTTTGGGGAAACATGGTACATATGCAGCTGTAAAAATATTGTTCAATTTTGGATATAAAGGTGTGCTATTAATCTGTTGATGGCCAGGGTTGATTTGACCAATGAAGCTGTCAAATTCCTTTCTTTGTTCTTCCGTGTATATTCCCCCAAGAGATGCATACTTGGTGGAAGTGGACAACCATTTCAGATATAAATAGTATATGAAAAATGATCAAGGATATATAACTTCACTTCCGTGCTAGAACCTTCAATTTCAACAATGATTAGCTTTCCACTTATAGATGACTGTTACTAATTGACCACTATATTTATGTTTGCACATAGCTAAAAGTAAATATAAAAATTGGGACTATTTCATATCTTGGCATTTTGTCTGGCAATATTTACTGAGTTTGATATTAAGAGAATTTTTCAGTTATAGTTCTCTGAAAATATAGCTGCCATTGAAAACTGATTGTTGCTTAGAAAACTCCTCACTTTGAAAATTAACCCCCTTTTTAATGCCTGGGCTTTTCTTCCTCCCCCACCCCTCCTTGTCTAGCTATCTCCACCTTTTACCATCTCTATCTTATTGTTTTCCCCTTTTCTTTTTCCTTCCCAGTACAGCTATACTGCCACCCCCTGCCTCTATTTTTTATTTTTGTTTTTCATATTTTTTTTTTGCTATTTCTATTAGAAGAGGAAGGGAAATACATCTGAATACTGTATATAAGTAATTTCTATATGAGAACTCTAGGTTGGTAAGATGAGGAAAGTGATTGTTTTTTAAAAAAATTTGGATGAGCTCTAGTTTTATACTAAATACGTTTTGGAAATACAAATGGTGAGGCAAACTGGATAAATCATGAGTTGGATTACAGCATGATGGAATGATTTGCAAATCTCACATCTGAAAGAAATAGGCTGGATTTTAAAATAGAGAGCAAACTGCATCTTTCTTCTGGTGTGCCCTATTAGAAATTATATATATTTCTACTATGGTAAACTATTCTGTTATTGTTATATTTCAGTAGCTGTGCCGATTCAACCCTGGATTAGAAAAAAATGTACCAGATATAAATGCATAAATACATTAAGCTTAGTTAATGTTAACTGTGATTAGATTTTGTGTTTCAGCTATTGTTTGAATGTCTGGTTAGTTTATGGTTCTATCTAATGGACATAACAGAAAATAAATCAGCTAGATTAATCGAGTTATATGAATACAACCAAAAGCTATCTACCTAATACTAAAACTCCTGTTCCCATAAATTTTAACTGGTCAAAATGGTGCATCATACGGCAACAATGTTTGAACCAAGGAACCTCAAATGAACTAACTTACAGAATTTGTCCAAAATCTGGAAACCAAGGCTTTTGTGGCAAATTTTATAATTTTTTTTATTATAAAATAATGACTTAATATAAAATGTCATAAAGCATATCCTGTGCTGATGAGCTATTTTTAAGGCAGATAAATGTATCCCAACTTTTTGAGTGAAGGCAGTTGAAAGTCAATTGATAATTAACACTTGGAAGACAGGTTTTACCAATAAACATAATCATATTTATTTATGAGCAATATGAGATGAAGATACTTTCCAAAAGTTACAAAAGTCAAGTATATCATTTCTTAATTAGTTCATTTTTAAAAGGAAACTCCAAAATACTTTTCAAAAGCAGTATTTCTACTCTTTTTTCTTTTCTTTCTTTTCATTCATTTCTTAACCACCCTTCTGCCTCAGAGAATAGTTTATTCCATGGCTATTGCAAGCAATTTAATTTATGAATAGTTTAGAATGATTTTTTTTAAAAAATAAAGATTGTTTAATACAGTATGCTCTGCATAGATGTTCCAAGAGCACACAATCAATTAGCTAATAACTTGCATGTGCTAATGCACAAACAAAAATGAACTGACATACTGTTTATTCAAAGATCAGCAAAACATAAAAATATACCACACAACAATAAAATCAAATGGGTAAGATAAAATACAAGAGATCTCTACCCTAAAAATGTAACTTACATTATAATAGTGAGTTGGTTACCAGTGAATATATAAAATATTATAATCTATGAGGTAAGTATACATATCACCCAAAACAAAATAGATAACATGCATTAAACCTGAAGTGATGATTAAAACAAAACTATTTCTGTGACCAGTTATACCTCATTTTTATTGTGGCAACACAGAATTTGGCTTCAGCACAAGTTTTAAAGTGCTCTGAATCTGCTAGAAGATTCACATAACCTTTCTGGCATTTACATATTAGGAGCAAAATAGAAGCACATTTAGCATCCCTGTAGAATTTACAACATAATAAGTGAGAAATAAATTCAATCACAAGGGCATGCTTGGTTAATGGGGTTTCACAGTATTTGGTAACATGATGTGTTTGGCTTTAAAAAATGCTATCTTCCATTTAGGGAAAGTTAGATTTCATAAATATCTTGCTATATCCCAAGTGTCCTTTTTTATTCAATTTCTGCCATGTTGGGCAGCCTATTAACTTCAATCTGAAACTTCATATCTCTTTTTCTTTTTTATGAGTTGTTTGGCTTGTTCATACTGTAAAGAAATTAGGAATGGTACAAAAAAATCCATATAATGCCAGCTTCTGCTCTATAGTCAATTTCCAAGGGAAGAGAAAAACTTAAAGTTAATAGAGTCGGGTTGACTGGACAAAATTGGATATTCAGCCAGAGGTTTCAATTAATCTCAAAAATTGTCTGCACACTGATTCATGTTGAATAACCATATTCTGCAACTACATCAATGATAGTTGATAATCTTTTCAGAACCAATAGGTACCAATGTAATGTAGGGAAAAAATCAAAGTAATTTTCTTCCTTGTATAATAAAAAAGCTTCTTTATATACAATATACATATAGCACAGACAAAAGCAGTTAACTGTCCACTTCAAATGACATCAATTTTTCAGTGTTTCAGGCAAAGAATAGTTGTCATCATCCAGCAGATGTTTAAACTAAAACTGAACTAAGGATGTATTGTACTGAAAATATGCTTCCCACTTCAGATATCGGTTCTAAGTTAGAGCAAATGTTAGAAAACAATTTTTTTAAAAAATCCCATCATATTCCATGTCCATCCTGCCTTGTGAATAACTTTAGAATAAGAATCTATTCAAGTTTTCAAAGGATAAATAGGATTGAGCAAGAAAAGCTGGTCGTTACAAAAGTCTTACCTAGCCAATTCCCAAACTTTTTCTTCTAGGTAGCACAATTTAGCAAAAAAAAAAAGTGATCTCCTTCACTCTTTGTTCATAAAATTTCCAGATACAAATTGTCTATTCTGTTGCAAATAAAAGGATGCAACCCTCTGAAGTAGGTGGAAACATTTTATTTTTAACATTCAAGTAGTTGTGTTAGTAACTCCACTACAGGATATAGAATTCTATCACTGTCTTTCTATATAACACAAAACAAAACTAGCTCGAAAAACTTCACAATATGTTTAACACATGAAGTCTGCATTTGAAGACCGGCATCGAGTCCACAATATTCCAGAGTTTAATCAATCTTGTGAATACTAAAGATGCCCTCACACCCTTCTGCGGGAATTTATGTACACATACTTGAGAATAAGTATTCAAAAATTCTCAAGTATTGCGAATAAGGATTCAAAATATTAAAACGGAACACAAAGGACTAGAAAAGGCATCCCGCCTACAGTCCGCCGGGCATCTAAACTACAAACCAGCTCCGTAGCCGTTCCTCGAAGGAAGCACTTGATCACAGAAACACGATTTCCCCGAAATATTAATATTCAGCCCAAATGAATGAGGGGGAAAAAATCCCAGCCTGGTCGAGTCGAGTGGTGTCCCAGACGCCGGTAAATTCTTTTCCATCGTGGGGCGAATAGGCGCAAAGAAAGTGAAGCTCCAACCGCTTCTCAGTCGCCGGAGAGAAGAGCCGGCCTGGGCGACGGAGTCTTCAGAGGAATCAAATATGGCGGGAGAAGGCGGATCGCTTCCTCCGTCCCTTCTCTCTGAAGAGGAATCCCAGGCCCCTCCCTCCTCGCACCTGTTGCGCGCGGCCAGCAGCCAGTCCCAGCTCCCCTTCGCTACCTTGCGCGACTGGTAGCGCCGCTATTTGCTTGCTCGCTCGCTCCCCCCCCCCCCCACCTCCACCCAGCCCGCTTGCGGCTGCGCCTTCTTTTCCCGGCCTTGAAGCAACAGCAGCTGTAGCAACCTCGACGCCGCTGCCGCTTCCTCCCTCTGTAACCCACTCGGCTCCGGCCTTGACGTCGTTTCCTTCCAACATGGCGAGGACGGGAGGCTGCTGCTTTCGCCGCCGCCGCCGCTGCTGCTGCCGCTCTCGCTTCTGCCGCTGCTTCTAATGGAGGCTGAGGCAAACGGGGAGCGCTGCGTTCTTGTGAGACCCGATTCGTCCCTCCTCAGCGTCGAGCAGGGGCTGCGGTAGCCGCCTGGTCAGAGCCGGGTTTCGTTTTCGTCCGAAGAGGGGAAAGAGACGCTTTCCCGGGAAGTCTCTTCGGGTCTCAGCCGGCGGAGCCCTGAGAGTCACCCCCCGCTCATCCTCCCCTTTCCCCTCACTTTCAGCGCGCCCTCATGTATGAGGGGAAGAAAACGAAGAATATGTTCCTGACACGGGCTTTGGAGAAGATCCTGGCCGACAAGGAGGTGAAGAAGGCGCATCATTCCCAGCTGCGCAAAGCCTGCGAGGTGGCTTTAGGTAAATAGGAAGGGGAGACGGAGGGGGGGGGGGGAGAAGGAAGCGAAGGAAGTGTGGTGGGGAGGAAACCGGGTACCTGCGGCGGGCAGGCTGGGCCTTAGAATTGAATAGGGCGGCTGTCATTGTAGGGAGAGGCCGGCCTGGGAAAGGAAAGGCGATAGAGGTGGGTGGGGGGGGGGGTGTGAGGGTCGTTTAGGGTGAAAGGGCTGCTGCGTGCGCGGAGTGGGGCGGCAGAGGTGCGCCGCGGTCAGTTTTCGCCTGGATCCGGAGCCGGGAAGGGAGAGGATGAGCTGCCGTGGCCCTCCAGATACGTGAGGCCGGGCCTTTGTGATCTAGCAATGCGGCGAGTCACTCTCGAGGTGGATACGGGGATGGGAGACAGGCGGGGAACCCCTGTAAGGCTGTTCGTGCGTGTTTTGTACCAGTCTTGGGAAAGAACCTTGAGCGTGAACAGGAAGAATATTAATTATCAATTAACCATCCGCCTCTTCCCCCTCCCCCTTGCGTCGACGGCGAAATATCGGTTGCCTTGACATGGCTTTCTTTCTTTTTTTTTAACCTCCTCCCTCGCTCATAAACACACCCTGCATGAATAGGCAAGGGAAGGTGTGTAAAGAGTTGACCTGGAAGAACAAGGCCGTCTGGGAGGGGGAGCAGGTGATGGGCAGCAAGGGGAGGTGGGGGGGGGGCAGGAAGAGAACAGAAGCTGAAGACAAGAAGATGATGGAAAAACAAGGGACAGTGACACCCTGGCAACATTTGATACCTGATCTGAGAGGCTGTTGTGTAAGGAAAATGCATAACATCAGAAAAGGAGGCAGTGATGGAAGAGGGCATCTATTGTAGCATACAGAGATGGTTTTTTTAAAAAATGTGTTGTTTGGGAGGATTAGTGTTTCTTGTCTTACCTGTTTACTTAAGTCACTATGGAAGGAAATATGAAACTGATATTTATTAAATATGGATTTAAATCTTACTTGAACTACTAAAGGAAATCATATCTACATATCTCTACTTAAGGCTTCTGGCCCAAAAGAAGGTATTTATTGAAATGTTTTATGGATATATGTATAAATGTGGATATTCATCTTTATCATTTCCTTTCATTGTGATATACTTTGAGACATATACTTTGAGACACACCCTGGGTTTTACTTCTTATATAAAAGTAGTGGAACCCAGTGGGTTAACTAGTTTATAGATGATTATTTAAAACTATGCAATTAGACCTAGATCAGACAATTGATATTTTTGTTGCTTACATGTTATTAAATACTTTTATAATTTGGGGGGAAAATAATTTGTTCTTTGCTTCTGACCAAATTGCATTACTTTATGCATATTTCTAATCTAAATATAATTGTAAAATATTTTCAATACATTCCTTTTTATCTTCCATATTGTCAAAACTATTGAGATTCAGTATCTTAGCTTTAAACTTCTCAGAAGAAATAAATATAACTTTTTTTTAAAGTATCCATGTTCTTTTTTAATGGCATCCCATTTCAAAAATAAAATTTAAAAGAAAATGATTAGATCTTACCGTGTTAAATGATGTCTGCTTTAAATACTGGGACAAATACTAAATAGTAGAGTGGATCCAGCATACCTCAGTAGCATAATAGTTTACAGCACCAGGAACCTATATATATATTAAAAAATCATAGTTAGCAATGTGAGTATTAAGGTACAGTATTGATATCATTAACTTGACAGTTAAAATTGATTCTCATAAGAGCCTTTGCGTTCCTTTTTGGTTAATAGTTGATTTGGAAAGGCAGAAATTATCTATCGCTTGGTTGTCAGTTCTGAATCTGGTTGCTGTATCACTTTGATCTTTATTATATATAATAGTACAATTTTTTCATTATGCTTTTAGACTTTTATTACTAAAATTTGCAGATTACCACTGTAAGATCTAATCATTTTCTATTAGATTTTACTTAGATTTGCAGCTGAGAGTAGTATCAGCATAATGCAGATAATTGAAAGTTTTTCCTCCAGTTTTAACACAAAACTCATCTAATTCCAATGTATCCTTTCTCAAAATATATTCACCACATAGGTTAATAAATAAGAGAAAGTACACAGCCTTTTCCTCATTCCTATGCTGACCTAAAATATTTTGCCATATTCTCCCCAGACCATGACTTCTTGTCCTATGCATAGGTTTTATGTGAGGACAGAGAGATATTCTGAGATTCTCATTTTCTTAAGGGCATTCACAGCTTGATACAGTTTGAAAGAAGTGAAGGCCTTTCTATGGTCAATTAAACACTTATTAGATTTTTAGTTTTTCTCAAATATCCAGCATACATTAGCAGTAATGTCTTTGGTTTTCAGACTTTTATAAAACATACTGAATATCTGGCATCTCTCTTTCTTTGTAGAACTCTAATTTGCATTGGATAGTCCTAAGAATTATTTTGCTAGCATTAAAGATATTATGCAGTTATTCGAACATTCTGTTAAGTGTTCTTTCTTTGATTAGTTACTTGACAGATCTCTTTCAATCTGTCGTATATTCCTGTAAATGGAATATCTTCTAAAGTATCATGGATGATGATATATGTACACATTTTCAGTACGCTCCTTCCATCTGTAATCTTAATTGAGACAATTATTATCTGTCCATTGACATTTTTAGCATGCTAATTGAAGGCTGGGACTTCTTTCTGACTTGGAGTCATTCCTTGTTTTTCTGTGTCCATTTCCATCTTCGGTAGTTTTGCAAATCTTGTAATACTGCTTTTGTCACTTCAAATAGCTCTGTTAAAAAATTTTTTGTCAAGTTCCTTGCTGAGATCTTTTTCTTTCTTTCTTGGCTTTAGTTTTCTATCCAATCTCTCTGCTTTGCAAAGGGGGAGAGTAATTTCTCTCCTTTGCCATACCATTCTTTCTCCTCCTTGGAGAAATTGGAGAGAAAGGGATTTCATGAGAATAAGATGTTTTTGTAATGTGACTGTGGCTTACAACCCCAAGTTGTGGTGCAGTTGCATTGCTTTTTATGTGTACAGGACAACAAGCAGACATGAGCATTCTAAGGAATTGTCTATTTCCAGTTCGTTAAGAAGGACTACCACTATGATTCTTCCTTAAAATTGGATAATAAAGTGAAGGAATAGTAAATGTAGTAAAGCATTTGTGTATATTTTGCTGTTGGGCAATCCTTACTTGTACTGAGATCAAAAAGGAAAAATTCTTCCTCCAGTTTGTAGGATGAATCATCTTGATTTTCATTAGATTCTTATCATTAGATAATATCCTAATTAGTATAATATCCTAATTTTCAATGATATTTTGTGTTCTTTTGCTTTTGCCTTCCAATGCCAGCCTTGTTACTTAACTACATAAAAGCAAGTTCTAATGGAGGCAAGATTAATCCAAGAAGTACTTAAATTTATAACTAAAAACACTTGATGTTCTGACCCACCTTCACGTTCTGACCCAAAGGTTTACTGAGTGGCTCTGGACCATTCATTCTCACTCTAGACTGCCTCAAAGGGTATTGTTATAGAGGAAAATAGGAAGAAGTACTATATCTGCCAACTCAAGCTCCTCAATAAAATGCAGGATATAAATCAAATAAAAATACTATGTTAAAATTAGGGGGGGGGAGAATTACTAGACTGACTTTGCTAAGTGATATGTAAAAATAAAGTGTTATATTTTTGCCTATGGAGAAAAATCAAGATCATAATGATTACTAGAAATGTAGAAATGAATCCACATAGTAAATTTGTATATAAATTTATTGAGTATACAAATCATTATGACAATCTAATAAAAAGGTAATAAGCACATTTATAGAATTAGGCTGCATAACTCATCCTACATGTATAGGTTAAGGTATAAATCTTACAAAACCAGTTAGCTTATACCTTCAGGCTAGCTTCACTTTTTCATGTTAGAGGAAAGATATTGACTGTGTTTAGAATGTAGAAAGGGTATAGATTATATACTCTCCTTTGTTCCCATTACTTAAATATTCATTTTAATCTGTATGCTGTTCCAATCTTCGTGTTTTACAGTTATCTGAAAACTGGATCAACAGTCAATAAAAAAGCATTCCCATGAAACAAACAAACCTTGATCTTGAACACAATTGGGTGAAGAAAAACCTACCAGTACTTTAAGTAATTAAAATATTGTTTGAAATGCTAAGAAATTTTTTAAAGATTCAGTTGGAATCTGTTTTTCTTTAAATTAAATCCTTTATTTCATGTTCTGCATATGGTATAATAGAAACAGAATTTGGTGATCTCTCCATATAACATGTCTATGGAGATTCTCAATCATCCAGGTCATGGTTGTCTTGAAGTACTTTTTTCAAAAGTAATTGGACTTTCTTGGTTTTTTTTCTTTGAAAACATTTCACCTCTCTTCCAAGAAACTTTTTCAGTTTTAAAGAAGTTTCTTGGATGAGAAGTAAGACACTGTGAAAGACCAATTGACTTTTGGAAAAGCACTTTTGGGACTCCATATAACATCTTTTCAGGTATTAAGAGTTCTTTTAGTCTTTTCTTCTCAAGGCTAAAACACTTAGTTCCTTTAGACTTTCTTCATAGCTGTATGTATCTAGTCTCCTGATCATTCCCATTCTCTGAATTTGCTCCAGTATCTCCGAATTCTTAGGATTGCATATGGCACTTGAGGTGCTTTATCCTTGTAGAATAAAGTACAACTTGGAGATTTGGGAATTGTTTTGATGATGCAGTCTAAATTTGCATTTCCCTTTTTCTCAGCCATATTATACAGCTGACTCATACTCAGTTTTCGATCAAATATTATTCCATCATCTTTTTTTACAAGTCCAGTTAATAAGAAAGGTCTCACATTCTATATCTCTGCACTTTATTTCTGTTACTCAGATGAACAACTTGGCATTTTTCTCTGATGGTTTAAATCTATTTCCTTAATCTAATTTTACATTTTATTCCTATCTTTTAGATTATTAGCCATTCCACCCAATTTTCTATTATATTTATCTTTTGTAAGCATTGGTTTTTCCTCTTAATGCTCTTGCAGATGGTCCTCACTTAATGACCCTAATTGGGACTGGAATTTCTATCGCTATTGGAAGTGGTTGTTAAGTGAAAGATGATTGCACCACTTAGTGATGGCAGTTCCTGTAGTTCCAGTTTTTGTTGTCAGGCCAGGCCCACACTGTTGTTAGTCCAGGACTTCATGCTTCTCCTGATCTGTGTTTGCTTCCACTTCAACTTCTTGACACACCTGTCTCTCCCTGTTCCCATATCTGACTTCTTTTGCTTTTCTGCACTCTGCCACCTACCCCACTACCCCCAACTGACCTTTGCTGAAAGTGCCCTTGGGGAACCAACCTGCTGGCTTCAATGTATTAGAATCTGCTGGCTCTTCACAAGGCTTTGCAAGAGGAAGGCTGGGCTAAGAGTGAGCAGAGGGCCTGCAGATAGGTTTTTTGGCGCTGGGCTTGCCTACACTCTCGCTAAAGCTCTGCAGGCTGGGCTTCCAGGTGCACTTCCAATGTGAGTTGCAGAGCCTGCACTTCACCTCTGGAAAGGTATCTTCCCTACGTTTCCTCCAGTTCTGCTGCCACCCTGAATAATGCCTCAGGCACAGTTTCATCTGGGGAGCCACCTCCTTTCCTTCCTTACCTGGTGATCAAGAGTGCTGCAGTTCACCATCCTGTCCCACAGCCTCCTTCCAGGCCAGGCCTACAAGCTCCCTATAGCAGATGAAACTCTACCACCATGCCACCGGCTGCATGCTCACCCAGTATCTGGATTCTAGGCCAGCAGCAGAAGAAGAAGACAGCAAAGAATCAGCTGGTGATGGCAGTGGTGGGTGTGTGCATGTGTATTGAAACGGCCTTGCAGTCGAAAGTGCATGTGGGCTTCCAAGTGCCCAAATTTTGATCATTTGACCACATTGATGCTGTGACAACCATACCTTCAAGGACCTGTTGTAATTATCGTTAGTTCAGTGGTGCCATTACTTGAACAGTTGCTGAACAAATGGTCATTAAACAAAAACTATCTATAATGAATAAAATTACTGAAGAATAAAGGTTCAGAAGAGAACTTTGTGGTATCTCAAATAGTATTTATTCCAATTTAATGAGAAAACAATAAGTACTCAAGTACAGTTTTCAAGTCAACTATGTATCACTATGTTTTGCCATTCTGTGCACACTTGCTTGCTAAAAAGAATGGGATAGAATATCAGATGCTTTTCTGTAACCAAGATGTTGTTCAGCTTGCTTTAATGGCAATCTATTTTTGTTCTTAAAGATAATCCCTTTAATTATTATTCTCAAGTAAAAGTGTTTTAATTTTTCAGAATAGGACTTTTGCCTACTATTTTTATATAGTTATTAAATGTTTTCCTTAGCATTTGTGATCATTTGCTCTTGCAGTCCTTTTTTAAAAAGCCATGATAAAACGTTTTTAGTCCAGTCCTGACTAGCTGCTCTTTAGACTATAAAATTGGCCATGTAAAAAAAAAAAAATCTAAAGTCTGTAGGAATGATGATTTTACTGTGCCATCTGAGGTTTTATTGGTATAATTTAGATGCCTAATGAAATTTCTAATTACCAAGGCTTGTTCTGTGATGATCAACAGATGTATCCAGTTACATGTTGTCTGTTTGCACATATGGTGTCAGGCTCTTTGGCAGCTGCTTAAAACCATAGATTCTTTCCCAAGCCCGATTTTTCCAGAGTTCTCTTGAAAAAGATTTGCTGAGATAAATGGGATGGACTTAACAAGAATTCCAGCAACTGAGCTATTACCAATTTGGAATCAATATATTCCATATAAACTGATGGGGCATGCTACCTGCAGATACTATCAAGATACCAATATAATAGATGTTTTCCATCTGCATTGAGGAAATAGTGTTCAAAATATTAATGCATTTTTCAGGTTGTTCAGAATAAGGAACAATTGTTTAGGAACCAAATTACATCTGGAAATTTGAATCTTGGCAAGTGGACTTCTTTTCTTTTTGGTTTGAAACATCCATCAACTTCCTCAGTCTTATAAGCTGATAAACAGTGAGATGTTTGAAACGAAAAAGAAAAGACGTCTACTTGCCATGATTCAACTTCCAGACAACTGTATGTGGATGACTGAGAATTTTCATCAACAAATGACATAGATAATTCTACCTCTGTCCTTTCAACACAATTGTGGCATAGGGCTCTGATCTGTATAAAATACTGCAGGTAATTCTTGACTTATGACTGTAATGGAGCCTATCCGTTATGGTAGTCAGTTGTGATAGTCATAAAGTAGGTCATCACATGACTGGCCCCAATTTTACAACAGTTTTTGCAACAGTCGTTAAACGAACCCATTGTTCCCTATAAGGTACTTTTGTTGAAAACCAGAAGTAAACTGGTTTTCAGCAAAATGTCATGAATTGTGATCAAGTGACTGCAAGATAATGCAAACAGCCAAAATGCCATCATATGAACCACAAGGGGCAGATAACATAAGCCGGGTTGTAAGTATCTTTTGGGAACTCCATCGTAACTTTATAGTAACATTGCAACATTGTCGATAAGCAATCAATCATAAATTGAAGACTATCTGTATTTTGTTGTTGCTTCTGCGATAAAACAATAAAAGTAAGGAATTATAGAATGTACTTTAAAATGTCATTTTGGAGGGGTAAGGTGCTCATTCCTATCTTCCACTTACTTTCATTCTTTCTTTCTGAAGGCCTTGTGGAACTCTCTTAATCTAGGTGTGTGATAGCACTCAGTTCAACAACAATGAGAAAATCAAACTAAATGTTTGCAGTTTGAGTTAAATAGGCTCTCCCCCAGTTGGCCATAACTCAGTTAGTCCTACATCTAGTCCTCAACTTATGACCACAATTGAGCCCCAAAATTTATGTTGCTAAGTGAGACATTTGTTAAGTGAGTTTTGCCCCATTTTACTATCTTTCTTGACACAGTTGTTAAGTGAATCACTGCAGTTGTTAAGTTAGTAACATGGCTATTAAATGAATCTGGCTTCCCCATTGATGTTGCTCGTCAGAAGGTCGCAACAGATGATCACATGATCCCGGAGCACTGCAACCGTTATAAATATGAGTCAGTTGGAAATTTTCATCATGTGATCATGGGAATGCTGCAATGGTCATAAGTGTGAAAAATGGTCATAAGTCTTTTTTCAGTGATTGTAACTTTGAACAGTCACTAAACAAACTGTAAGTGGAGGACTAACTGTATTTGATTTCTGAAAAATTTAATGAAATTTAGTGAAAGTTTTCAATTAGCATGATAATGTTCTGATTTATTATCTCACACCTCCATTTGTTTACTACCCTCATCTTTTTTTACTCTGTTGCTTAATTGATATGCAAAAATTTGCCTGCTTTTGTTTAAATTAGTACTTTGGATTGATAAACTACTGGTCCAAAGTTAAGAAAAAGCTGATATCATCCCCTCTTTTTCCGAAGCTAAAGCTGAAGTGTGGTCAAAACCTGAATATATTATTCTAGTCACACAGGAAAAAAAGGTGTTTGGACAAAAAAAATCAGGAGTCCGATATCACTTTTCTAGATAACAAAATATTAAAAAGGCATACATGTTATGAGTTGCAGCTCATCTCATCAGATGCATAGAGATGATGGGAGTTGCAGCTCATGAAAGCTTAACACCTTTTTAATCAGAAAAGGTGCTATCAGACTCCTCCTGAATTTTTGCCACTATAAACTAATACATATCTCCTCTTACAAACATATGTGAAGTTGCTTATCATTCTAAAAGCTCTTAAAGCTTAAAGAAGTGAATTTATGCAAATAACGACTTCACCAGTCTAACACTCAGCCACCACAGAAATCAGATGAAGAGAGCACACAGATGAAGTGGCAGAGGAACAGGCTGAGTCAGCTAATCCAGACCCTGAGCTAGAAAAGGTCTTAAATCTAGCAATCTGTCACAAATTGAGAGAAAAGCAAAGTCAAGGAAGGAAAGAAGAACAGTTTATCAAATAATAGTACTAAGTTAGTTAGAGCTATGTAGGTCTGGGGCTGTTTGCCACTCCACAAAGCAGAGTATAGGGTGGCCAAAAAGGGATAATTGAAGGGGAGGCAGTCCCTTACCTTAGAAGAAACGAGCCATGGAGTTGGGAGGGACTGAGCCCAGAATGGCTTGGATTTGGATGGGATTTTGAGTAATGACTGGCAGAATTTGGATAATGATGGCAACGGAGAGTGACAAAGTTGCTATTGCTAAGCAATGTGGTTGCATGACATTGTGCTTTACAACTGTATTGCTTAGTGATGGAAATACGGGTCCCAATTACTATCACAATTCGAGGACTACCTGTAATATATTTGATTTGGATTTAGCCTGGTGCAATATATGAATTATTTTTGTTTTAGGATTATATACAAAATAGACCGCTGCAGTTTAATCAGATGGATTAAAACAAATCTTGAGTTAGCATGAATAAATACTAAATTAAAAAAATATTAACATGAATAAATAACGAATAATTGCTGGCATGAATGTTAAGTGGACTGAAATAATTTTCTATTACTTGTGAACCTGTAGCAAACTGTCCCCAGGTAACATTTAAAAACCATCCCTAATTTTCCATATTTTACACTGATTATTTTATATATGCTATGTATATGCAGTCCCCCTTAGATTTTTGAGGGAAAAGGAGGGTATCCTTATTTTTATATATTTTGTATATTTATACCAGTTTTACTTGTATAACTATACTTGTCATACAGAATTTAATTGTACCATTTTTTATGTCAGGATGAAGCTAATTAACTAAATAAAAACCTGGAACTTTATTTCCTGATCTCATATATTTAATTGTTGCAAGAATCAGCATCTGAATTATTTTTAAGGTTAATTTATTTAATATATCTTGTCTGTCTTTCAGAAGATCAAGGTATTGTACACAGTGTTCGTTCGTTATATTTCTTACCCACCACTGGAGTCATCTGAAGTAGCTTGGGGAAGAGTGATCTTTCCAAAGTTTCTGAAGCTTCTGTGGCTGAGTATGGACTTGAGCCAGGATTTCCCTGGTGGCAATCCAACACTTTTAACCATACCACCACATCTGTTTTTGGTAACATTAGTGCAATCCTCTTGCATCATTTCCAAGCCATTCCAAAGAATCTCAGGCTGTAACCTAGTCGCTTGCAGACTTAAAGTATAAAAATCATGCCAATGATTGCTCTCTTAATTACATTACTGTAATATTCATTTTTATAAAATGGGTAGTTCTTTGTGTATTGAACATGCCCCATCATTATTGCAGTCTTGAGGAAAAAGGAATCTCTGCTAACTTTTAGATTTGTTTAGTTGTATAAACTTTGAATTTCCCCCAGTGATACTCTTGTTTCTTAAAGGTTATGTTTCTACATTAGTCACGGGTGAAATCCAGCAGGTTCTGACAGGTTCTGGAGAACAGGTAGTGGAAATTTTGAGCAGTTCGGAGAACCGGCAAATACCACCTCTGGCTGGCCCCAGAGTCGGGTGGGAATGGAGATTTCGCAATATCCTTCCCCCAGGAATGGGGAGGGAATGGGGATTTTGCAGTATCCTTCCCCTGGAGTGTGGTGGGAATGGAGATTTTGCAGTATCCTTCCCCTGCCAAGTCCACCAAGCCTCGCCCGCAGAACCGGTAGTATAAAAATTTGGATTTTACCACTGATTAGTCACCATATGATTCTGGTGTAGATCAGGGTGGATTTGATTTAAATCAAACTGATTTAAATCACGATTTAAATCACTAGTCAGTAAGGCTTGATTTAAATCATAGTTTTCTACATAAAGACTAATTCTTGCTGGTATAACTTTAATATGCAAGTAGATGAAGATTTTTAGAATAACAACTTTTCATATTAGTTTTTTTATCCCCAGTTTAATAGGTTAATCATTCATATTTGGACAACTTTTCTGTTGTACTTAGGAAGGAGAAAAATAATAATTACCTTAATAATAACAATTTAAATAGATTTATTCAACTGAAACAATAACATTACAGCATATGTTATTTGCTTAAACAAACATCCATGTTTGTTAACTAATTTGGCTAAACAATATATATATATTTTAAGAAACTTAGACTGTCAGCCCAGCCTACACATAAAAACTTAAATACTGTCCTCTGTAGCTCACTCGTCATCTTCATCTTCTTCTTTGTTCATAATCTGGAAAAGAAAAACAAGCTTTCCTGCTTTATCGGGTCCCAAACGATTTCTCAATTTAGAATGAATGAGTCCAAAGGAAGAGAATATTCTTTCAACGCCTGCAGAAGAAGCTATTGCTGTTAAAAGTGAAATCATTACTTGAACAGTCTCTAAATCCAAGAGTTTAAGTGACTTCCACCAGTTCACTGGTGTGACTTTCTTTAAAATATCTTCAGCAAACATAAATTTCTTGAATGGTTCCCCCTTAGCTTTGAAGTTTATTATAGTTGGCATTACAGATGGATGATTGCTGGATACCCATGTCATAGTTAACTCCTCTTCCTCAGCACTTAAGTTTTGACCCTGATACTGGATATTGACAATATTTGCCAAAAAATGAGTTGGAGACAGTACTTGTCCCATTGGTTTTTTTAATGCTTGTAATTTAATTCTGTCCATGTGTAGTTCTCTTTTTAAGTGTTCACTCAGTTCTTTCCAAATTTCAACAGCATCAGCAGTAAGACAGCTATTTTTCTGTATTTTGTTTAAAGCTTCAGAGATGGGTTTCAGGATGCTCGGCATATATTCAACATTTCTCTTAAGCCCAATGTTGAGGATTGTGGCCGTGACAGTGCCATCTATTTTATCTCGATTTTCTTCACAAACTGTCATCAGAATAGGCCAGTTCTTGATATACTGCTCAAAACAGCCCACCACAGAGTTCCATCTAACATCTTGTGGGAGCGTTAGCTTGGTTCCACCCATCCTTTTCAGAGCTGCTGCAGCAAAATGATTGTTACGGAAGTATTTAGCAATTTCAACAACATTAGTCTTTATTTCTGGAACACTTAAGTCTTTGGCTAAGAGGTGCAGCAAATGAGCACTGCAGCCATATGTTATTAGCTTTGTATTCCCTTCCTGCTCTTCTAAATTTCTTCTCATCTTGGATACATTTGCAGCATTGCCTGTGACCAAACTGCGTACTAGACATTTGAATTTTTGTTCACATGTTGTTATAGCTTTTACTGCCACTTCTTGTAAGTATTCTGCTGTGTGTGCATTTCCTGACGTATCAATTGTTTGTGCAAGGAAGACTTTCCCTTCTTCTGTTGTTATACAAGCACATACAATAGGATCATTGTGGACATTACTCCACCCATCAATACTTAGGTTAACAATTCTACCCTCCAGAGCTGTTGCACATTGCTCCATTTCTCTGTCATACACTTTATCCAGCAGTTTCCCTGCAACATCTGCTCTGCTGGGTGGACTGTATCCTGGTCTCAGTGACTGAACCATATTAATGAAATGTGGGTTCTCAGTCAGACGGAAAGAAGAGTTCGTTGCATAAACAAACTGGGCAATTTTTTCATCAATTAACTATTTTTCTAATCATCTAGTTTTTATCACAAACTTATCTATGGTGATTCCAGGAGGGAAGGTTTTTTTCTTTCTTTTAGGTGATAGTGATATGTGGCTGTGGGTGTCTGATGATGATGATGCTAATGAAGCTCTATCCTGGATGGATAACTCTGAAACTGTAGAACAGGAGGATGGTGATCTTGAAGGTGGATAGTTTCCAGAATCCATGAATTCCCCTAAACAAAAAAGTCAATGCTGTTATTTTATTGTTTATACAATTTCTGCTTATTGTACACAGCACTGCCCCAAAAGGAATATTTGCTTTTCTTCATAACTGTACCAAATGACAGCAACATGCAGTAATAATAAGAAATATAGTTTTGCTCAAACATGACAGTTCAAGGCAGTCTTTAGAAATATGATTCAATAAAAATGTTTACCAACCTGAAGATCCTGCCTGTTCAAATGTGTTTCTTTGGTCATCTTCATCACAGCACTTCTCATGATGTGCCTCATTCGGGCCACCAGGCCTTGCATTTCTTTGTTGCAGTGTTTGCAGTTTGCATGCATGCCTGCCTTACCGATAGGTAAAAGAACTTCATTAAAATATTGCCAAACTGGGTCTCTTTTACGGCCTGCTGCCATTATAGGTTTTTTCCTCCAAGGAAAGAATGTGATAAACCTCAGGTCATACACACAAAAAGATCCAAAGACTTGTCTGTCTGTGGCTGTGCAATATTGTGCTCAGAAAGTTTCACTTTCATTTTGTACTGCTTGTCTGCTTGCCCCTTCCTCCTCACACTTAGTTTCACTTTCTTCTTGCGCAGATCTATTCCACTCCAAACAATCAGAAAAATATTGTTTCTATTCTATTCACTGAACTTCTTGAAACTTAGCACTGAAGGGGTTGATTCTGTATTCATAGGTTTGTAGAACAATAGGATTAAGATCTTTTTCTCAACTCTGTTCATGTTATAACATTTTTGCTGTGAAGAAGAGGCATGTGATCTCTGCTGAGTCAAATTCAGTTTTGAGAACTGCAAAAGTAAACCAAGCATCTGTGATAATATCTTGTAGGCAGAGAAACTGCCCAATAATCTTACAAAAACCTCTGGAAGAGCATGACATTGTGAATGGATTAATGGAATTTATTTACCAAAAAAATTAAACATATACAGCCTTATTCTACATAATTAAAAAACTAATCTTTATTTCATGATGGAATAACCTTTGGATGGTAATATATTTTCCTCAAAAAGCATTTTATTTAAAAAAATCTGATTTAAATAAAAAAAAATCCGATTTAAATAAAAAAAAATCCGATTTAAATTTAAAAAATCTGATTTTTTTGATTTTTTTAAAAAAATCATTGATTTTTATCCACCCTGCTGTAGATAATTGCAACTTGTCAAATAGCAGGGAGCTATTTTCATAGATAAAAGCTCTATAAGTTTGTTTCCTGATCTGGCATTTAATACCTATAAGCATTTAAGTTAAATTAACCAGATTAATTTGTGACAGTTTATGTCCAGGTATTTCTCTGGTAGGCTTTTCTGCAGACCTGTTTTGATCATTTCATTATTAAAAACTTTGAAGTTTAGACTGATTATAGTTTGTTCTCAGACACATATATCTCGTACTTCATGCAGAAAAGTTCTGGGGAAATGTAATTTAGTTTGATTGGTTCTTTTTTCTTTTCGTATATGTTACAGAAGGAATATATTTCAGGCATTCCTCAGCTCATTATGCTCAAATGTATGCCTTCTAGAAGTTCCTCAATAAGTAAAAAACCCTGAAATCTGGATTTCAAGTAGTGTTCACTTACTGACCACATTTGGGGCTGGCAACTCTGTCACTAAGTAGTGCAGTCAGTAAGCACAAAATCATGTGACCATATTGACTTATGATAATAGTTCTGGCTGTGGTGGTTAAATGCCACATCACATGATCATGATTTGCAACTTCCCGCCGGCTTTCCCATTGACTTTACTTAGCAGAAGCTGGCTATGAAGGTTGCAAATAGTGATCAAATGACTGTGGGATGCTGCAACTGTTGTAAATTGGAATCACCTGACCACAAGCAGCTGCAACTTTGAAGACAGGTTGGAAATCTCCTTTCCCAGGATCATTATAATTTTATCGCTAAACAAATAGTCAGTAAATGAGGTACTGTAGCATATTTGTGTACAAGACTAGCCTTGTCTTAAAAATGCACAGAACATTCAAGTCAGATAATCTTAATATGGATTATGGAGTGGTTTATTGATGTCTCATTATGTGTATGTGTGTGTACACATGCATGTATACACACACATGCACACGCATGCAGAGAATTTACTTGCAAATTCAGTATTTTGTTCTCTGCTGAAGAATAGCTGAAATTCTATAGCCCTATAATCCCTTTTTATATTAGCTTTTGTGATCATTTCGTTTCTGGTTCTTCATTTCTGTTTTCCAAACATTGTGAAATACTATTAATATTAACACTATGATATCTTTATTTTAAAAATGCCCACAATTTGTCTTCTGCAAAAAGTATAACCCCTGTAATTTTTTTCATGTATAAAACTGTAGAATAATACCAGGCATTAAACAAAGTATCAGAAGTAATTGCATAAAATATTTTTTCAACAAGAAAGTGCATGTTGGCAAAATTATTCTGTAGGACTATATTGTATTATCGAAGCCAGCTAATACTTTAATGTGGGTACATTTAAAATCTCTATATATTTAAGGAAATTCTAACTGGTTCATTCCTCATGACTTATCAAATTTATAACATATTTATAATGATAAAAGGAAGGAAATTGATGTATGATACCGGTACTTCAAAATATTTTTCATTCTGAGTTTGTATATTTTAAATATTATGCCCTCTATATTAGATAGATAATATCTATCTATATATTATTGTTTTGAATCTATTATAAAAGATGGGAATTTTTCACTATTTTTTATCCATTGAAAATGTCTCATTTTAAAAAACAGTTGAAAAACCAATAATGTAATAAATCTGAGTTGGGCAGTAAATCTAATGCCAGTAAGATCTGAAAATTTTATGTGTGACAATCCCTATGGAAAATTTATTTACACATATTAATTTACTGCCCAACTCCCAAATTTATTCTTAATATTAGTAACTATAAGTCTCCTTTGCTTCAAACCAGTCCCTGAGATGTTTTTTGGGAGATGTTTTGGGAATGGCTTGGCACTGCCAACTTCAATTATTTTTCCCCAAGTTCCTGAGTCCAGTCTATATCTCAGGGATTTCCTGATGATGAATAAAATACACTGTAATAATAAGTATCATCTTAAATGCACAGTATTTATATAACCCTCTTTCTTTCAAATGAGGACAATATAAATAATAAGAATTCAGTACAATGTAAAATGCAGAAAGTTGGCTTGAACTAAGAGCTTTCAGGCTTGGGGTGCTTATCTTCTATTGTAACTTTTATTACTGGACATTTGTAGGTGTTTTAAGTTTTATGAAATATGATTGTTTAAAGCCAAAAATGTGCCAAATATTAGGGAAAGATATAAGTGTGTTTAATGTACATAATCAGTATGGTTAATAATAAGACTAAATAGATACAAAAATAGAATGAGTTCCTTCATGAAGTAGAAATCTTCAAGATTTGGGAAAAAGGCTTAACATTTGAATTGGATTCAATCTCAGGGGAAGAGGTATTGAAATTGCTCTTTCTTGAGCACTGAAGAATCTTAGTCCTTGTTCCAGACTTTAAGATGATTAAAGGAGTAAGAGATTGTGACTTTGATATGCATTTTAGAAATGAAGCATTAAGTATGAGACATGCAATTGCCCCATAAAAAAGAGTCAGCCTAATAACCACACATTTTTGGTTGACCAGGCAAATTTTTGCACCTTTTGATGTTGTTGCCCAAAACTGTGTAAATAGGATAAAGCATAATATACAATAGAACTGTTGTTGATAATTCTAGGGATTTATTATTAATTAACATTTGTAGGTGACTGCTTTATGTTTTATTTGTTACTATCAAATGTATCTCTTCAAATTATATCATTTGTGAACACAGAAAATCCCAAACTGTATAAGTATCCCAGATTGCAGAAACATCCTTAGATGTTTGCAAACTTTAAAACCATTTATCATGTATTCCTAGATCTCCCCACAAATATGTGAAAACAATACAAGGAATAATACCATGGATGTTATTGGATTGACATGCTTTCCCCATATTTTATATTATAGGAGAATTTGCTATTTATATTTATTTAGTAACTGGGGGGAGGAAGTTCAGCTTCTTAATTTGAAATGT
The DNA here is from genome assembly GCF_029215685.1 of Pituophis catenifer annectens. Lineage (NCBI taxonomy): Eukaryota > Metazoa > Chordata > Lepidosauria > Squamata > Colubridae > Pituophis > Pituophis catenifer. The sequence goes on from NW_027256883.1 coordinate 37,602,311, forward strand.
TATATATGAGATGTGGGAAATAGTTTTATTTTATCGTTTTAATCATTCTTATAAAAAATGGTTTTATTTGCTTTTTTTTTCCAGAGGAAATAAAAACAGAAACTGGAAAACAAAGGTAATTTTGTTCATATTAAGTATGAATGCTTAAGTTCGTGAGATGATTATAAGCACAAATATCTGACTATATGGCGATTAAATCTGCCATTCATTCTATTTTTTAGAGAGACACACACTTTATCATGTGTGAAATACAGAAACATCATAAGACATCCTGGCCTAGTTCATACATAAAGATTTATCCATAGTATATATTTTTTCTGCTGTAGTATGATATGCATGTCAACCAATAATAGGTTAGATTCTATGGCTTATTTTACAAACCATATAGTTTATATATTAGTGTTCTATAAGTTAAAAAAAATTCTATAAGAAACTCCAGTTTTGTAAAAACAAAGAAGAAATTTAAAATTTCATAGCATATAATTTCTACCGTGTCCTGAAAATAAGGCCAAGCCTGATTTTTGGGGTGGGCATAGATATACGCCCTCCCCTGAAAATAAGCCCTAGTGAAGGGGTGGGCATAGCTAGCACAGGAGGCAGCCCTTCCCTTTCCCGGTCACCTCCTGGAAGTTCAGCCCCATAATTGCTGCCCGCTGATCAGCTGAGCCAGCAAGGGCTGTGCAACTCAGCCCAGATCTCCGGAGTACCTCACCAGCTGCTGGCCTCCTTCCCCTTTTCCTGCCTATCTTTCTTTACTTGGGATCCCAAAGAAAGGACAGACTGCAGGAAAATCCCCTCCCCCCCCTTTTCCTGCCGATTGTTCTTTACTTGGGATTGCAGCATAGACGCACATCCCCAAAATGCTCCATCCAAAGCCTTCAGCCTTGCAATCCTGGCAGGGGTGTCTGTGTTGTGATCCCAAAGAAAGAACAGTGTGTGTGTAAGAGAGAGATCTGATCCAACCTCGGAGAGCTTTCCAGGGCTGGCAGCAATGTTCTCTCCGTCCCCTCCTCTCTCTCTCTCTTTCACTCACACACACACTCATAGAGGTCCCTCACCCCCCCCCCCCAAACCTCCCAAGGCAGCCACTAACCCTTCACTAACCTGCTTTCCAGCTCCGTTCTCCACCATCACATGCAGGCAAGAAAAGTAGTCTGTGAGACTACAGTAAAAACACCTTCCAACTTCGCGAGATTTTTTTTTCTTCATGAGAAGTTGGAAGGTCTGAACTACTGGCATTTTTTTTTACCCTCGTTTTTTACCCTTGTACCCTTCTCTTTTCCTGAACAGGCAGTGGAGAACAGAGTTGGAAAGCAGGTTAGTGAAGGGATGTAGCTGCCCTGGGGGGGAGGGAGAGGGTTTGGCATGGGTGGCCTAGCTGAAGAGCCTTCAGGTAAGCTGATGCAGGGCCTTGGGGCAGCTCCGCAGCCTCTGCCTTGCTTTGTCCTCCATCCCCCCACCACCTTGCTTCGTTCTTCTTTGCAACGTGCAGTCTCTAAGAATAAGGAGAATTGCAGGCAATTCTCGTTACTGTGAGAAGGAGAAGCTGCACATTGTTTCTGGGCACGGGAGGCTTGGTCCTCTTACCCAGTTCCCCACCACTGTTTCTCTTTTTCTCTCTCTCTGTTGCACACACACACACACACACACACACACACACACACACACAGATTTGATCTCTTGAACTGCTGTGCACTTTTCACCCAAAGGGAGACGAAGCGGGTGAAAAGTGTTTGGCTACCTGATAGGCACTGGCCTGCATTGTCAAATGTTTGGGCTGCTGAGCGCTGCCCTGTACACCTATTCGGTGCTGCAGGGGCCGGGCTACAGTTACGCTGAGCGATGCTTTTCGGGCCCTGGCCCTGGTGGCTGCTGCAACTCTCATGCCAGCTCTGCGCACAGCTGGCCTGAGAGCTGCAGCACTAACCAGACCCAGGTTTGTAGCCTGGCACCAGCAGCACCAAGTAGGCGTCCAGACTGGTGCTCAGTAGCCCAAAGGAGACGCCTTCCTGCTGAAGTTCAGTGTCCAGCCGGGGAGTGGTTCTGAGGACTGCCTGATTCTCAACCAGCCAGCTGCATGGTAGGAGGGGGCTTCCTGTTCACCTGAAAGAGAGGCTGGATTGCGTAAAGGGGCTTTCCCTCCCAAGACCCTCTCAAGTGCTGGGCTGCAGGCTCCACCGCAGGGAGCCTCAACTGGGGCCAAGCTCTTGGCAACTGATTGAGGTAAGACTGTTCTTGCAGGGGGCGCAAGATGTGTGGGGCTACCTGCTGCTTTTGCAGCCTCAATTGGCTGCAAAAGCAGCCGTGATTCTTGCCATCTCTTCTCCCCACCCCCTCGCCAGGCATGGCAGGGCTTTCTGCCTCTCACTTCTCCCCCACCTCACCCCTCCCCACCTGCCACCCTCAAATTGTGCCCCAAAATAATAAGACCCCCCGAAAATAAGGCCAAGTCCTTATTTCGGGGTTCAAAAAAATATAAGACAGGGTCTTATTTTCAGGGAAACATGGTAATAGCTTTGGCTTCAAATTAGTTCAGAAAAATGATCAAGTATGTCTTCTCTGATTGTCCCAGTTAAGAAGCACAGAAATTTTAAACTTTTTGCATTTTGGCACAAAAAAAGAAGCATGGTTAAAAACAAAGGAAAGCTGTAACCATTCCCCATCTATCTATCAAAATATCACTTGAGAAAACAGATAATTTTTTAAAAGGTTCCCTCTAATTTATTTATTTATTTATTTAATTTGTATACCGCCCTTCTCCAACAGGACTCAGGGCGGTGAACAGCCACAGTAAAACACAACATATAAAATTTAAAATCAGTTTAAAAACATTAAATAATTTGGCCTTTAATTTAAAACAACCCAATTAAAACCAATTTCAAATTAGAACTGCAAGGATGGGATCAAGCCAGCCCGGCTAAATGGAATAGATGTGTTTTCAGGGCCCAACGAAAAGTCCGGAGGTCTGGTATCAGGCATATCTCTGGGGGTAGGTCGTTCCAGAGGGCAGGTGCCGCCACAGAGAAGGAATGAAAGGAATCCTTTCTTGTCCTCATTCATTTCTTTCCTTTGTAAAGTTACTTAAGACAGAAATAATGTCTTCCTAATGCCTGTAGGTACTGATCATCATAAAAATCATTTTTATTTTTACAGTGAACTAAATGTTCTGTTCATTTTTACTAGTTTCTTGAACATATGAAACTGCAGTCTACTTTTTAAAGAGGATTTCTTATTTATTAATTTTGTACTAGGTCATAATTATTAATATAACACACATTTAATTCTGTTAAAAGTCATTTCTTTACAAGTCGAAGCATTTAATTTAATGTTTTTTAAACTGTTTTTAAATTTTATATGTTATGTTTTATCATGGCTGTTCACCGCCCTGAGTCCTGTTGGAGATGGGCGGTATACAAAATAAATAAATAAATAAATTTATTTTGTTTTATCGGGATTTCAAAAACAGAAGCATTCACATCATTCAGTAGAAAAAATCAGCTATGTAAATTAAGTATGACTTGAAATATCAGTTTCAATGATAAATGTTTTACAATTTAAATATACAACTAAAGATAAAGCAAGTATATAATAAAAGCCCTAGCTATTTCTGAATTCATATTTAACTCATTTATTTTACTGCCATTTTATTTAGTCCACCTCATGGAGAAGCAAAACCTGGCTCAAGCACTCTTCCACCAGTGAAATCAAAGACTAGCTTTATTGAAGCAGACAAGTACTTCTTACCATTTGAATTGGCATGTCAATCCAAGTGTCCCAGAATTGTTAGTACATCGTTAGATTGTTTGCAGGTCTGTATGAATCTATATTTCCTGAAATATATGCTATTATTGCCTACTTTTAATGTTCTTTTTTTAAGGAAGTTTTTTCTTGATTTTATCCAATTATCAATGTAAAAAAATCTGATTTAAATATTTTATAAAAATTAAATTTGGTCAAAAGGAGATGCTTTTGTTTTTTTAAAAAAATCTTATGAATTGAGTGGTATAATTGGGATCTGTAAAGGTAATTGTCTAGTTCAGTGATGGCTAACCTTTTCCGGACCGAGTGCCCAAAGCCCGTGCATGCGCTTTAACTTCCAAAATGCAATGCACGTGCAGCCCCTGTGCATGCGCCCCCCCACATATGTGCCCGTAGCCCCCGCCTGCGCCCTGCCCCCACACATATCCCGCGCCCGCGGATGGGTGGCAGAGACCCGAAGACCAGCTGGCCACGTGCCATAGATTCACCATCACAGTCTAATTCATGGTGAAGCAATACTTTTTAAGTGTTGTGAACACAACACTTTTTTCCCCATTATGATAGTGACTTTATGATTTGTTACTTTTCCTGTGATGTCAAAAAATCAGATAAATTATTACTGTTAATCATAATTTGGTTTTCCAGCTAGTCACAAAACCCATTTCAAGCCAATATCCAAATCATTAATAAGCCATAGTTCAATTGTCTGAAAAAGGCAATCACTGTGAATGGGGAGAAGAAAATACCCCAAGATCTTATTTATTTATTTAAGAAACTTTATATGGCCTCCCAACTCACTCTCAGAATCTCTAGGCAGTTTACAAGGATAAAATCTCAGTATAAAAACAATAGAGAGAAAAATACACCCCACCCCCCAACCTGCTTGGTGACAACAATCAAATGAGTCACTTGATGGGTTCCATCTCATTCTGGGGTCCCCACACCAATTGCAAGGCCATGTCTTCAGGGCCTTGTGAAAATGTATCCAAATGGTGTCCAATCTTTTCTTTGCAGGAATAAGGATAAAGGATGTTTATTCCTAAATGGCTCTGGTATTTATTTAAACTTGAAATTTACTGTGATTTTTAGATGAGGATTTCCCTGGCTGAAAAACATAATGTATAATATATTAGCTTTGCTTGTTCATTGTTGTTTACTTGCTTTATTTCCAGAAACTTATAGCCTACGGGCATTTGACTGGTAATGCTCCAGATAGCACTGCTCCTGGGAAAAAGTTGATTGATAGAATTATTGAAACAATATGTGGCTGCTTTCAAGGTCCACAGACAGACGAAGGTGTTCAACTACAAATTATAAAAGTAAGGTTAAAATTATTGATAAACAATTGTATTTTACTGAATTTGAGAAGTTCTCCATGGTTAAGTTTGATTTTTCAAAAACAGTTTATAGCAGGGGTGAAATGCTCCCGGTTTGGACCGGCTCGGGCGAGGCTAGTTCGCCGAACCGGGAGCAATGGCTGGCTGGCCACGCCCCTGAACCGGTCCATGGCCTGCAGTCCTGCCATGCTTGCCTGCCTTCCATGCTGCCTTCCTGGCGTCCCAGTGGCCAGCTTGCAAAGTGAGGCAAGCAGAAGGCAGGAAAGCATGGCAGGGCTGCGGGGAAGGAGCTAGCAGCTTACTTGCCCCCCACCCATTCAAGCAGCGGCTTCCCTGCTCAGCCCGACAAATTATGCATCCATAGCAATGGGTTGTTTTGTTCGCCGCGGTGGTGCTTCAGGAGCGCAGGTGGACATATTCATTATAGTTGTCAGCTGCAGACGTCCGCCTGCCCACCCGAAGTACCACCCCTGTGAACAAAACAACCCCATTGCGCTGCGCCTCCTTCTGCAGGCAAACATGCCCAGCCGTGCGTGCCCTTTCCTCAAATGGGCTGTGCATGGGGCGCTTGGAGAGGGAGCGAGCAAGAGAGCTCTCCAACCTCTGTTTTTGTGTGTGTGTGTGTGAGGGGGGGAGGGAGGGAGCGATCTGAAGCCGAGGCACCCAAACTTCTGGCAGCAACACAGGCGGCTTTTGAGCAGCCCTGAGTCAGCCAGCTCCACCTGACCTACTCTCTGAGTCTCGCTGTTCTCCTCACCACCACCCCCTCAAGCAGCGGCAGGCTCTGCGGGACAACAGGACCTCTCATTTTTCCCACAGCACGGCGTATGCTTGCTACCTCTGCTTGTCTGCTTGCAAGCGATGATCTTCTCTGCTTCTCTCAGGATGCTGGTGCGGGCACCATGGATGCATAGCTTGTTGGGCCTAAACAGGGAAGCCGCTGCTTGAGTGGGGTGGGGGTGGGGGCGAGGAGAACGGCGAGACTCAGGGAGTAGGTCAGGTGGAGCTGGCTGTTCAGAAGCTGCCCCCCCACACACACAGAGGTTTGAGAGCTGTCTTGCTCGCTCTCTCTCCAAGCACCCCATCCACAGCCCATTTATTTATTTATTTATTTATTTATTTATTTATTTATTTATTTATTTATTTATTTATTTATTTATTTATTATATTTCTATACCGCCTTTCTCCCGTAGGACTCAAGGTGATGTACAGTCAAGAAAAATATAGACACACAAACATCATAAAATTGCTAATTAAAATTATTACTTAGTTTGGTCAATTAAATAAAACCCAGAATTAGATCACATTTAAAAAATCATTCACATGTTCATATGTTTAGCCCCGCCTGTTGGAACATCAGGGTCTTGAGGGCACGGCGGAAAGCACGGAAATCAGGGATATTCCATATTTGATATTTGAGGAAAGGGCAAGCAAGGCTGGGCACGTTTGGCTGCAGGAAGAGGCCCAGGTGGAAGGCGGCTTTTTCAGCAGCATCCCCCTTCCCTCTTTGGATTGCCCTGCAAGGGGGAGGCTCTGCCTTTGTAGAAAAGGGGTGGGCGGTTTGTACGGAGGATGGTGGGGGAGGGGATGCGCGGCCCTCCGTAATGAAGAGCAGGGCAAGAGAAGGCTCCGAGGTTTGCCTGGACAGTCAAGCCAGAGGGAAACTCAAAGCGTTGGGGGCTTCAGAAAAGCAGAATGTGCTTTTGTGCAGCTCCTGGCTTCTGTGACATTCTGTGAAAGACAGAATGTGCTGCTGTTCTGTGTCAGAATGTGGAGCTCCTGGCTCTAATGGTGAATGACGTGAATGACATCAAACTGGCCACGCCCACCCAGTCACATGACCACCAAGCCACGCCACACCAAGCCACACCCACAGAACCGGTAGCAAAAAAATTTAGATGTCATCCCTGGTTTATAGTGAACAGAAATTATGAGTCTAATAAATATTTTTTATTCGTATCTAAAAATATCACTATTTTCTATTGAGTTATAGACTCATATTCTATAATTTAAATGCATTATGGACTTTTAGTAAAAAAGTCATTTCTATGCAGCTCCTATCTCCTTTAAAGTTTTGGTGTCTGTAGATTGGAATACATAATATGATTGGCAGATTAACTCCATACATTATGTAAGTACATATACGGCTCACCATTTACAAAGTATGTACATGAATTGAGCATGTGCCAATTACACATAAAAGAACTGGGAGATATATATATATATATATATATATATATATATATATACAAGATTTCTAAATAACTGCAGGTCTAACTTTGTAAATAAATGTAATGTATTTTTAGGCTCTATTAACAGCAGTAACATCTCAACACATAGAGATACATGAAGGGACCGTGTTGCAAGCTGTGAGAACATGCTACAATATTTATCTTGCAAGCAAGAATCTCATAAATCAAACCACAGCCAAGGCCACTCTCACACAAATGTTGAATGTAATATTTGCACGTATGGAAAACCAAGCGGTAAGTTTCTTTGTACTGTATAAAGAGTTGTTCCAAAAATCCCTTTCAGCTCTAGGAATAGCAAACATTTAGATTTGTTTGCCAATTGAATTGTACAAGAGGTATAAGGGAAAAATGTTCCAACTCTGAAACATCCCATTCCAACCTTACTATGTGTGTTCCAATGTTGGAACAAGCCTTCCAAAAACACTGGAAATCATTTGGCCACATATAAAGAAGTTGAATCTTATCATATGTGCTCTGACTTTTGGCTTTGACCTTAAAATAACAAGATACCCATTTGCCAGACATTACTTGTTTCATCTACAAATCATTAGCTCTTAGACTTATATACCACCCTATAGTGCTTTTACAACACTCTCTGGGCGATTTACAATGTCAGTATATTGCCTCCAACAATCTGGGTCCTTATTTTACCAACCTCAGAATGATGGAAGACTGAGTCAATACTTAAGCCCATAAGGATTGAATTTCAGGCTGTGGGCAGAGTTAACCTACAATACTGCATTCTAACCACTGCGCCACCAGAATAACTAAAGGTCTGGGACTGAGATTGTGGACAGGGGCATATGGGTGTGGGGTCAATAACCTCCTTAGATCTATGTCCCTCCCAACTAGCCAAGGCAGTCTGGAGTTTGAGGTGGTTGGGTGCTAGCAGTGGTGAGTCTTTCCTTGAAATATGGGGTTCTTCCATTTTTTAAGGAGGCAGTGTTTCACCCCCTCAAGCCATTGCTGGATCCCATCACATTGGACAATTTTCATCCAGTATCAATGATCATACAATAGCTTCAGCAAATCCTAAATGAAGCTGATTATCTGGATCCCGTATTTGAATCCCTTTTAGTCAGGATTTAGGCCTAGATATAGGCAGAAAGGGATGTGGTAGCTAAGAAAGGGATGTGGTGGCTCAGTGGCCAAGACGCTGAGCTTGTTGATTAGAAGGTCAGCAGTTCAGCAGTTTGAATCCCTAGTGCTGCATAATGGGGTGAGCTTCCATTACTTGTCCCAGCTTCTGTCAACCTAGCAGTTCAAAAACACGTAAAAAATGCAAGTAGAAAAATAGGGACCACCTTGGTGGGAAGGTAACAGTGCTCCGTGTGCCTTCGGTGTTGAGTCATCCAACCACATGACCACGGAGACAGCTTCGGACAATGCTGGCTTAGAAATGGAGATGAGCACCGTCCCTAGAGCCGGAAATGGCTAGCACACATGTACGGGCGAACCTTTACTTTATAGGCAGAAAAGGAATTGGTCATGCTTTTGGATAACCAGGATGGGGTTGGTGCATTCATCCTTGTTCTACTTGACGTCTCAGCAGCCTTCCAATATTATCAACCATGGTATTCTTCTGGATTGACTCTGTAGAGTGGGAGTCAACAATACTGTATTGTGCTGGTTCCCTTCCTTCCTGTGGGGCTAGTACTGGTGTTGATTGAGAGTGAGAGATCCTATCCTCAACTCAAGCTTTGTGAGGTTCTGCAGGCCTTGGAATGCTTTACACTCCTGTTTAATATCAACATCAAGCCTTTAGATGAGATCATCTTCCACATGGAGTGAAGTATCATGAGTACACTTAGTTGTACATCTCTACCCCTTGTAAACTAAGGAGTGCTATTGATGTCCTGTCTTAGTGCCTGGAGGCTGCAGGAGTTCATATGAGAAGATTTAAAACTCTACATGGCTTTGGGGCCAGATTATTTGAGGGACCATTTCTCTGATTCCATCTACCCATACAATCAGGAAATATATGTTATAGTCCCACCTCCTAAGGAATTCCATGTTACAGAACCCAAAAGCAAGTCTTTTCTGCTGTAGCACCCATCATTTGGAACATCATTCACCCTAAAGTGAGATTGGCCCCAAACCTATTGGCCTTCCAGAGATCTCTCAAGACATTTTTTCCAGTAGATATGGGTATTCCTAGGGAACAAGGAGCCTGCAAGAGGCTTTTATAATATATATGGTTTTACATATTCCCTCATGTTATATTTATGTTTTTATGGTTATTTTAAAATATTTTTATTATAATATAAAATATTTATTATAATATAAAATTTATAATAAAATTTCAGCTCCGTGCCAACTTTTGAAGGGCTCCAAGTATACAAAATAGCATCATGTCTGTCAAATATAACTTGTATTCATTAATAACATGTTTTATTTTTCATATAAATAAATACAATTTATAGCTTCAAGAAGCCAAGCAAATGGAGAAAGAGAGACATCGACAACAGTATCATCTGCAGCAATCTCCTTTAAGCCATCATGAGCCCGAATCACCTCAATTAAGGCATCTTTCAGAGGAGACTGTTGATCAATTATCCCAGGATCATGAAAGGGATTTGGATCATCATACAAATGATGTGGACAAAAGCCTTCAAGAAGATACAGAAGGAGAAAATGGGTCTGATATTTCTAGTGCAGAAAATGAACAAACAGAAGCTGATCAAGCAACAGCGGCAGAAAGTAATAATCAGAATGGGATGGTAGAGGGTATGTTGTTATCTTATTGTCAAATTGTCTTAAACTGGAAGTGGTTTTCCCGATTAGGAATTTTGCTTTCTGCTTGTTTCTTGTTTTTGAAATTCCAGGTGATATACCTTATGATGTCTCTGGAGAAAGGGCTCGGGCAATTTTAATGAGTAAAATGGAAGCTTTTTAGAAGTTTAATCATTCTATTTTGCATTATGTATGTATGTATGTTACTGAAAATTGGCAGATTTGCTTTATATTTTACTATTGCTATTTTGAAGTATTCTGGGTGCTTTGAGGTGCTACAAAAAATTGAGCTAGGAGGAAGAAATGTCACATTGAGTTGCCTTTTTCTATAAAAAGTTCATTTGGTTAAAAACTACAAACAGTTATCAGCAGGCTTGAATATTATGGTTATGATTTTCTTTTTTATAAACTTATAAACTTTGCAGTAATTTCATATTGCTTTTTAAAATGTATTTGCTAAAAGCTCAGATATAGTAAATGTTATGAACAATCATAAAAAATTATTTATATAGCATTTATAGTTTAGAAATACATTGACCAGGCTGAATTCCTGGTAATTTTAAATAATATATTTGTTTTTCTTTTATAGCTCTAACTAAAAATAATGCAGGGTCATATGATGGAGAAAGTAATCAATGTGAAGAAACAGCTCAGGATGTTGTACAGAGTATAGTCCAGGAAATGGTCAACATAGTAGTAAGAGGTAATATACTTTCATCAAAGCATATTGCTGATTTGAGGTAGAAATTACTTCAAATTATAGATTTTATAGGAGGAGTTGATGGTAAAGTTTTATATGTACTAATATGGGAAAGAATATTAGATAAAGCAATAATTTTATGGTTATTTTTAAAAAAGAAAAATAGATACAGATTGGGCTGTTTTCAACCCCCAGAAGCAGTCAGTGCAGTTCAGAGAGCTATAAGAGGATCGCTGAATTCTTTTCTCTTGAAGGAAGAGAATGAGGAGCCTAAGGGCTTTTCTGTTTTTCCCTAGAGAAAGATATGAAGATAATTGGCTATAGAGCAAACTTGGATTTATTATTTGTTTAAAGTAATACAAATGTTGTTACTTATAAGATACTAAAATCAGCCTTGAGAGTTGCTATTAGTTTATCAATTACTGATTCCTGAAACATGGATGATAAAGTAAAATTAAGAAATACAGTTGAAACTGGTAATAGACCTTTATAAACTTAAAGGGAAGTTGAATAGTGTTTAAGCAAACAAGACAGCCTAGTCTGAGTTAACAGGATTTGAGAATTTGCTACTTTTTTTTTTATTGCCAGGCTTTTCTTTTATCCATAAGCCCTTTCACAGCAGATTCTGTTCTAAAATAATTACAGTAGAGTCTCTCTCTCTCTCTCTCTCTCTCTCTCTCTCTCTCTCTCTCTCTCTCTCTCTCTCTCTCTCTCTCTCTCTCTCTCTCTCTCTCTGTGTGTGTGTGTGTTCAGGTACCTTATGAAATGTTTTGTCAAACCTGTGAAAAAATCCTGTTTGGATTTTTTATCTGGCTCAAGATAAAGCTAAAAAATTAAGCATTTATTGTAAAAACCTATAAGTAATTTACAAATTGATTGTGAATCACTCAATGAACATTATAAAACAGTTCTAGACAATTCATCTTGGTATCCCAGATGGAGCTAAATATATTTTGATTCAGATCATAATGGTTCTGTTGTGAGTTACCTAGTAAACAATCATGATGTAGAATGTTAATCATACAGTATTTACACTAATTTTTAAAGAAATGCTGAACAAATGTTGATATGGCATCAAGAATAGCAAACTGGTAATACTCAGAACTCATTTGTGGCAATATATTTTGAGTTGTTTTTTGTGTAATATTACCCAATGTACTCCTAATTGTATAACTAATTACTTTTAAATGCCATAATTTTACTGTATGCCGTAATTTTTTTCTTTTAGATATAGGTGAGAGATTGACTGAAAAGATTGTGGTTGATGGACCAATAGGTACTTTAGAGGATGGTAGTGATAGTGAAAATATCCAGGCAAATGGAATTCCAGGCACACCTATTTCTGTTGTGTATACGCCATCATTACCTGATGACAGGTTATCTGTCTCTTCCAATGATACTCAGGTACAAGAATGAATGATTATGCTTTGAAAATATGGGAAACTATAGTTTTAAACTGATTTAGGAGATATTTACAGTCAAGTGATGCACCTAGCTTGTAAGGCAGCATATTTAGCATCTTTAGTACAAGTGCTTTGATTCAGAATTATGGGAATCAATAAGAAGCATAGGACAATTTATATGCTGTAAACCGGTATTATATATGATGTTGTTGCAAAACAGTACAGTTTTAATGTTTTTTCTATTTTCATAGCAGTGTCAAAAGATTAATATGCGTGAATGAACAACATTTGTTCGTTAAGCCATTTCTGTACTTTTACAACTTCCTTTGTGCTCTACATATGGATTTAAAGCTCTATATGAAATTCATTGCTGCTTGCTAATGTAAAAACATATATTCCAAGTGTATATGTTTAGTAGGGTTTCTCTTTCCTTTCAGTTGTTTTGTTAGTATGTGGTAAAATACTGATGTTTTTACTGGAGTTAATGTCTTTTACACTAATAACTGGCAAACATTTGCTTTCACAATTGTTTGGCACATGTGAAAACAACACTAACAATGCATTACAATGCATTCATTGTATTGTTTGAAAATCTGTTCCTATTCTGCAAATATATGATTTCTAAGATAAATATTCTATCGATAAAATTACCAATATGACCAATGCTTGATATTCAGGGTCATGTTAGGATAGGTAATTATCACGTTTCTTCCTAGAACAGATGTAGCACTAGCACAGTTGGCAAGCAGAATGGTGCCTTGGGAAATGCTCATTCTATTCTTATCATAGATTTATTTTAATAGATGACTGAATATTTTGAAAATCAGTTCTTGACATGCATGGTTACCTTCATCAGTTACATATGTTTGTGAAATGAATTAATGAAATAAGCATAAGCATACAGGAATGCATTACTTAGATAATATATAATGTTATAAAAAGAAAATAATGTGCATAGTGGAATTGCAGTAAAATGAAAGAGATATAGCATATGACAAATATGCTTATTAAACTTAAATATATATAGATAAAAATTAACACGTGAACTATTGCAAAATAGTAATTAGTGATAAGTATCCTAGCATTACTGAGATTTTTTCTGTATTAAATGTGATCACCAATTTGTGATTTAATTTGTGATCTGAAATGAGTTGAAAATAATGAGGTTTTTTTTAATGAAAAAAAAACCTGGGATCGTTTTCAATTTGTTTCAGGTCAGGAAGAAAAGAAATAATTTGTTAATTATTGGAAATATTAATCCCATAAAAGAGTAGTTGTGTTTTTAAAAAGAGAGAAAAAAGAAGACTTTGAAGTAGAAGACTATATAATTGCGAGGCTGGTTTGTGGTTTGTTAAATTCAGAGCTCTGGAAGCCATAATAATTTCTGTCTGATCGTTAGTATATAAATATATCATGCTGACCAATTTTAAGAAAATAACTAAAATATTAAACTTGCAGTTATAGGAATATGTTTATTTTTTAAAGTTTAATGTTAAGTAATAATGATTTCTAGAAATATATTTACACCTTAGTCCATATAGATTAAGGCAGTCTATAAATACTGTTAATCAAAGTTTCATTGTAATTTTGTGTAGCCTGTTTTTTCTCATGTAAAATAATTACATTGTATTTTTATTATATAAATTGAAAATGAAAATATTTTAACTTCAGGAATCTGGAAATTCTTCAGGACCTACACCTGGTGCTAAATTTTCCCATATTTTACAAAAGGATGCCTTTCTAGTATTCAGGTCACTGTGTAAACTGTCTATGAAGCCTTTGTCAGATGGACCACCTGATCCAAAGTAAGTTGGCACCATTTTTTCTATGAAATATTCAAGAAATAAAAGTATAAATCAGCAGTAGTTATAGATTCTTCTTCCATTTCCAGTGTAGTACAATATATTATTATGGAACGTTGTATTTGTAGAGTCCTTGGTACTCTCAGAGATTTTAACCCTGAGCTACAAATATTCTCTTCTATTAATGTACTTTAAAAGGGTTGTTCTTGACACTTATTATATATGAATCAATCAGCTATATAACTGTATATTATATTAATTTGAGATTTTATACACAAACTACATTATCTGCTACAGCAACAAACACAAGAATATCAATCTAAGATAATTTAGTCATAGTTTATTGTTTAGTTAATTTCTATTGTTAATTGAATATTATTATCTGCTCTTTACCAATGGTTAGAGAATTTGGAATAATTATTTTTTCTTTTTATTTCTCAAAAAGAGATATATCTCCATAAATTGTTTCTCATACTAAGATTATATCTTTCTAGGTCGCACGAATTGCGGTCAAAAATCCTTTCGCTGCAGTTGCTGCTATCTATTTTGCAAAATGCAGGACCAGTTTTTAGGACAAATGAAATGTTTATTAATGCTATTAAGCAGTACCTTTGTGTAGCATTGTCTAAAAATGGAGTCTCATCTGTTCCAGAAGTATTTGAACTTTCCCTTTCTATATTCCTGACTTTACTTTCAAATTTTAAGACACATTTGAAGATGCAAATTGAGGTAATGTATACTTAGGTAATGTAATTTAAAGAGTGTACTTATTGTACTATAAATCAATGTCATTGAGAGGCTTGAAGTATAAAAAAAATTAAGAACATCTAATATAGTTTCAATTGATTGGACTTGTTTGCATTCAAAACATTATCCTGAATCAATAATAAATAATGTAAATTGTTCCCAAATTATTACGATTATAAGAACAATAAACTAATGCTTATTTAATATAGCATTAAATAAGTAGATATGTTATCTTAGATAACCATTAAGATACTACACAGAATGAAGCATTATTCTGCTCTCTCTTCTCCTGACATTTGAATTTAAATTTGGTTAGAGTCTTCTTGTATACAGATCAGTATATCTGGTATTATTGGCTTACTTCCACTATATGGATCTAATATATGTGCTCCGGGGTACCTAAATGGCAATTTCTTTGTAGAAATCTCTGCAAATTGGAAATCTAATATAGGAATGTTAGAAAAGGCTATTTGTTACTATTTTTTTCCTTTTTTAAAAAAATGATGCAGTTGTAATTTTACAACATTTTGTATTCTGTGTTTTATTTCTGGAGAAAGTGAGATACAAATATAAATAAATAATTTAAAATGGTAAAGCACTTGCTGTTGGCACCTCAAATACAGTAATTTATCTTCGGTTACGTAGCAGGTTGTGCATTAAATTTCTTTAGCAGCGGTAATGATAGAAGAATGCCAGATTTTGATTTTGTAAATATATTCTAGAAGCAAAAAAATGTTTAGAACTTTTGAATATTTGAAAAAGTCATGAAGAGGATTGATTTAAGTCTGAGTCTTAAATCACAATTTCTTATTCAGTATAGCAAGTTGTTTTGAAATTGAAAAAAGTTCTTAATTCAATTTGTGACATAAGTGATTTATTTATGTGTCTAACTATCAGAGGTGTGCAAGGTTTTCTATATCTTTAGAATCCAGCCAAGAAACACAGATAATTGATCCTAAAAATGTAGGATCTGTCCACCATCCAGAAAACTATATTGAAAGTAGTTGTTTTAGGCTTATTTTTGCAGGCTTATGTTCAGTGTATCTTCTTCAATTTTATTTAGCAAGACATCCAAATCAATTGAACAGAATTTAAATGCATTAGATATTTAAGTAAATCAAACTACTGTTTAAAATCAGATGCTGGGTGCTCCATGGCAATGTTTAATTACAAGTTTCTGTATGAATCATTTGTTTAAATCAAAATATAACTTTACCAGACATGGTTGTCTATTACTTTGATAGAATAATTTTCATTGTACATGATTATAAAGTTATGAAGCCAGGAAACTTAAATAGCAGTTTACATTTTCCCCAGGAAAAATAGAATAAAGATCTAATGGTGGAGCCTGTTTGGGGATGGGGAGGAGGTCACACTGTCTTTCAGAGAAAAGCTCATAGGTAGTTTTCTATCCTGTATATCTGATATTTATAATGAAAAGTATAGAAGGCAGAAATTTTTCAAATAAGCAGATAACATCTCTATTTTTCCTAGGTTTTCTTCAAAGAGATTTTTCTATATATTTTAGAAACTTCCACTAGCTCCTTCGACCATAAATGGATGGTTATTCAAACATTGACGCGGATATGCGCAGGTATTACTCCATTGGGCGTGTTATAGACTTTAACATGGCTGTTCAGATATCTTGCTTGCTTGACGGTTTTCGCTATTATACTTATTTCTGTACTTGATAAAAGCATTTCAATGTAAATTCTATTTTGTTTACAGATGCCCAGAGTGTAGTAGACATTTATGTAAATTATGACTGTGATTTAAATGCTGCAAATATTTTTGAAAGACTAGTTAATGATCTATCTAAGATTGCTCAAGGAAGAGGCAGCCAAGAACTTGGCATGACTAGCATTCAGGTAAGAACCATGCCATATTTTTCAGTTGTAAAAATTAATAATGATTAAAAATTGCTAACAATCTTAATATTTTTATACACACAACCTCTTACAGGAACTAAGTTTGAGAAAGAAGGGTCTTGAATGCTTAGTATCAATACTGAAGTGCATGGTGGAATGGAGTAAGGATCAATATGTAAATCCCAACTCTCAAACAACCTTAGGTAAATTATTACTTTATTTATTATAATGATCATAAATAAAACTCTTTTCTAGAATTTCCGTCATATTTTGCTGAACTATGTTAATTATTCGTTCTGAAGAAGTTTCACAGTCATTTCTCTATCACTAAAACTTCTCTTAGGGATTTTTTTAAAAAAAAAATCTTTAAAAATTTGAAAACTCCTGCTTTAAGCGATGCAAATATAGAAGAGCAACACTTTAGAATTTATTTTATATGCATTCTACAAAATGTTAAATGTAAATTTATGCTATTGGAACTATGTAAAATCTTTTACTTATTTAACATTACTGCTAATAACATTTAGTATGCTGTTAGCCAATAAATATACTTTAGAAACATACTTTTATTTTTCTTCTCTTGCACAGGACAGGAAAAACCCACTGAGCAAGAAAGTACTGAAACCAAACATCCTGAGACAATTAACAGATACGGAAGCTTGAATTCCCTAGATTCCACAGCCTCCTCTGGAATTGGTAGCTATAGCACCCAGATGTCTGGTACAGACAATCCAGAGCAATTTGAGGTTCTAAAGCAACAGAAAGAAATAATAGAACAAGGAATAGATTTGTACGTTTTATTTTTTTCACTGTATGATGAATTTTAAGAACTTTGTTTTTTGAGCAATCTCCTCTTCATTTTGCTACTTTTAAATATCTTCGCAGATAGCACAACACTAATCTTAAAAATAAACATCATTAACTTTAACACTTCAAGGACTGTGGAGAAGTGTAACACAAATTTTCCATTACTAGAATTCCACTTAGAACAAGGGTGCCCAATCCCCCTGGGCCATAGCCTACTACTGGGCCATGAGCTGTTCAGAACTGGGCTGCCTGAAGCAGTGGGCAAGTGTGCAAGCGCACACTCCATTTGCACTAGCACGCGGGCCCTTGCCACTGCTCACGCAGAATCATCCCCTTTCTGCCACACACATACCAGTCCACAAAGCTGGAAAGGTTGGGGAACTCTGACTTGGAAGACAGGTCAAAGATCCTAATTCAGTAATATGGTTCCTGAAGGAGCATTGAAAATGTACCATGCAGCTATGCAGTCAAGGGTCTCATCCATGTCCCCAACAGGTTATAAAATGCAAGAGAATACTCTTCATGCCATTTTAAAATTTACTAAAGTTTATTTTTTCAATCCTACGACAGCTAATTGGTTCAGTTGTTTGTTATATTTAAGAAATAAAATCTAATGCAGCTACAGTCTGTAAATGCATCCTTTGGCTGTATGAAAAAGAAGGTAAACTATTGTCAGTGGCAGCAAATTAGTGGAGGAGACAACACAATTGAGTGTAAGGGGTATTAGGAAAGAAGAAGAAAGTAGGGAGAACACAGTGCCAGTGAAAAGAAAACAAAATCTCTGTAATTAGCAACAAATGCCAAAGATTTTAAACCATTTTCCTGGGATAAAATTGCAAGCCATAAATCCTGCCTATTATCTCAGTGAAAGTTAAAACTGTTCTATTTTTGCTATTTTGCAAAAACAGTGATTTATCTCTTTCACTGAGGTTGCTTTTTTCTCAGTAAAAGACTTTAGAACTACTCTGTTTTTCTCTTTATACAATGCATAGGGATCCATTTCAAACAGTGGGTGGATTTATTTGTATGTTTATGTTTGAAGGAGGGTTCATGCTGTTTTGAATGCCTAGCCCCTTAATATAACTCTAGACTCATTATGCTACAATAGTTAATGTTCATTAATTAAAATTATTCATTGCTGTTTGGATGGTTGGAAGGTCTTCCAGAGTAGATTTTGGGCAAGTTAGACAACTAAAGGGGAGAAATAGAAAAATGTAAGTGTGTAAATTCCTTTCACTTTAAGAAAAAAATTTTTGCTGCACTTTTCTGCCCCATATTTTTCCAATATGAGGCTTTATTTGTGAAGATGGAGACTTTGAGCCCTGGAGAAAGTGAGGAGGGCTTTGCTCATTCTCAGTTCAATTGTAATGGTCAATTACGGTGCTTGTTTCTTAACAGTGGATGTTTATTATTTAAAATAAGACAAATGACAATCTGATTTTGGAGCAGTTGTTACTCTAAAGTTCCCCAAGTGAGAAATTTCAATTATTACAAAAACTAGATTGCCTAAAGTTTAGTTGTATTTTTCCTGGCAAAGAGTATCACAGCTGAGACAGCCCCATCAAGAATCTTACACTCCTTGCTATCACAAAGATGATCAAAGCAGATCAGTTTTGAGAGACTAAGAGCAGTACATCTCCCCCGGATGATGCAGGCATTTGATATATTAGAGGAAGCAGTTTTCTAAAAACTTGTGATCTAATTCATTTGGGGCTTTATCAGTTAAGGTCAGCATTTGAATTGGGCCCTGAAGCTCTTGGGCATCTAAATAAAAATTTTAAGGATCAGTATTACATGGTTATAGTTAGTTGTCATACTAACTATATAGACACATCAGGATCATTTTCAGATATAGCCTCTTGTAGGCCATGCCCAATTGGATTAAATGAAGTATAATTACTTGATTTCTGGTAATTATTTTTTGACTATGCAAGAATCCTAAGTGCTGTTATATTTGATTCTGTGCGGTATGGAAACAGATAAACGGCAAAGCATCCTATGACGGAAAGGTTTTAGCTTGGCTTTCAAATTTTCTATATAGAACTACACATTTCTGATCTTTTATGTCCTTCATGTAAAACATTCATCCCAAATATATTCAAAAATTTTAAAATAAGAAAAATGGAAACTGCCGCTATCATAAACTTCCACTTTGGGATGCAAGAAAAGGTTAATTTGATATTTATATTATTTTAAAATAATTATGCTATTCTGAATGCTCTTTTTATATGAAAATGTACATTTTCTATCAGCATTTAATTAACATATTTTCTGTGCAGATTTAATAAGAAGCCAAAGAGAGGAATTCAGTATCTACAAGAACAAGGAATGCTTGGTATTACTTCTGAAGATATTGCCCAGTTCTTGCATCAAGAAGAAAGATTAGACTCTGTAAGAAAACTAGTCTATTTTCAATAAAATTACCTTTATAAAGCTAATTAGCATTATTTGATCTAGACTAATGAGTAATCTTAGAGTCCAATTATTGGCTTATTCCTATAATTCAAAGACTATGCAGATATATTCAAGGTGACTACTTATTCCAAGGGATTTGTGACAGAACAAATGGAAGCATTTGCCTCTATGCTAAATGTCCCCTGCTTTGAAACCTTCTCTGAATTGTAAAAGCATTCTGCTGTGTAGAAAAAAGGGCTTATTGGCTATGGAACATGCACTTGTTCTCTGTTTTTAAGGGATTCCTTCTGAATAAAACTTACCTCTTTTTATTGTGTTATTTAACAAATTCTGTCCCTGTTTCAGAAAATGCTGAACATTTAAGAAGAAAAGATAGCAACCACTCTTTGAAAGCAAAGAATATTAACCAGAATTAGCTACAATGCTCTTTTTGTCAAAAACAAAAATATATTACTCTGTCTTACAGTACGTGTTTCTTAAATCAGAATTCATGCCTGTAGTTAACTGAAGAAATACAGGTAGTCCTTGACTTACAACAACGATTGACCAAAGTTTCTGTTGCTAAGCAAGACAGTTAAGTGAGTTTTGCCCCATTTTATGACCTTTCTTTTCACAGTTGTTAAGTGAATCTGGCTTCCCCATTGATTTTGCTTGTCAGAAGGTGTCAAAAAGTGATCACATGACCCCAGGACACTGCAACCGTCCTAAATACATGTCAAGTGCTAAGTGTGTGGAACTTTGATCACATGAGCACTGGGATGCTGCAATGGTCGTAAGTGCTAAGTGTGTGGAACTTTGATCACATGAGCACTGGGATGCTGCAATGGTCGTAAGTGTGAAAAACAGTCATAAATTACTTATTTCATTTCTGTTGTAACTTCAAATGGTCAATAACAAATGTAAGTCAAGTACTGCCTGTAATATAGAACCTGAAGGGTCAAAGACTTATATACTCTATGTCTGTCTGTCTGTCTGTAGCCATATTGAATTCATTGTTTTTCTTTCCTTTTAGACTCAAGTTGGAGAGTTTCTAGGAGACAATGATAAATTTAACAAGGAAGTTATGTATGCATATGTGGATCAGCATGACTTTTCTGCAAAGGATTTTGTTTCTGCTCTGCGTATGTTTTTGGAAGGCTTCCGTCTTCCAGGAGAGGCTCAGAAAATAGATAGATTAATGGAGAAATTTGCTGCTAGATACTTGGAATGTAATCAAGGGTGAGCATTTTTCTCTTCTTTTTTTTTTAAACTAGTTAATGGGAAAATGTTTCTTAAAATCAGATAATGGGAAAAATATTTTTTTTCTCTCACACTCTCTTTCTGCATCTATTTTTTACAGACAAACTCTGTTCGCTAGTGCAGACACTGCATATGTCTTGGCTTATTCAATTATTATGTTGACAACAGATCTCCATAGCCCACAGGTATGTTTCATAAATCTCTTAAAATGCCTTTAAATGAAGAAGTAAATGTATAGACATTTCAGTTACTACTCTTTCCTTTTCACCTTAGTCATTAATGCTGCCTTTAGACAAGTATTTCTGTTGTGTCTTATCCCATTTTCCCAGTGGTGAAATCCAATTTTTTTTACTACCGGTTCTGTGGGCATGGCTTGGGCATGGTGTGGCTTGGACCTGCTGGATTTCATACCTGCATTTTCCCCTCCCTTAATTGGTGCACATTTTCAGTAGCAAATAATCTCTGCTTCTGAAGTTTCAGTTCTGTTTTCTATGTGTTCAATTACCTCTGCTTTCCATTACTTTTATCAACAAATTCTAAGCAGATTGTCAAAAATGGGGAATTAGGTACAAATAGTTGGAAACTCCATTCTAGCTAAAAGAAGGATGAATTAATTTGGTGCATAGACAGTCAGATGCTCTCCTAGTATTTATGTATTCATTACATTTCTATATGGTTCAGTAGCCTCTTGTGGCAGTTCACAAAGTTCAAGGTTTATATCCCAAAATTCCGAAATAATAAAAAATGTATAAAGAGCAAAATCCAAGTAAAATGAACAGAAAGGACACCAAAATTGCCAAGCTCTAAAAAGCATAAAATGTTTTTAAAATTCAAAGAATAAAAAACATAAAAGAAGAATTAAATATTCAACTGGTACCAAAAAGATCACAGCAGGATTGCAAAGCAAATATCTGGGAGCAGGAATTCTTAAATCTGACCATCAGGATTGAAAAAGATTTTACTGACAGCTTCACTAATACAAACATTTTGTCCAGATTGAATCAGAATGTCTTTAAATACAAACTAAAAAGTTGTGGGTACTGCCATAAATATACTAACTGTATAGCCACTATCATTGTAACATAGAAGATAAGACTAAAAATATGGCATGATGTGATAAATAAAATTAATACTGAAATGTGTAGATTAGCAACCTCTTTCTTTAGATCAAATTAGTCTCAAACCTGATTTATCTTTTACTAGATTCTGATTAGCATTCATAAATTCTAATTTAATAAAACTTTTTCTTTTACACATAATACTGGAATGTTATTCCTAACTTTTAGGTAAAGAATAAAATGACCAAAGAACAATACATTAAGATGAACAGAGGTATCAATGATAGTAAGGATCTCCCTGAAGAATATCTGTCAGCTATTTATAATGAAATAGCAGGAAAGAAGATCTCAATGAAGGAAACAAAAGAACTAACAATACCCACAAAAACAAGTAAACAAAGTAAGTATCTAGAGAAGCCTATTATTCACAGGATAATTGCTAGTTCTTTCTGGATGGAACTCTGATGACCTTAATTGCATCCAGAAACTAACTGGCAGCCAGTCCAGTAGTAGTAGTCTTACATGGGCAAATCTTGATATACTGATAACTATCTAGGCCACTGCATGTTGTATCAGCTCTAGCCTCTACATATTCAAGAACAGCTTTGATTATTGATAACAAAAATAGCTACCAAAAGAATGTTAAATAAAGAATCAAATAGCAAAATATTTAATGTAGTTTACGACAAAATATTATTTTTCTTTAAAGTATTTGGATGTGAATATAGTTAAATGACTTCAATATTCTTTGTGATGTAGATGGTGAATAATTTCATTAGAATAATTTGCTTGCAGGTGTAGCTAGTGAAAAGCAGAGAAGACTACTTTATAATTTAGAAATGGAGCAAATGGCTAAAACAGCTAAAGCTTTGATGGAAGCAGTAAGCCATGTTCAAGCTCCTTTTACAAGCGCAACACACTTGGAACATGTAAGACCCATGTTCAAGGTAAATCTTTTCAAGTTTCTTATTGTTGCATATTTCATATGGGGAAGTTAACATTTTTTAGTTTCAAATCATCTGAAGAATAGATCTTTTTGGTTCTTAATCATTTTTCTAATGTTAGCATTACAATTTTAGGCAAATCAAAATGTGTTAATAATACAGTATTATACATTTGATAATGTAAATTAGATTGTATTTTTAATAATATGAGTTAGAGAAGCTTACATTTTTATCAACCTTGTCATTCATACAAACACACAGACACATACATACTCACATGCACAGATATATGAATCTCTAAACATGTGCGTTGGGTGAGACCTTCCCATCATAGCCTGGCTAGAGGCTCATAACTTCTCTAAATCTTTTACATATTACTAAATTGGTTTTGATTATGAAATAGTGAGTTCAGGAGCAAAATTCCATCTGTTAACATAATCCATTACTTAGTGATATCCTCTAACTATTGAAATAATCACTTCCAACTTCCAATTCACTGTGAAAGCTCACCAGGAAAACAAGTGTCAGTCATTCTAGTAGTGGTGAAAGAGATAATTTATGCCCGCAAAGGAGTGGCAACTTGTGTAATAAGATATAATAAACCCAGTGGTGAAATGTAAACTTTGTTATTGCCAGTTCTGTGTGCGTGGCTTGGTGGGGGGTGGTAATGTGACTGGGTGGACATGGCCAACTTTTTTTTTTTTACTTTTAAAAACATTTTTTTTACAACCTTAAGAGGTTGCAGAAAAAATTGCTTTTAAAAGCCTCTGACAATCAGGCAACTCAACTGAGATCGTCAGAGGCTTTTAAAGGCATTTTTTTTCCTACAACCTCTTCGGCTTTTTTTTTTTTTAACCTTTAAAGGCATTTTTTCAGCCAAAGAGGTTGTAGAAAAAATGCTTTTAAAAGTTAAAAAAAAGCCTCTGATGATCGCGCGTGGGGGGAGGCAGGGATTTTTGCTACCGGTTCTCCGAACCACCCGCCGCCATCGCTACCGGATTGGGTGATCCGGTCCAAACCAGGAGCATTTCACCCCTGAATAAACCCCCTAATACTCCTTTTTTATTTGAGTCAGCAAACATGTTTCTTTTTCTTCTTATATAGAAGAAAATAGCAATTTAAGATATGAGTTGTACAACGAATAGGATATTGAATTAGGACTGGGCATATCCAGTTGCAAATATTCCCTTGCTATGAAGGTCTGTAGCAGCCAGTTTATCTCCAGAATCCTTTAGGAATTCAATGAATGAGAGACCTCACATTATCACATCGGCAGCCATTTCACTGTTCTCTTTTGCGGTAAATAGCATAATGCTTAGCCCAGAGAATAAGAAATAGTAAGTCAAATAAATAAATGTCATGAGATAAAAAAACAGAAAATACAGTTGAATAGAATATATATTAAAAGTGAAAAAAAATTTAAATTATATCATTTCCATACTTAGCTTTATATATTTTGTTGACTATTAAAATGTGACATACCATTTTTTAAAATTCTGTGTTTTAGTTAGCCTGGACACCATTCTTAGCTGCATTCAGTGTGGGTTTGCAAGATTGTGATGACACAGAAGTTGCCTCTCTTTGCCTGGAAGGAATTCGATGTGCAATCAGGATAGCATGCATTTTCAGTATCCAGGTAAATACTAAATTCTAAAATTTCATAGAACAAGTATTGGTTCTAAGAATAGTAAGCAGTATTAAAAGTAATTTTGCAAATTGAAAGCAATCTTTAATTTCTAACCAGATAAATTATGTGTACCAATTTCAAAGTAATAACAAGGTTAAATTTAGGCAACAGCATAATTTTGTATTGCTTGTGCTATATTATTAGTATATTCCTCATAATTAGATCAAATGGAAAGTGGTATTTGAAACTTAATTTTAAAATTAATTGAACCTTTCTTACATTTTACAGGAAAAAATGTCCTGTTAAATATATTAGTATTTATTTTATTAGCTGTAAAAAATTTAAAACTTATTTTAATAAGTACAGAATAAATGTGCATTGTATTTTTTAAGAAGTGCTCACATGCAGCTTCTGAAGAAGCTTATTTTCCTTATAATCTGATGTAAGTGAAATCATATGGGGGCATGGTGGCTCAGTGGTTAAAGACACTGAGCTTGTTAGCTGGAAAGCTGACAGCCTGGGTTCAAGATCTGAATGCCATGAGGCAGGGTGAGCTCCCATTACTTGCCCCGGCCCCTGCAGTGAGCGAGTAGTGAATGAAAATGTGAGTAGATAAATAGGTACCACTTTCATGGGAAGGGAACAGTGTTCTCTGTATCTCAGCATATAATCATGCCAGCCACATGACCATGAAAATGTCTTTGGACAATGCTGGCTCCTTCAGCTAAGAAAAGGAAATGAGCACGGCCCCGTAAAGCTAGACACAACTGGATAGGGGAAACCTTTACTTTCTAAGTGAAATCATACTAGCATTATATGGATGCACATATGTCCAAATATATTTTCAATTAATTAGAGAAAAACCATACTTTTGATTACCTTTCCAGGTTTTGTACTTGTTCATTAGGGAAAGAGACTCAGTAGACAATAACTGATGAAAGTAAGTTTTTTGAGAAAAACCCAAATAGTGCATACAGTATTTGCTCCATATTGAAATGTTGATATTTGTACTTAGATCTCAAGATCATTTATTAAACGTATGGAACTTAAAAGAAGTAACAAAATTAGAGTAAGAGTACCTATCCAGCTGCATTTCTTCTATGAATTATCTTTTTCTTATTTAGTTTATAAGTTCCTTGAGGATTATATTACCTTTGCCAAAGTATTGTGCTCATCCCTCAAATTCTCTGCAACAGTCACTACAGATCCTGTACATGTGGAATAATCTAAACATAATCAAAATATCAAGAGTATTCTGTGCGGCCATATGATCTGCTATACAGGTAGTCCTCAACTTACAACAGTTCATTTAGTGACTGTTCAAAGTTACAACGACACTGAAAAAAGTTACTTATGACCATTTTTCACACTTATGATCGTTGCAGCATCCCCATGGTCATATCATTTATATTTGGATGCTTGACAACCGACTCACATTTATGATGGGTGCAGTGTCCCAGAGTCATATAATCCCCTTTTGCGACCTTTTGACAAAGTCAGTGGGGAAACCAGATTCACTTAACCGTGTTATTAATTTAAGAACAGCAGTGATTTACTTAATAAATGAGGTAAGAAAAGTCATAAAATGGAGCAGAATTCACATAACAAATTTTTCACTTACCAACATAAATTTTGGGCTCAGTTGTTATCGTAAATTGAGGACTACCTGTATTAACTATTCTTACAGGATTTTTGTCTTTTCTCAATCCGCATTTAATCATACTAAGCAAGGTTCTCATCGTTACTAGAGTTTATATCAATCAGAATTGATATAATCAATTAAGTATACTAGAAGAAACATTTGAGCCAGGGATGGGTTCAACTTACTTTTACTACCGGTTCACAACGGGACTGCACGCGTGTGCTTGCTTCGCTCACGCGTGCGCTTCTGCGCATGCACAGAAGCTTTCTGATGACGTCAGGGTCAGTGGGCGAAGCCTCCCGCCGGTTTTACTACCAGTTCTATAGAACTGGGAAATTTTGTGAATTCCAACAACTGCTCTGACCTTTTAATCATATACTCTAATCCAGAAAAGAAGACAAGCTTTTATCTTTCAAAATATTAAGTAACTTGTTACCTAGGGATAAAGAAAATGGTGAATAAAAATAGGGGGCTGCAGATGATAAAAAAAATATTTCAAATATTTAATTTGAATTAAAAGTTGAGATGTCATGTTAAATGCTATAGAAAACATTTAATTTTGGCAGTGAGGTGACTTGTGAATTAAATGAGATTAATTCAGTGAATTGCAGAGAATAACAAAGAGATTGGGAGAGAACTGAAAGAGAAAGAATTGAAATAAAGAGATAAGATATAAAATTTGAGAAGATGTTTTAAATAAGTAGATAAAATATACACACGTAGTCCTTGACTTACAACTATTTGTTTCGTGAGTGTTTGAAGATACAGTAGGATCTTGAAAAAAGTGACTTATGGCCATTTTTGAAACTGTTGCAGCATTCACATGGTTATGTGTTCAAAATTTGGATGCTTGGCAGCTGGCATGTATTTATATTACATACTACACTTGATTTATGATAGTTACAGTGTCCCAGGGTTATATGATCACCTTTTGTGAGCAAAGCAAAGTCAATGGGGAATCAGATTCACTTAACAACCATCGTTCTAATTTAGCAACTTCAGTGATTCACTTAACAGCTGGGACAAGAAAGGAGATAAAATAGAGCAAAATTCACTTAACAACTGTCTTATGTAGCAACAGAAATTTGGGGTTCAGTTGTGGTTGTGACACAAGTACTATTTATAATGCATTTTAGTATAAAAAGTGAGCCGCCGGTTTTAGTTCATCCACTTTTCTTAATTTGATTGCTTTAGTTTTCACTTTGATTTCTGTGTATGCAGAACTATTATATTTAAAAATTATAACATGGAATAAATATTAACGAACTGAAACAGATTATTTATTTCTTCCTATAGCTTGAGAGGGATGCTTATGTCCAAGCACTAGCAAGATTTACTTTACTTACTGTGAGTTCTGGTATTACTGAAATGAAGCAGAAGAATATTGACACAATAAAAACACTAATTACTGTGGCTCACACTGATGGAAATTATCTGGGAAATTCTTGGCATGAGGTAGATTATCTTTTCAAATATATATAATAATAATTGAAATTATGTAATATTAAATGCAACATTATTATAAAATTAAATTACATAAAATTAATTAAATTACATAAGATTACACTACTGTCATATGTTTGCTTAATATTGCATATTGGAGAGCAAACTCCAAAAGAAAACTGTACGGTTAACTACTTGCTTATCGACTATTTGTTTAGAAATTGTTCAAAGTTATGACAATGCTGAAAAAAGAGACCTTGGAATTCCAGGCAAAACAGCACCCCCTCAGTCACATCATTGCAATCTGGACACTTGGCAACTGGCTCACACTTATGATATTTCCAGCTTCCCCCAATCATATAATTGCCATTTGCTACCTTCCCTACTACGTTCTTACAAGCAAAGTCAATGGGGAAGCGGGCTGGGAAGGTCGCAGGTGGCTCCAGTAAATTCTTCACACCCTCTTTTGCCTGGCAACAGCTACCTCGACCCTGCTGCTCTTACATTGCAGCTCACAGGCCACTCACCTACTCCTTTGCCCCCCCCTGCCGAGCAACCCCCCCACACTCGTGGGCTACTCTCATATGCCCACCTGACAATAGCCACCCCAGGTCCCAACATGTTCATATCGAGCCTTGCAAGCCATTCACATAGCTTCCCCTGCCCAGCAACAGCTAATCTTGGCCCTGCCATTCTTGAACCATGCTTTACCTGCCTGCCAGCCTGCTTGAAAGCCACTTGGGACTCAGTTAATGACTCAATCCTCTTTTAATGATGGCAGTAGGGGTTGCCAGGATTGCTATCGCTAAGCAATAAGGTCATGTGACATCACACTTCATGACCAATAGCTCAGCAACAGAAATTTTGGTACCAATTACCGATGTTAACTGAGGACTACCTGTAGTGCTTTTAGGCTGTAGTAAAATTATTTCTAAAACATGAGCCTTCATGGATTGTTTAGTTAATTTGTAGCATTCTTTTCTTAATTCAAGATTTTGAAATGCATCAGTCAGCTTGAATTAGCACAATTAATAGGTACTGGAGTAAAACCACGTTACATATCTGGGACTGTGAGAGGCCGAGAAGGTTCATTTACAGGAACAAAGGATCAGACTTCTGATGAATTTGCAAGCCTAGGACTTGGTACGTATTGTAACTACTAATTGAGTGGAACAATTCCTTTAACAACATAATACCTATTTATGACATAAATATGTCAGTGTATTTTCTTTGAAAAAATAAAAAGTGGAAGCATTATGATGCTTAAAAATGCATTCTTTTAGTCTCTAAATAGCTTTATTATTGGCATCTCATTTTGGTTCTATAGAGGGAAATATTGCTAGAATCTCCATGTCTAGGTCTTATTTAGAAAAGGGTGAATAGGAGCCAGTTCACTTTTACTGCTTCAAAAATAGAATAGAATAGAATAGAATTCTTTATTGGCCAAGTGTGATTGAACACACAAGGAATTTGTCTTTGGTGCATATGCTCTCAGTGTACATAAAGAAAACTAAAATACATTCATCAAAAATCATAAGATGCAACACTTGGTGATACTCATAGGTTACTAATAAGCAATCAAATCATACTAGAAAACTAAATAAAACAATATAAATCATAAAGATACAAGCAACAAGGTTATTATTATAAGTGGGAAGAGACAGGTAATGGGAAGGATGAGAAGAAGAATAGTAATACAATCTTAGTAAATAATTTGACAGTATTGTGGAAATTAGTTGTTTAGCAGAGTGATGGCATTCGGGAAAAAGCTGTTTTGTATCTAGTTGTTCTGGTGTGCAGTGCCCTATAGTGTCATTTTGAGGGTAGAAGTTGAAACAATTTATGTCCAGGATGTGAGGGGTCTGTAGATATGTCATGACATGTCCTTTGCATGAACAGTTTAGCTTTAATCCACTAAAATAATTCAACAGTTGAGACTATAGGAAATACTGAGGAATGATTGTACAAACAAAATGTTCAAGAAAAAATGATTTGAGATCATGTAGGAACATCTCCATAATATAAAAAGTATTTGGTAAAAAGTAATGTAAATATTTCATAAAGAAATCATTTTTAGATATAGATGGAATAACTACATATTTTTATTCTCCTCTGCTGTTAAATTACATTATGTAGTCCCAAGCACCAAGCACATTACCAGCTAACAAACTGTCCTAAGGATCGTGGTTTAGATTCTTATGCATCAACCTTGGATGAAGTGGTCAGTCACCCCTCTCTGTTTGCAAGCTGAAAATTTCCTCAACCCCAAGCACTGCATTTCACAGAAAACTTTAATATATTGCTGGGAGTTTTGGTGCTGATCAGAATTGTGTATCCTGTAAACCTTCATAGCATAACGGGTCCCTGTATCACTGCAAGGGACAGAAGATATTTAATTAGTGTGAATGGTGGCTGGCATAATTTCCCTTGCTTATGACAGCTAGCTGCATTGGTGTTCTAATATAGTTCTGTTATTCCGATTCTGTTATTGCTTGCTCTTGTGACTAAGGGTATTCTTCACTTAGACCAGCAATAGAAATAGCCTTTATTTGTTAGAGTTCAAAATGCTGTATCATTGATCAGTCTACTTATTTCCATCAGTGACTCATTTCTTCTGCTCTGCTACTATTTAATTTTTAAATAATGATAAATTAGATGGAAATAAGTTCAATATATCCTTTTAGTCTTTATTCATAGTATAGCTGCATCTAGCAATAAATGGACAATATGAGATTAACATGCATGTTCAAATATATCCTCTCTTTTGTAAACAATTTTTGGGTAGCAGTCATTTTGTTAATGCTATTTTAGTAATGTAGTAAACATACCTTTAATTATTTACAGAGTAATTTTTCTCTCTTACAACCCATATCCTTTTTTTAATTATGTGTTTTATAGTTGGAGGAAATATGGACTGGAAGCAGATTGCAAGTATTCAAGAATCTATTGGAGAAACTAGTTCACAAAGTGTTGTTGTTGCTGTAGACAGGTAATTTATGTAGCATCAGAACTTGCTATCTAGAAAATAGTATTCTTTGTTCATTAGTACAAGTGGTATCATAGTCATTTTTTATAAAGCATTGTAAAAGAATTAAAAGGAAAGGAAAACTAAATCATTTGGGTGGTTTACCTGTATGTTTGCATGCTTATGAGAGTGGTGAAGTGAAAATATCCTTATCTCTTCATGTTTCTTTGAACACCATACCTATTTTCAGAGGTAGAAATTGTAATATTCCATTCATATTTACTGGTAGAATTCTTTTGTAACCTAATTTGTACTAAAGAAAACATGTCACAAAAATTATTGCACAATTTTCTTTTATTTGCAGAATATTTACAGGATCTACCAGACTAGATGGAAATGCTATTGGTAAGCATTAGTTTAGATATGGTGGAACATAAATTCTGTAATAAAGAATGAATTAATTGACATTTTGGAAATAATAATAAGTAGATTGTGTTTGGATTTAACAGTGGATTTTGTCAGATGGCTATGTGCTGTTTCTATGGATGAATTATTATCTGCAACTCATCCCCGGATGTTCAGCCTACAAAAAATAGTAGAGATTTCTTACTATAACATGGGACGAATAAGGCTACAGTGGTCTAGAATATGGGAAGTTATTGGAGATCATTTCAATAAGGTATGTCAGAGTATATTATTTATTATTTTTGTTACCTGTTTATTAACCCTCACATCCAACAAATATAACCAAAAATGAAGATAATCAGGAAATATAAATAATCAAAACATGCTACCTTCATAGTCCATCCATACTAGTAGTCCACAGAGCCCACTGGAACAGAAAGATGTTTAGTATGATGTTTAGATGAGCCGCGGTGGTGCAATGTTTAGAGTGCAGTACTGCAGGATACTTTTTTTTTTTTTAATTTGATTTATATGCCGCCCTTCTCCGGAGACTCAGGGCGGCTTACAATGCGTTAAGCAATAGCCTTCATACTTTTGTATATTTATACAAAGTCAGTTTATTGCCCCCACAAACTGGGTCCTCATTTAACCTACCTTAGAAAGGATGGAAGGCTGAGTCAACATTGAGCCTGGTGAGATTCGAACTTACTGTAATTGCAGACAGCTGGTGTTAATCACAATGCTTTTAGTCTGCTGAGCTACCAGGCCCCTGCCGATCACCGGCTGTCAGCAGTTCTCATCAGGCTTCCAAGGTCGGTAAAATGAGGACCCCGATTGTTGGGGGCAATATGCTGACTCAATATGCTTAGAGACGGCTGTAAAGCACTATGAAGCGGTATATAAGTCTAAGTGCTATTACTATTGCTAGAATCCCACAAGAGCTAAGCAGAGTTGAAGGCTCCGCACCTCAGGAAAATTGTTCTATGACATGAGCTTGCCATCAAAAAAGAGCACCCACCCTCCCCAGTTCATATAGGGTAAGAGACCTTCAGTATTAGGCTATACCTGTGCCTCTCAAATTGGAAGAGACAATTTTATATATAGGAAAACAAACACTTTCAGTTGGTCTTAGAATGGTATTAGTAATCAGTCTGCCAAGTGCATCCATATTATGCTAACCCTTCCTGTCCCTTTTAGGATGTGGGTTGCTGCATTGTGAACTACAATTACATACGGAAGTTTTAGACAGCAATAAAATTACTCTATTAAACATCGTTGCTGGAAAGAAATACTAAGCATTGTGATATTTTAAATAATTTTGTAGTGTTTTTGTCAAATGTAGATTTAACTTGTAGGTTGTTTTTGTTATAGTAGGCTGTTTTTATTTTTTTTATAGATAACGTTGTATTTCATTGTGTTAATTTGGCTTTGCTAGGTTGGCTGTAATCCCAATGAAGATGTAGCTATTTTTGCTGTAGATTCCTTAAGGCAATTATCAATGAAGTTTTTAGAAAAAGGGGAACTTGCTAATTTCCGATTCCAAAAGGATTTCTTAAGACCATTTGAACACATCATGAAGAGAAATAGGTATTTAAAATCATTCTGGAATTTAAACACAAGGAATGAATCAATTTCTTCTTTTTCTTCCTTTTTTGTTATATTGTTATAATTTTTGATATATTTGATTCAATATATTGTACAGTATTAATTAAAATGATTTATTGTTTAGATAACTTGGAATACTGAAAATAAAAGGAAGAAATAGTATATCAATACTAATTAAATTTAAGATATTTATATTAGAGACATATTTGACTTTTTTCATACAAAAGTAGAAAAAACAAATTCCTGCAGATTACATCAAAATATTAGAATTAAGTCAATTTTAACCAGTAAATGTATTTATTTGTGAAATTCATTTTAGATCACCAACTATTCGTGACATGGTTGTCCGTTGCATAGCCCAGATGGTAAATTCCCAAGCAGCAAATATACGATCAGGCTGGAAGAACATTTTCTCAGTTTTTCATTTGGCTGCATCTGATCAGGACGAAAGTATAGTGGAACTGGCATTTCAGACTACCGGCCACATTGTCAGTGAGTACTAATTATATTTATAGAATAGTCCCAAGAGGTATAACATTTTGTCCCTAGAAACTGGGACACTATGGCTTCTTCCACTGCCTTAGGCACAAAGCTCCATGGAACAATAATTCTCTCTCATCCTTAGGAAGGAGGCAGTGGCAAACCATTTCAAAAATTTATTTATTTATTAGATGTTTATCCTGTCTTGATTGCTTTATAAGTAACTCAAGGCAAGGGATATATATAATACTCCTTTCTGCTCCTCTTTTTCCCCACAACAACAATCCTGTGAGGTGGGATGGGCTGAAAAGAATACTGCAGAGACTTGTCCAGGTAGTAGTTAAGAGTCAGTGCTGAATCAAAGGCACAATAATAATTTTTAGTTTTAGAGGATCTTAAAAATAATAGTTATGTTATTGATATTTGATTTCTTATATTTATCTTATATGCTATCAATATTTCATTGTTTTGTTGCAGTAGTGATTATACCTTGCTTTAAAAATGAACTTTTTGGAACATTACACATATTCTTTCTTTTAGCAATTGTGTTTGAAAAACATTTCCCAGCAACCATAGATTCCTTCCAGGATGCAGTGAAATGCTTGTCTGAATTTGCATGTAATGCAGCTTTTCCTGACACAAGTATGGAAGCTATTCGCCTTATTCGTCATTGTGCAAAATACGTATCGGAAAGACCTCAGGTACAGTTTATTCTGTGTCAGAATATTATTACATGTGTCAGGGGTTGATTATATTCTGTACTGAAAACTAAATTTCAGCAGGTTATAAACTGGCGTATGTATTTGAATTTTCCCTGAAATAATAAAATCTGTTTTGAAAACTTCCATTGCGTAAACTTCTATTTTTTTCTTAATTTATTAGTCTGGTCCATCATACTTCTATGTTTAGAAATAGACTTCTTGTGTGTAAAGTTTGGACCATGTTGTCTATCCACATAGAAATGCTGTTACAACTAAAGAGAACTAATGTTATAAACTTGTCTTTACTTTTAAAGGCTTTCAGAGAATATACTAGTGATGACATGAATGTCGCTCCAGAAGACAGGGTGTGGGTGAGAGGCTGGTTTCCAATTCTCTTTGAGCTGTCCTGTATTATCAATAGATGCAAATTAGATGTAAGAACCAGGTAACAATCCATATTTGTCATTCAACGTTATAAAGTATATATTTTAGTTGTAAGCTCCTGAAAAGTACTAGCTGAGAAATATTATTACTGCTACATTATTTATAAGTAATCTGACTGTCAGCAAGAGACTGCATCTTGCAAAGAAACAAAATAATGGGAATACATGCTGAATTTAATATATTTTTATCCCACCATTATAGTTCATATATAATAGTTCATGTATTTGCTTTAAAGATATTGTTATTTTTGTAAATTGTTAGAACTCTATTGAAAATTGGTCTGGGGGAGAGAGAGAGAGAATGGGGAGAAAGAGAGAGAGAGGTGAAATGTGTGGGTGAGAATGTAGTATTTAATATTGTGATTATATATGATCTGTGGGTGTGACTGTCTAGTTGTTTATATAAAAAAAGTCAGGGTTATCTTTAAATTTAAATCTAAACCTAAATCATGCAATAGTACTTTAAAACTAGGGTTGGTAGTATTGAACAAGATAATATAGTCAGACTGCCAGAGAATCATTAAGGTGAATTTCATAATTTAATCTAAAAAGCTAAATTTCTGAAGCAACATTTTCTCATGCATGTGGCATTTAATCAGCAATGTAAGCAGGTCAAACCAAAATATAAGTAGCACATTATGAAGTGGACAATAATTGGGATTTGAAAAATCCACTACTAAAACTTAAGCAATCCATTATTATGAACTTCCATTCGCTTTCCGATTTCCTTTGCACATAATGTTTTGGAATAGAAATGTTGCCAACTCAGCAATAACGTATATGAGTTGAGAGAATAGGTCAAATTATCAAAATAAGAGCCTTGATAGTACAGGGGTTTAGTGCACCCTGTTATTAACACAGCTGCCTGCAATTTCTGCTGGTTTGAATCTCTCCAAGGCTCAAGGTTGACTCAGCCTTCCATCCTTTCTAAGGTAGGTGAAATGAGGACCCAGTTTGTGGGGGCAATAAGCTGACTTTGTATAAAATATACAAAAGAATGAAGGCTATTGCTTAACGCATTGTAAGCTGCCCTGAGTCTCCGGAGAAGGGCAGCATATAAATCAAATTAAAAAAAAAAAAAATTGTGTGTCCACACAGAAAACTACAGTTGACTTAGACAAAGTAATATGCATCCAAATTCATAAGCACCATATATAATAATCACTTTACTAGTAGTCTGGTAATTATGACAGAAAATGCCTGAATCATTGTGTAGTTTCTATAAGTATATTGACCAATAATATTTTTATGGATTACATACAAGAATCCAATATATTAGGGACTGTTCTACTAACTTTCATTAGAGAAAGTTTCATATATCATCTGAATTTTGTATTGAATGAAGCAGTCTTGCCCACATAAAATGCTTCTATCAGGCTTTTAAGCTTTTCAGCCTCTTTTTTGTAATTGTTGTTTCTAGAAGGTTTATATAACTAGAGTTGTATACAGGTAGTCCTTGACTTATGACTGTAAAATATTACCTATAAGATATTTGCTTATATATTCTGAGTGAATCAATTTATGTTTAACGATAGTTTAAAAGGAAGAGCTGAAAGATCTAGTTGGTAATTGTTTCTTATACTCCTTTTTATTTCAGAGGTTTAACAGTTATGTTTGAAATAATGAAAACATATGGTCACACATATGAAAAGCATTGGTGGCAGGATTTGTTTCGGATAGTTTTCCGAATATTTGACAATATGAAGTTACCAGAACAGCAAACAGAGGTAAAAATAACATGAGAGCAGTTCATTTTTTACTACTATTACAGCTTTATGTTCATATTGCATTTTATACCCACAAGCTGAGCAGGGAACTATCTGTATGATATCCATTGTTAAATTCTACTTCATGCTAACTTTATTGGCATGCTTTATATAAAGTTCTTTTCTGCATAATGAACTATTTTGAGTACATAGCCATGTACTAAAGCTTTTTGTAGATTAAATTGTTATAGGAATTATCACTTTCTTTCTACATTGTGTTAATCCTTGTGCAATTCCTGATTTCTTCTGTTATGATTAGTTACTCATGCAACCAGCTTAGATATTTTTAAGAATATCAGGCAAAAGGAATCATCAGGATCTTTTAGCATCAAGACTTTAAAAGGAAGTGTGAAGGATGAATACAGACCAGGTTAACAAGGGCCAGTGGTAAAGAGGTGTTGATTTTTATTGTTAGGCCATGTCAGTTAAAAGTTGACAAAGTGTTGAGTTGGAATTTGATAAAAATGATATTTTGAAGAGATACTTGAAATGCCCTCCTGAATTATTTCATAAATAGTATGCTATTTTACAACTGGATGCTTATTATTTGGCAAAACTTCAATGTGTAACTCTTTTTATAATAGCTGTGCATTTAATAGAAATTATAATTTACATTAAGTTAAAATTAAAATTTTAACTTTAGGTTGATCGTTCCAATGAAGTCTGAAGCTTCATAACTGTTTATGCTTTTCTTTGAGCCAAAAATATCCTGAATATATATAGTATTAGAAAATACTAAATGGCTCACACTTCCTGCTTTGTCTAACAATTTAACAGCAAAGTTGCTGTGGTGGTGTTGAATAAAATTTTCACCTTGGTTCAGAGTGCTTCATTGCTTTGCATACTTTAGTTGATATCTAATAATCCAAATGATATTAAACTTTCATATGAATAATTAGCACATTTTCAAAGAAAATTACATGTGTTAAGTGAAAAACATTTTTATAGTTCTTTGGAGATAGTAGTGATCTAAAATCAGTGGTTAAAAATGTAAAAGAAATCTGCCTTGTTCTCATAATTTTCTTTATGTTGCTGTTACATGAAGATCCTCTTTGGCCTTCTCTAATCTCTTCTCAACACTCTGTTTAGGCTGCTGGTACAGAGTTGTTTTTTTAAAATATTCTCCAAGCTTCCTGAAGGACTTTGATTCTCCTGGCTGCTGTTCAGTATAATTAATACAATTATTATTGAGAAGGTCTCTCTGCTTTTTTCTCTAGAAAGCGGAGTGGATGACAACAACTTGCAATCATGCACTTTATGCAATTTGTGATGTATTCACACAGTATTTAGAAGTACTTAGTGATGTTCTTTTGGATGATATATTTGCTCAGCTGTACTGGTGTGTTCAGCAAGGTAAGATTGCATCCATTTGTTACACACAATGCTTGCAATTTATTCTGTATAATATGAACAAGCTAATGCCTTGTTTGCATTTCAGACAATGAACAACTAGCACGGTCTGGTACAAACTGTTTAGAGAATGTTGTCATTCTGAATGGGGAAAAGTTTACCCTTGAAATCTGGGATAAGACTTGCAACTGTATGTTGGATATCTTCAAAACCACTATTCCCCATGCGTAAGATATTTTTCCTTTTTAAATATTTGGGAGCAAGTCTGCAAACAAATTCATATGTATGAAATATTGAACATGCATTAGCTATGCTTGTCTTGATATAATGAATATGTGTGTATTTGTTTTATGTGACATCTATATAGCCTCTATATTGGGTTTAGTCACACATAAGAATCTTGGAATTATTATCCTTATCTGTCAGATCCTTAACTAATTCATGCTCAGAGCAGCTCTAATCCCTCACTTGCTTATGATTTTTTAAAATAATAGAGTGAGATGGTTTGGGCTTCTCTTCTGCTTTTTCTTAGTCATCTGAACTGTTCAGATATGTGTAAATGACTGGTAACCTTGTATAACGTTGTTGCCTAATAAACTAATTAAGTCCTTTCATTCCTAAACAGCTTCTACTAATTGAGGAGCATTAAGATAACATTTCCAAATCTAATGATCATGCTTTTTTTCCTCCTCTGCTAAAATAAACTGTAAATTAAATAAAAGAAGTGAAAATATAAGAAAATATGCTATTTTTATTTATAACTCAAGAAAGGTTTTTTAAATATAAGTTTTGGGCTCATTTTTGTTGAGAACACTATTACAGATTTATAATTGTTTTTATCTTAAAATGTTGAAATATTTCTTTTTTAGAATTAAAGAAAATTGATTTCTTTTTTCAAGGCTTTTAACTTGGCGACCAGTGGGAGGAGATACTGCTCCTCCATCTCCATCTTCTGGAAGAGAGAAACAGCTGGTATGTTTGAAACTAAAAATGTCAGGGAAAATATTTTGGAATACTCCTTTTTGTCCTTATTTAAAAGTAATATTGGAAAAGATCACATGTTGGGATATCACATCATGCAGAATAAAGAGAGATATGTAGTATTGTATATTCAATGTGACATAGATTTCATGTACACCTAAAAGAAGAAGAAAATCACCTATATCTCAAACTGTGAGATGGATGTCACATAAATATAATAAATAAATTTAGCAGGTTAGAAGACAAGTTAGTCCCTTACACAGTATGTCATGTCATTGTAAAGAAATCAAAACTGAAATTATATTGCTTAACTTCCTTGCAATTAACCTATTTACTTAGATCCTTTTTGTTCACTAAAATACACTATTTATTTGTTTGTTGATTGATTGATTGATTGATTGATTGATTGATTGATTGATTTATAGATTGTTGTAAAAATTCTCAGTTCCAGAAATTTTTCCCCCTTTCTTTTTTCCCCATTGCACACATTCCATGGGTGCCTTAAATTTACATGGCGGGCTAATCTGGTCTTCCAGAGCTGAGTTGAAATCGGTACAAATGGAAGGGCCAAAAGGATTTATTCCATTAGTACTTGTTGCTTTGGTAAACGGAAAATAAATATATTTTGCATATATTATAATTAAAGATACAATTACACATTTCATAGTGTTCTGTGCTTACCAGCTAAATTAACCAAAAATCCTACTTCAAAGCAAGTTCACTTTGTTGTATTGAGGTGCTCCTAAGAAGTTTATTTGTTTGCCAAAGCCGTATGAGATAATTTTTGTCTTTTATTTTCAGGATGCCATATCACAAAAATCTGTAGATATTCATGATTCTGTGCAACCAAAATCGGTAGATAGACGTCAGTTTCAACCTATTGTAGGGTTGCCTGCAAATGAGGAGGTCAGCAAAAACAAACCTATAGCAAGTAAGAAGAAATGTTTCTAAACAGTTATTTGATAATCTGCATTTGTTTCTATATTTGTGAGTTTTTCCTTCTGACAGGTTGCTGTTTGTGTCAGAAATAATTCTTGAAATTCTATAAGCATTGAGAATGAATATTACAAAAACAGTTTGGCTTTCTTAGGACCTACTCTCTTATTTTAAATGCCTCAGTAACCTAATTGCTAAGATTCCTGGAAGTTAAGAAAAGAGTCTCACCTGTGATGCTCTTTACATTTCTAATTGTGGATGTACATTCCTTCCTGCTGTTTATGATTGCTTCCCACTTTCAGTTTTTTAGAAAAGACACTAAAATAAAAATGTCCTATCTTCTAAGTTCTTTTCAGTGGGTTATTGTTTTCAATCTTTTGTACATTTTTGTATTGCTTTAAAAGTTTCTGGGGGAAAAGGTCATACAACTACAGTGTTAAAAGTAATTCAGCACACTTTCATATGAATTTGAAATGGCTTTGAAGCCATTCAGTTTTACAATGACAACTACATCTAGGAAGTTGAGTTGATTTATTGCTGGGTGAACTGTGGCATAACTAAAATCACGGCAAAACTGTATATGTTTCTTTTTCCTAGAGTCACTGCAATTCTGCAGCAATTATAAACCATTTGTTCTCCTTTGGGTAGGAACTCTTACCGCCCTACACTCCCATATTTCATCATAAAGCCACCATGGTATTATTTTCAACATTTTGAGGTTGGCAGAAGACAGTTATGTGCTGGAGAGTAGAAACTATGGTATGGAAGTGACCTACAATAAATATTCCAAACTTCTCTCAGCACCTTTTGCGTCTGGGCCATGCTTACTTAAAATGACAATATGCTCTCATTCCCCAAAAGAGTGTTACATTTTTAGATAACAAACTTTTCAATTTTATTCTAGATATTTTAGTGTTAATCTATTTTTCAATTTAAATTTTCAGGTGAAATTTAACACAGTTCGTTTTGTTTGTACAGCTTTGATGTTTAATTAAACAATACATTTCTATGATATTTGTGTTAAAGTTACAGATGGACAATATTTAACTCTTCAGAAATTATTGGATTGCATTTCAATAATCTTTCATTACCTTTTGTGGCTAGGGCTCCTGGGATTTTGAGTTCAACACTTAAAGTTTATATTAATTACCATCAATTTTACAAGTACTGTAGATATTTTATATACGTAATTTAGGGTAATACATTTGGCAATTGTATTAGTGTATATTCAATGCAAATAATTTGACAGACAGTAGAAAGTTTCTAACACACATAGATTGTTTGTAGTTTGCATGATTGTTTCAGTTCCCAAATTTATTTTACTTTTTTCTTGTTTTAAAAGAATTTCCAGATCAGAAACTGTTTGGTGCGCTGTTAATCAAATGTGTGGTACAGCTGGAACTTATTCAAACAATAGACAACATTGTATTTTTCCCAGCAACCAGCAAAAAAGAAGATGCAGAGAATTTAGCTGCAGCGCAGGTAAGGTAGAGTCCACTACTAGGCATATTCATATAAGTGTTTTCTTCTTCCAGTCTTGAGCCAAATGCTCTGTTTCATAACTTTTGTAATTTCTGGAGGAAAATTCCTGGATTTCCAAACATTTAAAAAAGCATCCAGAATAAACGATAATGGAAAAATTGGGCCTGCATCATAACATCAACTCTGGCCTTTTTTAATTGAGTGCCAGGGTTTAGATGCAAGTATGTCAGATTTGGTCATTGTGGTACATTGTGTTATCACAAAGTATGTTTTGTTGTTTGCTTTCTTGACCCCTAAAATCCTTAGAACACTTCTTATTTAGATACCAAAAAAATTTACATATCGAAAATGAGATTTAGTTTCTTGTTTCTTCTGTAAACCATTTAAGTACATCCTGTTTAGACAAACAGTTACATAGAGAATAGCTTTTAGATACAAACAAGCTTCACATCTGATGCAGATTTCCTTATTATTTGTAAGTGTTTCCATATACCTTTCTCTTAAATAATTTTGGAGACAATGGTACAGATTTTTAGGGGAAAAGCATATGATTTGCCTCATCACTGTAGCTACATAAGAAGCAGCTGCTCCTGGATAGCGGCTGCTCCTGAAGGATGCTGTTTTCTTGTCCTTTGGATATGGGTAATCATTAAGTAACAACATAGTTTAGAATTCATATAGAGTACACTTGTATAGCGTAAATATATTTTACCACATAGTTGTAGATTTACTTAGAGTAAAATGTCAATTTAATAGATTCCTCATTTAGCAGACTTCAGATACAGTGGGCAAAATCTGCATGCAGACATCACCTCAAAATAATGTACAACATTTCTTATATCTGATTTATTCTGAAGGCTAAGTAACTAAGTAAGGTCAATTGCATCTTTTTATATTATTTGTGCATGTCGCATTAACTTATGTCCTAATATAATTAGCTAATGTCATAAATTCAGATTTAATATTTGAGATTTATTTATTATGATATCTTGATGAAATTAGTTTGTTCTCAACAGCTGGAAACCATATTGAGATTCATTGTGACATCCAAAAAGCTAACTATAATAAAACTTAACATTTCCTTCCTTCCTTCCTTCCTTCCTTCCTTCCTTCCTTCCTTCCTTCCTTCCTTCCAGAGGGATGCAGTAGACTTTAATGTTCATGTGGACACACAAGATCAAGGAATGTATCGTTTTTTAACATCACAGCAGCTTTTCAAACTGCTGGATTGTTTATTAGAATCTCATAAATTTGCTAAGGCTTTCAACTCAAATAATGAGCAAAGAACTGCACTTTGGAAAGCAGGTAAGTCTTTCTTGCCAATTGTAAGGACCTTAAATGATGAACATTACAGAAAAATACTGTTTGGGTAGTCCTCAGGTTACAGCAGCAATTAGGACTTAATTTTCTATCACTAAGCAGTGTTATTGTAAAGTGCAACCTAACTTGACCACTTTGCTTAACAACTGCAATCCCTTAGTCACAATTGCCATTATTAACCCAGAACCATGCAATTTGTTATATGGAAAGAGATGAGAGCCCAGACAAGCGGCTGCATGTGAGAGCTCCAGGCAAGCAGGAGTTGCCACAGGCAGGCGCAAGCAGAAGGTACAAAGCATAGGTTGGTGAAAAAGTGGCAGGAATGCATTCCAACTTCCTGTTGGCTTCTGCGTTATCTTTGCTTGTAGGAATATGAATTCTGGATTTGCCTTTGTTATTCACTTATCATTTCTTCAATGACTATGATCCTATAATTCAGTAATTCTTTAAAGAGTTAAATATTTTCAGATGGGTAACCATAATTTTTAACAATAAAAATGATATATAAATACTGAATGTTGTGCTGTGTCACTAGCATTTTTGATCACTTGTGCATGCATGGAATTTTGAGATTCCATAGCCCCAAAATGGATATGAGGGAGGAGGAATCTGTTCATTCACAACATAGTTGCACCCATTTATATAACCAATCACAAAACTTCTGTTTAACAAATGTCAGGATTTCCTTCCAATCCATGCAAAACCTCAAAATGCTTCCTGCTACCGTCACCTCACTTTCCCCCCCCCCCCCCGGACAGCCATGGATTTATTCAAATAAGATAGTGGGCTACAGCTTTGTGTAGTCTAACAATACTTAGAATATTCTACATAATATTTAGCCCAGATATATTCTTATATCTAAAGGTTTTGTTAGAGGTTAGTGATTTGCTTTATCAGAATGATAGTTTTTCTTTTTAATTTACAAAATGTATTGTTTGATGAGCAGGAACTCTGCAGGCATTAAGAGGCATGCTATGAAGAGAGAGGATCCCATGAATACCAAAATGTAGTCCTTGGCTGATGACTACAATTAGGCAAGAATTTCTGCTGCTGAATGATGCAGCACAACACATGGCTGCATCACTTAGCAACAGCAATCCTGACAGGCCCAGTTGCTATCATAATTCAAGATGTCCTATTCACTAACTGAGAAGCAGAAGGAGTCCCAGATAAAGAGAGCAGAGGTGCCACGGGTGGTGGTGGTGGTGAAAGAGGCCCTGGGAGGCTTAACACCGGCTACATTGAGTTGGGATGGGAGTGCTGCAGTTAACCACCATTGTTCAACTGAACTGAGTGTGTTCTGGAAGGCCAGAGAAAGAGTGTCCTGGGTGTGTTTATGTATAGAAATGGGAAAGAATATACTGTGGCAGCATGGTTCAGGAGCTTCTTGGTCCATTGCAGTTCTGGGGCTGTAAGAATCCCTTGAGTTACAATGTGGTGTAAAGCCACCTTGTCCCAGAAAGCCTCAACCACCCTGGCCTGGCACGATAGTATGGTGCAAAGCTGCTGCTCCATATGGAGTATAATATTTTGCTTTAAAAAAGATATTAATACAAATCCAACTCCCACTCTTGTAGAATTTTAGGAGCATCCTGATTAGAGAATCTGGATGCTATGAATAGCCTATGCAATAGCCATTTTTGCCCATTTTTTTTAATTCAAGTGCTAATTTTTAGATAGTCAATAAAATCTAAATAACAGATATTGTTTTGGCAGGTTTCAAAGGGAAATCGAAGCCCAATCTTTTAAAACAGGAGACTAGCAGTCTTGCCTGTGGGTTACGTATACTATTCCGCATGTACATGGATGAAAGTCGCAAAAATGCCTGGGAAGAAGTGCAACAACGATTACTAAAGTAAGGCTTGTTCACAGCTTTTACCTGGTTTCATAATAGTAGTTAAAAATTTAAAGACAAACTGAATTCGGCAATTAATCTCAATGCACAGGCGATTCCATTTAGCAAAGTTCTTCAAAAGAAGAGTCTTGAGAAGACAGTAAAGGAAAGAGTCATTGTCTATCAGCATTTCTCTAGATCTAACTTTTTGCTTATTGGGAATGTTTTCTATTATTGCTGTTCAGTGGTTCAGTAAACAGGCCTATGATCTCACTCCTGCCTTCTCCTATTACTACTTACCAATACCTGAAAAATTGACTGCCAACTGTAAGCATCTTTGAGATGAGACCATCCATTCAGTAATCAGTGAAACATTCCATCGCAGCTGCCCCTTGACAGCTTTACAATATGCTGAAGTGTTTTGTCTAACTTTTAAGTATGCTTGGGTTTACTGACATCTCTTTTAATGTGTTGGTGTAGGATGGGATTATTGAATTATCTTTCTGAATATGCACT
This sequence comes from Pituophis catenifer annectens, assembly GCF_029215685.1. Lineage (NCBI taxonomy): Eukaryota > Metazoa > Chordata > Lepidosauria > Squamata > Colubridae > Pituophis > Pituophis catenifer. The sequence goes on from NW_027256883.1 coordinate 37,646,871, forward strand.
TTTTCTGATAAGAATTCTGTTTTGAAAATAAACAACTAAACTTTGGTTTTATGTTGCACGTTGCTTGTAGTGTCTGCAGGGAAGCTCTCAGCTACTTCCTCACTTTGACCTCAGAGAGTCATCGGGAAGCTTGGACTAGCCTGTTACTTTTATTCTTAACAAAGGTTCTGAAGATAAGTGATGATCGGGTAAGTAAGCATTCAGAATATTTAGGGATTGAGCCCATATTTTTTCCTTACAAACAGGAGAGCATAATTCTCATAAACCAGTTTTAGGATAGATTCCCTTCCATTGTTGTTGAATAAAAACATTCCATTCATGTCATATTGCCATTTGCCTTTTTTTCCCTTTCCTGGTGTCAGTACTTCAGTGCCAATAAGACCATGCACATTTGTTTCTTCAGAAAATGGGATGAAGGGATCTGACACCTAGATAATTCTTATTGTAATGTTTGAATTAGTGCATTTACTCATTCAAGAACTTAATGTCTAATAGAATTCTTTTTTCCCTTAGTTCAAAGCTCATGCATCTTTCTACTATCCTCTTTTGTGTGAAATAATGCAATTTGATCTGATTCCTGAGCTCCGGGCTGTTTTGAGAAGATTTTTTCTACGAATTGGAGTTGTTTTCCAAATATCTCAACCAGCAGATGAAGAGGAAGTTGTAGCCAAGCAGTAAAAGTATAACTAAGGAAACTAAGAACCAAATCAACTTGCACTAGATGTTCATAATGAGGGTCTCTATATGGCAGTGTGTGCATCTACGAGTTCACAGTATAGAGTAAAGCTGTAACTTAGGCTTGCAAAACTTTTAATTCTCCAGTGGATTTTTCTTCCTCCCTTTCTTGGCTTATGCTGAGCATTGAGCCAGTTTTAAACAGTCTTATTGTCAGCTTGGACTGTGATGTCCTCTTATTCAGACATGCATACATATTATGTGTGTGTGCGTGTGTATGTTTATGATGGCTGTGAACTTAAGATATGTACCCAAAGAACTAACACTTAAAAAGTTTGAACTTCCATAGAGTACAACTCAGGAGAACTGTATTTGAAAGAATGGTTTGTACTGAGAGCACAGGAAAACACTAGGTGAGAGATCTAGCAACTTTATGGAATTTTTATTCTGAAAAAAAATCTGCACACTCAAGCTGAGATATAGGTAATCATTCTTCAGTGAAAAAACATAGAGTGCAGGTCTGTAATATAAAATTACAAACACTATATAGTTCTTCCTGCATTCTTTTATGATTTCATAGAAACCCATACATTTGTTTACCAAATGCACTAGTCTGAGTTTATGTTGTGATTGATTTGGTCTGTATCCTAAAAGTTAGTCTTGCTAACTTTAGTGAAGGGCAAAGATTGAAAAAGTCACAACTGGCTTAACTGTTTGTAATATATCTGTGATAGGGCTTTTAAATATAATAAGCCATTGCAACGATCCTTCTGGGCTGGAACTTGAATCACTGCAAATGAGTCTAGGTTTTATCTTATGTCACCTTTTGGGGGGGGTTGTTTGATGTAGATTTCACTCTGTGTACAGAATGTAATGTTAAATATATTCAAGTAACAAATCTGGCATGGTTTAGGGACGGTTTTAAATTTATTGGAAATGTATTCATACTGTGAATTGTGCTCTGATGGTTAAAGAAAAGATTGTCAAGCATTCTGTCTTACAGTGGATGTAGAAAATTTTTTCAGATGGAAAAATGTATATGGTACAGCTCTGTAAAGTTTTCTATGTAAATTCTGTACAACTTTCTGTACAATATTGGTTCTCATCTGGCATATTCTAATCAGGTTATAAGTCAATAAAGTTTTTGAATTCTTTCATCGGTGCAATGAAAACCAATGCAATGTAAAACTACTTGTTTTAATGTTTCAAGAAACTTAAAAGTTTAACAATGATGGTTAACAGTGATGAAGCAAACTGCCTTCAGCATGTTTGCAAGTGATTAAAGAATTTAACTTAAGTCAAGTATCATTCCTTCTATTTTTCAGTTCAAATCTTCCTATTTTGGAAAAGCTGTAGCTAAATCAACATTTAGGACAGTATTCTGTCTCACATACAGAACGGCAGAACTGAAGGCTGCCTCGAAGTGGCCCCCATGCCAAAGTCTTTCCAATAGCCAGACAAAAAGCAAGACATACTGCAAATGTCGGGTAGTTGATCAATTCAGAGCAGAAAAGGCAAGCAGCAGCTTTCCAGCCTGTGGTGAGAAGACTGCTGGATCTTTACTACCTTATAGCTATAGAGTAGCTGTAAAAATCAAGGATTTCAAATGAGGCAGAAGAGTAACCCTACTCTGAGAAAATACTATTCCCTTGGGAAAACCAGTGTAGTACATCTCTTTTTGCTCTAGGCAATTAAGGACAGGAGATAAATTTACAATGAAGTACCAAAGGTGCTTTTTCAAAAGGCAACTGGACTTTCTGATTTTTCTTTAAGACATTTTGCTTGTCATCCAAGAAGCTGCTTCAGCTCGGAAGTATTATAAAGTATTTTTTGAACCCCAAATAAGAGACTCAATAATCCCTCCCTATTTGGAGGGGAAACAGTTAGTAACCAAATGACATTGCCAATGACTGACATTACAAATTACTGTATTTTGCTATTATAGCTTCTCTTCGCCTGTATATTTGCCTAAAAGCAACTGTTTTTTTTTGTTTTTTGTTTTTTGTTACAATTAAATGTTCAATAAAGGAGAACTACATCCAGGTGAAGGACAAGGAAAAAATTATATTTAGGTGATGAGAAAATTCTTCAAAGGTATCTTTTTCTACCCATCCAGCCTTCCAGGTTTTATAGTTGGGAAACTGATTCTTTTTGAAAAGAGTCCATTTTAATGGTATATTACACATACTATTAAATAGTATGTGTAACATACTGCAAACACCTTGCAATTACACAAAAAGGAACTTGTATTGATCAAGCCCTGCATCTTTGCCTTCACCCAGTAACATTTGTGTTTTTTTCCCTTCCAAAGGGAAAAACCCTTTGGAAGGATACAAATCAACAAATTTGTACTAGACTTAATACAGTTCAGTCAGAATTTAGTTCCATAATGAAATTCAATGCACATGCCATTTCTACTGCAATGAGAAAGAAGCATCATCAAGGAAACTCCAGAGCTTTAATTATTAAAGACAATTTATTCATTTCACAAAATATCCATCTTCACAAATACTTCATTAGAATCTTGATAAAAATATAAATTTTTGTCATCTTAAGTCATGAACATAAATACATTTATAGAATTCACAATTTACATTTGAACACACATATATACATATAAAACAACACTTCAGCATTTTAGAACAAATGATTGGATAAGATTTGTGGGCTAGAAGTAAAGCAGCAATGAATTTAAATCCTGGGTAGTCCCTAAACATCTATTACATGTCTAAGAACAATAAGCCACAGTATTTTATTTGATTACATTCAGGTTATATTTCTCAATCTTGCAGAAGTCTGAGGTAATTTTTCAGAGAAGAATAATCCAAAAATAAATTTTGCCTCAGTACCATTAAATGTACGCTAAATTGTACATTTAGCTGTACTCTGAAGCTGTTATGAAAATTTACTGTGGTAATATATTTCCAAATTTAGTGGTCATCAGTAATTATCAATAATTGAACAAAGTAGGCATTGTTTACACAATCAAGTATGAATATAAAAGTGCAATAGTGAAACTTTTGAAAGGCACAAACAGCTTTAACACAAATTTATTTAGCCGTGGGCAGTTGACAGCCCCTGCCAATTGAATGTTATGCTCTTCTCAGAAGTTGGTTTAGCTTGACTTGACTGCTCAGCCATGAGTCTTTTAAGTGTTTCTGATGTCCCAGGTCTAAGCCATGGCTCAGTTGCCACAGAATCAATCGAACTGGGTCTTCTGCCATCTCTAGGAAGTAATTCCTTCAGGATGTCATCACCATTCCCCAATGATATGTCATCAGCTTGAGGAAAAACAAATAAACTTTAATATATGATAGTCATACTTGGTATCCTACCGTATATTTCAGTGACCAAATTATTCATTCTGCAGTATTACAGAGGACTTCTGCGGAATAAAAATGCAGCAAGCTCAGCACAACTGTTGTCCAATCGGGGTACTTCAGATTTTCAATATTTCCTTATTCTGGAGTAACTGGTCAAATAATGTTATCTGACACAGAAGGATGAGAAATGGCATTTCTAAGGTAAGTATGAAGATGATCAAAAGCAACTGCATACTATGCCTTAAAACTGCACTGGAGGATCCAACTCCCCTTTTCGCCATATTTCTTATATACACCTGTATCCAAAACTTTAGGCGCTCCTGGTCACGTAGGGACTTTATTGATCAATTTGGAAGATGGTTTCAGGTTAACTTGCTGAAATAACCAATGTCTCTTCAGGTTTCAATTACTTGCTGACTGTGGTGAAGACTAAGAAAAAAATTCTGCTAGAATGGCCTGAAAACTAATCAGAGGTACAAAACAGAAACCAGAAAACAGCACGAATAACCTACTGACATTTAGTTGACATTGGAGTCCCTGTCCATAGAAGAACATTGTTTATACTACAATGATTTTGCATGGGAGAATTATCAAAACAATACTTTTCTTCAACCTCATCATAAAAGTGAACATCTTAGGTATGCAAAAGAAAACTTACAAAACTCCAATCTTTTGGAGCATAGTGCTTTGAATTACTGAGATAAAGTTTTTGACCACAACAACATAAGAGACTTTTGGAAAAAATGAGATGAAGCGTTTGAAGAAAAAATACCTTGCCAACAAAATATACAGGAGTCTCTATGATGCTCAGGGATTGTACAGCAGCCAAGGATACAGGAAATATTGTATGCATGGAGGGAAGAATAGATTTAACTATATATAAAGGTATCTATATAAAACAAATTATTACTAACTAATAAATTCCTAAGTGTAAAATTTAAAGAAAATTAATCACAGGGGAAGCTGTATTAAAAATCTGCATATGCATCAAACAGTGGATACTTTTCCAGATAAATTCAGTCTTTTCTAAAACATAGGTGGAAGTTCTGAGCACCAATTTGTGTATACGAAAGACAAGTATCACATTTGAGTATTCAAATGTTTCACAGTTTCATATCTAATTCGTAAAGAGGGATGAATAAATTAATTTTAATCAAGCCAATCTTAATAATAAAAAAGTCAAACTACAATAAAGATTCTTCTTGAAATCGCAGCTTCAGCAAAAAATAATTATGTCAGATTTGATAATAGGTCCAACCCAATATAAAGTCTTAGGAAAATTTAAGGACTCCATACTATACAGAACTGCACCTAGGAGCAATATGTCGACACATCATTGAGGTTCCAAAGATAGAGTAAAATGGTGTGCAGAAGCTGGGTTTTTTTTTTTTTAAATGATGTGGAAAAATCAAATGTTGAATATCACATGGTAGCATTCACCAAAAAAAGCTGCTCTATGCACCCAGAAGAGCTTCTCTATGAACTGAAATCTTTTTTGGCATTTGCTGCATTGAGAAACTGGAATTCAAAAAGGATCTTCAAATATCTATGAGTCTATCTAAAAGATAACTAAAAGAAACTAAATTTGGTCAGTTACTCACCCTGACTATCACTTCCTTTCTAAAAAGAAAATGTCAAAAATCAGTCCAGATTTTGGTGATGGAATATGCTAACCTATCAAGAAAGAATATATGATATTTGCAGAAAAATCTTTTTCAACACGTCATTAGTTTCTTTATGGTGATAGTACCTGCTATATAATGCTTCCCTGGTGAAGGGAAATTTCAATACATTTGTAGACTGCATAAAGCAGGGGAGGGGGAGATCAAAATTATCTTGGAAGAATGGTAAGCCTGGCTCAGAAAAATCCTGGATGGAATTTCAAATAAAGACATATAAATTTGAGAAAAGCCAATTGGCGTACTGAATGGTGGAGGGCAGTCAGGAAATTTAAAGAACAAGTTAAGTCATGGCGTCAAACTTGCCACATCACATTGATGTCATGCGATGTATTGTGACATTTTTTGCCTTCGCTGAGCTGGGGTAGGTGTGGCCTGCATGTGACGTATCTGGCTCAGTAGCCTGAGTTAAGTAGTTAATGCTACTTTTAATGCAATCAATGATAAATTGATTATAAATCAGATGCATGCTGCAAAAAAGGATTAAGATGATGTTGACTGCTTGATCACAGAATTCCAGTGAGAAATTCAATTTACAGTTCCACTAATGGTAGTCGAGGAAAGGAGGCAATTCCCCTATTTTCCTGAAGCCTCCTATACTGTATATACCTTTCATCATGGAAAATTATGTTAAGGAGATTTGAGAACTCTAGAGAGCAACAGGGAAGAATGTTCTTTTGTGCAAGCAGGCGTCAACTCAGATGACTTTGAATTTCATCCATTATTATTATTATTTAAATCCCCTTTTTTTAAAATCCTGAAAAATAATAGTTCTACTGATTGTATGCATCCTGTATATTCTGCATCATTAGTCTTTCTAATCCTCAAAACTTCAGATTGAATTGCATAACAGTGTATGGCTAGCTCCATCATAGCAATTATTAGCATTCATCAGAGCCAATTAGCTTTTCTCAAGCTGGCCAGTGAAATAGTTCCAAAACTGTATTACTGCAGGCACTCTATGTAATGGAATGTGGAAATGTCCTTGGAAAACAGGAAGAGCCACAGCCTACAGTCTGATAAACAAAATTTGAGTCTGAGGGAAGAGGGGTGGTGAAAGCATCTCAGAAGGGACTCTTCCTGCTTTTGGGGAGAATAACAATGAACATAGGTAGAGTTACTTTCATGCTTGCAAGATTGATGTCAGTTTTGCAATGTGGTCTAAACAAGAAGTACTAGATCTATCTTTATTATCAATAGAAATAGCAGTAGCACTTAAATTTACAGTATATACTGCTCCATAGTGCTTTACAGCACTAAGTAGTTTACAGTCCAGCATATTGTCCCAAACAATCTAGGTCCTCATTTTATTGCCCTTGAAAGGATGGAAGGCTGAGTCAACCTTGAACTGGTCAAAATCAAATTCCTGGCTGTGGGCAGAGTTAGCCTGCAATATTGCATTCTAACCACTGTGCAACCATGCTGGTGGTAGTAGTAATATTACAGTATTACAAGGTTATTACAGGATTACATTAACAGAATCTGGCAAGTTTGGAAGTACTCCTTATTTCCTTCATTTTTAGGCTCCCAAATCTAGGGATGGTTCTGCCACTCGTCTACCTTTGCACTCAAATTTTATCCATCTCCCAAGGTGATTCCCACATACCCGTACATCCTGTTCTTCTCCCCTGATCCTTGTCCTTTCCTTTTTTTATTTGAGCACTTATTTTAAAAATAAAAGCAAAAGCCGTGGGCCAGGTCATAAGTGTCTGGGAAACCAAGTATGAGCCAGCTAAGGTTGGCAGTCTGACATCTATAATCTCAAATTGAAAATTTGAAAGTAAGGGCTGCAAAACTGAAGAAAAAATGCTCATGGAAACCACTCCATATAATACCACAGCAGAGGTTATACTCAAGTTCTGTGTGGAAATGTTATCAGAATATGGACTAAATGTGGACTGTATCCAACTCTGAGCATTGCACTTTGAGGGGATTAAAACTAAAATATATGACTGGCATAAAAAACAAGGCATACAAGGACAAAAGTCATGGAATTGGGTATCTCTTGCCTCAAGAAGAAAAGGACTGCAGGAAAACATGGTGGAACTACTCTTCATAGCACTTAAATATCTTATGCATTAAGACCTGAAATATTTGTGTATGGTTACTTAGAGGTGAAGACTCAATCTAATAAGATTAAATGAAGGAAAATATATTTCAGATGACGGCTATTAAGAAATCTCTTAACAGTAACAGCAATTACCTTCATACAATTGACTTAAAGACCTCTTAAAACTCGGTAAGTCTGTCTGTGATATAACTATAGGGCTACATTCAGATGAATCCAACAAGGTGAAAGAAGGCTACAACTAACTTGCTATCTAAGCTGATCTGTAGCTACCTCCTGATTTTTTCTGCTTTAGTCTTTTCTTCTTTTAATTATAAGGCTACAAAGAAAATCCAGAACAATTACCCCCCACCCCTCCATTTTAAATGTTAATGTACTTGCATTTGTTAAAAATCTGAATGTGGGAAGGAAGAGTAATGACAGTGCAGTGCAGTTCAGTGCAGTGCAGCACTCTTGTCTTCTGTGCAGTAGTTTAACCTTGGTGGCATATTAGTCATGTATGCTGGGTGTGCAGCATATATGCAATACTTTGCCCTTGGCTAGCCTTTCCCATCCTATGGGTACCAAATGTGCAGGTCATCTTCCAGGAATACATAGCTAGTTTCTAGTTTCTCAGCCATTTTTGAGAATCCTGCAAAATGAGCTGCAAACATCTGAAAGCTACCAAGTTTGGGAAAAATTGCTCTGGGTAAAGTTTGCTCACACTGTATCAATCAGTTCTTCCAAATCTAATAAAATGTTTAATTCTTCAATAATTTATGTCCTAAAGGTAAAAGGTAAAGGTTCCCCTCACACGTATTTGCTAGTCGTTCCCAACTTTAGGGGGCGGTGCTCATCTCCGTTTCAAAGCTGAAGAGCAGCACTGTCCAAAGACATCTCCGTGGTCATGTGACTGGCATGACTAAATGCCAAAGGTGCACAGAACGCTGTTACCTTCCCACCAAGGTGGTCCCTATTTTTCTACTTGCATTTTTTACATGCTTTCGAACTGCTAGGTTGGCAGAAGCTGGGACAAGTAATGGGAGCTCATCCCATTACATGGCACTAGGGATTCAACCGCTAAACTGCCGACCTTTTGATCAACAAGCTCAGCATCTTAGCCACTGAGCAACCGAGTCCCTTTTTAATTTCTGTCCTAACATTCAATAAAAAGATCATACCTATATGAACGGCATCCTTATGTAGTTCGTTTAATCTTTGCAGCCTTTCTTCATTTCTGGCTTTTAATAGATCTATATTGAGACTAGAATTCGAGTGGAGAGAGCTGTTGTCCAACTGTGGTGGTGGAGTCAGCCTATGAAAAGCATCATCCTGAAGATACAGAGAATTATGATTGAATTATTATGAAATGCTTGTCAAGTCAAAATTATTGGAATTGCCAAAATAACCACATATTCAACTCAAAAATTTGCATATCACACAGAAACATTATAAAGAAAAAGCTAGTTACCTCATCAAGGGAGAAAGAGAGAGAGAGAGAATTTAATTGAATAAGGTTTGTTAAAATAAACAGATGGTAGAATTTGACTTCAGTTAGACTTAAGTGTGCAAAGCTTCAATGGGGAAAAAATACAATAAATTCCTTTACCTTCTTCTCTCTCCTTCTTTCTCTTGCTGATACAGGGGGTGAAGGAGTTATATTCATATTGTAGTTATGCTCTTCTAAAATTGGGTAAGTTTCACCATCCGTATCTAGGAGAAGCAAGTGTCAAAATATAAATTCATACTGGATTTTTAAGCAAATCCAGTATTCAAATTGCAAATATAGTTTCTGAACTATATTGGTTAATCATAAACAGGTAACCCTCAACTTATGACCATTCATTTAGTGACCATTCAAAGTTGTAATGGCACTGAAAAAAGTGACTAATGACCATTTTTCACACTTACAACCATTTCAGCATACCCATGGTCATGTGATCAAAATTTTGATGCTTGGCAACTGGTTCATATTTAGGATGGTTGCAGTGTTCTGAGGTCCTGTGATCACCTTTTGCGACCTTTTGACAAGCAAAGTCAATGAGGAAGCCAGATTCACTTAATAACTACAGTGATTTACTTAACAACTGTGGCAAGAAAGGTCATCAAGTGGAGCAAAAACCACCTAACAACTGTTTTACTTACCAACAGAAATGTTGGGTTCAATTGTGGTCATAAGTTGAGGGCTACTGCATTATGGAAAAACTAGACCAAAAAAGTCTCCAGTAACTTCATTCATTGAAGAGCTGTGATTTAGAAGATGCTTCAACACACTACATTCAAACTGCTATTGCTGTATTTCTGAATAATGGAAAACTATTAAATGTATCTATAGAAACCCAGAAAACTGAAATAGCTGAAAATCAATTGATTTTATTCCTACAAATATAGGATGATATACACCTTTCAAACAAACAATAAATATTGGCTATAACTAAAATGCTGCATAAACCTGAAGGGAATGCAGCATACATACAAGATAGCTCTTCTTGATAAGTAGTCTGCCAAATATAGAAATACTAAAAAGATAAATTCACCAATAAAAGCACTCTCAGATTCCAGAAGTGAGGTTTTCATAAATCCATCTGAGTCTGCATCTCTAATCTACAAATAAAAAGCAACAGAAAATTCAAGTTAAATCAACAGTCTATTTTGTTTAACATTGATAAACATTTTTCTATTATTCCAACTTGTTCCTACAACAGCCTTTCAATATATTAAGTCAAGATCCAGTAATCTGGATCTTGACTTAATATATTACTGAATAAATGTAATGCAGTACTGAAAAATTACTTTTTAAAAAGCAATCCACAATTTCATTTCCATATATCTTTCATTCTGCACGTATATAATCTACCCTGGAAATAACTATTCATCCAGAATAAATTTTATTAAATGAAGGAATAAAATAAAGTCCCAATAAAGCACAGCAAAGATGTATTTATCTAGTCCAATCAACAAGATGCCTCTGTATAGCCACAAGCAGGGTGGAAGTGCGATAGAATCTGTTCATGTTCACCTGGCACTGAAAGAGGAAAAACCCTAATAGTGAAGGTAATTAATAACTATCAAGACTACTAGCCACTAGTCATGTACCTCTTTTAAAGGATTAATTTATCTAATCTCTTGCCTAATTGGCAACTATCATGTTTTGTAATAAATTTCAATTTAACTACAAAAAGTTAAAGAACTACTTCCTTTTCATTACCATTCTAGGCACACACAACACTGAAATACAGTATAGCAAGAAAGATTTCTATCTGATTTCTCTAATATTATAATTTAATCTTTTTCTTTTTTAAAAAATATATATTTTATTGGTACATTTTTTCTTTAAAAACATAAAAAATTCCATGTCTATCTGAACAGTGTGTTATCTGGGCGTAATTAATTTTGAGTAAAGGTACAAAAATAACCATAATCATACTAGTAATCTTAATAAACATATCAATATTAATCATAAAATAATAAAAAAATTAGTTTGTTCATCTTACAATATTTTCAATACAATTCTTTCAATAGAATTCTTTTTAAATTCTAACCTCTGTTTTTGTTAGTTAACCATTGATAAAATATATCCCATGTTAAAAAGTATTCTGTTTCTTCCTTTTCTTTTATCTTAAGTGTCAATCTATCCATCTCGGCACATTCTAATATTTTTTTTTATTACACTTTCATCTGTCGGGACTTCTCCATTTTTCCATTGTTGTGCAAACACTATTCTTGCTGCTGTTACTACATGCAAAATTAAATATGTACTCCCTTTATTATACTGTTCTGGTAGTATCACCAGAAGAAATATTTCTGGTTTCAAATCTCTGTGTTGTTTTATCATTTTTTCTAACCAAGTATGTATTTTAGTCCAATATTTTTTTTGCCTTTGGGCATGTCCATCACATATGATAATATGAACTTGGTATCTGATTATACTTCCAACATTTAGCTGATAAGTTTTCAAACATCTTTGCTAGCCTCGCTGGTGGTAAATGCCATCTATAAAACATTTTGTATATATTTTCCTTATAGGCCGTTGACATTGTTAATTTACAGTTTCTATCCCACTAATTCTCGTAGTTCCAAAGTGACATTCATAAAATTCATATGCTTTATCTAATGAATCCAATCTTTATCTTTTTTTTTCATTCCAAGTTACCAAATTTCCTCTGGTGTCAGCCATCTAAAATTTACATTGTATTTAATCAGCTATTTGTCAAGAATTTATATTGTCTTCTTAGGTTTCTTACTCTTCTTGTCACCTGTTTCAACACCCCAATTTCTTTGCCTTTATATTGCAGAGATTCATCTCTTGCTTTTTTAAGTATTTCAACTCTTATCTTCATATCTGACATGAACTTCTCTTGGGAGATTCTTGCATAGGTTGTGTGTATTCGGAATATTTCATCTATTTCTGCTTGCATTTCCTCCTTTGTAATTTGTAAGGCATTTGCCAGCAATTCTATCATTATATCAGGTAGGTCTTCCCTTTTTTTTCCTCTTCTATGTTTTGGAATCTCAAGAAGTAAGCAGCCTTTTCCATTTGCAACAAAATCACGTTTTCCTCCAATTCTTTATTTTCCTGTGTAGGCCTTTGATTCATTTCTTCTATTTTTTTCTCAGCTTGTTCTGATTTTTCCTCTATTACCTGAATCCTTTGTTCATTTTTTTTCTATCATATGTTAGGAACTCCCTATTTTTTCATTCATGTCATGTGCCGTTTCTTTTACCTCTCCCAACTCAATCTTCACCTAATGATTCTTCATTATCGCCTCCTGTAAGGATCGGAACATTGTCATCACATCTTTTTGAAATGAATTTGATTTCTCTGCTTGTAACATGATCTCTATCGATCTTTGACTTGATGGACTTGATGCTACAGATGATACTGCAGATGATAGTGCAGATGTTGTTTTCTTTCCTAACTTGCTTAAATTTGGATTGGTTGCCATTTCTGCTTGTATCTACTTATGTCTATTAACCAAGTTAAATGGGACCTTAATTTAGTAAAATACACCACAATAATCTCTTAGCCCCCAACCAACTTCTAACCCCCCTGTTTTAAACCAAGGAAAGGACACTCTTTTCTCTTCCTATTTCCCACCTGTATCATAATCTTATAAATTTTATAATCCACCAGATCAGTCCAAAAATTTATCCTGTAGTAGAGTGGAGTACTTCTTTGCAAATAATTATTTTCCTTTCTTCTTCTTCTCTCAATAACTAGCATCTGTAATCCACAAGGCCCATCAATACCTCTGGATGTTGCAACTCTCAGTTCACTCTTCAAAGTTCACAGCTGGTTCACGGTTGCTTCCTTCTTCTCTTAGTAGTAAATATTTGTAACCCACAAGGCCTACCAATTCCCCAAGACTTTATAAATCTCAATTCACTGTTGAGTATATTTATAATCCCAAGGTGTTGAAATGTGGAAAAACACAAAGTCACTTCTTCCATGGGGCTGTCCCAGCTTGTTCTGGCCATAATGACCGTCTTCTTCTCCTGTTGGTTTGAGGGCTTCCTCCGGACCTGCTAGGGGCTACTTTCCTCCTCGTGATCCATGGAGTGTCCCCTCTACTTTGTCACCTCTCTGGGGTGTCTTTTGACCCCCTAGGGGCCTCCTGACAGGTAGCATTCAGCTGGCTTAGTGGAGCCCCGCTAAGTCATTACCGTACCACCACAACGTCAGCCCTGCCTCCATAATTTAATCTTTTTCTGTGTCTCCTCATTAAAAGTAAAATTTCATTTCAACTGAAGTCAATGTGCTATGAATATCTCCCTTTGGTTTTCTTGGCAACAATATGGAAGTGGTCTTTCAGTGCCTTAATCCAAGATTTGAAAAAGTTTCAGTAGTTGAAACTTTCCTAACAATGGATCTACTTCAGCTCATAAATCATTTTGGTTCTCCTTTGTGCAGCTTTTCCTACTCCACTATATTTATTTCCAAGTGAGATATCTTTAATTTTCTATGTGTCAGCTTATCTGATATTCACACCTCCAGTTTGCAAAAAATACAAAATAATGTTATCAATAATGATCAAATTCATTATGATCAAACATAAAACTTAAACATATCCAACTCTCACTACTAAGGAAATATTTTAAACTCTCTCTCAGTTTTGAGAAATTGTTTTTTAAAAGATAACTAAAGACCCTTTAGAATCCTGTTCCAAGTTTCAGCCTTCAAATTATAGTGAAATGTATAACAATTACACGACTATTCAATACTGTTAATAAGCATTCACGATATGAATCCCAGCCCACACTGACCTCATTGTTGCTTTTCAAAGGCACTGTTTCCAGAAGCCTTTGAAAATTATACATGTAACCCATGATACCATCTTAATTTAGACAAATTAGATACCCATTAAAGAAGTCATAGAGATAACTAGGTGGAACCTGCACAGAAAAACCTGGAGCTATAATCCCCATATAAAAAAGTGAAATCTCTAATGAAAACTGAATATAAAAGGCAAAGGTTCAAGGAATATGAATTAGTATATGTACATGAGTTCACAAAGTTATTATTTCCCATAAGGAATAAAAAAATGAGTAAGTTAATTGTATTGTTACTCACCAATCTTTTGTCTCTTGATCTAATGCTAGATACCGGCTCATCAAAATCTAGGGAACCTAATAAAGCAAATATATTGAGAAGAAAAATAGAATTAAAAACCAAAGGACCCTGACAGTGTTCCACAACACTAGAATTGTATGTAATGAATGTAATAAATATTATCAAAGCCATGCATTCAAAATCACACCAATAGCAATAGAATTTTACTGAGAAATAGTAATGTTAATAATTATAATTACATGCAAATAAAAAAAATTGATAATGGAACAGGAATAAAGTAGAAAATTGAATATGTTATCACCAAATCCTGCAATTTATTAGACATTTATTGAAGAACTTATGTACAAATAGGATTTTTCTTATGAATTCCCCAAAGTTTTGTGCAACCCTCTTCACCATTTTTTTTCCTTTTTAAATAAGTTCTTGATCAATATTCAGACAATTTGCAAACCCTCAAAATATGGGTACTGTATTGTTAACATATTTTGTTTTGCAGTGAAACAACTTTATTAATTTTTTTATACTTTGTGCAATTCTATAACACAAGATCTAAAAACCTCAATTGAAAATTCCCTTGTTGTTAATTTTGATATCCCAAAATCATCGCCAAGATGGAGTCTCCCAGAAATCTAATTTAATAGAATTTGAATACTGTAACTATGAGGAACTAGAATGCCAGACTTCTGCCCAATCGCAGAAGATGGAGATGGAGATGTCCTGTAGAGAGGCAGGAGAAAACCCACAAGCATCAATGACAGAAAAATACTGCAGCAATTAGCCAACTGATATGACAGAACTCAAAGCTAATAGCAATAGGTATCCACTGATCTTATATAAGATAATAAATCATAGGAGATGACCAGGCTGAGCCTGAGGGATGGGTCAAACAAGTCATCAGTCTTGAATCCCTTCACGCCACAAGAGATCTAAGTCCAGCCCACTTTGAATTCCATTAACTCTTATCTGCCGCCAATTAGCTTTGACCATTAGTAGCTCAGATTCTCATATAGAGCATAAGCTTGCAATAAACCTTTATATTCATTTGAACTGCCTGCACGTTTGATTTTCCCATGCTTGACATAAATATTTATATTTGGGGTATAAGTGGGTATGTGCAAAGACCAAAATAAAGATTGCAGAGCTAAATTAAAGCCATGAAAGACACACCTAGTTTGAGGAGCCCTAGCTTACCTTCTGCATTTTTCCTCATTTTTTTAAGTTTCTTTTTTTGCTCTCTTAGCAATGCTAGCTGCTGAATGTCCAGAGTATCATTATTGGTGGGAGGATCAGGATACAAATGTCTTGTTTCTACTCGTGTTTCTGAATCTATAACATAAAATAAAGCATTTAGAAGTCTCATATCTTTTTCTTCAAACATACATAATTTGTTTAAATAATTATCTGCCAAAGATGATAACAGATTTGAACAGAAAAATTTGGCAAAGGGGGAGACTAAATACAAATAATCTATATACTCAATGACTTTATTAAACAATTACTATTTGAGATAATTTGTCTTACTTTTTTATGTGCATTTTCAATTATTTTAAAAAGCAGAGGCTAAACGATGAGTTTTTGTGGGACTTCCCCAACCCTAGGTTAGTTCTCTCAAGTTAGTTAGTTTTCTCAAGTAGCTCAATTTTTTGGTGTTTGCCTGTTTTGCAAAGTTTGGAGATTTCTTGCTCTTAATCCTGTTTGGACTACTTGTTTTTGACAGCTGAAATAAATATTTCAGTTTGTTTTCCTTGTTTACGATTTCAGCCAGTCTATTCTGTTCCTTTCCTTGATCCCAACACTACCATTCTTTTTTCTTTGTCAACCATCAGGCAATATTCCATACCTACTGTAGTTCCAATTGGACTCTGCTGTTGTTTGTTCTTGTTACACTGGGTGGGAATTATAAAAATATATTATACTTTGCAAGCTCCAAGTTTCTATGTGTGCTGATAAATTTTCTCTGTATGTTATTAGCATCATTTTAACTACATATAGAATAGCATTTAGAAAACTAAGAACACCCTGGGTTTTTTTTTTTTTTCTGTGGTACACACATAAATGCTGAGAAATTGATTTTGGTGCTTGTTGCTTGGTTCTTTGACATCATTTCAGAGTTTGTCAACTAACCTTTATATTTAAGTTCATTAAATTCACGGATATTCTGTAGATTAATAGGATCAGCAATCTCCTTTGAAGATGGTCGCCTTACTGGAGCTTGCATGCGGAGTCTGGCCATTTCAAATACATCCAAATTCTGTTTATCTTTTTTCCTATAAAAGTTACCAAAATCATGCAAAAAGATAATCCAAATTTCAAAAATATACAAGTTCACTTAAAAGAAGTGAATTCTTCTGAAGATGATAAAAATGGGTCTAAAACAAAATGAAAAAATGTTCCAATTTTGTGAATTCTAGAAAGCCAATTAGAGAAGACATGGAGAAGCCAATTTTTACAATTTACTAATTACAAATGCTACATGCAGTAACACCTATGACAATATGCATTGCCATGCATTATTTTAGGTTTTAGGTTATTTTAGGCAAATAGTTTCCATTAAAGTTTAGTTATTAATGGTGGCTATGAATTAAGAACTACAAATAATCTCCAAGATGAAGAAGTTAAATATATCAAGTATTTCATTAAATAAAGCAGCCAGGGATGAAACTATTTTAATTATAATATGTCTTAGAAAAACTCAAATTTCCAACCTAAATACAAATGATTAACAATGAACTAAATTAAGCAATTGCTTAAATCCAGGAATGTCTACTTGAACCCACAACACAGTCATTGAATCAGTTAGCCCTCACTCTGACAATATGGGTTTGTTTGGTTGTTATTGTTTAACTATAAAGCAGAATTTCTTTATATCATAAACAATTTCGGAACCAGATTCATCACAGCCTTATCTGATATTTCACTATGGGGCAGCTCCAGAAGAAAGAAATTATAAAAAGATTTCCCTTTAATTTTATATAGAATGTATTTTAGGTCTCTCCTAATGAAAGGATACCAGTTCACATACAAAAGTATATGTGGCAAAGTATATATGGTAAGGCATGTGTGGTAACAAAACGTAGAAAACCAAAAGACCCAATATTGTCTTCAGGTAAAATGTTTAACTCCATACAAGTATCTTTACTGCTAATTAAAGCAGGGGCCCCAACCTCTGAGCCGCGGCCCAGTATCAGGCCGTGGCCTGTTTGGAATTGGGCTGTGGAAGTGGCAGGAGAGCACACACCGCACAGGTCCACTTGCATGAGCAGCAGGCAGGTGTGCTTGTGCAAATGGAGCTGTACATGCACCCACCCATTGCTCACACGGAACCATCCCCTCTCCCCATCCCCAGATGGAAAGGTCAGGACCTGCTGAATTAAAGTATTCATCACTTTCCCAAGAAGAAATGTGTATTTTATCAAATGATTTGTGACAAACCAAACTCCTTACCCTTTCCCTGGCATTTCATCATCATCATCACTATGTACTTTTAACAACTGTTCCTGTAGTCGTCGCTCTTCACTGCGGAGCTGCTTTCTCATCTCCGAAAGTTCATTTATTACATTCTTTTTTTCTTCTGCAAATTCAGTATAACAAGAATTAGGTACAGAATGCCCAGTATCCATTTTCCTTTAGAAATATATATTCTGGTCATTAACACAACCAAAGTAAGAAGAGTTATAGATTTCTTACCATATGTACGTAATTGATTTCTTCTAGCTGGCACTGGCGGGGACTGAGTTCTGGGTACATCCTAGAAAAAAACTTAAATTTATATGGCATCTATACAAAGAGAAATAGCTCACTTTTACTGGCTTTGGTGTCATGCATTCTAAGGCCTGATTACATATAATACTAACAATATAACTCATGTTCAAGTAATTGTTAAATTAAATATTGAAGGTGGAAACTACAACCAGGGAAAAGAGATATAATCCTTCCTTTCTCAATTACATTATCAATAACCATAGTCACTCAATCTTTCCCATAACATTTAGTATTAAGAAAGAATAATCCATTGGTTTTAATGATAGATATTTCCTTAATTTGAAATGCTGCACAGGAAGGATGTTCTTTTTTTAAAAAAAATATGTCCATGTATATCATCAGGGACACGGTGGCTCAGTGGCTAGGACGCTGAGCTTGTTGATCAGAAGGTCGGCAGTTCAGTGGTTGAAATCCCTAGAGCTGCGTAACAGAGTGAGCTCCCGTTACTTGTCCCAGCTTCTGCCAGCCTAGCAGTTTGAAAGCACGTAAAAAATGCAAGTAGAAAAATAGGGACCACTTTGGGGGGAAGGTAACAGTGGTCCTTGTGCCTTTGGCATTTAGTCATGCCGGCCATATGACGACAGAGATGTCTTCGGATAGCGCTGGCTCTTCGGCTTTGAAACGGAGATGAGCACTGTCCCCTAGAATTGGAAACGACTAGCACACATGTGTGGGGGAACCTTTACCTTATATCAGCTATCCTATCTGCCATTTAATTTTTAAAATTATTATTAACCACACAGTAGAATTACACATTCTTAGAACCTCTAAGTAATGAAACATATGCTACAAGCTGAAGAAAGCAAAATTAGACTTAAAGTTGCCAGGTTTGGAAAATAGTGCTCTAAACTGTGGCTAAAGTAATGTCAATAGAATTATTAAACATTACTAAGGAGAATAAATATATAAATTAATATGTTGATGTGCCCTTACTCCAAGTAACTTACAATCTTTCAAGAACACAATTAGGAAATACAACACTAACAGTAATTCCTGAATTACATCTGTATAATAATCAAACATACCTGTGTGTAATAAGACAAGCGACTGTTCATCAGAAGTGTTCTTTCTTCTTTTACTAATGGTTTACTCTGAAGAGTTGGTATAAGAGGAGAAGGGTGTCTAGAAATCTGATAAACAACAAAATGGACAGATGAAAATGTGCACTTCTAAAACTGACCTCAACAAATACAATAGTTAAACTATCAATTAAAAGATCATTATAATTTTCTTTTGATGCAATATATATTAATTAATTAATGTTCTGATTTGGATATATTTATTTTTAAAGTGAGAACAAGGGGGGGGTTGGAACATATTTATGAAAACTCATTGTCAAATAATATACAAAATTTACATTTTTGGAAGCAAAAAACAATATTGACTGAAGTTCTATCTTGCTAATGATAGTGATATTCTGATATTACTGATATTCTATCTTGCTAATATTAATAGAAGTTCTAGTTTTGGATAAAGTGAATTCAATTGTATTTAAAAAATTAAACACTGTATTAAAAATTAGAATACACAAAAAGGAAGAGTGTGGCAGAAACCCTGTTCTAGCATAAAACTCAATGAAGGTAAATACATTTATGTAGAGGTGGCAGAGCCATATAATACTTTCCTTATGGTCTCAGCCCCCAAATTTTTCAGACTGTCAGTGTGTAATACTGGTCATGTTAATTTGAACATGAATAGAACAATACACAATTAGGACATAATATCATCAGAAACCTAACGCTGCAAAATCTGTGTTCTCTTGAGACCACTCTTTCAGAAAGGGGCTTGTCCTGCTATCATTCTATTTTATATATACATTTTCCCAAAATAAATCTCTCTCACACTATGAAATGAAAATAATAACTGAAATTTAGCATAAGTTAAGTCAATTATTATTTTTCTTAACACAACTGTAGTCTATAATACTAATAAAACAAATGGACATCACTATCCTTAGCTCTGAGCACGTAGGAAAAGGAGGAAAAGAGGAAGCAGAAATATAAATGAACGTTTCTTTTGTGTTTTGCATCTATCTTGCAAATTTTGATCAATACATAAACAGTGGCTGTGTGGGATCCAATAATCCATTGCCCAGACCATTGGGCACAAATTCTCACTAACAGAGAGACTTAAAAGTTCTCCCTGCCCTATTCTTTATCCATACAAAGTGCATTTGTATATGTGTATATGTAAACCTGACGTTCAATTAACACAGTATTGAAAGAAAAACAAATGCTCTGATGTGACAACTACCAAACAGGATCTGGCCCGTTATAAAACGAAATTCCATCAGTTATGCTATGATCAGCTAAGCCTCAACAGCACAACCCAATGAAAGCTAAGTCTGTTTAATATATTTACCAATGTTCTATACTACTTTGAACTCTTACGAATTATGCTGTTAAACATTTTAGAATGTGATTTAAGGAAACATTTGCATGAAGTTGAATTTACGTATTCAGATCTTAATCTAGGGAATGTCTACCGGTAATCTTCAATTTACAACTGGTCATTTAACAACATTTTAAAGTTATGACAGCCTCGGAAAGGATGCTTTATGGGCCATAAAGCACTTCCAGCCATCATAAAACATAAGAGTCTTCTCCTGCAGCCTCATGATCATATTTCAGGCAAACCAGCACACAGTGAACTGAAGAAGCTTTTTGGATGAGAAGTGAAATGTCTTCAAGGAAAAATAAAGAAAGTCCAGTTGCCTTTTGAAATAGCACATTTGGGGTGCCCAACTTTAAACATTCCAATGTTCTATGCCATTAAGATATTTTTTTAATACTATGTTTAGCAATTTGTTTTACAATAATTAGCAGTGCTTTGGATTCAAACATCAAACTAGGAGCTATTCTTATTGATCTCCTGAAAGACCATGGGTTTTGAGACTGAAGCATTTTGGGATGTGCTTAGAACTGCAGATTTGAGTTCTACGGAGATGACCCTACTTGGATCTAAGCTAATAAGGCAGACTTTAAGATTTTCTTTTTAAATTACCTTCTCATCAATCAAATATTTTTCAGTTTCAATATCCTGTTTATTCTTTTCTTCTTCTTCTTCTATCTTTCTCCTTTCAGCTTCTTTTCTTCTTTCTTCAGCTATTTTATATAATTCTTCATTTTTTAATCTTTGCTATAAAGATAAAAATGGAAATGATACAAACTAAATCTAATGTTGATGAGATAACAATTGACCAAATTGCATCTCTTAAGTCTTTTCTTGCTCTACAAAGAACGGGAAAGCCTATACATTTGTAATATTACCAAGTGTCCGCTTGAATATTTATGTGAGAGATTTGTAAATCAAACTGACATATTTAAAATACTTTCATTTTATATAAATTGCATTACATATATTAATTAACTAAATTACTTGCTGTTCCCCACTTAATAGGAGTCCTCCAATTAAAGAATAGAAATACACATTTTCTTTACTGGCATATTAATTAAAGCGAAGTTGGAGTACTAGTGAAAAATAAGTACATTTTACCTGTTCATTAATCAGACAGAAATATACAATCAAGGAAGATGTCTTTTAGCAACTTCCTATGACAAAAAAAATATGGAATTTGACTTTTTAAAAAAATTCCTGATGTAAGGAATATATTTACACAAGTAGTAATTTATTGTCTCATTTTTGGGATAATAAAAGGAAGTAACTGTTCTCTTCATGGCAAAAATCAATCAAATTAATTTATAATCATACCTCATCTTCTTTCTTTCGCCTCTTTTCCAGTTCCTCTTCATACTCTCGCTGTATTCTAGCTCTCTGCTCAGCTAACTTTCTTTCTTCCCTTTCTTCTTCAATCCTTCGTTTTTCACGTTCTTCATCTTCTCTTTTTCTTTTTTCCTCTATCTGGAAACAATATATATATATATATATTTGCTGTTTTCATAAAACTAATTAGACTGGCTAGATCATTATGACCAACTACTGATCAATAGAAGTCTTTTCTCTCCACAGAAATCTTAATCACTGGACTGTGTCAATACATGCATCTATAGTATGAAAACCATTGTATATCTTAGTATTTTTTATGAAAGTTAGTAGTTATAGTAGACTAACCTTGAATATTCTAATAAAGAAGAGGGGAAGCAATTGGAATCTCATGATTAGGAATTTAAATAGAATTGTGGAATTTCGTGAGGAAGATTAATGGAGGAAAAAGGCAAGGAAAGAATACACTGATCACATCAAGGTTAGTTTAGGTTAGGTGAAAAGAAACCAGAGCTCTAAATGATGAAAATACAACAATCCCTAAAGAGTACAAATGTAGCAACAGTAGCTAGTATGAAGATGAAAGCCAATTCGGAAAGGAGTGGTCCCAATATACTAAAAGTATGATAAATACGTGACTAGCTGCTTATTATGTACAAGTTATGCATTTATCCTCAATGTATTAAGCTATCAGAGAACAGCTCTTTTTATTGAGACCAGAATCCTAAACGATATGTGCTCAACCAGTAAGCTACACTGACAATACAAGTAGCCCTTGACTTACAACAGTTCGTTTAGTGACCGTTCAAAGTTACAACAGCACTAAAAAAAAGTAACTTGTGACCATTTTTCAAACCATTGCAGCATCCCCAAGATCATGTGATTTAACAATTGGATGCCTGACTACTGGTTCATTTTTATAACGGTTGCAGTGTCCTGGGGTCATGTGATCAGCCTTTGTGACCTTCTGACAAGCAAAGTCAATGGGGAAGCTACATTCATTTAACAACCATGTTATTAATTTAACAACTCTTGTGATTCACTTAGCAACTGTGGCAAGAAAAGTTGTAAAATGGGGCAAAATTCACTTAGCAAATTTCTCACTTAGCAACATAAATGTTGGGCTCAATTGTGGTCATAAATTAAGCACTGCCTCTAATTTCTAGAATGTAACAGCTTGATTCCATTCCCAGGATGCAGTTTCCTACACTGTAATGGAAAATGAGGATTGTGGTAGAGAATATCACTTCAAGGATAAAGGAGATCTTCTCATAGAAAGGAACTAGCCCCAGGGTGATGATCTGTATCTTCTCATAACTCCTCCAAGAAGTACAGAATTTTTGATTGTATATAATTCACTAGTGCCGCATGTAATGGTTGCAGGTAATAATGAAAATGAAAATTTCTCCCAAGCAAAAATTTACAACATGTTGCAACTGAAGTGCTGAAGTACTCAGGGTTTTAACTCTTTTTGAGCTTACTTCATTGTATTCTGTCCACTTCCCCACTAGTCAGTTTTCATATTCCCTAACACTGAACATTCTGTGATGTCTACACAAATTTATCCTAAGATTTTTCAAAAAGTGTTAGTTAGAAATTATGATGGGATGATACATTTGCAACTTTTTAATAAACCTAAATTTTCTTACTTTAGCCTCATGAATTTTGGTGCATAGTCTTTTGGGGATTGTGTTCAGTATTTGAAATTTGCTACTACTAAATAAAAACACTACTATTTAATCTGTAGAAAGCCCAGATCTACAGCAGCATTTAGAAAATGGAAATAAGCTAAATCAGAAATATTGTTTAATATTGTTACAAATATACTTACCTGAAAACGAAGGAAGTTCTTATATGACTCTTGTCTCCTTAGTTGTTCTGGACTTGGGTGCTCTCCAAAAACATTACCCCGTGCAAAAGGGGATGTTTGTGTATATGTAAAGCCTAATTTAAAAAAGAAAAGGAGGGAAGTTGTAAGCATTGGTAATACGTCCTATCACAAATGCTTTTAAGCTGATGCTAGGTATCTTACGCTAAATAATCTATAATTATGCTGTAATTGAATGTACTGCTATTACCCAATTTAAGATATATTTGCAATTAACAATGCAAAAGTATTTTTAAAAAGCTTTTAAAAAATCAATTGGATTTTTCTATAGAAGGCACTACCTACCTCCACTGGAAGCAAAAACAAAAGCTACAAATTTGAAAGGACTGAATTTTCCATTACCAATACCAATAAAGATTGCAACACAGACGACTAAGGGAACTGGAAGTCCAGACATAATATATATACTCTTCAAAATAAGAACCTTACAAATGGGAAAGGAGAGAGAAAATGACTGCTAGATAGAAACATGGATATGCACACCCTTCAACCATTTCTTTAATATGCATGGACACACTGACAAGAGAAAAGATATAGAAAAAAAACCCCAAGCCTTTAATTAATCAACATTTTTTGCATTCAAAGGCTTTACTGTGATGGTCTGAATTGTGCTTTAGCAATCATATACCAAGAATTAGAATTATTTAAATTAAATAATTTAATAAGATGGGGGTGGATTTTCAGGACTACCGTATTTTTCAAATTACAAAATGCTCCAGACTGTAAGAAGTACCAAGCATTTGGGGAGGAAAACAAGAAAAAAAATCTGCCTCTGCCTCTGCCTCCCAGCAATTTGCCTCCTTGCAGCAAACAGTAAACAGCCTGGTCAGCTTCAGCACAGACTGATTTAGCACAAACAGCTGATTGGTGGCTGGATCAGCCTCCCAGAATACCACTGATCAGCTGCTCCAGGCTGTGGGGATTGCTGCTGCTCATCGCCACCATAGCCACCCATTGTTACCGTAGCCGCCCATTGCTGCCGCCACCTATCACGGCCACTTGGACTGGGCCGAAAACAGGACATACAGAGGCTGAAAACAGAATGCGCGGAGGCCAAAAATGGGGTGTGCAGAGGTGGCAATAGGCAGCGGCAGTGATCCCTGCAGCCTGGAACAGCTGATCCACAGTATTCCAGGAAGCAGATCCAACCGCTAATCAGCTGCTCGTACTAAATCAGGCTGTGCTGAAGCTGATCAGGCTTTTTGCTGTTTGCTGCAAGGAGGCAAATTGCTGGAAGGCAGAGGCCAGCGGGTGGGTCTAGTGAGTGGGCAGGGCTTTGGGAACATTCGCTCTATAAGATACACAGACATTTACACCCACTTTGGGGGGGGGAGTGCATCTTATAGACAGAAAAATACCGTATATCTGGCAATACTTGAAATTAATTTCACCATTTCCTTTCCGATTTGTTTTAAATTAAAAGGGCAACTGCATTTTTTTAAAAAAATATTACAAAACAGAAAATGTTAAAATCAATACATCTATTATTTCTATGTGGTCAGTTTTGAGAATGTGAAAATCTTGAAGAGAAGTTTAGTATTCTGACAATTTTTTCTCAAAAAACTAAAAATCCATTACATTTCTAATATTTTTTCTCATTTCCCAGATTCTTGTAGATCAAAAGCAGCCTTCTGCATCCACTGCATGCTGGTATCTATATACACCTGAGCTACTCGAGTTTTCTTCAAATGTTTATGCATTGATTGCAATCATATACATCAAAATAACCAAACTTCTCAGTTTTCATAATATCCACTTTTCCCCCTTCAAATCATACCTTAAAGAGCAATAATTTCCATTTCTTCACCCCAAATCATACAAAGGCCCTGAAACTAAGTCGAGTCCAGTTTGCTAAAATGGTAGTTCTGTAAAACAAGGTTCCCCAACCCCCGGGCCGCAGCCCACTACCGGCCCATGGTTTATTTGCAACCAGCCATGGGCTGGTGCACACACGAGCAAGACTCAACTCATGTGAATGGTGAGCCAGTGTGCATGTGCCTGTGAGCACAACTCAACTTGCAGTTGAGCTGCGTATGTATGCACGTGTGCATCTGTCTGCTGCTCATGAATCCTGGCTCCCCTCTCCATCCAGCCGGGCCGCCAAGCTGCAACGTTTGGGGACTGCTGGTGTAAAAGATGTTTAAAAACGATGGAAGAGGCATGTCCAAATGCAATCCCGAAGAAGAGTTCCGTATACCTACGAGACCGTCTTTTGCCACCAATAGCCTCCCACCGACCAGTTCGTTCTCACAGGGAGGGACTACTCAGGGTACTATCAGTCAAATTATGCTGACTGGCGACTCCCAGGGGGAGGGCCTTCTCTGTGAGGGCTCTAACCTTTTGGAATGAACTGCCCCCGGAGATACGGAATATCCCTGATCTCCATGCTTTCCGCCGTGCCCTCAAGACCCTGATGTTTCAACAGGTGGGGCTAAACATATGAACATGTGAATGATTTTTTTTTAAATGTTATCTAATTCTGGGTTTTATTTAATTGACCAAACTAAGTAATAATTTTAATTAGCAATTTTATGATGTTTGTGTGTCTATATTTTTCTTGACTGTACACCGCCTTGAGTCCTATGGGAGAAAGGCGGTATAGAAATATAATAAATAAATAAATAAATAAATAAATAAATAAATAAATAAATAAATAAATAAATAAATAAATAAATAAATAAATAAATATGACCCTAGATAGGTTGAGGGTTTGTTTTCAAATAAGACAATATGGTGGAAATTATAATATTCCATCAAGCGAGATTTTTTTATTGTAATTTATGAACATGTTACTCAATCTTCCAGTTGAACAAATTCCTGCTTTGATTTTTTTCTTATTTTAGGTATTTGTGTTGCCTCTATAACTGCTCAAAAGCTTCTTGATGATAGTTGTAATTTTTCAATTTCATTTTGTATTTATATTGACATTTTAATTGTGATCATTCCTCAGAGTCACTCATACAAAATAAATGCCCATATAAAAGGAAAAAGATAAACAAATTGAATTGGGCTTAAAATGCAAACCAGAAATAAATCAGAAACCATGAACAACCCAACTGAGAGATGTATGCAACGTAATTTCATTTTAATGTAGTCAATTAGTGTGCATTCAAAGTGACAATAAAGTTATTCCTAAATCTAACTATCCCCATTTGCCTATTGTGCTGGACTACCTTTGCAATGACCTATTTTTTTAAAAAATCATTATTTAACTGTTTATTGCCTTAAAACAATGATTATTCACTGATTCCATTAATGTACCACACTAAGCAAAATAAAAGAAACCTCACTACATTCCCAAAATGTGAATTCAGCCTGTAAATGAGTGGAAAAAAATATTTGCATGTGCACAAAGTCCATTTTGATGCAGATCAGAAGTCAACAGGGATGTAACAACTTTCATAATGTAATAATACAGGTCTACTACTTCGCTTTATATGCTTTAAGAGAATTGAAAAAATATATAGGATTGCCTTCAGTGGAAAGTACAGCATAGGAAAAATGAACAATAATTGTGACCAATGACACAACACGGTTGCAACTGAAAATATATTAGCATTTAAACCTGCTGTTTTATTTGTAGATTCATCTGTATTTTCAAGTCTTGGTGAGGCCAAACTTAGGTCAACAGATACTATAGCTCTTTTATCTTCATATACTCGTGCCTCTGGATTATGGTATGCATCTTCATTTTGCTTGTGCATAATATTCAAGTCCGCTGAAGAAAAGGGGGAAATTTTATTCCAATATGGCATGTTTATAACAGTTTCAAGAAATATTATTTCAGAATTACACTTAAAAGGATGCATGAGGGCCTCAATCTAAAACAGAATTATGTGCACTGTGTACAATATTCTTTATTTCAAACTCTACTATAAGTCAAGTAATTTTAGAAAACTTTTTAAAATTAAAAATATTATCATCCAGTTTAGCTATAAGAGTTCAGGTCACTCAATTTGTAGTACTCTTATTTCAATTTTGTTATTACATTTTACTTTTACCTAATAGTATTAAAGGATTAATGCAAGATTTACTTTAAAACATAGATATTTTAAAACTTTATATATGAAGGATTGAATTGACAAATTCTTCTTGTGAGAGATTGATGTCTTCTCTTTACAAGAAGGCTTTTAATTCAACAGCATTTTCAAAAAATGGAGAGAAGTAAATTCTAGTTAATCTCCTGTATTTTTTTGTTTCTGACAATCTGCTTCAAATACAGTATTTCAGATGTGGAAAGTGAAGGAAAAAGAGAATTAACAAAACTGGTTTTTATCCCTTCCACCTAACTTGAGCACAATGAACAGAATTCTGCCTAGAAAGCTGTTTTCCTCAGTGAAAAGAAGCAATGGCTCCAGCCTAACATTGTTAAACAGTCAAAGTGATGTTTATAATTCTGATTAAAATATGATTAAAATATTATACAAATTAAAATCTCTACTGCATGTACACATGCTCCAAAAGGACACATACAACTTCTTTGGATAACCGTTAACATTAACTGAGTTGTTATTTATTTTGAAAAAACAGAACTTCTTAACAGAACTAAGAAATGATCCTTCAATTTTTATAAGAATACTGTAATTCAATTGCCTCTTTGTTGAGAATATAGAAAGGCCTACAAAAAAAAAACATCTTGGTCCAGATGTTTCAGGTATCACAGGACTCCCGTTCTTGCTCCAATCATCATTTTCTTAATGCAATTCTGTCAAATCAACTTTTTAAAAATCCTGTTATAAACACAGTTCTTGTTGACATAAAAGCAAATATTTTTCAACCACATTATTTAATCAGAAAAAAAATCCTTCTATGCTGTAAATTCGCTGTAGTACATCCATTTTTCTTGTGTATCAAGATGCCCTTTAGAAGATAGTATATATAAACAGCTACAAGTCTGAAGAACTAAAAGGAAGATAATTAGATTTTCAAACATACTTATAAGATTTCCTTTTTTGTCTCTGAGAGGAGCTCCGCCCCCTCCTTTTCCCCAAGGGTTGTAATTTCTCATTTCAGCTTCTAATTTGGCTTCATAGCGTTCTTTTTCTTCCTTTTCTTGCCTACGGCGTTCTTCTCTTTCCCTTATCTATATAAAATATACATGAAACAGCACTTATTTTTAACAAATACTGAATTTAAACAATACTGACATCCTATTGTGATATATAATTACAAACTAGGTTAAACAAAAATGTCCAGTTTTTTAATTGGTGTATAAAAGAATAATCAGTAATACCTAAACCAGCCCTAAGAAAAATAACCATGATGTATTTATATTTATTAAAAATCACATGGCATTTTTGGAA
This sequence comes from Pituophis catenifer annectens, assembly GCF_029215685.1. Lineage (NCBI taxonomy): Eukaryota > Metazoa > Chordata > Lepidosauria > Squamata > Colubridae > Pituophis > Pituophis catenifer. Next base: position 37,675,842 of record NW_027256883.1, read on the forward strand.
AGCTATTTCAATATTCATATTTTATAAGTATTGCAGGAGTTTGATCTTGTAATAATGATGTAAATAATATATTAAAGTTGGAAATATATTGCAGACCATGGGTGTCAAACTCGATCACATCATATGATGTATTATGACATATCACAACGTTTTTGCCTTTTCAGAGCTGGGGTGGGCATGGCCTGTGCATTATGCATCCAACTCGCAGGCCACCAGTTTGACAATCCTGCTGTAGACCTCAGGAAGGTCCTTGGTGCTCTCTGAGCTTGCTTGTTTTCTTGCAACATTTCATTATCCAAACTAGGTAATATAATCAATACTAGTAAGAAGTGCAGTTTGCTGTCAGTTTATATTCTAGTGGCTTGCTTGTCAGTGTTGGTGGGGATAGTCTTAAGAGATTCTTTGGTTGGGCTGTTTGCTGTTGGCTTCTTCGGCAGTTTCTTGATTAGGGTATTGTTTACTTGACTGTGTGTCTGATGTAATTCTTGGGGTTAATCTATGCTCAACTGGGTGCTGATTGCTGATGAAGAGGTGCTTAGTTCTATTTGTTCCCTTTATGGCTAGTTGATTGTCTCTTTTGAATAATCTATAGATATTGTTTATGTCTATGTGCCTATTAATGGCTAATTTGTTATGGATGCCAGGCTTCTAGAAATTCCCTGGTGTTTTTGGTCTAGGATAGTCAAATTTTCCCAATTGAACATATGGTTAAATCTGTCTATATGTTGTGAAATTAAAGAATTTTCATCATGTCTTCTGACTGCTAGTTGGTGTTCATGGATGTGTTCTGCAAGTCCGGCTGTTTGTCCTACATAGTGATTGTTGCAGTCCTTACATTGTATGTTGTAGATGACTCCTGTTTTTTCTCCTGGGGTTGTTGGGTTTTGGTCTGCTTAGAATGTTTTGAAGGGCTTTAGTTGGCTTGTGTGCTATGCTGATTCCATGTGGTTGTAGTAGACTGTTGGTGGTTTCTGAGATATTGTTGATGTATGGCAGTATAATTCTTTTTAGGGCTTGTGTTGGTTGTGTGGTTTGGGTTGAGAGTTCAGGGACTTTTTGATAAAGTTGCATGGATATCCATTTTCCCGAAATATGTTGTAAGGATGCTCTATTTCCATTTACTGCAATTCCTGGTTGTTGAAGTGTGTTTGGGCTTGTCTAAATAAAGTCCTTATATGAATACTGAAGATATAAATTGTCACAAACTCTTAAATACCACTGTACCATTCTGATCCTTTGAAATCTTATCATCCTGCATAATACTTCTATATACACAAATTACAAAAGGGGTGGACAAGAGGAGGAAGAAGAGAGAGGGAGAGGAGAAGGCTGTCTGTTTTGGCAATATACCCAAGGTAGACTGGATCAAGTTGTCTGTTTTAAATGCACTGATGCCAGTGTTTATCTATACTATTTGCTCTTATCAAAATTTCTTTTAAAAATTAACACCTCAATTGAAAATACAAAAATAATTTCTTGACAGATTTCACCTTCCTACCTGCTGTTGTAATTCTTGTTGATAAGCTAAGGTAGCGTCTCTTGTGGGTTTTGGTTTTTCCTCAGGAAATATTCCCAAACCTTTTGGTCTGGTACTTGCAATGTTTGCACCAATGTTATTGCTGTATCAAAAAGATTTAAAGAAAGTGTATTTTAAGTGATGTTTTCATAATTTTCCTGTATAATCTTGTCAGCTACAAAAGTGGTCTGTTTTATATATTATGTTAAGTTCTGAAAGCTGGCAATCATTTCAAAATTATATTCATAACTGGAAATAAATAAATAATATAAGCTATTGTTTATTTTGTACTTTTTTGTACTTACATGGGCACAGGAAGTTTTTGAGTAGTATCAAAAGGGGGTGGTGCAGATGAAGGCTGTGTCCCACCTGCACCATCTAAAATAGCAAAAAATATCCAAAATGTAAATCTCAGATGTATAGCAAAACATAATATACATATTTTGAAATAATAAATATCAAATGATTATCATCAGAAGCATAGTGATACTGTTAATTGGCTGGTAAACGCTGCTAGGATTATAGGTAGTCCTCAATTTACAACTAAAAGTAGGACTGGAATTTTCATCGCTGAGTGATTGATTATAAAGCAAGATGTCACATGACTGTATTGCTTAGCAACCGCTATACCGGCACTTTCCATTGATGTCATTAAATAATGCAACCATTTGTTAGCCAAGCACCCCCCCAAACTTGCATTTCTATATTTCCATAATTCATCAATTCAGTAACATTTATCCATGAAAGACAAGCTATATCTTATCACTCTAAAGAAAAGAATAAAATAAAACTTACAATATGCGAGGCTGGGATCCAAAGGATTTCTGGTACCATAGAAGTAGTAGGCATCATCATATGGAGTTCTATAATTATCAGTCAAAATTGGTGGTGGATGGGATGGGCGAAGGGGGGCAATTCTAGACAAAAAACATGAGGCAACTTTTTAAAATAGTACAAAGGAACTCTTCATCCATAAACATGTTCCAGTTAGCTCTAGTTGGGGCGGCACTATCTCTGAAGAAACAAATTGGTGTATTGGGGATTCTTCCAGATAGGCCATTACTGTTAGAAGAGAAAATAGAGGCCATGGCTAGGATGGTTTTGCCCAGCTTAGTCTACTAAGCTACTTGTGCTTCTGTCAGGGGCAGGAAATTCTGATGAGGGGAGCAATGACCTCAATATTACATGATCTGACTCCTGTAATGGGACTGCTGTTGAAGTTGACTTGGAAGCTATAGCTGATAGAATGCAGCAGTAGACTGATTTACCAAGAGAAATAATACAGAAGATAAAGCACTAAATTAAGCAGCAGTTATGTTTCCATAAAATTAAATAACTGACCTCATGGAACAAATCAAAATATTCCCAACAAATATTAACAAATATCCATATTCAAAATCAGAGATATTTTTGAAGTTAATCAACAAAAATGCAGATATTATAGGCCCTCAAGAAACACGTATGAATTTAAAGCAAAAGGGAATCCTCTCCCCCCATTCCAGCACTGTTCACCTAGTTTGCTCCAGCACCAGTCTTAGTTGTTCCTCTGTTGTCCCAGCTTTGTGGCAGCCATCTTTAGGCTGCCTCTTCTTCTTGCCGTGGCTGAGAGGGAAAAAGAACCCCGGGTCAGACAGGAGAGCTGCGACTCTCCTCGACCGCACAGGGTGCCCTTTTTGGCTTCTTTGGCTCCTCTCAGAGCCCACAAACAAGAAGAAGTCAGCACAGGGAACATGGAGACCTGTTCCCTGTGTCTGATATTGCCACGATGTCAATCGGAATTTAGAACTATCTGCTCAGAATTATTTGTTAAAGCGGTGTTTAAGCATTCTGAGAAAATACCAGACCGGAGGTTAAAGGTACAAGAGAGAAAAATAATAAATTTTGAAATATACAAAAAATTGGACTCTTAAACTGGGAAGATGTGGTACTGGGAAGGTATTTAAAATGCTGGGATCATTTACTTACAAAACTTATTCTGCTTTTATAATTGTTTTACAACTAAAATGACAATTGACTAGTGGCAATACTGAAATTTAAGTTGAGCGTGCCACCTGCTGACAAAAAGAAAAATTACAAGTCTGGGAATACCTATATCTATGATGGCTAACCTTTTTGCCATTGTGTGCCAGGAGGGAAGGTGGGGGAGGTCGTGCGTGTGTGTGTGTGCCCACACCCATAATTCTATGCGCCCCACCCCCACACATGCAACCCCCCTGCTCCCCCCGCTCCTGGCACACAATGGCCCAGAAGGCCTGCTTTTCTCTCTCACCTGGCTCCAGAGCCTCTCTATGAGTCTGGGGAGGGCGAAAATGGCCTTCCCCACCCCCCAGAGGCCCTCCAGAGACCAGAAACAGCCCATTTGCCAACTTCCAGGGTCCATTTTCGGCCTCCGGACCTCTGGGGGGGGAGGCCATTTTCGCCCTCCCCAGACTCCTAGAAAGGGTCTGGAGGCAGGTGAGAGAGAAAAACGGGCCTTCCCCACCACCATCCCGAGGCCCTCCGGAGGCAGGAAACAACCTGTTTCCCTACTTCTGGTGGGCCCCAAAGGCCCGAAAATCAGCTGGCCGGCGCACGCATGCATGCCAGAGCTGAGCTCGCATGCCCACTGATTTGGCTACACGTGCTGCCTGTGGCACGGGTGCCATAGGTTCACCATCACGGGCCTATATGAAGGATTGTGAAAATACCTATTGGATTATTTTTAACTACCACATGACTACTGGAGACCCAAATATGAAAATAAGGAAGCTATTTAATTAAAGGGACCCCTGAATGTTATGTTAGAAGTCTGAACCTGTAAAGGGGACGCAAAGAGGCTTTTGATAACTTCTGAGATTATCTAAATGGAACTGATTGTTTATGTATGGGATAGAAAGAACTGGAACTAGTGCACTCCTTGAAGGGCAATGTAAGGACTGAATAAATAGTTCTTGGACTGCTGGACAAAAGTTGAATTTTAAAAAACAAAATAAGATGCTTTATAAGGAAGAAATGAGTGGAACTTCGAAGGAGATGGCGTTACTTTTTCAAAACACAAAAGACAAATGGAGAAAGGATTTAAGGAGATTGTGGAAAAATGGAAAACACCATACGAGGGATGATGAGTACAGACCAAGACGCCCAGGAAAGGGAGGAGTCAACAGAAGAACTTGACAAAATGAAGGAAGAAGACGACAAAGAGGAGACAACAATGAAAATAAAAGTAAATGATGAATTAAATCAGGGGGGAAATATATTAAGAGAGTTGGAAGATATGTTTGATAGGAAGATAGGGGCCTGGGCAGAAATTTTGGAAACTAGGCAGTGGAAGAGGTGGGAGAAATACCTAGATTGAATAGTCAAGAAGGAGATGCAGACAGCGATCCAAGAGAGGAATCTGGGAGGCAAGTCAAAAAAAGCATAGCAATTAAAGTATTGAAGTGGGCAAGTTGTTGTTCTATTTGCTTTTCCTTTTCTCTCTCTTTTCTTTTTAGGTAGGTGACATGAGTAGAAGTTAGGTAGGATAGAAAGAAAACGTTTTGGTTTTTTTTAATTTGATTTATATGCCGCCCTTCTCCGGAGACTCAGGGCAGCTTACAATGCGTTAAGCAATAGTCTTAATAAAGCTTAATAATAATAATAATAATAGCCCTTTTAATAAAGGGTGACATGATTAAGTTAGAATAAGTGATAGAAATAAGAGAAGGGAGAATATAAGTGTATACACTTTTATATAATAAAATAAAATAACAAGAGAAAACATGGAATAATTGAATAATGACAGATTGCAACTTAATATAAATGTGTATCATTATTAGAAATATGTAAGTTGATTGAATGTAATAACTATGATTAATTCTACTACCGAATATATGACACCCAGGTGCCACACTGTTCACACATTGATGTTTTTGTAAAAAATAAATAAATATATAAAAAACTTGTAAAAAAATAGAAAAGAAACACATATGAAAATGGCAATAGAACATAAAACATTTAAGTAAAAATGTGGAGGAAAGAATGGAGTAGTTACATACACCAGAACTATTATAGAATTTGGAAAAACAGATGAAAGATGAAGTAAATAGATTTTATAATTATAATTTTAATAGAATATAGGAAAATTACAATTCCTTTAATTTATACTGTAAATTACAAAATACTATAGAAACAAATACTATAGAAAAAAGGGTTTACACATTACTTCAAATTACAAGGGGAGATATTTTGATCTGATATGAATACGTTTTCTTGAGAATCCTCATAAATCTGATACACGTCCAAAAATGTCCTAGACCATATAATTTTCAGAAGTATGGAGATGTAAGTATCCTTTAGAAAAAGAGTATATTCTGTTCTTAAAATGTAAGTGACATGCACTGGATGTTTAGTTTAGGATTAATTGAAATGGAATTTACAGCATTTATTAATATCATTATCCAAAAATTGTTATATTGCACAAAAGATTCATCTCAAAAAGTTAGTGATTGAATAAATTATTATTGCAAAAAGATATTAAACTGAAGTGCTATCTGAAACAGCAACTTCCACTCTAATCTAACTTCTGATATTTATTTATGGCATGAGATTCCAGGAAAATGTGTATAAAAGGGACATTCATTTCTTTGGCATGAAGCAATCAGAATCAATACAGTACAATCCAATGTTTGATCTAGAACAAAAGACTGCAAGAAAGTGATCTGTAATCAATTACATTTAATGGAAAATACATGAGATTTATAAAATGAACGTATGGAAACCCTAATTTAAACCTGTTAATGGTTACCCAAATCACACTTCACATTAAAAGAAACACAGAATACCAGTTTCTCCCATTTTTTTCTTTGAAAGCAATTCCTACAAAGGAAGCAATTATTCATTTTTCTATATCTGAACTGGACCATTCCATTAACCCCAATGGAATGGTCCAGTTCAGATATACAAATCTAACTCAATGCCCAGGTTCCTAGACATTTTGTCCTTTTAACACTGCTTCATTCCTAGTGTCAAGCATGCAGAAATCAACTTCTTCAAAAAGGGTCCACATGTTTTGAGAAATTGATGTTTTTTTCTAACCCTAGTTAATTATATCATGTCAATCTGCATGAATTGGAAAAGTAGGATTAACCAAGAACCTCTTCAGCTAATTATAGTCACCCAAAATCAGCAATGTGAAGATGAGGTTTATGGACAAAACCCATTCCCATTTCTAATCATTATCCAATTTTAAAGTGAACACTACTGAAAATCACCTGGGAGCCAACACTTCTCCAAGAGCACTGGACAAGCCTCTATGGAAATCTTCATTCACTGGTGACACAGGAGGTGCAGATACAGAAGTAATTCCAGGAGAAGGAGTATAGAAAGCTGGTCTTGGCCTTTCAGGTGGTATTTTCTCCTCAGGCTTTAATCCCAACTCTTTTAGTCTGTTGGGCTATGAAAGAAAGTTGATTTATTTATTGCTTAGTTTCTTAAATGACTCAAATTGTTTCAGGTTTAGGAACACTCAGGTTGGAGGGAATATTGGACACTAACCATGAAGTTTCATTTTACTTGCAGCCACCATAAAGTAATGTCATCATACTACTCAGAGAGAAAGTATCATGTATAACTTTCAATACAATATTCTATGTTACATGACTCCTCCTCCTTGGTGGGCAGCTTCAGACAAATAAAATAACATAATAAAATGCAACCTGTGTAGTATATTAGCTTGTGTAAAAACAAAACTAAACTAAACTAAGCAATGGAACATTGTTGGCATATATTGTGAAGTCAGCTAATCTGACTAGAACGTGATTAAAATACCTCCACCAGAACAAACCAAAAGGAGCTTTCATAGTAAGTACTCAATATTGCATTTTCTTTTTAGTGAAAGAAAGCATGTCACAACAAGATATGCAAAACCAAAGGTAAAAGGTGCCTCTACCACATCTGCTTATCCAATCAAGGTAATCCTGCATGATACAGAATTATTCCGCATTTGCCAACATCTTCTACTCCTCCTTTCAACTAAAAATATAGGCATAAGCCAAAAAAAAAAGGCTTTTCCTTTTCTCCTGAAAACATAAGGGTGTCACAATAATGGGCACAAGTCCATTATCTGTGCTCAGTCTGGAGGACCTAGGCTTCCAATGCACAATACCAGGTTGCAAAATACTTGTTTTGAACAGCATTAGGTGTTTGTAAGGAACAGAGTACAGCAAAAAAGGACTGGATGCTAGGCTTTAAAAATACACTTCAAAAGAATGTACAAAATGTACAATGAAAGAAAGGTTAGGCTGTATACAATAATGCATGTACAATATACAGTATATATACAATAATGTTAGTACACAACTACAGAACTAGATCACATACAAATTATTACCCTCAAGTTGTTACACATTTATAAGGTTGTGTAGTTGGTTTCAATTTTGGTTAGAATTAAAGAACATTTTGAAAAGCACCCTTGGTTTCCCATTTTGCCAATTCAGAATACAATCTTATCTAACGTATTATCTGGAGTGAGTTCTGCTGCATTTAGTCAGATTTATTTCTGAGTTAGACATGTATACTAAGAGTTCGAAAGTTGGACTTAGAATTGAGGAGACAGAATGGGATAGCTTAAAAGACAAACATAAATACATTGGTACTTTCAAACTCTTCAATTAACTAGTGCTTTCTCTATGTTATGGTCTCCTTATTTCACTGGACTATAACCATGTATAATATTAAAACAATGGCAATTCTCTAAATCTCAGTTGAGAAATAAATTAAAAAAATTATTTCAATTTTCTTAAGTACTGTTTCTTTAACCAATTCATATTTTGAAATTAAGAAAATACGCAAGTAGATAGTATTCTCAAGAGATTAAATTATGAAAATTATCAGTTTTCAGCCAACTAATTCATTGTAAATACAGTTTTTTCCCTTAAGATATTAGCTATACCTACATTCATTTGTTCTTCTGTTATAGCTTATTTTGAGATACAGATTGTCCCACCATACATTTTCCAAGGTAACTATATTGTATCCTATGTACCAAGACAGAGATATGTATCTCTTGTGGATACATATCACTGAGAACAGAGGTATTTCCAGATTATCCTGACCCACAATTCAATAATTTATTTGCCAATAATCATCAAATTAAGATACCTGAAGATTATAGCTATTTTTGATAAGGCAATACAGCGTATTCTTTCTTTAAAAAAATAGATTCCATTACATAATGACACTATTAATGATGTAACAGAGCACTATCTAGTAAGAATTTAAGACATTTATATATAATATTCTACCCAGCAACAAGCTTATAGCAGACATTCTATTAAGGTCATGGATTGGATGGGATGGGGGAACAGAAACAAATATCAAAAATACCACAATTTACATACAGTGATGACTGTAGATTTGTGAGACCTTTTGAATGTTCAATATTTCTGCATAAATATGACCTAAAACATAATTGTTCTGAACACGTCCTAAAACTATAAAGAGCAGCCAACGAAACAAATGACTCACTTATTTGAGGAAATTGATCCAAAGCTATATATTTTGCAGAGTATTATGCACCTTGCTCTTGGAGTTATTTTGGTTACTCAACCGTTTCTGAGAAAGGTAAGAATAGCATTGAATTGCTTCCATTTATACACACTCAGTCTGACTGCAGACTTGTAGAATGCAAACTCTTTGGAAATTGTTTTGTAACCTTTTCCAGGCTGGTGAGTACCAATAAATATTTTTCAGATATCTTCAGACATGTTCTTTGTTTGAGCCATGACATATTGCCACGTCCTTAATTTGTAAAAATTAGACTTTAATAGTGAATACCCAGAGTTGTTTTTTAAATAAGACAGGACCCCCCCCCCCACTGTCACATCTAATTATCATCTCATTGATTCTAATTTCACCTTCAAATGAACGAATAATCAACACCTCACTAACTTTAATTATTGTTTCTTCATCCACAATGTATTGGGCACTTACATCTTTTGCAACTTCTTTGTCTGCTTACATCTTTATATCAATCTTTTTTTTTTCAAATCAAGATTTTAACAACTGCAGCATTACCAACAAAATTGTACTGTTACACCAAAACAGAAAACAATAGTGAGATTAGAAGATCTATTTCACTACAGGAGTGATTCAAAGAATACTGGAGATATTTATCCTCTATTAACTTAAACCAATCAAAGGAAGTAAAAAGACCAGCAAATCAGTTCCAAGTGGTAATTCAGCATAAATAGCTGTTATATTTCACAAAAATGAGATAATAAATTTAGCTGTACAAATAGCTTTCACCATCTTCAGGTTTTCTAAAAAGATATTATCTAATACAGTGATCAAGTCTGGACATAACAGAGATAAGCAATCTTTAGTCCACTGTGTACAGTGAAAATAAAAAGTTTACACATCTGTTAAAATGCCAGGTATTTGAGAAGTAAAAACATCAGACCAAAGTAAATCACTTCAGAATTTTTTCCACCTTTAATATAACCTATAAGCTGTACAATTCAATAGAAAAAAACCTGAAATATTTTAGGGAGAAAAATAAAAATCTTACAATAATGTGATTGCATAAGTATGTACATCCTCTTATAAGTAGGGATATGGCTGTGTTCAAAATTAATCAATCACAAACTGATATTAAGCAGTGGTCAGTATATACCTGCCATCAATTAAAGTGACTCTGATCAAACCCATATAAAGTTCAGTTGTCCTAATTGGATTTTTCTGGTATTTACCCAGTTGCTTCTTACAGCAAAATTCATGGTCTGCAAAGTGCTACAAAGCATCTAATGGATCTCATTGTTGGATGGTGTTGGTCAGAGAAGGGTATAAAAAAATTTCCAAGCATTGATTATACCATGGAACACAGTGAAGACGGTCATCAACGGGTGGAGAAAATATGGCACAACAGTCATATTACAAGAACTGGATGTACCTCCAAAACTGATGAATGAACAAGAAGAAAACTGGTCTGAGAGGCTGCCAAGAGATCTACAGCAACATTAAAGGAGCTGCAGGAAATTTTGGCAAGTATTGATTGTGACTACATGTGACAACAATCTCCTGTAGTCTTCACATGTCTGGGCTGAGGGTTAGGGTGGCAAGAACAAAATCTTTTCTTACAAAGAAAAACATCCAACCCTGACTACATTTACAAAGCTACATGAAATCAAAAAACATGTGTTATGGTCTGATGAAACAAAGGTTGAACCTTTTGGCCATAATTCCAAAACGTATGTATGCTGCAAAAACAACATGTGTGTCACCAAAGGTACACCATATCCGTAACATAGCATGGTGGTGGCAACATTACACTTTGGGGTTGGAAAAGAATTGAATAATTAACTCACCTTTTTCTCAGGATCTACAACTCCTGATGCAGCAACAGAGAGTTCAAGTTCCTTTTCACTATTAAAATAAAAAGGGAGAAACCCACTTTCACTGAGGATTAAGACACATATTATCTTGAGATATTTTATTTATCTAAGGTAATTCAGCATAATAATCCAGATCTTTCAGATTCAAGCTGAACAACCAACCCCATTGGGAAAGCTATAAAACTTCATCTGCTCAACCCATTGTAATCAGTGCTCTGATACGACAAAGGCCAACAGGTTCCTCCTAATGATCCATAGCGAGCCATAGATCCATCATATAAACTAAATCCCTCAATTCAGAAATCAGATACTTCTGTTAGAACTAATAAAAAGGAATTAAAAAGATCAACATTTTCCAAAAGATGTCAGCAGACAGATCTCAAAGGAAGGAAAGACTCAAGAATGTCCAAAACTTACCACAAAAGTTTTTAATCATTAGGCTTGTATTTTAGACATTTCCTTCATCTCAACCCAAAACTACTGTAGCTTTTTAAAAAAGCATACAGCATTTTACTATAAATTTTGACCAATTTAAAACAACATTCTTATAAAATGTAGAACAAAATATTGAGTCAAATTTCTTTTTGTTATAAAACAAAGTTACACAAACCAGCACATGAATACCATATTTTTTCCTCCGTAAGATGCTCCGGACTATAAGATGCAATTAGCTTTTGGGGAGGAAAACAAGAAAACAAAAAATTGTTTTGTTTTGGCCACAAAAATCTTGCATGGATTTGTCTAAACCTTTTAAGACTTATCTTCGGTTGCCTCTTGTAACATGCTGTTATACAGAATAACAGAGCTGGAAGGGATCTTGGAGGTCTTCTAGTCCAACCCTCTGCTCAGGCAGGAAACCCTATAGCATTTCAGACAAATGCTTCTCCCATTTTTTTTTAAAAAAAACAACAACTCATGTTGGAGAAGGACGGGAGGGAGGAAGGGAGGGAGGGAGAGAGGGAAGGAAGGGAGGGAGGGAGGGAGGGAGGGAGGGAGGGAGGGAGAAAAGGGAGGGAGGGAGGAAGAATAGCAGAATAACAGAGTTGGAAGGGACCTTGGAGATCTTCTAATCCAACCCCCTGCTCAGGCAGGAAAAACTATAATGTTTCAGCCAAAAGCTCTTGAAGCTATGGAAGAAATTTCCCGTAGGTCAGGTTGTCCCCACAATGGATTTTTTCTCCTGGGATCTGGGTCTATTCAGTTGTTGCCGCAACCTATCGTTGCCATCTATCGATGCCGCTCGCCATCAATGCTCGCCGCCACCGTTACCTATTGCCACCGCCACTCGCTGCCGCCTATCGGCAGTTGGATCGACCTCCCGGAACACTACCAATCAGCTGTCTGTTCCAGGAGGCAGGAATCGCCACCACCTGGAACAGCTGATCGGTGGTGATATTCCGGGAGGCTGATCCAACCACCAATAGGCAGCGGTGGCGATAGGTGGCAGTGATAGGTGGCAGCAACAGGCAATTTGACATTCCTGCCTGTCGCCGCTGCACCAACCCCCTCCCCCCTGCCCCTGTGGCCCAGTCTGTGACATAATATTCACTCCATAAGATGCACAGACATTTCCACCCACTTTTGGGGGACAAAAAAGTGTGTCTGATGGAGTGAAAAATATGGTTCTTGTATTTTGCATTAGACCCTGTTTCATACTTATGAAAATTATTTTCAAAATACTGCAAAAATTTAAAATTCCTATAATTCCTGTGTATATCCAAAGCTGTTACAATCAGATTTGTGAAAACTCATCCAACTATATTATCTACAAAAGTGTTGCTTTAAAAGCTACATACTGTAGTTATGTATATACTTTATAGAGAATATTTTTTCCAATATGCAATTCAAAGATTAAAATACTATTCTGACAGAAAAAGAAGTTATACAATTATCATGTATATATATAATTTTATGTAAGAACACAGATGAATCCTATGTAACAATAATGATCACATTACTGTATTTGAATTCACACTATTTGAAGTTATCTATCTATGATTAATTGGTTTCAGCTCAATAGAAATAGGCAATTAAAATGTTTAAATATAAGATTTTATGTGTTTGTTAATGAAGTACTATACAGTATAACAGTAAAAGAGGGAAAACCCATCTACAAAATATATGTGCTTATCTTGTATATTCTGTTGTAGTTTTACAAAATTAACCTCTTTTTTTCTGAGCTTTCCTTGAGCGGAACCTTCCTTTCCTTCATTTCCCCCACAAAATGTTTAGCATCTAAACCCCCAATGGCAACTGTGCATGCATTTGCCCCAAATTCACATTAGCCTTGCACTAACTGAATTCTGGATTGCCTTAAGATGATCAATTTATAATTTGCACCAAATCTGATATTGCACTATTCAAACTAATTGCAATATACCTGTAAAAATAAAAGTGTTATTACTAATCAGTCATGAAATAATTTTTAACCATCAGTCTTCTATTACCGTCTCTTATTTCTTTGCTGCTCAGCCATTTGCTCTATTAATTCTTGCCTGTATTGTTCTTTTCTTTTCTGAACAAAGTCTCTGTCTTGACTTCCTAAAAAGGAAATAAACACAGAAGCAAATATCTTTCTCTTTAGCCAAAACTATGCCATATTTATTCCTACTTACATAGCTCCATTAATATTGTAACCATAATAAGAAATATTATTTACATCCAAAAACTGAATTACAGCTTATGCACTAGATAACAAACAATAAAATGGTTCTGAACTCCCACTGGAATTAATAATTAAGTGGCACTCTCTGCCATTTTTAGTGAACCATTCATAAGACTGAAAAATCAGTAATAACAATTTTCAGAAAAATAATAGTACAGCAATTAGATCTTACTTAACTAGGAGTCGTATCTACATATCTGATCTCTAAAGTCAAACAAGAAAAAATTCAGGAAATCCAATCCCCTGTATGCCAGCCTGCAGGATTGATTTTTTTTTTAAATTTCAAATGCATCAACCAATAAAAGTAGTGCAGAATAATGCAATGTTTGATCAGCTTTATCTAAAGTACCTCATATTATTTTTTGGGAGAATGAGAAAGTAGAAGAAACAAGATTATATATTGTAATATTTTTAAAGTATCTAATATTTTAAATTCGTCCATCAGTATAGAGGTTTTCTTGAATACAGTTAAAGAGAGAATGTTGGAAAATATTGGAAGCGTGAGGAAATAAAAGTGAGAAAATTACTGTTTGAATAAGGACAAGTTAGAAGATCTGAGAATGAGGAAAACAGTGAACTGGACAGTGAAATGCAAGAAATTTTGGACTGGTGAAATCTGAAAATATTTCAGAAATAAGCAACAATTTGCCATACATCTGCTACATAGAGGCTACATTAGCAGTGGGAGGTATCTATGTGGATGGTGCTCCCAACACGGACAGCTCCTTGAGGAGAAAGAGTTGCTGTTGACATTGACATCAGAGATGAAATGCAGAAAACAGCAGCTGGACTCGTGTATTTGAAATATGTGTATTCTCATTTAAGGTCCAGCAAGTATTCTAACTATGCTAAACAAGGGGAACGAGTCCTCATAGTTGCAGCCATCACAAAGTCCCCACAGTCACAAAATTCGGGCTCTTGGCAACCAGCTTGAAATGATGATATTGTAGCGTCCCAAAGTCATATTCTCACCATTTATGACATTCACTACCATCTTATTGATTTTGCTTGTCAGAAGCAAAGGCAGAAGATCACAAATGGCGATGAGGACACTGATTGTGTGGGATTTGCCTAACAATGCCAACTGGGATTGCCAGAACTACCATTATAAACTGGTATGGTCACATTCAGTTTACTGAATTTATATAGCACTCCATCTCACTTGCATATAAGTACAGTTCCCTCCTCCTAAGTCAGTTGCTCCACCCCGAGTCAAGTGACTGGTCTCTAACTGCTGTTGATAAATGCCAGGTCTATGTGCAATAATACTCTGTCTGCTCATAAATCGATAAAGGTTGTGAACCTCATGTGTGTATAATTGAGACATGGCTGCACAATGATAAAGATGGGCTTATCAAAAATCTGGTAAGTTGAGTTTTAGATCCTACAGCTATTGTGATGCCAGGATCAGGAAAAAATTTTTTTTGCAATAACTAGACTGGGGAATATGTGCATGAAATTGGGCTGTTTTGACAAGCTGAAGCTGCTGCTGGGATACCAACTATCTATCTCCTTGACAATGGCCTCCACATCTCCTGAATCGCAGCTGCTGGCTAGAATGCCTGAGGAGGTTGCTCCAGAGGACCTTTTCCCAGTCATCAATCCTAATTAGGTCCTTGGTTTAATTAGGAGTTAAGGATAATGAAACAACTGAATAATAATTACATGCAATATCAAAATATTTCAGTATCCCAGTTTTTCAAAACATACCAAGTATTAGTCCTGTGGCATATGGAACTCTATCAACAGCAGTCTGTACGTGCTCGATAGGAGAATATCCTTGACTTCTGAAATGAAAGATGAAAAATTGGCCACTGAATCATTTTTTTAAAATATAGAAAGTTTAAGCCAACTTAGAATAGGATTTAATGGTAAATCCTAAAGTATCCAAAATATTATTTAAAGGTATAACTGACAAAGTTGCAAAAGTGTCAAAACAAATGCTGATTAAAATTGTGCTAGTCTCAGGGGCACACACATCATCCAATCATTCTTCTACAGGAAATGAATTGTAATACAGCTAGTCCTCAATGATTTATTCAGCAACCATTTGCAGTTACAACAGCACTGAACAAATGGTACTTACTCCTGGTCCCTGAAGTTATGGCTGTTAGTTAATCACAATACTTTTGAAGGCCTCAGAAGCATCGCAAGAAACATTGCCAAGAGGCACTGTGAGAAGGCAACATGCAATTTGGAGACTCATGTAAATACTGACTTTAAGGCATTCTAATGCTCTTATAAATATTGATATTTAATATTCTGATTTTATGATCCTTAGATTTTGGAAAAAATTCTAGGTATCAGAGTGAAATAATCTCAGGAGCACACATTCAAGATTGGTGTTTGTTCATATTACATTAAATATATATGTATAAATTTCCTTCTAAGTTTCTAGAAACTGTACTCAACATTATGAATATGGAATAAGTATGATACAATAATGTTCTGAATACGAAACAAGGTAGCTGAAGTACAGTGGTATAGAAGAATTGCTAGCTTTAAGATAATTATCTAGGATAGGAAGGGCTAATATGGGACAGCTGAACTCAGGGACAAAGAGGCTTACCATCATTCACCTCAAAGTATACTAATAAGAAAAGTAAATTTACCTTTCAGCATGAAAGACCCGCAATGGTTTTTTGTCATAGTCACTTTCATATCGAAACCTGGGATCCATTTCATCATTTATTTCAGGATCATGATCCTCATACTTGTGATGTCTTTGGGAACAGTTATCCGGTTTGCCATCCGGCTTTCCTTGCTTTCGACTGGAAATGTTCAGTTTTTCATCAAGTGTTTTATTCAGTAATGAATCCCCAAAACCAGGTTCAATATCTTGTTTATGTTGTTGGTCTAACAATAATCTTATATTTGATAACCCATCATAGGTATCTGTAGATGTATAAGCATCTTTTTTGCTGGATTCTTCATCTTTTTGAAAAGACACATTTGGAGCATATAATTCTGATTGGATTCTGCTAACAGCAAAATTTTGCTTATGGATATCTGTGTCATGCTGTTAATACAAGACAAATATTTAAAGACTAAATACAATAAAATTATATTGGTTTTATTTGTTTCAATTTTAAGTCACATTTTAATTTTAATTAGCCATTTTCACAAACACTCAAAAAGCAAGAGGAAATGTAATGGCACGTTAAATAACCACAATGAACTGCTTTCAGTATAAGACATGCAATGCAAGATACAAAGTGGAAGAAGTCTTACGTTTGGTAATGCCATAATTTTTAAAATATTCTGTCAACAAAGCTCAGATTAGCCCCCTGTATTTGTTTGGGCATCAACTTAAACTTTTTATATTTTTCTAGCCATTTAACCTTTCATAAATTTAATCTGGTACCTGGTTGAAATGGCTTTATATTTCATGTTCCCCCCCGCCCCCGGTCCACTTTTATGGGGAATATTGTATAATTTTGAGACAGTTGATATGCCATTTTATTTGTATATATATATATATATATATATATGAGGTGATAGGTAGTCTAGGTATTTTTAAACTAAATACAAAGAAAAGATATGCCAAAAATATTATCATTACTTTTCCCTCTCATTCACATATTTACAAATGGCAAGCAAAAGTAAAAGAGGTTAAAAAGAGCGGGTTTATATGATGTCATATAAACATTTTCTGATAAAAATCTAGAAAAACACCAGCCAATATTATATTGCCTCAACCTATTTTAGTCCACCATTGTCTCATAAGTACACAGAAGTCTATAATTATAAGCTAATGGATTTATATAAAGGAATAGAAAAAAAGATTATCAATCCCCAATTAATCTTTCTTGCAGCTTAATCATTGGTATCATTCCATTGTTTCTAGTATGATTGCAAAAGAATCCATCTTTTACCTCTATTTGTTTCTTCCCTACTCTTCTTAACCTTTCATTCCATTCTTCCTTTTCCCTGAGATACTGATTGTATTCCTTGTTTCTTTCAAGTCTTAACCTGTCCTAGAACAAATATCAGAAATTGCACAGAAGCAACAAAAGGTTTTAAACCATAGGGACATGATTTTTCTATATATGAAGCAAGATCGCAAAAAAGCTCAGATTTCAATTTTATATGGATGATCTGTTAGCATATAAAAACACGGAGACTCCACATGTAATTAAATCAAGGTTCTGAGGTTTACCGTATTTTCTGGCGTATAAGACGACTTTTTAACACATGAAAATCTTCTCAAAAGTCGGGGGTCGTCTTATACGCCGGGTGTCGTTCTCCTGTAACCAGGCAGACCAGCCCGAAAGGCTCTGACGAGCCTTAAATGGCTCTGGCGATCCCAGCTCTGACGATCCCAGCTTTGCCTGCTAATCAGGCAATTCAGCTGGGATCGCCAGAGCCATGGAGAAGGGAAAAACTTTTCCCCCTCTAGCTTGCTTACCTTAGCTCAGTGGTTGGGGGTCAAACAACCCTTTCACAGGGGTTTTGCAGGTGGTGCAATACAGAAAAACGAGCGCAGCCCTCGCCATCCGGAATGAATGGTGCTGTTGTGGCGGTGGGGGAGGGGGCGGCAGAAGCGGGAAGAAGCGGCGTTTGCGAGGGCTGGAAGCTGTGGGAGTGAAGCACTACTTTCATTTGTACGGCAGCAGCATTCCGCCTTGGTATATTTGTGTCAGGAGTGGCGCAAGGCAGCCTTTGTTTCCTGCTGCCTGGGAGTGGTAAATGGCGTCTGATCCGGAGAGCTGCTGGATTTTGCTCTCTAATCCGGATGCCAAATCAGCCCCCTGCAAACTCTCGTCTCTTGAGGAGCGCTCCCTGAAGCGGGGCTGGAAACTTTGGTTGGACTGCTTGAGAGAGGAGAGCTTGCAGGGGGGCGATCTGGTGTCTGCAATGGAGAGCAAAATCCGGCTTTTTCTCTCCGCTATAAGAGCGCTGTAAGAGCGGCAGCCCTCATCTCTTAATGCTTGGGACTCGGAGTGGTAAATGGTGACTGGTCCGGGGAGCAGCTGGATTTTGCTCTCCATTGCGGATGCCAGATCAGCCCCCTGCAAGATCTCGTCTCTCGAGGAGCGCTCCCTGAAGCGGGGCTGGAAACTTTGGTTGGACTGCTTGAGAGAGGAGAGCTTGCAGGGGGGCGATCTGGTGTCTGCAATGGAGAGCAAAATCTGGCTTTTTCTCTCCGCTATAAGAGCGCTGTAAGAGCGGCAGCCCTCATCTCCTAATGTTTGGGACTTGGAGCGGTAAATGGTGACTGGTCCGGGGAGCAGCTGGATTTTGCAGTCCCAAGCATTAGGAGATGAGGGCTGCCGCTCTTACAGCGCTCTTACAGCGGAGAGAAAAAGCCGGATGCCGCTCTCCATTGCAGACACCAGATCGCCCCCCTGCAAGCTCTCCTCTCTCAAGCAGTCCAACCAAAGTTTCCAGCCCTGCTTCAGAGAGCGCTCCTCGAGAGACGAGAGTTTGCAGGGGGCTGATCTGGCATCCGCAATGGAGAGCAAAATCCAGCTGCTCCCCGGACCAGTCACCATTTACCACTCCGAGTCCCAAGCATTAGGAGATGAGGGCTGCCGCTCTTACAGCGGAGAGAAAAAGGCGGATGCCGCTCTCCATTGCAGACACCAGATCGCCCCCCTGCAAGCTCTCCTCTCTCAAGCAGTCCAACCAAAGTTTCCAGCCCCGCTTCAGGGAGCGCTCCTCGAGAGATGAGAGTTTGCAGGGGGCCGATCTGGCATCCGGATTAGAGAGCAAAATCCAGCTGCTCTCCGGATCAGACGCTATTTACCGCTCTGAGTCCCAAGCAGCAGGAAACAAAGGCTGCCTTGCGCCGCAAATATACCAAGGCAGAATCCTGATGCTGCACTTTCAGCAGACAGATGAGGGCTGCCTTGGCCATCAGCTGGCGCAAATATACCAAGGCGAATGCTCATGCCGCACAAGTTCAAGTAGTGCTTCGCTCCCACACTTCTTCCGGCCCTCAGTCTCTCAGGGAGATGCTTGACTTCCTCTCAGCCCCAAGACACTGGCTGGCCCATGAGATGAGAGAGAGAGAGAATGAGAGAGAAAGAGAGAGAATCAGAATGAGACAGAGAGAGAAAGAGACAAAGAATGAAAGAGAGAATGAGAGAGAGAATCAGAATGAGACAGAGAGAAAGAGACAAAGAATGAAAGAGAGAGAAAGACAGAATGAAAGAGAATGAGAGAAAGAGACAGAGAGAATCAGAGAGAGTGAGAGAGAGAGAATGAGAGACAGAGAAGGAGACAGAATCAAAGAGAACCAAAGAATCAGAGAGAATGAGAGAGAGGGAGAGAAAATGAAAGAGAATCAGAATGAGAGGGAGAGAGTGGGGAGAGAGAGAGAAAGAGGGGGAGAGAGAAAGAGAATGAGAGAGAAAGAGTGGGGGAGAGAGAAAGAGAAAGAGGGGGAGGGAGAAAGAGAAAGAGTGGGGGGGAGAGAGAAAGGGGGACAGAGAGAAAGAGAGAATGAGAGAGAGTGGGGGGAGAGAGAGAGAAAGAGTGGGAGAAAGAGAGAGAGAAAAAGGGGGGAGAAAGAGAATGAGAGAGAAAGAGTGGGAGAGAGAGAGAAAGAGAATGAGAAAGAGGGGAGAGAAAGAGAAAGAGTGGGGGAAAGAAAGAATGAGAAAGGGGGGAGAGAGAAAGAGAATGAGAGAGGGGGGAGAGAGAAAGAGAGAATGAGAAAGAGTGGGAGAGAAAGAAAGAGGGAGAGAGAGAGAGAAAGCGAAAATGAGAGAGAGAGAAAGAGAGAATGAGAGAGAAAGAGTGGGAGACAGAGAGAGAGAGAAAGAGAGGATGGAGAGTGCCTGAAGGACCCCATCCCGTACTGGGAGTCTAGATGCTTCAGCAAGCGGGGCACTGGATTCGTATTAGTGGTCTGCGAAATTTAAAATTATGAAGTTGGTGGTCCCTGAGGTCCAAAAGGTTGGGGACCCCTGGCCTAAGACCATCGGAAAACACATATTTTTGATGGTTTTAGGAATAACTTTATCGTTGGGGGTCACCACAACATGAGGAACTGTATTAAAGGGTCGCGGCATTAGGAAGGTTGAGAACCACTGCCTTAGCTGCTTGCCTTGCTTCGCTTGCCTGAATCCATTCCATCAGCAAGCAACTCCCTGCCTGCAACCAAGCAGGCAGGGAGTTGTGGACTTCAACTCCCAGAATTCCTCAGCCAGCAAAACAAAGCTGGCTGAGGAATTTTGGGAGTTGAAGTCTACAAGTCTTAAAGTTGCCAAGGTTGGAGACCCCTGTTCTATTGGGTAAGTTTTTTTCCCCTTTGGGATCTTAAAAAAAAAAAATAGTTAATTGGGGGTTTTTTTAGTTGTTCTTTTTTAGACCTAGTCATTTAAAGTTTAGGAAGTTTTAAATTTAGCTTTCATATAAAAATAAAAATAAAAATAAAATAAAATAAAATAATATTTGTGCAGCTTTCTGAGATTTAGTGTGTTTCTGTAGTGTTTCACTCTAACTACACAAACACACAAAATCTCACAAAGCTGTATGTGGAATTTTGTGTGTGTAAAGTGTGAAAGTTGGGTTTTTGGGCTTTTTGTGGCTGTGTGAAGTTCCTGCTTGTTGCAGGGGCCATTTTGGGTCTAGCACAGCTACTTTTACATTGTGGATGAGCCAGTTGTGTTGTGTTGTGTTGTGTTGTGTTGTGTTGCGTTGCGTTGCGTTGTGTTGTGTGTGTGTGTGTGTGTAAAGCGTGAAAGTTGTTTTTTGGGGCTTTTTGTGGCTGTGTGAGGTTCCTGCTTGTTTCAGGGGCCATTTTGGGTCTAGCACAGCTGCTTTTACATTGTGGGTGAGCCAGTTGATGTTTTTTTAATTTTTATTTGGTGTGCGTTGGAAGAGGGGTAGTCTTATACGGCGAGTATAGCCCAAACCCTATATTTTAACAGGAAAATTTGGGGGTCGTCTTATACGCCCAGTCGTCTTATACACCAGAAAATACGGTATTTAGAATTTCATATTCTAGGGGATCACTATAATGCAAAATGCATTTTGTCAAAGCAAAACAAAATTTCACCTGAACAAGGAAATCATAATTTGATATTCATTTTTGAAAGTACAAAGCTGCTATTTTTTTTAGTGTTAACAATATAAAATCAGAAGGTAGTACTCTGAACATTTTTCCTGAAACTTGACTATTCGATCATTTATACATACCAACAGGAATACAATACTGTAATTAGCTATCCAAACACATGGGGAAATTATTTTGAAATTGGAAGTTGGTGAAATAATACGTAGACTAGTTTTTTAAAAAATGGCACCAAAAGAATTTGAACTTAAATCTTACTTTACACCACTCATTGCAACGTTAGTTTTGACTGTTAAACTTTTTATTTTCTAATTTACAAGTTAAAATATATCAAAATATATATTTGCAAATCACAACAGTTCTGCAAATTGTTTAAATTCCTAAGAACTTACCTTAGCTGATCTTCTGTCGCAAATAGGAAGAGAAAGTCCCTGAGTATATGGGTCAACTTCACCTGATGTTAAATACCTTTTCTATAAAAAATGAAATAAATATTTATTTAAATCAAATTATCTTTATATGTTATAGAAATAATTTAAAGCTAATATAAACTGCTAATCAATTTGTATATTCTGTATTGATTATATTTAGGTAATACAGAATTATCAATTTTGCAGTGAAATCAAATACAAGACGGAGCATCAGTACAGATAAGATGATATGAACAGAAAACAGTGAATAACATGTGAAAATCAATTTTTTAATGATGGGACAGTCACAAAGCCAAGCCAAGCACAAAGACTGATTTCTCACCCAAGACTTTTTAATAGCACATTCAAATAAAGTGAGATATTAATTTGAAGAGTAGCATAATGCAAGTATCATACCTTTCTTTTTGCCTGTGACATACCCTAAAAGTTTGGAAAACAGATTTCATCTTAAAGAATATTCTGACAATAGTTCTGAATCTTTTTTCCTTTTTTAGACAGACACGTGCAAATTGAAAACAATTTAAAGAAGCTGATTCTTTAAAAGTGCAGTAAATAATACTGTGTTTCCCCGAAAATAAGACCCTGTCTTATATTTTTTTGAACCCTGAAATAAGCACTTGGCCTTATTGCCATGCGCTCAAAAGCCTGATTGGGTTTATTATCAGGGGATGTCTTATTTTGGGGGAAACAGGGTATCTAATATATCAATTTACACTATTAAATTTAACTATTTCTAAAAACATTTTCAATGTTTTGGAAAACTGTCACTGGAAATTCTTCTATACATATTGGAGTTATTATCTTTACTACTGTATCTTCACACAAAGACAAGCACATACTGAAAATTCAGCACAAAAGGATTTAAAACATCTGGAAGTAGATTTTTTAAAAACTAGTTGTTAACCAAGTTTGTTCTTCCTGCCATTACCTTATGAACTATCATATATATATGATATTAGATATGATGTAAAACATAATTTTCTGCTAATTCATCTTTTGATGTTAATGTTAATTATATACTAAAGTTATTTTTCTATTTCTCTAATCCAAATTCATCTCACTTTTTTTTTACTGAATATATAAATATTCTTCTGGGTTTTTTTTCAACTGCCTCTATTTTTCAGACATTATCTTCTCTTGTTCCCTTCTATTTCCAGCTGCTTCTTCAATATTTTTATCTTCCATTTATCTATAAGTAAAATCCCTCTAACATATTTAATTTAGATAGATATATCACTCAGTCCGTTTTCATTTGTCTGAATAATGCTGATTGGCCTGCAGTTCCTTAAATATTGTCAAATAACACATCACAGCAATGTTAACTAAACATAAATGAAAATTTGAGGTAGAAGTTCCTTCTACTTCTGGTGTCGGTAAATAAAATATTTAAAATATTTAAAAGTTAGGGTCATGTTTCATATACACCAAAAATATATCCAAACATAACTACCACCAGCAATGTTTTTAAAAGTCTTACATACAGCCATTTGCAGTCGGGCCAGCCATGGTGCTTTAAGGTTCATAAAGCACGTCCAGACATAATAAAAGGTTACACTGCCCTCAACATGCCTGCATTTTTCAAGTGACCTGTGATCATGTGATCACCATTTGAATCTTCTTTGCAGGTTCTTGGGAAGCCTGTAGGGGAGGTTGTAAGTGAGGATTTGAGGTCCATTCCACCAGAAATTTCCTCTAGTCCCTCAGCTAGAAAGGGGAAGCATCCATTGAAGGAATGGACCTCAATCTGGCAAAAATGCTAGCAAAACCAGCATTCTGAAAGGCTCTGCGACATTCTGACAGGCTCAGCATTTCAGTCCACCTCTTTCACTAGTATTCTTCTCCTTTCTGGAGGAGAAAATGCTAAAGGCTCTGTGTCTCAGCATTTATCTGAAGGACAAAACGATCAAGTTTCAGAACATGAAGATGAGAAAGGTTGCTACTGAGAGGTGGAATTCCGGAGGGGAAAATGTTAAAAGTCCCTGATCAGCCTCAGCATTCTGAAACAGTGAGGCTCCAAGCCTTTCAGAATGCAAGATTCACTAGGGTTTCCACTCCAGAGGAGAAAACACTAGCAAATGTATCATTTTCACAGTGGTTTGAAAGGCTATTTTATGGGTTACAATACAATGTACCATAAACTCATATAAAATATAGGCTTACAGTACACATTAGCCTAAAATGTGTTTGGCTAGTTTTTGATTAAATTAAACTAAGTATTCATCTGTTCAAAATAAAATTTCTCCCTTTGATCTTCCAACCAAACTCCTTTCAAAGCAGCTTCCAATCATTTTTTTCATCTTTTATTTATTTTATTTATACAACATATAAAAATTCAATTTCCATCAAACAGTGTGTGATCTGGGTACATTGTTTTAAGCAGTCATAATCCACATATTTGTTATAGTATTCTTCACAATAATATTGATAATATAATAGCAGTAATACTTAATATTTATCTTCTTTAACAAATCTCAGCTTTAACATTTCCTCTTTTTATGTCTCTTATTTATTGACATAGATATTTTATATGGCATCTAATCTACATGACACTACATAGCAACAAATTTTAGAAATTAATATGTTCAATTCTTAGGAAATTTAGTTTTATTGTATTTTTGTTTCACAAACCAGCACTTAAATTTTAATAAGATAGTTTCTTACTTGTGAAAGGTATTGCCTGTAGTCCTGTCGAAGTTCTTCCTTTAATTTGTGTTTTTTATGTTCATAATCCTCCCCCAGAGGCAAGCTTAAGCCATAGTCTACAAAATACAAGGCATTTCTTATCAATGGTCCGTGCAAACAATATTCCAGTGTAACAAACTTCAGAATTTATTCAAATAAAGGTAATTTAATATTTCTATTACCCTATAAAGGAAATTCAATTGAAAAAGTTCCAGTTTTAAAAATTATGATCAGAAATTTAAAATGCACTCTTACTACAGTGTGTTCTTAAGGATATAAACATAGCCTTTAAACATTTTAAAACAGGAAAAAAGATCAATAAGAGCTTCTTGAGCAATACAGTATTGTATATAACCATCATGTAGGCTTACTTCATTGCGAAGATGTATCTGACACAATTTCCAAGCTATATCCAACATGTATGGAGAATTAGTGCCTTAGAGAGAGACCACAGCTGCGATATAAGGATATTTGCAAGAGGGATCTAAAGGCCTTGGGAATGGACATTAATGACTGGAAAACCTTGACCTCTGATCGTTCATCTTGGAGGCTAAAGACGCAGCATGGCCTTCTCCAATCCGAAGAGACACTTGTTGGCAGACTGAGGCAGAGGCAGTCCCGGAACCAGCAAAATCTGGGGGCTGGGCGGGGGACAGAATGTATCTGCCCTCAGTGTGGAAGGGATTGCCACTCTTGAATTGGCCTTTTTAGTCACACCAGATGCTGTTTTAGGACCTCTTTCCAGAACACGATACCAGTGTCTTTTGAGACAGAAGGTTGCCAATGAAAGATCCAACATGTGTATTCTCTACAGTGTATTCAGAAACCTTTTTAATCATTGTAGGTATAAAGGATCTTCGGTCAACTAATTTTTTGGATTAAAAAATTGAAATAGGGTATAATGACTGGAAACAATAAAGTTCCAATGCAATACAATTCCAAAGATCACAGGGTTCTTCACCTTATTCCTCCAGTGCCCTTGCACATATTCTACAGAGTGGATTGCAACTCAGCAGCAAAGCACATACCTTGTAAAAAGTTCTATGCTCAATCCCTGCCAGAATTTGATGTGAAATATCTGTGCCAAATATCCTGCTGACCTGCTACAATTCTATTTATCAACTACCAGTTGCAAAGAGAGTTGAGCCATGTTGGTAGTATGGGTCAGGTAATTATCACTGAAACTAAATGTCGATGGAGATTCTCAGTCATCTAAGTGTGTTTGTCTCAAAAGTGCTTTTTTCCAAAAGGCAACTGTACTTCATTTTTTTTCCTTGAAGAAGTTTCGCTTCTCATTCAAGAAGCTTCTTCAGATCAAGCTGAAAAAGCTTCTTGGATGAGAAGCAAAATGTCTTCAAGCAAAAAACAAAGGCCAGTTGCCTTTTGGAAAAAAGCACTTTTGGGACATCACTGAAACTAGTAACCAATTTGCATCTGTTACAAGCAGCTGGGCTGAAGGAATTAATAAATACCTAGTGCATCTAGCTCTTTTTTTTTTTTCTTCTGTTCAATTTTGTCCGATTCTTGGAGACTGCCTGGAGCCAGTCCCTGCAGTTTTCTTGGCAAGATTTTTCACAAATGATTTGCTACTGCTTCCTTCCTAAAGCTAAGATAAACTGGCCCAGGATCATCCAGTTGGCTTAGGGCCTAATGCAGAACTCATGGTCTCCTAATTTCTAACCTGATGAATTAACCACTATAGAAAACTGGCTCTCTGTTTAGATATTCAAAATAATAATTTCTCCTATTTTGTTTAGATTTTCTTCTCCAAAAGGAATCAGAAAAATAAAAATAAACATATTTTGGTGGAGTCATCCAGCTGGCTTTAAGAATAGATTCCATGTAATCCAGCTAATTAAATAAAAAAACAAAAGCCACAATTAACAAGAGGAAACCCTAATATCAGAACCTCAGATGTAAATCTATGGAACTAGTCATAAAGTCATAAAGACAATCTGCATCTGTTGGATTTATATAGCTGCCAATCTCACAGTGTGATTCTGGGCAGCATTCAGAAAGCAACTTGTTAAAACAATTAAAACATTAAAAACTTTTAAACATAAATAGAAATAAACATTGTGCATGTTTACATAATTAAATAGATTATACTCCTTTAGCTCCATTAAATTTAGTGGATCTGTCTTGCACATCAGTATGAGTTTGAGTAGACTTTATAATGTCAATGATGAATGATATTTTTAAGAAGAAAAGAAACTTTTCTGGTATAAAAAAGTACGAGAAGAATAAGATGCTTATCAGTTTAATATGACAAGAAAATACAGAGTATCTCCAAGGCCGCACAACATTTAAACTTTAGGCATGTTGGGCATGAGCTATAGCTTATTAAAAAAAAATATACAACTGAGACTATTTATTTGGGAGGTTGCTTGAACTTCATAATGCATTATATACCATGATAAGCATATAACATAACAGCAGCTTATGAGCATTGGCCCTCTATGACATCATGGAAATATTTTTAACAAGGATAACTATAAGAGATCCCTACAGCTTACTGGAAAGCAGATAGCTAAATACACTTTTCTAAATACACTGGTTTCTTTTCAATGGCAGCTGGATTTCATAAATTCCACGATCAATTGCTTGGTAATACTGTATATACAAATATCTTCCTAAATACTAATGGCCTCTTTTGTACTATTATCAGTATATTGCAACTATGGAGCATGTCTTAATGACCAATATTATATGTATTAGTTAATTTAACCTGACAGCTACAGTCCTGTTTTGGTAAATAAAACACGCTAAATTTTATATGCTAAATAGGTTAATAAGAGGTTTACAGTACGCAGGTACAGCAATAGTTACTACTACGCAAAAAG
This sequence comes from Pituophis catenifer annectens, assembly GCF_029215685.1. Classification (NCBI taxonomy): domain Eukaryota; kingdom Metazoa; phylum Chordata; class Lepidosauria; order Squamata; family Colubridae; genus Pituophis; species Pituophis catenifer. Next base: position 37,703,352 of record NW_027256883.1, read on the forward strand.
GGAACTTTCGTTGATATATATTTTTTCAAATAATAATGCAACCAGGGAAAATGTTCACTAAATTATCCTTATTTATGAAATTTCCAAATTCATCAAGCTTGTAACAACTAGTATGTTAGACTACAGCTAGTTTGTCTGAACAAGGTGATTTTTACCTTCTAAGATCAAAACATTTACAAATCAAAATCCAAATATGGAACACATACTCTTTTTGGTGCTGTCATGGTGTTTTCCCAGGAGGCCTCTGAGGGTAAACTACATTTAATTGTTATTTTAGGTCACTTCTAGTGATGTCATTTTTACCACTGCCAGACTACTGACAACACCAAATACTTTTAATATGTTCAGCAATTGTAAATTGCAAAAGTAAGTGTGCATTTGTAATGTTTTGGTATAGAAAAGAGAACAGTTCATATATGTATTCTTCCTGATCCTTTAAATTATCGAAGTTTTTTAAGGAGAAGAAGTAAACAAGAGAATTGCTCTGATTTTAATTAAAAACCAAACAGAAGTTTTATCATGAATACTGTATCAACAGATGGACATTCCATATGAACTTTGTTTCAATCTGCTAAAATGTAAGAATGTACACATTTTCTGGCAAAGAGAAAGGGCTGGATGAAGAGGAAATAGAAATGGCAGAGCAAAAAAGTGGTATTAGATGAAAAATTAACAGGCTCTTTTCCCAACCACTGTTTTATTAAGAAATCCAGCGTCTTCCATTTAATTTTTTGTCAGTTTTTTTCTTCTCCAATTTTGTTACATAATTTATATAAATAAAATGTAATTAATATAATATAATCAATATTCCTGTCATTTGTATTAAAATTAATGATTATTAAATTGGAAAAGACAGGGTAGATAAAAGGGAAAGAACTCTTGGACAACTTGTTTCCTGATTTTAATCCATGTGCAAAAACATCATATGCGATTATTTTGACCTGGCAGCAAATTTTATGCCTTTTCAGTAGCCTACTTTCCTATATATTTTTGTATTCATAAAACAAACTTTGGACAAGTATTATTTATCTAGAATTTTTAATTTCTGAAATATATATAGATTTTTGCTTTAACATTCTGCCAGATAGACCAGCATTTTATCATTTTATCAGATGATGAACTGAAATTGAGAGAAACAGTAATTTGTAAATAGCCATACTTAGTGAATCCAAGAATGTCAATATGAGCAGAAAACTCCACAATCCATGCTATTGAATATTGACATTGATGTAATTGCTTGCTACATGGAGCATGTATATATGTTATGAGTCTAAGTACCAACTACATGCAGTCCTCCACTTACAACAGTTCATTTAGTGATTATTTGAAATTACAACGAAAAAAGTGATTTATGACCATTTTTCACTTATAACCATTGCGGTATCCCCATGGTCATGTGATCAAAATTCAAACACTTGGCAACTAACTGGTGTTTATGATGGTTGCAGTGTCCCAAGGTCATGGAATCACCGTTTGCAACTTTCTGACAAGCAAAATCAATGGGGAAGCCAGATTCACGTAACAACCATTTTACTAGCTTAACAACTGCAGTGATTCACCTAACAGCTGTGGAAAGTTGTAAAATGGAGCAAAATTCACTTAACAAATTTCTCACTCAGCAACATAAATTCTGGGGTCAATTATGGTCGTAAGTTGAGAACTATCTGTATTAGACCATTTTCTAAACCTGGCTTTAGACAAACAGCAGCTACACCTTTCCTTCTAAAGAACTGCAAGGAAAATGTATGTAGGTTCTATGTACCTAAAGTACATTACTGATTTGTCAGAAAACAAAATATAAAATTCATTACTAAGCATCCTATACTTTGAAATCAGCCTGCATTTTGAGGAGGAGGAGTTGCTAAGATAAGATTAACATACAACTATGGTAGCACTTCTTTTTACAAAATGAGCTTAGATATTTTTTCGTGAGCTACTTTGTTGGTATTAATATCTATTCCAATTTCAAAATTACATTCTTTCTGAAAGAAATGGACAAATTCAAAATTTGTCTTTAAATTCAAAATTTAAAGCCACAGTTTACTTTAACATTAATTCTAAAAAACGTATTTTCCATATTTACTTTGTAATTAATTTAGTACAGGTTTCCAAAATAATTCCTGTAATAATCTCAAATGTCATTCACAAAAAAAAAAATCATCACAAATGGCAGCTACAAAAAATAGCATATATTACAAGAATAAATTAAATTTAAACAGAAGAAAGGCACATGTATAGGGACCTGCTGTTGCTAGGTAACAACTAAACCTCTGTGATAATATCTATCACTAAGCCCAGGTTGAAAAAGAACCTGGAGCATACATAGACAAAAATTGAAGTACCCCCAAAAATATGGTAAAATGAAGTAGTTGTGCACATAGAGATGGCCAAAAGTAGCAAATAAACCTGGAAAAATTAAACTGCTTGACTTAACTGGCAGACCTGCAGTTATAAATCATCATTTTAAAAGGACTTGCCCAGCTCTCATAATATTAAAGCCACAGTTCATACACCACAGTATATCATAGAGTTATTTTTTATTTATTTTTTATTTGTTTTACAGAATTCATATTCTACTTAAACCAAGAAATTTTGAATAAAATGTAAATTTCCAGGTGTCCCTATAGGACAGGCAGGATCATGTTAGTAAGTCATGTTAATACCTTCCTGATAAAACCTAGAAATACATTATAGGGCCTTCTAGATAATAATAAGCATGCTAAATTGCAAACAGAAATCCAGTACAGTGACCCCCAAAACAGGTTTTCTCTGATAACAGTCTAGTTTCAAGAATCAGAATCAAATGCAGCCTCTGAATCATTTTTAAAGCAACACCATGTGCAATTTTGCTGTATGATGATCAAGTCTGAGTTACCATTGCCAAGCCTCCCTTGCTATAGTTTCCATTGCTATTCCAGATGGAGCTGTAAGTCAAGACATAGACCTGTTCTTTTGGGGGACCCTATCTTCATCTTAGAGAACCACTGAAACCGATATTTCTGTCAAGATGTTTACAAACTACAAACACTTCCATCTTGCTACAGCCTAATCTGAACATTCAATCCCTTAAACCTCTGACCTGAAGTGGCAATATACGGCTAAACATCATCAGTATACTAAGGATATTTTACTCCAAAGAATAAATGACCAGCAGTTGCAGACAGGCATTAATTAACATGGGAAGGATAAACAAGTCCTGCAATCTCATATTGAACCAACTGCTTTTCCTGCAATGACTGCAGACTAAAACAATCTGCTTGATAAGATTGGAACAGGGTGCATAGTGGCCTTTTTAAAAACCAAGTGACATCACACTTTCCCTCAAAAAAAGGCATTAACCATCTTGCACTGCAAGGCTATCCATTATGCAAGAAGTATGACATGCCATCTGGCTTATCACTATATCATATTTAAAAATTTAGCTTCAAATATTTTGAACCTATGATAACATAACAAGGATACTAGGATAAATTCAACCTTTAGATCAATGTAATCATTTCCCACTGACTGCAACACAATAACCATTAGAAAAAAATAATACCATGCAAAGCAATATGTTGACTATTCGGTGGGATGTTTTCTTTAGCCATGGAGATTAATAATTCACTAGCCTTTGAAAGTTTCTCTGCACTTTTATTCTGAAAAAGAAAAAATGATAAGGTACAACTAACAAATGTATGCAAAAAGTATAAAAAGTGCTATTCGGAGTAAGAATAAGCATAAAAATCATAGAACTAGCTTTCGGGTGATTCTTCATCCCCCACCCTTCCAAGTTTTAGCTTGATAGCTAGGGTTAATGGAGAAGCGGGGAAAACAAGTTCAGTCATTCTCATATTTTTGAAAAGGAGATTGATCTAATAGAGCAAGATAGTCCTGTTTTCTTGATATATCAGGTTCCCACCCCCAAATGCATTAACAATGTAAGCTTTTGAACTGCATAATTTTGAATCATAAGAAGAGGTAGTCAGCTAACTGTATAGAAGAGAGGACTATGTATATTATATATTGTTCCTCCTCTCTGTGAAGTTTGTAGGTATGATGGTCTAATATGGATTAAATCACAATTTATATAATCATTTGGACAGAAAGATCTGTAAGAGTCTTTAACCTGAACTACAGAAGCAGAATTGTGTTAATTTATTTGTTTTAAAATAAAATCTTACCTGCATCTCCATGTATGGGGGATCATTTTCAAGTTTTGCCTTGTCCTGTAACAACCTGGCTTTGTGATCTTCAAGGAATTTGTCTAGATTCTCAGCCATCATTGTTTACTTCTGGAAATGATAATCTAACTGAATATAGTACCTAATGGATAAATAAAAGAAACACTATTTTATTAGATGCCTAAATTTGCTTAATCAATATACAGTCTGTTTGGTTTTTTGAATCCCATAGTAATTTGAAAGAAACCCCTTAAACCCCTCTTTAACCCCTCTTGGACAGAGAGGATTGCTGGTTTGAAAGAGGGGTTAAAGAGGCCATTTATGTCAGAATTGAAAAGCCCCCTCTCAGCAGAGGGGAAGGGATACAATATCATCTATCTCCAATCTACAACACAGTCCTTTCAACAGTGCCAAGAAGGCTCCTCACCAATTTGCACCACTCAGGTGACCCTGATGACACAGATAAACCTCCAGGTGACCTTAATGACCCACTAAAAGAATGCAAATGACCAGCTGTCTGCAAGGAGTATAAATCCTTCCATTCCCCACTATTCAGTCAGAGCTGAAGAAGCTTCTTGGACCAAGAAGCTTCTTGGTCTTCAAAGAAAAACCAGAAAGTCCAGTTGCCTCTTGAAAAAAAAAAAGCACCTTTGGTGCTACCAAGTCTGGGGTTCTCAAATTGTGGGTTGCAATCTCCAGAGGTCACACGTAATTTAGAAGAATTGCATTTTTTAAAAAAATGCTGATCAAGTTTGTGCAAACAAAGTGGGAGTGCTTTAAAACTTGTTTGTGCTGTCTGGATACACCTACTGTGGGTCTGTTCATATAAAATATGGAGTAAAGCCTAAAGCAAATTTTAACAGATGGCTAGGCTTAAAGAGGTCTACCTTCTGTCAGAGCTATCTGCCAATCACAATAGTTTTCTTTTTTAGTTTTATTCATAAAACAAAGATGTATTATTTTAGATCACACTACTGTGCACTTTGAGATAACCCCTATATTTATAGAAGACACCTAATCAAAACATGAAGTAAAATTAGTTTATTATGATGCATTCTTGACAAATTCATAAGGATTTTACTAAATATCCCACTGTTTTCAGTAAATTTGTAGATTAACTACTGGGTGATCTCCTCTAGAGTCTTTCAAGTAATGGATTGCTGAATGATATGTAGCTTCCTAAGGGTAATATTTTCCTTTCTCTAGTACTGTACTCTCATATTTTATCCATTTTCCAGAATTTTTCAAAGATAGTGAACAGAGATTTGCTTCATCAACAAAGTTCCCTCACTTCATAAACTATCTTATGTTATTTTTCTTCTTTAAACCGATGGCTCAAGCATCACATAAAAATGGCCTATCCAACTTCTCTAAGTACAAAAGTACAAATATTCCTTCAAAATGTTTTGATGAAGCCACAGGACCATGAGATGAAAGCGGCAGAGACACCCTCCCCTCAAAAAACAATATTTCAAATTGCAGCTGCCATATTATGGGAGTGTTTCCCTTTCAAGGCTGGGTTAACAAATTCACTGTTAGCCTTCGGGAAATGAAGAATGGATTTCCGCAAAAGAGAACATTTGTTGGAGAATGAATCACTACTATGTTTGCATTTTTTTCTCCATTTGCATTAACTTGTATTTTTACACCTGATTTTTACATCATTCTGATGGCATCTTATGGCTAAATCTTTTATAGTTTCACGATGTCAATCGCTAGGATAAGATTCCAGCAGCCAAGAGCCACACTAAGCAGATAACCAGAAGCTACGGATATCCGAAACATCTTCTCAATCCCGAGAAAACGACACCGAACAAGGCGAGCCGCTCGCAGTTGAGACAGAAGCGCAAAAAAAGCAGCTTGAAGTTTCCGCCAGCCCTGTCGCTTTAAGAAGCCGGACGGCGTTGTTAGGCAACCGAAGTACAACAAAACCTGCGGCCTCCGAGGAGCTTTAGCGAAAGCCGACCGGCCACGCAGCGACTCCATAAGCGCCCGACTTTCTGAGGCGAACATCTGGATTTAAAAGGACAATTCTACGGCCAACCTCCGACCCTTCTGCCAGCCTTCTCCAAACCCCTGCGAGATATACAAGGGAGCTCCCTTCACCCCGGACCCCCTGCTTGCCGCTTCGGGTCCATTTTTAAACCTTCCCCACCCGGTGGGGGGGAGGGGGAAGAAAGAAGAAACGAGCTTTCTCGGCGCGCGCTTGTACCGGACTAGTCGTAGTCCGCATGAGCCTCCTTTGGGGTTGCAGCGACCAGTCCTTCGGAACCGTCGTTGCCTGAAGCTCACCTCCCCTGCCGCTCGCTCCGGAAAAGGCCCAGGCGCCGGCGGGTGGTCTAGCAGCGGCTCCCGCCGATTTTCCTCAGTCTCAACCGAAGCTTCTCACAGCGCTCCGCCTTCTCGGGGAGGAACCGAAAAAAAGTGGAGGGCGGAGGGGGTGGAAATAGGCTGCGGGCGGCCTCTGCTGCCTGGAGTCAAAAGCGCATCCGGATTTGTGAGAGAACCTGTTGGTCCTGTGCTTCGTTGTGGAAATGATAACGTCTTTTGGGCAGCCTTTAATCCGTTTGCAGCTGTCTGGCACTCCTCTGTGGAAGCTCAGAAACCCCCTTGCCAACAGGCATAACAGAAATTCAAACACTTTTTTTTTTTTTTTTTTTTTTGGATCTTGACTTCTGGGGACTGCCTGGATGAGTCCCTGCAGTTTTCTTAGCAAAAATTCAGAAATGGTTTATCATGGCTCTTTTTAGACTACATCAAAGTGAAACACACACACACACCCCAGTTTTTCTGGACACTTTCATTAGCCAAGGACTTTGAGAAGGGGAGCGGCTGATGTTCAGTCTAGGGTCTGACATCTCAAAAGTGCTGCAATGATGTGAGAGTGAACTGCAAGCGTGCAGCGTAGATTCTGATCAGGTGCTGAGATCTTTCAAAGTTGTAACCAGCTGGTATGAAGAAATATGTTGATTTTGTTAACAAACCTAAATAAAAGCAAACAGGTTCCTTGGTAAGCAGCTAAAAGCCATGTGTGAGAGCGTCCAGGTTTTTTTTTTTTACCTTAAAATAAATGTGTGAATACAATCACTAACTACAGTAGTTGCAAAGATGAGATAGACATGAAAACCTAAGTCAAAATATGACAGTTATTGTAAAAAGTTGCTAGCTTATTATATCAAAAACGCTAAGATATTTTGATCACTATTACAAAAACCAAAGCTAAATAATTATCTGGGATAAGGATCAGAAATATTTTAGAGGAAAATAACTGGAAACATTCTGTTAATGCTATGGTCCAAGTTCACTCCATAGGTGGTAACTAATGCACAAATTCCTATCCAGCCATGGCCAAGAATTCTTCAATTCTTCAATTCCCAACATATCTGGAGGGCACCAAATTAGGGAAGATTCTTGTCTCATTTAGCTATCAATATATGTAAAATGCATAACAATTACCAAATCACATTTGCCCCAGCTTTTCAATGATATAAACTTTCAAAGTCTGTTCTGCACGTGTCCTTTCTTCGCAGAGATGCAGTCATCATCCATAGTCCATAAATGCAATGGAGAAAGGCTGCTAGCAGCACACACACATCTGTTAGATCTGTGTTTCTCGAACTCAGCAATTTGGACTTCAAGTGCCAATATTCCTGGGAAGTGGCATACTAGTTGGGGAATTCTGGGAACTGAAGTCCACACATATTAAAATTGCTGAGATTCAGAAACACTGTCTTGGATGGCCTGGGTCTCCCTGTCGCGCTGAGTAAATCAACAGACAGGCTCTTGGGAGACTAATCTCATCACTTGCCATTAGGGGGCAAGCTGGAGGCTTCGCGAGCGGCCGGAACCATTCGCTAGGAACGACTGTTCTCCCCTGGCTTCCGGTTTGCGCTGTCCGACAGCGGACCGGGAGGTTCCTCCTGCTCGAGGCGGTTCACCGGGAAGGAGAGCCTACTTTGGCTCGGCCTGACAAGCCGGTGAAATGGCGACTGCCGGCCCTTCGGGGAGCGGGATGGCCCAGAAGACGTGGGAGCTGGCTAACAACATGCAGGAGGCACAAAGCATCGACGAGATATACAAGTATGACCGCAAGCAGCAGCAGGAGATCCTGGCGGCCAAGCCATGGACCAAGGAGTAAGTGGGTGTCTGGGCGACAGGGGAAACCGCCGCTGCCTCTACGTTCCTCGTTCTCTGCCTTGGTTCAGAGAGTTCTGCCGGCTGCCGAGGTCGCTGCCGGGTCCCGTGGCCAGGAAAAGGGGCTGATGCAGCAACGATGGTGCACTTGCCCCAGAGGTAGCCTGATGCAAGGCGGATCTGGAGAGAATGGGGAGATCCCAAAACGGGACCAGGGAGAGGTTGCATTTCTCAGGGCAAGTGACCAGCTGGATAATAGGGGTGAAGGATTTAAATTTAAGAACAGAGATGGAAGTGTAGATTTTGCAGATCTTAGGGAGGTAGAAATAATGGGATTTGGCGCACACATTTTAACAAAAAATATCTTAACAAATCTTAACAAAAAGTAGAAAATGACATCAGAGATGAAACTAAGAAAAGTGAAGATGGAATTAAATTGGGTGAAGAGAGGCATGCTTATTAGAGGATTGTAGTTCCTGTCAAGCAAATACTGATAACTAATGACATGTCTACTGTGTTTTAACAATATAGTTAACCCATGTATTTGGGTCTTTCTCTTCTTGCTTGTAACCATGATGCAAACATGTCCTGGCAACCTTTTTTTTTTCTGCTGTGATTCCACAACATTGTCTTTATCTCATCTCTTACCTCTTACCCAGTTATAAAGTATTGTTTTCTTTCTTTAGCCAACAGCAACGTACAACAGTTTTAAAGTATAAAAAATGTGATGTAGTTTGCTACTGATTCTGTCTGCAGAGCATCAGATGATCCACAGGGAGAGGCTCTTTCGAAGTTACAAATCTGCACAGCCTACTATTTCTCATTAGCGTGATTCTTTCTCAAATAGCCATGAATGCTGAATTAGCCCAAGGGCATAGCACTGAAGCCATTTCCTACATTCATATAAATGCCTCTACTTAACTCAAAATAAGGAAAATAATACTGCAATATGACATTAGATATAAATTAATTAAATAAAAATATGTTATTGTGAAACATAAACATTTCACTTTGACAGTTGACAGTATCATTCATTGGAGCACTAATATCGGTCATGATACTGTTTTCATAATACTGTTTTCAAATTATCCAGCATGATATAATATAGAAAATCAGTCTATTAAGAATGCCCAAATCCCACTTTTCTCTTTCTCTCCTACCTGAGGGGAGAGATCATCAGAGTTCTTCTCATTTGCTTTTCTTTCTCTTTCACTGCTTTGAGAATTCTTCATTTCTTTGCCTAGCAAAGAGATCTTTTCCTCTCCTTGCCCAGCATAGAGATCCTTGCTGAGGGGCAGCAACACCCTTCTGTCTCTTCTTTTACCTCATCCTTTTTTCCCTAAATCAGTTTGAGCCTTCTGGCTCAATATTTCTTGCCCAAGCCTCACATCTCCACTGCCCCAGCTAGTACCATACCACCTGTCATAGAGTTCAAGGCTTTTAATTTAATTTGAAAGGCTTCACTCATTTTTAAAAAATAATATTATATGAGCAGTTAGGAGCTTCCAGAATATGTTCAACACAACCTGGCCAATGGCTAACCAGGCCCCACTTTTGTTGGGAGATCCATAGTGTTGTGCTTAGTAGGCTGTGAGATTCCTGCCAGGCCACATAAGAAAGGCTTATATGTACATTAGACAAAGTTTTAGTAGATGCCATTCTATTGTATGCCAAATTTCAGGTTATACCAAGAGCTGTTGGAACAAACAAATATACCGTAACTGATTCCCTGCTTTTTGGTAGATAGATTCTCATCTTAAGTCTTAAGTGCCATCGTATGGTGTTGGATATTTATCATGTTTATAATTTCAGAATTGTCAATTTTTCTTTCCTGAGTGTCTACTTCCAGTTACACTTTTTGTAACATCTCAATTATCAAAACATTTAAGATACGTTGATATTTCAAAAACTTTAGTATATTTTTGTTCTCTTAAACCTTAATGGTAGATTTTTATATTTTTCTTATGACCTAAAAATAGCCTAGTGATTTTATGTCTAATAGAGCCATTATGCTTAAATAATGTATGTGTATTTTTCCTGTTTTCCTTTCTATAATAATTTAGTAGCATTATAAAGATATTTGGTCTTTCCCTTGCAGCCACCATTATTTCAAATACTGCAAGATCTCTGCTTTGGCTCTTCTGAAGATGGTCATGCATGCTAGATCAGGAGGCAACTTGGAAGTGATGGGCTTAATGCTTGGAAAAGTAGATGGCGAAACGATGATCATAATGGACAGTTTTGCTTTACCAGTGGAAGGCACTGAAACCAGAGTTAATGCTCAGGCTGCTGCATATGAATATATGGCTGCATATATTGAAAATGCAAAGCAGGTAAAACAAGAAAATAAGCTTCTATTTTAGCAATTTAACATTAATTAAAATTATCAAAATTCAGTTGTGGATCCAGAGACACTTAGATGATAATCTTTAAATTGAGTATGCTTTGCCCTTGATCTTAAGTGAGATGAACTTGATTTTACAATGATCACTTTTTGCTGTGGTCATTAAGCAAATCACCACAGGCGGTTGTTAAACCAATAATGCAGTAGTTAAATGAATCCGCCTTCCCCCACTGACTTTGCTTGTCAGAAACCCTCTGGAAAGGTTGCAGATGTTCATCATGTGAACCCAGGATGCTGCAAAGATTGTAAATAAATGCTGATTGCCAAGCAGCAAAATTTGTTCACTGCACCACAAAGACACTGTGACAGTCATATAATTGGTCATAAGTCACTTTTTTCAGTGTTGTCATAACGTTGAATGGTTATTACTCAATGGTTAAGTTGAGGGCTACCTGTATATTCACAATATATCGCATTGTGATTCTGAATATTCTGTGTAAATAAAATTGCAGTTTGCTAACAATCCCAAAAAATGGAGTGCTTATATTAATTAATTGTCTTTTGAACAATGTGCTTTCTTTCCTCTCCCTTCTTGTGGTTTTGGTTAGGTTGGTCGTCTAGAAAATGCAATAGGCTGGTATCACAGCCATCCTGGCTATGGTTGTTGGCTTTCAGGAATTGATGTCAGTACACAGATGCTTAATCAACAATTTCAAGAACCCTTTGTAGCTGTGGTTGTGAGTATAATATTAGAATTTGTGAACTAAGCATTAAAGTACGCCTAAGAGCCCATTTCTGCAGTATTGTATGAACAGGGATTTTGTTTTGTTTTTGCTACTTGCTTATGTGCTCGTCTGAATGTTATTTTAAAAATTAAGTGGAGCCTTTCAAGTTAAATTAATATAAGAACTAGAAACTTCAAACTAATTGTATGCAGTTTAGTACAGTGTTTTTAAATTACTAATGCTAGTGTAATACTTTGTGTGTAGTTTAAACCAGGCATTAGAGTCCATATATGCATATCATATATGTATTCACATGCCAGTTTAGCAGGAGAACAGCAAGTATAAACAAAGGTTTACCAGAGATGGGAAGTCCCTAAAGTAATTCATGTACTATTGCATAATAAAATCATATATTTTACATAATAATATTTAACTGCTTTTTAGGAATGTATTGTATATGTTAACTCTGAATACATTTTACAGATTGATCCAACAAGGACAATATCTGCAGGAAAAGTAAATCTTGGAGCTTTTAGGACATATCCTAAGGTAACAACACTATAACCAAAGTTATATAACATAAAATTGGAATTAACCAAAGAAATGACGTTTTGCTTGGAAGTAATTCATAATAAGAAATTGTGGTTATTCTCAGGCTTCCAAAAATATAGCATTATATTGCAGGAGGAGATAATTACATAGAATACTGTATTTTCATTACATAGAATATTTTCACAGGATAATCTGTTTGTGATCCCAATACATGTCAGTGGTATGTGAATAGTCAGACAATCATAGCTGAAAGTGACCATTCTCTGTTCTTGGCTTTTTCTGTTGAGATTATCTAGTCTGATTTAGGAAATTCAATCCTGTATCAAAAGTCTTTTAAATTTTACACAGGGAAAACAAAGAGAAAAGACAGAACAAGCTGATAGGAAATGTATCTTATGAATTTAGGATTTCCTGTGTTAAAAGTATGTCTCCCTAGCCTTTTCAGAGGCACATGGTTTTCTTGAGGGAAAGCACTTTGTCAATGAATTACTAACAAGGGCTAATGCAGAAGTCACAAATTACTTATGGAAGCACTCCTTTGTTAAGGACAATTGCAAGAACTGGGGATTATAGCAGAACTTTTGTACAAAAAATAATATAGTGTGTCGCTTATACTTTTGTCAGAAAAAGTAGAGTGAAAATATCTATGTGTGCATCAGGGTGTTTTAATTATATCATTCAGGTTGCTTCCTGAAAATTTATAAACTTTCAGATGAAATAGAAATTGAACAAAAATAAATACATTTAATTGATAGGAAGTTGCTATATTTCCATTCCTTGTACTAGTATATTTTGTCTTTCAGGGCTATAAACCTCCTGATGAGGGCCCTTCTGAATATCAGACTATCCCACTTAATAAAATAGAAGATTTTGGAGTGCACTGTAAACAGTAAGATATTATCTTTTAATATAGCGGCTTTCAGGGGTGAAAGCCAAAATTTTTCCCTATTGGTTCTGTGGCCGTGGCTTGGTGGGCGTGGCAGGGGAAGGATATTACAAAATCTCCATTCCCACCCCACTCCAGGGGAAGGATATTGCAAAATATCCATTCCCATCCCACTCTGGGGCCAGCCAGAGATGGTATTTGCCGGTTCTCTGAACTACTCAAAATTTCCGCTACCGGTTCTCCAGAACCTGTTAGAACCTGCTGGATTTCACCCCTGGCGGCTTTGGAATGTTTTCCAGTTTGGAAAGAAAAATACAGCTATTTGAAATTATCCAAATCATACAAATATATTGCGTTGTAGGTGTGTGTATTGCTTTGTCTTTGCTTTGGAACAAAAAGAAAACAGATATGCATAATTGATATGGATTTCAATGAAGCTCTTTTGTCTAGGCAAATCTGATTTGCTGAGGTATAGTAGAAAATTTGACCCAAACAGTTTTGATGAAAAAGCATTTAATATCTTCCTCAATGACTAGTTTGCCCACGATTCCTATGCGTCAAGCAAACTAACTTGTTCACATCCCACCCTCCCCATTTTTCTGTAATTATAATTGAGTAACTGTGCACATGCATATACACTATTAATCTGGATATGATGCCACTTTAATATCATTCTTCAGAAGATGTGTGTGTGTGTGATTTTGAATATAAGCTAGTGAACAGAGCTTTATGCAACCTGAAGTGAAAATTACAAAATATAGGAGAAAAAATTCTGTTTCATTCTCTACTGTTTGATGGTACAGAATTTCTTTGTATTTTGAGATACAGTATTCCAGACCCTGAAATATTTTTTCTCTACTTTCTTTCCTGTTTTACCTAATTTTCTAGAATCTCATAAAATTTTATTAACAACCTCTTTTCTTGATTGTATTAATGTACAGTACTCATTGTTTGTGTATATAAAAGCATTCTTAAATATATTAAATTACCATCCATTCATGAGCTTACTTTAAAAAATGTTCTGTATGTCTCTATATAAACATTTTTTTAATGAAACAGGTATTATGCCTTAGAAGTATCCTATTTCAAATCCTCTTTGGATCGCAAGCTGCTTGAGCTTTTGTGGAATAAATATTGGGTGAACACTCTTAGTTCATCTAGTTTGCTTACTGTAAGTATTGTGGAACACCTGAACATACAAATGTAGATTACTAACAAATTTAACACATAGTCTTTGAAAGACTTATTTGTGCCTGTAGCAGAAAGATAAAAGGTCAAGAGGGGGGATTTCATAAAATGGATTACAAAATATACTAAGGGTTGGGGTGTTGCAGGACGCAAGTCATATATTCTTCAGTTTAACACTAAAAAGTACCAATTATAGAGATAGCTCTGGAGACCACTTTCGTATTGAACAACTTCCTTCCTTTCTAACATACTATATTGGTTGACTCAGTTTTCCATCCTTCCAAGGTGGGTAAAATGAGGACCCAAATTGTTGTGGGCAATATGCTGGCTCTGTAAACCACTTAGAGAGGGCTGTATATAAGTCTAAGTGCTATTGCTATTGCTATATCCTTTTTTTAAAAAAATTATTTAAAATTAAAAATCCTGTTTTGTCCATCTATAATAGATACCATCTGCCTGCAAAGAGATTTCCATCCAATACTTTTTCAGTAACTCTCTGTAGCTCACAAAAAATACTCTGGATAGGAGACCCAGTAGTGCAGATTTTGTAGGAACTTGAAAGTTGTGAGAGAAAAAAAGTCAGATCATATGTTCAAATAAAACAGATGTTTAAGTAGAAATCTTGGGGAATTCTGTGAGTTGAAGGACACACACCTTAAAGTTGCCAAATGTTAACACTGTTCTGAAGCAAAGTGAAGCTATAGACAAAAACACTGCCCTGAAGCAAAGTGAGGCTGTTGAATAATTTTGTAATTTAACCCTACTCTGTGATAGAAAATAACAAACATTATCTTTTCAGCCTGTAATTAAATTACTTATTCCATAGCCATCAACTAAATCAAATCATATGCTTAATTTTTTCAATATCATCTTAATTTCTTAATTGTACACACACACACACACACACACATTTTAATAGCATGGGTCTTAGCACTTTTGCAGTTACCATTAACTAGAGATATGCAACAGTTTGGATCCACAGTAGAAAAGGTGCTTCAGGTGGGGTAGGGGTATGCTTGCTTCACCTGTCAACACTATGCTTCTTTAAAGAGGTGCCCTGTATTGGAGTGGGTACTCTATGTCTCCTCCAAAGTACATTTCTACATTGTATCTAAACAACTGCACTAAACCATGTAAATTCTGTGTTTAAAATTGGCTACTTGCTCAGCCTAGCAGCACTTAATCTATTTTGGTAGTTCTTGCAAAAAATTATTTGAGGGTGGACCTCTGTAGTATTTGGATGGGAGACAATCAGACTAAAGAGGGCTGTAGACTAGATGGTGAAATTGAAAAGTGCACTGAAAGAAAGCAGTGTCAAATCCCTATTGCCAGAAAAAAAAACCTCTACATGGATATATTGTAGATTTTAAACTTCATTAGCTTCTGTAGTATGGATTGTATAAAATAGCAGCACGTGTGGAAATTGTGTTCATGATAAATCTTTTTCAAATGCAGAATGCTGATTATACAACGGGACAAGTATTTGATCTGTCAGAAAAATTAGAGCAGTCAGAAGCTCAGCTGGGACGAGGAAGCTTCATGCTGGGTTTAGAATCTCATGATAGAAAATCAGAGGACAAACTAGCCAAAGCAACAAGGGACAGGTAAGGTCATCTTCATTTGAGGTTTTGGATTAAGAATAAAATACTTATTGTTAATTGTATGAAGATTTCATACTCTTTAATATTTAAGATACATTGATTATTTTTCTTTGTCAGCATTTAGAGCTCATAGATATAACTATTTCATTTTTTTTCATATCAGCATGGGTTATGAAGCTAAATATTTTTATTTTTTATTAACCAAATGTATAAACTGCCCATCCCCCTGTATGTGATGCTGAACAGCATCAAATATATATGAAGAGAAATGATAAAATAATTTTAATGTATGTTATGTAATATATGAAAGTATGCTTGGATATTGGGAAAATTGAGCCATTTTTCCATTTGACAATAGTCTGTTTAATGAGCTTTTGAGCGGAAAGCTGACTGTTAATCCAAAAGGGGAACTAATTTGCCTCAAGGCAGCCAATGTATGTATTCCATACAATCACTGGTTTTAAGAGAACTGCTGCTAGACCATGGACAGTACTAAGCTAGATAAAGTAAGATTTTCATTCCATATACTAGCCACTTGTGTGTTTGCATTACCCATTTAAAAAACATGGATGGCTAATGTATAGAATGAAATTCTGGCTTTATTTAGCTTAGTATTATCCATGGTCTAGCAGCAGCTTTCTAGAATTAAAATCTGTTTTTCTTAGTCTTGACAGGAAAAGGAAGTAATTGAACCTGAAGTTTTTTAAATGCAGCATATGTGTTTAGTATCTGAATTATCGCCTTACAGATCTTCTCTGGAATATAGAATGTGTAGAGAATATAATGAGAAGAAAATATTTGACATTTTAAGTAGTTTTTCACTAAACCATAATGTGACTTGCTGGGTTTTAGTTTGGCATTATATGTGAACCTGCCAGTGTAATTCGTTAACCATTATTTGAGATATATAGTTACAGTGACTTAGCACAGTGTACCTAGACAATGTATAGTGTTTTGCATATAATAGGAATATGCCTCATTATTAGTCATTCCAAATGACTGACAAAGGAACTTCTAGGAAAATAGAGGAATGACTGCAGAATATGATTGTTGGTTACATGTATTCAAAAGTTTAATTACAGAAATTTGTTGAGACAATACTGAATCGTGTAGATTAATGAATCTACACGAAGTACTATATTATTACTGTAAAGCATAGTAAGGAGTCCCTGCAGATTTTACTCTGCTAGTCATTGCCAACTATAGGGGACAGTGCTCATCTTCATTTCAAGGCCATTGAGCCAGTGCTGTTCAAAGTCATTTCCACGATTATGTGGCCAGCATGATGTTGCAGAGCTGTTACCTTCCCATCAAAATGGTACCTATTTATCTACTTGCATTTGCATGCTTTTGAACTGCTAGGTTGGCAGGAGCTGGAATGAGGACAGGAGCTCACCCCATCGCATGGCACTCAGGCCTCAAATCTGGGCTGCTGGCTTTTCAGCCAACAAGCCCAGCATCTTAACAACTGAGCCACCACACCGCCCAATAGCATATTCCATAGAATGTTTTCTATGTTGTAATTCAGGTCCATAATTTGTAGTCATATGGCTACTTACAGAGAATGTTGAGTTTATCTTTTAATTCCTTTTGATTATAAAATACTGTATTTGCCTTGATAACATTTATGCAATTATGGACACTACTACTAGGACATTTGACTAACTTGCAATATAAAGACAGAAAGTTGCATTCAGCCATTTATGTTTTTATTTTTCTTTCAGCTGCAAAACCACAATAGAAGCAATACATGGACTGATGTCTCAAGTTATTAAGGACAAGCTTTTTAATCAAATTAACATTGGCTGAAGAATATCATCAACTGATACTTATATCCAAGATAGAGAAGACATGCCAATTTGGACTAATTTCAGAAGTGGAACTTGAGCCAAATTTTCAATTGATTTGTAGTACTTTAAATCATTCTTTCCCACTTCTTTGCCTAGTTTTAAGAACAAATTCAAAGTTTATTGTAGCTCTGTTCTTTACCCTAACATTTTGTTGATTGCTTCAAAATAAATAAATAGGTTGTAGAAGTTTAGAATTTATCTGTGACAGTCTGCAATAAAGATCTCTTAAAATGGTCAGCTGCTCTTTTCCTTTTCACTTTAATGTTATCAGTGATTTTCATTCTTCGTGGTAAATTTTGTGCTGAGCCAAAACCATTTTTCCTGAACTCTGCCTACCCATCTACACAATCTCTCCTGCAGTGGAAATGCTTCTCTGTCAATGAATCCATGGTTTGGTTCACAATTCTTTCTTAAAGTCAGATCTTTCTAATTTATACAGGTGGCAGCACATACTTGATTGTGGCTTATCTTGGAAATTGAATGGCTGGTCCTGGTTAGTATTTGGAAAAGAGAAAAAAGTGCTGAAGAATTCCAGGGCTCTTGACTGGAGTGAGAAGTTTAAAAAAATCATCCTGGAAGAATGCATAATATTTGGAGGAAACTGCATGGATGCAATAACATGAATCAAACTCAAATTGAGGGCATCTTAGTCTATGCACACAAAATATAGGTGCTAAATTTGTGAATGTTTTTAGTTGTGATTTTCCTTGTAAGCTTAATGCATTATCCTAGGCTAGAATCTGTAGGATAGCATTTAGTCACATCTGATGAATTCCATCCTTTGAAGAGATGTAGCACTTTGATTCTAATGCTGTAATCATTCCCACACTGATCAAGCTATCAATCTTTTTTTTGCCTTTAGCACACCATGAAGTTACATAAAGTAATTTCAGAACCTAAAGTCATTGGTGCAGGATACTCTTTCAGCACAGAAAATCTAGCCTTTCCTAAAGAAATGTTTAAAGGAAAAAATATTTTTTGGTTTAGGGCAAGTAAAATCCAGTCTTTTCTTTGAGCTCTGTTTTGCTTAATGAAAATGGGAAGAGTCATTTCCTAATATAAAACTACTATATTGAGGGTTCAGAAAATTAGTTTGTCTTACTGACTGGTAAAATCTGTTGTTTTATTTAATGACTAATCAGTATTACTTGAAAGTGTAATATTAAGTACAATTTGATTGGAACATTACATAAAAAGAACTACAGTTTTATGGTACATTTTTCTAGACTGAAGTAATTCCTTTAAAATATATTGGATCCAACAGAACCTGTCTGCTCCACTCAATAACCCAACAGGACCTGTCTGCTCTACCCAGGTCCATAGAATATAAATATGAATCCTTAACATAGAATATGAATCAATATGAATCACTCTATTGGTATTTCAAAATGTTCTGTTTTGTTCTTACTTAGCTCCACCCCATTAATCTTGTTCACAAACAGTACCATTGCATTTTAACTTTTAAATAATCCACACCTATAGAAGAATGCCAAAAGATAAACATGTTTTAAGTTTATATAATAATTTTAGACACAGTACAGACTGGATTCAACTAAAAACCCATTCTCATTTGAAATGTATCAATATATACTAGCAAAAATGTATGTGTGATACAAATGTGGGCAAATGCACAGGAGAAATTCACACAAAAGATCTTTACAACAAATTTTAAATATTCTCCCAAACTTAGGTTGTGAAAAAAGGAAAAAAAAATGACCAATAGTTCCTTAATTATAATAGTTTATGAATTATCAAGATACACAAAGTTATATTGTATACTGAAATATACTTTTTAATAAGGTATGTATTGTGTGTATGTATGGGAAACACAAGAATATGATGGTGTTCAACTGCTGAAAGGTTTCTATAGGCATCTAATTGGCCACCATGAGATCAGACCTTGGACTATATACCTTGGACTATATATTGCCTGATTTAGCAGAACATTCCTTCTTAGCAGACAGAAAATCAGTTTTTACATGAACCAGAGTCATGCAATTGAGAAATGGCCCTGATCAATCTTATTACATTGGGGGACAAAATATGAAGCTGGCAGGTTGTTTGGATTTATTTGAATATAAGTGAACTTGGTCTTAATTTAGGATCATGCTTTATTACTATCCTCATTGATGAGAGTTCTGCCTACTATTCAAGGAAACAATGAAAAAGGTCCGTGTGTGATGCCAATTAATGGAGGAAGTTCAATGAACATGAGTGGATGCCAATGTCATTATGCATGACTACTTATTTATAAATTCAACTTACATGATACTTACCTCCAATGATTCTAAGCAGCTTGCTTTAAACAGAATAAAATATGAAAAACCAATAGCATAACTATTACAACTTACCAACCTGATATGTAATTTTTTGGGCCCCTCATTCCCATGAGCATCCCTGATCTTCCACCCATAATCCCGCAGTCCCCTGAAGAGAACCTGTTTTATACTGTACTACAGTATCGCCTGTTTCCCTATTCTTGAACAAACCCCATCTCTGTGCTTCCATCTACAGGACTCCATCTACAAGAGCAACACATAACATTTTACCCAGAAGATACAGGTGCCTTCTGTGACTACTATGAATGAAGAACTTGGAAAGAATTCAGAAGCGCTGCTCTGCCTACTTTTAAGAATATGCTTTTGTTCTTAGAAACAAGTATCCTTCTTTGAATTAAAAGAACCATTTTTTTTCTCATCCACCAAGAGATCCTCTGAGCAAACCCTTGACATGGTCTTATCCTGGCTCCAAAGGGCTAATCCAAGCACAACTGAACTGAAAAACATGTATAGTCTAATTTTGTGTATAACAAACATTTGGCTCATTATTTTACCCCATCAAGTTCAGCCCCAAAAAGTGAAGCCCTTTGTGAGGACTACTTTGACCTGCCTATAACATGTGTGTATGTGTGTGTGTGTGTGTGTGTGTGTGTGTGTGTGTGTGTGTGTCATATTCCTAGTAAGTCCTAATCAACAGAAAATCAGTCTTTTTTTACTTATGTTTGAATGACAATTATTAACAGTATGTAAAGTATTAATGCCAGCTATCATATAATATTATAAAATATTAATGCCAGAATATATTATATGTGTCATATTCCTAGTAAGTCCAAATCAACAGAAAATCAGTCTTTTTTTACATATGTTTGAATGACAATTACTAACAGTATGTAAAGTATTAATGCCAGCTATCATATAATATTATAAAATATTAATGCCAGAATCTATTATATGTGTTAGACTTGTAGTTCTTTTTCTATTATTATTTTCGAAGCGAGCTCAGGACGTTAACAAAAAAACAGGGATTCGCAAAAAGAAAAGCAAAATAGACGCAATCTCCTTGGTGAGCCTAAATCATCACGCTGCGAATTCGGGGCTTCATCCGAACGGAACAAACCGCCCCCGCCACAGAAGAGACAAGGGAAGACCATTCCAAAGCAAGGCCTAATCCCGCCTCGCACGCCGCCTTTGTCACAAGGTTGCTCCACTTGTCCCGCCTCTCGCAGAAAGTTTTTGATAGGTAGCTCCTTCTAGAGGCTTTCTATCTCTATAGCAACCCGTTTGCCGGCTTCTGTTTTCCTTTTGCTTCTCTGTCTTTCCGAGCCGAGGAACCGCCCATCCCCCCCCCCTTGAGGCTGAGGAGCGAGGAGGGGCGCGCTTATGTAGGTGGTTGGATCAGACGCGGTGGGGGGCTCGCAGGTGTGGAAAAGGAGGCCGCGTTGGGATGAAGTCTAGGTTGTTAGGAGCAAACTTCGTGGAACAAACAGTGCTATAGCCGCCTCCATCCCTGGCCTGCTCTGAAGCCATATCCACCTGAGGGCCCGGGTTGGGGGGGGGGGCGGTGAGGGGAAGACAGGCCGCCTCGCGAGCTTTATAAGCTCTTTTTCATTCTTTTCCGAAAGGTAACAGGTAACAGTAGAGTTGGAAGGGACCTTGGAGGTCATCTGGTCCAACCCCTTGCTCACGCAGGAGACCTATACTAAGGATTCGAACCACCGAACTGCCGACCTTTCTGATCACAGAAGTGGGGGGGGGGAAGGCGGGTGTCTGTACAGTACGACCATGCCGAAACTGGTGAACCAGTTTGCTGTGATGGTTTTTTTTTTTTTCCTAAGCATTTCTCCCAGTCGTAGCTCACCTCTGAAGCGATGTTCTGGAGAAAAAGTGGGGGAGAAGAGCTGCGGAGGGATGCCTTCCCTTTACGTTTATTACATTTTTGTTTTTGTTCTAAAATTGGGTCCCTCCATTCAGTCTCTTTGCCTACGTGTTGCTTGCATGTGCTCAGATTTGTCTGACACATGACAGTACAAACAAAATCCTGTTCTCTCATTGATAATTTGCCTATGCATCAACCTTAACCAAAAGGAGTTTTCTAAAAGGAGTGTGAATATTGGTCAGGCTGTTTGGTCAGTGAGAAAACATAGCATTTGGCATCTATTCATTTAATGCAGCCTTGAAAAAACATTAAAAGTCACACAATTCTCTGTCTTGTTTTGGAACTTTTTCTGCTTAGCTTTTCCTTAAAGCAAATAAGCTCTCCCCCTCAAATATAATCAAAACAGTTCTCCATCCTGGTATCTTCTGTGCCATTAATCTTTTATTTTCTTTGCACTGTTTCAAGCACTGGAATATATAAAGAAATATTAACTTGGGCTTTTTTCTGTTCACACTAAGGCTTCCTGCATTCATAATGGGGTAGTGGGATAACAGATCTGAAACTGGACTAAGATTTGTGCAGTACAAATTTTATTAGTTGCTTTAAAATGCTTTAGAATGCCTAATAGAATTTCAGAAAACTGTCTTAGTAAGAAAAAAAAGCATTATCGGAATAATGGGAAAATGGCTCATCAAGCCATTCCATTCCAACATCCCCCCCTAATACCCTTTCATCAGCATTTAGTAAACTACAAATTACTCATAACAGTAGTTTAGCAAAAAATATTAAGCTTTTGTGGTTCAGCATGTATGTATTCCCCTAATGTTTAGATTATGGGAAAAATCAGTATGGTGAGAATTGTGTATCAGGAAATTATTCACTTTATAGTGCAAACTTGTGTATGTCTATGCAGAAATAAACTTAACTGAATTTATTTAAACTTACTTAGGCAAATATGTACCTTATTAAACCTAAAGAAACAAAATCAAAATACTTGTAAAATTGAAATTTATTTTTCTGTACATCAATGTATAGTTAATAAAAATATGACTTTGCTCTATTGTAACTATAATAGCAATAACACTTAGACTTACATACCACTTCACAGGGCTTTACAGCCCTTTCTAAGTGGTTTACAGAGTCAGCATATTGCTCCCAACAATCTGGGTCCTCATATAATCATCTATAATAATATGACTATCCATCCAAGTAAGATTAGGGACAACAAATGAATTCTAAGAAGTACAGGTTGGAAATAATATTTAAGTAATTAGATATACCAAAAAAATTATAGATCAGGCCAAAGGTCTATATAATAGTATTATTTTTCATATTTAGTTAATCCAGATACATCATGGAAATTTAAAAGCAGAAGCAAGACATGGGAGCGATATCCATCTTCCACTGTTATACCCTACCTCTTTTTACTGGGCATGCTGTTTTTGATTCTAGGGGAAGCATATAGTAATAGCCCTTGATAGAGCCACAAGTCGGCTGGCAAAAATATAAAATACAATTCCTGCCATCAGGAGCATATAAAAATGTAATGTAAATTAGTCTAATGTTCACTAGAATGCATTATTTGATTTATGTAGAAAATGGCTAAGATCGTGTAAAGGAAATGTTTTAATAGGACATGTTAAGACATGTTTTAATAGTGCATGTTGTAGATAATATGTGATAATGATGTGGCAGCATAGTTTACAACTGTTTATTTCTATTTTAAGGCAGTGGAAAACTAACTTTATCACAAAGTCATGGTGCGATTAACGTTGGAGCTTATTGCTAGAAGCCTTAATCAAAAGAATCGCAGAGATGAATCTTTGGCTCAACATCTGAGAAAACTAACACATCTGAAATTATCTAATAAAAATATAGATGTCATTGTAAGAAATCTTTCATTATGTAAAAATATAGCTTTTATTTTATATTTAAGAATTAGCCAGTATTAATGCTATTTTATATTTTGTATTATATTTTATATAAGTTTCTAGTTGGAAATAAATTTCTGATTCTATTTCATGCCCTTGCCTTAATTAGTTTAATTTAAATAATATATATTTGATTTGTCTTTTATTGTTGAGCTATTTAATTATTTGCAGGAAAACAGTTTTGGACAGACATATGGTGATATATAAGGTAATGTTCAGTGTTGTTAAGTTAAATGTTCTCCAGAAATGGGATATTGTACAAATACAAAATAATTATTTTCAGCATGAGTAAAAGTTTGGCACATTGAGTAAGATTTCTTTTTCTTTCAAATGAACCAGCACACTGCTTAAAATAATTTATTGTATACAAAAGTGATGTGCAACACAGCTATTCAAGGATCATATATTTAATGCATCATTAGGTTATGTGGAATCTTTATCATGCATCCCAAGCTTATTCAACCTTATTCATGTATTTATGACTATACTTAAAATTGCAGGTTTAACATAATTTTAGGGCTTTTGAAATCTTGCTGAAGCTGTTGCTTGTTAGTAAATTCTACCAAGTAACATATGTCAATTTTTTCTTGTAGGATGATCTTTCTTTGTGTAAAAATCTTAATGTCCTATATTTATATGATAATAATATTAGACAGATACATAACTTGGACTTTGCGACAAACCTAAGACATCTGTACCTGCAGAACAACTGCATTATACGAATTGAAAATCTAGAATCATTGATAAGACTTGAAAAATTGTAAGTGAAAAGTTATGTTTCTATTTTTATTGATTCACGGTTAATAATCTAAATTTTAAACTAATAAAATGGAATGAGTATATATTTTATATGATGCTATATTGCACAAGCTTCATACAAACTCTGCATTCAAGAACCGAAGCTTGATAAACTTTTAACATATAAGATATAATCACATTTTCCACATAGAAATTAATTAATTTGTATTTGATTATTGGTGCAATATGTTATGCTTTATTGATTTTACTTCTGAAATAGTGAAATTATTCAGTAAAATAATTATTTTTTTATTTTCCAGAAAATATGCATTTTAAAAAAAATTGTAAAATGAAAGGCCTTTCTATTTTGTTCTATTTCCAGATATTTGGGTGGCAACTGTATCACTGTAGTGGAAGGCTTGGAGACTTTAGAGGAATTGAGAGAATTGCATGTTGAAAGCCAGCAGCTTCCCTTAGGAGAAAAGCTCTTGTTTGACCCAAGAAGTCTTCATTCATTATCCGTAAGAACACTGTACCTGAAATTTATTTGGTGACAGACATTAATCGTTAAAAACTGCTAATGGCTTCTATACGTATCCTAATATTGCATAAAACAGGTTAATGTGTCATTTATTTTATTTAAAATATTTTTAAAACATATTAATAGTAAATTTTAAAATTATTTTTCGTAAAGCAATCTGGTATATACTATATTTATTCCTCAGTTTTAATAATAAAGCCTTATTATGCTTTCTATATTCAGAAGAAATTATGAAAATAACAGTGCAGAATATTGTAACATTTTAGCATTCTGTTACATGAGTCTTGCAGCTTTATGAACATCATACTACTAGCATATATATTTAAAAAGTAATTTTCTACAAAACCTATCTCAAATTTTAACTTGCCCTAACTATAACTTTTATTTTCTCCCATCAAAATTCATTTGTTTGTTTTTATAGCTTTTATTTGCAGTACTTCACTTCAGTGGTGGGTTCCTCCCGGTTCGGCCCGGTTCTACCGAGCCGGTAGCGGTGACGATATGACGTCACCAAACTGGTTCTGCCGCCCCCACCCCCCCGCCCCCCCCGCGTTATTCTTACTTTTATTTGGACCCACCCCCAATCTATTGCTGCCTCCTGAGTCCCAGCTGATGGGCTATAAGGAAAAAAACTGTTTAAACTCTTGCCGCGGGGCTTCAAAGGGCTGCCCTACAGCTGATCAGTGGTAAAAGGCAGTTTGGTGGTAGACCAGTGCCTCCAAAAACAAATGAGTGCCTACAAAAATAAATGGGTAGACCAGTGCCTGCAAAAATACATGAGTAGACCAGTGCCTGCAAAAATAAATGGGTAGACCAGTGCCTGCAAAAATAAATGAGTAGACCAGTGCCTGCAAAAATAAATGGATAGACTGGTACAGCTCTGCAAGCAGTTAAAAGCCTAGTAGACTAGTACCTCTGCTAAATCCTAAAGAATTGTCACATGACCATCAAACCACGCCCACAAAATAAGTCACGCCCAAAGAACCGGTAGTAAAAAAATTTAGAACCGACCCGTGCTTTACTTGCCTGTGACAGATGATTTAACCCAATCAACCTGACAATTACAATACTTTATAAGTATTGTAAACTCTTAGAATTTTTTAATGGTTTCATTTTATTACTACCATTGTGCTTATGAACAATTAGCTAGTGTAGACATATATGGATGATAAAGCTTGGAGAATTTATATCCACACTGTAAAAAAAAAAAAAATACTGCTTTAGATTCAACAAGCTTTTTTCGACCCACGCGCTAAAGTTTCTGTGCAAAATCTATGGATATCTATCTCCTCTAATACCATAGCATAAAGTGCACCATACATATTTTTTTCCAAAATCAGGTTGTCTTGTATACTTTACCTTTCTTAAGCAAACAAAATTTCAAAGTATCTACAGGTGTATAATATGGATGCAATTGTTCTTTGAGTCTTAATTAAAAGAATATGTTAACTTTTATACAATATAATTCTTTTCTTTGGATATTTATCTGCAGAAATATCAGTATTTATTGGAAAAAACATTTTGCCATCTCTTACTTTTCAAACAATATACTGATAATTGGAAGATATAATATTTTTATTTGAAAAGTTATATTTTATTTTATATTACTGGTATTTTTTCTGAGGCTTAAATAACTGAATCAAAGCATTTAGAGTATATCATATTACTTTACCTAACTTCCTTTCTAAAAATGGAAAGATAGCACCGTCTTCCCCTTACCATGCACATCAAAATAGGTTACATAAAACAGTTGGAAGAGGATTGTGTATTGAATTGTATTGATTTTAATAGACCTTTTAATAGTTATTTACTCCATTTTAACAAATTATTAACTATGAGTTTCAAGATTGTTTTGAACCAAAATTATAGGTATTTTTGTTATACTGTTTAAGATTTTGTACATTTAAGAACATTTTACATTTTAATCAGGTTTTCTCTCAAGTTAAGTGTATACAATTGCTGCACTTGAATATTGTTTTGTATTTGGAATAAATATATGTTTTGATTCATTACAGAAATCTTTATCAGTTTTGAATATCAGCAATAATAATATTGATGAATTAAGTGACTTATCTATTCTGGAAAATATTTCCCATCTTATAGCTGTTGACAACCAACTTCATCACATAAAGGTAATAAAAGCAATGCAAACTGATAAATTACATAAATGTAAATAAGTATTTTTCAATAATTTGTCAATTGTTAAAATTCTTGTCCATCGCCTTTTGAATAATAATCCTTTTATTGTGCAAATTTTTACTTACAAATTTATGAGCAGACAGTTTTATGATAGATGAAGCTTACAAAGTTGTCGGTCTTAAATTTTAATACATTTGGATTATAGAGATTTCTAACAAAGAAAATTGGGGAAAACCTTTCACACAGACTAGAACATTGTAAATATAAGAAGACTCTGTAAATATTGTAATAATCTATTTCATATATTACTTCATGGATTAAAATATACCTATATAATTACATTAATTTAAATCCACCTTTTCAATAGATTAGAGGCATTTCATTGAAATGAATAGATACTAATTTTAACTTCATATATAAAATTAAGCTTTTAAATTTATAACCTAAACAGGAACAAAAAAGTTACAAAACTTCAAACAAATTGGACTAAAGCTAAGTGCTAAAATTGACTTTGAATAGAATATATATTTTTGTCTTTCAATTTTTTTAAAAAAAATCTGGTTTGTTTTGGAAGTGTTGAACAATAGACCTTACTAATTCTATAAGCTTTGAAAATAACAGAATTTTTCGGAGTATAAGACACCGTAATATAAGATGGACCTTAGTTTTTGGGGAGGAAAATAAGAAAAAAGCTGATTGGCAGGTGGATCGGCCTCCCGGAATACCCCCAATCAGCTGTTCCCAGAAGTGAATTTTAGCAACAGGTTCCTTGGCTGTGAGCTCTGTGCCTTGCTTTTTTTTTTTTTGCTTTTTTTTCTGCCTCTGAAACTTCTGAAACTCTGTTTCAGAAAAAACTTTTTTTTCCTGCCTCTGAAAGCCTCCGAAACAGAGCTTCAGTAAAAAAGCCTCTGAAGTTCTGTTTGGGGGCTTCTTTTCTGAAGCTTCTTTTCTGATGCTTTTTTCAGCCTCTGAAGCCTCCGTTTGAGAAGCCAGGCAGGGCTACATTGCCCAGATTTTCACCCTCTTTTTTGGGGGGGGAAGGTGCGTTTTATACTCCGAAAAATATGGTACATCTAAATACGTTTGTTATCATTCAAAATGTTAGCTACTTATATCAAACCAAATTGGGCAAAGATTTCCTTTTTTCTTGGCATGTATCTATGCATAACAGAATATTCTTTCCTTATACAATGATTTCTGGGTCCTCATCTGATGACTCATGCACTTAGCTTCTCATTATCACAATTTTCAGAATTTCAATTTGTTTCTAAAATCTCAGTAGCGAAGTCTACAACTACTGTTAAGTCGAACAGTACAATTTGGAGAGTGATGTTTAAGGAATTGAATTTTTAAAGAAGTGACATTTTGTAATACTTGGAAAAGGTTCCATTTCTTTATTTTTTAATTTTCTCTTAATTCCATTCACTATGATGTAACATATAGTGCTTCTTATTACATCATATATACCAGAGGACAGGATGAAAGCAATGACATGTCCTATGTATTAGGAGGTTGTCCATCTATATCTCATAAATCCAGATTATTTTATAATACATTCAGCAATACAAGTCCTATTTATTTCAGAAGGCTTCGGTATTTTGAAGATTTGGCTGTAAATATTTAATGTATTCAACCTTTGCCATTATTGATTATGACACTAGATATCAAAAAGATGGATTCCTTCACTTCACAATTCAGTCAGGTACAAGAAAAAATATATAGATTTTTTGAAAGAGATAATGACAGACCGTCAGAATGATGACAAATTGCTATCTGCAGATGTAGTTAGGCTATTTGAGCTAGACACAGCCAATAAAAATTGGAGTGCATTGGTCAAATGTAGGTTTTTAAATGACTATCACTAATTGGGAAGAAGGCTATAGTTTGTGCTATGAATGACATCTGAGGCTTTTATACCCCCCCACCCCCATCATGAGTCTAGAATACAATTTGCTTTTTAGTATTTTGTAGCAGACCTCTAAGTGATAACATGACATGATCATTTATCAAATAGAGACTGCCCAAAAAACTATCTAGTCCCTTTAGTATAGCTTATTGAAAGGATGTAAAGTGAAAGCAGTTTATTGGAGACAGGAAGGCAGTGAACAAGTAGGGAATATCCAAAAGTAATATTTCAGCATGGAATAAGTGCATTCTTAGATAAATGAGAGTAAAGATATTCTGAATGATTGATCAACCAAGCTTAATTAATGAAAACCTAAAAATTCTATGCATTCTTCAAAAATAAATGGTTTTCAGAATTCCAAGAAATATACTGTTTTGAATTTTCAAAATAATATTTAATTGAATAATTTTTAAGTACATTTTTAAATCAAATGTACAAGGTGAAGATGATACTATTATGCGTTTAACAAAGGCTCTATTTCATAGGTCTGGATAAATTTGTAAAAATAAAAAAAGAGGGATGATTGTGAGCAAAAGCACTATTTGCATGTTTATAAACTTTGCTTTAATTTTAGCCATTAAAAGCTAAATTGCTCAAACATACAATTTTAAATCTAAGTTATCTAATTTAATTTGCTTATTAATTAACATTTTTATTGACAAAAATAGCTATTTCATACATCCATGAATTTACCAGGAATCAAACTCAAAGGAGACTTTATTCTTTTGCAGAAAATTAATTATATAGAAAGACAATAGATTATGGAATGTCTTCTATAGTAAACTTGACAAGTAGCACTAAAATCCTTTTGAGTTTTCATTTTTGGCTTCTTCAAATTGAAAATTAATGAATATCAAGTTTTATTCTTTTGAACATTCAGTTTTATATATAATACTTCCTTGAACTTTGTAGGTTTCATAACAAGGTGAATTTAGGAAAAGATACAATATAGAAATTATTTCAGAATAAATTATGTACGGTACATTCATATGAGTATTCCAGCATTTCAGATACTGTATAGTTTATACTATACTGTATACCTATCTATGCGTAACTAGATTGGAGATAATGTACAACCAGTGTTGCATAATTCCTTTTAATGATGCATTTAAATTGAAATTGTATTATTCGGTCTTTGTCACGGAAGGAAAAAAGAATAATTCAGTTTTCCCTCATTGTCTTTGCCAAATACTTGATAACCTTCTATATCAAATATCTGGACAGATAGAGCATAGTATGTGGCTAAACTAAGTTCAAATTTACCCCAAACATAAAAAACTATTGGCTGACTTGGGCTAATAGACTTGAATGTATTTCAGGGATGTTGTTTGGAATAGGAATTGAAGGAGGGAGTATTATGTCTGATTGCCTGTGCTCTTAGAGGACTGATGGGATATCAAATGGATGGATGGATGGGTGGGTGAATGGATGGATAGATAGATAGATAGGATGCAGATATATATATATATATATATACAGATGTGATAATTATATACAGTGGTTGAATGCCAGTGGGATAGAGTTAGAATAAAACAACTGGAGGACTATAGGGAGCAACAGAGATTAAGAGAATAATCTTTTACCTTTCTGTTCTATCAATTTCTTTCAAAATCTAAACAAAATTATACTGATAAAGTATTACAAATTTACCATTTTAAGAAGGAAAAGGAAGAGAAATTGTTTCCCAAACATTGGTTTCCTGTTTCTAACACTGTTACCATAGTTTCCATAGTTCCATATATGCTATGGTTTCTGTCATACATGGCATTATTACAATTTGTGATACAAAAAGTATCCCATGTATGCTTTTTCTTGAATTTGTTTAGCTTGATTTAATAATAATTTTTATTTACAGCCAAAAGATCTGAATAATTGTCCTATATTAAATACTATTAGCTTCCAATATTTACAAATATATTTTTGCAAAACTTAGGGAGGCCACAGAACAGTGTAGTTAACGTTTGTATTTTTTCTGGTTTACATTTATATTTAAACTTTCATGAGATAGTGAAAACACAAAAATAGACTAGTTATGAATAAAGAAATAAAATAGCTATCAAAATATCATTTATAAATATTGCAGATAAAATGTATTTTTAACTACACAGATATTTGATTGTGTTATTAAATGTAATAACATCTTTTGAAATAAATGGAACATGTTACAACTAATCAAAGAAAGATTTATAAATTTAGTGGTAATATTTGGACTAGATACGTGATGTTTTTCTTTGTTACTTCCAGGACTTGGAATTTATTCTGAGTATATGGACTAAGTTGTACAAAATGGAGCTGAATGGGAATCCTGTTTGTCATAAGCCAAAATACCGAGACAAAGTAATACTGCAGTCAAAATCTCTTGGTAAAAATATCTAAACTTCAGAGATTGTTCTTCTTTTATTTCATATTTATTGATTTATTAAGCCATTGATACATAGGGATATGACCCAGGAGTCAAGGTCATTACTCATGTTAAATTCCACTGTTTTCCTGTGAATCTGTTGCGCAATATTTTCTCCAGTTGAAGCCATCTAATCCCACTTGCACTCAGTTCTGCTTCCAATCAATTCTGAGGCCATCCAAATTACAAAAACAGAAGCAATTTTATCATATTTCATGCTTATTAGCTAGCGTACAAATTATAATCTGTCCAATTATCAGACATGCTTTTAAAGTTATCTGAAAGCTGTATATTATTGTATATCCTGCACTTTGATAAACTGTATCTTAAAATGAGGGGAGTCAGTCCATTTGAACTTCCATAGAATGAAACATCTCTTCACAGATGGGGTCAGGATCAAAACACAGCCAGTATTAGAATGTCCTTCCAAAATCAGATTTAGAGATCTTTAAGAAGAAAGAATTAATCAAGCTTGTCTCTCCAGTTCTCCTTCCTCATAAAGTTTTGTTGTGTGCAGTTCTGGACCAAACTAGAATTAAAACAATCATAAAAGAGGGCAATAATAAAATGTGTTACTGCAGGGTACCCAGCATAGTTATCACAGACATCGATAACACCTTTTTAGTATATTACATTACTCAACTTTTGTGCCCAAAATCTTCCACTGAATATGAAACAAAATTCCCTCAGAAGACTGTTCTAGGTCTTGTTAACAGAAAAAGTTAACAGAAAAAGACATTTATCGAGGGCTTCACAAATTATCTGTGAGAGCCAGCATATTCTCATGATTAAAATTGGACAGGCATCATTGAGACAGAGTTTGAAATATTCCATAAGATATAGGATCTAATAAAATTCCTAGTAATAGTTCCTTATTAAATTCCTAATAAAGATAAAACCAGTTAAATGTAATGCCTCCTGGTAGTTAATGTAACTGAAATACTACACAGGATATTTAGGGCAGGTTAAAATTTTCAACTTTCAATTTCCAAACATTAGGGTGCTCAAAAAATGCTTTGGAGATTGTAAAGATTGATTACTTTAATATAATTTAGATGTGTTTGGTTAGTAACTACATAAATATAACTTTTTAACATTTTGTTCGTTTCATTATACATTGTTTAAAAATAGAGAAAGGGGTAGGTGAAAGTAATATAAAGAGTTTTATATAGGAGCTTGACATAAGATACCTCCCCCCCACTTCAGATTGAAGTGATTTCTAAACCTAATGCAGTGCAGTAATCTAAAACATAATGATCCATGAATTCAATTCACAATAGAGGGTTTGAATCTCCAAGAATAAGATCTAGCTTTCTGCGTCTGATCATGATGTATCTGTATCTGGTCAAGTGTGGTGTCTTGTGTGGTCAACCTGAGAAGCTTGCTGGATGACCTTATTTCTTCTCAACTCAGTCTGGATCATAGGGTGGTTGTTGCGACATAGGTAGGAGGGATGCTATGCTATGTCTGCTGCCTGAGCTCCTGAACAAAGGCAGGATATAAATCAAAGAATGCTATCCCTCAGTGCTGATTGTTACTAATATAATTGCTCCGTCAGCTTTTACTTTCATGTATTTGTACAATTTGTATAATTAAAGCTGTTTTTAAGATTATAAATAATGAGTAGAGTTAGTAGAATTATAATGTATCAGAAGATAAACTAGAAAATACATTGAATTTTACGAAAAAAAATTGTTGTTTCAAAATAATTTCCTATGAATTGAGGAAGACTACATCATTACAATACTAAGAACAGAAATTGTGAATATAAAAGAATTAGCATAAGGTACCAATAGAGGAAAACCTGTGCTGCAAAAAATTGTTGCTTTTGAAGATCAGCTTTACTTGGAAGGTTGCCCGATAAATTTCAACCCCCTTTTTCCTTCTTTTGCAATCCCACTGGAACAAGGCCCTCCGGCTCTTCGCCACCAGCGGCGCTTCCTTCCAGCCTTCGCCCAAAGCCCCGCATGAGGAGGCTGAAGTTAGAATTTCTGCCCCCCTCCGACTCACACAAGAAGACCCTGAAGGGGGAGACTCTCTGTAGCACCACAAACATTTATTGCACGTATCCGCCCCAGGGGCCGTAGCTTGAGGACCCCTGATTTAATGCAATATAAAAAATGCAAATAATTTTTCTGCGGACCACCAACATTTTCTTGCGGACCACCAGTGCTCCACGGACCACCAGTTGGTGACCGCTGTTCTAGAAATCTCTCAATGTGCTGGAAGAACAGACCTCTAATCTAATGAAAATGCTAGCAAATGCCATGATTCCCATGATCATTCTATTTGGTGGTATGAGTAGAATGCCCAAGCCCTCTCCTTGCCCCAACATACCTAGAAGGCTGAGGTCCTCTTCACGGCACTCCATTTAACAACCCACATAGCCGCTTAATGATTGTAGTCACCTCCCATCTTGACTATTGCAATGCGCTCTAGATGGGGCTGCCCGTGAAAAACATCTGGAAGCTCCAGTTTGTTCAAAACGCAGCGGCCCACATGGTTTGTGCAGACCTAGGACTGCAGATATGCCACCTCTCCTGGGGAGCTGCACTGGTTGCTGATTAGCTTCCGGGTGCAATTCAAGGTGCTGGTTGTCACTTTTAAAGCCCTTCTTGGATTATGACCAAGTTATCTGAAGGACCGTCTCTTCCCAGTTAAATCCACCCGACCCACTAGAGTGGGGAGGCAGGGAATGTTGTGGGTCCCATCTCTTAAGGAGGTACATTTGGTAGAACCAAGAAGAAGAACCTTCCCCATTTTTTGGAACATCATCCTCACAGAGATTAGAGTGGCCCCCACTTTGACACTCTTTTGGAAGGCCTTAAACGCATAGTTCGGCCAATGAACCTGGGGAACCCAGAGTAATGGAGCCCATCAAGTGGCTCATTTGATTTTTGTTGTCACCAGGGGGGTGGGAGGTTTATTCTTTTTATATTGAGTTTTTATTGTTTGTAAGATGTCCAGAGTAACTGTGGGTGAGTGGACAGCCATATAAATCTTATAAACAAACAAACAAATAAATAAATATAAATCTAATAAATAAATAGAGCCAGGATTGCGGTCATTGAGTGAATCGGTTACATGGCATCTCATTTAATAACTACTTTGCTCAACAATCAAGATTTTGAGCCCTTTAGTCATAAATGGAGGATTACCTGGATTAATTCAATAAATAGTATACTTTTTGTCACGGGTTTTCCCTTGGAGTGTGGTTTCTGGCAAACCCATAACATACATACAGTACATACAGAGAGACAGAGTCAGAAAGAGACGTTGCCTATGTGTATGCAAGCATATTACTTACATTTACGATGTGTATGTTTTGGGAAAATCTTCAGAACTTAAGTTGATAACTCTAGGATGACAATTAGTTACTACCAAGATTTTTGACTGCATTTAATTATTTTTAATATCTTTCTTTGTGGGGGAGTATCTTAAATTCAGAGTCATCTTTCTTTCCATTAATGCTATATTATTAAATAATTGGGTTCTTCTTCTTGTGCCACATCCGTCATCGGATGTTGGCGATCATGTTGACGATCCTGTTTTTATCAACAGCCACACGAAAAAGTGCTGTTGAGTTTTGTCCAAACCAGTCCCTTAGATTCTGAAGTCATGATGTTGTTCTTCTGCCTGGACCTCATTTGCCTTCAATCTTTCCTTGGAGGGTTAAGTGAAGTATGATGTATTTTTCTGGGTGTTGTCCAAAATATTCTAACTTTTACTTTTTTATGGTTTTGATTATTTTCCTTGGCTTTCCCAGATGGCTTATATATAACAATTGAGTTATATAACTAAAATTATATAGGGCATAGACCACATATATATCATTTACCCTGCATGGTAATTATAGATTTCAGCCTAAGTGAGCAGCAGAGAGATTGTTTTGCTTCTCTGTCTTTCTGTTATTGTAGCAACTATTTTACAGTTTTAAGGTCTATCCTTTTCACTATTGTACTATAACAAGCTATTCATCAGTTGTCCAGCTCATACCTACTAGTACAGTAGTATTAAAGCCAAATGATCAACAATTTGGTGGTTTTTCAGGTATAATAGCAATGATTATAGAAAATAGGAATATCTTTGACAACAAAAACGCTCTTTTGCCTTCCTAAAAATATAAAGCTGTCTGTTAATTTACATATTACAACATTTCCTCAGAACTGCTGGATGGAAAAGAAATAAAAGAAATGGAAAGACAGTTCCTGACAAATTGGAAAGCCTCCAGAGATGCCAGGAAGAAAAACAAAGTAGAAAGCTTCATTAATGAGCATGCATCATATTCACATTTTGGTAAAACAAACTATATCTTTTTAATCAATTACAGCATCAACATTAAGACAAAAACAAGCTCCAATAAATTTGTCATAAGACAATTATGTTATGAACATTTTCAGAATGTTTTAATGTAGAATAACAGCATTATTTCCCAATACTATAATACTATAAAAATAGTATAAAGATGAATGAATAGCAAACAGCCTTCATTAAAACATTTTGAAATAAATCCAGTATTATAAAAGTGTATGGAGTATGGTTGCATGCTTTTAAATAATTTCATTGGTGGTGAATCATACATTTAGTTATTGCATAAACACTTT
Organism: Pituophis catenifer annectens; assembly: GCF_029215685.1. Classification (NCBI taxonomy): domain Eukaryota; kingdom Metazoa; phylum Chordata; class Lepidosauria; order Squamata; family Colubridae; genus Pituophis; species Pituophis catenifer. Next base: position 37,739,210 of record NW_027256883.1, read on the forward strand.
TTAAATGGTTTTTCCCCCGATTTAAAAATTCATCTCAGTTTTGACAATTTAATTGATAAAATCAGTAACAAAGGCCTTTTTTCCAGTAATTTTTCTGGTTCTTCCATTTTTATTGATTATGCTGCTGTGCTGGAATAATATTCTCAGGGACCTTGTGACATAAAATATGCAGATCGGTAACTTTTGCAACAGAACATTTATATGCTGTATTTTTTATACCAGTTATAAATGTATGAAGTTAGCTGTTGCAATTTACTAAGATTTGAATGTAAGATTTGAATGTGCCCTGTGTTAATTATTTTGTATACTTTGAGTAAAATTGAATAATACACGATTTTGTATCTTTACATCCTCTAGATGATAATGATACAGAACATACACATTTTCCTATTTACCACTTCCCAGTCTCCAGAGAGGTACACAGAACTCCTTATAATAAAGAATCTCAGCCAGTATATGAAGAAAACAGAAATAGTGAAAAAATCAGGTATGATTTCTGTAAAATACCACTGGAATCCAACCTCAAGTCCATGTCATTGTGTTAAATAACTACTGTAGTGAAATTAGACAGATATTTGAAATTAAAAATTGTTGTGTTTAAAACAAAACACAAATATTAAAAAGAATGCACACCATATATGTTAATGTATTTGTGTGGGAATTATTCAAAAGTGTTGCTTTGCAAAGTGTCAACATGTGGAGGCAGAAGCTCTGGACAGCTCACTCAGCTGCTTTGAAAACTGCCTCTGTTTCTCTACCTGAATGTGGGTCTACACATAGGGAGCATTTCTATTGGAATCACTTATGGAGCAATCGGCAATTATAGTGAATCAGGTTTTAAAACACTTGCTAGCCTTTCAAAGAATGCAGCTGCTTTAATGTTTTGCTCACAGGTTTGCAAAATGGTTCTCGTGTGTGTCTGTGTGTAAGAAATAGAACAACTGTAGAAATAAGAATTGCTTTTAAGAGTATCAAAAAAGCTCTGTATCCTACTGTAATGTAGAGGAAGCTATATATTCCGCCTTCCTATATATTACAGTGGTGTTCAAAACCTTTTTTTCATTTATGTTACAGATAGTTCTCGGGTTACAACAATTTGTTCAGCATCCATTTAAAATTACCATGGTACTAAAATATTGGTACATAAATATCCTTGTAGTTCCAGCTATCATAGCATTCCTGTAGTCATGTGATTGTGATTCAGGCCTCAACTCGTGATTATGACATTACTGTGAGCTATGATCATGCGATTTCTAATATTCCCAGCTAATTTCCCATGAACAAATCAATGAGACACCAGCAAGAAGTTGGAAATCATAGTAATATGACTTCACTTAAAGTTGTATGCAATCCTTCCTTAATGACAGCAACAAGGAATGCCAGAATTGTTGTCATTAAGCAATGCAGTCATGTGACATTGCCCTCAATTGCCACCGTAAGCTGAAGACTATACTATAGTATGTTTTTGAAACATTATTTAAGGGATAACTAGATGAAATTTATTTCTGTAGTTTTTAAATTGGGAAATCAGTTCTGACAGTTTGATCCAAAGTATGCAAAAATACTTGGCTCCTTTAACTCTTTGAAGGTCTGGGGGATAAACTTATGAAAATTGTAGGATGGTAACCTTAATTTTTTTCTCACATGTTAATATGCCCTGTTATTATTTTCCAGTGTATGTAGAAATTAACAGAAACATTTTAACATGTTAGTGGAGGTCTATAAAAGTTATTATTGTAACTAAATATTTTATCCTTAAAGTACTCTTTTATAACATTTTGCCACACAGCCATTCAGCCTTGAAAGCTTCTCAAAATGAACAGAAAGACCTATTTGAACCTCATCTCCTTAGACAAATGCCTCTCTAAGCAGCTACTAGAAAGCTTCTATATTATCATCAGAACAAAAGATATGCTTCAGAGCCAAACATGAAGAAAAATTGTTTTTTACTGCAAACGAAGTGATATTGCACAGTCTAAAATATTTTGTATTATAGATCCAATGTAAGTTTAAGTAAAAAAAAAGGGTTAAAATAAGTTGACCTTATGCAAGTATGTTTTGATATTAAAAGTAGTAGCCATCTTAATTAAACCACTGATTAAACTATCATTTTATCTAAGGTATTGGTGGACAATCATGAAATTTTAACTACATTTACTAGGGCCAGCAGATTAATAAGAGTTTATAGCCAATGATTTGATATGGTACTATTGCACTGGAAATGGGAAGGGTCTATGGAATTTAGGACATAATTATATTATATATATATATATATATTATTATCTATTCTCTGGATTGATCAGACAAAATTCAACATACAATGGTCATATTGGAAAATATATCAACTTTTTCCTCTATTCTTAGAATAACAAGGGTACAAAGAGATCATTTTCGTTCAAAGTTTGACTTTTCCAGTCATAATTCACAAATGGAATTCAGCTAATGCATACAAGCAGATCTAATGCATACAAACAGTCTTCTCTCTGCCTTTGCCTCACTTTGATATCTGCCTTCAAAGATGGATGGAATGTAGCCAGTTTCTTTATGGTCTAATTGCTTTACCATAGCTAGATTAACTATCTCCCTGCTGGCATTAGCAATTGCTGTTTTAAAATCAAAGGAAGCCTATTGTAATACGCCAAAATTTAATTCCTATTAATTTCTAGAAAGGCTTAATCAAATCTCCAATTAAAATATAGCTGGCCACCTCTCCCAATTAGAAAACTTGTATCTTCTTTTGTGTGTCTTTAGATCTCAATCAATCTGTGCAAGGTAGAGACATCTATGTATTGCCCATCTTACATAGTAACCTGGATGCCTATTCCTCTTTGAGTCTCCTTGGAATCTGTCTCTCTTCAGCATTCCAATTTCTAGTTTTGCATACTACCCATCTATATTTTTTCTTCTTGACCAATTTCCCTCACCACCACTGCTACTCTTTCTGTGTGAAAACTTTTTATCTGATTCTTTTCCCAGATTCCAGCTACTATCTAGTACAGTTTATATGTCAGTTGACAGGATGACAGATGGTACTTATTTCCGCCATTCTTTCACATAGTGCCTGGGTCTATGTGTACAGCCACAAAAGATACATGCAACTATGAGTTGGTATCAATTTTTAACCATCAATGAACAAGTTTTCAGAACTTTGGGATTAAAAATGTTTCCCATTCATGATCTAAAGAAGTAGAACATTCATCCTACATATGAATAATGAACTCATTTTTAAATACCATATGTGCGTAGCCAAAATCATAACATGTAGACAAAAATATGGTTTTGGAATATATGACTATGTAATGCTAAGATTTAGAAATACATGTAGTAGTTCAAAGAGTTACATTAGTGAGAACAACTAAACAATGGGAATTGGATGAATTCTGATTCCTTAATTAATGAAGATCAGAAAAAAATGGAAAAGTATCTGAAAACTTGGTTTGTTATGCAGGTTAGCTTGTTGCTAAACTAAAAAAATTCTATGTTACATGTTATTTTGCTATGGTTTTATTTTGCATATTAGTCCATCACATAATGGAATTAGATCATTAGTTAATAGTAATGCTAGTATTATAGCAACTTGAAAGACTTGTTCCGTCTCCATTTATCTCAAGAACAAAATCTGAGATACCCTATGTTTGTGGAATCCGCTATTACCAGCTCTAAACCTATACTTGATTTTATTAGTGTCTGCTTTATACAGTATATAAGTATGAACTTCATTTTATTACTTTAATTCATGGGTGTAAATTCACGGCATCACATGACATATTGTGACTTTCCCCCCCCTTTGCTAAAACAGTGGTGGGCGTTGCCAGCACATGACGCATCCGACCCGCGGGCCACGAGTTTGACACCCCTAATACAAGAAGTTCTTGTAAACATCTGGTCTTAAAACCTAAATCTAAACTAGATTAATCTTACTTTCCTATAGACTGCAATTACGAAAAAAAGAAAACATTCCCTAATTCTTTTTTCATTGAATGAGAAAAAATAGGATCTGTATTTTAATGTGAAATTTCCAGCCTTCCATAACTTTATTTCAGTAAAATGCAAACAAAAAAAAATGCAAGTTATCTAATAGAATCAATTTGATGAAATGGTTAAGGTATCAGGCTAGAAACCAGAAGTCTGAGTTATAATCTTGGTTTAGCCATGAAGTCTTGTAGGAGACTCAGGCTAGTCTCTCCCTCTTGGCCCTGGAAGGGAGGTAGTGGCTTCTGAAATCTTGCCAAGAAAACTGCAGAAGTTAGTCCAGTCATTAGGAATCAACACTGACTCAAAGGCACATACACAAACAAATTATTTAACATGACTAACAGTTTAAATTATCCTGAATTCATATTGATTTGTATCACAGTCCTCAGTGTGCTTTGAAAACATAATTCAATTATTTTAAAGAGACATGATACCAAATAAATGTGTTTAGAAAGGTGTACTAATTGGCTTGAATATAAAATATAATTTGATTTATCTCAAATTATAAGTCCCAATATTATTTGTTTTGAAGGAATTAAATTTCCAGTACTTAAAGTTTTGTTGTTTGCTGTTGAAACCAGCATGTACTTTAGGAGGAATTAACATAAGAACACTGTGTCTTTAGGATCATAATATTTTAACAGTATTCTGCACTTTGCACTATACCTTTTTTCTCCAGAAACTTAGAAATTATACTGCAAGTTTAAACTTTCCATTTTCTTGGCTAGCATAAAGGGTAGCTAATAATTCAGCCCTTATTTTTCTGCCTTCCTAGGACAAAGAATTGATTTATTGTATCTATGTTATCTCACAATCAAAAAATCATTCCCAGTGCTTGGTTGGTATAACTCTACACCCTGCCTATTTATTTTGAATGTCTCTTCTCATTAATGTCTTTGATCTGTATTTCCCAGCCAACCAAATGTAATTTTTTTTAATTAAATTTTATTAACATAAACAAACATAAAACACAAATACATGTAAACACTTATACATTAACAAAAAGTCAATCGACTAACTTCTAGAAACAAATGTAATTTTTCTTATTGTCAGATATCCTCATAAATATATTTGGTTGTGGAACATTTACATGTGTGTGCATTAATGGCAGAATCCTAAATCTATGTTCTATGAATCCTGTAAAATTTGCACAATATTCACTGTTCATTCAGATATGAATAGGGAATCACTAAAATTGGCTGGCCTGTGATTAAGTTTACTAACATTCACTATGAGATAGATGATATGTATTAAACTATAGCTTACTCATTATTGGGTATTTTGATATTATTTTTATTTAATTATGGATAAAGAAGTGAAAATTTGAAAGAACCAGAAAAAAACTATGGCTTTGCAGTTTGACAAAACAAAGGTCAATATTAGCAAATTCTAAAAATAATAATAGGGAAAAACACTAATTGTTTAACCTCTTGAGTCCAATCTTTAAATTACTTCCCTCCAGCAAAAGGTTACTACATCCTAACCTAAACAATTTTCCTGAAGAGTAATTTTAATATTGGTATCTAGAGAATACTGCATAAGCATTGCTTCCATTGTGCAAATGCCTTCCAGGCCTCTGCTAGGAAGATGATTAATTCACAGTCCTTGCAACTATTTCCTAGTGGAAAGTGAAATAAAGTGCCGGTTAATGGCTTATTGAGAGCGTCCATTATTGAGAGAGTCAATTCACATCTTGTTTTGCATGATTAGGAAGCCTGGCTTATTGTCAGTTTTTGAATTTATAGCAAGTGTGTCAGAACACTGTATGTACCTCATAGGTGGGATATTAGCTTGCAAAACATCTTTTTCCCTAGATAGAATAGTATGAGGACATGTGAGATAAAGGTAGAGTATGATTCTGCTTCAGGGACAGTGGCCAAAATGGACCAAAACTGACATCAAAACTGGCAATTTGAGTTCAAAGAAGCAGCATATGTGAGGATGCACATCTGGTTTATCAGCAACTCTTTAAAGAAGCTGAGCTCAGCAGTGTAACTCAGTTGTCTAGCATATAACCAGGAATAAATAGGCTTTCTCAACAGAAAACTCAAATAGTCTAATCTGGAAGATAAATCTTTTTTGTAATATATTATTACAAGCAGAAATTGAGCCATATAAGAGTGACTATTTGTTATCTGCTATGGAAATAAATCATAACATTTATGTAACTTTGTGTTCAGAGTTTAAACTCTGGTGTTTTTTTCCTGAAGTGATTTATTTTCAAAAACCTGACATTTTAACAAAAATGTATATAGATTTTCTATATCCACTATATATTGTATATCCATAAAGTCACAGGAGTTTAGCATTATTCGCTTATTTTAGGCATGCATGGAGTTATGCTATTAAGTATATTAGGAAGTTTTCACTGAAATCAATGAGATGGAAAAATATTTAACTGGTTGAATTGTGTCAAAGTGTCCATGATTTGAATGACTGCAATACTTGCTTTGTTATTTTAATAACTTTGTTCTGATATTCCAATAAATATTTAGATAACAAATTTCAGCTCAGTAATCTCAAAATTAGATTAATTTCTACTCTTATTAGTTTTTCTTATCACTGATTTACTTATCACTGATTTACATGCAAGCAATTATACTTCATGAAACTGGAATTTTGCTGATCCCATTTCAGTGGCTTTTCTTTCAAATGAATAGGCAACTGTGGACAATAAATGCAAACTTTTTATATATTTAGTATAATTCATTAAAACACAAAGGTAAAATACACAGATGAAATAGAAAGATAGCTATTTCATTTGTAGCAATGAATATAATACTTTTGTCTATTTTGATATCATTGTCTATAAAAGGAAACACTTTAGAAAATAGAAACTAAATGGAAGGAAATTATACTTACAAGAATGAAGTGAATTAACTTTAAATTTCAATTATTTGCTGTGAATATCAAATGTGTATTCTATGATACTATCACCTAAATATTATATGCTGTTTATCTGACCAGCAATAAAAAAGGTGGATGTTGAATCACAACCTTTTGAAAATTATCCCAAAATGATTCTTGTGACCATGGTGACCCTTTTACAATTTTTGCCTTTTCAGAGTCAGTTAAATCTCTTTTTTTAGCCCATTTTGCCTGAGGAAAAGAAGCTGCCTAATAATTATGCACACCTTGATATAGGATGTTGATCTCCTTAGGCCCACCCTCCCTCACTACACAAATACACATCACCTTATCTGTTTATATCCACTAAGCATTCAAGTTTATACAGCTTGGAGGTGGAAAATATGCATACAAAGGATGATATGGTCAAAATACTCACTTGCCTAATAACTGTACACACGGTGTAGTGGTCAAAATACACATTACCACTTGTATGTAATTCCCCAGTTGCTTCATGCCATAATAATCAAAAGCCTTGCAAATCTCCCCAAATACTATTAATTGATTATTATTAATGTTTAATTTATTCAATTTATAGTCCGAGGTATAATGTTACATGCCTACATGTGTACCTTATCTTTTTTTAAATAAGAATTATTTAATTTTTTAAAATAAGAATTATTGAATGAAATAAGACACCTGTATACCAATTCTGCAAAGTTGTATTACACTACAGTATGGAATTTATAAGCTTTATCCAGAGAAGAAAAAATATTGTATGCTACTGGTAGGTATAGGTAGCATTACATATTATCTTGACAACAATATCAACATGATTTACTACTGCTTTTTTTTTAGTTTTCATCTTATGTCAAGAATTTCCTGAAGATCTCTGTTCCAATAAGGTGCTTTTACAAGATTCACCATGTTTGCTAATGCTGCCACCTGTTGCGCCGAAGAAGCTAGTCTTCTTACAGTCCCTATTGTAAGACTAAAGCTGGTTAGCAGGCTACTTTAACAGTGGAAGATATGTTGGATACAGATTCTATTGACTCATAATTATGTACCTTGCTCCCTCCCCAATTGTGTTGACCTCCCTTCTTCTATTATAATGCAAAGTGTTTGTTCCTTCCAGAGAGGCTCCAATGCAATGTTCATAGAAGTGTTGTCATTCAGTGTTACAACAAATCTAGAATCCTCCTCTCGGGTACTCCAGTGTGTGCTTTCTATCTATTGTGTGATGTGCTGGGGGTTTGTATGGGATTGGGGGGAGCTACTCATTTAACTGTCTGTTGATTGTGAAATGACACCCCTTCATCCACCATTAAACTTTGGCAACATGCCTGAAAACTTGCTGCTGCCAAGTCCTGCCTGAGGGGACCCATTGCATTTGTTTTCACTGTACCAAGGTCTTTCTGAAGACAGAAGTGAAGTGAAACAACACATGCTAAGTTTTTAAAATTTTCGGGGAAGCTAATTTCATTAGGTGCTTGATAAATCTAAATTCTTTCTGCTGCCACTACCTTATTCTACAATGAGATCTGCTTTGCTTTGTCTTTCATGGGCTTAAAGGTGCTATTACATTGCAGCAATAATCATTGCACCCTACCAGGCAATCAGCAGGAGCACAGATTCTGTGGCTTTGTTTCAACTCATTATAATTGCAGTTATAATTAGAAACAAATGCTGCTCAATAAATGTAGTTACTGGGTGGATAAATAGTGTTAATCTATATCTTATAACAAAATCAATATGTTCTCCATCTTAAACAAGATAGTGTGAAAAATATATAAGTTCAATTACTGAAAATCCAATGAATTACAGTTGTAAATGTTATCAAGCATCTGGTAAATGCATTTTTGTGCATTTCAAAGACAAGTAGCTATTTGGAATTCTAATTCCAATGAATTACTTTCTGCATTTTCATTTATGGAGGGAGAGAGAAGCAAAATCCCTAAACCTTTCTATTGATATTCAGAAGAAATGAAAAAGATCAGCCAACTAACAACTTTTCACAGATGTTGTGTTATGCCATTAATAGATGTGTATTTAATTTATCTTTTCCTAAACTGGTATCCTCCAGCTGTATTGGTTGTGAGCATTCATAATCTTCAAACAGAATAGAAGCTGGTCAGATTGTGAGAGTTGAAGTTCAACATATATATTAAATGGACAAATGTCTTGATTTACAAAGCAGAGATCGCTGGCTTCACTATGACAGGATCTATGATCACTTTGAAGTCTCATAGCATTTGGAAAGTGCATAGGCCTTCCTAATGGCACATTTTTACATTAGTATGTATAAATTTAATTTAAAAATAGTGACTAATATTAAAACAATCCAGTGTTCCACAGTACAGAGAAGGTTATGCGAAGTGACTTATGTGCCTGCTTATTCTACTGCCCAGATCTTCAGTATTTTAACACACCCCTGGATTCAACAGCTGCCAAAGAAACCCTTTATGGAATGGTTATCTTTCTATTAATTTCATATTATACATGTATCATTTATAAAAACATACGTTCTTATTTCTATTTATTTCTTCCTACCTGTAATATGCAACAGTACACCTAAGCCCCAATTACAACAGGTTGTGAATTAGGTTGGCTGAGAGATCATCCCAAAAGTGTCTGAGTGGGTCCTTGCCCCCAACCCGTGTTGCTTAGGAAGGAGTTCTTAATATTTCATACTTTTTGCGAGATGATGCCAGGCTCTTCTTTTCGTCGATCTGGGCAGTGGGCTATCTGAAGGCCAGACCAATAAGCCTCTCTGAGAAGCCGAGACACTCGGTTGGAAAAGCAATGGGAAACCAGTGAGGTTTCACGACGCCAGGAAAATTGCGTAGCTCTGCAACCTGGTAAGTCATTCGAACGCGATCCGACTCGACTGTCGCGAAGTGGCGGCTGGATCTCGGTGGACGGAGCGCGTACGAAGATGGGGACGCACCCGTTGCGGCTTTGCGAGAGGCAGTTCCGCCCTCGCGCGCAGCAGCCTCGATTCCCCGCAGGCGAGAGAGCCGGCCGGGAAGGGCAGAGGGCGACGCGATAGGGGGGTGGGGGGGAGGCGTCAGCGAAAGCCGAGCGCTGGTGGGCGCGCTCCCCAACCCTTATAAAAGCCCGGGGCTTCCCCACACCCGTCCTGGACTAGATCTGCAACGGGAGAGCGGCGGCGCTCAGTCTCCCTGATCGGGGCCCCCAGGAGATCAAGTAAGTTCTATCTGAGGCAACTTTTTAATACTCTGGCAGTGCTCCCTCGCGCTCTTTGGGTAGATACACGAATTTGGTCGCCCCCTAATTCTATACAAGCCCTCCGTGCGCCGCAGTTGTGCGATCTTGCCAACAGGCTTACGGTAGGTCGTGCCTTTCTGGAATTAAAGATCCTCAAAGCAGTTTGAATTGCAAGTCGTGTGTGGATCCCTCTCATTTTCCTAAACTTTCTTGCCGAGTAACCACCGTTTATTCGCTCGTATCCTGCTATTCCTCTTTGAATTGTTTCCAATTCAATATCTTCATAAGAAAATATTATGCAAGGGAGGCAATCTTAGAGAACAGGTTACTTAAGCGTTGCAATACTCTCCGGTGCAAAAGGCAATCCAAATCATTTTAAAGGATTTATTTAGCCTCTAATCTGTAGCGAGGAGCGCTAATATGAGTTTGGTTTGCTCTGATGATTTACTTTAGAAGTACAATAGATTTGAAAACTTTAAATGCGTCCAATGACCGTTCTTATATGGTTAATGTGCATGTAAATACGTATAGTTAGTTTTTAAAAATACATGGACAAATTCTAAGTGAAATAGGGCTGTGAATAAAAATAGCGTGAACTTAGATATATGTGACTTTCAAATCGGTGGGATTTTTCCCACTAGTCTCACATTTTGAATTGAGATGCCAATGTTATACGGGCTATTTAGTCTGATTGTTCAGGTGTTAAATATGTATGTGGAAATAAGCCCCAGAAATATTTTCCATCTATGTGCAATTCAGATAAATATGTAGAGTAGTGTTCTACACCAAAAGCTTTCTTTCCTAGTATATGAATGAATACTAAATAAATAAAACCATATACTTCTAAAGAAATTTTAAATATCCAATAAATTAATTGACCTGCACAAATGCAGCTTTAATTGAAAAACTCAGTCAGTTATATTACTTAAATACAATCTTTTGCAGTAAAATAGCCTAATTATAAAATAGTTTTAATGTATAGTTTTAATAAGCTAAGTGTTAAATACTAAAATTTAAATCAGAACTAATGAGTAATTATGCTAATAAATATTTTAAAACAAAAAAGAATTGGATACATTTGAAAACCCATTAGGCCCTTACAAAAGGCATAATTGTAGGGCAACCATGTAACCATGTTAACTCAGGGAAAAATCTACCAATATTTTGTTTAATATAATTTATTATTCAATAATCCATTTTAAATTTAGAAACTTGAAACTGAAATTGAGGCAGTTCTCAAGCTGACCAGGAAAAACTTCATAGAGAGCAATTATTTCCAATCCTACCTTCTTTTTACCTCTTTGTCTCCTCTCCTCCATTGCTTGATTTCAGAAAAGCATCTTCAGCTGAATAGAAAAGTCTGTAACGGAGAAAAATTGTTTTATTAAAGTTAAATAATAAAGTTGGGCAGCACACAAATTTAATGTGCTTTTATTAATTAATTGCTAGTTTTGTTAACAAAAACCACTATTGATAACTATAGAGACTAGATTATAATTTATAAGGCACAGTCCAGGTGAATACAGTCCTCAATAAATATAAGATTTACTGAATGCAAATACAAGTTAGATTCAATGTACTTTATGGTTTGCAGATTGCAAAAGCACTCATTTTTAAAAGAATTCCAAATGATATTCCAAATCTATTTAATCTTTATCTTTTAAAGTCAACGTGTATCAGTACCAAAGAGAAAAGCAGTTCAATAAATGAGTTCACAATTGAGGCTTTTATTCTTGCATATTTATTTATTTTAGTGTGGTAGAAGCCTTTAATCTTAAATAATCATCCAAATAAATGGGTGGAATTGGATCTCTTTAGTATTTACTTGTATTTACTTTACATCAGAAAATCCCAGTTTGTAGTTTGGGGACTACTGGGAAGTAAAAAATAAATGCATAAAAATATCTAAAAATCCAGGAAGAAAATCACTTCTACATTATTGTAAAGAAAATGTACTTTATATATTTATAAAGTAATTGGGAGCTGTGCACGGCGTGACTTTTTATGTTTATCTGGACACTTTATTAACATTTCAATACTAATCGTTTCTGCTAGATACTAAGTCACATTCACTGGGATACACTTCTTCTCAAAGATAATAAAAGTTGGCGCCAAATATATTTCAAGTTAAGATGCTTAAAAATATGTCCTAATATAGTGTTTAAATGTGGTCATTATTTTCTGAGAATGCATTAGAATTGTGAATCATTTGTTAGAATTATGTGCTGATGATTTTTCAGCTGAATTCTCCTATCTTGAAAATAAAACTGCAAGGTTAGTGGTTGCTGGCACTAGGGTACCACATTAACAGAATATATTGCAGTATACTGAAAATTGTAACAAAAAGTTCTTAAAAATTAGATAGCAATATAGTTCTAAAAAAGAAAATATGGTTGTGACAATTCAAGGTATAAGCTGGGAATTTGCATCATGTTGGTTGCAGGTTTGGTCTTACCAATGGACTATAAAATTGCACCCGAGAACATCAAGGTCAATATTCCAAGCTCAAATGCCTCCCTGCCACCCTCCACATCTGGCACTAACTCCTTAGGACAACAGACTGGGGCAACTTTGGGGAGACCTGCAGCAGCCAACGCTGCCCGAGAGCGTAGCCGAGTGCAGACCCTACGACATGCCTTCTTGGAGTTACAGAGAACTCTGCCCTCTGTACCACCTGACACTAAGCTCTCCAAGTTGGATGTATTGCTTCTAGCCACCACCTACATTGCCCATCTCACCCGCAGCTTGCAGGATGAAGAAGAATTGCCTGGCAAGGGCTTGGGAACCCTGAGAGGGGATGGCTACCTACACCCTGTTAAGGTAAGCAAGGCAAAACAAGTAATTTTTTTTCCCTAGATGGTCCAATCATGCTATTGTTTGAAAACCTTTCCATTGTGCAGAAATTTTCAGGCAAAAGGGCATACTAATATACAAGTACACTAGTCTATACAAGAAAGCTTTAGCATTACAGAATCAGCAGAATCAATTAGAACCAACTGAACCACAATTCATTGATGTAATTACATATGACACTTCAGATAGATACAGCATTAAACCTCTGTGTACCATAATCATTATGCCCAACACCAGGGACAAGGTTTTAAGATTTTATTACAAAGCAGTTTATGTCTTATGACAGCGACTTGTAAACTGTTTGAGCCAGATATCCTTTTTCCTGGTCTCAAGTAATGTCATTATTCCCACCAAAAAATAGATTCTGTTCTTTTACACAAGCACTTTGACAGTGACAATCCCAAACTGGTTACTCAGTTCACAAACATGTTATTGTAAACTGCCCCATTTCCCCCAAGATATGTCCAAATATATCCCATTGGGGAGTAATTACCCCAATGTAAAATCCACTGCCTTATGAAACATCTTTAGTTCATATTGCAAGTTCAAACTACAAAAGGACTTCCCCTTACTACTAGCTCGTTAATAAGTAATTTCTTTAATAAATTACACTTAGCTTAATTCAAGAAACTACTAGTTAAAGACCTAGTAATTAAGAATTACCTTAAACCAAACTAAATGGATCTTGATATAAGTAGTCCTTTCATTATTTGTTTCCAAAACTAACATTATCTAACAGTAATCTTGAATGAAGCTGTATACACTTTTTAAAAATAGTTTTATTGAAATGTAGACCAATGATGGGCTTGATATAGAATTAGTTACGCATTTGTCCTCTAGCAAAAAATAATTATATTTTGAATTGTTTTTAAAATCTCATTCTGGCTATAATATAGGAGTACATACAGCAGAAATGATAATGTAGAGCAGAAAGTAAAGCATTGTCTTAAAATAATTGAAACAGCATTGACATCTCAGGAGCATTTTCAAATCATTGTCAAGAAACCGGGTGTTAGTCACGACCAAGAGACATGCCATAAACATGGTCCAATTGATTCTGCATTACAGTATATTTAACTACTGAAGGTTTCTGAATTGTATGTTTTTATTCAATAGGCTGTATATTATGTCAGGTAAACTTTTGAAAAATATTATAAATAATTTATTTTAGAGACACGTCACAGAAGTTCTAGAAGAAGATTTTTTTCATAATGTCTTCTTCACAATGCCACTTTACTTGCAATATGAAGTTCTGTTTAGATACCATCTACCAGATTATCCCATTTGGCAAGGCAGCAGGCAAAACTGCAAAACTGGATGGCATTGCAATGTTTCTCTTTGTCATCATTTAGTGCCTTTCTAATTTTTTGAAATTAGTTTATAAAATCAGAAGTGCTCATTCCCCATTTCTTCACAGATTAATGGAATTTATGATTTTACATTAGGTCTGGCTAATAACACTGAGAAGTAAATAGCACCGGCAATTATTTCTATTTTAATAAATCACACTGTTGGAAACCTGTGCTCGTATATAATTGTGACATGAGCACTTTGCTTGGTTGTTTTAGATAAACACAACTAAATCAATGGGATTTATTTTCTGATATGTGTATATGAGAAAATAAATTCCATATAGTTGTGTTTATCTGAAATAAGCAAACACAGGATCAAAGTGCTTATGTGTGTGTGTGTAGGATTACATAAGTGCTATTAAACTTTGCATTTTTTCTAAATATAAAATTTACAGACGTATTTACTAATCTCATATCGGATGTGGTGTACTTTTATGAAAACTTATTTTTTAAGAATCTGGTGCAAAAACACACATGGATGAAAACACACATGATATTCTTCAAGCAGAATATATGAGCAGTAATATCTAATGTAGGACAGTAGTTTATGATGATTTAAACCTAATAAATGTGCTGGCCTATATTTTTTACCTTCTGCCACCAGTTTGCAAATCTTTTGTAGAGATAAGCTGTCAGTAATTGTAGACATGCGCCACAATAAAATTAAATGGGTGTAAGAGCTCAATCTAAAAGTACAGTATCTAATGAGGTAGCAAGATCTTCTTCCTTCTCCATATTAATCTACATAGCTCTCCCTCTCATGATGTCAGTCTTGCAAGGTGATCCAGACGAGAAACACACCCTGATGAGCTATCTGAATTATTATTGTGAAGTTTCATTAACAGATCTTGTAAGTCTCAAAGTATATTTTCCCCCATTGTTTGTACAGCCCAAAAAACTTAGGGAGTGTCCCTTCTGAGTTTGTCACACCCACATTTTTGCTGCAAGCTCAGCTACTTCTTATTCAGCTGTTCCCCTGGCTGTGGTTTTTCTCTGTCTCCCAAGAGCATTCCCACATACCATTTACACATGCTTACTATTTGCATTGGTCCAATGCAAACAGCAGGTTATAAAAAATGGGAGAATGTTTAGTTCCATAACTGATAAACGTATTCTTAAATGAACTGGCTTAATTCATGTAATTGCTAATAAAGCTGCTGGTTTCCTGCATTTGTGCAAGCAATACTAATTATCTTGCATCTTCATCTTCTAGAAATGGCCAATGAGATCACGCCTATACATTGGAGCATCAGGACAATTTTTGAATCCCTCAGTGCAAGCAGAAAATGTAAATCAAGGAGAAACCTCAACAAATTCTCAAATTTAATCCTGTTTTTTTCTTAAATGCTGTTATATTTATTATTCCAGATATATTTAAATTGAGTCTTCCAATATCTGTGATATTTCTTACAATTGACCAGCATCCTTAGATGGTAGACTTGAAATTCAGCATATTTGTTTGGATTGCTTTCTTCACAGCCAGGGACAACGTGTTCATCTCGGTTGTGCAGTATAATTCATTTGTTTCTTACATAGCTATTATTTCTCAAAAGGCAAAATATACTTTTCATTGTGTGAATGTTGCTACTATTGAAATCCATAAGATACCAGCTCATGTGTCATCTTGTTTATGAGAACATATCCTTTTCTTTGTGAAGAAATGGCTGAATGTAATGTAGTGGATAATTTACAGGCATTCTACAACCTTTGTTGATAATTTATGAAATGTGGATTGATGTACACCAATTCCAAAAAAATTAAATGAGATAACCAAATACTGTAGTTGATTTTTAAGCTAATGTTTAAAAGCTGAGCCACACGGTCACCTTGAACTGTGGGATGGGCGGAAATAAATTTGATAAATAAATAAAATAAATAATGCATCCAAGCTTTGGGGACTTTTAACTGAGAAAAGCTCTGCATAACTATTTCAAGTATTCCAGTGATCCATGTCATATACTCAGATATATTTATTCATAATTTGCCATATGTGTCACAGAATTGTGATAGATGACATAAGGCAATATTTTTCTCACAGGTTGTCCTTAACATTTGTCATGCTCAAAGGTAAGCAAGTCAAACCTAAACTGCAATTGTGTTCAATAACTACTGAGATGTCAGTTCAAGCCCTCAATATTAAGGTAGTTGGTGTTTTGAAGAATTAATCCAAGAAATACTGCAAAACTGGATGTACGAATTTTAGAAATGAAATTCTGTTGATGTTAAGAGTATCTCAGCAAAAAAAGATACTTTGAAGAATAAGTTAAAGCTTTCACACTTTCTTAAAAATATGTTCAAATTTTTTTTTACAATGTATTGTTATAAACTGTACATCTATTAATTTTTCATAAATACTTGATCATTTTATTTATATTGTGTATATATAATCACTTTTCTATTTACAACAATTCATACAACTAATGAAACTGATCCTGAGAAATGTATGCCCCATCTTTAATTCAGTTTGTAGAGTACCTGAAGATTCTTTGCTCTTGCTCTTGCAAATCAAGACAGTTCTCCCACTGGAAATATTACTTACATGCTGTTTTGTTAACTAGCTAAAGCAGAAACAAAAGTTATTCCAAAACACAAGTGTGGCATAAAAATAATGAATGCAGCTTTGTAGATTAAATATGGCTATTAACCCTATAGTATAATTTGCTATTGGTTGTGTTTATCTGTATCTTAAAAGTACCAATTATTTTGGGAAAGAGCTTACTTCTGCTTCAACATATACATATGCTTTACAAATGATGCTCACCACAGAATATGAAGCTTGCATATTTGGTTAATTAGATTTAATAAATGATTACAAGTACAGACAATTTTTCTTATTGTATGAATAAATTATTTGCAAAATTCTCTCTCAAATAATGTTTATTGTTATGTACTTTTTAAAACTACCTTGAATTTTTTTAAAAAAAATGCAAACATTTCCTGGGAAGGGAAGAAAATCAGATTAAAGGTTTTAAGGGATTGTACATCTTTTAGTAAAGTTGGGGTTTTAAGTAAATTATCATTATGGATCAATCCAGTTATGGCAATGTATTTTTTTTTTTAGTATTAAAAACTCACATCTCCATTGTTGAAGAAAAGCTTTATCTGAAATGCAATGATGACAATTACATGCCATCAAGTTGTCTATTTTGTTTTGGCATTTCTTAAAAAATATTCTTAGCTCATGTATGAGTTTTGTAGGTGCTGTTTACCATTCCTAACATTAGCATTTCCTGAAAGTTGCTTCCCTCTTTTTCTTATACACAGACACACTTTCACACGCTATTAGTTCACAAGGAATAATTGCACATTGTCTTTAGGTTATTAGAATAAGGTTTTTTTACATGAAACTCTTCATAAACTTTTAGCAATATTTGGTATATATGTTAAGCAGTACTGAATTACGTTGACCTTTTCAGTATATTATACATATATGTATATGCACACAAAAATAAAAGAAATATAGCAAGGTGGAAAGAGGGCTGCATATTACAATCACAGGTTATAAAAAATCATCACTAAGTCAAATGTTATACTAAAACTCAAGATCTGAGAATCTCATATTTTTTTAAAGTAAATTTATTTGATGTTTCAAAGTAATAAAGCATGGAATAGTTGTATAACTATTAAATCCTATTACAGTTTTCCAAATCTACCGTAAAATAGTATTATCTGTAATAGTATTATCTGTAACTGAAAATCAGTTAAATTTTGAGAATAATTTTAACTGCTGCTCAGGATGAATTTTTACTTCTCGCACTTCCTCTAATAGACCATTTTTCCTTAGATACAGTGGGATCCAGAAATATTACCTTTGGAATTTTTTCCCTCCAAATAGAGGACCATGCTTTTTCACTTGCATCTTCCAGGTTCCTTTCACTAATTTTTTTTTTTTTTTTTGTTAACAACCAAATTCAATTTTATTAGACATAACTGAAAATATTTAAAGGACATATAAAATTTAAGTTCCTCTTCTTTTTCTCCCTGTGTTGTCTGCATTATTTATCCAACCATAGATCTTTTTCTTCCTCTTAATCGTACTTCATCCAGCTTTTTTATCACTGGAATTGATTTTTTAGATGCAGCTGAGTATTTCTTCAACAGTGCTTCAAACAGAACTTCTGTGTTTGGATGGGTACTCAAAAAGGCTTTCTCTAAGACATATAAATCAACACCTTTATCCTCAGGAAGGCCAGAAATAAAACTTAGTCCAAAATCTATTAATGTCAACTCCAGCTTCTCCACAGGTGGTCGCAAAAGCATGTTAGAAGTTGTGAGATCCCCATGTATGAGGTCTTCATCATGCATTTGTGCCAATATCTCCCCTATCTTTTCAGCTAATTGAATAAGATTGCTGATACCTTCACCAGATTGCTGCTGGGAGATTATATAGTCCCGAACAGTAGTTGATTCTACAATGTCTTCAAGATATATACAGTTGACAACATAGTCCACAAAGTACACAACAGGTGCAGAAATCCCTGCCCGTCGACAGCGTAGCAACGAACGGGCCTCCTGTGCCGTTCGCTTGTGGCTGAGCCTCTCATCCATCGGGTGCCGGTAACGTTTCGGGAACCGGAGTTTCATCACTGTCGGCCTGCCTAAGAATTGGCCCTGATACAGACGGGCTTCGGCTCCCTGCTGGATCAACTGCAGGCCCTCCACGGGAGGAGGGAATCCTGGTGGATCGGTTTTGACCTACCCACCCTCCGAATTTGATCTTGCCATGATGGCAAAATGGCCAGGCCACCCACTAATTTTTTTTTTTTCTTGATGGTGGCAATACATAATTGACATACTGTAGCCTGTCTTCATGGCACTCATTCTCTTAAAATCTCAGATGTGTTCATTGGCTAATAAATGTTGAAGATCTTTCATTCAGGGTGATAGAATTACCTTCTAACAAAATTTTATATCATGTATGATTTTTTTTCTTCAGGAATACTCTAGTCAACTGTACGTATTCAGTGCTTTTTTTTACCAGATGACTGTAAGCAAAAGAAAGAAAACTGGTTAAAAACAGTAGTGCTGTAGTTTTATTTGAATTTCTAGCATTGTGACAGCATAATACAAGAGAGAACAAACGTTACCCTGCGTATTGCTATTCTATAACTCAAGAAACAATCCTAATTTTCAGAGGGACTAACTGTAGCCTAAGATTCTTGTAATTTTGTCCTGAATGTGTTTAAAGGTTGACCACTGAATTCTGAAACAGCTTTATTTTCTATTCCCAACATAGCTCTTAAAAAGAATTATTTTTACAGTCCTTGTGAAAAGTCGTATCTTTTAGCAATAATTTATTCTTTAGTTGTTCCAACAATTAACTTTGATTCCACCAAAATATGTATAAACAGTTCATAATTAGGTTACATTGCGATTTGTTGGCATGCATGCAGATAAAAAAATACTTTGTATTTTTACAATACTTTATAATCTGAGAAATAATCATTTTAGTATCATTTTCTTTCCATTTTATTTCCCCCACCCCACCCCTTCCTCACATACTTCAAGGCTTTACTCTACACAGTGTCTGTTCTAGGTTATCTCTAAAAAACAAATGGAGACTGGGAAGTCATATATTAATCCAAAACATATTTAACTTGAGGATATGATATTGTAATTATAAACATCAGGACAAACACATTGCTTACACTATTTAGATTAATTTTCCTTGGCTTAAGTTCATGTATGTATTTTGTGTGTGTAATTAACATTTTTGCATCAGAAAATATGGAAATAAACACTCTTCAATGGATGTAATTATTCTACATAGTTCATATTTGCTTTAAAGTCTTTATATTTATTTAATTTTTTATCCAATTTATTATTTTTAAATAATTCAGATGGCAAACATAACTAATGCTATTTCCTTCTTCTATTTTCCCCATAATTATATCCCAATGAGGTGAATTGGACTCAGAGTGAGTGACCAGCCCAAAGTCATCCCATTCTGCCTAAGGCAGAACCAGAGCTCACAGTCTTCTGATTTGTAACCTGTTGCCTTAACTACTATACTAAATTGGCTCTCTATGCTAAATGCTATGCATTCTAAGAAAACACAAATATTTTTCCCAAAATATGCAATGTGATGTAATGATGGAGACCTGCTATGTTATTATTTCAAATTTAAATGTAATCTAAAACATGTTGCACACATATTATAAACAAAACAGTCCATTCCTAAAGAGCAATAATCTGAACAATTTAACATATATGAAAAAAAGAATGGCAAAGAAAAGGATAGGAAACAGTATTAGGCATTAGTGTTTTAGGTTATGCAGTACTTACAATGAATGGAAACTATTGTTAGAGGACACATGAATTTAGAAAGTAATCCCATAGCAGGAACATTAACATAAAAGTCCCGATGGATAAGAAAGGGCAGATCTATACTGGTGTACCTTTACCATTAACATGCACAAGAAAAGGAATAGAAGGAACACAGTGTTGAAAGAAAAATCCATCTGGTTCAGTTCCAAGCTGGGAGAAAGATGCTAGAAATAAAATAGAGGCTGATTGGAAAGAAAGGTCCATTTATGGATGAACAGAACCACCAGGGTTTGTGGTTCTGGTAGAGCTGACCAATTGGTTTGATGAGTACATGGATTTTTATAAATTTCAGAGATGCTGCTAGTGGGGTTGTGCAATGTCTGAAATCCTCTTATGAGATTATGCAGTGTAGTGATCTCTGTGACTTCTGTTATTGGTAATGGGTTAATCCTATTATGTCCTGAAGGATCATGCCCTGTTCTTAATCCCATCACCCTGGAGCTGAAGGTCTTTTGTTTTATAGATACGCTGGCCCAGTCTTTCTTAATGGGCACAAAATATCTGCTGGAGGGTTGCTATTAAGAAAGACTGAGTCTGCTTTCTGTCTTTAAGAGCATGTTTTTCCATTTCTCCCTTTGGGGAAATATAATATTCTGCCTTTTTAATATTTCCCAAAATATTTCATTCTTTTAGGAGGGGGGAGCGGCTTCCCACAATTATACAGTACTAAAAAGTGATACCCACATCTGTCTCCCACCTCATAAAGATCTCAACTTTACAACTCCTCAGCCTCTCTTCCTAGCTGCTGAAGCACTCTTCAAATTCACAATAGAAATGGAAATATTTTTATTTTCCCTCTTCAGGGTAATTTTAAATCATATCCTGCTTCTGAATGTCCCTGAGATCACAATGATATCAAATAAACCTGTGAACCAATTATAGGGCCTTTCCACATTTGCTGGCACATGGCATAAACATGTCCTGGCTGTATCTTTATTTTCTACTGGACCTTCATTATTCCAAGCCCATGAGTGAAAAAGCTTAAGCCATTGTGCTTAAGTATCTATCAATCAAATCTTTATTATAGTCCTAAACCAGCATAAGGAGGGCAAGATAGTGTTAAAATAGTATTTCTCTTTATTCACCCACCATCTAAGTAACTATTAGCCTTTGTCATCCATCATCCTAGAGCAGGGCTGTCAAACTCCCGGCCCCGTGGGCTGGATGCATCATGCACTGGCCACACCCACACCCGGTTAAGTGAAGGGGAAAGAAGTTGCCGATGCTAACGTGCTGACCTGAGTTTCACACCCCTGTCCTAGAGAGAAACAAGCAGTCAGTAATAATTGGAGGTAGAGGAAGTGGCAGGCTAGAGATTGGCAATTAGGACAGGAAATTTAATGCTGATACACGTGTCCTTGACTTACAACGATCTGTTTATAGTGACGGTTCAAAGTTACAGTGGCACTGAAAAAAATGACTTCTAACCATTTTTCACACTTAAAACAATTGAATGGTAACCTGAACAAGATTTGGGCACTTGACAACTTGTCTATATTTATGATGGCTACAGTGTCGTGGGGACATGTGACAAGCAAAGTCAAAAAGAGCCTGTAGTACAGTGGACTAAAGCACTGTTATTAACAACTGCTGCTTGCAATTACTGCAAGTTCAAATCTCACCAGGCTCAAGGTTGAATGGCGGCATATAAATTAAAGCAAAAAAAAATAAAAAATGGGGAAGCCAGATTCACTTAACAACTGTGTTACTAACTTAACAACTGTTGTGGCCCCGCCCTCTGAGCCTGTCCCATCGGAGGAAGAAAGCTCCGAGCATGAGGAAGAGGAGTCAGCCAGGCCTCCCTCTCCAGGCCCCTCACCTCTGGCATTGTCTCAAGTGCCGGCCGAGGGAGAGGAGACAGCTGATTCGAGTCAAAGTGATAATGACACATCATTCCTGGACGCACGCCTCCGAAGGCGTGATAAACGTTTGCAGCAGCTTGGGAGGCGTGCTAGGGATTAGAACTGAGTCACTGGACCACACCCCAGAGACCACACCCCAGAGACTATATAATAGAGAGTGGTGGTCAAGGATCTTTTGTGACGAACAAAGCAAAACCTTGGACAGTCACTAAAGCCTCGTCCGGAACTGCTGGGAGGAATATTATTTCTCTTTGGACTTTCTTGAACGTTCGTATCTTATCTGTCTGTTTGTGAAAATAAAGTAACTTGGCAGACGGTGTGTCTATCGCTGCCAAGTCGGAGATAAGAACTGGGTGCGTTCCAAAGTGTTTCCTTAACCCTCGACTGGCTGTGTGTGTGGGGGGGGGGGACGGGGACAGATCATCTTGTTCGTCACCCCATACTCCATCGTTAACCCATGATGGACCAACAGCTGCAGCAGCAGATACAGCAGATGCTGGAGGCCAATCAGCTTCTGCAACAGCAAGTAGCACAGCTAACTGCCCAACTTGCTTTGGGAAATGCTCCTGCAGCTCCACCTCCTCCCCCTCCCCGTCCGAGATGCCCAGTGAACGTGCCAGATAGGTTTTCTGGGCAGCAGGAGATGTTTCCGGCCTTCTTGGGACAATGCCAACTGTTTATGGCAATGAGGCCGGAGGATTTTCCGGATGACCGGGCTCGGGTGGCATTTGTTATCAGCTCCCTCTCGGGCACTGCCGCCCGATGGGCCACGCCCCTGTTGTTGCAAGATAGCCCCTTGCTCCTGGACTTTCAGGGCTTTTTACAACACCTGCGCACCATGTTTGAGGACCCCCTCCGGGTGCAGACGGCAGCGAGGCGCATCAAGGACCTCTGCCAAGGCAAGCGCCCCCTGCAGGACTATATTGCAGAGTTCCGACTGCTAGGCCAGGATTCGGCTTGGAATGAGGTGGCGCTGATGGACGCCTTCCAGGACGGCCTTTCCGACGAGATGCAGGACGAGCTGGTTCGTGTAGAGGCGCCACCGACCCTCGACGCGCTGGTGACCCAATGCCTGCGTATCGACGCCCGCTTGCAGCGGCGACGGCCCCGTCGGGCTCTTCCGGAACCATCGACAGCGTCGGCACCCCCGCGTTTCGCACCGACAGCGCTCCGGACCGCACAGCGTTTTGTGGCGACGGCTGAGGAGCCTATGGAGCTCGGAGCAGCCAGACCTCAACTGACGGCCCAGGAGCGGATGCGGAGACGTCAAGGGGGGTTGTGCCTCTATTGCGGCGAGGCGGGACATTTTGCCGCCTCGTGTCCCCGGAAGCGGAGTGGACCGCTCAGGCCTGTTCCGGAGTCTCGGCGTGACCTGCCGGGAAACGGGCCAGGCCTGGCCTAGGGGAAACTCTGGGTCAGGCACGTGACCATGCCCCGCCGGAGTCGGCGGCTGTGGACTGTGAGCCCCCTCGGCACCTGATTTTGAACACCCGGGTGTTGTTGGCTAACCGGTCGGAGGGGCTCCAAGCGCACGCGCTGGTGGACTCGGGGGCCACCACGAACTTTATGGACCAGGCCTTTGTGGCCCATTACAAAGTTCCCTTGGTTCCAGTGGACCCTCCGTTGAGGGTTGAAACTATAGATGGGCGGGAACTCGTGGCGGGGCCCATCAAAACCGCTACCCAGCCCTTGCGCCTCGCCATTGGAAACCACGAGGAGGCGATCCAGTTTTATGTAACGGCGGATCTGCACTTTCCCTTGGTCCTGGGGATGGCCTGGCTTCGGGCGCACGACCCTCAGGTGGCGTGGTCGAGAAACGCCATCTCGTTCCCAAGCCTGCAGTGTGTCGACCACCTTCGCCACACCTGCGCCGGCCAGGACGTCTCTGCCCCAAACGTCTCCTTGCCTCCGGAGCTGACGCCCTTCGCTGACGTGTTCAGCGAGAAGGAGGCGGACCGCTTGCCCCCGCACCGACCCTACGACTGTGCGGTGGACCTAATGCCCAACGCGCCCCTGCCATCGGGACGCCTGTACTCCATGTCGGAGCCCGAGCTGGCCGCCTTGCGGGACTTCCTGGAAAAGAACCTGGCCCGTGGGTTCATCCGGCCTTCGACCTCCCCGCTCTCGGCCCCGGTCCTCTTCGTTAAAAAGAAGACGGGGGACTTGCGCCTGTGTTGCGACTACCGGCGCTTGAATGCCATCACAGTGCGAAATCGCTACCCCCTGCCGCTGATCCCGGAGCTGATGGAGAGGTTGCGGGAGGCCTCGATCTTCACTAAGCTCGATCTCCGAGGGGCTTACAACCTGGTGCGCGTGAGAGAGGGGGACGAGTGGAAGACGGCGTTCGGCACGCGGTACGGACACTTCGAGTATACCGTCATGCCGTTCGGGTTGACCAACGCCCCCGCAGTCTTCCAGCACTTGATGAACGATGTGTTCCGGGACATGCTGGATCGGTTCGTGGTGATCTACTTGGATGACATTTTGATCTATTCCCGGACCCCGGAAAGTCACCTCCAGCATGTCCGCCAGGTCCTGCAGCGCCTGCGGGAGCACCAGCTCTATGCGAAGTTGGAGAAATGCTACTTCTTCCAGACTTCCATAGAGTTCCTTGGGCACATCATCACCCCCGAGGGCATCGCGATGGACCCGCACAAGGTGGAGGCCTTGCGCAGTTGGGAACCCCCGCGTCGGGTGAAGGACGTCCAGTGTCTGTTGGGATTCGCCAACTACTATCGGACCTTCATCCCGGGCTTCGCCACCCTGACCTTGCCGTTGACCCAGCTCCTTCGAAAGAAGGTCCCGTTCCAGTGGGGGCCCCCGCAGCAGCAGGCCTTCGAGGTCCTCAAGCAGGCCTTCCTCACGGAGCCAGTCCTGAGGCACCCCAATCCACACCGTCCGTTCGTGGTGGAGACGGACGCATCCAACATGGCGATTGGGGCGGTGCTGCTACAGGCTCCGGTGGATGGCGGCACTCTTTTTCCCTGCGCATACTACTCCCGGAAACTCAACCCTTCCGAGCGCAACTACACCATCTGGGAAAAGGAGTTGCTGGCCATCAAGGCCGCGTTCGAGGCTTGGCGACATCACCTCGAGGGGGCCCGACACCAGGTGGAGGTGCGGACGGACCATCGGAACCTGGAGCACCTCACCACGGCACGGAAGTTGAACCAGCGGCAGATCCGGTGGTCGTTGTTTTTCGCCCGGTTCAACTTCCACGTCACCTACATTCCGAGCAACCTCAACCAGAGGGCGGACGCGCTATCCCGTAAGCCGGAATACTTTTGCCCCAAGGACTCCCTTCCCCCCCGGACGGTGCTGCCAGCGGACTCCTTGGCCGCGGTCCAGGAACCGGTGGACCTGCGGGCTCAGGTGCTGGAAGCGCAGCGACGGGACGACTGGTCGCAGCAGCGGAGAGCGGACGTCGGCCCCGGGTCCCCATGGACTGTGGAGGAGGGCTTGCTCAGACATCGGGGTCGGCTGTACGTGCCCACGAGTCCGCTCCGAGCCCTCGTCATGAACCAGCGTCATGACAACCCCGCGGCAGGGCACTTCGGCTTCTTTAAGACTTTGAACCTGGTGACGCGGACTTTTTGGTGGCCTCGGGTACGGCACGACGTGCACGCCTACGTGACGTCCTGTGTGACGTGCCGACAGGCCAAAGCCGCGTCCGGCCCCCCTCCCGGACTCCTCCAGCCGCTACCGACACCGGAGAGACCGTGGGGAGCCATCTCCATGGACTTCCTGACAGACCTGCCCCGTCCGCTACGTACACGACCGTCCTCGTGGTGGTGGATGCGCTCACGAAGATGGCACATTTCATCCCGTGCCGCGGCCTGCCCTCGGCCCGCACCACGGCTCGCCTGTTCCTGCAACATATCTTCCACCTCCACGGCCTGCCGGACCGGGTGGTTTCGGACCGCGGGGCCCAGTTCACGGCTCGCTTCTGGAAAAGCCTGATGGCCGCGCTGGAGGTGCAGGTGTGCCTGTCATCGTCGCACCATCCGGAGACTGACGGGGGCACGGAGAAGGTCATCGGCATACTGGAGCAGTACCTCCGCTGTTTTGTCAACCAGCAGCAGGACAACTGGGCCGAGTACCTTCCCCTGGTGGAGTTCGCTTTTAATAACTCCCAACACACCTCCACCCAGATGACCCCGTTCCATGCCAACGTCGGATACCATCCACGGCTTTTCCCGTTGACCATCATGGACTCCCCTGTTCCCGAGACCCGGGACTTCCTCTCAGAGCTGCAGGCGGTGCAGCAACTGGTGCGGCGGCAGCTGATCCGAGCGAAAGAGGATTATAAACGGTTCGCCGATCGCGCCCGCCGGGCGACGCCACCGCTGGAAGTAGGAGATCGGGTGTGGTTGTCCACGAAACACCTCCCCACGGACCGGCCGGTACGGAAACTGGCCCAATGCTTTATCGGTCCCTTCCCTATCGAGACGGTCATCAATCCGGTGGCCTACCGGTTGACTCTACCCCGCTCCATGCGGCTCCACCCTGTTTTTCATTGGTCCCTCCTGGTCCCTGAGGCCCCCGCGAGCCATCTCCGCCGCCCGCCAACGCCTGCCCCCCCAGCCGCAGCCGACGAGGACGACGCCTCGACGTACGAGGTGGACAGTATCCGGGACTCCCGTTGGCTGAAGGGGCGCTTCCAATACCTCATCGCCTGGAAGGGGTACAGGCCCGAGGATTTCACCTGGGTGAATGCGTCTGCCGTTCAGGCCCCTGACCTGGTGCGGGCTTTCCACGAACAGTTCCCGTCCCGACCCCATCCCGACCGTCAGACCCGGGGGAAGGGCCCTGCGGTGGGGGATAGTGTTGTGGCCCCGCCCTCTGAGCCTGTCCCATCGGAGGAAGAAAGCTCCGAGCATGAGGAAGAGGAGTCAGCCAGGCCTCCCTCTCCAGGCCCCTCACCTCTGGCATTGTCTCAAGTGCCGGCCGAGGGAGAGGAGACAGCTGATTCGAGTCAAAGTGATAATGACACATCATTCCTGGACGCACGCCTCCGAAGGCGTGATAAACGTTTGCAGCAGCTTGGGAGGCGTGCTAGGGATTAGAACTGAGTCACTGGACCACACCCCAGAGACCACACCCCAGAGACTATATAATAGAGAGTGGTGGTCAAGGATCTTTTGTGACGAACAAAGCAAAACCTTGGACAGTCACTAAAGCCTCGTCCGGAACTGCTGGGAGGAATATTATTTCTCTTTGGACTTTCTTGAACGTTCGTATCTTATCTGTCTGTTTGTGAAAATAAAGTAACTTGGCAGACGGTGTGTCTATCGCTGCCAAGTCGGAGATAAGAACTGGGTGCGTTCCAAAGTGTTTCCTTAACCCTCGACTGGCTGTGTGTGTGTGTGTGGGGACGGGGACAGATCAACAACCGCAGTGATTCACTGAACAACTGTGGCAAAAAAAGTGGTAAATGGAGCAAAACTCGCTTAACAATTGTCTTGCTTAGCAACAAAAAATAGCAATAGCACTTAGACTTAACGTATTTTTTGCTCCATAAGATGCACCTGACCATAAGAGGCATCTCGGTTTAGAGGAGGAAAACAAGACAAAAAACTTTCAGGCAGAGCCCGAGAGGACCACAGATAGGTGACTTCTCATGTGCCAGCTCTGCCTATTGACTCCTGCACTGCGGAAAAGAGACAGAAGAGGTGGGGTTCAGCACTGTAAAAGGACCCCGCCGTGGCCCAGCTGCTATTCACCAAAGACGCACAGTGATTTCCACCCACTTTGGGGGGAGGGGAGTGTGTCTTATGGAGCGAAAAATACTTTACAGCCCTTTCTAAATGGTTTACAGAGTCAGCCTATTGCCCCCAACAAAAGTTTGGGCTCAGTTGTGGTCATGGTCAAGAACTACCTCTAGTTTCCCCCCCCCCAATTCAGTGAAGAGTGGACAGCAGTAGGAAAGAGCTATAACTAGATCAACTGGCCTAATTCATCCATTGCTAGCATAGCTCAAGTCAGTAATATTGCTGAGCCGGACCGTAAATGTTTGCCCTTGAGAGAGGTTACTGTATTTGCCAAGGCCCTGTTGAGGGTTTTTTTTCCCCTGTGTTGTATTTTTAAATATTTTTGCTGGATTTTGTAATCTGGAGTAGGCGGCTATAACAATTAATATAGTAGTAATAAGATGCTGTTCCGAGATGTGTTTGCCTTCCTAGCATCGGCTACCAGCTCGTGGAGTTCCAGCTTGCTACCTTTACGAGCCCAAACTGGCCGCCTCTGGAACTACAAGTTCCACAATGCATCGCGAGCCTGTATATTTTCAGGGCCGATCCTACCGCGAGAGGTCGCGCCGTTTTCACGAAGAAACGAGTGGTTGGCTTGTTCGTTAAAAGCGGCCTAAAAGAAATGTCGGAAAGTATCCCATGTCATTTGTGTTTGTAAACTCGTCCTGGACGGCATTAAACTTCGGTGCTATATGGACCTATCAAATCGATGAGGAAAAAAAATAATAAATTCGGCCCACCCAGGCCCGAGGGCGACCCCCCCCGAATCACGTGACCTTCAAAAGGACCGTTGTGGCTCCCGCTCCTCGCGAGACTTGACATGTGGCTTCGCCGCGTGGTGAAGGAGCCCCGCGCGCCCGCTTCGCTTAGAGTCGGCTGCGGTTGAGAGTGCCCTCAAGGACGACCGGGTAGGCCTCACATTCCCTCCGTTTTGGCAGGTTCGTCCCCGGAACCGCTGGGCTCCTCCGTTCTTCTGACCCGAGAAATGTGATGAAGCAAAGATACGCTCCGACGACCTTCTAGCGGACGGCGCCGAGGGCTTGAGAGGTAGACATTTGGCAGAGGCGCGATCGCTTCGCGTTTTCCTCAAACGGTTGCTACGCCGGGAAATGGGTCTTGGGCGGGAGATTCTTCGGAGCCTCTCGGTCTGATGTGGGTGGGCGAACGGAAAAAGAAAGACGATGGCGCCCTCCTCAAGAAACCACAGCACTCCTCCTTGTTCTTAAAAATAGACCGAGCTTTGCGCCATTTTGTCCATCTCGGCGGAGGGGCTAAGCCTCCCGAGCTCGTCGGAGACCAAGTCGTCTCTTTAGGAGAATACTGGTGTGTAAGGAGGAGCACTGAATTAGTTGTTCGCCAAGGTTTAGAAAAAAAGGGCTTGATGCTCTTTTTAATAATTCGCCCTTAAAATCACTAGGCTCCCCCGGGGAGACTTTCTGCCTAATATGAATAGAGGAGTTTAAGCTTTGATCGCTTTTGCATATTGTACTTGCTTCTATCATTACTGGCCTGCAGAATCTCAAAACTTCTTTTATGGAGTTTACAATGTCAGCTCCTTACTGGACTATTAACTAATTTGCTGATTGTACTTTCTGTCTAATAACATGGCCGGGAAGATTGGATTTGCTGAGCTGAATCTGCTTTGTTGTGATGTGCTATTGGGATTGAATGGAAAAATGATTGGGGATGAAGCAGCTGCTCCTTTAAATCCTTCGAGGTTGGGGCAGTGACTATTGGGCTAGTAGCTATTAAATCTACCACATGGGACAACAGATCAGTTTCTCATGTCAAATAGTGATAATCAATTCAAGGAGAACAGATGAGATAATTTAATTGTAACTTCAAAAGAATCTAAGAAAAATAGCTATCTAATCTTGAGTGATTATTTATTTAATCCAACAAAATTTGAAACAGACTGACTTTGACAGTACTGGAATCTGCAAAATATTACTGAATTATGCTGGATTACATTTTTACATTTGCCAAACTGAACAAATTATTAGTGCATTTTCTAGTATAGTGCTACTGTAAATTTGCAAAGTAGCACAATTTTTTTTATGCCAGTGATGAATGTTGAAGTGTTTCCAGAATTTATTGACTACATTATAGGACAGAGGCTGAGATGACAGACTTTGGGGAGAAAGAAGGGGGAAAATCAGAACTGCGGTACTAAATATGAAAGGATAGCTTAGAATAATTGAACCTACATGAAAGAATGACAATATAAAACATGGCGGCAACATTGAAGGTCTCAAGCTTTTTTTTTTGTCTAGAACCTGTATATTTTGTTTAATAATCAGATACTACTTCTGAATTTAGTGAAGTTGTTAGTACAATTCAATATATTTACATGGTTCTATCCATCAGCTAATTAAATAGAAGGAAGAAGTATTGTGTGTGCTTGCCACCTTGAATTATTTACAAAATATAAAGGCAGGAAAGTTCTTAAATAGTACCTTGGTTTGCTTCAAAGCCTCCAACTGTCACAAGATGGAGCTGTTGTGCAAAAGGGGTACAGGTTATCCAGCAATAATATATGATGCTATAATGTATTGTAGTTAAGGTAAATTATATTCTTAGGGTAGTGTACATAGAAAAACGGATGTGATTATCATTATTAGAATGATTATTTGGAAAAAAAATATTCACTTTCAGATTTTTATCTGTGATGGCATAACATATTACATAATTACACATAAGTAATCTTGCTATTACAGAAGCAGTAAAATAGTTTGATGAAACAACATATCTCTAGTGTTACGAGTCAGATAAAGAGTTCTGAACTACTACATAGATTTTAGCAGAGAAACGTATTGATAGTAATTAGGATTTACAGAGTAATTTCTCTGTAATTGATTTTGATCCTGAAGTACAAGTTGAGCTTGTCATAAACCTATACATAATACAAATGGTAACCAAATTCTTGGCTGTGCTATTATGTCAAATGAGGAACTACAGAAAAGATACAGAATTAAATTTGGAACGTTACAGAATATTAAAAAAAAAAACACCTATAAAACTAAACCTGAAAACTCACACTATGCGTGTGAAGCAATAAAAAACTTTCTAGTTGTGCTAAATTGTGAAACAGTAATTTGAAAGCATTTTCCAAATATATTTTGGTAGACAAAAGGATATTTTGAAATATATCTGTGCAAAGAAGATAATCATATTTTTTAAAAATATTATTTTAGGCATACTTCTTACACTCCTTGTAATTACTTCTAGTGCATAATTTGGTTTCTCCAAACTAAAATTAATAAAAACTAGAAAGAGTTTACAGATTCTTCAGAAGAATTGATTTGGAATTCACATTTTTATAGGAGAGTTTTTGAAATTGTTAAAGCTGATGCATCTTTCAGGTTTATTGTATAAGAATGCTTTCCCAGCTTTCTGCATGTTGCATTTCTGTGTGTGGTGAATCACCTCCATTGAAAGATTTACATAACTAATGCAAGAAAGGATCTTGTGACAACACAAATAGCTGCACCAGTATTGAGAGACTACAGAAGCAGAAAAGATATTTTAATTATTATTGAAATAGACATTCACTAGGAAACAAGTTTGGTGATAACTTCTAAGTTGACTGATTTCAAGACAGCCTGTGGCTATTGTTTTCCATCTGCTTAGTGCAGAGAAAAACTATAGAATAGAGCTTCCCTTTCAGAAGCTTAAAATAGCTGTAACACTTCTTGTTTTGCTGCTATCCTCTTTTAAAATCATATCCAGCTTATTTAGATCTTCCTAGGAATTTATTTTGTCCCATTTTTCTTGACCCAGACCTGCTATCATGCTATGAAGTTGATTATGTGCCAAGTTATTTTCAATTATTACTGACCACATAGATTTTCTCTTTGACAATCTGTCTCTAAATTGTTCTTTCAAGTCTGCCAATGGTGCATTCATTGCCATTGTAAGATTTATGCATCTTGCTGCTGGTTGTCCTCTTCTGCTAGGTCTTCTCATAATATGTCTGCAGAAAGATAATTTGAGCCTGGTCATTTGTGCCTTGAGTGAGAACTCTGGGTTGATTTGTTCAATGATATATCAGATTGTTTTCTTGGGTGTCCACGGTATTCTCAGAGTCTTTGTCTATCTATCATGCTATATAGATAGGGACCATTGATAGTTCCATTGTAACTTGTTACCATGGTACTCATATCCTCACATTTATGACCTTTGCAGGTCTGTAAAGCAAAGTAGTAAGTAGAAAGAAAGATCATAAACACAGTAACTGTTTTGTTTAATGACAGCGTTGCTTAATGACCAAGTTAGTCTTAATTGTGGTCACTACCCTTACTTGAAGTTTAATGTGTTGTGTTTATGTTGAGCTTTCTAATTTTTTTTTTTTTTATTTGGACAATAGTGCTTTTTGCTGATTTGATTCAGGCAGAAAAATGACAGGAGTCTGCTATCGTCGTAAATGTAACAAACCATTTCCAATATTACTTTCATTTCCCCAAAACAAAAAATAAAGTGTTTGCTGTGCATGAGATATTGTGTGATGTATTGTAAACTACAGCAGAGTTTCATAAAATTCATAATATATGATAAATATAATAAAAGAATGCCTACAAGAATAAAAAATCCTTTTCAAAAAAGTGCCCATTATAATACATAGGACCTGAGGTTTTTGGTTGGACATAAAGTTTTACAACCCCTAGAGCAGACAATAAATTTCATTTTTGAAGCATATATATGTGTATGTGTAATAGGCATTTTAATGCATCTGTCTTAGTTGTGTATAAAATTGCTAATTCCTGGTTCCATTTGTGTATATTTTCTAGAATTTGGTGGCTTTTAATTAAGATTTTCAAGAAACTGTAGGGAAAATGTACTTCGAGTATTGATTATTTTGAGTTATTTCCACCCTGCCAAGCTGTCTGAATAATGATGAATTGTGCAAGTAGTGATCATTACTGCAGTTGATGTCTTCATAAATCAGTAGCATCAGCTAAGATGTCCCTGTTCTAATGATTAATTGCTTCTTTGTCAGTGCAGGGATTAGCTAGAGAGTCATCTTGGAGCCATGACCTCTGCCCTCTTTACTCTGTAACAGTAAATTTAACCCAAGGAATACCATTTTATTGAGACTTCGATGGTTTTTGGGGGTGGGGGGAGTGTACTTAGCTCTCAGCCTGAACCAAGTCTGTAGGGAATATGTTTTACTAGTTCAGATAGCTGGAGTCCCAAAGAGTGGAAATTGTAAACCTTAACCTTAATTTCATTCTTATTAAACAAGAGTAACTGTAAGATTCATTCATTAGAATAGTGAATGAATAAAATAGTTTAATTCTGGGTTAACTCTTCCTTTGTAGTTTTCCCATAAGTTTTGGAACAGCAACAGCCCAAATCAGTCCATTGTAGAATAAAGGCCTTTTCAGAATTTGATAACTACTTCAACATACTGCAAGTTATTTTCAGTTATTGTCTTTGCAACTGAGATGTTTCATTTGCCAGCACTTTTTTGGGCATTTTGGGTGTTTTAAAGTCATGGGGCATTCAGCTGCTGTTGCCCAGTTTTAGTAAGCTCCTTGTACAGTGTAGCCAGCTCATGACTATTTTCCAGTGCGCTGCTCCTACAATCCATGGATGGGTATTTTCATTAACTCTCTTATGAAGTGGCAACATAGGAATAGTAAATTTAGAGAGTAATGTTAATAATGTATTCTTTTGAGAGAAAAAGCTTCAAAGTACATTCAAGGGGATGATCCAGTGTTTTAGCTGTGCTTTGTTTTTGTTTTTTAAAGATAGTATAGAATGAGATCTCCTACATACTTGCATACCAAGCAATTATAAGCAATAAAATGCTTTTATTCATAAATATATTTTATTCATAAATGCAAAATTTTAAAAATCCTAGATGCTTCCATTTTATTACATGAAAAATAGTATTATACTTAAATATTGCCAACCGTTTGATTTCTTTTTTTGTTGTTTTGTTTTGTTTTGTTTTGGAGCACTCAGTATGCCTCACTGGATCCCATATTAAATGGTGAGTATTGCTCTTACTATATAAAGAGTAAGAATTGTGATTTGGATTAATAAATGCACTTGGAAAGTTGAATACATATTTCTAGAAGATTAAAGTTACATGAATGCTTGTTTGTTTTACTTTTCCCTCTTTAAAATAAATAAAAATATTTGCAAATCAATGATAAAATGGAAAATATTTTAATACATGTTTTTATTAATGGGAAATATATTTTATCGCTGGCACAATGATGATTTCCTTTAGCCGTTTACCCATCTGAATGTGTGATGTGTATTTCCAATTCTGAGGTGCCAGTAAAGCTTTAATTATACCATGTAAAGTATTTACTTAGAATATTTAAATACTGTATATTAAAATGTCTTTCCAAGTGATTTAATTGGCATATTTCCCCAAGTAGTCATGAACTGCTGTTCAGACTTAACATTTGTGTCATTTGAGATCCTTACTGAAAATTATAAACATTTGCTAATTTGAAAATAGCTTTATCTAATTTGAAAACAATATTGACAGCTTTGAATGAACCTTTTTTATTTAATATATTACCTTAATATAACATTTGCTGCTGTTTAATGTGCTGTTGTTTAATGTGATATACTAATCTCCCTATTTCTTTGCAGGATATGACAAGACAAACGGAAGAGTGATCGTTTTCCAATATGAAATTAATTTTAAACAAATACTTTAGTTTGATGTTGATGTAATTCTAAATTAAAAAACATATATAGGACAATTACCACTTCAGCATTTTCCTAAGGATATTTTTCACCATATTTTTTTCTCAGATTTCCGGGAAAGGGTAACTTTTTTTCAGTTAGCTTGTTTTCTTGTTTCTGCATGAAGATTGGGAGAGGAAAGCAGACTTGCCATGATAGATAACATGGTTATACAAAGATTATTTTCCTACATCTTTGTAAAATCCAATCTCACAACCATGGTTGACTTTTGTGTATGTATATCTGTTTTTAATGTTATTGTAAGCCTTAGCACTGAATCAAATTGAAGTCTTTACTAATGAACTGTCATTTATTTATACTATGTGGGAGATTGAATACCAGCCTGTATATTTTTGAATTCCATTAAATTTCATTTCTTGTTTTATATTATAGAACGTGATTTTAATTTTTGGGGGTGAGAGTAAAATCCTATGTGAAGAATTTGAATACAATTTCAGTAACAGAAAATTTGATGAGACAACTAAAACAAATGTATCTATTTTCCTATGCTTGTTATAACATTCAAAATAAGAAAAATCTAATAAGATATAGGGGAAAAAACTACTACTGTACAGCAAGAATAGAATGTTAGCTTTAGCTGAAATGCAAGACTTTTTTTTTAAAAAAAAGGTTAAATTTGAAACATTACAGCAGGGTTGTCAAACTCAAGGTCCAGGGGCCTGATCCAGCCCACGGGGTTCTTAGATCTGGCCTGTGGGGCCACCCTGGAAACAGTGAAGGACTGGCCTGCAGTGCCTCTGCCAGCGAAAACTGTGCTCGGGAAGGCCACACGCTGGCAGAGGTTTGCAGGAGGAGAGCCTGTTTTCTCTGGCAAAGCGCTTGGGCCACCACAGGTGCCCCCGACACGAGTGACGTTGAGCTGGCAATGCTCACCCTGGCCATGCCCACCCTGGCCCCCTGAAGTCAAACACAAAACTGATGCAGCTCTCAATGAAATTGAGTTTGACACCCCTGCATTACAGCATTAATTGAGTCATTACAGCATTAATGTATTCTATAACATAACTTGGAACGGCAAAGATAGGCTAGACGAATGAATTAATTTTCTTGAGAATTGGATTCAGTATTGTGTATTGTTAAATCTCACTGCTGAGAACATGTGTCACAGGCCCATATGTAGCAATGAATTGTTTCAGTTGTTGGTGGCACTCCGTCAAGTAAATATCCCTTTGATTCAGGGAGTTCTCAGAATTGAGTTCATATGGAAAAAGTGCATTAGGAGCCACACAAAATACAGACGCACCTGTATAAAGAAAATTAATCTTTAAATTAATTAATATTTTAAAATCACACGTTTATCTAGGAATTTGTTTTTGAGCATAAATTTGCAAAAGCAAATTATAAATTTGTTATTTGAAAAGTTGCTAGTTAAATATCCTTTTATATATGAAATATAATTGCAAGATTAGCCTTTTGGAAAAATGCCTGTCCATTTATCTTTAAAATTACCTATACCGTAATATCAATCTCTCTATGCAATAGATCAATTCAGACTGCTAATAAGCTATCTGATCTGCAACCTGTTGTTTGGAAGAGAGGATACCAAGAGAGAACAGTAATGATATCCCCTCTTGGTTTTGGATTATCCCCCAGGGAATGTTTTTCATCAGAAAAAAGGTTCCAAATCATGCCTTAAAGAAACCTTACTTAAAAAGCTGTAATATGGATTACATAGTACCTGGAAATGGAAATTTATTATTATAACCACGGAATAAAAGTTATCTTAATGCTTGATGATTCAAATTTTTGCATTTGCTCAATTTCCTATGTCATTAATTTGGAAAGTGATTACTTATATAACTATATTTAAGAATAATACAAACATTTATTTACTTTCTACCTCAAGAATAGGGGCTCAATAGCTATTCAGATGCTAAAGTATTACAGGTTTCATAAAGTTGAACCAGAAAGATTGTTAATAGTTCAGCGATAGCAGAACAGATTTAATTTTCCAAACCAACCCCCCCAAAGAACCCCACACATAACAAGCTGTGTTGAATCAATTCTGAAAATTGAAACATGCTACTAGAAGACAAATAGTAAAATATCTCCTACCATTACTTTTCAATAACATTATTTCAGCCAATTGATAAGAGGAAAGAGGATAGAAATCTCATGAGTAGCATTGTCTGCTATTTGGCATCTTCGGCCTCGTGTGTTCAACTATATGTGTGAAGTCTCCTGTTAAGTATCTTATGTGATCTTACTTGGATTTATGAGCAATTGCTTGGCTTAATTTTTTTACCATATTTTAAAGTAAGAGATGATTCAAATAATAACACTGCAATTAAAACATCTTGTTCGAGTACTTTTGTCCTTAGACTCAGCTTAGCATGCGCTTTAGACAGCGAAATCCTACAAACAAAAATAAAACTTTTAAATCCATTGTACATTTCAGATGACTAATTTTCTCATTGAAAATCTTGCTTTTATGACTCCAACATGTACATAATATACATGTATAGCCACTATTTCACACACACACACACACACACACACACACACACACACACACACACACAACCAATTGCTGAACAAATAAACTGATAAAAGGATTATATGTCTGTCTAGTGGCCTTTTATGGTAACTATTAGAAAACTGGATAGGAAAAATCCAGGGGTCTACTCTGATCACTAGCAGAACGTCTTGCAGTGAAATGACTCATTTGCTTTGACTTAAAAACCCGCTGAGCGGAATCTGAACAGTTACTAGGGATAAACAGCTAAATGCTATCTGAAAAGACATTGAATATGTGGATCAAAGTGGACAAATCTTTTTTGACCAGTGCATGGGACAGCACACTTGTACAAACTAGACAAACCTTTGATGTATGTTCTAAGCAACAGTGCTTTGATGTTTGGACTAATATCTGGATAGAGAAAGCATAAAGATTACTATGCAGTCTGAAGCACATTTATGGATACATGTTTGAATGAGATCAGGAGTTGCTAATTAGTGCATCTCTTAATTTCATCTATTAGTCCAATTTAAAGCCAAAATGGGCAGTATTTAATTAGCATGTGTCAATTTACAACTTACAAGATTTTTAGTGAAGTTGCTGAGAGATTAGGTCCGTTCATGAGCTGTGTTCTGACTCTTCGACTTGCTAGATAGTAGCCATGAATTAACTTTTCTGATTCGGGACATAATTCTACATGCAAATTCTTTGAAAAAGCAAGAAACTGAAATGACAGTATAAATTATGATTTATGAAAAAACACTAATATATTTAGTGTATATTTAATAATTAAATATTAATATTTTAATAAAATGTTTGTAATTAAAAAGTTTCTTTTTTGTTGTAATTTCTAATAACTACTTACTTCCTCATAATCTTGGGTTTGGAACTGTTGGGTGGTAGTATAAATCTCTTCTGAATCAATAGATTTTTTAAAAATGAAATTCGTAACAGGAAATGGAGACTGACAACATGATGCTTCATTGCAGTATATCAAAAGTCCAAATGCATCTATAAGAGTAGCTGAAATCAAGCTTAAATCCTAATTTTAAAAAGTAATTTAGAATAAACTCTTAATATTTTAAAAATATTTAAAAGTAGAGATTCTAAAAATGCAAGATTCAGTGTTTTTCACAAAGGAACATTCAGAATATTACTTGATGCACTTACTGCTATGGTAGTAATTTCTTGGATATTATTTATGCTGTTATACCATGATTTTTATTTAATTTGTTTATGGTATTTGAGTGATACCAGGTGTTATAGAATGATGAAAATATGTTTCTTGACTGGGAAAATTAACATGTTTTAGAAAATGCATGCTAACTTGGCATTTTATCTATAGTGCCTTTCTAAAAGGTATTACTGTTCCTAATCAATATTGTACAATATTGTTTTAAATATAGACTCACCAACTGGCCAATTACAGTATTATCCAGTTGTATATGCTTTTTTGAAGATGAATCCACATCAATAAATGACCAGAAACTTGTTTGAATTGGAAAAATAACTTGCTGATCGCTAGTTTCTCCATATTTCTTTCCTGGAATGAATTTAGTAATTGTCCTGCTCTCTAGTACTAGTCAAAACAGCAAGAAGAAAAATGCTACTCAAAATATGGTGATTTATATAACTTACTTTACTGTATGTGTTAAATCATTGCTTTTAAAGGAACTTGGATATTAATTGCATATTTCCCAATTTTAGAAATGTTCTTTCTATAATGCTTCTCTCTCAAAAGTATCATCCAAAAGGTTTACATGGATTGGATCCAGCCTCTCTTGATGAATAGAAGAATTCATTCTATTTACTAAACGAACAAGCATTGAATGGAGGGCTCCTGTTAAAGAAATCGGGTATTCCCATTCTGTTTCAGATAATTCAACAGATATTATGGGGATTATTTTGGTAATGAAAATAGCAATCTCTACAAGTGAAAATTATTTTAGCCCAGCTCTGCTGGAACTGCCAGAATCTAGAGAAAACAAGATTAGTTTAGGCTCACTTTTGAACTATTGTATGTGTAGTTTTATATGTATATTTATGTATCAGGCAATGAAGCTTGACATTTCTCTCTTACACCAATGTATTTCATTTTGCAATAATCTCATTAGGACAATACAAAAATCACAGTATGTATGTACCCTTCATGCAAGAAATCTCAAGGTCAATTCTTGATTTTAAAATAAAAATAAATAATGTGAAAGAACTCTGCCTCATAACCCTGGAGATCTTGTCAGCCAAACATGCAGTAGCAATTTTAAGTGCTATCATAATCCAACATGAAAACCCAGACACGGTCTCAAGTCTGAAATCTCACAAAAATCACCAAATCGTGAGATGTTTTGCATTTTTATATGGGGCATTGCCAGTATTGCTTCCAGGATACACATACATCCTAATATCTGAAGATGTCAGGTACCAGATTGAAAAATTGGTATAAAGCAGATTGCCATATTTTTAAGAGTGCTGCAAGGAGGCATTATTAGCTCTATGAAAGCTTATTTGTATGTCCATTGTAACTGTCAGCCAGAATATAGTGGAATGAACATACAGCATGATATTTCCAAGGAAATTTTACATATAACTTTGTAATAGAAAAATATTGATTGTACAGTACTAAAATTGACTGGTATAGAAATATCGCTAGTGATTAAAATAATTTCTCTAGGATTTCAAAGCTGCAAGGCAATCTAGCAGAAATATTTAAAGTTACCCTTGGTTTTACAAATACTTGCTAATTGCCGTACCTGCTTGTAGTTGTTCAAGTTTCTCTTTCTTATATGAAGTCAGCTCTCCAATAAAGCATATTCCATTTTTAGCCATTAAAGCACTACCAGCCTGAATAATAGCACTTCCGGTCCCATGTTTATCTTTTGATATAGTTGGAAAAACTTCACCAGATGGAAAGTGCCGAATGCCTCGAGGCACAAGACATATACTATAATTCATAATTCTAGATGATTGAAGAAAATAGATAATTCACTAATGAATTTGCAGTATTTCACCATGGCATGGCATTCACCATGGCATTGAATTTCAGTTGAATAAATCTATGCAGAAAAGGGAGTTATGCATAATTCAGATTACAGCAACATCTGTTACTGATGATACAATAAAACACAGGTTGCTGAATTAAATTGTGTGTGTGTGTGTGAGTGTGTGTGTGTGAGAGAGAGAGAGAGCACTTTCCTACTGGGGAAAACTAATAACATCACCATAAGAAAAAGAATAATTACCTCTCCAGTATAAGAGAATCATTTGTTATTACCAGAAGATCTAAGTAGTCTGCTGTTTTGTCATCTCCATCAATCGTCTGTACTAAGCTCAACATTATGGACAATTTCAGAATATTATAAATGCCAGATGGAAGAACATTTGAAGCAAAGCTATTAGCCAAAAGTGCTGTAAATTTCCAACACGAATTTGAAGTCAAAGAAAGCAGGTACTTAAATTTTTCACTGATGCAAGAAGGCCCTGATACAAAACAAAAATAAGATAGATACCTTAACATCTACAAGGATGAAATTCGGTGGTTGGTAAAGGTAAGATATAAGTGAAACTGCTGCTACCACTAGAACACAACTCTGGATTCAATTCATTGTAGGTACATCAGGAAACAATATAAACAAATAGCACTAAAGGAATATCAGGTTCCAGAATTCTAGTTCAAAGGGAGATAAATTCTCGAATTCTAGTAAGAAAACGAGTGGACCTGAAAGATTTCAATTTCAGGGAATACAAGATGAATATAGCTAAACTAACAAAATTAGAGCAGAAAAAGATTTAGGTATAATTGTCTTTGTTTTTGAAGATTGGGATACTATGATTCTGAAATTGAAATTCATGTTAATATCCCTTCCAGTACAAAACAAGAAGAGATTATTTATTTATTATTTATTATTATTTATTATTTAGTCATTTTTTATTCTTTCCAATCCAATGAAACTGAACACGATGGAGTCAAATTTTGTGTAGGGAAAAAGCTGACTAAAGGAAAACCCAAGTTTGAAAATAGATCAGACGTGGGGTGGGATATCTATGACAATTTGCCATGGCCAACTCACCATGGCACAACTTGTCACAGCCAACTTGCCACAACTCATTGCGGGACGAGTTACACTAATATCAAAGAAATGGTGCAATAGAATCATTAAAGAAAGGATGCAAAAGATGGGAGAAAATGAAATGTGAATGACAAAATTTAAAATATTTTTTCTTTATTTTAAATAATTATTTATTTATTATTTAAATTTTTATACTGCCCTTCTCCTGACAGACTCAGGGCGGTGCACAGCCACAATAAAACACATATATCCATAAAATTTAAAAACAGTTTAAAACATATTAAATAATTTGGCCCTTATATTAAAAAACTAAAACACCCATTAAAATTCATTATTTAAGCCAGCCCAGCCTGTTGAAACAGTAAAGTCTTAAGGGCACGGCGAAAGGTTCATAGGCCAGGGATCACATGTATCTCCGGGGCAATTCATTCCAGAGGGCAGGTGCCCCCACAGAGAAAGCTCTCCCCCTGGGGGTCGCCAGTTGACATTATTTGACCGACGGCACCCTGAGGAGTCCCTCTCTGGGACCGTATTGGCCGGTGGGAGGCTATCAGTGGCAGAAGGTGATCTTGTAAGTACCCAGGTCCTAAGCCATGGAGCGCTTTAAAGATGGTAACCAGCACCTTGAATCGCACCCGGAAGACCACCGGGAGCCAGTGCAGCTCACGCAGGAGAGGTGTTACAAGGGTGCGCCGTGTCGCTCCCATAATCACCTGTGTGGCCGCATTCTGGACCAGTTGGAGCCTCCGAGTGCTCTTCAAGGGGAGCCCCATATAGAGAGCATTACAGTAGTGCAGACGGGAAGTGACGAGGGCATGAGTGACCGTGCGCAAGGCGTCCTGGTCCAGAAATTAAATTGTTAAATTGTTCCATAGTGGTGAGTTCTCCCGTGTCAAGTTGTTGACGTGGTGAATTGGCTGCAGCAAGTTGGCTGTGGCAAGTTGGCCCATTCCGCTCTGGGTCTGCAGAGTAAAAAAAATCCCAGTGCATCTCTACTGGAAGGGCAGTTGAGCAATGTCTCAGAATGTTGCCAAGTGTTCTTATTCCATAGCCCCTCCTTCCTGCTGCCTACATGATTCAGTATGGATGGATTATGTGCCATGAAATCAATGTTGCTTTTAGCTGACCCAGAGGAGAGTTATTACTAAAGAGATGAAAAGAATTCTAGAAGCCATGCTTTGCATGCTTTCTCTACATTGTTATTCTTTCTCAGGAACTTTTGGCTCCTGAACTCACCAGGGATTACTCTTCCTGCCTCTCAGAGAGAGAATGAATGTGCTGAAAATTAAGACATTTTTTTCACAGCAAATATACTAAATAAAGCAGTGATTCTCAAATATTTTAGTTTTAGTACCCATCTTAAAAAAGTTAATAAACCCCAAATAGGTGGGTTATATGTAGCAGTATTTACTGTATTAGAAATTAAAACAGACATTTAAAAATATTTATATATTTGTCTTAAATTCCCCCTGAAAGAGATCCAGGGATCTTCAGAAGTCCCTAGATCACATTTTGAGAACTGCTGAAGAAGAAAATTGGAATGAAAAGAAAGAGACAGTTGCATTTCAGTTGTCTGTTATTGGAACAAGTATGTTTTATTGTCTATTTTCATGGCCTCTTGTCCTACCTGTAGAATTATAAGGATATATGCTGTTAGCTTCAAGACAAATTGTGGCTTGTAAGCAGCTTTGCATACAGACAGGAATTCCTATAACTTTATATTGATTTCCCATTTTCATTTCATTGGATAATTCATCTGGGAAAAATACAAATAGGCAGGTGAGGATTTTCTATTGGGCAGAATAATTCTATGGACTCATATTCATATCCTTTCAACAATGTAAAGATAAGAACCACTTTTTAAAATAATTTTTATATTATTTCCAAAGTTAAAATATAACTTCAACAGGAAAAAAAGGAAACAACTATCAAAGCAAAAATTGAGACAAAAAAGTGTGCAAAAAAAGCAACATACACATATATTGTTCCCCCTTAGTTGAATACTGATAGATATATTTAAAGAATAATAATACAAATATTACAAATCCATAATGTCTTGAGAAGAGTGGCAATGATGAGTTCAGGACAGGAATCTAGTGAGTTCTTTTTGACCATTTCTTGAATGCTCATCCTTCCATATAGTCATTAGGTACTGACCTATATAGCATTATGACTTGAGTAATTAAACACTAGACATGTGACTCATGATTCTTTTTATTTGTTTTGAATGAGAATAATGATATGGAATGCTAACAATTATTGTAATACTGGTAACATCTATGTTTTTTAAAAAATAGGACTGTCAATCTCCTGGTTTGTCACCAAGCACAGACTTCTACATTCAGTTTGGCTTGTGCTGCAGAATTCCTATAACTTGTGTATAATAATCCTATCAACTGGATTTTAATGTTTGCCCTAGGACAACTGATCTCCCATAGCTGATTTCTTCCATTGTTCTATAATCCTAATGCAACCCTCATACCTTTCCAACTGACAGATTCTGTTTGTGTGTCATTTAAACAACAATGTTGGTCTGCCAGCAGATAGTCCCAGTCCCCCACCTTCCAGAAAAATGTGGCTTACAGTAGTGATGGTATTCAGCCGGTTCTATCCGGTTCAGGCGAATTGGTAGCGGCCACTGCAGGAGGTTCCACCCACCTGCCCGGACATCATTACGTCCCATTTTTGATGCTCTGCGCATGTGCGGAGGTGGCACATGCGAGCAAAGCAAGCAAGCGCGCTTCCATTTGTGAACCGGTAGCGAAGGTAAGTGAATACCACCCCTGGCTTACAGGTGTATTCTGCAGAAGCTAATTATCCATTTTCTCTTGCACCCTATATGTTATTAGT
The DNA here is from genome assembly GCF_029215685.1 of Pituophis catenifer annectens. Classification (NCBI taxonomy): domain Eukaryota; kingdom Metazoa; phylum Chordata; class Lepidosauria; order Squamata; family Colubridae; genus Pituophis; species Pituophis catenifer. The sequence continues at coordinate 37,783,508 of NW_027256883.1, forward strand.
CTCCTAGCCCTGCTCTGTTATATGTTACAAAAAGTAATTGGTGACCGGGATGGGAAAGAAAGCACAAGAGTACATCAGTTACTGTTCTGAGATTTTTCTTCAGGAACTCTGTAAGCAGAACACCATATTTTGGTATCATTGCTAAAGCACAGTAAAATTCAGTTGAGGGGCAGTACAATTTATGTTAACTTTTCTGCCAATTCAACAGCAGAAACAATACACAATAACAGCCATGAGAAAGTACTCTAAGTCAGGGTAATATCAATATCTCTAAACTTGGGGGCTTATACAAGCTAGGGTGGAGAGGAGAAGAAGCTTTTTGCTAAAGCTTTTAGCCTTCTTGAAATTAATAGGGGAAGACATTCTTAAAAGAGGTCCAAACAGATATGATTTAATCACAAATTCTGCCAAGAAAATTAAATTGTTTTTTCCCCCAGTTTTGTACCATATATACTTTTACTATGGTGACGTGACAGTTTAGAGTATATAAATAATAAATTCTTTTCACATTATTTTTTTTAAAAATGTTTGTGAATAAACTGCTTCTTAGATAAATAACACAATCACTGATCAGGAATTAAAGATTTTGTTCCTATTATTTAGCTTAGGGGAGATTGTATAATTAGATAAATATATAATTAAATAGGGGATTAAATTCTATTAAGAAAAATATATGCAACTGGATCATAAAAACAAGAAGTGGCAAGGAGAAACAGCTAAATTAAAGAATATTAAAATATGTTAGATTACCACAGAACAATTTTGTCATAAGAAATGGAAAAGAGAAGTCAAATCCCAGCAAGACAAGATACTGCTGCAGTAGTTAAAGTAGCTGTCTTTATTTAATTGAAGTCTTGGATTTTATTTTTATTACTTCCTCTTCATTAATGTCTTATACAAAAATTAAATCTAAAATAATCACATCATAACATTTATATTTTATTTCCAAGACAAATTCACTAAGAATGTCTTTTCCCCTTCTAATCAAATCCTTGTTGAATATTTTCAAAAGTAAAACATGTAATTATGCCTCACTTCTCATTCATACAATAATTTTAAAGTATATAATTATAATTGATGCAGGAAGTATCATTCCCAGGAATTTAACAAATAACATTGTTGAAAATATTGAAACCAAATGCTGAAAATAAGTTCCTGGATTTAAATTCAAATTTCTGACCTGTGAATTGTACCCTATCATGCAAATATGAAGAATTCTGGAAAACAGTAAGGATAATCTAAAAGTCTTTTCTGAAAGGGAACAATGCTATAGTCTTTCCATTGTAACAGCAGAATTTCATAGGGATGTGTCAGTTCATCCAAGGATGGAGTTGACTGGGTGGGAAGTGTAGGAGCTGGGAAATTCTTAAGAGCATAAGTATAGCACAGATGGATAGAGAAAAAGCAGATAATCTTTGGGTGTTTAGACTGGATGCATTATAAATGGATTTGCTTGTAAAATATTTGGAAATATAATGTTCCTGTTATGTATATATGTATCTTCTACTGGCTATTTTGGGAAGACTTTGCCCTGAAAAACAACGCAAATGCTTAAAGCCAACAAAGAAACATATGTCTTACCTCTTAGAAACACTGTAAATGATTGAAATCTGAAATGTGTTTTACTTCCAGAAAATCCCTGAAACACACTCACTGCTTTAGAGTCAATCATTTCAACCATTTGTTTATCTTAAAAACAAACAAACAAACAAACAAATAAATAAATAACACACAAATACACAATTTTTGTTTCAGATAAATCTATTTGCTGAACTGGTCCTAAAACAAATTTAATGGATGATTTATTTTTTTAAAAGATTCCACTTGTATCTATTTTACTGATGTATGCACACTTCGCCATTCATGTACTTTTCTAAACCTAGTTCAGAACTGTGTGTTCTCCTTTTTTTCTATGTTGTCCAGTAGCCATCCCCCTTATATACCAGTAGTATGGAGCCCTTTAAATTGTATCATGTTGAATTAATAACAGCTATTTAGTTTTTACCACCAAGTACTCGATATTTCTTGTCTTCTTTCAGTGGTGACATACATAAGCTGCATACAAAATCATTTCTTAGTGTTGCAGATTCTGTAGCTCCAGCAGTATGTACTCTTATATACTGAAACCCTAGAATCATACAAAAGATTGATTTAGTTTTCTAAAAATTCAGAAGCAGATATTTTTCATTGTATTTTTATCAGAAAACTGCTCAAAATCTATGCACTTTAACAGGATATTTCCATATCATGCTGAAAACATGACATCCTTTTATAGCCCTTGCTCTTCGGCAAGATGACAAGGTAGAGAGCTTGTCGAAATGTTGCCAAACCTTTAAAGTGTTGGTTAGGATTTTAGCCAGAGTTTTAAAAGTCCTTACAAAGTGTTTTGTTGGGATTTTGGAGGATTTTGAGCTGAGATCTTAGCCAGGATTTTAAGCATTTTAACTAACAGACTTTTAAATGACGCTGGAAGACACCCGAGATTTTAACTTTTTACATACACACAAAATTAGAAAGCATTTTTTCAACTTTCAAAAATAAGTTCGTTTCAGAAGAGAGTTGTAACTCCACAATTATTTATTGAACCCTACTGTTCTGTCCCCAACCCCACGCACACACACCAACATACGTTCAGGAGTTAAAGACCAAACCAGCCGGCAAAATCCTTTTCCTTACGATAACGGAACTTGGCAACAACCTAGTGGCTGCCTGCCAAGAGTTTATTATTTACAAAGAGGAGAGATAACTTCTCCCCACTTCTGATACATCAAAGGAAAGCAGCTCAATAATTACAATCAAGTCCAGAGATAATCCAGTCTTAAAGCAAAAGTCCGGCAATGCAGAATGGCGTGGAAGCTTTCAGATTTGTTCGTCACAAGGTTTGACTGGCCACCACGCTTTCTTTTATATCCTGTGGGGTGTGGTCCAGTGACTCAGCCTAATCTCAGGCACGCCCTTTCTTCTGTTGCACACGCTTATCTCTGCGACGCTGGCGTGGGTCCAGCCAAGACTTATTACTCTCATCACTGTCCATCTGTGGCTGCGTGGACATGCTTGGCCCTGGCCCTATCTCTTGCCCTTCGGCGGACACCGAAGGCATTGCCAGAGAGGAGGGTCCTGGAGAGGGAGGCCTTGCCAACTCCTCCCCTTCACTCTCGGAGTCCTCTCCTGACAATGACACAGGCTCCGGTAACGGAGCCACAACACCTACACTGTGGGTCAATGCAGTAGAAATACAGATGTCAATGTGCAAAGCTTTCAAGTTGCCATGAGCAGGACGCAGGAAACTTGACAACAGGCATGTTTCGATGTCATACTTAAACATATTTCCCAAATTTCATGTAGCTTTTTAAAACATCTTGGTTCTGATTCTTTGATATAAGAAATCATTCTGAATTTGTTAAAATTTGTAACAGCTCAACTTATTTGGAATCTATTCTACATAAGGGGAATCGTGTAAGGATGAATATTGAAGAAAATAATTAGTTTCTGCTTCCTCTTGCTTTCTAGTATATGCTGTAGGAAAATAATCTTGACTAACATATGAATCCACATGAGAAATGAAATATAGTATCCAAAACAAAATTATAAACTATAAAGTTGGGCTTCAAAATGAAAGAATTTAAGTTCAAGCTTACTAGCATACCTTCAGAAAATTGACATGTCTCTTCAGAACAAATAAATTTTGCTCCCTGTGTATACTTCGTTATGATACTCATTGCAATCACTATTCCCTCTGCCACATAAAACCTCTGAGTATTATAATCAAATGGAAATTTGCAAAGACTGAGAAGGTAACAGGGTAAGGAAGGTAAATGTGTTAGTTTCAGGACTATGTTCATCTAAAAGAGAATTAAAAAATGATTGAACTGATTACAAATAGGACAGACATTTAAATATTGTCATTATTAAAAATGTTATAATATTATTATATACCGTATTTTTCAGACTATAAGACACATCCCCCCCAAAAAGTGGGTGGAAATATCTGTGCATCTTATAGAGCGAATATTGCAGCGGGGGGAGGGGTTTATTAGGGGGCTAATTGGTGCAGTGCCAATTAGCTGTTCTAGGTGTCAGGGATTGCCACCGCCCATTCGCTGTGATCAGCGGTGAATGTGCGGCGGCAACCCTGCCACCTAGAACAGCTGATCAGTGGTATTCCGGGAGGCAAATCCAATCGCCATTCAGCTGCTTCGCAGCAAAGGCTCCAGCATTTCCTGACAGCGGTGGCAGCTTAGCTCAGTTGACTGATGGTGGGCGCAACGGAGTGGAGCCCTGATGAGCCATGTGCTGGGGCTGTGATAACGTGCTGAAGCTGACCATGCTGTTTTCTGTTTGCTGCAAGGACGCCAGCCAGATGAATACCGGATGGACGCTGGGAGGCAGATTTTTTTTTTCTTGTTTTTCTCCTCTAAAACTAAAGTGTGTCTTATAGTCTGGAGCGTCATATAGTCTAAAACATACAGTAAATAAGTTCCAGGAATAAAACAGGGGTAAGTAATGCTTTTTGAACGAAGAGACACATTTAGGTTCTGTGGTTTGTCAATGCTAATTAATTAAAACAATGATGTGGCCAAATTGACATCAAAATGGGGAAAAATAGTAAAATAACTGCATTACTCCGGCCATGGCCAATTAGACATGCCCAAGAAGTTTACAAAGTGGCATGAATTCTGAGCAGATGACACTATATAGTATAAAGTCTGTTTCCCCCAAAATTAATCAGAAACACAGACACAGAAAAATTACACCATATAACACAAAAGACATTTAACAGGACATTTGCAAATAGGAAAAAGGGTGTATTTTAAAATATTAACTGATCAAACCATTCTATTTCCAAAGTTTAACTGAATATAAAGTTCACCCACAAGCTTAAATGTCAAACTTTCCTGTATATTTTTATATGGCAACTTTTTTTAATGCAAGCACAATTTTTTCAGTAAAACAAGATGAGTCCCGTGTCATCTACTACAGTATCCCATCTAGTTAACTATTTTAGTTGACTTACATTATATAAATAAAGGTTCTTTAAAATGTAGGTTATTTGTATAAACTTTAAAACTTCTGCAGATCAGTTTAGTGCCACATTTTTTGGTAATTTTATTTCTGAGATATATACAAATACATGCGCAGGCAAAATATCCAGTTACGTACAGTGTTTCTGTATTGATCATAGATTGGGAACAAGTCTGCGACTGATGATACATAGAAAGCTACTTTTGCTATTAATGTTAAAAGTTACTACACAACAAGAACTGTCTGTGTGATTGAAAGTTTGTCGGCATGTAGATGAATTCTGTTTTTTCCTGTTTATCTAGTTACCATATATAAATTTATAATAAATGCATTTTTCCCTAAGAATTATATTTCAAAAAAAATATTACACTAAGGAGAAAAAATAAATAGGAGGGTAGAAAGATAGGTAATTAAAACAAATCTTTGTCATATGCTAGCATAATGTAATTAAAATATAAATTATTGCCACTATTTTAGAAAAAATAGGACTGAAATAATGGTGAATACTCACCTGAGCTTCAGTCTCTATTTGTTGTATTAATGACAATGTTTTAACTGCAGTAAAACATACCTGTAATTCAAAATTCAAAATTTATGAGAAAATGATGGCTCAGAATACTCATAGAATATTTGATCAAAATGTGAAAGATTCCTTACTGACTGAAAAATCTGAGTACCCTTCACAGGTTGATGCAAAATATAATTTCCAAGGGTAGCATCCAACTCAGTAATATCAGATGGGTTTACCAATATAAGAAACCGGAAAACAGCACAAGCTTGGCTAGATTCTGTAAGGCCAGATATGAAAAAATGTTAAAACTTCCTGCTTACTGTTTTAAGCTAAATAATTTTGATTACTTAATAATAGTTTTAGGTAAATACCATTACAATATAATTTGCAGTCATTAACAAATTTCTGAAGGCCACCACTCCTGTCAAGATAAATTAAAGCAGCTTCTTTCATTTTCAGAAGATCCAACTTCATTTACTCCAATCTTGTTTCTCTACCCAATCCTTAGATTACAAATGTATGTTGCTGTGAAGAATAAAAAAATATAATTGTGGGATAATGATATTTGTCAAGTGTGCCTGAATACAGGTAGTCCTCAACTTATGACCACAATTAAGATCAGAATTTCCATTGCTAAGCAAGGTGGTTCTTAAGTGAATCGCACCCAAATTTTAATCATGTGACAATGGGGATGCTGCAATGGTTGTAAGTGTGAGGACTGGTTGTAAGTCATTTTTTTTTCAGTGCCATTGTAACTTAGAACAGTTGCTAAAGGAATTACTATAATTTGAGACCTGTGGTAATGTCACTTCAACAGTTTAGTTATAGATACTGTGTTAACCTACCCTCAAACCCAGGCTGTGTGTGAAATGGGATTACAAGAGATTCATCAACTACTCTAGTCAATTAACAGCTTGTATTTTGAAAACTTAAATGGGTCTCAAAAATATAGGTTTAAAACGAGGTAAAGTGAAAGTTGAGCTCAACTCATTCTCTTAATTAAAAAAAAAATTCAAAATCACACCTCCAACTATTGGGTAGGGTAAGTGAAACGATATTCTTACTGCTTCCTGTGTTCTGTTTAATTCTACTTGTTAAAAAAAATCCTGTAACATGTCACAAAGATAAAGCTGAATGGATTTTGTAAATGGACCCAGAAGCCCCTTTAGATGATCATTCCAATGAATGATGTTGACATATTGCCTCCCCCCTCATCTCATGGATTATGGAACACTGTTTTTTAATAAATAAACTTTCTGTATCATCTCTTAAAAATTTATGCCTATTCTCCTCCTTGGGCCTTCTTTCCACTTCCCTCCTATCCTTCATGTATTTCTGCCACTGGCAAGACTGCCTCGTTCGTCTTTCATTCAGCAGCAACAGATCTTCCTCTCTCCTCAGAAGGACCGAAGCCCAACAACAGATTTCCAACTCGCTGTGCTTGGTAATACAATTGCCAGTCTCACAGTGCTGTACAGAAAAGTTATGCTTGACAAGATTTTCAGCCTTGACAAACTCAGGCATAAGATTTACCTCAGATCAGTTAATTCAGGATTTCTCAATCTTAGATGTGTGGACTTCAGCATACTGGCCTGGGAATTCTGGGAGTTGAAGTCCACACAGTTTAAAGTTGCTCAGGCTGAGAAACACCGAGTTTATTCATGAGACATTCATTGATGTTGATTAGCTACTGTTGCATTAATGCCACATTATAAGCAAACCTATGGAAAAAAGCAAATACTCCTTATGTACATAGCCCTGCTCTTAGTAAAATGTTTAACAATTATCGGTTTGTTAGTTTAACTGGCCTTTTATCCATTCACAACTATTGTTTCTGAAGCATTACCATGTGTTCAATATACTCAACCCCTTTTAATACAAGATTTTAGAAAAGTAGTGAATTACAAACTAAGTAGGGATTGTCAGGGGTTGACTGCAAAAAACAGAGCCTGTAGTACAGTGGACTGAAGCACTGTTATTAACATCTGCTGCTTGCAATTACAAGTTCGAATCTCACCAGGCTCAAGGTTGACTCAACCTTCCATCCTTTCAAAGGTAGGTGAAATGAGGACCCAGATTGTGGGGGCAATAAGCTGACTTTGTATAAATATACAAAAATATGAAGGCTATTGCTTAACGCATTGTAAGCTGCTCTGAGTCTCCGGAAAAGGGCGGCATATAAATTAAAGCAAAAAAAAAAAAAAAAAAAAGGCAAATGCAGTTTTAGGCTGTATCATTTCAAATAGTTTCCAAATCAATGATGATCTGTATTGGTTAGACTCCATCATGAGCATTAGGCCTAGTTTAGTGTTCCATATTGGGAGACACTGGACCAAATTCAGAAAATGGCATAAAACAGATGTCCCCAACCACCGGGGCATAGCCCAGTATTGGGCGAACACACAAGCGCTGGGTGAACACACGATGCCAGAGGGGAAAAAAAAGGGCTACACATCATTAGCATATAGGCAGTCTCTAATCCCAAAGCCCCTGATTAATTCATTCAATGGATTAATATAGAAATTAAACAAGATTAGCAAAATTGATGTTTGGGACACCATGGCTTAGTAGAAGTTTGCTGAAGTCACATTCTCATGCCAACTCCGGAATATGGAATAGGATCACTGAAGAATAATGCATCATACTCTAACTCTAATATAGATGTCATTTCAGCAGAATACTATTATTGATGGTGTGAGCATACTGATGGCACCAAACACAACTTTACTAAATGGCTTCATATATTTGCTGAGTGATCCAGGAGGATCAACAAAGATATTCATGGTAGAGGTGATCTGTTGGATGATCAAGGCAATTTTGCTACCCAAACTAGGCCAGTAATACGTTTGAAATTGATCCACATAATCTATATTCTCCAAGGTTTTATGAACCTGACTAGCTACTTCATCGGATATGTGGTTTGTGTGAGAAAACTGAATCTTGTATGAGGAACATAACTGATGTTAGGACTCCAATGAAGAATGCTATGGTGAAGATAAAAGTGGGCTTGTGTATAATATACATCATACATTACAGGTAGTCTTCATCTTACAACAGCTCCTTTAGTAACCATTACAACAGCACTGAAAAAAGTGACATGATTTTTCACATTTACAACTGTTGCAGTATCCTCATGGTCATATGATCAAAATTCAGACACTTGGCAAATTGACTCATATGTATGACGGTCACAGCATCCCAGGGTCATGTGATCACCTTTTGTGACCTTCTGACAAAGTCAATAGGAAAGCCAGATTCACTTAACAAGTGTGTTAATAACTTAACAACTGCAGTGATTCACTTAACTGTGGCAAGAAAGGTCATAAAATAGGGCAAAACTCACACAACATATTTCTCACTTAACAGAAATTTTGGGCTCAATTGTGGTTGTAAGTTGAGGACTACCTGTATTTTGTTTGCTACAGTCAGACTGTTAATCAGTGTAATAATAGAGAGTATATACATCATCTTGTTAAACATCTTCACAGGTTACCATTTTTTTAGCGTTATTCAAATCAGATTTCCTGAAATAACACATCCTTCTTTTATCTTAAATATATATTTAATTTGTATTTTTAAGATATTACGTGCATTTTCTTAGTCAATATTAATTCCATTTATTAGTGACAAAAATAAACAGTAACAATATTACAATTTATGTTGATTGTCTCAAATATGTTCATCCTTTTACTTTGAATGGGACAACTAAACCAAAGAAAAACTTCTTTATATTTTAAAGTTAAATTAATTTGTAAAGCAAAGATTTGATTTATATTCAACCAGAGGCTGTTAAAGCCAAGAAAAAAGTATTCACTATTCAAATTTCACAGAGACTGTTTTGAAGCTCATTCCTTCACCCTCAAATCACTGATTATACTGGGATAAATGTGCATGCATGTCCAAAAATGAACAAGTTATACATTAGTACATTATTTGGGAGCAAATTGTCCAAGTGTTTGTCCAAATAAAAAGAAACAGAAATTAAAATACAGATAACAAGGAAATAATATTTTAATATAATCAAATTGTAATATATTAGCTTTCAACATAGAAGGAAGGAGTTTCTCTTCTACAAATGGCGTGATGCTTAAATTTTTATTTCTTGGGGAGAAAGATACTTAGTTTCTTCTACAAGAAGAGGAGAAATGGTCATTGTGAGATGTATTGTCAACAAATATTAAATGATAATTTGCTCCACCATTATTTAACTTAGAAATTCCTGTGTTTGGTAACTGGAATGAATCAAATTCTTAAGTGAAGTGATAAATGACTTCATTTATATATGCCCATCATGATTTACAGTGGCACAGGTTTACATTAAACCAAGTGATATTGTATATATCCTCTAGTTAGTAAACTAGTATGATTATTGCCAGTTAAGTAAAGTAGTTAAGCTTATTTTTTAAACAGAAGTTTACCAAAGTAATTGCATAGCTGTATTTCAAGCATAGAAATTCAATATATTACAAAGCCCATTAAATGGGTGTGCTGATCATAAAGATAGCTGATATAGATATGTTAATGTAAACTGAATGAAAAACAGCTATTATCTTTATTTTAAAAGTTTCAAGGTTAGGAACTTTTACTTAAATGCATTTTTAAAAATATTTTTGTGCAGCATGTTTAACAGTCTAAAAATGGAATGCAAAATGCCCATTATCCTCGTAATACAGCAGAAAAAGTTTGTTCTTCAGCAGATCAAATGAGGCACTTGTAGCATATATTTCAGAAACTGTTTATAATCATATAGTTTCATCACTCCTCTAGAGATAGTTTCCAATGTTCCAATCTTCAGCTTAATGAAATAAGTCTTCAGAAGGTGGTGCATAAGAAAATCCAATGAATGCATCATCTGCTTCCAGTACACTAGCATTTACAATATTATAATCAGAAGAAATGCAAACGGAGCAGGGTACTATCTCTTCTGTAAATGTTGCATCAAAATTCCTGATGTCATCTGGACCAAACTAGAAAATAAAGCATATGTAAAATATTGCAAGGAAGAAGTCTATATTTCCATATATTATCAATTTAAAATGATTTTAAAGATTTTTTTCAACAAAATAGTTTAGCATATACAGATACTATAATCTATCTTGTTAAGCAGTGAATCCTCCACTTGTACAATAATATTTCTAGTTATTCCCTCTGCTCTGAAGGCAGTGGAGAAAGGTAATAGGAATTCATTCATTCTGATTCTATCAATAAATGGCTATAGTTGTATACAGTCTAATATGCACAATATACTACATAGTCACTTGTTTGTTTCTAGGGATTATGCAACAATCAAGGGATAATACTGGTAATTCCTTGAGATTATGCAATACTATGTTCAGTTTCTATTCATCCCTTCCTTTCATGATTTTTTTCATTCATCTTAGCTATGATGACTTAATGAATAAGGAGTAGGAATTGGACCTACCACATTAGGATTAAATGGTGGTGGAATCTTTTTTTCTAAGAGGTCATTCCAACTGACAGATTCAAAGAAGGGATGCCTTTGAATTTCAAGCTAAAATACAAAATGAAGGTTAATATAAGCTATATAATTTGTCTTAAATGTATCAGAAAACTGGTGTCAACCACAAAAAGTTAACAAATATTCCTGTTCTGATTAAAATCAGGTTCCAAAAGATTATGGATCTTTTGCTGAATTTCCTATGTATGATATTAAACATTTTGGTGACTGTGAATTAACACATAGTAGTGTTAATTTTTGAAGTTACAGGGGCAGAATCATGTATCCTTGATAATAGATTGTGCTTCTAATACTCTGTAAATGTAAATTGTCCCGAGGTGCTATTCATTACCAACAAAGCCAGAGTTCAAAAAGGAAGGATAGGATGGACATAACTGTCTTACAATAACTTGCTTTAATACTTTCTCATGCCAACTTTCTGTTCACTGTATAATTTCAATTTTAGAAATTGCTTAGTTTATTCTTAAAACAGATAAATTTAGAAAAGGAGAAAAAGAAGCAATCTGCAAGCAAAATCAGAAAGAAAATTAAATGGCCCAGATATTTTTTAGAGTTGCTATAAAAAACTCTAAGGGAAGGGAGTGTAATGATGAGTTATTATGAGACCTTTATAGTAATCAGAGGTACTGCTCCACCGGTGAATAGAGGTGAATGCTTATATGTGCATAAATATCAGGGCAGACAATAAAGCTAGAGCTGGTGCTAACCCCACTGCTGTCCAGCAGAGAATGCCCAAAGCTCTTGGATCTCATGTCTGATGGTCTGGTGGGGAGGTTGCCTAGACTTTTACTGCCAGGTAACTTCAGTTTGCATGTCATAGGTGTTGTCTGTATGGATATCAGGAGTTCAAGGCCTCCATGGCACTATGAATATGGGGAGGTGATAATTACTTGAGAAACGGGGAGATAGTGCTTGCCTTGAAGGAGGTAGGAGTCTGAGTTTGTGAATTTTAAGTGGGCAGTATTCGGGAGAATGTCAGTGCTTCCACCATGCCCTTTCTGGTTGGTCATGGTTCCCAGGAGGTTAAACAATGGTTAATTTATCTTTAAGTGAGAGGATCATACTACGTGCATAAAGAAAGTAATGATGGACACCTCCTCAAGATGCTATCACTGGTTTCCAACCTTCCCTTTTTGGATTCTGGAAAAGGCAACAGTTCAAAAACTGCAGTTTAATTACTGTATATTTTACAAGTTGTCCTCAATTTACGACTGTTAATTTAGAACAATTTAAAATTTTGACAGTGCTGAATGCATCTTCTTCCCGAATGCATCTTCCTCCTGAAATTATAACCACTGCAGCAGTCAGATAGTCATGTGACCAAAATTTGGTCACTTGGCAGAACATGTGCCCTTACAATTGCAGGAGTGGTGCAAGTTGGCTAGGCCCACTGGCACACAGAAACCTGCCACAAGCTGGGAGACCTTGGCTAGCTAGGCTCACTATCTTGCAGGCCTTCCCCCTACCCCACCACTCCCAGAAGGCTTGAGTCTTCTTCCTGCCCTGGGCTTGGGCTAACTCCCTAAAATGGATAATGTCAACCTATCCTATGGAGTTTATAAAAACTCATGAGCATATATATAAAATTCAGTACCATAAAAGCTCTGATTCTATATGAAACACAATTATAATGAAGATGGGTAACTTTCTATAAATAGTTTAATTGTTAAAAACCCACATAAACATTTTTATTTGGCAACACCTCATGTTGGTTAACTCTTGATTCAAAGAAAATTAAATCCCATCCAAAGCAATGAAGGTTGAGTTAATCTTCAATGTCATCTTGCAGTAAGATGGCTGGCAAATAAATTTAATAAATAAATATATTCTTCTTGCTGGAATGAAATGCAGTACCCAAATTTGATTATTTAAATTTTTCAGGTCACCTATAATATTTTTAAGAAGGAACAAATATTTGCATTTCACATAGTAACAAATTAATTTTTCAAAATGTTTTTTATTTACTACTTGATTTAAAATCAGGTATTTTACATACAAAGTCTTCTTTAGATCCAAGTCTGTTCTGTCTCTCCTTCTCCAAGAGTTCTTCCAGAATAGACCAAGCTGTAAAACTGACACCTGGCCTTAAATGGAGCGGTTTATGAAGAATGTTTTCATACATCTCAGCAACATCACGGCAGTAAAAGGGCGGCTGGAGAGATTGTAGGGAAAGATAACAGAACAAAGCTAATAGTATACTTGTTCAAGAAATGTAAGGAGAGAGAGAGATTGCAATGATCGCCCATTCTACAGAATATTCATCCTCAAAGATCACAGAGAACCACTGAGAAGACCAATATACTGCTTAACAAATGCATGTCATAAAGATATGAAAGATGATTTGTTTTAGGACTTCAACCATCATTTTAGAATTTGCTTGGTACTCATGCAATAGAACAGTTTCTAAACTGTCACAAGAGTTTTTAGTACCTAGGATTAAATAAACAAGGGATCATTTAAATTAAATATCATATTTTTTGCACTATAAGATGCCCCGGATCATAAGACACACATTAGCTTTAGAGGAGGAAAACAAGAAAAAAAAATCTGCCTCTGCCTCCCAGCATCTATCCGGTATTCATCTGGCTAGCGTCCTTGCAGCAAACAGCAAAGTCAGCCTCAGCATGTTATCGTAGCCCCAGCACGTGGCTCGTCAGGGCTCCACTCTGTTGTGCCCACTGCCGGTCAACTAAGCTGAGCTACTGCTGCCGGTGGGCAACACTGGAGCCTTTGCTACCGAGCAGCTGATTGGCAGTTGGATCAGTCTCCCAAATTACTGCCGATCGGCTTTTCTAGGCTGCAGGGTCAATTGGCGGTGATCGGTGGTATTCCAAGAGGCCGATCCAACTGCTGTCAGCTGCTCATCAGCGAAGGCTCCAGCATTCCCTGGTGGCAGCGAATGGTGGCAGTGGTGTCAGGCGGCGGCGATGACCAACCCACCACTCCCCCGCCACAATATTCGCTCTATAAGACATGCAGATACTTTCACCCACTTTTTTTGGGGGGGGGAAAGTGCAGCTTATAGTGCGAAAAATGCGGTACTTAATTTCTCTATCTCTATCAAATTTGACACCAGATCCTGAAGATAACCTAATCTAAAAATTTAGGAAAATAAAAATTGTTGATAGATATTATGCTATAAAAATAGGTCGATTGTATAAGATTTACCCCAAAGAAGCATGTTCTCAGGTAACTGTGTTTTTAAGAAAGCAACCTCACTCAGAATGATCTGAAATAGAACTGGTAAGAAACATTGATTCTCTGGATCATAGGAGGAAAATAATTTGGTTCTAATTGGCAATAGCTGCTATTATTCTGACATATGATGCTTTTAAGGATCTCAGATCAAAATCCTATTGCATTGGATGTTATATTCCATTTTTGTCCAATATATTTAAACAAAAATGGCTTGTGACATGACGAATAATATTCTCACTCAAAATTATTATATATGCTTTATTGATTTAAGCAAAATGTTTTATAATTGAGACAGGAAGCAAGTCTGATGGTATGAAGAAACAGGCATTTTTCTAAAGACCTAAAAATGTACATTTCAATATAATTACTACAAAAACCAAAAAGGATTTCTGCTATCCTATTATCAATGAGGAATGAAAGGATAAATGAAAAGATGTTAGAAATGTCCTAGATACTGTCAGCTTTTTCTAAATGATTCCATTCACTTTAGGAGCAAATACTATCATTGCTATTTCAGTTGTTTATTCTTTTATGCTTGGTGACATAATCTGTTCCACTACAGCCAGGAAATTGAGAGAACATCAGAAGCAAATGACTAAACCACAAGACTTGGCTGGGAATAAAGTAGCCTATTCACATATATGCATTGTGGATGTTACTATTTTTATGTCAAAAATTAAAAGTTAAATTAAGCTTAATTAAAGTTAAGTTCATTTTGAACTTAATTCTACTAGATCAGAATAAGGATAATTTTAGTCCGTATCCTGTTTCCAACAGGAGCTAAGACGTATTGTAAGAAGTTATTTCCTTCTAGTATCTAGTATATATTTTTAGGCATTGATTAAGGTATGCAGTTTGAAAAATGAGATTACCTACCAGACCATACAGCATTTCATACAAAACAGCTCCAAGGCACCACCAGTCTACAGTGTTATCATAGGGTTGCTTTCGGATTACCTCTGGAGCCAGGTACTGTAAGGGAAAAATACCTCATACCAATCACTATGAGGCACAAATCCTTTTAGTATGAATGATGCTAAGCACAGGCCTATTGCCTTCCACTCTCAACTGTTTAACAGAGTTCAAAATCGATTTCTTATATATATACATACATACATACATACATACATATATATACCCGTGAAAACTTACATAGACATATATATATATATAATTTTCAAGATGTCTTGAAACTTACTTTGCTTTTATGATTTTATGGTTTGTAGACGCTATAGAGCACTGCACACCAGAACAGCTAGACACAAGAACAGTTTTTTCCGAACGCCATCACTCTGCTAAACAAATAATTTCTTCAACACTGTCAAGCTATTTACTAAGTCTGCACTACTATTAATCTTCTCATCGTTCCTATCACCCATCTCCTTCCACTAATAACTGCATGACTGTAACTTTGTTGCTTGTATCCTTACGATTTATATTGTTTGTTTCCTAATATGATTTGATTGCTTATTTGTACCCTATGACTATCATTAAGTGTTGTACCTTATGATTCTTGAAGAACATCTTTTCTTTTATGTACACTGAGAGCATATGCACCAAGACAAATTCCTTGTGTGTCCAATCACACATGGCCAATAAAATTCTATTCTATTCTATTCTATTTTGAGAAAGAGAGGAGAGAGAGAATGCGCAAGTAAATTAACTTACCTCTGGAGTTCCACAAAATGTTGCGGTAGTATCTGAAGTAGCAATTCCTTCTTTACAGAGTCCAAAATCTGTTAAGACAACATGCCCCTGCATTGAAAATTGAAAATCTACTGTCAAACAATGAAGAATTTTAGTGATTGTATTATTTAAAATTTCTTGGATAATAGAAAGAAATATTTACAGCCTACCAATGAATCTAGAAGAATATTTTCTGGCTTCAGATCCCTGGGCATAAATGAGAAAGAAGGAAATTCATTGTAAGTAAAACCTCTAGCAAGAATCATGCTCTTGTGTAACTATTAATAAGAAATACACCAACAAATAATAAAATGAAAAAGCAAATATATATTAATAGAAAATGACTGCATTTATTTCATTTTCCCTTTTAGTCTAAGTCATTACCTGTATACAATTTTTATGGAGTGCAAGTAGCCCAGTGCACTGGCTATTTCAGCAGCATAAAACTTGGCTCTGTGTTCAGGAAAGGTGCGTTCTTTTTGTAAGTGAAAGAAGAGCTGTAAATATGCATGGAGCAGTGTTATTCTTAGTAATAAGATTAACATATTCTGCAGTTGTCTATCAACAGCTATCAAAACAGTGAAAAAACATTGTGCATAATATTCACATCCTTCCTTTAATCATTTCCTTATTTTTTCACATCTGTAGCCTTGGCAAACTACAGCTACAATTGCTAAATATACTATTACAATGGTCTAGTTTACACATAACCACAACCAGCAAATGATTTTGAAGATTTTGGTTTCGGATTATTTGTGAATGCTACCCATGTTTCACTAACTTTTGGTTAATATAAATCATGAATATACTTTTACACTAAATATTCCATATACATAAAGTAGTAAGCAATAAAGCAGCATAGTAGCAAATGAGTCTATATTTGCAATGTGGGAATCAATTTATGTTGAGCCACTACAATTGGTTACTGCAATTTCTCTTAAACTGCAGGCCAAAATTGATGACATTTGACTACTATATAAAGACTGAAAAATATACCTACCTCTCCTCCATTAACAAAATCCAGAACAAAGTATAGTTTCTCTGTGGTTTGGAATGAATAATGCAGTCCAACTAAGAATGGATGTTTCACATTTTTCAAGAGCACATTGCGCTCAGCCATGATATGTTTTTGCTATGAGGAAATGAAGGGTCAATAAGTAAGTAGGAATAATTTTGTAATTGGAAGGAAAAACAAAATCTCTTCCCTTTTACCTCTTTCCTGTTTAGGACAATTTTCTTCTGCAGCACTTTAACAGCATAGAACTTTCCATCCCATTTTCGTTTTGCAAGAAGAACCTAAAGAAGAATTTTCATAGAAAGTCTGTTCAACCCTGTTGAAGAATTCAAGTAATTTCCCCCTCCCCCAGTTCTTACAAGTAGCAACTATATAGAGATAATGCAGTGATGTTAGATTACTTCTAATTTTTAAAAATCACCCTTGAGATTCCAGGGATTGATATCTAAGGCATGCAGTTGTAAATTTTCTTTTCATATCATCAACAAAAATATATATCCCACCCATAGAATAAAAAAAATGCTCAAATGGAGTGGTATGAGCAAGGAGTATTTAATAATAAAAGGAAACCTACCTTACCAAAGCTGCCCTTCCCAATAACTTTCAGGAAGTCAAAGTCTGTTGGTTTAGCACTGGAGTGGTTTCAGGATAAAGAAAAACAGGTAATCAAAATGATAAAAGGTAGCTATTTAGTAGTTGAAAGGCAGTCATGCCACATATTCTTCCTATCTTCCCAGATTTCTCTTCCCCCCAATAATTATTTCTTCAGTGTTCACTGTGCTCTCCATCACAGTACAAATTTAACAATCACATATCTGCAGTATTTCAGTCTTCTAGAGCACCAATTATTCTACATAGTATTTCCTATTTTATGCATGTGCATTCTCATTATCCTTCATCTAACTGTTTCTTTTACTGACTTTCCACAAATTCATCCTTTTCCCTTTTTTATTTGTACTTAATAACGTGCAAGACAATATTCTCTTAGTTCCAAATTGCAACAATTTCTTTCTAAACCTGTCCCTAATTGATATTACATGCAGGGTGCTCTTTACTCCCAGTCCCCCTTTAACAAAGTAACTGCAAAGGCTAATTTATATTTAACTAAAACCTACTGAGGATTTCCAGATGGCCCCAAGTTGATGTTCTGTGAGGTAGAATTTAACTGTTTAAAAATAAAAATTAAAATTAAAATCAAATCAAGATAATAATTATAGATAATTCATTAGTTAGAAAAAAAATTTCAGATTGCATTGTAGTATACTCAAATTAAGTATTTTTGGGGAAAGAAGTCTTTCTTGTAACTTTGTGTTTAAAAAGGACAAAGGTTAATTACTGTAATCCCTATCACTACAGAGACATTCCTGACACCAGTGAGTATAAATTGCTTTTTTTTAAAAAATGTTTCTCAGGCAGTTTTCTATGTTTATGAGCAAAGTCTACGTTCCCCACATATTTCTGTGTGCTGTCCAAAAGAAAAATCCACCCTGTTTTCATAAACAGCTTTGAGATTGAAAAAGCAAACTCAGTGATTAAAAACTAAACTCTGAAAGGGTATTTGGAAGGGACTACACTGAACTCTGTGTATCCTTTTAGACATGTTCTTACTATATCTACAGCTTTTGTTGGGATTAAACTTTCCAGATCCTTTAAAAGATTTTAGAAGTACAACTAATAGGATTAATCTTTCTAGATGTTTAAGACATCTATTTTACGGATTAATTTTTGCCATTTTGCTATCAAATTTTATCAGTAGAATTCTCCAGGACTCTGAGGTGGGGGAAAAAAAAGAATGGCAAGGATGAATATGACCCATAGATTGTCAACCCTACCATAGAAAGATAGAACAAATGCCTGGGTCAGAGACTGACTGATTATGTCTATACACTTTTCACCCTACTCCCTATTCCAGTCCTGGAACACCAAATAATCCTGCTGAACTAAAATGCAAATGAAAAGAGTTCTATACGGAGAGAAGATGGGCATTATTAAAATTTGGGCTGAGTGGATCTGGTCCAGAAGGAAAACAGAAACTCTTTTCTGCTTGGTGAACAGATGTGGTAGAGACCAGGTGACATACTAGAGCTAGGGGTAAACTTGTTACCAATGAAAAATATAGCTGCCACCCAGGGGTGAAATCCAGCAGGTTCTGACAGGTTCTGGAGAACCGGTAGTGGAAATTTTGAGTAGTTCGGAGAACCGGTAGCAGAAATTTTGAGTAGTTCACAGCAAATACCACCTCTGGCTGGCCCCAGAGTGGGGAGGGAATGGAGATTTTGCAGTATCATTCCCTTGCCATGCCCACCAAGCCACACCCACAAAACTGGTAGTAAAAAAAATTGGATTTCACCACTGCTGCCACCCAACATGCCTATGTTACTATGAAAAATTTCAATTTGTAAAATGACAATTGCATTTGGTGGATATGAAGAATATTTTCTATATTTTGTGCAATTATCACATTATACTGTTGGAATAAATGAATTTATTTGATTAATGGATTAATATGTTATAAATTATTGCCATGAAGACAATAATGGTTGTGTTATATTTATTATTAAATAAACTTGTTCATCTCAAATGAATAACAAATGAATGTTGTGAACAAACTGCTTATGCAAGTATACTTACTAGTGTAAAACTAGAGCAACTAATTTACAGGGCACATATTATAACCTGGCCTTGTTTAAATTGTCCGGGCAAGTAGAATCAACATTGTCTACAAGTAAAAACTCCATTTATGACATGACAAAATCACATTACTGAAGAAAATTAACATTCCTCTACCAACTCATCAGATTACAGTTATCTGATTGTTGGCAGGGTAACCACACAACATGTCTTGACATATTAAATCTTCTAATAGGACAACAGTATTAAAGCTGTGAATGATATAAACATGAAAAAGATAAAATGTGGCAAGACACCCTTAATTATGTTCAAAATCAGATGTGGATTAAAGCTGAGGTGGATTTGGGCTCATTTCCTAGAGACATGTTGTATCTTACAGCTTGAAAGCAAAGCTTTATTGATCATTAGACTGCAGAAGTCTCTGACCATGGCTGAGTCAGCATTCAATGCAGCTTGCTTGAGCACTGCAGCATGAAGTAGGCGGTAGTGTTGACATGAACTTTATGTCAACTAGTTGATGGTAGTGATTAGTATTAGTTAATGCTGCTTTAATTGCCAGAGATACTATAGGAATAGTGGCTGTTCTTACATATTTTCTTTTATTACAAAGTATTATAGACGTTCTTGTAATTTCACTGATGAAAGCGCAAAGATTCCAAAACCTATGCTTACTGACATAAAGATTGGCATCTTCACCTGAACAGAGGAAGAGTGATTAGGTATATTCTAAAAATAGTTTAGGAATACAGGTTAAAGGACTCCAAACCTTGAATAATGTGAAATAACAACATTGTGAGGCTACTATATTTGAGAAGAGAGATAGGTTTATATTCTACTGAAGTATAATTCAAGAGAGACATTGGAAAAAGCCAATAGGATTGATGAAATAAAATAACTTCTGTAATTTAAGCACAGAATGCAAAAAATTAGTTACCTTTTGACTATTTCTTTCATCCTCATCTTCAGATGGATCATATTGGTGCTTTGGATTGTCCATCTGAAGAAATGATCTTACATCTGGACTAGAAGAGATAATTTAATTGATTATATAATGCTTTATTATATATTTTCAATGTGAATAATATATACAACAAAACAAAAAAGAAATTATGATCATGACTTAAGGTGAAAACTGAAATCAAACAGGAAATTAGGTAAATTACATCAGAGCTAATTAAAATGAAACTTCTATTTCCATTGATACAATATATACTAATTAGATCACTTGTGATCATCACCAGGAAGAAGCAATTTCCATTATAACACTTTTGATATTGTTGCCATTTTTAACTTTTAATCTGTTAAATTTTAATTTAATTTAATTAATTCAATTTATATGCCGCCCCTCTCCGAAGACTGTTATTAATTTTGTATTAATAACAATAATTACACAATTACATATCACTGAATGAAAGCAGCAGAAATTTGATCAGTTAAAAATATTTTCAAAGGAATTAACAATCCAAACATTTTCCAAAAAAAGTCACAATTTAATAAGCCATAGCAAACCAACAGTGAAGCTGCCAACCTCTTTACCACTGATTATGTATTCCAGAGAAGACACAACCATGGGATAAGTAGAACCTGAATCTGAACTACTCTTACTTACCTTGTGGACAGGACATCACCTACCACCAGAGTTCCCAATCCCCAGGGTCGTGGTGCGTAGTTCGACTTTCTATCTAATTGTAACTGCCAAATTTATTAGGCCACACTGAGCCACCAGTACAGCTAGTCCTCAACTTATGACCACAATTGAGTCCACAATTTTGGGTGTTGTTGTGAAAATTGTAAAGCAGGTCATTCAATGACCAGACCCAATTTTATGACTTTTCTTAACATTTCTTGTGGCAATCATTAAGTGAATGTGGTGTTGTAAATGCTACAGTTGTTAAGTGAAAGCCTCAGTCATTAAATGAACCCATTTACAATGGGGCAAATTTTGAAAACCGAAGTAAACGCCAATTTCCAGCAAAAACATTGTAAATCAAGGACACATGATTGTGGAATGCTGTAAATATGGGCCAGCTGCCAAACACCCAAAATGCAGCAATGCAACCATGGGAGCTCCCAGACATTGCAACTTTGAATCCGGGTCATAAATAGCTTTTGAGGTAGGGGGACTGTTTTAATTTTGAATGGTTGCTAATCAACTGGTCTTAGCAAATGATTGCTAAGTGACTGGTCATAAGTTATGGAAGAATTATTCAGAAGAATTATTTTAATCAGCCATACATTCCTTCAATCAGAAAAACTCAAACTTTGTGTGAATCAAAGCATAGGATCAGGCTACCAATTATTAAAGGCTTAAGTAATGATTTTAGCAACAATTCTTCAACAATTCTGCAGTGGTTTAAAAAAATATCAAACACCACATCTGAGAACTCTAACCTTGACCTGCCAAAAGCATGCCTTGGTGATCACTTTCCATGTCATTTTGTCCAGCATCTGGTAATCAAAAGTTATAGACATTCTCTTACAAAACAGATAGTCCTTGATTTACGATCACAACTGGGACCAGAATTTTCATTGTTAAGCAAAGCAGTTGTTAAGTGAGTTGGGCCCAATTTTACAACCTTCTTGGTCATGTTTGTTAAGCGAATCAATACAGTCAAGTGAATCACATGGTTATTAAGCAAATCCAGCTTCCTCCAATGACTTTGCTTGTTGGAAGCTGGCTGGGAAGGTCATGAATGCTGATCACATGATGCAGGATGCTGCAATCATCGTAAATACATGACAATTGCCAAGCACCTGAATTTTGATCATGTGACCATGGGGACACTAAGATAGTTTTAAGTGTGAGTACCAGTTGTTATTTTTCTCACTGCTGTTGTAACTTTGAATGATTGCTAAATGAATGGCTGTAAGTTGAGAACTACCTGTATATCACTTAGAAGTTATATGTGGATTGTAGTTTCCAGTATATAGTTTACCACATAATTTTATTCTCTTGAGGGTAAAACAAAGTTTCACTTACTGATTGCAAAGCTCAGGCTGTCGAACTAAATTCTGAATGAATTCATTCAATCCTGCTCTTCTTTGTTTAATAAAATCTGAAAAACAAATGAGAAAAGATCAGATATTAGAATGCCTGTTTCAAAATTTAAATGTATACATTTCTTAGTTTACCTCATTAAAAAATAGTAAAAAAACATTGCTCTTGTATCTGTAAACAGGGCTGCTCTCCAGCATCCCATAAACAGCAGTGGACAAGTAAAAGATTAGATTAGATAAAAATATACCTTTTATTTTAAAGTCTTATTTTTTACCAGAATAACAGAAAAACAAGAGTTGGAAGAGTCGAACCCCCTGCTATATCATTTCAGACAAATGATTTTCCAATATCTTCTTAAAAACCTCCTGTGTTGGAATACCCATAACTTCTGGAGGCAAGTCATTCCACTGATTGTTCTAATTGTCAGGAGATTTCTCCTTGGTTCTAGGTTCCAAATCCTTTAAACTATAGATTTAATGCTGCAGTCACTTAAAGAAGAAGAATGTGATGAAATGGATACTACTGAATACTTAATTTTTTTAAAAAAATATATCATTCCTATACAGCTTGTTATCTGAGAATATGATAAATACACACACATTTTGATTAATACTTAATTACATTAATATTAATTACATTAATAATAATGTAATAATTACACAGTAATACATTGTTCTGTGTAGGAAATCAGAGATAGAAACCAACCTAAGTAAAAGTAGCTAGTAGGAAAACCTAAGATGGCAGATTATCTCAAATCAGAAACTAGTTATTCTGTTAAACTCAGTCCTAAATTACACTTGGAAAAACTGATAATAAGGGAAACAATAATATATAAAAGCGGCTTTGAAACTAGATAATGTTTTACCTAGGCTACATAGAATTCAGTGAAAGAAGTTCTATGTAATCAGAGATAAACTGGAATTCTTTTCTATGAATAAATATACAAATATTTTAAATTTCCTTATGTAATATTTCCTAGTTTTAGCTTAAATTTTCTTCTAGCTGAACTAATGCTTTTCTTTGAATATGATTGGTAAATACTGGTAAGCCTATTACATCATTTGGATGGTACAAAACAAACATTCATATTCAGTCTATTTATATTTGCATGTTAAACTGACTAATGGGGAAAAAAAGAAAGACTTTAATTACAGAGGACAAATGCTCCAAATCTAGGATATGATTATATGCTACATATAATCCATCAGAATTTAAAACATATTATCTATATGTACTAGCACTGACAGGTATAGACTTTTTCCAATGACTGCTAATAGATTGCATGTAATGCAATGCAATACAGTAAAATACAATATAATACAGGTATTAACAGACCTTCTCGTCTCAATTGTGGTTGTAAATTGAGGACTACAATACAGGTAATCCTCACCTTATGACCACAACTGAGACTACAAGGTCTGTTGTTAAGCAAGGTGACTGTTAAGTGAGTCACACCCAATTTTATGATCTTTTTTTGCCATGGTTGTTAAGTGAATTATTGTAATTTTTTAAAAATTTAATTTATATACCGCCCTATTCCCGAAGGACTCAGGGCGGTGAACAGCCACAAGATAAAAATATATCATACAAAAGTTAAAAACCATTTAAAAGTACATTAAATAATTTTGGGCCAAAAAACGAATTTAAAAACACCCAATTTGTATAAAACTTAAAAGCAAATTAAAAGGGAGAGTCAAGCCAGACCAGCCTGCTGGAATAAAAATGTTTTGAGGGCGCGGCGGATTGTCCAAGCGCCATCTTGGACATGCGCAAACCATGATTAAGTAAATCATGTGTTCATTAAGTGAATCTGGCTTCCCCATTCATTTTTTTTTATTGGAAGCCAACTGGGAAGGTTATAAATGATCACATGATCCCAGCATTCTGCAACTATCCTAAATACACACCAGTTGCCAAGCATCCAAATTTTGATCGTGTGACTGTGCGGGGTGCTGCAATGGTTGTATGATGACCAAATGTAAGTTACTTTTTCAGTGTCATTGTAACTTCGAATGCTAAATGAATGGATGTAAGTTGAAGACTACTTGTACAGTACAGCACAGCACAACACAACACCACACCAGTTTGGACTACTGATTAAGGCATCAGACTAAAAAGCAGGAGAACATGAGTTCTAAACCTGCCTTAGCAGACTATATATATTTAAATTCATTCATTTAAAGACCAAATTATTCTGAACTTTGATTACAGTAATTACAATTTATCATTCACAGAATGCAACTCAGTCTGTCTGTTAATTCCTTAGCCATGAAAGCCAGCTGGGTGACTTTGAGCCAATCACTCTCTCTCAGCCCAACTCACTTCACCGGGTGTTGTGGGAAAAATAGAAGCAGGAAGGTGTGTTTGCCATCTTGAATTATTTATAAAAATAATAAAAGTGGGATACAGATAAATAAATAAAAATAAAAAATGCAATATGTCTCTCAGCAACCAGGTATGTTGTATATAACCCCCCCCCCCCATATTATCAAATTCTGCACATCAGATTCAAACAAATAAAAAACCCATTAAAATAAATCAAAAACTCTTATTTAATGCAAGTGAAAAATGTTCAAATACAAATGTTCTGGATGATGACAGAATTACTTTAATGGAGAATTTATATCTATATTTATCAGAATTACACAACTTTGCAATTGATTAGAATATATCTAATTGGCATTAATGACCATAAGCAGAATTTAATATACTAAGTAAGCATCATTCCTTGTTTTTAGAAGTCTGATGCTTAATGCACTTGTGTTTGCAGAGTTCCATGCCTTGATTTAAACCTGTTTTCACAATCCCTTTTCTCTGATCATACTGGCTACAACAAAATGGAGTTGGAATTGTAAACATTTGGAGGGAATTAGATTGCCTACAGTTGATTCAGATGATAAATCATATTATTGTACATTTATAGCCACATACTCTTCTATGTAAATTTATACATATTGATATATAGGGAAAAAACCCTTAAAAAATCTTAATTCAAGTTGAAATTATTGATGCAGAAACAGTTTAAAGATAAAATGAGAACTAAATGAGATCTGCTTACCAGGATCAAAATTATCTCCAAATATTCTCTTAGCAGGAATTCTCAAATTCATTGTAGGAAATTGTTTCCTTAGCTGAAACACATAAGTCATTTGATATAATTTAACATCAGAAATCAGTTCAATTCTCAATCATGATGTACCAACAATATAGCAGAAGAAATTGGTTCAGAGGAATTTTCCCACTAGTTTGAGCAGAACTTCTCTACTTACTGTATTATACAGCTTGTCAAACTCAGCATATCGCCTGAAGACAAACCATTCATTAGTGCCAACTGAGACCAAGACTTTGTAGACCTGTTGATACAAACAATTTTTAATGAAAAATTTTATTAAAATGTATCGGATTATTGTATACTCATCCCATTTGCTTAATTACTATTTAATATTTCATCAAAAGAGTTTTGCATTCTCCAGTATGGGTCTGCTGAACACATTCATTTTTCTTCTAAATGGATTTATAGACATGCTTTATGAAAGAAACGGAGGTATGTGCAGGAACTCATCAATTTATAAAATCTAGGAAAAACAGTTCCTATAAATTAGTCAACCAACTGAGAGCAAATTTCATACAGGTATGGAATTAAGTGATCAGTTTTTTTTCCAAACAACTGCATTAAGAAACATTAGTAACCATCTAGATTAAGCAAAGATTAATAAAATATGGAATCCTTGGTGCTCTGTGTTTGATTGTTCACAGATGTTTCATTAATCGACAAAGTAACTTCAGCAATGCTCGTGAGTGCAGGAATCACTGTTTATATATAGTAGCTTGCTCTGTCAGTGCTTATTTTATTTATCTTTATTCCATCTTTATTATTTTTATAAATAACTCAAACAGGGTGGATAAAAATCAATGATTTAAAAAAAATAAAAAAAAATCAGATTTTTTTGATTTAAATCGGATTTTTTTGATTTTTATCGAATTTATTTTAATAAAAAACTTTTGGGGTAAAAGCTATCATAAGATAGTTTTCTATTTAAGATACATAAATAATTTGATTTATTCAGCATGAAATGGAGCTTAGTTATGTAGCATGAGGCTGTATATTCTGCAACACTGGGACTATCGGTGAGTCAATAATGGGTCAAAGGAGTAGCAGAGATGACAGTTGCTCTTTAAAAATTATGATTTAAATCGAGTTGATTTAAATCAAGCCTTTTTACTAGTGATTTAAATCATGATTTAAATTGTGATTTAAATCAACTCGATTTAAATCAAATCCACCCTGGTTGCAAACATATCTAATATTCCTTCTTCCTATTTTCCCCACAACAACCCTATGAGGTGGATTGAGCTGAAAGAGAATGACTGACCCAAAGTCAGCCAGTTGGCTTTCATGCCTAAGGGAGGACTAAAAATCACAATCTCCTAGTTTCTAGCCTGGTGCTTTTACCACTAGATCAATTGGCACAACTGGCACTCAGACAAATCAGCCATCAACAGGCACACAGAGGCAAAACAACACTTACACATCATTCAAGACACAAAAAATATTAAAAAGGAAACAAAAAGATCAGCAATCAATTCCCAGATAAACAAGGATTAACACCTGAATAAACAAATAAACAAACAAACAAACAAACAGCAAACAAAGAGAAAACTATACCTCTACCAATACTAGCAGGGCAAGCTACTATATATAAACAGGGAGCAAACACCATACTCACTAATATTGATGTTACCTAGTAGGGTAATAAAACAATTGCAAACCAATAAGCAGGCTCAAAGACACCAAGGACTCCACAGATCAACCCTGAGCTACAGATATTCTTTTCTACTGGAGTTAATAAACTGGAAGGTATTAGAATGCTTTCTTTAATAACCACAGCACAGTTTCATATTTAAAGACAGTAGGAACCATGTCCTTTTCTTATTCAGGCTTTTACTACTTTCTCATATCCAGAATCTTCTCCTTTTCTCTTATTGGTTTTTTGCAGAAGTAGCATTTAAGTAAAATTTGAATGGTGCTAGTGTTAATAGCAATAGCACTTAGACTTATATACTGCTTTACAGTCCTCTCTAAGCAGTTTACAGAGTCAGCATATTGCCCCCAACAATTTGGGTCCTGATTTTACCCACTTCGGAAGGATGGAAGGCTGAATCAACCTTGAGCCTGGTGAGATTTGAACTGCCAATTTGCAGGGAGCCGGTAGTACTGTACTCTATGCTCAATTCAGAAGTAGCCTGCAGTACTGCACTCTAACCACTGCGTCACCATGGCTCAATAATAATAGGCCTTAATCTTAAAATCTTAAAGGATATTTAAGGTTTGATCTGAATCTAATTCTATCTATAGAACTGTGCTTGGGTTTATAGCAAACTGCATTACTGATATCATGCCCTTTAAGAGCTGGGCCCAATATTTAACCACCTTCATACATGCTAATAGTTTCTCCTGTTGCTGTACAGGTTTTTGTGGGGTTTTTTTTTCCAGAGCAGGGAATACTGATTAATGTAATATTCCTTTGCTATAAGTGTTTACACTGTTTATGATGGGACCTGAATTTTGCTCCAGGTTCTCAAAAAAAAAAATTATTTAACCGACTTTATTGATACTATCATTTTTATTCATCTCCTTCCAATTGTAAAGATTTGCAAGGGAGAAAAAAACGAGATGTAGCTTAATTATACAAAGATAAATAGGAATAGACAATCTTTTCCAAGCAAAATCACTGCAACTGCTTCTCCTAGTTACCTTAAAATTGTAATACTAAGAAAATTATCTGATTTATTCTAAAACCAATTTCAGACAGATAAGGGCTGTAATGCAGTAACAGAAAAATCAATGTTACTGGCATCATGATCCTTCACGAAGCTATTCATTTAAATACAGTGATAACAAGTGAGCATTATGTTGTCATGTTTACAACCTGAAATATTTACAAATTCTCTCAATAGACACTATAAAACTAATTTGCTCTATAGATGAAATTAAAAAGAAAACCCAATGCCAAAATTAAACACGAAAAATAGAAACCAGATCCATACAAGTTATTGAAATGAGGTCGGGAAGGAAGAACAGGCAACAATGAAAGGAACAGAAAAACATAAAATACCAAGACTAACAAAGAAGGGAAATAGTCTAATGTAATGTATTTGTATTTAAAGGAGTTTTTTTCTGATTTTTAAATAAAGTCAATGCAGTAAATTTGATATGCAACATAGAATATCAACATGCTTAAAGCCAATAATAAATATATGACAATATTTTTACACTGAATTTGTTTATGTACATTACATCATGCCACATGCATAATCATGAAATCCTTTTATGGTTCTGGGTTATTCTAAATATTAATAGATTTGACTGGACCCCAGTTTATAGATATGTGAAGGCATAAAAGTGAATCTGAAGTTCTGAAGTTATTAACTTTTCTGTTTGGCATGTCCATATGGAAACAGATCTAAGTTTTAAATGACCTGGTTTTTTTAAAAAAAAAAAAAGATTACAATTTTTATTGAAAGTTTTAATTATAATAGTAAAAACAAATACAAAGTAACCTCAGAGAGAGGACAAATAAAAATAAAAAGTTCAAAGGAAGGGAAAAAAAGAAGATAAAGAAATAGGAAATAAATACATAGAGAAGTTATTTTTGATCTACATGACAGGTATAAATTAATTTAACAGCTCTTTATGCCCTATAAAGTTGCAAACAAATATATTTACTCATAATCCCTTATCTAGATAGAAATCAGTCCTAGTTTCAGCAAAATGTCTTTAAAGGGTTAGCAGAATTTTATAGAAACATGTCTTATTTTAACATTGTCAAATAAACCAACTTTATATTCCTTCCTTTTATTTCTGGCAATCTTGATCTTTAATCAAATTTGATCTTTAATCTTTAATCAAATGTTGTCATCTGATTTGGTCTCATTTCTTTTCCCATTCCAAACGTTTTTTCATGGCTTTAGCCATCCTCACTTGTAAATCCAATAAAAAGTCAATGCAGATGGTCCTTGACTTACAACCATTTGTTTAATGACCAAAGTTACAACAGCAAAAAAGTGACTTACAACCAGTCACTTTTGATGGCACTTATCATTGTCACAGCATCCTTATAGACAAGGAATCAAAATTCAAATTCTTGGCAAACACCATGTATTACAATGGTTGCAGTATCCTGGAATCATGTGACTGCCATTTGCAATTTTCTCAGCCAGCTTCCAACAAACAAAGTCAATGGGAGAAACCGGATTCATTTAACGAGCAAATTTCACTTAACAACTGCAGTGATTAAGTTAACTGCAGCAAAAAAGTTTGTAAAATTGGGCAAAACTCATTTAACTGCCTTTTTTAGCAACAGAAACTCTGGTTCCAAATGTGGTCATAAGTCAAAGACTATCTATATCCACATGATTCTCTTGATTTATCATTTGTATTTCTACTTTGATATTCAAAAGTTTAGCCAACTTCTTTTATATATCCAGTAGAAAGTCTTTATCCAGGTCATTCTCTTGGTCTGTCACTTGTGTTTCCACTTTAGCTTCCTTCTCTGTATTATAAATCACATACTTTTATTATCCAGTATTTCTGATTCCAATATTTCTGCATCAGGTCAAATTTGTTTCACATCTCTTATTAATATCTTTTGGACATAATCTATCTATAGAAATAGATTTTGTATTGAGAACTGAATGTAAAGAAAAAATGACTTTTCTTTTATGGACAAAGAACTTGAAAAAAATGGAACTTTAATGTTATATATGCTGACAGCAGCAAGAAATGCTGTACATGCTCTACAAAAATGGAAAGATACTTTAATTCCTACAATGGATAACTGGCTGCAAAAGCTGATGGAGCTAGCAGAGATGGCTAAATTGACTGCTTTAATTAAAGACAAATTCAACTAAGTTTGTTTTAATTTGGAAACCACTTCTGGACTTGGTGCTTAAGATGGAAAAAAATGAAACTTAGATTTTGGATTTTACTAATTAGATAGATTTATTGTTATAGAAATGGCTAATATATATTACTATGTAAAAGTAAAAAAAATTGAGTTGTATGTTATTATCTTATTCTACCGTGCTAAAAAAAGTTGGAAGTCAACACTTTCCTTTTCTCTCTCTCCTTTTACCCTATTGTTCGGACCCAGCTCCCAAACATGACAAGCCTTTTATAGTTAATGAAATGTTCCCTTTATTAGGAGCGCCAGCAGCCGCTCTCTCTCACAGCAGGCTACAAAGTCTCTAAGTCCTGTGGAAAGTGACGCTTGCTCCCTTCCCCCCTGAACTGGCCCAAGGCACACCAGAAGTCTCTCTCTCTCTTCCTACACTTGCAAAGGAAGTCCTGGAAGGTGTGCTCGCTCACTTTCTTCCAGCAGCAGACACACACACACACACACACACACACACACTCTTAGACGGCCTGCAGATTCCAAGAAGAATTCTGATAATTTCCAGACAGGATTCGGAAGTGCAGGCTATCAGCAGGGAGATGAATAGTTGTCTGCCACACCTATTCATCTCTGCCCCCTGCCTTTTATCCCCAGAGCTAGGGTGGAGCTTCGCTAACAGAGGTGACTCTTCCATCCCAAGGACCGGCCCATAGATTTCTTTTCTATGCCTTCTGTACATCCGCGCGTCAGGCACTGGACCCAGCTGTTCCTCATCTTCCTCATCAGCCACCTCCAGACCTGGGAGCTGTTGACTCTCCATCAGAGGGTTGATGGATAGCCCAGGCTCCGCCTCTGTATCTCTGACAGCGCCATTCCCTCTTCCCCCTGGGAGCTCTCAGATTGCCTTGATGCTGGCCCTGACTACCACATCACCTCCTCATCTGACTTGGCTGCAGAAGAGGCCGGCAGCCGATAGGCCACAATACCTATACTTTCCCTCCTTCCTTTTTCTTCCATTATTTTCATTTTTTCTTTGTATTTTGATAAACTAATAAAAATTTGAAATATCATACCTTAGTTATTTCTAAAACATCACCACTATCATTATGGGAGGGAGCTGACACAATTCATAGTACCCCCTCCCTGTTCAGTACAGTTGTGGTGCTCACAGAGTAACTAAATGTTGGACAGTGCCTTGGAGCCAGGAGGTGGGTTTCCTGCTAGTGAGAATGCAGCTGGATTCCCAAGCTATATGGAGTTCCAGCACTGCAGGCTAAAACCAACCTTGTAATATATGCTGCACCATGGTTGACTCAGAAGTGAATGGTCCCAGCTGCCTAATGGAGAATAGAATGGGATTATAGGAATATATAGCTGATTTGGAATTGAAGCCAAAGCCCTCTGTGGCACAACCCTGAGAGAGATGGTTAAATTAGGCCTGTTCTCATTTGTGTAGCATTGAAGTCTTCTCAAACTGAACAAGGAAGAGAATATGAAATTGCCTGTACAATGAATCACTTTCTCTTTCTATACTTACAGTAAATCTTTTTTTCTTCACTCTGTGTTCATCAGAGCTGGGGATGCTAACACTTGGACAGCTTTCCTTCAGATCCATTTTATGTTGCTTTCGAGCAAAAGCTCAAGACCACCACACCAGGACGTAGAAAGTATCATCAGCATTGACTTAAAACACATAGTCGTTCTTGTGTAAACTTAAATTCCATCATGAAAACCTTAAATAAAACGAAATGTTAGAAAGGAGCAACAAGAACTGATGTGGTTCATGAAATCTGACTTCCCTTTTTAAAAATTCACTCTCAGCCCACATTTCTATAAAGTGAATATGGAACAAGAGTATTCATTTTTTAAAAAGGCTTGGAGATTATGCATGCAGACACAAGAAACATATTTTTAATATCTGACTATAAATTCTATAGAAGACATTTAGAACTCTGAAATATTTCTGTCACCTCATGTATGTAAACTGCAATATGAAATAATTATGTATTTTATTTGCTCTACTAGCTCTTGGCAAATCTCACAAACCCTATTGAAAGAATAACATATAGTCACATATTGTCATACCATTGCAGGTAAAGAACAGAATAATGAAAGTGGATTTTTATGGTTGAGGTTTTATGGTCAAGCAAGAAATAAATAGAATCTCACATAATTCCAAAATGATAAATGTAGAATTATATTTATGTTATTTCTTCTCTTATCTGTTCTTTCCCACATAGCCCAATATCTTTAATTTGGAGAAGGGTTACTAAGACTATTTGCATATTTTCCAATGCAAATAGGATAAGATGTGACAGGTATCACCTTGCAGTGAATCACTGCAAAAATTTCTCTTTTATATAATTATGCTAGAACATAGAGTGGGCTTTGCATAATGTCGTCATTGTGCATACTCAGATGCTGTGAAAACACATCTTGTTCCTTATTCTGCTGGCAAAAAAATGCCAACCAACCAAGCTGAGTTGTTTTCTAACATTAATGAAAGGAGATTGGCTGCAGCCTATTACTGTCAGCCTATATATTTTTTGCTGTATTCTTAAGATAGTAATTCAAAATAATAGTTGAATTTGTGTATAACATTATACTATGAATATGGTTTATAAACCACCATGGCTGAGCTTGGCCAACACAGTAGCCCCAAACAAACCACACTATGGTTTACTATAACATGTGAACCAGAACATTCTTTTCAGAGTAGTTAATTTCTGCCTAATATAAAATATATGTTATCTTAAAGGAGCTTGGGATTTTTCTTTGAAAAGCTAGATACTAATTAATTCTCTTATCAATAATCCCCAATGGATAGGATCCTAATGTATGCACAGATCAAAAGAAAACATGGCAAATGTAATAAGACTGGTACAGTTTTAAGCTGCTAATTTAAAATATGTAGCTTGTTGATGAACATAAAATATAAAACTTGGCTGTTGAATTACAATATTTATGCAACCTGGCTTGTGACTGTGTCTGTGACTCGGAGTTTGATCTGCTCAGAAGCTTTCAGATGCACCCAGAAGCTTAGATTTTGGAGATTCTGTTCAAACATGTTGGAATAAATAAATAAATAATCTCATTTATAAAAAGATTTATAGGGCCTCTGTTTTATCCCAGGAGTAGGCTTATTTTTGACAAACATAAGCTTTTGCTCTAAATATAAGCAATAATCCTCCTGCATTTAAAATTTAAGCATCAAATGATGAAATGTAAGTATCAAATAATGGGCAAAGAAATACATTTGATGATTCTGGCAGATTAAAAAGAAACTAAAACAAACTGTTCAGGGAAAGAAAAACATATTGAGAAATTCATTTCTTTATGCAGCCAAACTTCCAACTTGCAAAGAGCAAAACTAACCAAATATTTCAAAAATAAATTACTTCTAATTCATAAAGAATAGGCATACAGTCTGGTATGTAATTATAATATTCTCATACAAAAATACACTGACAGAGCAGAAAAGAAGTTTCAATTTGTCCAACCTTGAATGCAAAAATATGGAACTCAGTGCAAACAACACGGGACAATTCAATTCCAGGATTACACATTACATGTTGAAATCACATACAGTTATATACCTATGTATTTATTTGTGTGTATGCTATTAATATACAAAGCAAAAGAAGAGTCTTTAAACACATGTGCTATTTTCTTTCCATGTTACAGGACAGACGTGATTTAAACAGGTGCTTCATCACTTAATCCCAATATATAATAGATGCCTAGACTGTTTTCTCTTGTAAATCTTTCAAATATAAGCTATCAAGTTAAATCATGAATCTGTCCTGCAAATAATAATATGCCTTCCACATTCATCTAAGTTGGACAGAAATAGACAAATGGAAATAAACATACACATTCCAAATAAAAACATTCCATGTTTTAGGAATGATCCACAAAAGACTTCCTCATGTCCCTAGTAAAGAGCTCCTTGAAAGTAGGTGCATCTTTAGGAAATTTATTCTGCACATGAAAGCAATTAAATAAAATACAAGAGAGGGTCCAGTTCTTGCAATTTGGATCAATAGATGAAGCCAGGCAGAATAATGTAGACTGCCAAAAGTGGTCTCAATTGTGTGTAATAATTGCTTTCCCATCTTCATGTTAATATAATGGAAATGTTAAGGATGAGGCAAAATTTTACTTGTGTTTCCCACATCATTGAACTCTATAGATTTATATTATTCTTTCCAAACAAACTATTTCAAGATTTCAGAGCCAGTTGGGGAATAGCCTAAATACAAATGAAACATGAAATATAAATAAATAAACTTAATGATTTCACTAACCAGCTTACAATGCTCCAACAATTTCTTTTCAAATAGATTTTATTGCAAATGTAGTGTTACACCAGCACCTGCTTTTTGGTTTCCAAGGATAATAATATATTTGAAAACAAGATTAGAAAGCGTTGTTCAGAGAGGTAGCTTTTGCAATGAACAGCTTTCTTCCACTCTTATGAATACAAACACAGCACTGTTTTCACCCACACGTAGAATAATTCTGGGATTCATAGTCATGCTAGCCTAAACCTTGGACTGAAGACAGGCTTTGTTTTCAAATTCAGTGGTATTTGGCAATAAATGAAGGCATGGGCATGAAATATCCTAGTCATCTAACATTACAACTTCGGACATCTCCCAAATGATTGAAAATAAGGACATTTCTTTCTTAACACAAGCTCACCTATAATTGAAATGCAATATAACATTTGGTTCAAGTTTTTTTTTCTTTGCTGTTTCTGGCAAGAAATGAGGAAGTGTTATGTTTATATGTGTGCCTTCAAACATACGTACAGTATACGTCTGTAGTGTAAGTGTATGGGAAAGAGAATAGGTGAAATTTGCAGATAAAAATTCAGTTTATAAGTGTGATATGTTGTTTACAGACAACTAGCTTGAATTAATCACTATCCCTTTCTCCTGACTTTCCTAATTGCAGGTGAACTTTCTGAAAAGTTACCCTCTTAATTTGGCAAGGTGCCGAAAAATGGCTTTGCACCAGATTTTTGTCTGTCCATATATACTTTTCCTTGTGAATACTTGTTAAATTTAAGGTTATCTTCTTTTTGGGAAAGGAAACCACCATAAGCACCACATGGAATTTTAAACTAAGACTGTTGTATTAAATATTTCAGTCTTGATGGGTCTCAAAAGAGCACTATCATTCTAATTATTGACGCTCAGTTTCTTTGTCATTCATTCCTGTGGAGTCCTTTGAGATATGTTTCAGCTCTGGAGATACAAAGCAGTCACATCCCTGTAAAGCCACCTTCAGACACCAAGCATTACAAATTAGTATCTCTGTTGGAATTTGTTTTACCTTGACTTCCTGGTGTGAGTCATCAGTCTAATTCATTCAGTGAATTCTAATGATTTGAATCAAACTCCTACTTTATAAATGAATTTGAGTTTCAAAACCAGCATCAACAGGTGCCCACATTAAGGTGACTATAAATTAACCTACTGAATGTTATTACATATTTTTCAACTGCATGAAGAATTCTAAGAACAAGACAAAAGCTTGCCTCCAGAGTTGTTCTCACAGTTTCTGACATGTTTGGGACACTGCCTCCAAAACAATTATCTGAACAAAAGAAATAAAGTTACAAGAACAGAAAAACATTAAAACAAATGTGAGACAAATTCTTTAGTTGTATGATACAGTCACTAAAAAATTCTTTGGTTAGTTCTTCATATACTAAAAACCTTTCTGTTTGCATGTAATAATGCTAAGTCACCATTTCCTTTTATAATGCAAGAATGCTTAGTGCTACTTTCAAGGGTCTTTTATCTAACTCCTGTCACTTCTTTGTTTCAATGCTGTTTCACTTCCCAGAAATGTCACAACCACCCTTTAAAAAGAAGCAAAATGTTGCAATTATCTCTGGCCATATCATAAATTGAGCAAGACTGTAGAAAATCTGAACTCCTAATGTATTTATCCTACTCCTATATGTAAGCTCTCTTTTAGAGCTCCAACCTGATCATAAATAAGCTTCACCATATTTAGTAGAACATATTTCAAAGTCAGCATTCAGAGTACTTATAATCCTATTTATGATTAGTCCTCACATCAAAATAACTTTACTTGTAAATAGTCTTAGGTTAGTAATTACTTCACAATTTTTTTTAAAGAGAAAATGAACCCACAAGCAACAAAACTGCAAAACATTTAATACTTCAAAAATTCAGTACTAATAGCAATAATCTCAATAATCTACCCTGTTTTCCCCAAAATAAGACATCCCCTGATAATAAGCCCTATTGGGCTTTTGAGCGCATGGCAATAAGGCCAAGCGCTTATTTCAGGGTTCAAAAAAATATAAGACAAGGTCTTATTTTCGGGGAAACACCGTATATAGAAAACCACAGTGACTGTTTTATGATAAAGTTGAATCCCAGCTCTAATAATGATAAAGTTGAATCCCAACTCAAATAAAAATGAAACTTTTTACTATCAGAACACAATTGACCAAATTGAGATGTCAGCTTAGATTTCTTTAGGTCCTAGGAGTCATGTTATATAAAGGAAAAGGTTCCCCTCGCACCTATGTGCCAGTTGTTCCCGACTGTAGGGGGTGGTGTTCATCTCCGTTTCAAAGCCAAAGAGCCAGTGCTGTCCAAAGACATCTCTATGGTCATCTGGCCAGCATGACTAAATGCCAAAAGCGCACGGAACGCTGTTACCTTCCCACCAAAGGTAGTCCCTATTTTTCTACTTGCATTTTTTATGTGCTTTCAAACTGCTAGGTTGGCAGAAACTGGGACAAATAATGGGAGCTCACCCTGTTATGCGGCACTAGGGATTCGAACCACTGAACTGCCAACCTTTCAATCGACAAGCTCAACATCTTAGCCACTGAGCCACCGCGTCCCTCTAATATTATATAAGAGAATAGTAACTTCAATATAACAGGACAGACAAAGATTTCTCAACTTATTTCAAATTCTACTTCTATTTTATGAGTGCTGAACGTTTCCCAGTCATCCTTTATAAAAAAAAGGATGAAACGTAGTTTTTGACTTTCTGAAATATTTGGTTCTAAGAAACTTAAACTGTGTCACTAGTTTTTCTAATCTTTAAAAAATCACAGGCAGACATGCCCCTTTCCCATTTTATTTTTTATGACAAAAAAACATATTTTGTACTTCCCAGAAAATCACTAGTCAGTTACATGTTGTCCTTTGGAAGGTAATAAGAGGTAAAGACTTTGTTTACTCCTAGGGGAACTGAAAGATTGCCTCATCCTCCAAGAACAGAGCAGAAATAATACACTACTACACAATAACCTCTTGAGGTAACTTCATTCTCCTAAAGCCCACTCCTGTGCACAGTGAGCTGCATCCTAGAATACTCAGATGTAGCTATTGCTGGCTCAGTAGCTTTGAGCATTAATGGAATGTATACAGTACATATGACTGAATTGACAGAAGTCGTATACACCATGTGTGCAGAACTCCAGAATCATGAATCAAGTCACATTTAAGTACTTGGGTAGTAAAAGAAAGAACATGGTAAATTTGTTGGAGTACACTGTAAAAATACATCTCTAGAATAATACCATATTTATACAATCACATGCCAATGTTAGCCATTTAAAAGTACATTTAAAGTTTTAAATTTAAAAATCAATGAAAGACAAATGAAAAATAAAATAGTATTAAAAGTATGTGATTGTATGAACATGCTGTTGTTCTAGAGGTGCATTTTTACATGGTATTGTTTTAGAGATCTATTTTACATAGTCAGTTTGGTATAGTGATTAAGGCACCATGCTAAAAACTGGCAGATTATGAGTTCTAATCCTGCATTAGGCACAAAGTCAGCAGGGTGACTTTGGGCTAATTATTCTTTCTCAACCCCAAGAAACAGACAATGGCAACCCACTTCTAAAATCTTGCCATGAAAACTGCAAGGACAAGTCCAGGTAGTTACCAGGAGTCAACAATTATTTGAAGGTGCACCCACACAAAATCACCTAAAATTAATCTCCAATTTTATTACTGCATGCAACTGATAGACAGATATTTTTCCTTTTCTTTTAACTGAACAATTCTTTTTTCTAGAAGACTTTAAAACTGAGAATGTTTTGATTATCATATTAGCATTTTTATATATTATTTTTAGATTTACTTGGTGAGAGAATATGATCAACTAAAAATCTACCATGTTTCACTGCATTTCTGTTTTCTACCTAACAAGGCTCCCATGTTCTTTATTACCTACAGATCTAGGTAATTTTTGAATTGCATATTGTTCAGAAAGAGAAAAAAACCACAAATAACTGTTGATCCTATCAATACTAGATGCAACATGAAAGCATCATAACATGTAGTAGCTTATTAAAAAATTCTATGCATTTACTTACTGTTCATAATTCCACATAGGTTTATTCAAAAGTAAAATCTATAGCTTTCTGTAATGGTTAGTTCCCTCACTAACCATTTAGTGAGATTTAGGACATAGGTATTATATGTAAGCACCCAGCTGTAAGCTTTTCTGTTATTGGTGAAGAGATTTGCCTCCCTGCCACATCAAAGAAACTCTCAATCTTAAATTGGTTCTAAATGCATCATGGGTTATATGTTGTTGTAGTTTTATTCTTTCTCCATCACCCAATTCTTTTCATCTCAATTCATGTTGTAAAGGATGTTTTCATGACAATGTTGCTTGAAAATAATTACTTATAATCTGAGGAAGCTGCTAAAGAGCTGATACCATTATGGGTCTTATTTCAAGGTAATAGAAATATAGATTGCAAATTTCTCTTGGACAGTCTTAGAGCTACTATACAGATGGTCCAATGTCATAACCTCTCATTCAGTGAGAATTTGAACTTCTAAGGCCCTGAATTAAGTGGTACTGGGGAAGCCAGATTCATTTAATAACCATGTTACCAACTTAACAATTGCAGTGGTACATTTAACAAGTATGGCAAGAAATATCGTAAAATGAGGCAAAACTCACTTAACAACTGTCTTGCTTAGCAACAGAAATTTTGGGCTCAATCGTGATCATCAGTCAATGTACCCATAATGTTGCATTTTACTACCATGTCACTTAGCAATGGCAATTCGAGTCATTGTGATCTGCAAATGCATCATTTATTGCTACATCAATGACACAGCTACCTCCTTTTTTTTTCACTTGCCTTTTTTATTTGATGAAAAGTTGTAAAAAATCTGAAGGCTTGTTCATTACTCATTACAGTTTTGGTTTTTTTAATTACATACTATTATCTTCATTTATTAGTTACAGTGCATTTCCGATTACACTTAATCTTTCTAGACAATGAAATTCTGGAGAAATTGTGGATTGGCTAATTTCCCTTAGTGAAACTCATCTGTTCCTCTTCCTCCCAATTTCTGGACATAGTTTCTCTTCCCATTTCCTGCAGTGGTCCATCCCATTTAACATTTTCCCGAAGTATCATTATTTTACAGGAGTTCAAAGTGCAACAGAGTAATAGTATCTTGGCAACTTTTACACCCTTTCCCCACAGTAGCAATTGTTTAGATATTTGGGATACAAGAAATTAAAAATGGATCATGGTGGGGCATTGAATGGATACCAGTTTTTGTAGAATTTGATTGGCCAGCTATGGATTTCTCAGCATTTTAAATCTGGCAGTAATGATATTGACTGTGAGTTAATTTCATTGTTTTTGAAGGACTGGAGAGTGATGAAAATAGGATTAAACTGTTCTTAAAAGTTGTAGATTGTATTTTAAGCTACAGCTGCCACATCTTCAACATTAATTCAAAAAGAGCTCAGCAGAAATGTAAACATTTTGCTTCTGAATACTTTAGTTCAATATGACAAATACAGTCAGTAAGAAATAGGACATACTTTATTATGTCTCTAAAAAAACAACCCAAAATTACTGACATCTAATTTAAGACCTGCATAAAACAGTACTCCAACAGAGAGTTTCCTATCGATTCCCAATTACAAATCTCTTTTAAAATATGTCTTAAGAAACTTGAATCTGTACCTGCTACTTTACTACCTGCATAATTATCACCGGAAATATTTCAGAAAATCTATTGTAAAAAAATAAAACGAAATCACAAATAGCTTCTGCGCTATTGATTTTAATGTGTCTAAAATATTACAGTGCCACATTCTGTAAATAGGCTGTCTCAAAAATCAAAATATGTCCATGAATAATTTTAAACACACAAGAAATTCAAAACTAAAGATCAGTAATATAATTATGCATTTATACTTCATAAGAAAGTTGGCTTCTTTTTGAATTCTCTTGATATATTAATATACTAATTTGTTTCTAAGAACTATCAAAAAAGAACCTATATAAAAAAGCTAGATCTCACTCAAGAATAATTTTATCTGGCAATTAATCAATAAGCATAAATGTGGAAATAGATTTACAAAATAATTTTCAATACACCTTTCTGTACTGCACATACAGAAAGTACTGTATATTTTTTCTTACCTAAACTAAATTTCTTTATGCTAGTGCAATAGTGTCATATTGACACAGACAAATATATTTCCTAAGGCTACAAAATATCCCGGTTAAAGCCCGTCAGACTTGTTATGACAGATCTTCTCTTTTTTTCTTACCTTGGCAACTTTTCAAAATCCATTTTGTAGTATCTTTTTTTTTTTTTTTAGAAATAGTTCTTTATACAGAGCGTCAGCTGAAAGAAAAGAAGGGATAAGATAAGAAAAACGGACACTCGGGAGATGTAGGGTCAAATATATACTTAAGTGGGTTTTTAGGGTCAGTAAAGAATCAAACATCTCGCATCACTAATTGCTGAGACTTGTTTAGCAGTAAAAAAAAAAGAATCACTTGGCATTTACACAGAGTTCTACTTCTTTTCAACCAACGGAATGACCTTACCGGCGTGCGGGAAATTTTGAACAATTCAAATCCTTAACTCACAGCGAAAATTAAAATAACTCGGTCCCGTGTTGAACGGGATTCTTTTTACTTCGCTTCTTCAAAAGCAAGCAAGCAAACGGTGGGGTGGAGGGTTGCGAGACCTTGCATGTAACTCGGTTGCGACCTAACTTCTTTCCTCTTTCCCAGCCCCAAAGCACGCTGGTTTACCGCAAGAGACTCGTAGCGTTTTCAAGCTGACATCGCTCTCGCTTCCTTGTTCCGATTATTATTATATATATATATATATATATTTTACTGCGCGCGACTGGCCGCTTGGGGCTGTTTCTCTACTGACGTGGTAAGCCGAGAGGGCGCGCCTCAAATACAAACCACCCGAGGCGAGTCCGGCAGCTTCTCGGCTTGATGAGGTTTCCCGACTCCAGGCAGAGACGTTCCTTCCCTCCCTCACG
Organism: Pituophis catenifer annectens; assembly: GCF_029215685.1. Classification (NCBI taxonomy): domain Eukaryota; kingdom Metazoa; phylum Chordata; class Lepidosauria; order Squamata; family Colubridae; genus Pituophis; species Pituophis catenifer. The sequence continues at coordinate 37,825,286 of NW_027256883.1, forward strand.
CGGTCGTCAGAAAGCCGCCGTAACCCGGGGCGCCGTCCCTTAGCTGGTTTGTAGGAGAGACGCGCCCAATCGCTCCCTAGCCCCGTGCCTGCGCAGGGTGGAGCCTTGCTTTCTCCACCCTTTGGAGTGGGGGGGGGGCAAGCTTTCGCTCACCGCGGTTTCTGGTCAGCGCGGGAACAAAAAAAAAAAAAAAAAAAGACCAGCAAAATTCTGCCCCTGCATACGAACCTCTCTCTCCTTGCACCGGGCCGGGAAGTGGCGGCTGCTCCTCCTTCTCCGGCTGCTGTGGGAACAACAGCCAGAGACGCCATGAGGTTTCTTTCTCCCAGTACAAGAGCCGCGCCAGGGTCACTCGAGGACGCGTTCCAACGTTGGATTCATGTGACTTTGACATGAGCTCGGCAGGACCTTTCGCCCCCTGGCGGATACCTGCCACGACTAAGGCGCTCTTGCTTTTGTTGGCAAAAGCAGAAACTGCTGCGAAGTAGTTCAGGTTCAGAGCCTGGGAAATTGGTATCTTTTTTTTAAAAAAAAAAATCTGTGTGTTTTTAGTACGGTAAGCACCGTCAAGGACCGTCCCATAGGCAAAATGCAGTAAGTCCATAGAATAGCTTCATACAGTATCAGCAATGATTGTCAAAAGCGCAAGAGCCCCAGCAGAAATTTTAAAAATGACAAAGAGAATTCCATGTCTTACGTTTTTTATTTTCATTGATAAACACCTAATCCGTTTACATATATTTTAAGGCAGTTTGCATTAAATAGCACCAGAAAAAAACTTGATAATTATCCAGATAGATCATTTTAAAACAAAATTGCAAGCAACAAATAAAGGCACTTATTCATTTGTTTTATTACCATTGAATTGGGATCAACTCCTGTTGGCAAATGCTCCCCATTTTGTTTCATCTTTAATAATAGCTAGTATCTCTTCCAAGGACAACACATTAATCTCTTTGATCCATATCATCCAACTTAACCATTGTCTTTCCCTCAACCTTGCCAGCATATTTTTTCTAGACCATCTTCTGCTGGCATCATGCATCCAAAATACAGCATGTGGGTTTTGCTTGCTGACCATTCCTTGAACATTTTGTCTAGGACTTGACTAATAGTACTCTTATTATCTTGGAATCCATATGGCAAAGACTTTCATTTGCTCTTTCTTAAGGTCCAAGGCCTAGACACAGCAAGCTGCCTCTTGGGTGAAAAGTCCCATAAATATTACATTTCTGCAAGTTCTTCATCCCACCTACTTTGCTCAGTAGTGCTGACCAAAGAACATCTGTACTATGAGATGGACTCTCTCTACCTAAATCAAACTGGATAATATATAAGCCTAGTTTGGGTGCTTTGGTATCTGAAGCAGAATATTCAAACGTTCTTCCCCATTAATTGTTCTTGCAAGATACAGTAATAATTAAGACATAATGGTTTAATGCCATGCAAAATGAGCTGCCTAAAGTAGCTGTGCCACTGCTCAAAGGTAAAGCTGGTTTCTTAGTTGTAGGGACAGACAGAGGAAAGCTTTTGAAGATGGTCTCAATTAGTAAACTGAAAAACAGGAAAGAGAGCTTAAGATAATACCTCTTCGCTCTGTGCTAGCTTTCCCCAATTTACTTTCTGACCCTCTCAATATGGTCTCTTTTATACAGGTAAAAAGTTTGAGGTAACGCTGGATTCTAGATGCTCTCTGATTTCTTGCAGATGTTTTTGTTACCAAGCTAGTAGATAACATCATAGTGAGAGGGAGAGTTGAGTTTACTTGCTGCTTATATGCTGACTGTTTGAGGTATGTTAGATAGTAACTGAAAAGTATATATTTTTATATATAGACTCATCACCAAGTAGTTTGGATCTACAAACCTTGGGGAATGCTTTGTATATGTACAGTATAACTGGATGTTGATCCTTTGAGCCATGATAATTCTTCATTTCATTAGTACTCGCACGTCCTTTTTTCCCAAAGGACAAAACATTTCCCTTAAGCATCTCAATTCATTTTATGTGAAACCAATAAGCTATAGTTTAATAAACTATGATAAAGCAAAAAATAGATTCATATATCTGAATCTGAATTACTATATCTCTGAGCCATTTATTTAATTGTGAAGTGCCAATCTGGCAGTCAATATAGGGAAAAAGCTAAGTATAAATATATTTTATAAATTAGAATATAGCATCCTTATCACTTTGGATCAGTTCAGATCATTTATTGTATTCCATGACCAAAAAGCAAATTAACCTAAAGAATTTTATTATCCCAATTTATAAGCAATTTGTATCAGGTAGTTAATAAACTGAAAACAGTTTGATAATAATCAACAGCAATAGCAGACACATTGAAAATAATAAAAAGAATTCGATAAATTTCCAGGTTTCATCATTTATTTGCTAGTAATACAGGCTACAAAGCAGAGTTTGGCAACTATAAAAATACTATCATGATTAAAATTGTGAAGAAAATCGATATATATAATTTATCTGATTTACAACAAAGTTACCTTGAATTGGAATTAGGATATTACCCAGTCCACAGTAAACTTACCTCAAGTTGGAAAGCAATACAAAGACAGTATAACAGTGCACAACACATTGTTTCAACTGCTTCCAAATGGCAAGGGCAAAACCTGTCTGCAAAGGGAGTAAGTTGATATGTTTCTTCTTTTAGGACTGAAAACAGAACACTAAACCTTGCTAAAATGAAAATCGTATGGTATTTTTCAATGTCAAAAATATACAATTATTTAGCTGGGGCAAAAGCTTTTCTCTTTTCAAAGCATCAATCAGTCTTGCCATAATCCTGCCTCAAGAGCAGGGCAGCATTGGAAGCACAAAGTTACTCTTTGAAAACTTGGGCTGAATACCTCCACGAGGAAGACTTTGCAAGTGCAATCCTTTGTCATATTATAGCATAGCAATTGCCTTGCCCTGGAAGACAAGGCTGTATCAAGGCTTGTAAAGCATTTCTTTGATTGGTCTGTCTGAACAGTGCAGAAAAATGGGCTTCTCCATTTTGGATAGCAGAAGTTGCTTCAGCAAGAGTTCTCCTTTTGGTATTCTTCCTATCTTAATATTTACATAATTTTTCATATCTCTCGTTTTTCACATAACCTGAGATTATATAATCTTTTCCAAGATTTAAAATATTCTTGTTTCAAACACCTCTATTGGTATATGTTCTCCGGAGATATATTTATATAGAGAAATCATATTCCCAACATATGGAATAGCTGTGCAGTGTCTTCTTTAACAAGTTGTGTTATTTTCTGTAGCTTAGCTCATCCTAACAATTAAATAAGGATTTTATGACTCTAATAGATTTTAGTCTTTCCTGTCTTTGGCTTCTATTGATGCAGTGTCACCAGATACCAGGGTTAGAGTAAACATAATGATGATTTTTCTGTCCAAATTGAGTGGCAAAGGTAATACTGTATCTGCCATAGCACAGTTATAACTTGTAATATGATTGAGTGTGGCTTCCTTTATAGAGTCATTTTTACGTCTTCAAGATACTGCCTTTTCTCTTGCTGGGCACTTGACACAAGAGTGAGAAACTATTATTTGGAGGCCTGTCTTTAGCACACTTTTGAGAATACTTTTCTTTATTTACATTCTTGAGGATGGGAGAAGATTCAGCCACTCTTCATAATTTCCTAATGGAATTCTTGGCTCTTTTGTGTCCTGGTAACAGAATCTGCCAGCTAATTCTCTTGATTATATTGCGTAAAACAGAAAAGCAGCAGAGTGGGAGTTGGGAGGAGAAGGAAAAGAAATAATCTATATGAAAACAAACAAGGTCATTCAGAGATAATAGAATCCTTATTTCTTGAGATCACTGAATATATTCACAAAAGAACCCAAAACAGAGATTTGTATTATTACCTTGAAGATTACTACTTCAGACTGCTGATTAGTACATTTAATTTGCCTCTAAGAAAGAATTTGGAATATAATAATGTCCCTTACCTGCACATACCATATTCATGTTTGTCATATTTCTATTAAGTAACTTGCATTGATACATGTTGTGGCTTATTGTTGTTCTTAATACAGTACCACTATGCTCAGTTGGTTGTACATTGTGCTTAAAGTAGCCTTGATAAAGTTAATAACATTATTTTTCTGTGTGTGAATAAGGAGTAGAATGAAGTCCATCAAGTGCATAGTATGAACACTATGGCGTGGATTATAACTGTTTTATAGCCACTTACGTCTAATCCTTCTGTTATCTAGAACTGTATCTCTGCTATCCTACAAAGAAACATCTGTATATTATTTCCAGGCAAACTGGCCTAGATACTGCCAAAGCAAATGGCCTCATTGCCATGATACTGTGAATTGGCTTCATTTGTAAAAAACTCAGATGCCTCATGATAGATCAATTGCTTCCTGTAAGCGAAGGAATCACATACCTCGGTTTTAATTTACATGAAAGCTGGGACATGATCAGTGAAGTAAAGACAAGGATAGAGAAAGCTCAAACAGCATTCTTCAGAATTAAAAAGGTCTTCTGCAGTCATGACATAAGCCTAAGATTGAAAGTCAGGCTTGTCAGATGTTACATCTTTTCTATCCTGCTCTACAGAGTAGAGAGTTGGTCTCTGACAGAAAACCACTTGAAGAAACTAGAAGCATTTGAAATGTGGATTTACAGACGACTGTTACGTATAAGCTGGGTTAACAAAATCACAAATGAGGAGGTAAGAAGCCGCCTGGGAAAGCAAAGGGAAATAATCAAAGCCATTAAAAAGCAAAAGTTAGAATATTTTGGACATGTGATGTGATACCCAGAAAAATACGGCATCTTTCACTTAATCCTCCAGGGAAAGATTGAAACAAGGTCCAGGCAGAAGAAGAACATCATGGCTTCAAAACCTAAGGGACTGGTTTGGACAAAACTCAGCAGCATTTTTTCATATGGCTGTTGACAAAAATAAGATTGCCAACATGATCGCCAACGTCCGATGACAGATATGGCACAAGAAGCAGCAGCAGCAGCAGCAGCGACGGAAACAAACATTTTTGCTGTCATTTTGCATTCATTCACTTCTTACAAAAAGAATAAGCCGAAGGGGACCCAGGGATAACATCACAAGTAACACTACCTGTACTAAGCTGAGTTTTCTCCAGTGTGATGCTTCCAAATCTGTTAAACTTTCATAATTCCCAGCCAACTAGTGGTGGACACAGATGGGAAGGGCAGTCTTTAATAAAATTATATTAACATACACAATAAGAGGGATGAATCAAAAGACTTTGAAGAACTAACACAAAAGTAAAAGTACTTTTGCAAAAGTAAAACAATATTTAAGTAAAAGAAACAAAAAAACAGGTTAAAAAGGATAGCATGCAAACAGTAACTCTACATTGCTGAGTGTTGCACAGGAATGAGGTGGAGACATACTGAAACTGGAAAAAGGCTTAAATGGGATTTTTTTGAATCTTGAGCTGGAGCTATACATCTAACTAAAAACCACAATGTTGCTGGAAAACAGTATGATTTGTCAAATATATGGAGAAACATAACTGAAAAAGCAAAAAAAAACCCAACTCCATCTGAAATATTTTTGAAAGCCATTTTATGACATCCCTTTTTAAATTATTTTGAAAAAATACTTTCCCATTCCTTCTTAAAGTATGATATTGGCTTTTTTATTTGTAGTTAATACTTTATAAAAATATATCCCGTCAAACTGTGTCTGGTTCCACTGATGTTTGTCTGGCTAAGAAAGTTGCCCATTCCTAACCTAATTTATTCATCATAACACTGACACCAATGGCAGCATTTGAAAGAAAAACTATTTTGACTTAGTAATGTCCACAAAAAAGACAATGTCTTAAGGATGGCTCGCTGTTTATTATTCAGTTTCAACAAATAGCATCTAAATCTATAGTTTCAAGGCTTGCTGAGAATTTTGAACTGAACAGAGATGAATGTGTATCATCAAGCTGGTGTCAACTCTTAGCAACTTCATAGATTTTTTTCCAAAACCATCTGTTTTCAGCCTGGTCCTTCAAATCTTCCACTGTGCATCAACTACTACTATAATCCTCAATCTTGATTTTGGTTCTCCTTTTGTCTATCCTCCCATCTTTCCGATCTTTATAGATTTCTCAAAGGGTGCATAATGCCACTAAAATATGATAATTATGTACGCCTTGAGTGAGTACTCTAGAGTGACCTGTTCCATAATCTATGTTTATTTTCTGGCTAGCTGTGATTTTCTTAAGAGGTTTCTTTAACACCAATATTCAAAAGCATCAATATTTTTTCTATCCTGTTTCAAAATCCAACTTTCACTTCCATAATGGCACAGAGAAAGCCATTGCCTGCATGATTCTGGTCTTCATAAATATAGGCACATTATGACATGTGAATAGGAAATCAGTTTGGTTTAGTGGTTAAGGAATAGGCTAGAATAGGTGTCCTCAAACCCCCAGTCTATGGACCAGCACCGGTCCGTGGCATGCCAGAAACTGGGCCACACAAACAAGGGAAGCCCCATCCATGGGATGCAGGCAGCACACGAAATCACGCCCCCTCTGGTCCCTGGAAAAATCTCCACAGAACTGGTCCCTGGTGCCCAAAAGGTTGGGGGCCGCTGGGCTAGAAACTGGGAAACCCTCCTGCCTTAGCCATGAAAGCCAGCTGGGTGACCTTGGACTAGTCACTTTGTCTCAGCCCAACTCAGCGTTGTTGTGGGAAAAATAGGAGGAAAATGTATTGGAAATGTTCGCTGCTTTGAGTTATTTGTAAAAATAATAAAGGTGGGATACTAATAAATATCTTTTTTAAGGCCTTCATTTCTACCCTACACTGCTTATCAATCTAATAAACAGCTTTGTGGAATATCTCTGTGGCAGGATTAATATATTATTGCATATGCTTTGACTGACTACCATCTACTTCATCAACTGTTTCCTGAGTACCGGTATTATAGTATATATTTCTGATGGGAACTGCAATAAATACTGGAACTAAAACACACAAAAGGTAGTACAAAAATTATCTTTGCCTTAATAGTGGCTGCTGAATTCAGTAAACAGTTCTTGAGTGATTGGTAAAACAGTTAAGCCGGTTTAGATACCCTTCACATCGATTGAGGAAGAGAAAAATGTTTTTCGTACTAGCTAGACAACTTTTTCACGTCAAATTACGATTCACGAAAAAAAGTCACGAGACAACAGCAAAGCATTCTAGGAAACATTCATTTCAGTTTCCATTCTCGTAGAAGCTCCAATGTTTTTTTTGAAACGGAAACACTACATTTCCCAGTCATCTTTGTTGAAAAACATTTTCTTTCTCTCTCTCTCCCCTCGAGTTTTTCCTGTACGGTGTTGCATGCCGGTAGTAGTAGTTTCCGACTACCCCCATTCGATACCACGCCGCTTGGTTTCCTTGGAAAAGAAAACTACAATTCCAATCTGCCTTAGCCAGTTGCGCTTGCGCCGTCTGCATGGAAGGAGGGAGGGGAAAGGCCGTTACGTCGCGGGCAACGGCCACGGTAGTGAAGAGGCAGTAAGCGGTAGTACCGGAGGTTTACGTGTTCGCTGCTGGATTTGTCCCGAGTAATAAGAAGAGGGCGAGTTTTGTCAGGTTCTGTGCGTGCTGGTGGAAAAACGGGGATGAAGCTGTGAGGGGCTGCGTACCGAAAGAAGTGAAAAAAAAGAGACGAGCCGCAGGCAGGCAAAGGAGGAGGCGCGAAGCGATGTCTCAGCCGCCTCAGCAGGAGCAGCAGCCGGTGGCAGCGCTGGTCCCGAAGAAGAAGGACCGGCGTATCTTCTCGGGCACTTGTCCTGACCCCAAGTGTCAGGCGCGCCTGTTTTTTCCGGCGCACGGGCCTCTAAGCAGCGGGAGCATCGAGTGCACGGACTGTGGGCAGCGTCATGAACAGCGGCAGCTGCTGGGAGTGGAGGAGGTGACGGATCCCGACTTGGTGCTGCACAATTTGCTGCGGAACGCACTGCTAGGAGTGAGTGGGGCGGGGCCCCCTAGAAAGAACACCGAGCTGGTGAAAGTTATGGGCCTGTCAAACTACCACTGCAAGCTGCTCTCGCCCATTCTGGCCCGCTACGGCATGGATAAACAGACGGGCAAAGCTAAACTCCTAACTGAGATGAACCAAGGAGATGTTTTTGACTGTGCTCTTCTTGGGGACCGTGCCTTTCTTATTGAGCCTGAGCATGTTGACACTGTAGGATACGGCAAAGATCGCTCTGGTAGCCTCCTGTACTTGCAGGACACCTTGGAGGATATTAAGAAGGCTAATAATAGCCAGGAGTGCCTCATCCCAGTCCATGTGGATGGTGATGGCCATTGTTTAGTCCATGCAATTTCCCGAGCACTGGTGGGTAGGGAACTCTTCTGGCATGCTTTGCGGGAGAACCTCAAGAAGCACTTTATGGAGAATCTCAGCCGCTATAAAGCCCTTTTTCATGATTTTATTGATGCGGCAGAATGGGAAGACATAATCAATGAATGTGACCCCTTATTTATTCCTCCTGAGGGTGTACCGATGGGTCTTCGAAACATCCACATTTTTGGACTAGCCAATGTTTTACATCGGCCCATCATTCTCTTGGATTCCTTGAGTGGAATGCGTAGCTCAGGGGACTATTCTGCCACATTTCTCCCTGGATTGATACCAGAAGAAAAATGCATGGGGAAAGATGGCATGCTGAACAAACCAATTTGTATTGCCTGGAGTAGTTCTGGGCGTAATCATTATATTCCTCTGGTTGGAATAAAAGGTGCTGCTTTGCCTAAATTGCCTATGAAATTACTTCCTAAAGCTTGGGGAGTGCCTCAAGACCTTATTAAAAAGTATATCAAATTGGAAGACGATGGTAGCTGTGTGATAGGAGGAGACAGAAGTTTGCATGATAAATACTTGATGAGGCTAGTTGCAGCCATGGAGGAAGTTTTTATGGATAAGCATGGCATTCATCCCAGTTTAGTAGCTGATGTACATCAGTACTTCTATCGGCGGACTGGTGTGATAGGAGTTCAGCCTGAAGATGTTACAGCAGCTGCTAAAAAGGCAGTTATGGACAACCGACTTCACAAGTGTCTCATTTGTTGTGCTCTTTCAGAACTTCATGTTCCTCCAGAATGGCTAGCTCCAGGAGGGAAGCTGTATAATCTTGCAAAAAGTACCCATGGTCAGTTAAGACCTGATAAAAATTACAGTTTTCCTCTGAACAGTTTGGTATGTTCCTATAATCCTGTAAAGGATGTATTAGTACCAGACTACAGTTTGAGTAGTCTGACTGCCTGTAACTGGTGTCATGGCACATTGGTGCGTCGTGTGAGAAGTGATGGCTCTGTTGTATATTTGGATGGGGACAGAACTAATACTAGATCAACAGGTGGCAAATGTGGCTGTGGATTCAAACATTATTGGGAAGGCAAAGAATATGACAATCTCCCTGAAGCTTTCCCAATTACTTTAGAGTGGGGTGGGAGAGTGGTAAGAGAGACAGTGTATTGGTTCCAATATGAAAGTGATCTATCTCTGAACAGCAATGTATATGATGTTGCAATGAAGCTTGTTACTAAGCACTTTCCTGGAGAGTTTGGGAGTGAGATTCTTGTCCAGAAAGTTGTCAATACAATTCTGCATCAAACAGCCAAAAAGAACCCTGATGATTACACTCCTGTAAACATTGATAGTGCTCATGCCCGAAGAGCTGATGATATGCAACAAGGACAAGATTTGGCATCTCAGCTTCCAACCAAAATTATTCTTACTGGACAGAAAACAAAAACACTGCACAAAGAAGAACTGAATATGAGTAAAACTGAAAGAACTATTCAACAAAACATTGCAGAACAAGCACCTCTAATGCAAAAACGAAAAACTGAAAAATGGAAGCAAGTACAAAAAGGCCCAGCTAGAACTGTGTCTCCCGGTACTATTCCTGATGGGTCATCCTCTGCACCTGCTACTCCCACCAAGACTCCTTATTCTCCAATATCTACGAAAGAAAAGAAAATTCGTATAACAACAAATGATGGGCGACAGACCATGCTCACTTTGAAATCCACTACAACATTTCTAGAATTGCAGGAAAGCATAGCTAGAGAATTTAATATTCCTCCACATTTGCAATGTATTCGCTTTGGCTTTCCTCCCAAGGAGCTACTGCCACCTAAGGAAGGGCAAGAAAATGAACCTGTTCCTCTGCTACATGGAGATAGAATAACCATAGAGATTCTTAAAGGGAAGGAAGATAGTAACCAGGCTAGTTCAGTACACTCAGCTCATGTTGTGAAGCATGATGATATTGCTGTTACTAGCAAAATTTCTTCTAAGGAACTTCAAGAGCAAATAGACAAGGAAATGTACTCTTTGTGTCTTCTTGCAACATTTATGGGTAAGGCAATACTAATCTCCTTCTTTATAAGTATAGAGTATAAGTATAAAAATATTTGTACAGCTAGAAATTTTCAGTGTCCAGATAAATTCTTTAGTGATAATAAAAACACTTCTTTTCTATCTTTTACCATACTGGTTACTGTAGGTTAGGAGCATTTTAATATTAAGTAATGTGGAAATCCTGTATTGATTGAACTCATTGAAATAATTCTGTTTAGAGAAGGACTGCCTTAATGAAACTTTGAAAAACTATTAGTTGCAAATTTAGACAAAACCCCCTATTTTATTTCATTTTTTCTTGAATGCTGTTTATGAAGCACTGATATAATGCTCATAAATGTCAGGTATTGAAATATTTTCTGATATATTCAGCACAAATTTTCTCTGTTTAAAGTATAATATTAATGTACATTGTACATTGTTGTTCATTGTACAACATGGGGCATGTTTATTGTTTATATTATTTTTCATAGGGAATTCAACTCCATGGGAATTAAGAATTAGTGTTCTTAAAATATGTGTTTAAATCTGAAAATTGCTTTAAATTTGTATTCACAAAATTGATATATTAACATAAGTTATTTGTTGTATTAAGCACTATCTGCTATTTGGCCAAAACTACTAGGAATTATGTTTTAGAAATCTTTTCACTTAAATTAATTGGTGATGTTAACATATTAATTTAATGTTTTGCAGCTCTTATAACTGGTTGCAGGCTGCATGAGATATAGAAAGCTGATTGATATATGTGTCTTAAGCATTATATTACTGCAATAAAAAAAACACCTTTGGATAATGTTAGAATGGCCTCAGGTTTCTAGAAAACCCTCCAAGAATGTTCTTCCTTTTATTACCCCCCTTGTGACACTGTGTTCTTTAATTTAAAATGGACTTTCCAATCCAGGCAATATAAATAAAGCAGTGCAATTATTTTTTTAAGTGAAACTTCATCGTGTAATGAATTGAAAGCTTAACAATTTGTCTTGTATATGAGAAGAACAATTTTATTCTTTCAAATAAAATCATATTTTCAATGACCTGGATGACTGAGAATCTCCATAGACATATTGTCAATAAAAATTCAGTCCTTTTCCTGGAATCAACTTTTCCTCTTGAATGCAAGTTGAAAAGATATAAGGAAGAGAAAGTAATTTGCTTGCTTGCTTGCTTGCTTGCTTGCTTGCTTGCTTCATTCATTCATTCATTCATTCATTCATTCATTCATTCAATTTCTATAACTGTCCATCTCAGCCAATGACTGTGAGCGGCTTAAAATTCAAAGAATATATTACAGTTAAAAATACTAAAAACTTTTTAAAACAATAAAAACACTAAAAACATTGAGATTAAATATACATAAGACAAAGATACTTGGCCAGTTAGCAATACAGCTTGGAAATGGGGCCCTTAACATATTCAGCACCGCAGGCAGGGGAACATGGACAGGTTTGGGTGTCTTACAAAAGTCTAATAAGGTTGGGCCATTCTAAACTCTGAAAGAAGAATATTTCATACAGCAGGGCACTGCAGAAAATGCTTGTCTCTAATCCTTGCCAGCTGACACTCTTTGGCTGATGGGATCTGTAGCATGCCCATTCTGCTCAATTTAATTGGATGGATAGAGACCCTTGGAAAAAGTTAATTCCTCAGGTATCCTTCCTTATTCTAAATATGGTATCTAATGTTTCTTCCTTATCCTAATATTTCTAAGTGGATAAGAGAGAAACAAAAAAAGTCTGAAAATTGGGTTAACATAAATTGCAATACTTCGATATATGATAGAAAAAATGGAGAGGAGGAAGATAAATAAGTGCATCTAATATATGTGTGGCTGTATGCATTTGACTATGTATGAAAAGTGAATGTACTATGATAGTTTTTTCCAATCTGGTTTACTACTGTCAGAATTGGAAACATTTATAATAATTATAGAAATAGAAATAGAATAACAGAGTTGGAAGGGACCTTGGAGGTCATCTAGTCCAACCTCCTGCCTAGGCAGGAAACCCTACACCACTTCAGACAAATGGTTATTATGTTGGGTCCGATGCATCTGGAGGCATCAGACTGGTATATGTTATACCGAATGATATATTTTGGAGTGGCCTGACTCAAACATTACAAATCAAGCATAAGTAAATACTTTGTACAAAACTCAATTTTGTATGCTCTATTTTTTATATATGAACAGGACTTATTCTTATTATTCATTATTCAAACTAACAACATTGACCAATTATATCTAAATTTTGGATTATTAAAATTGGATTATTTCAAATCATGTTATCAAACCATTATTTAGTTAACTAGTTTCAAGTAATGCTAATTTACTAAAGTTTGGACAAAACAGGAAATTGTTCAAAAGCAGAAACTATATGTCTCCTTGTATGCATCAACTAAGAAAAAGGCAAGAAAGAGTCTTAAGTTTGAAATAAATACAGGCATGCTGACATTCTTTTCTCATTACTTCTGAACTGTGTCAATTGTGTTAACTAATTGCATACAAAATGTTGTCAAGTTACTTAAATGTGAGTTTTAAGACTTGGTGGAAGGCTTGGCAATGATTTTTTTAAGTGGAATACCATTGTGCCACAGAAATGGCAAGTCATGCCCTTGATCTGGTTTTCACTACAGATTGGATTGGGAATAGCCTAACAATGGAAGGGATTATTGTGACCTTTTTAGGTCACAGTAGGTCAGGGGTTGTTTCCTGGATTAATCAGTATCTCCTTTTACAAATAAGTATCTCCTCTTACAAATGTGAAAGTGTTCCATATGTATCTGAAAAAGAATTTTATAAGAGGTCATCTTAGATTGAGGGTGAATGTAATATGGAGACACGAAAATAACTTCTGTTTAATATTTTTAGAGGAATGAGAGATTTGTTTCAAATTCAGAATCATATTCCTTTCAAGTAAATATGGTATTAAAATGGTTCATCTCCAGATGTTTATATATTTTGACAGATTCTTGAATTGCCTGACATTGTAGGAGGAGAGTCTATAGTTAGTCCTTCATAAACTCTGGAAGCTTATGCCTTTTAACAAAACTTGTTAGTTAAATTGCCTGGGACAACTAGTAAAGCTTTGTTTCCTGTGAATAGTCTACATTTACTGTGACATGTTAAGTAATCTTGAAGGCAGTTTCAAGCATAGAATCTAACTAGAGAAAGATGGAATTTTTGACTGAAGCCATAGACCTTGATGGTGTAGAATGGCAATAATTTGAAGACAAAGATATGGTTTGGTTTTAAAACACTGTTAGAAGATAATAATATTCTTACTTATCTGTGATAGAAGACAAACGCTTATTCCAGTGCAATCAATTTTTCTTGAATTTTTTTCTTGAATTTTTTTCCAGAAAATTGTTCTTATTGTTTAGCCCTGTATGTGGTGAGTTTTAAAATATAGTGAAAGTAGGAGAAATGGGGTAGGATAGAATTAAAATGGGCTTTATTGTGATGGAATATGAGTATATTAAAAGTAGTGTCTCTTTAAATTGGACTCATGATTTTAAGGACATAGTCATTCAGTTTTCTTGGAAGCAATATAGAAATGATTTGCCATTCTCTTTTGGGATGTTTCTTGATTTCCTTATCTAACTTGTAGCTCTAGTAGACAAAGTGAACCATGTTCTGCATCTTCTAACTTTGAGACAGCCACATACAGTAAGCACTTCAAGGGTTTTCTCAGGTAATCTGTTAATATACAAAAGATACTTCTCCTGGAATTGCTGGTCTTGTTACAAATGCCTCCTGGGCATGCCTGAAATAGCTGTGCTGAACCTTAGTAGCATATAGCAGCCATGACCCTTCAAGAAGTGGCACTATGGTTGCAGTCCTAGTGTGTCTGTAGAGTGTTGGGATTTACAAAGTTCACTGATAGAGAATGGAGTGTTCTGCAGAACAACAGAATGTTCTGTCCTCTCTCTGAACCATGCTGAAATTTAGCTGGACTGTACTTCTGGATGATGTTTGACAGCATTTGGAACTCCCAACAATCCTGGGCAGTTTGCAACAATTAAATAAAGAAATTGTAATAAAATCAAAAGGTAACAGGTGAGACAGATGAGATGGGGTGAAGTAAAGGGTCTTCTTTTCCCTTGCCAAATGCCTCAGTGAAGAAACACTTGTTCTGAATAACAACAGAGTAGGGTCCAGATCTCAGAGGAAACATCAAGAGGGCAAGTGCCTAATCAAGACATTTAGAAGTGGAATTCTTCTTTACATATCTGTATCATGCATTAATTTGAAATATTTATGTCTTCCTTTTTGCAAGGTTTTCGAAGGCAGTCTGCAGTTAAAATACAGTGTAAGACACGATTTCCAATGTTACTTTTTTTAATAAAGAATTAAGAGAGCACATCATCCTGATTTTTAGAAAACATGGTATAACTGAAAAAGTTATCCGTATTCTGTTTCTTAAATCAATTTTTACTTTGTATTCACAGGGGAAGATGTTTGGTCTTATGCAAAGGGGCTTCCTCATCTGTTCCAGCAGGGTGGTGTATTCTACAATATAATGAAGAAAACAATGGGTATACTTTCTAATTTTATGTTAATGTATCTTTTCTACCATGCTGTGCTTTATATATTTAACACTTTGGTGTTAACTACCTTAGACTGATATGTCTAATTATATGAATGCTGAAGTTCTTGATCTAGAACCAAAATCTGAAAAATGAATTCAAGTCAAGAACTGAAAAGGACTTTGTGATAGAATTAAAATGGAAGACAAATTTACTGTAAAACTTAAGGATCTGAAGACTAGATGTGCTGATATTATTTGGTAATAAGATTTATCTGTCACTTCTGCTATTGCTAAGGTGAGAGAGACATTATATGTCTCTCTAATGACGTATAACGTCCAAGATGGCATAAGCTGCAAGATAATATTGTCTGCTTTCCTTAGCCACATTGCTTCCTATCCCATAAATATATTTGTCTACAAACTTTATAAGGGAAGAACAGGAACTGATTTTTTTTTTTTTGATTTATATGCCACCCTTCTCTGAAGACTCAGGGCGGCTTACAATGCGTTAAGCAGTAGCCTTCATACTGTTGTATATTTTATACAAAGTTAGCTTATTGCCCCCACAAACCGGGTTCTCATTTTACCTACCTTAGAAAGAATGGAAGGCTGAGTCAACCTTGAGCCTGATGAGAATTGAACTCGCAGTAATTGCAGGCAGCTGGAAACTAAATACTATCTTTAACAGTAGCATTAGTCTGTTGCGCCACTCATTATGGCGCTAGAACTGGATTTCCCTGATACTTTTCTCCCTCTATCTTTTCTCTGCTCAGAAAAAATGAAGAATCCATTTTTAGATGTTTTATTTTGATAATCTTCACCTTAATTTAATGGACACAATTTATTAATTAAAATTTATCCATTTCCAATATTGCATATTGTTATTGTTTTGTAGAGGTTGTCTATCACACATTCTTAATAGCCTCTTATTGAAGTTTAGACTATCATTGTGTTCTTTCTGAAAAAGGAAAAATGTAAAATAGTAATTTGCTCAAGAAGACATACTTATCTGTTTTATTAAGATTTATTTATATTTGTTCTGTTATGTGCTGTACTTTTTATGCAAAATACCCAAGGATTTAACCGAAGTATGTATTTTTATATACTCTTTATTGTGGCTATATAAAATTTCCAGATTTAAAGTCAATGTTAAAGAGCAAAGTCCGCATGCACATTTCACTAGGGCATTGAATCTTATTTAGCCAGTCTTCTATTCTTTTTCATTTTGTATTTTTTGAATGTATTTGGGGTATATAAATAATATCTTACTTTTTATATTTCATAATTTGATAAGTTTTATTAAAAGTCATAAATATGCATTTTTTATTACACTTGCAGGTCTGGCTGATGGTGAACACTGTACTTTTCCACACTTGCCTGGCAAGACCTTTGTATACAATGCAACGGAAGATAGATTGGAACTTTGTGTGGATGCTGCTGGTCATTTCCCTGTAGGTTCTGATGTGGAAGACTTGGTTAAAGAGGCCCTAAATCAAGTACGAGCAGAAGCTTCTTCAAGAAGCAGGGAAGCAAGTCCTTCGCATGGACTGCTAAAATTAGGTAGCGGTGGAGTAGTTAAAAAGAAATCAGAGCAACTCCACAATGTAACTGCATTTCAAGGAAAAGGCCATTCTCTAGGCAGTGGAGCCAGTAGCCAGCAGCTTCATCCAAAAGTTAGGGAAACTCCACTTGGAAGAAAGCAAAATACAGGTACAGATTTCAATACCAATTCTGCTAAATTGGACCCTTCCATGTATACAGGTGATTCTGGAAATAGTGAACTTATACGGATAGCTCCTGGAGTAGGAACAATGAGAGATAGTAGACAACTTGATCCTAATTTAATTGAGGCACAGCGGAAAAAATTGCAGGAAATGGTTTCTTCAATTCAGGCATCAATGGACAGACATCTTCGAGATCAAAATACAGAGCAATTGGCAACAAACGATTTTTCTCAAAAGAAATTAGAGGCAACAAGTTCATCAGTTAAAACAAAGAGCCCTCAAATGAGTTTAACTGAATCATTTACTTTATCAAGTGGCAGTGGTCGTTTGAATACAGAAATAACTGATAGTAACATGTCAAATGCATTAGCGGCATCATTCTCCACAAGATCAAAAGCCCAAAAAGGAAATTCTGTTGAAGACCCTGAAGAGATGGATAGCCAAGATGCAGAAATCACTAATACAACTGAGCCAATGGATCATTCATGAAAAGTCTAACAGCTGATATCAACAATAGATTACTGTGCAAATGTAGTTTGTTGGCTGGACCACATTAATTTAGTCATTGAATCTTGTATGTTTCAAAGATTATATGTTACTCATTGCATGATAGCAAGTGTATGATAGACAGTAACCTTTAATTTGACATTCTGCTGCCAGGTTAGCTCTCAGTTACCTGTATATTAGTTATTAGAACAAGCACTGAGAAAAAAAAATATCTGCTGTAGTTGTGGATTATCTCTTTTTTTTTTGTAATTTTTATTCCATTAAAGTCTTAATCCTTCAGCCCCTATGAAATCATTAAGATATTTTTTCAGTTTGATATGTGAAAATAAAACCTGACAATGTACTTGTTTGTCAGATAGTGGTCCATATTTCATTAAACAACATTTGCTTATACTTGACATTTGAAATCAAATTTATATCTGTTAGATAAGTCAAAATGCTGAAGTACATTTACTGATAGTTCTTTAAAATTGTAAAGGAAGATATGGAAGATAGTATATAAGAAACATAAAATAAAGATATCTGAGCTATAATTCCTTGCTTTATTGGCAAGTGATAGTATGTTTTGTTTTGAGTTGCTAAAATGCTATAGTATGTTTTTACATGGTCAAAGACAATAAAATGCAAGCATTTTAAGAACAGAATAATAAGAATTTGATTTGATTCAGGAACATTTTACAAGTAGGCGCTGATTATCTGTGATCCCTTCCTATGTTGGATTAATCAAATTTAACAGAACTTTCATCGGGTTTTGCAGTGAATTAATAAAAACTTCTTTTAAATTCCTTACACCTAAGACATACTTAAAGCTTTTATTGTAATACATCACTTTACTTAAACTGGATCCACTTTAAGCAGCATGTTCACCAGATCTATTTTTTAAGAAAGAGACACTGTTTGTTTCAGTAAAGCAGAAGTTTATGTTGATACTAATGTTGCACTTTTTGCCTCTTCGCATATTTCTATTTATGTGCATTATTACTACTACATCTGATAAAAATAAACTTGAAAGGGTGAAAGACAATATAGAAAAGTATAGGAAATAAATCTTAAGTTCATAGTTATTATCCAGGGCTTGGGCACATATGACTTTTTTCTGTCTATAAGTTTATAGTATAAATACTTGTACTCTTAAAGTATATTTAAACTTTTTGCAGTTACAATCACACAAAATTACTAAGGAATGCTATGATTAAATACCCCCCAAAAGGGAAGGCTTATTTTTTTATGTGGGAAAGTTACTTAGAGATAACAATTGCCTCACTTCACTTGAATATCTTATGCATTTACATACCACTTGTCTTTTCTCCTAAGAGGGAATCCTCCAGATTTTATCTTGTATTGCACTATTTGTGTATAAAGCCTTCAAACCATACTTTCATGAATGAGTAATTTTAAATATATAATTTTGCTCTTTAAGAAGTAAAATATGTCAACATACAGTTTTAAAATTGATCCAGGCCATACAGAATAAGATGCCTGCATAATCAGAAAACTACTACAAACTGCTAGCAAATGCACAACCATGTGGCCATGACACCAAGAAACCAGTTGTGCATTCATAAGGGATTCATAGGGTGAGAAGTATTTCTGACATCGGCTAAGTTCATAATGAATTTCAAAACTAGCATGTAACAGAATATAAAGCTGGCTGATATAAACAAGAAAGCAGCAGCGCTTTTTTTGAGCAACAGGACATCAACACTGGATATCCTTTTTAAAAAATATGGCTTCTGTTATACAATGCTTGGAATTATGGTGCTAGAGCTGTTGTGAAGAAAATACTTTTTGGCAATGAGCATTTCCATAGGGCTTACATTTCTAGGACTGAGTAAAAACTGGCAATTTTGTATTGATTTGAATGTAAATTGTTGAAATGGTTTGACAGTTTAGTGACTTTTTTGGTAATGAAATAGAATAATGATTCTAGGGAATAAACAGAATACGATCAGTATCACTTACTGAAAATTCATGTATGAATAGGATAAGTTGTGAAGCTGGAAAGGCACAAGTAGCTTTTTAATTTTAATCTGGTTGGTTTGACTAAGTTAAGAATTCTTTCTGTAGAAACTTTTCTTTAGGGAATTCTCTTAATTTTTTTTCTAGGCAGAGAATACATTCTTCATTTTTGTATCTTTTCCTTTGTGTGACAACAAATTTTTGAAACGCCCAATTTAAAAAAATTAACTATTAAAGACTTAGGAGCTATGTGAATTTTTCTGCTGCATCTGTAAATGCTTGGTAAACATTACATATTAAGGTTTAATATTACAACTGTGCACACAAAGTGTAGGCTGATTCCTATCAAAGTTAATGAGACTGAGGTGCACAAATATATGCTCAAAACCATTGACTGTAATAGCATCTTGTTGCAGCTAAACTGCTGAATTTCAGTAAGCTTACGTTCATATAACTTGCTGTAGTATTGCCTGTTTCATGATTTAATCAAATGCAAAAATAATTAATGGAGAAAAATGGTGGATCTGGCAAAAGAAATAGTAATGATGTCTGAACTGAATTTCCTTAAGAAATAAGTAGCATAAATATATGTGTATCACAGTTTTCTTGAAGGGAATGGTATCCAGTTTGATAATTGGAAGATCATGATTTTTTGAAGTCAGACTGTTGTTCCTTTCAGGTAAAACAAATTTGTTATTAAATAGCAAAGCAATTTTCTTTGTAAATAATAATATAAATATTAGTACAACAGAAGCTTGGCAGTATTCAATGTACTGGTTTACTAAGAGAATAGCCTCTGTGTTACCAGAGGAAAAAATGCAAATAAAATAAAATGCATTTTAGAAATTGCTGGCATTAAGGCATTTTGCAGGTTTTAATTTAAATGTAAATGATTTTATGATACATTATATCCCCTTGTTACATTTCTGTATTTGTTGGAAACTTAAACATAGACCATGTGCAATTAAAAATAACATCCTATGTGCTGGAGTCGGACTATGTCTTCTTTAACTTTTGAAGATTTGTACTCATTATTTACAAAATAAAAAAAAAGTAACGAAGATTCTGATTTAAAAAAATGCAAAATATTTCTTATGTTCTATTTTTCTTCTGCAACCTTAAACAAAAATTCTAGTCACTTGGTTGAAAATAACAGTATGTTATAGGAAATAAAATATAGGATTTCCTGAGTTATGCTTTCTATTCACTGTTTTAGTAAAGAACACAGAAGAGCATTGTTATACTTTTATTGTAATAATGCTATATGGAAAATGTAGCTTTTTGAAGATCAAAGTGACTATTTTTTTCCCATCAGAAAAGAATTTAATTATGATACAGAAGTCTAGCAAAGTGTTTTGATGATTGTTCCACCATATCCATATTCAGCTCAGCGTACAACACAAGATCTCAATCTATACTGATTTTTCTTTTAGATAAGTTTGATATGCTGGTTGTTAGAACTTCATCAGTAGCCTGATAGGTGGAGTTGTGTATTCAAAAATATTTCTTCCAATAATTTTATTGATATCTCACAGTCGTTTACATTTTAAGGTGCTGCATTTAAAATTCTTTAAGTCAGAATTCTTACTTTGCCCCCATGATTGTAGCAAAAGATTGAACTGTAACTGATATTTTTAGATTTTATTTTATTGAGGATTATTGCCAGAAAAGAGTGCACTTTTGGAAGTAATTGGATTTCTAAAAAAATGTATATTAAGCATTAGCACTGTATATATTTAGGATATCTTTTAAAATGGCAAGTGCTTTACATATTGAATTAAACTAGAGTAGTAATGATACCATGTTCACAATGCTGGCCATTCAGCACATTTGAATTTTATTTGTGATTGCTGTACTAATTTGTTTTTTTAATTTGTAATGTAATAATAGTGTATTATAACTGTGTATTATATTACATTTTACTGTACAGTATTTTGAATTTTCTTTGATTGCAATATTAAAAATCTAAGCCAAACAATTTTTTCCTTGTCCTTGTATCAAGTTATTGTACTGAGGTGATTATTATAGGCCAACTTTCCATGCCTTTCATCAAGGCAAATTCCTTTGTATATGGGAATGACCTAAGTAGACTTTTCAGTTTCTATGTTTCAGAATGCCAGTTATTTAGGGACATTTTAATTCGGAAATTTGTTAGTTGGACAATACAATCACATGTATTATTTTAAATTCATATACATTATAAATTGGAGAGCACAGATATACATATAGAAGTTAGGTAGATTAGAATAACTTTTTCGGAGGACTGTTGATGTGTGGTCAAAAATAGGCCTGTGGATTTGTTCATCTAGATGTATATCCTACTTTTCCTTTTTGGAGAATCATACCTAAAATAATTTCTAGATTGTCTCCACCCATAAAATACTTGTCAGATCTTAAATTTAACTACATTCAATAATAATAAAGTATTACTGAATACTTCATACTATGCATGAAGAATATGCGAGAGAAATTATAGGATTGTGAACTAAGGGGCTATTTACCATTGTATCACGTCTTATTAGTGGAAATTGGGGTGGAAGGTTTTTTGGGAGGGGTTTATAATATTTTTAAAAATTTGTTTAATTTTAAACAAATTTTTAATTTTTTTAGTATGATGACCTGAGCTCAAAGAAAAAAATATACATACAACTAGTCCTCGACTTGCAACCCTTCATTTAGGAACCGTTCAAAGTTTCAAAAGTACTGAAAAAAGTCACATGGCTGGTCCTTGCACTTAATGACCATTGCAGTGTCCCAACAGTCACGTGATCAAAACTGGGGCAATTGATATGTTTTTAGGATGGTTGCATCTCCCACCTGTGCCCCGTTTTGGGCCTGGACGGCCTCCTGCAACACTGGCAGCCAAAACAGGATGCAGAGGGCCGCACATGGCCCCCTTGCGCCCTGTTTTGGCTAGCAGAGGCACTGCAAGCCTGTCCTTTGCTATTTCTAGGCCAGCCCCGCGGGCTGGAACTAAGCAACCTGCGGGCCGCATCTGGCCCACAGGCCTTGAGTTTGACACCCCTGGAATAGCAGATGCTTTCTGTGAAGAATAATGTATTTTGTCAGTGGTATTATACTGCAATATTAAAATACTTAATTAGCTTTCAAATCTAATTTCAGACATAGAGAGTCATTAGTGTCTTTAGGGTAGCAAATTAAAAGATATCCTATCAAAAAGCAAATGAAGGAACTGCTAACTTTTCTATTTTGGAAGCAAAGGCAAATATCAATATTCCGTATAAATCATATTTAAAATTAATATTTATATCACTTATGTGCAGCCACTTCACTAAAAAAAATTTCTAACAATTTCTGTGTAGACCCGAAGGCCACCACTTAGTGAGTCTGTAATAAAGATCCTAACAGTAAAGAAAACATGTAGGTTTACTCTACTCAACATTGTATATATGTTGACTTTGGCATCACTGACATACTTCCTTAAAATAGAAAAGTATACCAGCAAAGTGGATAACACTGACCTAGTTAGAGATTACATGTCCATCTCACCCATTGCCTCAAAATTGTAACAATCATTAATTGATTAATCGGGCATAATTCTTAACCAACATTTTTTACAATGTACATAACATTATAGATTTACCGGCATACATAGGGAGATCATTTTAAAAACTCAGAAAAATATATATTTTTTAAAAAAGCTATGCTCTGTATTAGAAATATTGCAACCGCTCAATCACAACTAAATGATAACTGGGTTTCTAAATATAGGTTTAGAAAAAGCAGTAATTTTTAATGGGTGATTTCTTCCTTCTTCTTTAGGTAGTATGTAGTGTATGTCAATTAAACTTTTTTGTTCCTAAATAACAACGAATATCAGATATATTTATTGGGAAAGACACCTTTTGTTTTATATATCTGCTTTTAGAAAGACAAAAAACCGGTCTTCTTTAAAATGTACATTATGGATCTGGGAATTGTGCCGCACAGTTTTGAAGCCAAATCGAGTGCTTTATCTGAGGCTGCTTTATTTGACCCCCAGTCTTAAAAGCGGAAAGGGTGAACTAAAGCCAGGGATATTTATTTCGGCTTACATGTCTAGATTTAGGGTCGTACGCTCACTGGAAAGCAAATCTTGTCGAGTTCAGTGGTTGATCAGCGTTATGTTGGAATCGAAAAGTTGAAAGCTTTACAGGGAAGATACATACTTTTCGTCAGGAAATATATTTTCAGGTGCCACAGAACAGAGATTAAAGATAAAACTGTATCCGTGGCCTTATCTTAAAACTTTTATTCTCAACATTATTAATGCCAACGCACATCTGTATGCCAGGCATTAACAAGCAAATTCCATGTCCCTTCGATAGCTCAGCTGGTAGAGCGGAGGACTGTAGAGGCGGAATTTCGCACGGGAATCCTTAGGTCGCTGGTTCGATTCCGGCTCGAAGGAGGCTTACTTTTCTTTCCATTTGTTAATTTTTAAACTGGCATTTCAGATGGGTGAAACTTTTGTTATCCTCCCTGATTAAAATTAACGTTTATTGGGAAAGCATACTTTAAAATGAAGCGGTTCTCTTTATACAAGCCAGCGTAAGAGGCCAGTCCGAAAATAAACCAAAAATGCGCCTCACCTTTTTCTTTTAAAACAAGTGCGGAAAAAAGGAAAATAGCGCATTCGCTAACGCAATAATGCTGCCCGATGGAAACACGTGGAAAACTCTCATGTTCTCTCGCCCTCGGTGAGGCAAGGACTCGCCTTCCCAGCAGCCCTTGAGCTTGAGCCCGCCAGTAGCTCCTCCTCCCTCGCCAACCTCTCCAGTATCCCGCCACCTTTCTCCTCTTACTGGCCGTTCCCCCTTCCTCCCTCGCCCAAGCTCCCCCGTTTGGTCGCGTGCTTTCTGCAGCAGCCAATGGGGTGTCAGTCCGCGTGCGCAGATTCAAACGGTGGCTCCGGACAGAGGCTGGGCGCGAGATTCGGCGGCAGAGTCGAAAAGGGAAAGGGGGAAAAAAAAAAACAACCCAACCCACAACAACAACAAAAACCCCGCGAGCTCGGTGGCGCATCTGGGAAGCGTTCGAAGCGGAGGGCCGAGCAGTGGCAGCCGGACAAGGGGCTCCGCTCGCTTGGTCCCCGATCCTTTCGCCTGCCGTTTTGGGCTGGGTGTGGGGCCATGCCCCCGGTGCGGGGAATGGGGCGGGGCCGGGGCTAAAAAAACAGCGCCCCCGCTCCCCGGACTCCCCTGTCGGGCATCGCCCGGCGGCTTCGATTGAGCGAGCGCTCCTGGTCGGCGGGGCCATCCCCGTTCCTTTCTGCTTGCTTTATGGTGCACGCGAAGGATGGCGAAGAGGCCGCGCAGGTGAGTGGCCCCGTACACTCTCCCGCTCGCCGCCTTGGCATCCTCCATGCCCGGCTCTGCGTTTTCCTCTCTTTCTGCCGCGGAACAGGCCGTGCCACCCCCACCCACTCTAGGCGAAGGCTTCTGACCCAGCCCGCCTCTCCTCTCCACTCCAGATCATGAAAGATTTTCTGCTGCCGCTTCCACGTGCCCCGCCAGCTCTGACCCGTTCTGACTTATGCCTCGGCCTGGATCTTTCTAGGGATGGTTTAAGGTTTTGTTAACGCTGCTTTTACACAGGGTGAAATTCCTATTTCATTTATATTCGGTCATTTCCTCACTTGATGCCAAACCACATCTTTGTGCGGAAAAAAGTATAAGTACTGTACCGAAAAATATTCCTGCTATCCTGTCGTGTTATTTCTTTAGTTTTTGCTTCTTGTTTTACTCTGTTTTTATGTATGTACCATAAGTAAAAGTATGTGAGAGGGAAAGTCTGAAAGAGAGTAATGTATGTTTGTAAGAACCTTGTATGGTTCTTGCTGAATTCGTTTTCTCCTATACATTATTTAAATATGGGAGTATGTAAGCAAAAATAATATTTAAGGATTGCAGAAGGGAACGATAAAGTATTGGCCCTCGGTCAAAACTTGCACATAAACCAAGCAGTTTTTGCCTGAATATTGAAATCTT
The DNA here is from genome assembly GCF_029215685.1 of Pituophis catenifer annectens. Taxonomy (NCBI): domain Eukaryota; kingdom Metazoa; phylum Chordata; class Lepidosauria; order Squamata; family Colubridae; genus Pituophis; species Pituophis catenifer. The sequence goes on from NW_027256883.1 coordinate 37,850,377, forward strand.
TTCTTGCTTGTCTACTCATTTATTAGAAAAATAAATAGCTAATAGTTGTGATTTGTTTCAAACTGACATATTTTCAGGATACATTTCTTGTAGTTTAATCAATTTCTCAGAGGATAGCATACAAAAACACAAAGAAAAATAACATTAAATGCAAAGGGAGAAAAGCAGGAAAATAATAAATACAGAACAATCTAAAACTGTGGTAAAAAAGATAAAACATAGCACTAAAATATACAGAGGAGTAAAAGATCCAAGGTACAGAAAGTTTATTAGTAATAATAAGACAGTAAAACAAGAGAAGGCATTTTATTGAATGATTGAAACAGCTGGCTACTAAGCAACAATGTATGATTCTTCAGCAAGCAAGGATACTTGGCTTGAAGCTTCTTATAATGAATAGATAATATACAGTATGGATTTCATTGGTTAATTCCATGATTTTAAATTGAGCCTAAAGTGGAAACCAAAGTATATAATATTGGTATCATATCATTATTTTGTCCAGTTCCAATCAGTATCTTAGGTGGATTTTTCAGTTTACCTTCAAGGACATTCCTACCTACATTATGATTTGTCTCCTTTATCTGAATTAAGTTTTTCTTTTGTCAGCTATGAATTGTGAATATAATTTTGTAAATCATATGAAATTGGCAGAACTTATTTCCAAATAAATAGAAGGTATAGAACTAATGTGATGGGCTTTTGAAGATTATAATTTGGGAAGTTGATCCATTTTAATTATAGTTTATATAACTTAGTTTTGTTATGACAGATGATAATGTCCAACCCACTATTGTGCCAATCAGAAGCAGTTAGAGAACTGCCAAATAAAGAATTGAAATGGATTCAAATCAAGAATTGACCTAAGATGACTGAAAGAGTTGGGAATTGTAGATCAACCATATTTGGAGAGTCATGACTGCTGTCTCTGATTCAAAGGGAGATAATCAACTGAAAAAATAATATAATAGTCCTGTAGACTGTGATCTTACCAATATATTCTCTTAGAATATTTTAAAATGAAAATATTAATGACTGAGAAATACTTTTTAATATGATACAAATAACTGGACACAAATAAACGTAAAGGAGTTGAGCAAAAAGACTGTGAAAAAATGATTTTGTCTGTTCTCTGTTTTATATGATAATACTTAATATCTTGCTTAAACCATTTGCAAAAAAAGACTGAAAAAATTGTAAATGAAACACCTAATTTGGTAAATATTACTATGGTTCTCTATTAAACCAGTAGATGGCAGACTGTTCTAAAGGAAACATAAAGGTGAAAACTTACTTGTTTTCATTAATAGTTCTGAAAATGAATGCTGCTGTTTAATTATTGTTTCCTAATGTTCAATATTTGTATAGAATTAACTTCCATGTAGAAAAATATTTTTTTCATTATATATATTATTTTGATCTAGGAAAATGCCATGTATAAACTAGCCTAGGCATTTGTACAAATATACAATGAGTGAAAAGTAGTGCCTTCACTTCCAAAATTTAATTTAAATAAGGATATTTTAATAAATAAATTGGAAAATAATTCTTGAAATGAGCACTTTTGGTATTTGTATTCTCCACATAATCACCACTATTTGCTATACGCTTCTGCCAATTATGGGCAAGCTTCTTAAACTATCATGAAGGAACTCCATGCTTTGTCTTCTGACAGTCCTTTCTACTTTTTCATTTGAGTTATGAACTCAAATTGAAAGATGTTTATTCAATTTTGGAAAAAGTTAAAATTTGCATGTCACCAACTCTGGACTATGGTGGATAGATTAAGATGATGAGATGCCGCTTATAAAATGCCTCTTGGGTGACTTGTGACTTTAGAGGCCTAGGGTGATCAAGTTGCAGCAAAAGTTCCTTAAATTTCTAAACTCTAATAATTATTTCAAAATTCTGAATATTGTAGTGTAACACTCTGATATTGGTGCCTAGTTCAAGGAATTCTAGTTGAATAGTACCTTCTGCAATGCCCAAAATTGTAATCAGTTTTTCTGCCAAAGCACAAATTTTGAACTTTTTTCCACAGTTAAGATTTGTGATAATACCCCATGAACTAATGCTTATTTTTTGGTTATAAGAATGGACCTATGTTTTCTTTACTATCATGATGCTGTCAAGAAATTCTTCATTCTTGTAATGTGATAATAATAATTGGAAAATTTCAACTCTTGAGATTTTCTGCAACCAGCATGTGAGGAACCCTTCTTTCAGAACTCTTCCAATTTTGAAGAGTATCAATAATGTGACCCAAATGTTCTTAACAGAAATTTTCCCTTGTGTGTTCTGCCAGTTATCCTTAATCAATTCATGAAATTGGTGAGAACCAATCTCAAAATAAGATTTACTACACTAGTTCATGGGTTTTATCACAAATCTAAACTTTATTTGATTATGCCAGTATGAGAACTGTCTGTGTAATACATATGATATATTATATACAGATACATTTGCTTTCAATTGGTGTCAAGCATACTGGGAAAACAGTATGTTATTGTTGGAACTAAAGTCATCTTTCAGGGTATGCTTAAATTCTCTATTTTCCTGAAAACACTAAAATTTTATCTTGACATAAATCAAGAATGTGAAATAGGGGACAATGTAATTTGGGCATGCCCTGAAAGACAAAATAGTGTAAAAGTAAAAGACAACTAAGAAATATTCCAATTAGGACATTCTTCCCAGGTTGCTTTCTGTTTAAAAAATGTAGAGACATGTAAACATAGTGTTCCTATACATACCGTAATTTACATTATGCCTACTATAATCCTGTGTATTTTAAAAGCGCAAATTTATTTAAAGAAATATTTAATTAATATTTAAAGAATTTGATTTGGTTGCTTCTTAAAGTTTTACTTAGACTTTAGCTGTTCAGTCAGTAATGGTGTATGAACAAATGCCTAAAGTTTGCGGTACCTTTTAGTTTAAAATGTTGACTATAAGTCTTTAAAGCATGTGAGACATGGGCATAAATTTACCGTCAATGTTAACTTAATAATAGTTTGCACTTTGCAGTGAGGAAGATGATGATGAACTTCATTATGCAGATCATGACTATGAAGTACCACAACAAAAAGGGGCAAAAAAGATATGTAACAGAGTAAAATGGACCCGTGATGAGGTGAGCTCAACTGTAACATGGCTTATCTTCCATTCAGTTTTGAGTTTAGTGTTGAAAAATTATTCATGGAAATTTTTATCATTTATTACAGGATGAAAAACTTAAAAAACTAGTAGAACAGCATGGTACAAGTGACTGGACATTTATTTCTGGTCATTTACAAGTAAGTGAAAAATGATTTAGGTTTTTCTTATTTAGTATTCAACTGTTCAGAAGTTTCAGCATCATTGTCTGAATAAACAATAAGAGAAAAAAAGACAGCTCTCTATATACATCTGTTAGAATTCCTAGTTTTATAACAGAAATGCTATATTAGAATCCTATAGCATCTTCAATCAGGATGACAAGCTACACAGAATAATTATTTTTCATTTTTTGCAGAATCGTTCTGATTTTCAGTGTCAGCATCGATGGCAGAAGGTCCTAAATCCAGAACTTATTAAAGGCCCCTGGACTAAGGAAGAAGATCAGAGGGTATCGGATTTATATTTATATTGCTCCTAAGTACTAATTTTGTTTCAGGAAGGACAGTACTGTTATTCAGGTATCTATTGTCCTCTTTTGCCATATGTAGTTCAATACAAAGTAGGATATAAATAAGAACATTATAAATGTTTGCATCCATATTCTTTGCTGCTTAAAATAGAGATTCATCTCTTTTTTAAGCTTAGGAGCTGTGCTTGGCCTTTAATTAGAATACATTCCTATTTAATATGTTTACCCGATACGTCTTAACATTCCTATGCTCTGAGGGATCCTATGCTCTGTGAGCTTGGTTGTTTTCTTACAGATGTTTCATGAGCTAATCTAGGTAACATCATCAGTAATGAAATGTCTGCAAGAAAACAACCAAGCTCAGAGCATCAAAGACCCCTCATTTCAACTCTGAGCTACAAATATTATTTTATTCCTATGCTCCGTTATACAGGGTAGTTAATGCCTATAATTGTTCAAAAATTTAAATATTGATTAACACAATTCCCTCACAGAATTGTTAATATTGTTCCTTTTGGAAAGAAATGTTAACATATATACCAAATCAATTATATATAAATGAAGATTTCCCAAATTAATTCTATTTTCTATCATTTGTTTTTTCATATTTTAAGCCTCTTCATTATTCATAAATTTATTATAATAAATATAATATAATTTGAAATACAATATTAATAAAAGACAAAAACAACATTTAAAATGTTCCTTAAGTGGGTTGCAAAGTTACAACTTAAAAGCAAAACAGTAAAGTACAATAAATAGTAAGGCTATGGAACATTTTGGGTTTAATTCCAAATAGGTTCTTTAGGGGTACTCACTGTTGTAAAGGTAGCATATTATAGTATTATAATATTATAGTATATTTTTACAACTGACCCATGTCTTTTCTCTGGATTGTATGAAGTTGTGGAGAGATGCTGTGGATTCCCAGAAAGGATGCAGTGGCTTTAACAAGGTGTAGTCTGATGCTGTATATATGTCATTGCCTATCCTGAAGTACATTTTGGGGAATAAGTCTGAAGTACTGCATAGCACTAGAAACTGCATAAAGAAGATAATATAAGACACAAATGCCACTAAACGTGCATGGTATGGGCAGTTATAAAGACACTTGGGAAAAGAGGAATGTTTTGGCCTGGGGCAGGCATGTCTCTATAGAAAAGACATTCCTTCCTTACAGCTATCTGCCAAATTTTATGACTTTGTAGGCACTCTGAGGACATACCTGAGATGCTGGAGGTAAAGGGTAGATATATATATATATAATATTTTATTTCCTTACATTAAATGTGTCATTTCACCAATATATATTTGGAAGAAAATGTTATAATTTAGCTTTGTAACATTATTTCAAACTATGTTCTGTATCCTACCCTTTAGATATTCTATTTTATACTGCACTCCACTAGCTAGCTTCTAAATGTGATATTAGGTCTGGTTTATATATAATGCTACATCATAATGTGAGATGTATATGTGTGTGTACTTAGATCAGTCAACCTATTACAGAATAATGTGAGCTGCTATGGCTTTTTAAACAAAGTATGCTATAAAAAATCCTGGCTTAGCATTACGTGGGATCTTATCCATTGTATTTTTACACTCCCCCTTAGCACCAATGTCCTAAATGTAAGCCATTTGAAGTCAGAATGATTTTGTGGCTAAATAATTAAATAAATAGAATGAGATCCTTTGCTTCTACTACATGGGTGCTATTTTTTCTTAAAACAATGCTGGAGAAAATGTGCCATTCAATTTGTATTCCAGGTGATTGAACTTGTTCAGAAATATGGTCCCAAGCGCTGGTCTTTGATTGCAAAGCACTTAAAAGGAAGGATAGGGAAACAATGTCGAGAGAGATGGCACAATCATCTTAATCCAGAGGTAAAGAAATCTTCATGGACGGAAGAGGAAGACAGAATCATCTATGAAGCTCATAAACGTTTAGGAAACCGATGGGCTGAAATTGCAAAACTGCTTCCTGGAAGGTAAGTTTTTTTTTTAATTGCCTGTTCGTTCAAAAATGTGGCCTTTTTTACAATATACTAATAATTTTTCCATTAACCCAGTTAGAACTTCTAACTGTTCATTCTGGTAGAAAACCAGCACAATTAACTGGATTAATTCTTCAATTTGAGAGTTTTTGCCCATTTTCTTCAGGCAGTCCCATGCTAGGAAAGTGCTGACAGGGCTTTATAATATTACTGCTAAGGCAGCAACAGTGCTTCAAATCTAATTCATCCCAAAATGAAGAACACTCACCCTTTTTTCCTAGTTTTCATCAGCCCACATTTCAGTGATCCTATGCAATCTTGCCCCATCCTGCAGCATGGACACAGAGGACTTGAAAGGCTCAAAGGACACAGATACAGAGGAATGTTGAAAAGCTCACCAGACATTTTTAAGACCAGTGCTGCCCCCACCGCGCTCCCCCCCCCGGCATGAGAAGCAAGATATGTTTACTTTCTTTGCCTCAAAATCAGAGCCTTTGATAACTGAAACAAATGGTAGTGAAGAAGGCATCTTCAACTACTAAAAAAGACCTAAAGGCCATAGGACAATTTAGAAAGTGAGAAGGTTAGGGTTTGGGCGTAATTCAGGAAACACTCCTGGCTTCTGGAACATACTTGTACAAAACTCTGTTAGAAGATTACTATTGTGATTTCTCCTTCCACATTTTTGAGAAGGGATAATATAAAAGTATCAACCTTTTAATACCTCTTTTAGAAACATTTAAACAGAAATTTTATTTTAGGAAATTCTAGAAAAGTAATTTTTCATTTTAACATTTGTAACTTATTTCTTGCTGCTTAATTTTCAATTCTATGCAATACATAATAAATATAATGTTTACTTTATGGACATAGTACAACTTTTTAAACACTTATTGTCTTATTCAAAAAGAATTCATTCTTTTCCACTGAAACTAGTGTAACTATGGAGAACTTGACTTTGGATTATGTCCTATTATTTGTTTAGGACTGACAACTCAATAAAAAATCATTGGAACTCTACTATGCGAAGAAAAGTTGAACAAGAAGGATATTTACAAGATGGAATCAAGACAGAGCGCCCTTGTTTATCCAAACTTCCTCACAAAACTTGTGTATCTGCAGATCATCTGCATGCCCAAAATCAATTTTATATACCAGTTCAGACACATGTAGGTTCCCAATTTTTTATAACCATATTTTTTACTATAGGAGAATATGAGAGCTTCATGCTGCATATAATTTAAAATAATTTAGGTGAGATACTTGAAGGAATCCAGAATTATTAATACCTTCAGTATTGTTTTAGCTTTTCATATTGATTTAATTTTTGATATATTTTTAAACTTAAAATACTTTTTCATTGTAAATATATGGTCCTGAAAATATTTGGTATCCAATTTCGTTCATCTTAATATTCTTATTTTGTCTCGAAGTAGTAATTCTTTGAAACACGTGTTCAAATTATTTTTTTCTAAAATTAAATGTTTTTAAGTTATTCTGTAGAAATAATTGATTATATTTGTGTAAATAACTATTGATTTGTTAGATACCAGGTTACCAATATGTTTCAACGGAAAGCAGCTGTTTAGATGTTGCAGCTCCTTCAAACTTTATTCAGGTAATTGTTGGGTAATTATATTCACCTTTTACTCTTTCTCTGACATCATGATGACAGCACAAAAATATTTCTGTTTAATTGTTATATGAAAAAAATAGTCTTTAATAGGGACTTTATGACCAGGAATAATATCAAATTCAGTTATTTTGAAAGAGTTGACATATGGCACTTTTTCCATGAAGAAAATGGAACTATTCTGATTAAAAAAATCATATGTTAATGCAGCTGAATTATTTTTAGATCTTGGATAGCAGATAAAATCCATGTGCATAAATCTGGGAGGTTTTTTTAAGTAGCATCAAATATATTGGTCTACTGTATGAAATTTCCATTACTTGCCTCTCCAAAATTTCAGCTTATTTTGTTTTTTAATGTATCAGTTTGATTGGATGGAAATTGGTTTTCAGTAATACTTGCTAAAGAATAATGTATTTAAGAATTCAAGGAATAATTTTTGTCACTGAGCAATTATGAAATAAAATAATTACTTATGGTCATCTTATACATCTATATCAACACTAGTCTACAAAATTGATGTGTATTTTAAAATACTGCCAAATTCTGTTTACTTTTTTGATTGTTATTCTGCAAGTCCTATAGCCTAATATATAAATATGACTGTACAAAGCTAAATCAGACTGATAAAAAGTGACAGTAAATTAAAAGAATAATAGTTCCACACTGTTTGATAATAATCAGGTCCAGTTTCAAATACTGTGCCAGTTCAGGTTTGATAGTCCTCAGGGCAGTTTCATCATTGTGATAATAGGCTTCCACCAACAATGGCAAGGCAAGCTACTTGTATATAAACAGGATGCAAACCCCACTGTCTTCTACCCCTGATGATATTACCTAGTCAGGGATGAAATGTCTGCAGCAAACAACCAAGCTCAGAGAGCACCAAGGACTCTATTATAAGTCTGTCAGGATTTCAACTTTGCTCTGAAATTATTCTGAAGCATATTGTTGGAAATTAGGTAGCTAAGTTCATTTTAAGAACATGTTACCAGCTATGTTTCTACTATTAAGACTATTTACTTACTGCTTGAGCATTTTAATTATAACAAAAGTCCTGTTATCATTTCATTGTAATGCTCCTTATAAATTATCTCCTAGTGATGTGTCCTAAATTTAATTCTATCTCTTTGTGTGTTCTTTTTCCCCTCAATGTCCATTCTAGCAGCCATTTGATGATGATCCTGACAAAGAGAAAAAAATTAAAGAACTTGAATTGCTACTTATGTCAGCTGAAAATGAAATCAGGCGAAAGAGAGTGTCCTCAGTAAGAACTGCTTGCATAAATGTAACATTTTTGCTGATTGGCAATTAAGTCTTTCTACAGCTTTACAATTAATTAATGAACAAATACACTGTAATGGTATTTGAAGTATAATTGAAAAAATCATGTTTCACTTCTCAACAAATGGGCTATGGGGAGCTGAGAAAGTTTGGATGCCATAAAATATTGCTTATATTTTTCTTGTGATGTTTAGAACAAAGGATTACATACTACTTTCTGTGCTTTTTATATCTCCTTTGATGGCTCAGGGAAAGCTAAACAAGTGTAGAGAGAGAGAAGCATGAGGATCACTCTGCATAATAGAGGATTATATATTGCATGCTTTCTCTATCATTTGGCAAAATTATTAAGCCAGCTTTTCTTCTCTAGGAAGGGGCAAGCAATATTTTGATGGCTAGCAGCCATCAAAAAAGTCAAGTTAAGGGCACAGCAGGTGGGGTGAAGTACTCCATGATGTCATGCAAGTGTCTGTCTGGTGCTTTTGATAATTCATTTTCATTTATTTTTGGTTTAAAGGAATGAGTATATATCCTAAAAATAGTGAAATGAAACACCTCTAGTTTTTGATAGTTGCCACTGAAATTTAGCAGTATGATTCCTTGGACCACAATAAAGATGGTTGACAGATTAAAATTAGACACAACTGCCATTCTTGTGAGATTGGTCAGTATGAAATGATTCAAATATGTATCTCTGATTTAGATGGCTTAATAAGTAGGCGGAAGTACTCATGTTTTGACAAAATAGTGTGACTTTTAAGAATGTGCCACATAGTTATATCAGCAGCATAACCCTTTGTAGTTTTCTTTTTTCCCTTTTTTTAGAAATAAGCCACTTTATTAAATGGGGCTTACTTCCAGTTAAGTGCATTATAGACTAATTAAAATCATTATATTGATTTTCTGGCCCATTTTTATACCACAACTTCCATAATTGCCAGTGAGCTTAATTAATCATACATCTTCTATAGTGAGTTTGAATTATCTTTCATGCTTATTTTATTTTCAATAAAACAGCAACATTTTTTGTGATCTTAGCAAGCCAGAAACTTTTCTAACTGGTCTGGAAACTTCATCATGGAAGATAACATGGCAAATACTTTAAATAGCCTTGGGGAGCAAACAAATGACTTTTATGATATAGATGATACACAAGCTTCAATAAATCAGCAAACCTCACCTAGCAAATATTTGGCTGTGGAAGCAAATGCAGTGCTGTCATCTCTACAGACTATACCTGAATTTGCAGAGACACTAGAACTCATTGAGTCTGTAAGTCTTAATCATAAAATTAATGTAATAAATTAGAAAAAAATATTATTTTTAATTACTAAGATTATTAGTAGTAATAATTTTGTTCAATAAAACTGAGATATTAACTGTTTATTAATTTTTGTGAGAGAAATAATACACAGATAGTGAACATCTGAATTGTTGGGATTATCTGAGAAGATACAGGTTTTCCTTTAATAAACACAACTCGGACTGGAATCTTGGTCATCGAGTGAAACAGTAATTAAGCAAGATACCATGACTGTTTCGGTCAGCGACTATAATCTCGGCACTCCTAGTTCCAGTTGTTAAGCAATCTTGTGGGTCTGAAATAGATGGAGTCTCTGATAAGGAACATGGGTTGCCTCGGTGAGGGGAAGACTGGGAGGTCTAGTGCAGGGCACACTTGAGTGTCTGCTTAGGAGCTGAAAATGCTTCCTGTCAAAACCCAAGCAGGATTTCCAGCCCCCAAATGGGGAAAGAGTTATGCAGCCTGCGCCGGGCCTCTCCCTCACCTCCCTAAGGCATCCTGTTCTCCTTGCCTAACCATGCTGCATCTTTGAGGCTGTAAATGTCAAGAACTGAGGAAATCGGGAAATTCAGGCAGTTTAAATGAGTGTAAAGATTTATTGGAAGCTTAAGCGCTCTGTCTCTAAGAATCTGAACTACTAATGGTCAAGGGGAATTAGCGGAAGTTAAGAAAAAAATTCAAGGTGTGCAGGAACTCATGACTGATGATGAGTTTGACCATTTCCACATGGTCATCTATAGTAAACCTCCATTGCCAAAATCCTGCTAGGATTTTTCAGCCAGCCTCCAGAAATGAGAGGAAATCCTCTAATTCTGGAGACTGGCTGCGAACGCACTGTGTTGCAAACGCTCCATGCCAACATTCTGCTTGGATTTCAGGATGTACCTTTTCAACCAGACTTCAGGAACCAGAGGGTGTCCTTTTGGAAGGCATCAGCACCTTTCCTGCTAGCTTCCCCACTGATGAAGCCAGCAGGAAAGATTCAAAATGGTGATCACATGATCACAGGGTGCTTGGCAGTCGGTCATAAGTATGAATGGGTTGCCATGTTTCCAGATCACAATTACGTGATTGTGGGGGTACTGCAACACCAGGAACTTTGAGCATGGGTCATAGGTCCCTTCATTCAGAGCCATCGTAATTTTGAATAGTCACCGAACGAATGATTGTTCAGCAAGTACTATCTGTAATATTATAAAAATGGATTAAAAGTACTGAGAACTAAAATTAAGATCTGTATATATTAATATGATAAATATATAGCTGAATCACTGATATCCCCAGTTCAATTGGGGATAAATAACTCTTATTTTAAAGAGATGTGAATATATTTTTTTCTCTTCTGTTGATGGATATTGGAGGATCCTGTAGCATGGAGTGATGTCACCAGCTTTGATCTTTCTGATGCGGCTCCTTCACCTGTCAATCAAGCTCCAGTAAAATTAATGCGTATTCAGCATAATGATGGGGCCATGGAATGCCAGTTTAATGTAAGTGTTGTACTTGATGGCAAAAAAATACGTGATGAAGAAGAATCAAGATCTCCAAATGCAGCCAAATTCAGTACTCCTCCTACAATTTTACGCAAAAAGAAGAAAATTAGGACTGGTCAGTCACCAGCCTATGAACAGAATGATGGACTCTGTAGCAACAATACTATGCTAAAACAAACACCAGTGAAAACACTACCTTTTTCCCCTTCTCAGGTAAATAAATATATTGATTGCAACTAGTGATGTTTTGTAGGTTTATTTATTATTTATCAAAACACAAAACAAAAGTATGAAGGAAAAAATAAATGGGTTGAGAGAAAGAAATAGACCAAAGAATTATGGTTTGGATGGAAGATGATATTCTCAAGAAGCATAATGTGAAAAGTTTAAAGAACAGAAGATATGAAGTGTAACAATCCAGAATGTTTTGCAAGGATAGAAAGTATAGAAAATGGAGGTTAAACTAGATTTAGCTGTATTTCTTTTTATTATCTTATGTCTTTGATTTCTTTGACTTACTATTTTGTGCTCCTTTCTGTCCTGTGCATAATGTTGCTTATCCTGAAGCGGAATAGCATGATGGATGAGTATGTATATTGTATTATTTTTTACAATTAGCTGAAGCTCTTGGAATAATTTTTAAAATCAGAGGGAAAACATCAAATGCAAAAACATAATATAAAATCTGAAATAAAAGAACTGCAGAATGATATCCAAATAACTGAGGACACCAGACATAGAGTTTAAAATGAAGAAAGCTACTTAACTAGAAAATGATTTAAATATTAGTTCATTGGAAGCAGTTAGAAATGCAGTTTTAAAAAATAAAACTTTTTAGTTCTTCTGATTACAATGCACTTTAAAGTATATTGAATATCTGGAAATGCTGTCTGTATTGTTGATGGTGTGTATAATGTGTACTGTAGATTCTTTTACCCTACCTTACACATGGCTTTAAACAAGAATATGAAAATGTAAAGACAAAGAACTACACAGAATGAAAAAAAATCATATTGATTATAAAGACAATTGATAATTTTGCTACAAACAAATTAAATTGTCCTAAGATTGTGAATAATATTTGGGGGAAATTATTTCCTTTTATATAAATATTAATGTTTTTATGAGAAAATGCTATATGCAGTTATACAAGCAACTCATTAAAGCAGAATTCCGCAACCTTTCTGGCTTTATGGACCGGCCGGGGTGGGGGAGAAGGGATGATTCTGTGCAGGTGGCGGGCAAACATTCAGGCACATGGAGTGTGTGGGTGCTTGCCTACTGCTTGTGCAAGTGGGGATGTGCATGCACGCTCGCCCACCACTTTCGTGGCCTGGTTCCAAACAGCTCAAGGGCCAGTAGGGGTCGGGGTTTGGGGACCCCTGCTTTAAAGTATATAATGTCATGAAAAGTTGATCATATTAATGTGTGTTTTTTACAAAGGTCTCATGTGCCTGTTTAGCTATGGAACAACATTTTTAATTGTAATATAAGATGGAGAATAATTATCTTTCTATAGAGCTGTTCATAAATACTGCAGACATTAAACAGCTGGAGTTAAATTGTATAATTTATATTCTTGCTTTTTATACAGTTCTTCAATACATGTTCTGGAAATGAGCAGTTTAATCTTGAAAATACTCCATTTACATCAACTCCAATTTGTAGCCAAAAAGTTCTTATTACAACTCCCCTACATAATAAAGATGTAACACCCAAAGATCAAAAGGAAAATGCTGGGTAGGTACATAATTTAATGTGGATTAGGAATTAAATATCTTTTTGAAATAAAGGGAAATAAAAAGGGAAGTAAATCTAAATGAACTAAAAATGACTGCCAAAATGTAACAAGTTATAACAGATTCTGCATAAAGCTTTTTTATTCAGAACAATTTATTTTAATTATCATATAAAATTGCTTAGACATCTTTGGGATTTTATATAGTTTTAGGACACCTACTATTAGAAGATCACTACTGGGCACAACACCAAGAACTCCAACTCCATTTAAGAATGCTTTAGCTGCTCAAGAAAAGAAATACGGTCCTCTGAAAATTGTAGTATGTACCATTTTGATTCATATCCCTTATGTATTGTGACCAACCTAATTTTAGGATTAAAAGTTGATGGTTGAGCAATGCTACATAATTTACATTTGGAAAAGGTCAGACATGTTATAATACCTTGTTTGTATCTATTTCAAGCTGTAACAGACTAGTCAATCCAAGCAAAGACAGTTTGAACAATGTATATCTTGAATACATTTTGTATCTTTTATATATTTTACATATATTAATTAATTAAATTTGTTTGCTGCCCATCTCACTTCAAAGCGACTCTGAGCAGCCTACAACATTAAAGGCATTAAAAGTATACTCTAAAACTTTGGTCTCCAAGAGAAATATTGAATGTTAGCTATTATTACTACTACTATAGGTAGCTCATTTAAAAACTGCCTTGTTTTGTGACCAATGGCACTGAAAAAGTAATTTTAGGACTGGTCCTCACACCATCATCACAAGTGTCTCCATGGTCACATGATTGAGATTCATGTGCTTCACAACCCTTGAACATTTACAACCATTGCAGCATACCACAAGCATATGGTTGCCATTTGCACCCACCACAGCTAATCCAAAATAAACAATTTCAGTGGAGAAGTTGGCAGTAAAATTGCAAGTCGCAATCACATAGTGTCTCGCTCAACAACTGCGGGTGATTGCAGCAGAAATGAGATCATAAGTCTTTGCAATCATGTAATACTTCATCTAACTATTGTGTTGCTTAGCAAATGAGTTCTCAGTCCCAATTGGTGGTTAAGTGAGGACTACCTGTATTGAGGTGTTCCCTCATTTTATGTTCCTTAACTACTTAGGCTCAGAATTCTGTCTACTTAATTAATGAAGAATTGAATGTAATACTTAGAAACAGAGTTGGAAGAGGCCACTTAGATCATAAAATCTAGCCACTTGCTCTTGAGCATTTAATCAGAATATTGAAAGTTGAATGTGTAAATATAAAATGTGAGCTTAATATCAATGGATTACAGTTACTAAAATTGATGAACTTTCTATTTTCTGTTATTTTAATCATTTAATTTCAGTCACAGCCTCTTGCCTTTTTGGAAGAAGATATTCGAGAGGTTTTAAAAGAGGAAACTGGAACAGATATATTCTTCAAGGAAGAGGAAGAGTCTGTCCATAAAGGATGCAAACTAGAGGTAAATTATACTGCATGTAGCTCTGGAATTTTAGGAACAATGGAAATAATTTTAATTGCTTCTTTTTTCTGTAAATTATTGATCATAGAACACTTCTGTAAAGAAAGTCAGGAAATCATTGGTCCTGGATCCTTGGGAAAAAGAAGAACTTGGTGACCCTTTTTTTGCAGAAGATGATGTTTCAGATATGCAGGTCAGTACCATAATATCAGAAATTCAAATATTTCATATTAAATAGAAACAGATTAGAATATGCTATAGCAACAAGAACTTTAGCCAGTGTTTTTCCTGTCAACAATTACTGCAAGAAAACATGATTTTAGTATTTAAAGGAACGGATATTAAGAACTATAATGATCAGTAATTGTAAGAATAAGCAGTGGCCTAACTTTTTTCATTTCAGCAAGTGTAATGTTGGCAGTCCTTGCTTAAAAACGGAAATTGGGACTGGCAATTACATTGCTAAACAATGCGATCATAAAGCATGACTTCATGTGATGGCACTGACTTACAAGGGCAGTTGCAGCAGTTCCAGTTGCCATTATTGGATGAATCCTACAAAGTCACAGCATTCCATAGTCATGTGATAGTATTTGTAACTTCTTGCAGCCTTCCCCATTGAATTTGCTTGTTGGAAGCTGGCAATGAAGTTTGCAAAAGACAATCTCTTGCAAACTTTTAAAACACTTGATGGTTATAATTGCAAACTGATTTCCAACTGCCCAAATCACAATCATGTGACTATGAGAACCTTGCAATAACTGCAACTACTAGGAATAGTTATAAGACTCCTTGTTCGGTGCCATCATCATTTTGAATGGTTGCTAAATGAGTGGTTGCTGAACAAGTACTACCTGTAGCTAGTTTTATATTTATATTCTAGTCTGCTTTGCTCTAAGAAAGGGAATACAATGGAATAGGAGTAGGAATGGAATGCTTTATTGGCTAAGTGTGAATAGACAGACAAGAAATTTGTCTCCAGCATAGAAGCTCTCAGTTTCTGTTTCAGGTTAATGATGCTAGAATAGTTTCACCGAGAATTTTAAATATTTTAAGTTTGAATTCTTGGAGTTAAATCAAAGCCTCTTAATTAATGAAAGCCTATTTTTAATGTTTTGTGCTGGTTTTTAAAGAATGCTTGTAAAGCTTTGCCTCAGAATTTCAATATGAAAAGCCTGAAGGATGGTATTCTTCAGCTGCTTTAACTATATACACTTATAATTCTCCAGCAAGATACAGGTTGCATTAAGCTTTTTTTTTTGCAATATAGTCAGAGAATATCTATACTACATCACTTCTAATGATACCATTATTGGAAATACATGACAATAGAGACAACACAACTCCAGAGAAACAAGATTCCAATTCAACAAAACTGAATGTAGCATGGAAAAAAAAACTGAATACATACACTTCAAAGAATATTAAAGCAGAAAAACCTCTTCAGGTCAGTATTTACAAAATCTTAATATTTAACTCTATTTTGTCTTTGAAAGGTAATTTTATAGATTATAATATTTCTATTATTTATTAATGTATTAAAAATCAAGGGTTCTGGTATTAGAATATCCTATGTTTGCAAAATGTTTGCTCCTTCAGATTCAGGACTCAAAATTAGGAGAAATATGCTTTAAGTTAAAAATTGCTGTTGCCGTAAAATATCCTTACCACATCCTTAGAACACTGTTGCTGAGTGTTCAGTTGGTTGCATAATTCATTTAATGCATTACATAGTTTCATACACACATAATACATACTACACCCTCACTGTCTTCCAATTTCTGAGTAAATTAGATAATGAAGATTGGATAAATTGTGAAAAACATACACAGACCTTAATGGTCTCTTGCAATGCCTAAATATACATGCTCATGTAGCTCCGTTGGGAGGGGTTAACTGGTTCTAAGCATGAGTGTTACATCTTCAGTATCCTGGTGTTCAAAGTGCTTTACATGATTTTATACATGTTTATTTAGGCTAGTCAGGAAACCAGTACTATTTTCCTATATCTAGTTCATAGCATGGGACTAAGGATGGCAGTCTTTTAAATCATTAAGTGAAACCAAGAAATGTTGAGTTCTTGCTTTTTTATTTTAATGGTTGGGTATTTTAGCCCTTGGCTTTAAGACATTTAATTGATTTGATTCTGAATGTAATTATTAACTGGACTATGTATAACAGGTGAATTGTGAATGGGAAGCTGTTGTTTATGGGAAGACAGAAGATCAACTTATTATGACTGAGCAAGCAAGAAGGTACCTGAGCACCTATTCAGCTTCTGGCAGCACTTCAAGGGCTCTCATCTTGTGATTGTTTTAAGAACATATCGATCTACCTTTCCCTCCTTTTTATTACAGACTTTAAGCTGAAATATGTTTGCAGTACTTTTTTGAAGCTGCCTTCTAAGGGGACAGTAATACCCCTTTTTTTGAAAAATAACAAAGGATGCAAATATCTCCCCCATCCTTTTTTAAAAGCAATTTTTAAATGGTCTTTTGAAAGACCACTAAACTAAATGGTAAAAGAAATGACTGCATATTTTTTTCTACCAGTTTCCTAAATTATTCTTTAGTATATCTATCTAATTTTCTTCTAAAGAAACTTTTACTATAGATTAGATTTAGAGGTATTTGGTAATCTATGAAAGAAAAATGTACATACTCTTTGAAAATGCTTTTGCTAATGTAGCAATTTTGAATATGAAGAAAGGGGCTAAAGGAAGAATAGACAGTTGCACTACTTGTATAAGGTATGCTGCACAGAATTAACTACAGTGTTATATGTATTTATTTGAGAATGGTACTTCTAGTACGAGAAGACAAAGAGATGAATTTAATTTTTAATAGGATAAAGCGTCAGTATTCATTAATCTCAAACTGAGACCTTTGTTGAATGTATTGTACAGCATGTGGGAGCAGAATAGCTTTTGTAAATTGTGAGACGGTTTGTGTATAATTTAGTTTCATTTTAAAGCTTGAGGCTGCAATTTCATCTAGTGCCCACATAATTCCTGCTGTTTTGCAAAGCAACATAAACTTGCTCTTGGCTGCAATAGAGAAAGGAGCAATAGTAATTTACCACCCTCTGTTCAAAAATTATATAGATGTGCATTTTGCCTCTCCTACTTTGTTTAGTGGAGCCCTAAGTAATATATCAGTTCAGTTCTGTCTGGTTCATTTGGAGATAAATTATATTCCCCTTTTGCATTCCTGTCATCCATATACCATTACACTTTGCTTTTTACTGCCAGTCTTTACTAGGTTACTTGATACACAAATCTGATGCTGCCTCCTATATTCTTTGGCTTTTAAGGCTTTGGGATTCCATTCATTTTGATGGATCTTTGCAAAATATACCAAAGGCAGTAAGAAAAAAAGATGTATGGTTTTGGAAGATCAGAACAAAAGAAATGGATCAACCCTGTCTGAACGCCATTATGAAAGGGAAAAAAAGTTATCTTTATGCCATTAAGATAGGAAGTGAAGGGTTGTTTTCTTTAATGGCTTATTCTCAGTTTATGAGAGAGTGTTGCTATTCCATAAATATTGAGGCAAACATTAGGGAATATACAAACAAACTGCTTGTGGCTCTTGATTCTACAATTATCATTAGGCAGTTGGAAAGAAGAAAAGCCAGCATAAGAACAATTTTGAAAAGTTGGTAGAATGTTCATGGCAGAAGTTAATAATCTAAAAACTTGGGGAGGAGCTTCAATTCAGCTGGTCATTCATAGTATGCTCTATTTTGCTCCTTGTCCATAAACGCATGGCAATTCACATAAAGATAATGGAACAAGTTGTGATACCTAAATTAGCTGACAGAACAATGGTATTTTTTAAACATGAGTCCAGAACAGATCTCAAAGAGAACTTGTTCTGGACTTGGGCTGTTCTTTGAGGATAGCATAGACTTCACTGTGAAAATGAAAAAAGAAAGGAGAGAGGATGAGCACTTTCACTGAACTATTGTAATGGAGGAATATATCTGTGACAGGATGTTTGACTTGATAGGGCTGCTCTGCAAATACCAACACCTGAAATGGTATGTGGTCACAAACAATAAGTAAAATTTCAGTCTCTTTGCATATATGTGTATGTACACATAAACACAGTGTCTTCAGAGCTTGTAATAAAATAGCTCCAGTTGACATGAAAGGAAGAAAGAGTTAACTTGGTGCATTGAAATACAGCAGAATTACAATCTGTGAAGTACATTAATTTGCATTTCATCTATTTAAAGATTGCACTATTCCCTTTTCAATCATGTAGTTTACATAGTCATTTTAAAATCCGCCTGCCTTTAATTTCACATACTCCATAAACTGAACATTAAAGGGACAAATCTTTATGAAGAAACAGAATGTGATAAGACACAATTTGGCTTCTTGTGGCTTTAATGAAGGCATGAATCCCAATGCATTTTATTACAAATGTGAAAGGAAAAAAAACTGGTTCACTTAGTTACTTTTCTTGACACAAGCAGCCATGGGCCCTGTTACATTTGGGTCTGTTTTGATGTGGGGAGAATTTAACTTAACTGACTTATAGATGAGCAACTGCTACAGCTGTCTCTGTGATCATGCTTGATGAATTGCTGCCATAGTTGTGGCACATGCTGTTGGTCTATTTCTATAGTAGCTTAGCTCACTTCAACATTTCCCCATACCTAGGCATATACAAAGCTAAAGAGGGAGTGTCCATGGCTGTTTGTTCTGAAATTTGGAATTGCCTCTAAAATAATTTATAGATGCTCTTGGGAGCTCTAATAACATAGTTACAAAACTGCTTAAAAAGCAAAATAGTCTTTTTTAATTTAAGAGTTGTTCATGATTTTAATCTTCACAGGTTATGGGAGTTGCTTCAATTTACTTGTTTTAGACACTTGCACTTATTTTTGTCCTATTTGAAGGAATGTCTTGGTTTTGTTCTTCTTGTAGCCTTTTTTTTTTAGTGAATTTCTTATAGAACATAATGGTGTGCTGTCAACCTAAATACTGACAGATAAATAGAATTCTATACTGTAGAGTTGTATACTGTATACTATAGTTTTTAGCTATTTATATATCTGACACTCTTCCTCTCCACTTCTGGGTGTGCTGCTATAGCTAGTAGCAGAATCTGCTTGCTGCTATGAGAGATGGAAAGAGCGAGCATCATATGCACTGTATGTAAAATGACAAATAGAATGATGGCATGTTCTCAAGTTATATTGATATCAACTGTTGCTGTGCAGAGAGAAACACAATTATTAGAAAGAAACTTGATACCACATACCACCAAGAACTCAAAAAAGGAATTTTCCCCTTATTTTAATATTGTATGTGGTATGTGAAACAATCTATACTTTAAAAAATAGCTGGAGACCCCTATACCATAGTTATTTATTTATTCTAAACCAATATTTATATATAGAATATTCATCTTGCTATCTTTCATAGGCCAGTTTTAAAAAATGTTAGAATTTTTCAGAATAATTTGGTAGAAAATGGATTTCTTCATCAACATGTGAGAAAGCAGTTTGGAATACTCTTCGGTATTGTTCATTTTGTTCTTTCTTTAAGTAAGATTTTTAGAATACTCCCTCCCTAAAATACAAAGGAGCTCAGTGAATATGATTTGCATAGCGAGACTATTACCCAGATGACTATGTACCAGCATGCCCAACATTTTCTCCTTATAAAACATATTAGTCTAACCCTAAGTAAGCTGTTTCAGCTTTGATGAGAATTCATAAAGTAGTGTGCACGTGTATGAATCCCTTTACTGCTGGGTATATGTAGTTTCTTAGTTGTACTTAAATGGGCTGTCTCAATTGCAATCAATATGCCAAGGTCCAAAGGGAGTGTGTGCATTTGTGTTGCCCTAAGCATGCTTTTTGGATTTTTTTTCCTGTCAGACTATAGCTTCCAGGATTATTCTGGAAGTACTCTGAAGAATTCTCTGGTGGGTTTTTTCTTTTTTCTTCCTTTTGGAATGGATGTTAGAAGAAAGGTATAGTGGTGGGATGAGAAAAGGAGTGAAGATGATACAAATCTTGCAGTACACACACTAACAGTGCCTTGCAGTTTCTTGGATTCTATTCCATGTTATTTTTTATATCTAAACTATATATACTGCTTCGCACAAGGTATGTACATTTACAAGTAGGGTTTCTTTAAAGGTACCAAAGTCACCAGTGTCAAGACTTAACATAGGTCTCTGGTTAGTAGCACAAAAAGGTATTGGTATTGGTTGACAATTTAATTTAATTGCTTGTTTGTTGCTTTTAGCACAACACTTCCCCATTTCCCGTTTTAAGCCATTGATGTGTTAGACATTTTTGTACTTTTTTCAGTTTTAGACGCATTTGCATTTTTATGTTTAAGTGGAATATATCTGCAAGAGCCAAGCATGCATGTTAGGGAGTAACAGCATTTATTAATATGTGTGTTTTAAAATTTTAGCTTTAATTATAAGATTAAAATATTGATGAAGTGCTGTTTGGGGATATTGTTTGGGGATTGTTATTGTTAATTTACTACAGATTTGGTTTCACCAAACAGATTTTGCATAAAATGCAGTCCCACATCAACACCATAAATAAAACATTTATGTACATTCTTAATGGATATTTATTTTATTTGAAGGAAGTGTGTGATGTACTATTTATTTCCCACATAATCAATGATTTGCCTTCTCTAAATTATTACCATTACTCATGACTTTTATTCTTTTATCAATGTATAAAATACAAAGAAAAATAAAAATAGGAAATTAAGGGAAGGAAAAAGAGAGGGGAAAGAAAATATGAGGTATAAGGGAAGAAAGAAAAAAGTGTTGACTTCTGACTTTTTTTGGTGCAGTACATTACATCCTCAACTTTTTACTTTTACACATTGGTATATAACGAGCCATTTCTATAACAACAAATCTATCTAATCGGCAAAACCAAAGTCAAAGTTTCATTCTTTTTCATCACAAGCACAAAATCCAGAAGTGATATCCAAATAAAAAACGTAATTAAATATATTCTCCTCTTTGAATAAAATAATAAATTTAACAATTTCAGCTTTATCTTTCTTGCTGTGGAAATCCATTTTAAAACATTAAACTTCTCTTTAAAAACATTTCTAAAATCAAAACATTCTAATATATCTTTTTAAAACTTCCTCTTAACATATATACTTTAAAGTTCACTTTCAGACCAATAAAATCCCAACTAACTCCAATTAACTCATTAAATTTAAATCACTTCCTTCAAATTACCCTCATAGAATATTTTTTTCTTCTATACATCTATACATTTGTAAAACTTTGTTTTTTAACATTCTTGGAGCATAGCTGATTTATGTACTGATGGATTTTATTCAAAGATTTTTCAAATGCATCTCTAATAATTTGCTCCTCTATCTTCTTAACTCCCTCGTTAACCTTTTAACAGGCTGTGGCTAAAGAGACCTTCTTTTAGCTTAATAAAAATTAATAGTCCTTAAAAAGATTAAGAAATGAAAGGAACAACTTACCGTCCCGTTTGAAAAATAAATACCAAAACGGCTGCTTCTTCAACAATGAACTGATTGCAGCCCTATTCCTCTCCAGCTTTCGACACAGTTCCTGAAACTATTTGCAGATCTTTGCTGTATTGGAGGATCTTGTGGGATAGTTCTAGGACTTTCCCAAAGCCAGGAGTCATATAAACTAAATGAATGCCAGTTCCTTCTGTTGGTAAGTTGAAAAAGCTAAAGTCCAGGGAAAACTCTTCAGGGATCCTTCCCTAGGCATGTTGTTAGTTGGCCATCTTTTCACCGGAAGTCCATTACAATAATCCTCTACTTACTTAAGTTACTGTCTTTGGAACAACCAAATACTGGAATTGTTGGAAATACAATTTTGCCTTACTACTTTGGTGAGAACAGAAGATGGGAAACTAAGTTGACAGACAAGGATATTTGGGGATGAAATCAAGGGACAATGTTGGAGAAAGACTTGAAAGATAAAGAGAAATTAGAATTAGAATTACAGTATTACTAAGAGTGGGAGTAGAGTTAGCAGATGGGAATATATAATGAAGAACCTATATGTGATTGGACAGAGTATGATACCTAAAAATGAAAGCCAGAACAGAAGCTTTAAATTTCAGCAAACTTTTTGAATTCATAGGAGAAGAAGTGTGGGTAGAGAGGTAGGAGAGGTTCCGAGATACTATGTATAAGCAATATAATTCAGCAAATTTGAAGCATAAATATCTGGAAGTGAAAGTTTTGTAGTAGCTGTGGTAATGTATTTTTTATTATTTCCCTACAAAAATGTCTCCCCACCCCATGGAGATCCTTGGTTCTTTTCTATCACTGGTTTTACTAATAAATCTGCTGCTAATTTGTTCTTGTCACTGATTTAAGCACTTTAAATGTTTGTAGAAGTAGGATGGTTATCCAAATTCCTGTAAGTTAAGGAAAGGTGGCTGTTCCTTTCTTTAATGTGTACAGAAAAGTAAATTGCCTTTTCTACATGATACCATTGCTTTTCCTCTGAGGAGCTCAATGTGGGATTCAAGGTGCAATGGAAAATAATTGGTATGGATTGTCCTTAAATGGAGATCGGAATCTAGGTTTTGCTAAGCTTAATCTAACATTCTAATTACAACTGTACCACACTGGCTTTTAACTATATTTTGTATGCAGGGACACATTTGGCATTTGCAATATGATGATGTAGAAAACAGACTGATTCCAATATAATTTTTCTGGGTGCAGCTATTATTTTTTTAAATAATATATATAGTAAGATGCACTACTTTTTATCTTAATGAATTTTGAAAATGTTTGTCGCAAGCTATACGGGTCGAAGACAGACTATTTCATTGAATCTTTAGGCCCTTATATATATTGTTAACCATGTCACAGAACCATTATGCAGAAGTTAACACATATTAACACAAAATTTCCCGTCCCCCAGTGTCTCATCTATGTCTGATTCATAACAGAAAAATCTGTCTAGAATTGAGTAGGCTTTACTTATAAATAACACTCAACAGACATTTCTAAGTGAATGCAGTGCATTCAGTTGTAGGAGAGTAGAGTTCCCCGAAGCTTGCCACAACAGAATAGATTGACTCAACGTCTGGGAGGAGTCCTCTTTGGCAAATGGCCAAGCATCATTTGTTCTAGACACCAGATGGCGTGTCATTATAACTGCAACAAGCGGGTCATCTGGCACGGTCTCTGGGATTATTGCTACTGCATAATTGTTGGCCTCGAAAAAAAAAACCTTTTGTATTTTTAGGAGGGAAAATCCCTTATGCAGTGATTGAGTTTCACCAGATGCCTACCACCTCCCTTTTAAAAAATTATCTGGTAGAGCCATGAAAAGCTTCTGAGTATATGCATTGTACAAAATTGATTCAAGAAAAGAATTGGAAAGATCTTGATAGCTTTGCTGCTTTTCAAATAATTCTTTTTAGAAAACATTTAAGCTTATAAGTGCTCATACTAATCAAGAAAGATTTTTGCATACTAGGAAGGGTTTTATATCAGCCTTCCTCAATCTGACACTCTTAATTGGTTTGGGCTGCAATTTCCAGAGTTCTAAACCTATGTGTTAAAGAAAACAGTATAGGTGGTTTTTGATTTAGGACTACACTTGAGCCCAAAATTTTGTTGCTGAGTGAGAAAGTTGTTAAGTGAGTTTTGGTCCATTTTACGATCTTTCTTGTTACAATTGCAGTTGCAGTTGCAATCACTGCAGTTGTTAAGCTGCTAATATGGTTGTTAAGTATATGCACATGCGTGTGTGGCCCCATGCACACGTCCCAACCCTCGCACATGTGTGGCAGAGACCCAAAGACTAGCTGGCCGGTGGGAGGTGTGTGCACATGCGCGGAAGAGATGAACTGGGGCGACGGTTCACGTACCCACAGAGAGGGCGCTGCATGCCACCTCTGGCAGGCGTGCCATAGGTTTGCCATCACGGGCACAGGGTATAGCCTAAATATTCAAGGATGTGGTCATGAAAGCTAAAGCTCAGAATGATCTGCAGCTTGCAACGAATGCCCAAAATAACAAAAGGTGTTATTTGGATATGTGCAGAACAAGAGGAAAGCCAAAGAATTGGTAAGTGTAATGGTTGGTGCAGATGATGAGATGGCAATGAACAATAGGCTGAACTACTTACAGTAAGTCCTATTTTACATTTGTCTTTGCCAAAGGAAAAAAAAATAGTCCAACTTGCTGAAGTCACACTGCAGTGAGGATGGAATGCAGAAGAGAAATGCAGGTCAAAATTAATTGGTGAGAGAATACCTTGCTGTTTTGAAAGAAGGAGTGGAAACCGGGTAAAAATTTCTAGAACTGTTAGGTCTAGTGATGGTTTATTGAGGAGAGGGACACCACCACTTTACTCAATGCAGACGGAACCACCTCCCAAATATGAATTCATTTCATGGAAATATCCACATGTCATATCTTGGCAGGCCTTATATAGACAGGAGGGACATGGATGTACAGGACAGAGAGGCAATTAACAGTCCCAAGTAGCCATTAATTTTCTCAGGAGTTACAGAGTGAAATATTTCCCAGGTAAGAGGATAAGATCAAGCCTTACTCAACTAGATTTGCCACATTCAAATGGATTTAAGTGACTTTAGTTGTTAGAAGCCTGGAATATTACAGTGGCCCTGAAGATAATCTTGTGAGCTCTTTCCCCACAGCAATTAATGGGTCACCTCAAAAAGGGTCAGCAAATGCAAGAAGTGGAAAAATAAATATGTCCAATCTTCCAATAACATTTACAGATCTAATGAACAATATCTGCTGAGCTGAACAATTTATGAGCATTGAGATACAAACATTCTACTCAGTTAATGGTAGGAAATATTTATACCAAAGAAGAAGAGTTTAGGATGACATAGCTCCCTAACTAGAGAATCAAAAACAGTAAATTGAACAAATCTAAATACATAGCACATGTCTGTGCACCCTCATAAATATAATGTTGAACTATTTATAGACTATTCAGACTTTACATTGAAAGTTCACTGCACAACAGTTCAGTGCAAATAATAGTTTTCAAGTCATCTCTTGTCATAACAAGAATGAAAGAAGATACTACCTGGGTTGTGCTTTTAAAGGAAGAACTTGTGACAAGCAACCCTGGACTCCAAGGTTGCTTGTCACAAGTTATTTCTCTTTGCTACGAAGCATTCAAATTTGCAGTACTCTGAGTTTTACTAAGGGTATCCAAGAGCTTTCTCCAATTTTTATTTAAATGAAGTAGATTTCACTTTTTTAAAAAAGAGGCACATAATTAATGCAAGTATAATAATAGTCCAGCTATTCCATTAAATAGTCTTGGTACAATATTTTTCTGTACAACAGAAGGATTGTGGACAGGCTGCAGAACAATAGGGCAAAAACACAAAGAGACTATTTTGAAGATAGAGACTTGGAAATAAGAGGCATGTATCTCTACCTTAATGTCAGCATGTTGAGAATCTCCACCTGCCAGAGCTTGAATCACTGCCTCATTTTGACTAAAATTGACGTTTTCACCTTAATTGCATCCAAGCCCAGCAGGTGGCTGCCCCAAAAATATCTCCAAAGCCATTCAAAAGCAAATCAATCTGGCACCGAATCTCCCAAGCAACAGAAAAGTTCCTCCTGTTGACAGAAGATTTCAAGTTCCAATTTTTTTGGTTCCTGTAGTTCTATATTCCATTGTTTATACTGATCCAAATAGTTCCACAGCTCTTCAGAAAAGTTTTACAGAAAAATAGAGGGAAAGGAAAGAAGGAACTGTGAAAATCATTTGTCTTACTTCCTTCTTTCAGCACAAATAGAACAACATGAATTCTATATTTAATCCAAGCTTGAGATCACAGCATTCTATTTATTACAAGCTCCCATAGCACTTTCCATGTCCAATAGTAATAAGTTCACCTTCACCTTCAAGAGATATGTGAAGGAATGCCTGAAGCACCCCCTAATTAAGCAGTAAAACTAGAAGCCTCTTGCACAGAAATAAAACTTATGAGAAATTTCAAGCCGATCATGGCACAGCATTAATTGTCAGCTTTCTTTACAGGTAATAGCTTAGTTCAGGGCTGTCAAATTCCCGGCCCGTGGGCTGGATGCATCAAGTGCTGGCCATGCCCACTCCCATTTAGCAAAGGGGGGGAAAATCCCAATACATCATGTGACGCCACTGTGACGACATGAGTTTGACACTTCTGGCCTAGCCCAATGTTTCTCAACCTTGGCAACTTTAAGATGTGTGGACTTCAACTTCCAATTCCACAGAACCCACCCACAACATTGGCTACCTGGCTGGTACTCGGATTTGGAAGAATCCACATTGAACACTTCTAAATTTTCATCACTGAAACTGTAAATCTGGTGCAATTTCATCCACCTTTGGCTGCCTTCATGAAATAGTTCTGAATTTCTAGTTAATAATGACTGATTGACTGCAAAGAGTTTAAGTCCTTCCACCTGCCACCAGTTAGAACTGAAAAAGCTTCTTGGATGAGAAGTGAAATGTTTTCAAGAAAAAAACAAGAAAGTCCGTTTGAAAAAAGCACCTTTTGGGACAACCATGACCTGGATGACTGAGAACCTCCATACACATTCTGATCAATAGGGTTTGGTAATCTCATCTGGCTCTATGATGAGTACCAAAACGTTTTGATCAGAATGTCCAAGTCCACAAAACAGAGTAATGCTATGATTTCATAGTCTTGTAACATTTTCTATTTTCTATTCCGATCTACCTGGGTATGAATTCTACTAGACTTTGGCTCTACTATTCATTAAAACTACAGTGCCATTCTAGTAATATTTTATTTGCTAACCCTGATTGTTGTTATATAATTTACAGCTGCCCACAGGCATAGTAAGTAGAAGCTAAAGGAATGCTGGGCTGTATTTGTGTAATTATTTGTATTTTAGAGACATTTTCAGTGAAAAATGAAATCAGAAATATTAAGTTATTAACAAATAAAAAGGCATATAATTAATACATGTTGAGACCAAAAAGCATATTATTATTTGAACATGTTAGATTTTCCAAACTACTGAGCTAATGGCTCTATATTTCTTAACTGATTAGTACCAAATTCAATATTTTCAAATATAAACATTTTGCTTAAAGCACTCAAATCAAGAGAGAGAGAAGCTTTAGGGAGCTTTTCTTCTGATATTCTATGATTTGGAGTTTTAGGTCAGAAATACTGACATCATAGAATTATAACTTAAGTGCCCTAGAAATGGGAGATCAACATTCTGTGAATTAGCCTAAATTGAAAACTAGAACTCTTGCTTTTAATACCTGAATCATTGTGGCTTAAAACAAAAGAAGAAAATAGAGCATTTGCACTACTTGACTTTCCTTTGAGCAACCTGAAACTCTCCTATGGCATCAAATCCTATGACAACAAATTGGAATGAAAAGAAAGTTATTGTTCTAGAGCCTTTTGGAATATTTAAAATTAGTAGTCAATACAATCAACAGAAAGTTCAATTAGCTTTTGATTTATGATGCCACATGTTCTTTTTTTCATGAATGATGTCATTAACATCAGACTCAGCTGGCTTGTTCATCTGTCTCCATCCAGTTTTTTGTTGAACACAAACTCTCTAAACAGATGGGGAATTTCGTGGCCACAAATGGAATTGTTAATCCTTCATTGTTCTTGTGTCAAACAATCAAAAGAAATTTATTACCAAAAACTAAAAAAGACCACTTTCTGGTCATCAATTAGCAGAGGAGGGGAGATGATAGTTATTTTGCTGAAAAGTAAATCAAAATAATAAAAAACTGCTTTGAAGCATATACAAAAATGGAAAGCTATAGTGCATCTCATCTGTTTTCTCCAATTGCCATTCTCAAATATTCAGTAAAGAAATGCTTCATGTAACACATCCACATACCCTAAAACAAAAGTTAGTTTTTGTACTGTAATTAAGCTATTATATTCCAAAGGGTTTTCTACTGCCAAATCCCAGATTTTATCATGATAAATGTTTGGTTAAATAAATGTTCTAATTCCCTGCAAATTTAAGAGAAACATGAGAAATACTCTGTTTAAGAATAAAAGCTTTTCCCACAAGAATGACATCACTTTTTCCTCTTTTTTTGGTACACTATTTTTTTACTTTGTTGTCTTTGTTAGGATTGACTGTATGCTTTTGTTTCATTTTGTTTTTGTTTTGTATTTTACTTTTTATGATAAAACAATAACATTACAGAAAAAAAATGACATCTGTTGATCACAAAGATGTTCAATTTTTGTTTATGTTCCTGATGACTTTTCAAAGTCTGATATGCTGAACATTTTGTGAAGTGCTCCTTCCCGTGCTCTGGCCTAATAAGAGATGAAATCCAACAACTGGAGAGCCATAGATTTGCATCTGTATTCTATCTGCTAAGAGGAACATTTTAATTATGTCTTCTTAATAAAAACTATATCTGCAGTATGTGTCAACAAATACTCTTATCAAGGAGCTGGAATTGGTGACTGCAGCTTTGGGAACACTACCTTGTTCATGCAACTTGCACCCATTATCAATTATACAAAGATTACAGTCGGTTAATTTTAGTTTGATAGTATGCAATATAATACATGAAAAGACTCTCTATACCTTGTTACAGATTATAGACAGGATGTATATGTGTATATCTGTAGTAACACATCTCCATAAGTGAAGAATACAATATATATGCCATGTCTCATCAAGCAATATAACAGGCATGTTTTTTTCCTAAAGAGCTTTAATTATTGCAATTTTGCAAGGTGGGTCAGCCTATTCAGTTAAAAAATCCATAATTCCTAAATGTCCACTTCTGAAATCTTGTCAAGAAAACTGCAGGGACTTAGCCAGGTAGTCTAGTAAAGGAACAAAAGAGGGATAAGGAAATCGGGAGTGAGAGAGAAAAAAATTGACATATTACCACACATCTTATAGTATTTTATTATCCTGGATAGAAACTGCATTGGATCTCGGTTGAAAAAATTGGATTGGATCTGGGTTGATCCAGACAAAATCCAGACAATCACTAGAGGACATCAAGGAATTAAGAGTTTCTTCAATCATCAATCTCTAATGCATGGAGATCAGATGTAGTAGCCTTAGTGGAGATAAATGCTGTCCACGATTTCTTCTGCCATCCTCTTTTACAAGCAATAAATATCAGAGGACCTTCAGACTCACATTTAAAATACTACCGTAAAACAGTCCTAGTACAAAATCAATAGGGTGCAATATTACAGAGCCAAGAGTTCAAGGCAATTATAAAAACTACAAAGCATTCTTGTTTAAATGGGAATTATGAAGAGAAACTGCTATATGCAACAACCAATAATAATAAAAAACACAACAGGATGTTTTGAACTTATAAAAGTTTTATTCTTGTATCCCTGCTTGATCCAGTTGGTGTGAAATGGCAAACCAGAAAATTCTTTAATGTATTGTTCTCATATGATAAAACTATCAATAATTAGTTCCAGTGATCACCACTAGTGAATGAAATCTGAATATCTCCCAATTATTTATTTATTAAATTTATATTTATTTATATTTAATTTATTTATAATAATTATAATCATGTGTAAAAATAAACATGAATGCTACAGCTCTTAATAGGAAATAACATTTACATATAATCCCCATATAATATTTTGAATTGATTCATCCCCTGAAATTATAAAACACTGCTTAAAGTTAAAAAAAAAAAGAAAATCAGAAACAAATTAATATAATTTCATAGATGCTTCAAACAGGGCTGACAGCTCTTCTTCTGTTTGAGGACGAGGGGATAATTTAGTCACTCTTTCCTATAAGAAGAAAAAGACAGTACATTCTATAAAGTTCTAGGCAAAACCAATAGTTAGATAGAATACAAATCACAGATAAGATCTGGCACAATGAAAACTTTACTAGGCAACCTGCCTTGTGCTAATATACATTCAGTAATTTTATGGTACACAATGTTAGTATTTCAGTACTAAGGGTGCAATCTTATTTCTTTTGGAATAAAGACCTTTTTAATTAAGTTTTGAGTAAATAGAGAAGCCAGGACTCTGTGCTTTCAGCAGGCTTATTATGACGTCATGGCAGATGATGCAAAAGATGGAGAAAAAGAGATCATTGGAGAGGAGACGACGATTTGGGGCATGTTTTATTAAATTTCTCATAATGCTTGTTGCTGTTACTAAGTATATAAATATATATATATGTATATATAACGCTTTTTTTGATTATTAGATTCTGATGCATGTCCATAGTTCAGCAGCTTTATTACTGTTCTTTTTTAGCCATGTGCTGAACAAACAGCCACCTACATTGGATCTAAAGGGCTATGTAACAAATCTGAATGTTCAGTAGAAATACAGACTGTGTTGTGAACTTTCTGAGACTCTGGAAAGTTTGAAAAGTAAGTTGTGACAAAATATATGTGATGTAGAAAATATCTCAGATGTCCTAAGGAAAATTTTGCCTCATATTAGCAAAATTTAATGATGATCTGAGTGTTGGAACAGGAGAAAATGCAAAAATAACAACAAAAAATCTCACACTGCAGCTAATCAGTTTAGGGAATTTGAGGCCCTTCAGAGGTTGGTGACTTCTAACACTCAACATCCCAGGATACACTGCTAGTGATCAACAGTGATGGTCTATAGATTTCCCATTTGTGACCCGGAAAGAATAATAATAGCTTCATGCCTTTTTTTTTCATAACTTCATTTAACTCATGCATACATATACACAGCTGTTTGTTATCAAATGTTGCAATGGAACAGCCATTTTCTGAGAATAAGTATGATTATCATTAAATGTTCCTGAATAAGCAAATGTTTACTTTTTTCTTTTTACTCTCTTTTTGAGACAGAACTTCTATGCAAGAAAAAAAAAAAGAAGCCCTATAACAACTTGTTCTTTATTCGCTGCTGCTAGTAGAAACAAAAAAATATTCTCAGAGCCAGCATGGAAATCTGACCAATTAAGACTTGGTGGTTATTTTCAGAGAAACAAATCTTGCAATCTGTCCTACCTGAGGCAGGGTGCCTTTGACTAAAGCGGGAATGTCAGCTTTTGAATAACCAAGGGCAGATAAGCCATCATCAACACTGAGATCAAATAAAAATTTTCGGAGAGTGTCTGCCAAAATAAACCCAGCATCCTTCATCTTGGCATTACTGATGTTAGCTCCTAAAAAGAAACATCAAGTCTGTAAAGAAATAGTGTTGTAACTTATCATAACATTGAATATCTCATTGATGTATATCTTTACACATTAAAGCAGTTATTTCGCTAAGAACAACATCAACATAAAGTTCATGAAATCACTTCTCAATTAAAGTGGTTTAAAGAATATAGTCTGAGCTAAAATGGGGAACAAAATGAGAGATCAACTTAGCTGCTGTGAAAAATAGTTTGTTTGCTGTTTTTGCATTTAGTAAGACCCATTATTTGGAAGCTGTCCAACCCAAGTTAAAACTTCCCAGATATTGAGAATTTTCATTCTAAATCAGGTATGCTAGCTGGAGATAATGGCAGCCAGACAGGTGAGCAGGGACAGCTGCCAGTCTTGTTTAGAAGAGGGACCACATTCAGCATTCCATTGTGGTTTTGTTCTGTCACTTTAGAGAATTTAATTCTAAAGTAATTGAATTCAACTCAATTCTAATTTAATTGAAATCTAACTCCTGTCAACATTCTCAAATTAATGTTTTCCCCCTTGCTTATTGGACCTATCTTCTTTCATGTCTTATTTTTCTTTCCCAAGGCAAGCTAAGGCAAGCTCAGTGCTGATATAAAGCCAGATGGAAACCTGTGTTTCTTGTACTTTACTCACACTAAACTTTCTGATATGCACGTGAAAAGAGTAGCATATAATTAAATTATTAAGTTCAAGACTATCAGGAGATGTGTGGCCAACACAAATTTGAATTTTAAAAGTGAATTAGTCATACCCATGGAGGTTGACCTGCTAACATTGCAACGTAACATGCAACATAGATTTATATGGGCAGCATATTTTAAAAACTTGGGAAACACTAAGGAGCACAATCAAAGTGGGCTACTCTCTTCCTGTCTTACTTGTGTGCTTCTGGAATATACCGGTACCTGGTTTTCTAGGCTGGATGAAATGAACCATTGATCTGACCCAGCCATTCCATTCATACATTCTTAAGGCATTGCAATCAAAAGGAGTGGAATGTTTTTACATAACATCAAAGTTGACCAGGCTAACTTCTGTTACCAGACTCAATATCAATGATCTTCTTTATATCAGTTCCAGTAACCTCCACAGGTTAAATGAGAACAGCTTTTTCTTTTCCTAGACAGTTTCCAAAGTCAAATCGCCAGGAAGGGCAAACATTGTCTCCATCTTCTCTGGCAGATTTTTTTAAAAAAATGTATGACTTTTATCAACAGACTCATACCCATTATTTGGGCAGCCTCCAAGTGGCGCTCTGGACACATTGGTGCTGTGAAGGTAAACACTGCTGGAGAGGTGAGGATGACCGAAAGGCCATGTGGCTGAAGCAAAACAAAACAAAGCACAGCACATTTTATTTAGACATATTACCAGAGGTGAAATGCTACTGGTTTGCTCTGCTTTGGGCGAACCGGTAGTGATAAAAACTACCGGTTCGGGCGAACTGGTAGTTTAAAAAAGCTACCGGTTCCTTAGAACTGGTAATTCCGACGATCAACTGTGGTGTGGGGTTTAGCTTTGCTAGAAAACAGGATTTCCTGCTTTCTAGCAAAGCTAAATCGCGCGCCACAGCTGAACCCCCCCTCGCTGTTGTACTTACCTTCCCAAGTCTCCTTTTGACACGTACTGTGCATGCCAGCGGTATCAACCGGTAGCAAACCGGTTCGGATTTCACCACTGCATATTACCAATAATCATCAACAGAATTCACTGAAAAATCATAGTAACAAACTTATATCATTATGGACAAAGGACTAATGGGTATATTAAATTGTTACCACTAAAGAATGATCCACATTATAATCCTTTGCTTTATAATTCTTCACCAAACCGGAAATTGGATAAGACATGCCATGGCTGGAAAGAACAAAGAACTTCAATTAGTACCAAAATTATGGAATAAAGAAATCATATAAACAATTTGAATAGATACAAGTTAATAATAATGTAATTGTCCAGAAAAAGGTTACAGAAAAAATATTTGTGAGTGCCTCACCTCCCAATTTTCTCAGCCAAAGTGTGTCTTCATTTCAGTTGTACAAAGGAACTGTTACTAATGGTGATATACTGTATTTTTCGGAGTATAAGACACACTTTTTTCCCTCCTAAAAGAGGCTGAAAATTTAGGTGCGTCTTATACTCCGAAAAATACGGTAATCAAAACCCAACTGAATTTCCCTACATTGTTTATTTTGAAGCCTTTTGATTTTTACCAAGCATTTGTTTTGTTAGTGCAAATAAAAATGACTTACTTAACTTACCAAAGATGTACACCAGCATTTCCAAACCCAATGCCAGCAAAAGCACTTGCCAGATGCATGTTAAATCTTGCTTCTTGATCTTCTGGATTCTTTATGGCTCTGCCCATAATAACAATATTTTATTCAAGAAAGCAGATATGTTCATATGTAGAAGATAAGTTCTTGTAGCATGTTAAGTGTTAACAAGTTATTACTCTTCATTTTTTCATAGAGAATAAACCCTTTGTTTGTATTTTAGCAGAAAGCGTATTATTTTTCATGCAGAAAATCCCAGCTTCAGTTTGCTCAATCTGATGGCTTCCAGCTGCATCATGCTACAATTCTATTACTAGCTTTGCTATGTAGGAATGAGGATAAGTGACTGTTGTAGGACTGTTAGGTACCATAGCTTATGATGGGAAATGCTCTGCAAATAGAATGGACAGCAGCAGACTATCCAGACAACTTGTTTAATCTACAGAAATATCTTCCTGGTTTCTCATTTTATCAGAAAATGGATAAAAGAAAGATCCTATCTCTTTTATATACAGTGAACTGAGGATGCTGCTTCATCTGTCTACAAATATTGATAGAATTTTTTGAGGAATCCTTGAGGACTGGAAAGGAAGATCATTTACATTCCTTGTTCCCTGAAGAAAGGATATGACAACTACCAATATCAGTATTCAAAATGTACATGTTGGAAAGAAACTCAAACTATCTTGATCAAGAGTGTGATGCATTGCATTTGTTCCGAGTTAGCATCATAAAGGTTTGTGTTCTTGCTTTAGAATAACAGGGTTGGAAGGGACTTTGGAGGTCTTCTAATCCAACCTCTTGCATAGGCAGGAAACCCCACACTACTTCAGACAAACGGTTATCTAATCTCTTCTTAAAAACTTCCAGTGTTGGAGCATTCACGACTTCTGGAGGCAGGTTGTTCCACTGATTAATTGTTCTAACTGTCAGGAAATTTCTCTTAGTTCTCTTAGTTGCTTCTCTCCTTGATTAGTTTCCACCCATTGCTTCTTGTCCTGCCCTCAGGTGCTTTGGAGAATAGTTTGACTCCCTCTTCTTTGTGGCAACCCCTGAGATATCGGAACACTGCTATCATGTCACCCCTAGTCCTTCTTTCCATAACAGGAGGACTGTGAGTATCCAAACTTTGTGATGTGTCAGATTTCCTTAGTTGGACTTTGTAATTGCTAGTCTTTCAGTAATGGGATGCCCTGCACAATTCCTCAAAAATTTGGCTGGGAACAATGGGATTTGTAATCTAACATATCCAGGTAGCACTATTTTATGGCAAACTGTTTTATTTGTTCCTTATAAATTTATTTCAGGAATTAGCCTGATTAACCCAAATCCTAACCCAATAGGACTTAAAAACCCATACAACACAGATAGTATATTTTAAAGTTTAAGTATTAATTTGGATACTGAAAGGGAAAAAAAATTAATACAAAGATAAAAGGTCATTTGAAGACCTGTACCTCTTTAAGTATTTAGAAACAATCCGTAATGCATGGACAGCCCAGACGTCACTGATGGGGTTGCTTCCTTGATAAGCTGGCCGATTCACTGGGTTTGAAGGACAAGGGCTGCGCTGGTTGTAGGGAAGAGCAGTGTAGGATTCAAGAGCATGGCTGGCAGGTTGAATGGGGAAGTGGGAGAAATACGGTATATAAGAATTTGACTTTATGATTATTTCCTATAAGGATTTACAAATCAATATTATTTGGAAAGCAGAAGGTCAATTACTGTTCCTGACCTTTTCAAAATGGTAAAATGTTAAAATACCTTCGTACCTAGACTTAGTGCAACTTTTTCCCAAATATATTGAGCTACCAATAAATTACATACAGGGTTTGGTTATGAGAGGATGAATGTTCTCCTAATGCTTCTTTTATTCCTCCTCAGGACCAAAAATATTCCCTTATAATTCATTAAGGTCAATTTAAACAAAAAAAGTTGAAGTACCGTTATGCTTCAATAAAAGATAACTAGGGCTTGTCCTGATGAGGTCAAATGGATTACTTATTCCACCTTTTTGTCCTCAGAGAGACTTTTGGCTGAATGCATAGAAAAGCAGGGAACTACAGTTGGAATTGTAGCTAATGAGGCAAAAACTAGACCTCATTCCCAATTTATTTGTTTGTATGTAAGGCAAAAGCAATAGACTTCAGGATTCCACAACCTGTTGGGTGTACTAACTATATCCAAGGGACAGCCAACCTATTTCACTGAAACTCTATGTCGAGCCCCGTCCGCCATGTCTGGCACTCAACACACGAACCGCAACTAAGGAGGACTCGGGCGGACGGATGGTCTGGACCTCAGGAGGTAACTGGTTCCAGAGAGCTGGGGCAGCCACAGAGAAGGCCCTCCCCCGCGGGCCCACCAGCCGGCAATGTTTAGCTGCCGGCTAGGATACGGAGCTTGGCAAGGATACACGGGTGTTCATAGGGGCAGTGATACGGATGGTGATGGTAGCACTGGGTCATAAACATAAGCAGAAGGTGTGGGAGGTGATCGGAGGAGGATAACGCAAGCCGAGACTCTGCTTTGCTTCTCTTTTGAAATGCTTCCTATGCTTTTCCCCTACCTGTGGACGGAACTGCCTCTTATCAGACCATTGCCCAGGCTATATATCTTCCTCATGTCTCCCAACATCATTCCCACATGCAGAATCATCCCAAATTGTGAAGTTATCTAATGTATACCAAAAAAGTGTATAAAATGTACTTACCAAAGCACATCAAAACCACTATTAGCTGCCACCCGCTCTGGCATATGGAGAGTATGTAATGGGTCAATAATACCCAAAGAAGGCTTAATGGATCTAGATGCAATTCCTAAATATAGAAAAATATGTATGTATACCTAGAAATGAGAACTTTCTAAATAGATTTTGCAATAATGATTAAAAATGATTTACACTATGCAAAGTATTAGACCCTTTCAAATAATTAAGAATGTTATTGAGATTTAAATAAAATTTCAGAAAAGAAGTTTTTTTAAAAAAGCCAAGAGTTATTATAAAATAAAAATAAATGCATATGTACAATCCTTACCAGTTTTTACTTTTAGTTCTTTGTAATCAAAAATAGCAACTCCAGTGGTTTCACTTCCAGTTCCAGCTGTTGTAGGAACTTTTGAAAAGAGCAAATTAAATTCAATAGTACATTTAGCTACACATCATTACACACACAATAACATTCATCAGAGGTGGGGAATGTGCTGCCCTCAGCTACTGATGGCTTATTATATTACAACTTTACTTCAAAAGCTGTAGCAACTTCATCTGGAATTCAGTAGCACATATATGAATTTATTACTCATCATGAGTTATTTACTTATCAGTAAACCAACCAATTTATTGTGAACTGTCAAATAGCCTGTACAAGGTTGTCAGCTGCTATATTATATCCCAGTATCTGCCTTAGGAGCAATAAAATGTCATGACGTAGAATCATTCTGGGAAAAATGTTGAAAACTAGGAAAAAATAATTGTAAAACAAGAGTGAGAAGAAAAACTTGAGCAGACTCTATTATAATGAAAAGTATCTGTTATCGTTAGAAAAGTTCTCTAGCTATGCAAGTATTTCCAGGGTGTGATTTCCCCATATAGCTCAGAGATCCAGTCAGCTCCAATCCAGTGGTGAAATCCAATTTTTTTTACTACCAGTTCTGTGGGCGTGGCTTGGTGGGCATAGTGTGGCTTGGTGAGCGTGGCTTGGTGGACGTGGCAGGGGAAGGATACTGCAAAATCTCCATTTCCACCCCACTCCAGGGGAAGGATACTGCAAAATCCCCATTCCCTCCCCACTCCTAGGGGAAGGATATTGCAAAATCTCCATTCCCATCCCACTCTGGGGCCAGCCAGAGATGGTATTTGCCGGTTCTCTGAACTACTCAAAATTTCCGCTACTGGTTCTCTGAACTGCTCAAAATTTCTGCTACTGGTTCTCCAGAACCTGCCAGAACCTGCTGGATTTCACCCCTGATCCAATCAAATTAGTTTACAAAACCAATTCAA
Source organism: Pituophis catenifer annectens (assembly GCF_029215685.1). Classification (NCBI taxonomy): domain Eukaryota; kingdom Metazoa; phylum Chordata; class Lepidosauria; order Squamata; family Colubridae; genus Pituophis; species Pituophis catenifer. The sequence goes on from NW_027256883.1 coordinate 37,888,403, forward strand.
GTAAGAGAACTTAAACCTATCACACAAGCTCTATTGTTTTACAATCACCCCCCCCACCGCAGTCCATAGATTTTCCTTACCTGCTATCAGAGGTTTGAGCTGGACTGTAATAGGCTTGCCTTTTCCAATAGGAGCATTGACGTAATCTAAGAAATCTGATTTTGGACTTGATGCATAGAGATCAGCAGCTTTACAAGTATCTATGACTGAACCCCCGCCTACGGCAACATAGGAGTCAAACTCCCCCTTTTTGGCAAACTCAATGGCATCTAGGAAACTTGAAATGAAAAAAAAAATCATTTCAATTGATTTTATACTTATCCAATTCACAATTTATAAAATATTGTAATGTGTCTAAGAGTCACAGTAATATCTAGAGTGCACAACTTCTCCATCTCTGCCTAATTATTCCTGTAGGTTACACAAACGTAGGGAAGGATAAATACCTTTGGTCTGTGGGCTCCACTCTCACATCATCATAGATTTGGAAGTTTATGCCATTGACTGTCAGAGAATCTAACACTGCTGTCATGGGAGGAAGCTGACAAAGATTCTTATCTGTCATCACACAAACTTTTTTAGCACTCCAATTCTTCAAGTCCTATAGTAAATGAAAATGTAGTTAAAACAAAGAAAGTGAAAGGGGAAAAAGACCAATCTGAAAATGGTGTTCCATCATAAAACGCCAGATATTCAACTTGGTAGTTGGCTGCCCATTCTAGGGCTCCCAAATTATCCCTCACTAACTTGTATCTTTATGTGGATTTCTGAAACGGAAAGAACAATTAACAGATTAACACAGTCTCAAAAGATATCTATTGTAACATCTTTTCCAATTGGATCCAGTTGGAGGAGTATAATAATTAATTCCTTGATTGCAACATTGCAAAAACCAAAAGAAGTCTTTCCAAATCAGGGTCTCTCCATATGTATTCGATTTCAAATCTTGCAATCCTTAGCTGACCTAGCCAAAAACAATGGCAGACGCAGGATATTTTATAATAATTCTGTTTCATATGATATAGATATAATGCATGTAACATTTCACAGAAGAATTAAGTAACCACTTTTTTGAAATATTAGAAACTAGTCTATACCATTCCCACTTCTTTAGTAACTCCCTCTCCATATCGGATATTGGAAACAGCCATCTGGAAAGTAAACAAACAACAACATTTCAGTAAAAATAGTTTATGAAAGTATGCACACAAGTCACTTTTTAATATAACTAATGGAAGTGTGCCTTTCAACAAGTAGCAATTTGTTTACTGTCTTTACCTCAAAGGCATAGTCTGTTTTCCCCAAAGCAATGTCTTTAGTACCTGGAATGAAAACAATGAAGTTAGCTTGCTGTTTAGTTTATGGAAAACCACAGAAATTCTACAGGAATGGTTATTGCGTTTGGGGTTCTGTAATGTTTTAAGAATTTCACCATAGAGATGAAGGCAAATCTATAAAATGCCATCCTTGTCATGGAAACTGAAGAGATATATAACAGCTATCATAAAGGCATTTCCAATCACAAAGCAAGCATTTATCAGAAAGAAAATTGGCATGATGACTCTCTACTACCTTTTTAAAATTTTCTGATACTCTAATACTCTTGGGGTTCAACTTTTTTAGGTACTATTTTTAATTTCAAGAACACCTCTAGGCCTAAGGCTGGCACTTTGCATTCTGCCATCTTCCTGTTTAATTTCATCTAAATTTAAAAGAATCTTTAGAAAGATCAGGGAACAGATTCATTTTTCTCTCCCCTTCCCTTCCATATTTGCACTTCCGTTCCAAATATGGCATTATTTCTGGACTTAGCAACATTAGAGTAGGCCTATTGAAAAAAAATAGTACTCACCTTTATAATAACCAGGTTATTGCTTTGCTATCTAGCTAAGTCTAGAGCCAATCCAGCCATATTTTTTTCCAGAGTGCAGCACATATATCCATCCATCCATCCATCCACCCATCCCTTCCTATACAAAAAATGAGACATTGGTTCCCTTGCTCAGTCAAACCACTTCTGTCTGGAAGCAGCATTCAATATTTAGTTTCTGAATTTATGGCCAAGCAATTAAGCCATGACAATAAGTTTACTAATAAGCCTTGGGATGCAGTGATGCACCCAACAATTAATATAGAAACATTTCTGTTTTCTCTGTCTGCGCTTAAACCCGCTGTCTTTGGGTTGCTTGTTATGCTCTCTCTCATCGGTTCTGCTCACGGTCGACTTCCTCTAATGTCTGAATCTGCAATAATTTCTGTGATTAATTTGACATCCCAACAACATGTCAAAGCCACTTCTACTATTTTCTTTGGATGGTACAATAGAAATCCTGCTGTTTTATTATCTGGCAGAGCTAAGCTTTTGTTAAAGACTTTATTGGTCTTGCAAAATTATATGTATTGTTCTCTTTGGAACATGTGTATTTTTGAAACATAGAATGGTTCTGAAGAGGACTTGCAATAAAGCCACTCTTTTACCATTTCATTTATCACTGTGGTTTAATGTTTATTTTTTTGAAATTTATATAGAATTCTTTTTCATTAAATTATGCAAAGTGGCAAGAAAAGTAAAAACAAAATAACATACCCTTCACTCTCTCAGCCCAACCCACCTCACAGGATTGTTGTTGTGTGGAAAATAGGAGGAGGAAGGTGTATGTGGTATGTTCACCACCTTGAGTTATTTATAAATAATAATAGACAGAATAAAAAAAATTAAAATAAAATAACCAGCAAGTTTTGCTTTGTAAATGACCAGGTTCAATTACTCCTATTGCTTGAACTGTTTTAACTGTAACCTACTTTCAGGTTTTATTTTTAAGTGGAAGCTGTATAGAAATTTTTCAAATAAACAAATTATTAAATTCAACAGTACATGAATCAAACAAGAGTTATTGTAATATATATGTGTTGCTCTTCCTCCAGGCAGTTTTTTTTTTTTACTACATGTTCTGTGGGCATGGCTTGGTGGGCGTGGTGTGGCTTGGTGGGTGTGGTTTGGTGGGCATGGCAGGGGAAGGATACTGCAAAATCCCCATTCCCTCCCCACTCCTGAGGGAAGGATATTACAAAATCTCCATTCCCACCTCACTCTGGGACCAGTGGTGGGTTGCTCCCGGTTCGGCCCGGTTCTACCGAATAGGTAGTAACTTTAGGAAGTAGTTCTCCGAACCGGTAGTAACGGCAGCCAGGCCACACCCCCGAACCGATTCCCCGGTCGCTGCTTGCTCGCCACCCGAAGCTGACTGGAGCAAAGAAGCCTCTCAGCCGCCTGGCCACAGGGTGTCGAAAAGTCCTTCAGCCGGTGAGAAGAAAGCTGCGCATGCGTGAAGATAGCGGCAGCGACTGGAGGTCTTTCTGGCACTGTGCGCCAGTGGCTGGGTGTAAAAGAAGCCTCTCGGCTTCCAAGTTTAGCAGCAGGCTCAGTCCCTTCACACAGGGTCGCTTTTCTCCGCACCTGAGAAAGATCAAAAGGTGCGGAGCAGCCTTTAATGACAAAGTCGCCTAGACGAGGTAAAAGAAAACAAACCACTGAAGGAAGGAGCCCACCAAAGCTGCCAGCATTACAGCCACCACCACCCCTCCCCGCAGCTTGGAGCTCCAAATGGAAGAAGTCCTCGGCTGTTGCGAAGAAGGTACAAAGCGACTCTCAAAGAGAACAAAGCGGGCGTGGCGCACCCAGAGCTGCCACTTCTTCGCAACAGCCGAGGAGCGATGCCAGCAAAGAAGGCGGCTAGATTGGAGGGAGGCATAGCCCCAGCTCTCTGGGACGAGTAAACAAGTGTGGGGAGGCGAAGGGGAGCAGACTTGGCTCTCTGCGTGTTGCACCCCCCCTCCCAGCCTTCGCTCGTGCCTCTGTGCCACCAGCATCTCCCGAAGCTGCCGCCGTTGGAGCCGTGATAGGGACTGGGGCAGCTCGGTAGCAGCCATGAGCCGTGCTTTCCTCTAAGCACTGGGGGCGGCAGAGGGAAACAGGTGCTTCTCTCTGTGAGACTTGGAGAAAACTCATGGCTGCTAAAGCATCTCAATCAGCTACAGCCCAGATGAGCTGAGGAACTGCAGGGAGCCTTCTGTGTGTTGCATCCCCCTCCCAGCCTTCGCCTGCACCTCCGTGCTGCCAGCGTCTCCTGAAGCTGCTGCCGTTGGAGCTGCAACAGGGATGGGGGCAGCCCAGTAAGCTGGGTGCCCGAAAATGGTGCTGAGGTGCGGGGGGAAGGCTGGGAGGGGGTGCAACATACGGGAGGCTTCCCGCAGTTCCTTGGCTCATCTGGGCTGCAGCTGAGTTCGCTGCCCTGAGCTGGCAGAGTAGGTTGTTCCGGCTGCAATCACGAGGAAGGACCGTCAGAGGCGAGAAGGGGCACTTTTCGGCCAGGAAGGGCAATGGAGGGAAAGCAGAGACGACCACTGCCACCCCACGTGTCCCAACCTGGATATGGTGCCGGAGTGTCAAAAAAAAAAAAGTTTCAAAAAGTCCCAAAAATTTTAGCCACCTTTTCAGTGGGCGTGGCTTGGGGGGGGTCATGTAACTGAATGCGTGAGTGATGTCATGTTGGCCACGCCCAATCAGTCAGCGCCCCCCCACCTAGCCACCCCCACCGAACCGGTAGTAAAAAATTTTAGAACCCACCACTGTCTGGGACCAGCCAGAGGTAGTATTTGCCGGTTCTCTGCACTACTCAAAATTTCTGCTACCGGTTCTCTGAACTACTCAAACTTTTCGCTACTGGTTCTCCAGAACCTGTCAGAACCTGATGGATTTCACCCCTGCTATCACAGTATCTCCCGGGATCAGGGGATTAGCATTTGAGAGTTTCACAGCTGACTTCTAACAAGCAAAGTCAGTGGAGACCACAAGTCATAGTGACATGACGTCTCACTTAACAACTGTTGTAAGTTCAGCACAATCACGTGATCTTTCACTTAACACCTGCATCACTTAATGAAGAAGTTGCTGGTCCCAACTATAGTCATCGAGGACTACCTGTATATTATTATTATTACATGTAACATTGTTATACATAAAACATAGTATTTTTATATATAAGTAAAAAATAACAGCATTTGAGGAAACAGAGTTAGTACATCCTACATGTATTTCATCGTATGAATATACAATCAGGAGTTACCAAGGAGGGATTGTTTCTTCTGTTTTGACTCAAAGAAACACATGTTCTAAGATTCCAACCCGCACTCCTCCAAACTCTTAGATACTTTGCAATTCATCTAAAATCTGCTACCTATTAGATAATTGACCATGGGGAATGAAAAGCATTCTCTCCCAACCAGGCTAGGCCTTCCTATACAAGCGTTGTCCCCAGACATAAAAGTTCTGATACAGCACCAGACACAGCATGACAATATGCTAACAGTATGCTGTCCATCAATCCTTAGATTTTAACTCTTGAAAAATATATTGACCAAGTTTACTTGGTAAAATAATTAGTTTGTAATGATCATTTAATAATTAATGGAATAATTAATGTACTGACATAGATACACACACAAAATAACAGTTCACCTTGACTGTAAGTGTGAGAATGAACTGGACACATGCATCTATTGAAAAGAAAAAGGAAAATGATTACTGTAACGAAGTATTGAGAGGAAATATCAACTTTGTCGATAGAAACAATTGATAACTTTAAATCACAAGCATATTCTGCCACCTAGTGGCAATTACCTTTTATTGAAATGTCAATAATTGTATAACACCACAATCTAATCTGAATTAAATTTAAACAGGCCTTAAAATGAGGCATTTTACATTCGTTTGCAATGTAAGATTTCAATCCCAGTTATTTATTACATCTATTAATGGCAGTTTATCTTTGCTATGTTTTATCTTTTATTTTATAAAGTAGTCATAGGGGCAACAAACTATTAAGACTTTAAAGAAACTTTCTAAGGCTAAGAGTATGCTTCATGTTCACTTTGCCTAGCCCTTTGAACCATGTTTATCGAACAATTTCATTGGCTCCTATGGCATGTGTTTACATTTAGTGGTGCATATAATTTAAAGCTACTTATTAAATTACTGAATTCTCATGTGTTTATTATTTTGCATAGGCTCATTGCTCCTGGTACTACCTACAGTCTTTTAAAACTGAGGCAATTTGAACATTTTATACAATAAACATTAATTTGTGGTCCATTATTTTAATAGAATTCAATAAATATGAATAAATCTCTCATGTCAACGCTTTCCACCTACTGTCTCTAATCCATTTATACCTACACATTTTTTGAAATATCATTCAATTCATGTTAAAAATGAATTGCTCTCCTCCAAAAGATATGTTTACATGGATTGTTTTATTTATATTTTTTAACAGGGAAAACTACATAGGAAAATACATCTTTATTCCAAACAATTACTAATTGGTTTCATTTTTCTTCAGTGAAAAAAATGTTAATTTGAACATTTTAATTACTATATTTTATATTTCAATATTTCACCCCCTTCCCAAATATTGCAATTCTATCCAGAGTGCCTATGCTGCAGACAATAGCATTCAGTACATGAATAGTATTAAATAAATAAGTTTTGATTTGATTTGTAAATTACAACTTTTCTCTGTGTTGTTGCTCAGTTTACTATGCACCGAAGTCCATTTCTTTTTCTTTTCTTTTCTTGGTTTTTTTGTATTTACTTGAAAAATAAGATGTATAAACCAAAGTCCATTTCTGAGTTTGAGCAAATAATTTTCTGAAACAGAGACTAGCATTCTCTTTGTCTCTCTCTTAGCAGGACGCTAGATGGAAATAAGTAAATTAAGGTTATCAGCTTCCAAAGGTAATTATCCCCGAACTTGGCTTTAGGACCTGTGGGATTCTCAAGTCTTTTCTTACACGGAAGGATTGCTGCGGTTTTGTTTTTCCTAACGCTAAACAAACGAAGCTTCCAAGCCCGATTCCAATTTCGTGGCAAGTAAACCAAGTAAACCAAGCTGCTTTTGCCAGACGCTCCCAAACGAAGTTTCCAAGCCTGATTCAAATTTCGTGGAAAGTGAGCCAAGCTGCTTTTGCCAGGCGCTCCCATAAGAAGCAAGAAACTAAGGCACAAACTCACGCTGCCAGCTGCAGCTGCTTCAGCAAACGAGCCACCTTCTCGCGTCCTCCTCCTGCCATGACTTCTGCAGCTCTGTTTGAGATAGCAAGGGACGACGGGAAAGCAAAGTTAGGACAAATTGAGTAAAGAGCTTTAAAGAGAAAGGAAGAAATGGCTGTTCCTATATTGGGCAATCCGCTGCAGCAGCTCACTGACAAGGGGAATAGGCTTGGGTTCAAGGTCCGGAAGAGTACAGCGATGCGTTTACCTTTTTTCAGGCTTTTGGGACATTAATTTAGAGCATTAGCCCTAGTTGGTGGATATCTTACCTGATTTCTTCATCCTAGCGTTTTCTCACAGGTGCGGGGTCCGAGGCTGACTGCATTGCTGTACCACGACACATATTGAATCACAAACTAGCCAGCCATACGTCTTCATAAACTCTGCTGGTTTCGTTTATGGTTCATTATGCTGTGTGACCACAGCAAAATTGGATTGCATAAACCATGGTTAAGCATGGGTATGAATGCTGTTAACAAAATCTTATTTTCTTTGGAGTTATAGGCTGTTTCTTAGCTCATGCAAAAAATTATGTCTTTGCGTAGGTAGAATGTGTTGATTCGCATGAAGATAATAGAGGCCAGAAAATTGGACTGCCAGTTTTCTAGGTCCTTATTTGGGATGTGCAGTGCTTTTAGCATCTCTACAGTAAATGCTAAGCACTCTGTATTCAAGTATACTGTGCTTAAACGGCATATACTTTTTGGGTATAAAGGTGGAATATAAATCAAATAAATAATGGACATGTTGGCTTTAAAAACACCATTTTCCTTATATATATAGAAATGAGAAAAGCTATTGGTACCCTTAACTTTGCAGGTACATTTGCTGCCTTGCGTTATATATTACCAACAGTGTGTGAAAAGCTGGCATAGTATCCCTAGGAAATCTACAGAATGCATGACTTTTTAGGCAAAGTATGAAATGTCTGTTATTTTAATATGCTAAATACCAATTGTCAACCTTTTCTTCACTCCGGACCCTTTTTCAATACCACAGCATGGCCACAGATCCCCAACACTTAACTCAAAATTTAAATCATGACATTTCTTCAGGCCTTCGTGGACCCCCTGTGATGACATTGTCCCCCACCCCACGCCCTTGGGAATCACTGCTATATACTGTACTTTCTCTAGGCTAACCCTAAGCCTTTACTGAAGAGACTTCATTTTCATTTATATGAAAATGAAAAAATACAAAATAAAGTACAGGACTTTCTTACTGAAAAAAAAAGAGAGAAAAAGACTAAAACTTGTTGCAACAAGGAAGGCTAGAATGGCATTTTAGCAGTATTTTATACTTTGCTGCTTTGCCTTTTGGCAAAAGTGTGGGAAATAGTGTTTCATATTTTGATGTCCTATTTTTAGCATTCTATAGATTTTCTAGACATTCTATAAAATGCCTAATTTCACAGTGACAGCAACATATAAAAAATAGCATATACCATTCTTAATTCCGTAGAACACTTTCTCATACAACAATGTAGTGTTGTAACCAATAAAATTAGGTCCCACCCTCCACGGAAAGTATCACATAAAGTGGCATATTTTTATGTTCACTGAGACAATCTGTGTCCTGTTTGTTTAAATACTAATATTTAAATGTATGACCAATGTTAGATTCATGTTTAATGAGAAACATAAATCCAGATAGGTAATGTCAACAAAGTGATACAACTACCGTAGATTTAATTTTTTTTTTTTTTTTAAATCCTTTTAGGCCCTGGTCACCAAAAGTGTCAAGATTAATTTGCAAAATGGGATTTTTAAAGGCCAAAGAATATTCTATTTCGAAGTATAAAAATGGACATGAATAGTTTAAATATCTGTATTTGTTACTTTATGGTTCACTTGAATCCCCACTTACGTAAGCAGCAGATGAGCATGTGCATGCGCACTCTATTTGCGTGAGGGGTGGGCATGCTTGCTGTCCGCTTGCACAAATGGGAGCCACGTGTGCACATGTTTGCCACTCACACGAAACCATCCTCCTACCCCCACCACCGGTATGCAAAGCCGGAAATGGGGAATTAGGCTAGACTACTGAATAGAATTTCTTAACACACACACACAAAATTTGTTTTCAAATAAAATTAGCCAGGTCTAATCTAATTGTCAATTATAGCGAAACAAGCCTTCTGTGTCGTATTTGCTGTGATACACTAGGCCCTATTATTCATACCTTTAGTACATCTTTTAAAAACATATAATTTTTTTTATGCTGACCTTTCCCAACCATTGACTCCATCTAACATTTGTTTTTAATAGATTTTATATTCCTATAAATCACTTTGGGATTTTTAACATATAAAACATATACATGTTTTTAATAAAGTTGGGCTTGTTGGGAATCAGAAGTTTCCATTGTGGTGATTAAATTTAAGATTTTATGACTCCCTGCTGCTAAGAGCAGCAGAAAAACAACTTACAGAAAAAAACATAGGGTTTTTATTTAATGTCTTCAATCTTGCTGTAAGAACAGTGGGCAAGTACATACATTTATTTATTTATAAATAAATAAAGTACATATATCCACAAACATACCCCCATACAGAATTTAGTTTTACTGAAATCGGGATTCATAGTGTCAAAATAATGAAAATGGTATTTTGATGGAGACAATTTGACATTTTATATGCAGACTTATAATCTCAACATATATATCAGCCTGATTGTGCTTATTATCAGGGAACGTCTTATTTTGGGGAAAACAGGGTAAAAGAAAGTCAGTTACCATGATATAAACACAATATTCTTCTAGTGATTTGCTTTCAACCTGGCTGACAATTGAGATACTGTAATTCAGATACATGCAAAAGAAATACAGAAAAAATTAACACTGCAGCTCACCTCCTGAGAGATGTCCATTTCAATTCTCATTTAAAAGGCTTATTAGAACTTTATTATAAACAAAGCAGGTCCTTCTATATATTTTTATATATTCTATATATTTCAAGTCCTCAAGTCTTATTCTTTGAAGTCACTCCAATCCCCAGTAAAGTCATTGTCTGAAGTGTACATCTAAGGTGTTTCTTCACCTTAGTTGTATAAATCTTTTTTTATAAACCTTTCTTTATAAATCATTTTTATTTATTGCCAATGTCTTTATACACTCTTTAGTCAGGCCCCACAAAGTTCTTTGGGGGTTAAAGGCCAACGTTAAGTCACAATAGGTTAAGTTAGAATAATGTTTAACTTAGCAAGTCCACATTTTGTTGCAGCATTGTGTAAAATAAACCACTTGTCTGCTATTTAGCTGGGATAAATAGCAACCAAAGCTCATTTTCTTTTCCTTTTGCTGTTGAAGCTTCCAGATCCCCCCTGATTCCCTCTGCGACCTGCTCCTGCGCTTTTCTTGCCCCTGGCGTTTCCGGACCTCTGCTGCTGCCGTCGACCCCTCTTGCCCCGCTGGTCGCGCTTTTTGCCTTTGCCTCTGGCAGCTTCGGCCTCCTCTTCGCGGAGCTGCTTGTTGACCGCTCGGGTCAGGTCCAGGGGCGGCTTCTTGCTACTCAGGCTGCGGGCTAACTCCAGGTGCCGCTTCTTCTCTCCTTCAAGGTCTCCCAGCAGCGGCTGGAAGCGACGCTTCTTTCCGCGGGCTGTGTTGGTCTGCGCGACGGCGGGCTCCTTGGCAAGGCGAGGTTGGAAGCGGCCGCGGGAGGCGGTGGAGACGCGAGCAACGACGGAGACGCGGCCCATCTCGGCCCGGTCTTGGTGGCCCGTCGGGTGTAGGTCGGCCGCCGCCCGGCCCCGGTGAGCGCGCGCCAGGTTCCTCAGGCGGTTGAGCTCGTTGCGCGCCACCCGCTCCCGCTTCTCCTGGAGCCGCTTGGCGAACTGGTCCTCCATCGGGTCGGCCGACTCCGGCACTTCCAAGAGCCATTCGCGGGAGGGATCCCCGCCGGCTCGTTGGTAACCCCAGCGCCGCCGCCACTCTTTGGCGGCTTCGTCCCAGACCAACGTGCCGCGCTTCTTCCGCGTCGGGCGGATGCCTTTGAGGCGCGCGAATTGCTCCCACTTGGTGGGCGGCCGAGGTTTGGGCAGCGGCTTTTCCCTGGGCAACCGCGTGGAGGGTTCGGGCAGGCGGCCCACCACGGGCCCCGCGCCCCCTTCCGCCCGCTCCGACGGCAGCGCCCACAGCTGGCCCACCAGCAACTGAGTGTTATCCCGGGCCAAAGCGCGCAGGAGGGGCTCGCGCTCCGAGGAGACTCGCGCAAGGGCGCGCGGAGCCGGGTTTTTATCCACCGCCAGTAAGTTGCCGACGTCGAACTCCAACTCCAGCTCCTTATGCACCGCCACGCTGCGGTGAGTCTCCGCCTCGCGCTCTTCGGCGCGCGCCAGCAAATCCTCAACCAGGAGGGTAGCCATAGCCACGAGCGGCTTCGCACGTGGCGGAAAAAAAAAAAAAGGGCACTCTCCTTTTCCTCGCGCCGGCTCCTAAGAAGGGGTCAGGAAGACTACTTCCGGGGCGAGCCTACATTAAGTTCCGGTTGTGCCTTTTCGCGGCGTCGTTTGTATTTCAAACGTCGGAAACCAGGGCTCGCGACTGATAATAGTCTCGTAGGGTATGGGTGGGTGCGTGCATGGTATCCTGGGGGATGTAGTCCTCCATTGATCGGGAAGTTTGCTAAAAGAAGGGCTTCTCATTCTTTCAATGGTCACGTAATTCCAGATATAACGAGGGGTTTACTGTATCCTAGTCTCGCTCGTAATTTTTACAAAATAACAGAGTTGGAAGCGGGGGTGAAATGTAAAATTTGTTACTACCAGTTCTGTGGGCGTGGCTTGGTGGTGGGGTGACTGGGTGGGCGGGGCCAACTTTTTTATCCTAATGCTTTGAAAAGCCTCTCTGCCGATCAGGCAACTCAGCTGGGATCATCAGAGACTTTTCAAAGCATTTTTTTTTTTTACCACCTCTTCGGCCAAGAGATTGCAGAAAAAAATGCTTTGAAAAGCCTCTGACGATCCCAGCTGAGCCCTGCGATCATCAGAGGCTTTTTTTTTTAACTTTTAAAAGCATTTTTTGGTGGAAAGAGGTTGTAGAAAAAATGCTTTAAAAAAAAAAAAAAGCCTCTGATGATCGTGCGGCTCAGCTGGGCATGGTGGATGGGGGTGGGGTGGGGCAGGGATTTTTGCTACTGGTCCTCCGAACCACGCCCGCCACCATTGCTACCGGATCGGGCGATCCAGTCCGAACTGGGAACATTTCACCCCTGGTTGGAAGGGACTTTGTAGTCCAACCCCCTGCCCAAGCAGGAGAGCCTACCTACACCATTTCGAACAGATGGCAGTCCAGTCTCTTCTTGAAAGCCTCCAGCAGCCGCAATTGCTGAAGGCAAGCTGTTCCATTGGTTGATTGTTCTCACTGTCAGAAAATTTCTCCTTATTTCTATACTGAATCTCCTTGATCCGTTTCCATCCATTGTTCCTTGTCTGGCCTTCGAGTAGCTTTGAAAAATAGATTCTCCCCCTTCTTTCTGTGGCAGCCCCTCAAATATTGGGACACTACTAGCATGTCACCCTCGTCCTTCTCTTCATTAGGCTAGCCATGCCCAGTTCTTGCAACTGTTCTTCATATGTTTTAGTCTTTAGGCCCCTATTCATCTTTGTTTCTCTTCTTGTGCACTCTTTCTAGAGTCTTGATTCAGCCGGTTTTATCCGGCTCCGGTGAACCAGTAGCAGTGGCTGTGGGAGGGTCCGCCCACCTGCGTGGATATCATGATGTCACTGTTTTGTGACATTTTAAGCCTCTGGGCATGCGCAGAAGGCTTTGCACATGTGCAGATGACGGTGCACGCACATTGGCGAACAGGTAGAGAAGGTAAGTAAATTTCACCCCTGGTCTCAGTATCTTTTTTTATAGTGTGTATTCTAGGTGTGGTCCAGTGGTGGGTTGCTACTGGTTCGCTCCAAATCAGGTGAACCGGTAGCGGCGGTGGAAGGCTCCACCCACCTGCCCGGACGTCATCAAATACACTCTGTGCATGCACAGAAGCTTCTGCGCATGCGCAAAAGGGGTGCACATGAATGAACCGGTAGCAAAGGTAAGCAAAAACCACCCCTGGTGTGGTCTTACTAAGGCTTTATAGTGTGGTATTTGTACCTCACACAATCTTGATTCAGTCCCTCTGTTAATGCAATTTAGGATTGCATTGGCTTTTTTGGCTGCTGCCACATACTGCTGGCTCATACTGTATTTAATTGACTGTCCACTAGGACGCCAAGATCCCTTTCACAGTTACTGCTATTAAACCAGGTTTCACCTAGTCTGTACGTGTACTTTTGGTTTTTCTTGCCTAAGTGTAAAACTTTACTTTTCTCTACGTTGAATTTCGTTTTGTTAGATAGGGCCCAATGTTCCTGTCTGTCGAGATCCATCTGGATCTTAAGCCTATCATCTAGAGTGTTGGTTATTCCTGCCAGTTTATTATCATCTGCAAATTTGATAAGTTCTTCTTCTATTCCTTCATCTAAGTCATTTATGAAGATATTGAAGAGTACTGGGCCTAAGATGGAATCTTGTGGTATCCAACTGCTTACTTCGCTCCATGTAGATGTAATACCATTAAGGATTACTTGTTGAGCATGGTTTGTCAGCCAGTTACAAATCCATCTGGTAGTAATGCTATCTACCCCACTTTTTTCTAGTTTACCAAGAAGCAGGTTGTGGTCAGTGGTGGGATTATTTTTTTTTAATAACAGGTTCTGTGGGTGTGGCTTATTTTGGTGGGCGTGGTTTGGTGGTCATGTGACTGGGTAGGCGTGGCTAGCTGATCATGTGACTAGGTGACCGTGGCTATGTGTATAGGGTCTACTCAGAGGGCTGAAAAAAGTCATTTCTGACCAGTCCTCGCACTTTTGACTGGTCCTCACACTTATGACCATTCTCACATTTATGCCCGTTGCAGCATTCTTAACAACCGTGTCACTCATTTCACAACTGCTTCTCTTCACCATGGTGACAAGATAGGGCGAAAAATGTAAAATGTGAGGACAGTCGTAAGTGCAAAGACCGGTCAAAAGTGCGAGGACCGGTCAAAAATAACTTTTTCAGCCCTCTAGAGTAGCCCATATGCGCAAAAGGACTACCCAGAGGGTTGAAAAAGTGATTTCTGACAGGTCCTCACACTTTTGACCGGTCCTCACACTTATGACTGGTCATCATTTATGCCTGTTGCAGCATTCTTAACAACCATGTCACTCATTTCACAACTGCGGTGCTTCATGTGACCGGGTGGCCGTGGCCAGATGGTCATGTGGCATCGCTTCTTTGCCCTAATGACAGTTTGCTGCAATGGTCATAAGTGTGAAAAATGGTCATAAATCACTTTTTCCAGTGCCATTGTAACTATTTTAAGTCAAGGATTACCTGTACAAAAATACAAAAAGCTTCTTTGCTTGCAAAGCAAAGAATACCAATCCCTAAATACCAATCATTAGATTAGAAATATTTGCAAACTGGAGTTACAAATCAGGGAGAGTACCAGAGCACCTTGAGGAATTAAAATAGTTAAAATGCAATGATAACTATCAGCAGCCAACTCTTGCTCATAAAGTGAAACCCTTTAGCAGAGAGGTCATTTAAGCTCTCCAGAATGAAGCAAAGGAGCAAACAGAGTATCTGTTGCTTGTTAAACCAATTACCAGAACAAATAGACACAGAACTAGTCAGATTTCCGAAGCTACTTCTTTTCAGGAACAGAGATTAACATTTTTCCTTCCAAACAAAGCTGAATAGGGAAAATTATCTCATCACTAAACACAGGATTAAACATCACCAAGCACAGAATTAAACTTCAGCAAAAACCAGTTTTGACCAAAAGTCAGAAAGGGTATGTAAACTCACATTTGAATGTCAATCTTTCTAGCTAGCCAAGAAGCCTTGCTGAATGTCACTCATCTTGATTCCTTGTCATTAAAAGCTTCTGCTCCGTTATTCAATTATTTCTTCAAAATGCTGATCATTGCATCCTGGCTGGAAGAACTCCAACAGGGAAGTTTTTCCTCCCAACAGCGGTGTAAAATGCTTAAAACAACCATTCCCCTTTAAGAAAGTCAAGCAAAAAAAAAACAACCTCCGGAACCGGAAGCAACAGTAAGTCTAGGCATACTGCCGGAGAGGCAGTTTCTATAAGCAGGGCAATAAAGATTAGGCTAGGAAACAACACCGAATGTTGTAATTCCTTACAGGATTAACCCTGTAAAGTGGAAAAAAACAAAAGGAGATTTCTTTTAACAACCAGTTCTCCTAACTACTTAACAACTGGTTCTACCGAACCGGTGCGAACTAGTAGAATCCCACCACTGGTTGTGGTCTACTTTGTTGAATGCCTTACTGAACTCTAAGTATACAGAATGACAAAGCCTAAAAAAGGTGTTGAAAAGAATTAACACTTTATTTTGTACACTACATTTCACTATGCTATATTATACTAACAGCTTGCAGGATCTTTGGTCTGAACATAATTCATTTTTCAGGAATTTTAGAGATTTGCTGCACCCTTAATATCTGTGATAATATTGATACAATGATACAGAAAGGTTCCTAGAACAGAGGAAGAATGGTACATACATTTGAAGTAGAAAAAATTTTCAGAACAAGTGTGATCATCTTATGAATATAAGGCCCCACTGGCTTCATACTATGAAGATTATATCACTGTATTTTTAAAGGCTGGTAAGGATCCTGCCCATTACCATATTTTTTGGACTATAAGACACATTTTTTTGTCTCCCAAGAGGGTGAAAATGTCTGTGAGTCTTATACACCGAATATTGCCGAAGCCCCACCCACCTGCCGGCCATTTTTTGGCCTCTGTACGGCCCGTTTCTGGCCTTTTTCCGGCCTTTTTTTTGGCCTGTTTTCAAAAATGGACCAAAAAAACCCTCAAAAATGGACCAAAATAAGCCTCGAAAACAGGCTGAAAAGGCCTCAAAAATGGGCCAAAAATAGCCTCAAAAACAGACCCCAAAAAACCCTCAAAAATGGACCAAAAAAGGCCTCAAAAACGGGCCCCAAAAGCCCCCAAAACGGGCCAAAATAAAGCTGAAAAAATGGGCTGAAAAAAGCTTCTAAAATGGGCAGAAAAAAGGCTGGAAAAGAGCCGAAAAAAGACCTGAAAAAAGGGCCAAAAATGGGGCGCGTGGAGGCAAAAAACTTTTTTGTTGTTTTCCTCTTCTAAATATAGGTGCGTCTTATAGTCCAAAAAATATAGTATATAAATTGATTATGTGCCATGAAGTTTTTGATTCCTAATAACTACATAGGTTTTCTATCCCTAACCTGTTCTTTCAAGTCTCCCAATGGTGTACTCAAATCTTGCAAGTTTAGTCTTCCTATAGAATATTAATCCTTCAGCTCATGCAATTACCTGATTGGAGGAGGAGAAAGAGTCTTCTTTGGGCAAAATTTTCAGTAACAAGGAGTGCCTTTGATTAATGTTTCTATTTCTTTGAAGTAAATAGAAGCAAGAATTTGGATCCTGATAAGAACAGAAGCAAAAATGTGCATTCTGATAAGAACTGGTTCAAAGGGACTAGATGCTAGAAGTGCTCAGAAGGTGAACTCAAAAACTCATAATAATGTAAAAAACACAGGATGGGTTTTCTTCACTAATAATTGAAATGGAGGTAGAACTCAACAAGAATATTGTCTGTTTTCTCTAATTTAATAATATGGTTTTGGAACTTCTATCATACCTAAAGAGACAAATTCATGGAATTTGGAGAATTTGTGTAACTGAATTTGTCTGTAAGATATTGGATAAGAGGGTTTTTTTTCTCCAGTGAATATAAAATCTTTATTTAAAATTTATAAAGTACAGTTATACGGTTGATTTCTGTTTAATAAATACATAAATTGGGGTAAGTAGTAGTATGTCAAAATTCTGACAACTGTTTAGGTTTTTTATATTGTCCAGAAGTCATACCCACAGAAAAGCATCCAGATTGGTAGATAAATACATTTGAAAACATTGCCCACGTGAAAGATTTGAAACAATTTTTTTTTAACAACCCCCTCCAAATTTACAAAACTGAAAAAATAAATATGTCATAGATTTAAGTGCACGGTTTCAAATGGTCTTGGTGATAGTTCTAGTATTTTATTCAGGCTTGTTTTTGGAATAATACTGTTAATTACCACAAGATGGTACTGTGCCTTGATAACTCATATTTTCTTTACAACTAACAGAATTGATATTTTAAATTTAAGGAGTTAATTAAATTTTAAGAAGACTGAAAGATTCCTCTGGCCAGATCAGTTTAATGGGCAGTATATAGTTAAAATGCTGCCTGTCTCAATATGCCCTCATGGTCTTTTGCAAAATGCCAAATGTATCCTTTTGGGACTAGTTTATACATGTTTAAGTCCAACTGTATTTAGCAAAATGTTGAACTAGAATTGAATGCTTGTCTTCTATTTCATCTTGAAAGACTGATTCAAAATAACTTACAATACTGATGTTAGTTTTTGTAAAGAACCAGGTTATGTAAGTCCTTCCTCTAGGCCAGTGGTTCTCAACCTTCCTAATGCTGCGACCCTTTAATACAGTTCCTCATGTTGTGGTGACCCCCAACAATAAAATTATTCCTAAAACCATTGAAAATATGTGTTTTCTGATGGTCTTAGGCGACCCCTGTGAAAGGGTCATTCGACCCCCAAAGGGGTCCCGACCCACAGGTTGAGAACCACTGCTCTAGGCTGAGAAGTGGGTTACCTGCAGAATGCAAACACAAAGGAATGGAGGGGACAAATGGAGCTAAAGCAACCTATAACCTGTTAGAGTCCTTCTCATTTGTTGCCTAGCATTTTTAGCCTAAAATTAGATCTATTCCTTCAAGTGGGTTACTTTACATTAGCACCTCTACTCCTTTTGCCATTAAGCACTGAATAATCCCAGTCAATATATATTGCTGAGGTTATTTGTACTTCTTTATGTATAAAGATTTAATGGATGGATTGTTTTTAAACTCATTCACAATAATACATATACAATAATACATATACAAATTTAGTTCATAATTTACATGATTTTTAAAAAATCATGTATGGTAATTTTGATCTGGAATGCTACATACCTTCCCACTGTGGATAATATTAACTATAATGTTAACATTGTAATAGATTTATTTGGAACCAATATCCTAGTTTTTTAATATTTCAATTTCTCTGCTAATCATGATTTGTGTGAACCAGTCTTGTAAAACTAAGAATTGGTTCAATATCTGACTTGTCCAGAGGCTAAAATACATTTTCCAAAGAAGAGAGGAAGAATTTGATGAGTCAAATCTATTCACCAGGACAGTGTTTCTCATTGTCAGCAGCTTAACGATGTATAGACTTCAATTCCCAGAATTCCCCAACCAGCATGCAATAGAGACATAATCTACCGTTTTTAGGGGATCTGTGTGTGTATGTGATGAATTATATTTTCACAGAAGCAGCAGGTTGTAGATGCAGTATTAGTTTCAGGAGAAATGGAAACAGACCTTCTCCAGTGAAATTGTCCTATTCTATGGAATTATTTTATTATTATGGTATTCCTAGCATTCTTTCCTCTTCTATTTTGGCTTCAATGTTCATATCTGCTGCTTATTCAGGCATATCCACTATAGTTTCTCTTCAGGCTGAAACCTAGAACTATAATAAGTGAAACCACCCCAGAACTTGAGTAGCTTCAGAAAAAGAGATTCTGAGAAATAAATAAACCCAGCCCATGAACTATGCTTTAAATATTCTTGTAAAAATAGAAATTCTTGCTTATCTACACGCCCACTCTCAAAAAGCTCATGACATAAGTATCATTGCAAACATGCATGTTTGGGAAAGCAGAAAAAAGAGGAGGCAGGGAAAAGTACTTCATAAAAACTTTTGAAAGGATTAAAAAGCGAATGAGGACGAGGATATTTCATAGATCAAATTGAATTATTACATTTCCTTCAGTCCAAATCTCTGCACAACATCCCTGACTAGTACATAATTTTTTTCCTGATTAGTAAAATAGATATGGGAGCAAACGTTGGCTATTCAGAAATTCTAGGATGCAGACGTATTGATACTACTGTGGAATCTTTTTATTGGGATCGGTGAAATCACAACTAAAAGTCAAGCAATAATATATATGAGAGTTTGGTGTCAAGCTATGTGGTGTGGTTTTGGTGGTGGTGTCTGAATAGTCAACTCTTTGAGGTAGGATAAGCTGCCAAACTCTCTAACTTAATTCTGCCACTTCTTGGTGATCTAGCAATTCTGGTACTTCACCAAATTCATAATGTTCTACAAAGTATTTTTCAGTATGGTCACTGAGTTATGCAATATCTTTACTATGTTGACATTTGAGATTAGGTGTTAGACGTTGTAGGATTGGTATAGCTAATTTTAGGTAGAGATGCCTCATTTGTTGACAGACCTTCATTTTGCTTTTAGATATTTTCTCTTTAGGCCGCTCCTTTTTGCTCATCCTTTTGCCCTAAAATTCCTGGAAGGCTATGTGATAGCTTTATCAAGGAACTCATACCAGACCAACAGTTCCTGTTGCAGATAAACTAACTAGAAAATTTTGAATATTAAATTAACGGCCTTATCAGTTATAGACAGAAAGGCAAGCACTGTAATATTTTATTAATGAATCCACCTTCTGGAAGGGCCATCCTCTACCATGGGTGTGAATACTTTGTTGCTTGTTGCTTTAATAATCATATGTCTTTATTTTTCAAAAGTGTATAAAAGCTATGCTAATTTGTGTACTGGGGCTTTGGATTTGTGATTTAGTCTTGAAAGCACATGAGACTGCTGTACAAAATAAACAGGTTGCCATTTCTAGCCTTATGTGATAGTTGGCTATTTTGCACCAGGGAGAAACAAATTCAGCATTTGGTTGGGCCAATTCACGGTTTGACCAACTTCTAAAGCAGAAAATTACTATGAAAAGTAAAAAAATATGGCTATGCAAGGAGTTGGATATTTAGTAACATTAAGTATTAAAGTCAAGTCTTTTT
Organism: Pituophis catenifer annectens; assembly: GCF_029215685.1. NCBI lineage: Eukaryota > Metazoa > Chordata > Lepidosauria > Squamata > Colubridae > Pituophis > Pituophis catenifer. Next base: position 37,908,503 of record NW_027256883.1, read on the forward strand.
TTTTTCAGCTGTCATTGGTAGTCATAAAGCAGCCAGTTAGGGTCATCTTCTCTTGAGGTCAACAATGGTACATTCTCTGTATGTCTATTGGCTTGTTGGAGTCTTCAAGGTCGTTCAGTACCAACTTATGGGAAAACGTATTGAGCACCTGTCATCATTCTTTACCCTACATGAAAAAAAATGGAGATACTCTGTCTCTGTTGCAATAAGGAGTTGTTTGAGGTTCATCTCTCAGCATAGTGAAGCAAGCTTGCAGAGCAAACTGCTCTGAATAAGCAAGATGAGCAGTTCTCCCAGATATTCCAATTCTTGACAACAGTTGAATATTATTTGTGGCTCTTTACCCTTTGAGGGCAATAGCAATACCAATTTTTTACTTAAGGTGATCTGAAATGGTTCAGTGTGTATCTCAATAATACTGGATCATGGACATTATAATTTTTGCATGTGGAATTGGTATCAGTGGCTATTAGCATTCATGGCAATTTGACTGTTTTGAAGGTGCCCACTGGAAGACTAATGGCTTTGCTTGTGCAATTGATTGGCTAGTGTGAGAACAGAATCCTAGACTAGTGGGGCTGGAGTACCAATCCAGCAGGACACCTTTTATGTTAGCTCATTATGAGCCTTGTTGCGCAAAATCGGAAAAGTCTAACCAGGATAATTTCTATCACAGAATTCGAATAGCTTTCTGAAATTGGATGGTGCTTATTATTGCATCATTCAGACGGTTCTCACTCATGATTAACTCAGAAGAACAACAAAGAATTTGTGTGGCACTTCAGAAATTAACAAATTTATTATGATATATTCTTCCCAGTAACTATATCAACTGAATAGAAGAACAAATCTTATGCATTTTGAAGCATGACTAAGAGACATCTTTGTGATGACTTGAAGTGATCTCTGATTGCCTAAGGAGGAGATATCACACTTAGTTTGAAGTTATATTATTGACTCATAATAATGGTATTATTTTAGAATGGGAGCTGAATGAAGTGTCATGTTTGTGCAATGGAGCACAATGCATGGAATATTTTCAACATTTTTACTACACTGTATAATACAAACAACAACAGCAGATGAAAAAAAAATCAGCATCTTTTCTTCACTTTGTTTAAATGTGAATGCATCATTTTTTTTACCCAGAATATTTTTTTTCTCAGTTTAATCATTTTAAAAATTTCTGACATGATTTCATAACTTTACATATTTGTATGCATGATTAAACTGGTTGTAGTGCTGAATAGCTGAAGTATTAGATGAAACACTAGGATTTTGTGACTATCCATTCAATGCTTACTGAAGGTATACAGGTTACAGGTAACCTTTCTGGTTTTACTGGTTAAGAAAACATTACAGACGTTTTCAGTATTCAAAACAAATGTTCTATATGTCACAAAAGAAGGAAAGTGAAGAGAGATATAAAATAACTGGAGGTTTACAAGAATGATAATTGAAACAGAGAAACCTAGACAGTGGATGCTTTTATGTTTTCTTTCTTTTTTATAGACAGCAGAACTATTTACAATAGGAGTTTACAACAAGATCCTAATTTCTTAAGTCTCTCTTTCAGATTTCCTGCCTCATTTCTGGGGAGGGCGGGGAAGAGAAAGAAAGTAAAAGAAAAGTGCTGGACTGACAAATGAGAGTTCTCAGTCCACTTCTCTCCTTTCCTTGGATCCATTTAGCTGATCATCCTCTGTGTCTCCTTCCTTGGGGGAAGAACCTCTCTGCCCAGTTTACCCCAAAGACTAGAATTTTGTCAAAGATAGTCTCTTTCTAGTCTTGTGAAAATTTTGTCATGTGGGGAATTTGCTTCTCTTCCTCCAGGGAAGCCACCTGTCAATTTTTCTTCTCCGGTTTGAACATTGTTCCACACACACACATCAACCTTAGTCTGCAATTTTTTTTCCTCTAACCACTCTCTTTTACGACAGTCTTTTTAATTTTCTCTTTTTCTTTTCTCTCCTTTCTCTTTCCAATTTGGGGTTAGGAAAGCAGCATCTCTCTCCCTCTGACCCACAGAAACCTTGGCTAGCACCATTCTCACAATACGCCTACACTTCAAGCCAGAATTGAACTACTCCCCTTTTTCTCTTTCACCTTTTTCTGAATCACGCCAACTCAATAGCAACCATACCAGGCCATTAAGATTATTATTATTCCTGCATAATGCGAAAAAGAAAAATAGCTCAAGAATTAGAATTACAATTGCTTATTCTTCTTTTAAAATTCATAATCTATTTTATATATACTTTTTATTAAAACTTTTAATAAACAAAAAGCTAACACAAAGTAACACACAGTAAGGAATAAAAAAATAAAGAAAAAGCAAACAAGGCAATAAAAGAAAAGAAGTTGAAGACAAATATAACGTAGCTTCCAATATTTACCAGTTAGTTAATATGTAAATGCAAATATATTTGGGCCTCTCTCTCTTTAAAGATGCATCATGTTGCTCTTCTTTCTATAATCTATCTTGTCTAATCATTAAGATCATAAATCACATACACAAATTTGTATAATCTTTTAAGTAGCCCCTTGAGTTGAGAAATGGTGAGAAAATGAATAACTGGAGAGTACAGTTATTACAGTAAAAAAGTATCAAGGGTCGTTGAAATCAAGCTGTATTGCTAATGTTCATGTAATTGGTACTGGTATAAAAAAGATTTTGGGGTTTTTGCTTTTATTTCTCAGTTCAGCCTACACTCCCAGACCTACCTGGTTTTCTCATCTATATACTAATCTAAGCCAACCCTGAGCTTTTGAGTCCATTTAGAATTTAGCTGGAGTTACCATACAGGTAGTCATTAGCTTACAACCATTTATTTAGTGCCCATTCAAATGTAGAACAACACTGAGAAAAGAGATTTACAACCAGTTCTCATATGACTGTTGCAGCACCCCATGGTCACATGATCAAATTCAGGCATTTGGCAACCAGCATATATCTACTGTCATTTGTGACTTTGCCAGTTGGCTTCCAAGCAAAGTAAATGTGAGAAGTCAGATTTGCTTAATGATCACAGTGATTCATTTAACAACTGTGGAGGAAAGGTCATAAAATTAGGTGCAGCTTTCTTAACAACCACCTTGCTTACAAATAGAAATTCTGGTCCCAGTTATGGTCATAAGTCAAGGACTTGCCCGTATGTTGAGAATTGTTATGATGCAAAGGTATTATATTTTATACTATGTCATTAGAATATGTAGCAGCAGCTATATATTTATAGCTGTTTGCAAGTTGATTTTTATGTTACAATATGCATTTTATAAAACAATGAGCAATGAGTTTTCTCCAACAGCTGATGGAACAACATCCAGGAATAAAAAGCATTTTTTCTTTCCTCTTATCTCACTCCCTTCACCCTTCATTTTCCAAATCAGTTCAGGGGAATAAAGAAAGGAGAGCAAGGGGAAATGCCATTGTATAAATGGAAGTTTTTCCACAGAATGTTGGTTAATAGGTTTCTATCTATTTTTCAATAAAAGATGGAATATTTTTCACTCAGGTACATTCTCCCATGTTTCTTTCACCAACCCACCTAGATATTGTACGTCAAAATGTATGCTTTGTGGATTTTCTCTTATTTGATAGGTTATTTTTCATTCCAAAATATCTCCTGTATGGTAAACTAGTGCACGGAAAGCACCTCAGAGGGAGACCACAGCTGCGATATAAGGATATCTGCAAGAGGGATCTAAAGGCCTTGAGAATGGACATTAATGACTGGGAAACCTTGACCTCCGATCGTTCAGTTTGGAGGCTAAAGACGCAGCATGGCCTTCTCCAATTCGAAGAGACACTTATTTGGCAGGCTGAGGCAAAGAGGCAGTCCCGGAACCAGCGAAATCTGGGGGCTGGGCAGGGGACAGAATGTATCTGCCCTCAGTGTGGAAGGGATTGCCACTCTCCAATTGGCCTTTTTAGTCACACCAGATGCTGTTTTAGGACCTCTTTCCAGAGCACGATACCATAGTCTTTTGAGACTGAAGGTTGCCAATGTATCCAATGTATTTTTCGTTACATTTAATGTATCTATATGTGGATATAATATGGCAATTAAAACACACAAATATTTGGCTAGAACATGGGCAAATATACATAAAAAACCAAGTTTTTAAAAATTCTTTATCATTAATATTATCATCAATAGTATTTTTAACTGAATACTCTTCCTTTAATTAAAATCATCCTGGTCAATTTCTTGATCCAATAATTTAGCCATTCCCTTTCAGATAAGTTGATATTATATAGGTTAATCTTGTTGCTTTAAGTCTCCAGGTTTATTTTTTTAATACTGAACTTCAGCATCTTAGTCTATTTATTTTAGTCCCTGTAATATATACCGGTACTGCATGTAACTGTTACTATTACTAATAACCTATTGTAGGCCCAATTTCCTTTCCTTCTCTCCTGGGACTGTGTTATTCACATTTGTATTTTTAACTCTTCTCACGGATCTTTGAAAAAATATTTTCCCTAATTGGCTATGCAGTTTATAACTCATATATTTCTTACTATGAAGATGTACTATCCAGTAATGTACTTTCCACTATTTACCCTCTCTTTGTGGTTAGATTCCGAATATTAGTTTTAGTTCTGAGTTTAAGTCTTGGCGATATTCTGTTTTACTACAGCATATTATACTTCTACAATATAAAACACAAATGTTGTTCAAGAGCTCATATGGATCTGCTTTGTATTTCTTTTTTATTGCTTCACTGTTTTTGTTTTGTTTTTGTTTTGTTTTTGTTTTATGCTGGTCATTAACTGAAAGAAAGGAACATGAATGTTTCTTCCTTTCTTGTAAACAGAGACTATCTCATATTCTTAGTGGAGAAGAAGGCTGTGAAGGCTCAAAGAAGGCAAGACTGCAAAGCTTTTTTTGGTGCCACAATAAATGGGATAATGGCAGAAAGCTCATTTTTTAATTCTAATTTGCCTTGAAAGAAAGCTATTTTAAATATTGAACACTTAATTAAAAGTAATTAAATTTAATATTTAAGTGTACTCAATGTATTCAAAACAATACAATAAATGCAACTGTTGCTTGAGGTGCAACCCCATATGGTGCCCTGGCTTTCAGATCAAGGTTCATACTACCCAAGACTGATCAAAATATTACAGCAAATGTTACAGAAACTCCCAGAGTTTCTTCCCTCCTTGCAGTGAATACACAATGAATACACAGTGAGTAACAATAAATAAATAACATGTTCTGCTAGTCCACATCAGCTGCCTCTAAAGTGATGGTGGTGTTCTGCTTAATGATATAGCTAGTCCTATGAAATGCCCTTCTTCCCAATAATCTGGAGGAATATATTGCAGAACAGAGGCATTTATCAATTGTATTGACAGGCTACCATCACTTCCATCAGTAGAATCAGCTGTTGCATTGTCAACTCTCTGATGTTGTAGTCCCTTAGATGTTGCTGTTGATGATTCCCAATGGTTGTTGTTCACCTTCACGAAGGAGGTGGAGTTTTCGTGTGTGGTATGGCAATGAAACAGATGTTTTCAAGGCGGGTCACAAACCAGGGATTATTTTCTTTTGTAATGGCAGGTGGTTGAGATACGTACGTACCCTGTTGACACATGAGTACAATGCTTTATCATTAAGAAAACATGCTTTGAGAAACTTTGAGACAAACTGCATCACTTAGTACCTGCTACCCACATATCTTGTTTTGATTCTTATATGCAAAATGATTATCACCTGTATCATCTGAATACATTTTGAGTGGAATGTTACTCTTTTCATCCAGTCACCACTTTATTCCCCACTCAAATTCCTCATTTTTTTAATGGTTGTGGGAACATTCAGCTTTCACTGAATGCAAAAAATTACAAAGAAATTTCTCTCCATGGTGGTGATTGTGGCCTATTAAAATGTGTAATACATTACAATTATAAATAGTAATTGTCCAAGTTAAATTCACATGACTAATCCCAATAGTCATAATTTTGTTTAAAAATAATCTTTGTAGGATAAATGTTTTATTAAGTAAAAATTTTCAGGTCAATAAATATATCTGGAATGTTGTGAGATTTTCACAAGACACTTCCTTGACCAGGAATTTTAGCATCTTATAGCAGTGTTTCTCAACCTTAATGACTTTAAGATAGATGTCCCAGAATTGTCCCAGAATTCAAGTCCCAGAATTGAAGGCCACTATCTTAAAGTCATCAAGGTTGAGAAACACTGTCTTATGGCATCACTAAGACACCACTGAGACAGTATAAGCTTGTTGCCATTAGAGTATCTCAGTGATGTCTGATGATCCTAGAGCCTTGGTGGTGCAGCAGACTAAAGTGCTGTTAAATAGCACCAGCTGCCTGCAATTACTGCAAGTTCAAATCTCACCAGGCTCAAGGTTGTCTCAGCCTTCCATCCTTTTGAGGTAGGTAAAATGAGAATCTGGATTGTGGGGGCAATAAGCTGACTTTGTATAAAAAAAGAACACCGCTTAGGGGGGGCCGAAAGCCCTACAAAGCAGGTATATACAAAAGTATGGAGGCTATTGCTTAACTCATTGTAAACCGCCCTGAGTCTGGATAAGGGCGGCATATAAATCGAACCAATAAATAAATAAATAAATGATGGCAAACCTGTGGCATGCGTGCCAGAAGTGGCACACAGCGCCCTCCCTGATGGTATGTGAGCTGTCGCCCCAGTTCAGCTCTGTTGTGCATGCGTGCATGCCTCCTGCTGCCCAGCTGGTCTTTGGGTCTCTGCTGTGCATGTGGGGGGGCAGGCCACTTGTGGGGGGCCACGTGTGCATGTGCGGAAGTGTGGGGTGCATGTGAGGGCATGTGCGCATGCAGGGGGTGTGGCGCATGCAGGGGGTCGTGAGTGCATTGCATTTTGGAGGTTCGGGCGCTTTGGGCACTCGGTCTGGAAAAGGTTAACCATCACTGTCCTAGAAGATATTACAAATCACTAGTGTAGAAATTACCACAAATGTAAAGAACAATTTATACAGAGTGATTGTAACCAGTCAAAAAATATCTGTTTCCCAGAAAGATAGATGCAACTTGCCTCACAATAAAAATACAGATGGGGATTCTGACCTTCAAAATAAAAACTCATTTTTTAACCCATAGAAATATACACTGTGGATAATAGCAGACAAGTAATGCTAAAATAGAATGCAAATAGATGTCGAGATGAAGATACATCCAGATCAAAAACTAACATGTTTTTCTCCAATCTCTGAGGCAATGCAAAGGATACCAGTATAAATCTGCTCTCCCTCCATAATCAATTTATGCTTTGTTAATCAGGCAGCCAAGAACAAGTTAATATTTCCTGAAATCTATTTCAGAGAGATCTCTGGAGCCGATTTTGGGACTGTGAAAGAAATGGGATGGGAATATCTGAATACATGAATAATGAGCATCAGAGGGATATTTTAAAGTCAGTCCTGTCTGAGGAATAATGATTAGCTCTTTGGTCGTGCATTCTGGGAAAAATCACCAAACTTTACTGGGTCCAGTAAAAAAAAAATAGAATTTTTGCTTATTCAATGTCCAAGATTTTGTATTTAACCCTTTACCTTCTTGACAAAAAACTATTTTACTATGGGACAAATTAAGATGCCGTAAATGGAAAGACATGCTCTTTGTTCTTTTCTGACAGTAAAAAATTTTTTTGGTGCTTTCTAGTGTTGGCTGGGGCTAGGGAAAAAGATGATAGACAGATGGCTAGATCTTCAGGTTTAGTCATTTGTCAGAACCTTTGAATATAAGTAATTTTCTATTGGTCATTGTGAGATTTGCCTTCAGGCAACAGAGAAGGAAGTGCCTGATAGGTCGCCTCTGAGGTTCTTTTTTCTGCATAGGTTCTGATGGCAGTCGCTTTGGAGATGTTCTGGTCTACTGCTTTTTCAAGGATCCTTGCTACTGTTCTTGCAAGAGCATTTAGGTGAGGACCTCTGCCTGTCAGACGCATAGAAACACCGTGCCATAGAGTGACTTGCAAATTCACAGAGCATTGTGACTATTTTGGTCTGAGGTCTGAGAAGCTGGTTACTTTAGAGAGTTCCTGGATTATGGTTTTCTCTCATGTGCTGGGTGCTGCTTCTCCTTTCTTGATGTCACATCAGCCAAGCACCATAAATCAAAATAGCCATGATGATATGCCAGCAATCACTGGAAATAAGGGGCATGATCACAATAGTTTAAAGTAGCCATTAAGAGATGGGCAGATCCAGCCTCCTGCCACATAATTGCCACAATGGCTGCCTAAGTGGCATTATGCACTTTAGCAAACCGTGTGTTGGGAATAGATGTAAATACCACTTTAGCATCACATCAGCTAAATGCAAAGTTAACTTGCCTCAGCTGTGGGCTGGGATGAGAAGAAGTTTTGAGTCATGAGAAAGAGCCTTTCAAATATGGTTAGTGAGGCATTTTTTAGCTGCTGACAGGGGATGTGTGAATGTGCCCTGAGACTCAGACTACAGAATACAGATTCACACATTGAGACCCATAATTGTCTCTCTTGCTTAAGGAACCTGTCAAACATCTGTGTTTCTTCTTCTCTCATCCATATAATTTTCTCCACACTTACAATACACAGTCCAACTCCTAATTCTCAATCACAGACATACATATCATACCCAAAGTACATATGCAGACATCTCAAGTTCCTCCCCTGCTTTTTCCCCCTCCCTCTCTCTAATCTCTACTGTTTCCATAGTCCATCTTCATGTCTCCTCACTTTCTTCACCCATTCTTTTAGGTCAGTCTCAGCACAGCTACACTTGGACTTTGTTCTCCATTTAAGGCTGTTTCCCCAATGTCATCTCCTTGGAGTTTGCTTCTTAGCAGATATTGACAGTAAGATGAAACACTGATTCTCAATGGTCTGAAACTTTTGGTTAACAATCAAAAAATCCATGAAGGGTGATGCTATCAATATGGATGTGGTATCATTCAAGAAATGCTCATAGATCTTATTTCCACTTTACTCATTGGATCTGTGTAGAATGTAGGACAGTAGCACTGCCTGAAACCTCTTGGTTTAATGCAACATAGATAACTTTACGGTGCCACGCACTACCTTTTTTGGAGTACAACCCATGGCTATCCAGGACAAAACCATGGGGTACATTCTACAAATTGTCCAAAAGAGGTTCTTTATGTACATGCATGTGAAATATACACAATTGGGAATAGCTTCTGTAGCACATTTTTAAAAAGCCACAGCTGCTTTCATAATATGAAGGGAAGTATACTTCTTTTAAGTTGTTGCATGACCTTCATGTGTGGCCCTTGACTTAGAAAATGTTGCACATCTCTGGTTTAGATTCTGCCAGAATGATGCTCTATGTAAGATTGAGGTAACAATAATCTACTGTACGAACTCTGTTAGTCTTTCATAAGGCCTAAACACCTGGCTATGTTCTTGAGCCTAAGGTGCTGAATGTGTTAAGGGCCCCATTTCCTGGCTGTATTGCTAATTGGCTAAGTATCTCGGCTGCCATGTCTAGTTTATTTGCATGTTTCTATTGTTTTTATTAAAATGTTTTGAGTATTTTGATTGTAATATATTGTTTGAATTATAAGACACCCAGAATCATTGACTGAGATGGGCAGTTATAGAAATTAAATAAATAAGAACATATTCTTTCTTGAATTAAGGAATCCTGATGAATGTAGTTAGATGCAATTGTGTATTAAAAGCCCTTGGCTATTTCTAAACAAGATTACCTGGATGTACCTTTCCATGTTTAAATTAGTTAATGGCATTTTAGTTTTAGTTTTATTTATTTTTAAATATTAAATCATAGTTGATGATTTTTAATTTTTTGACATGTTACTTTTAGCTTCTCAACTGGCATTTTGGGAAACTGCTTGCTGCTCCATAGCATCCCTTTCTGGATTCTCCCCCCCCAACCCCCACCCCATTGTTCAAGATTGCTTAGAGGAAGGAGGACAAAGGAGGAAGGAGGACAAAGGAGGAAGGAGGATAAGGTGTATCTATACCTTAGGATGTGTATACATGCTTGAAATTAGTTTTTTTCTTATAGTCACTGCCCTAGAAATCTGTGCACTCCTCAGAGATGAGAATTCACCTATTATATATCAAGTCAAGACATACTTTTGATATGTAGTGATAGACCACATTCGTACGACATGCTAAGCCATATTATAGTTTGGCTTACCGTTTCATCTGAACCTGGAAACTTGGGCACTTCATTGTCAGTTGAGACCCCATTAATCACAATCTGTAATCTTGCTTTGTCCATGGTTAAGCAGTTCTGGACGTGGCTTAGCATGTCATCCGAACCTGGAATAATGGTTAGCTTATGGTTAAGCAGCCATTAGTCCTCCAGAAAACAATACAGGGTACAGGAACAGCTGCAAGTGTAATTGTGCAGAGGCAACTCCTTCTGTTCTCCATTTTTTTCACCCCCTGTGACCTTGCAGCAACTTTGTTTGGAAACAAGGTGTAAAGGAGGGATAACTGTTCTCCATCTTAGTCATGACAGTTCTGATCATGGCTTGGCTTGAGTTTGTGATGTCATTTCATCAGCTCAAGTTCTTAACTTCTTGCACAAAATAACAATAAATGGCTACCAGCCATCCACTGGAAAGGTTTCTTGGTTGCCTTCACAAAGGTGGATGGAGGAAGTGAACTATGCCTGGCCATCTTATCTAATCCATATATATTCATCGGGAAGTGCCTTTAGCATATCATGCTACATCTTGCTTAGAATACCATGTTCTTTAGTGTTCTAAGTGTACCATGCTATTCTGAAATGAGGAATAAGCATTATGTTCTGGAACACGGAGGTTCTAGAACAAAGAAGGAAAATCTGAATTTGTCACAAAATGATGACATTCTGAAATATTTTTGGCAACTACTCTAACAGTTATTTATTATGGATAGTGATAATGAAATTTGCTTTGAGATATAATAGCGCATCTCTTCAATTCACATGTGACCCAACCTCAATGTAACATCTTATCCTTAAAATATATGAATCACAAACTAGTCTGCCAATTCAGAGGGAATAACCTAAATCATACAAAAGTAAGTTAATAAATAGTATAAATTAAGAACAAGGATGCTGTTGTTACCATTGTTCTTAGTGATTAGTTGCTTTTTGCACGATTTCTTTTTCTTTTGCCCCTTTTTACGCCGCCGAGACTTTTGGCGTTTAGATCTACAAGCACAACTCTTTCTGTGTCTTGCCATTGTTGTTCAGGTTGATTTCATTAAGTTCCCTAATAAGATGGATACATCTGTTCATTGGGTGAAGGTAGCCTGTTAGCTCTGATGGTCTTTGAGCTTCTGAGGAGATACAGTGGATTAATGTATTTTAAGGTGTAAGGTTTTATGATGTAACAAGAGTTCTGGCTGCTAGCCTAACTGTCAGCATCAAAGGCCACCAGCTGTTAAGTGAAAATTACCATAAAATGATGAAAATTATTTATAATGCTGAAAATGATCGCTTTTCTTAACCGATTCTGCTATGTGTCTCAAATCTACTTTGAGAAGATATTTTTAGAGTATTATTTCTAAATGACAATACAGGAAGAAGGTTGCACATGTTTTCTGTCAATTCCTCCTGCTTACAATGTGGTACACCATGTAAACTTATAGAACTATAGACTGATGGCCCCAAAGAAAGTGATTGCAAAATATAATAACCTACTCATGACCACATGCAGTCCTGAAAACTTTTTTGGTGCCCCCCCCAAATATTTTGTGAATGTCATTTAATTTCAACAATATCAATATTGAAAATCAGCAGCACAATTGCCATTTGTTTCCTGAAAACTATACTATAAGATTGAGAATAGACCTAATACCCACAATGCCCCATTTGAAAGCTGTCATCCTTGGCTACTTAGTTTTCTTGCCAAGCATTGACCCACTGCTGCTTTCATAGTCTCCAGAACATTAGGCATAGAATCAGTAAACAAATTGGTACAGTTGGTTTTAACCAACGGTTTTGAGTTCTCCATCGTAACTGCTAAGCCAATGAGTAGCCTCCCCCCATCTTTATAGGGTTCCATGTTCAATATAAAATCATGTAAAGTAATGGCTTGTGGAGAGGCATGGATTTTCAGTGTTGTTCTGATTAGTACATTAGTTTTTCACTTCTCTCAGGGCCTTTGGTCAAAATGATTTTTGAGCGCAAGCAAGCACAAACAGTACCCGCCGGATCTACAGTTTAACTTCCTACAATATAGGAGCATAAAAAAGATGATGTTTTCAAAGGGGTGTTACTAGTAAATAACAAATGTAATAGTTTGTTTATTAAAAAGTATTGAGTGACTGTACTATGTCAAGATGGAGTAAAATATTGCACTGTTCAATACAGTAAGGATGTTCCAGTGTTGTATTATTTTAAAAGACTAGAATGTGCTTCATTTTTGGGGAAACAGCAAAGATAAATGGCTGCTATAAAATCACTTCCTACTGTTATTCTGCAGGTACCTATTATTGTCTTGCTTCACAAATCACACTAAATCAGAAGCTCTGGATGTGTGTAATTTTTTAAACAACCAAAATCATGCAAACCACATTATGGCTTAGTGCAATGTAAGCTTGGATTGTGTTGAAAAGTCTTATTCCTCAAATATTTGCACAATTAACTTTGTTTAAGCTAAACATCCTATTTGAATAAAAGGAGTTTTATATGGCTAAAAATACATTGCTCACCTTAAAATACTGTTGCATTCATCTACTTCTCCAAGTGCGGAGAAGTTCCATGACTTCAGCATATGCTGTGGTTTGCTTTCCCTCAGAGCAGCCATTGGAAATATATGGTGCTCCTGAAAATATGGTTCTTTGTATAATCTGAGCTTTACTTACCAATATACAGATCGAGCAAAGGAGGAAATAGAAATTAAAATATTTACTTTCTGCTTAAACTGAAACTCCCTTAAATTTTCTTTGCATTGATAACCATAGTTACATGGTTAAATAATATATAGAACTGGCAAGTACCTATTGTGAGAATAGCCCACTTTCAATCCTCTTGGGAGGTAGTCTCAGACATTTAATTCTGTCTGATTGAGGCACGGTTGAAGATCATGTTGCAAAGGCAGGAAGTTCACCCAGATGCTTCCCTTTTTATAGTAAGAATAGTATTTGCGTCTTTTAAAAACCAAAACAAAAGCTGTGTCCTGGGGAGTAGGTAAAGTTGGGTAAAGTAGTTAGGCAACACCCCTGAGCCTCTGAAAAAATGGTTGTAATATATTTTAAAAAATGAAGAAGGAAGAAAGGGGAAGACTTTTGCTTCAGGTAATCTATTTACCTTTGAGGAGTAAGTAGCTATGTGTGACTATTTTTATTTTGATTGTTATGTGTTTTTTAATTTTTTTAGTTTACTTTGTTGTCTCTGGTGTTTATTTTTTCTATGCTAGTTCAGTGATTTTATACCAATGCCATCTTATAGTCTATTCAGAGCTTTACATTTTTGTGCATTTCCTGTGATTTTTATACTGATGTTCATTACAATATTGCCTATGATTTTTATATTCTCTACTTTTATCTCCTGTATCATTGATTGTTTTGCAAGTGACCACTTAAACTTAAAAAATAAATGATTGCCTTTTCTCTTGTCTGATTTTTTTTATTAAAGCTTGATTCTGTTTGTCCCTTGTGAGATTGGCCTCTTTTCTCACACTGGAGGAAGAAGAGGAGGAGCTGAGTTCCCTAGTCACATGCTTAACTTAAGGATCAGGAGGTAGATACATATTCTCTTTTTTGTGTCTCCCTTTTATTTGAGAGAAAAGCACATGGTAAGGTTAGTAGGGAGCATGTCAGATAAAGCCATCTCCCCAGATGATAGATGGTGTCACTAAGAATTACTAAGTATTTTACTAAGCTAGGAATGTAGGTATGGTATGTAGATTCAGAGCTTTTTTTTTTTTTTTTTGAAAAAGGAGATTTCATACTTCTACTTATTTACCTTGTTGGCTCAATCTTACTGCTATGTGATTAGCAGAAATTTTTATCACAGCACTATATGATGGTGTGATTGGATTCTTTTAGAACAGGATATGTACTTAGGGTTACAAGGATGGGGCAGGCACAGAGAAACCCCAGAAAGTAAAGGCTTTTATGCTCCTTTAATTTTACTATTATATATAACAAAATTATTTACAGTAGGTATTTACAATTATTTACAAATATGTGGATTCTACTCAGTATCTGATCCTTGTTCTCTCTTCTGGAAACTATTCTTCTCCTAAATGCTTAACATCTTCCTTCTTCATTTCATCTTCTTCCCTTGTTTTGGAGATTATCAGGAGAGGGTAAAGAAAGGATTATGCTGATTTATGGATAAGAGTGCTCAGCTTTGATCTTCTCCTTTCCTTGGATCTTCTCAACCAATTATTGTTCGCATCTCATCTGTTGGGGGTAGAACCTCCCTTGGAAGACTTCAGTTCAGTGGTGGGTTCCTCCCCGTTCGGCCTGGTTCTCCCGAGCCGGTAGCGATGACAATATGATGTCACCGAACTGGTTCTGCCCCCCTGCCCCCACGCCCCCACCCCCCATGTTATTCTTACCTTTTATTTGGCCCCACCCCCAATCTATTGCTGCCTCCTGAGTCCCAGCTGATGGATAGAGGGAAAAAAACTGTTTAAACTCTTGCCGCGGGGCTTCAAAGGGCCGCCCTACAGCTGATCAGTGTTAAAAGAAAACAAATGAGTAGACCAGTGCCTGCAAAAATACATGAGTAGATCAGTGCCTGCAAAAATAAATGGGTAGACCAGTGCCTGCAAAAATACATGAGTAAATCAGTGCCTGCAAAAATACATGAGTAGATCAGTGCCTGCAAAAATAAATGGGTAGACCAGTGCCTGCAAAAAATAAATGGGTAGATCAGTACAGCTCTGCAAGCAGTTAAAAGCCTGGTAGACCAGTACCTCTGCTAAATCCTAAATAATTGTCACATGACCATCAAGCCACGCCCACAAAATAAACCACGCCCACAGAACTGGTAGTAAAAAATTTTAGAACCCACCCCTGCTTTAGTTCTTACTTGGAGCTTCCCATTTTGGACCTTGGATAAACATTCTGTCTCTCGGAGACTTCATTTCCTTTTTTCCAGGGAAGTCACTTGTTGACTTTTCTTCTCCCTTTCCAACCCAGGAACCAATAGATAAAGAAGATGGGATTTGACCATTTAATGCAAAAGACACGCGTTCACACACTAGCATCAACTTTAGCCTTCAGCAACTGAGGAAGTAAGTGTCTCCCTCAGGGCTCTAATCCCAGCCTTCTATAGAAGCAGTAGTGAGTTTCAATTTTCTTTGCTACCGGTTTGCTATTGGGAGCGCGTGGTGCTTCTGCGCATGCGCAGAGAGTTTTTGATGATGTCTGGGCGGGTGGCCAGCGCCTCCTGCCGCCGCTGCTACAAATTCTCCCAAACCGGTGCGAACCGGTAGCAACCCACCACTGTATAGAAGGCTGTCCAACAGAATGTTCTCTCCGTTTGACTCACAAGAACCCTGGCTAGCAGTCAGGTCAGCTCATCAGCCCTCCTGACAGCAGGCCTACAGTTCAAGACCAAAACTGAGAGTCTTCTCCCTTTTTTCTCTTTTCTTTTTCTGAATTAAAGCAGAAAAATAACAGCCATTCTGGGCCATTAAAAGCTATATGTCAGCCTTGGAAGCCATATTAGGCCGGAAGCTCCAATGCTGCCACCTTCTTGTGTGTGGGAAAGTAGGAGGGGGGATTAAGGAGAGGGGTTGTTAGTAGACATAATAGCATTCTTCCTGTCGGTCAAGGTCAGGGTGATCCAGCATCTGGAGAAGGAATCGTCAGGGGGCTGGACTGAGATGGAACGAACGTTGATTGGAGCATGTGACCGACTGGGGGGAAAAGGGGATGATTTTGGGAGCTTTGACTTACTGAAGGAAAACCCGGGCTTTTCAGATTCGGGTTTTCCCAGATGTGCCAGTTTGCCTATTCTAGTAAATTTCTACTTGGAAAATGTTTCCTTCCGCGTCTTTACTTGGAGTTGGGGTTTTTCTGGAACGCTGACACTATATGCTACACACTATCATAGCATAATCACAGAGATGTATTGCACAACTCATAAAAAAAATATTTCCAGCAAGCTATATGAAATAATGAGTTAAGTTCTTGCACATCTTTTCAGTGGGATGTGTTTGGAGTTTTTGCACTATTGATAGCTTGAATGGAGATTATTTGACTTGCCTGCAATTGTTTCTGAAAGATTTAGGTCTGTCACATACCTGGTTTTGTTGAATTCATTGTTTCTGACATACAGTTTGAAAAAAAGCTGCAAAAGTCAAAGGTGAATTACTTAGCAAGATGACAGCTCTAATTATGAATATTTAGAGACTGTTTAAATGTGTTCCTTTTTAATTACATCATTTTCTACTAATGTTTCACTGAAGTCATTTGTCTCATTTTTCAAACAAAAGTTTCTTCAAAGAAAAGTCTTCACATAGAATTAAAAATCTTTTAAAAATTATTTTCGTGCTGCCTGACTCTGAAATGATTCTGGATGGCTCACAGTATAGTAAAAAGCAAGGCAAAAGCACCACACAAAATAGATAAAGAAGATGGGATTTGACCATTTAATGCAGTGTTTCTCAACCTTGGAAGCTTGAAGATGGGTGGACTTCAACTCCCAGAATCCCCCAGCCAACAGCGCTGGCTGGGGGATTCTGGGAGTTGAAGTCCACCCATCTTCAAGCTTCCAAGGTTGAGAAACACTGATTTAATGCAAAAGAAACAGGTTTAACATTCACTTTAACCTAAGACCTTAAAGAATCCCCAGGCCTTCCAGGCCTTCCAGAACGCCATTAGGATGAGAGCCACATAGATCTCAGGAAGGGTCCCATTGTAGAGACCAAGTGCTGCAGCAGAAAACATGCCTCCTAGATCGATGGCGCTGTTTAATGTAAGGGACTTGGAGCACGTACCAGCTGGGTAGAAACTATGGAAATTTGTCATATAATGCTAGCATTTTAATTGCAATCAGTGCAGGCCACAAAACAGAAGTGTCATGTGAGCATATTGAGGCATGCCCAGCACAGCATGTTGAATCATTTGAAGCTTCTGAGTGGTCTTCAAAGACAAGTCCACGTAGAGCATGTTACAATGGTCAAGCTATTATGTGACTAGAGTTTGGTGACTGACTGATGCTCTATAGATAGATATATTGTTTGTTCCTGGTAGAGGAGGAAAAATCTTTCAGCCAATTCAGAAGATTTACAAGAATATTATCCTCAAAACTTTGTTTTCTGAACGTTTTCCCATCCTTTCTGGCATAAAACATATCTGTGTGTCTAATGAGAATGATTACTGTTTATCACTTTTTGATGTTGAGCTTTCCCTTTTACCTTTAACACTATTTCTGTATCTGTTCCCTAGTATTGTTGTCTATTTGGTGTTAGTTAATCATAAAAATATAGTGATGATTGTGCTTCAAAAGAACAGAGGAGATTGTTTAATGTTAATTTCCTTAAAATCCTTCACACTTGAATTCCAGATGCTACCAGATCTGCTAATTTTTACTTCTGATAAAAATAGCACCCTACTCTACAAAATATGTAAATTCTAATAAAATATTTATCTTTTCAAATCTTAATATTTTGGCATCTTTTAAGGCAACCTTCCCTTATATATGAAACACCATGATTCCAAATTCAAACTTATTCTCTTTCCAGCAAAAGGATGTCTCCTTAAATTTGACAGAATAGTTAACTTTTGCTAGCTGAAATTGTAATAGCTTGAAGCAAAGCTACCGTATGTTGCCCAAGACAATTTAAATCAGCCCACCATATAGTTTTCTTTCCTTTAAAGTTTAAAAAAGGTAAAAAATAAATTGATCCTGTGACCTTTTCTTAATGTTTCTCCTCAGCATATGAAAATATGATGCTCTTGCAAGGATTTTTTTATTTTTATTTCATAAGGGTTTATTTACTGTAATGCTGCTGTGTTGCATTCTTGGCAAAATAAGAGATTTGGCAAAGTATTGTTGATGGTAAGTATTGTTGATGGCCTTGGGTAAAAGGGAAACCAAACTAGAGCGATGGAGGCAATTCATCCGAAAATAAACTTTTCTCTTTCAGGACTAGTACAAGGTTGGTATCAAAGGCATTTTCAGTGGAGTAACTGCCTCTTTGCATTTTTGAAAATAAGGTGGGAAGCAGAAGAATGTCAGTTTTATGAAGTGCAGGCAACAAACAGCCCAATCTTGACAGAATCTGTGATCACAGAACACTCCAAATTTTGGATGCTGAACATGAGGATAGCAAGTCCATTTCTCTCTGCAGTTTGAGTGCTCATGGTTCAGTCAAATGCAGAAGGAGGATTTGAAAATTGTGATAACCTTAGTAAGAATAATGAAGTCAAATCATTGAAATGGAAACGAGACAGTCAGACTTAGTTCAATCCAGTGTAGTTATGGTCAAAGTTATGAGAGGATAAAAACAAAATAGGGAGTTTTCTATTTCCTTGCCTTGCCCTTTTTCATTCCGAGATTATATATTAGAATGGTATCTTTTCCAATTTGGTCTTTTAGCAACTCTTGCACCTGGATTTTTCTGTGCTGCTAACTTAAATGTCACACTGGAATATCACAGATTTCTTTCAATAGAATTTGAATCTATTTATAGATAAGTTTTTACTCTTTAACTAGTCCTGAACTTGGATGAACTTGGCAAAAAGGAAACTGAGTGGCAAAATTTGAATGGCACTTCTGTTTCAAATTATTTTGTGCATTCCTTTGTATGTTATTTGAGAAATTTCTGCATATATTCATGATAAATTTTTATGTGAAGTGAAGAGAGAAAAAAATATACTGCAATTTTTGTTTCACGTAGGCTTACTTCAGCCTTTATAAGAAAGTTATGCTTAGAATTTAAATTAGTTTAAAAGTGCCTCCTGTTTTTATAATAGTGTCGAATTTCCACTGTGTTTTCCTTCATGAAGATGGTCTCAAAATAATTAGGATATTATAGGTTATCCAAAGCTTCAGTAGATGTGTAGGAGGTGACAACTAAACACTGGCTACATTTTGATATTAAATTTAGATAATATGAATCATCAACTATTACAATCTCTTTTTAAAAAATTATATTTAGGGTAAAGTTTGCAATGTACCTATAGTGTATCTCTGTGTAGAAAACAAAAAGTATATTAATTGCTTTCCTAGAATATTCCTATGATAAAATATTTTGTTGTTTGAACATTTGTCTAATTAACTGATCTCTTATTGACTGGGATGTATTGGATAAAGCATACGATTAAAAATGCTTCAACTCCGTTTTGAGACATAGAATGCTACATTGCTACTCTTGTTTATGTCTTGCTCAACTGGCTATTGTTTGTTATCATTTATGTTTTGCCTGGCACTACTTGCATCTGGAGGCAGCTGTGTAATACTATTGCCAGAGTGAGACTGATCAAAAGGACAACTGGAAACTGTCTTTTTTATTTTCTGTTCTTGCGCTGCTAATTAATGATTTTGTAAGAGCAGACAAGCAGCTCCAGGAAACTCCATCCTTTGATTTGCAAAGTTTCTGCTAAATGTTTGAGTGGCTTATCCATATTTCCAGTAGGACCTGCTTGGTATTCCCTCCAGGATTTGTGGAATTTGGAAGACAAATTCTCCAACTGAGAGGAGTAAATCCCATGGTCATATAACTGCACTATGTAGACTTCATTTGTAAATACTTTGCTTCGTAAGTATTTATGTACTACATATAGAAAAATTTATGTGGCAGTTTATAAGAAAATGTAAAATACAAAAATTAAAACAATATGAATTGCAGTACAGAAGCATTAAGTGGAATGAATGCGGTTTCTTTTTTAATGCAAAATTATCCAGCTGAAAGCAATAAATTCAAAATAAAATCAGGTCAGGTATAAGCTTGCACAAAGGTTATAGTAAGTCAGATCATACTTGTGAATGATTGTCAAGCCTCACAGCACGCTCGACAATGCTACCATGAGATGACAGCAGCAAGGAACATACATACGATATACATACACACGGGGTGATGGTGGTACTGGGTGCAGGCGGTCGTGTGCGGGGTGTGGGGTGGAGGTGTCGTGTGCGACGGGTGTAGGGCGGTTCATGAACGTTGCTGCGGAAGAACGCTCCAGATCACACTGAAGCCCGATACGCTGATGAGGGAGGGTGTGGTACTAATAACAAGGGTGTGGTATTAAGGAGGAAATGGAGGTAATGAACGGGCAGGCTATTTAAACGCTCACCGTCAGGGATCCATAGCGCTGATTTCGTTCGTTTTTGCGAATCCCAGCATGTGTCTGGAAGCCGACGTGAATAAACCAGCATTTTGCAAAGAGCTGAACTGTGTTTGCTGAGTTTTGCTTGCGTCTTGCAAGCAACTACTCAGCAACTACTGAGAGGAAATCAGCGCTCCCCCCCTTTTCTGGCTAGGGATGGCAGAGGGCGTGGATACAGCCACTGCTTCACCGGCCCTGGAGGAGGAGGGGCCACCACCCAACGCGGAAGAAATTCCGGTTGAGCCTCAGCCTTCAGTTCAGCCGAAGGAACGAGGACGAAGCCGCTGTCAGGGTGAGGAAACTAGAGAGGCTGGGCTGGTGAGGGGTGTGGCCAGCCAGGCAGAATTGGGGGAGTGGTGGCAAAGCCCCGCTTTGGCTGCTCCAGCTGCTCGCAAAGACCCAACGTCGCCCCCATACAGCAAAAGGTTTTATCGATAGAGAGAGAGACGTTGGGTTGACGACGATGACGGGGAGTGGAGCTACTCAACAGGACTGGGCCAATCCACCATAGAAGTACTTCGGGAGCGCTTTGGAGAAGCCAGCTTTCGTGATGCCCAGTCCTGGCAACCGTGGTTGACGGGGACTGAAGCTACAACCGGCTGGCACCCATCCTCTACAGGACAAGAGACCCGGTTCCGGTTAGCCAGCCCCAAGTTGCGGGTGGGCCCTTTCCTAGGTGGTGATTCCCGGCCGCATGCCACACACCACCCAACACCCCAACCTGTTGGATCGACAACTATGGGAACGGTACCTGGCCCGCTTCGCTCAGTTCCGGGACAGGTTGCCGGGTCCAGGGGCCCGAGTGTTTCAGGTCAGGCACCTCCAGGACCGGCGGGGCAGCCGGGGGTGTGGGGCTCCCAACCAGTATGGGGACCACCCCCTTACAGACCACATTTGATGGTAACCCCGATCGGGTGGCTCTCTTTCTAAGCCAGGTACTTAGCTATATCGACCTGTATGGCCGTTTGTATCCCACCCAATGGTGTATGGTAGTGGCCATTACAACAACTCTGATGGGGGAGGCTGCTGATTGGGTGGCGGATCTGCATAACGACCATGCCCGAGAGCTCACCGATGTTGGGCTATTCTTGGAGGGCCTCAGAGTGCGGTTCGAAGACGATACTCGAACCCAGGTGGCAGAAGGAGAGCTCGTAGCTTTGAAGCAACGGGGCTGCCCGGCAAAAGAATATGTGAAAGAATTCTGCCGGTTAGCAGGAGAGTGCGGGGGTGGCCTGAACGCATGCTGGTTCACCAGTTTCATCTTGGACTGGACTGCGATTTGCAGCAGGCCTGTGTATATAGGGGGATGCCACCCCGTCTGTCCGAATGGTGTAAAGCTGCTATTGACTTGGACGTTGGCTTAAGGGAATTCCAGGTCAGAGGTGGTGTGAGCTCGAGTCCCAGCTGCCGTCAACCTGAGAGGCCCGGTTTTGGTAGAGCGACAGGTAGGGGGGAGCCCGATCCTCGGGTAACCGATTCCATTCAGCGCCCATTGCGATGTTTTCGTTGTAACTAAATGGGCCATAGGGCTCTAGAGTGCCCGCTGCCACCGGCGCAGCCGACTGGACCAAGCGCACCGACATCCAGTGGAAAACTGTGAGGCCGATCCACACCAGAAAAGACCAAAGGTTTAGTGCAGCTGGGACAAAGCCCTACTGGTGTTACGACTAAGGAGACAGGCTCTTCTATACATCCCGGGATAGTTCCTGTCGTTCTAGCGGAGAGGGCTGTATGTGGAAGGCCAAGGACTGGGTTGGGGCATTTGTTCTGGCCCTCCTAGATCTCTCAGTAGTGTTTGATACCATCAACCATAGTATCCTTCTGGCCCTTGGGGTCACTGTGGTTTTCCTCCTTCTTCTATGGCAAGTTCCATTCAGTGGGATTTGGGGCAAGAGGCTCCTGCAATAAGGGCTGCCTCACGGCTTCTGGGCATTTATATCTCGGAGGACCTCTCATGGACTATGAATGCTAGCATGCTTGTGAAGAAGGCACAGAAGAGGCTGTACTTCCTGAGAATGCTCAGGAAGATAAATCTATCTCAGCATATATTTCTGTCCTATTATCGCAGCACTATTGAGAGTGTCCTGACATATGGCATATGGCATTCTTGCATGGTATGGGAGCAGCTTTGTAGCGGACAAAAAAAACTCTACAGAGAACCATTAAAACTGCCCAGAATATCATCGGATTCCAGCTACCAGCCCTGGACGACATCTTCGAATCTCGCTGTTTGAGAAAGTTGCATAACATTCTCAGAGACTCTTCTCATCCTGCTTACAATCATTTTGGACTGTTGCCTTCTGGCAGAAGATACAGAACAATTAAAACTCGGACCACACATTTTCTGAATAGTTTTTATCCCAGAGTTATAATTGCACTCAACAATGAACTAAAGGGCCGCCATCAGTGAGCTGTTGGACAGTATTACTTGGTCTGTTGTGTGGATGTTTGGGTGGTTTATGGGTGGGGAATTGTGGTGGGAGTGTGTTTGGGGATTATTATGTGTGTTGGACCTGGTCTTTGGGTGTTAAGTGAATTTTGTTGTATGGGTATACTGTGTATACACGTACAATGACAATAAAGTTATTTATTTATTTATTTATTTATTTATTTATTTATTTATTTATTTATTTATTTACTTATTTTGCCCCTTCTGTTTAACATTTAAGTGCTGGGAGAGGTCCTTCAACAGCAGCAGCATCAGTATGCTTCAATGCAACTTGGTAACATTACAAGTGTTCTGCACATGCAGTGCGATGGCATTTTGATAGCAACTTCAGACTCATTACTGAAACTCACATTGGCATCATTCCAAACAAATGTAAACCCTAGTTTACATTGAATAATGCAGCTTATTTATATGTTTGCTAGTGCTTTGGATGTTAGCATGTGTTATCAATCAGTCTGTACTTCGTGGTTGAGAATGCAGCAGAACTACTGTGACTTTTTAATGTCTCTGTTCATCTGTGTAGCAATATAAAGCAAAGGATTTCTCCTTGGCTTCAAGGGTTGAAGCAACTATTTTATGCCCTCGTAACTTTGTTTAGTGCTGAGGAGGAAAACGGGTAAACTTTACAAGATGTAAACCTTCTATACACAATTGATCGCAGGTTAGTATAGGTTCTAATATATAGCTAGTGGGTTGTTTTGTCCCAGAACAAATGGTTAGGCAATGGTTAGGTTATAATACCATTCTGCTCTTTTTCCCTGGCATATTAAATTACAGGTAGCCCTTGGGTTGCCATGGTAATTGGAACTGTCACTAAATGATGTAGTCGTAAAACATGGTGTCATGTGAATACATTACTTAGCAATGGCAATCCCAGCTGTCCATTCATTAATGGAATCCTATTCAGTTACTAGGTGAGAATTTTCCTCAATCCAAACTATTCCTGGCTTGGTCCCTTCCATCCCTGAGCCTTGGTAAGATGAAGGACTGTCTCTTCTTCTTTTTTTTTTTTTGAATTTTTTTTTATTTATTTTTAAACATAAACCATAAAACACATCTTTTTAGAGCAAGGGTTGGATCCGGTATAAAAAAAGTATAAATTCCAAATTTCATCCATTAACATCTTTTTTTTTAACAATAAAAAAAAAAAAGAACAAATCTAAATCCAATTTTTATCATTCCATCTGACATCTTATTCTAGCATTTAACATTCTACTATGTAATCACCCCAAATCTTAAACTCCAAATCTATACAGCTTTTTACAATATTCATTTATCATTTTAATTATCAGTATTTCATATATTTTCCTTACTTCAAAGACCCAAATCAAATCAATGTTTCTTTTGAATCACATCTAATAACCAACATAGAATATTTTACTCCTCTCTTAAAAACATTTCAAAAGCAATTAACTTTAAAATTTATTCCACATCTCCACCTATAATTTTTTATACCCAAAATATTTTGTTTTTGCTAATTACAAGCTTCTTCTCCATTACAGCTAATTCTGATGTTTAAATGGTTCATAACTTATATAGCTATTCCCCAACGATATTTTCCTCCACTTCTATCAATTTGGCTGTAACTGTTTCAGAAATATCTCCTTCACTCCTCCTAGGTTTATTTTTGGCTGGATTGCAGCTTGGTTAGCTAATTTCCAGGGATGTTTTCCTCCACTCCTAGCCTTATTTATTAGCTGGATCACAGTTTGGTTTTAACTGCTTTTGTCTTCCAGGAAGGACTGCCTCTTCTTCAACTCCCCACACCTCCTGTCTCTCGTCCATCTCTGTCCTTTTGCCCACCCTGCACTCTGCTGCTTCTGCCAACCTGCTGCCCTGTACTCTGCTAGCTTTGTCAACCTGGGCCTGTTGCCCTGCACTGTGCTATCCCTGTGCTGCACTGTCCCTGTGCTGGGCCTACCACTTCCAGATGACTGCACCATCTCTTCCTCCCACTGCTAACAAACTGCAGCTAGCCTGGCCCTTCGTGGGGTATCTGCTGCCCATGCAAGGCCATCTTCCCATCGCCATGTGCGCCCTTGTCCAAATTGCATGTGGCCTTGGTCAAGGCTTTCAAATTGCACACAGCATTGCCCAAATCATATGCGGTCTTAATATGAAGCTTTCAGATTGGACAGCTACTTTGTGAAGGGCCAGGCCAGGGGTGCCTTGGCAGCAGAAGGAGGAAGACAATGAAGGTCAGCTGCGGGCAGCAGGCCCAGGTCAGGGCTACTGGAGCACAGGAAAGCAGAGCTGGCAGAGCCAGCTTGGGCAGTGGAGGGCAGGGTTGTAAGAGTTGGGGAGGAGGTAAATGGATGGGCTGCCAAGTGTTGGAATTTTGATCATGTGGCTGCTGCAACAGATGTCACTCTGGGGACTGGGCATAACTACTATTTGTTCGGTGTCACTGTAATTTTGAATAGTCACTGAATGAATGGTTGTTAAGTTAGGACTACCTGTATAATCAATAGCTCCACTACGAAATGCAGCTTTCAACATTAATGTCCTAGTGTTAGTATTGGAGTTTCACAAATAAAGCATGAATTATAACATGCTATAGAATCATCTCTTTATAGGGAACTCTGGATGTTTTCTTTATGTTAATAGTATCATTTGTTTATAGACAAACAGACCTATTCTGTTATTTCTTTTCACTGTACAGAGTATAAGAGTAAGAAATAGCAATCCAAATAAATTAAGGCATGAACTAAGAGAAAATAAAATGGAACATGGCTAAATATTTACACTAATACTTTCAATATATGTTTTTGTATCTCTCTATGCTTGCAAGCAATCCTTACTTCCCTGTGCCTTTGTTCCTTTTGGTTCTTTAAACTATTCACTTCTTTCTTTTTGAAGATCTTATCAATTCCATCCAACCATGACCTTCTTCTTGTCTTTCTCTTCCTCTTAATCATTGGAATCTGCCAGATGCTATGAGTACATCATAAATGTCATAATTTTATCATGCCAATGATGCATCCTTGGCATCGATTTGCATAATTTACACAAGCTGCATTATGATGTAAATGACATACAGTACTTAATTTGCAGGATGACATACATGACAACACTTCCCACTTGCCTTTTTGCAGATGCACATGTTGTCCATCATTCATTCCTTCATCATATATTTGTTCTGCAATTCAGTCCTTATTAGTTCTCTTTATATGATCAGACCACTTCAATGTACTACTATCACACCAGTCACTTTTGTATTCAAATCAACATTCATTTGTACATATCTATTCTTAATTTTATTGCTTCTTATTTTATCACATTTACATCCTAAAACCCTGCAGTAAATTTATTTTTGTCTTTCCTGATATACCCAACTTGCATGTAGTAAACAGAAGAACTCTCTTCTTTCAAGAAACATTCATTCCTTTCAGCAGTTAGTATACTTACTACCCATTATCTTTCTACTTTCTACCAGCATTTGCACAACTTAAATTTCTCCATTTTACATCTTTAGAAAACTTTCCACCAAGGTACGCAAGTTCATCTATTGTTCTAGTTATTCAACACTTACATATTACTTGCAATCATTAGCTTGAGTTTCCCTATCAGATATAATCTCCTTGGTTTTTGAGGTACTAATTTTCATATCTATGCTTCTCATTGTATCAAGCAATCTAATTTTGTTAGATTTGGATTGAATTGTATAATTATAATTTAGGTTCAGTCAAAAATATGGGATCATCTGCATGTAAACATAACTGCAGTTGCCATCCGTACTACTTGTCACCACAAACATTTATTTTACTTTTATTCTTAAATATATTATTTGTGTTACAGCTTGCTCAATGTTGAAGCATTTGCAAAGTATCCCGTTTATTTTCACATATTCTACATATTATGTTCATTCTATGCCACTCTTACTGCATTCTGGAACTAATCTTTGACTCCATATTCTTGCATAACATTCCAAAATTCAAGTATCCTCATTATATTTTATACATTTCTCTGAATCAAGAAATATACAATAAACTTTGTCATATTTATATGCTATATCAGAAACCTGCCAAGTACTTTCCTAGGGAGCCTTAACAAACTAACACACTGTAAAGTTTTCATTTACTTTTGCTACCTTTCCCTTTATATTGGAGAACTATAACAACATTTTTCCAATTGACACACAGAGGTAGTCTTCACACACATACTAAATCAAATTAGACAGCCACTCCACAAGGAAATCAGGTCCATTTGTAACATTTCTCAATTATGTTGTCCACTCGTTTAGCTTTACCATATTTCATAGCAGTTATAATTTTCTTACTTCATTGATTTTTTTTGTGGGGGAGGGTGACTAACACTTATAGCATTTAATATATCAGTATTTATTCTTATACAAATTCTTAAAATAGTCCTCTATCATTCCCCTACTTTAGTTTGATCCCAAATTATTTCATTACTTTTATTATTAATTCCATTCATTCTGTGGGAGTTCCTGATTCAGCCTCTTTACCTATTTCTAAAACGTGTTTTTATTTCTAACAAAATTGTTCAGCATTTCCTCTTTTCCTTGCATTGTTAACTATTCCTTGCTCATTTTGGCTGTATCCTTTGCAATCCCCTTGTTTGTATAAGAACATTTTCCTATGTCTTTTTCTCAGTGTCATTTTTGTAGCAATTATTCTCTTATATGTATTTTTCCTCATCCACAGTCACTTTCACTTCACTATTTCACTGAGCATTATTTTTCGTTCTTACCATTAATGTCACTTAGGTAACATTCCATAAAATAATCCTTTTCATTTGGTTCCAAATAATGTTGAACCTATTTTTTCCTTTTGTCAACTGTTCATTCATTCTGTCTTCTAATGCTTGTTCATACTTGTATTTTCTATTCTTTAACTTCTTTTATTTTTACTCTTGGTATTTTTTCTTCTATGTCTTGTTTTATGATTTACATCTGATTGCATAAGGATGAACCATGATGCAATAAGGCTCATTAGAACCTTGCTTTTTTTCACTATATATTGCTCAACTCACAATGGAGCATTACTAGCTATAGATTCATGTCTGCTTGTAGGTGAGTTGAATCTCTTACTGATCAGTAGATGCTGTTGATAGACATTGAACTTCTTTTCAGGTTTTCTCTGTGGGCAGATGTGAAATGTAGGGCAACTTGGTCACTTGGTCACTTCCCAAAGATAGCAGAAGCAGCAGCATTTCATTAATTTGCATTGCACAGAACGGTCTGAGCTATCAGTAACTGCACAATAACCGAACATTGCTTGGCAATCTCTGTACTCATCCATTAGCAAGTGATGGCATATTCTGATGGGCTGTACATTCTTCGTGTGTGCTGCAGGCACATATGGATATTATATTGGCTGTTCCTATATATTCCTATAATGCCCTGGTCATGTAACAGTCAGAAGAGCTCACTCAAATGATGTTTAGTTTCAATTGTGAAATCAGATGACTAGCTAACAGAAAGGTTGATAATCTGGAAAATTTTTCATTCTCTTGAATATGTGCACAAGCAATTCAATGAAGTTCCGGGGACCATAGGATGCCTCTTCTATAGCGTTTTCCATCGTTGTGTTTTATACTTATTGTTCTTTGCAGATTCATATACAGGTAGTCCTCAACAATCAAGCCCAACATTTCTGCTGCTAAGCAAGACAGTTGTTAAATGAGTTTTGCCCTATTTTTACAAACATTTTACGACAGTTGTTAAGCGAATCACTGCAGTTGTTAAGCAAATTATACAGAGATATTGGATATAATGTTGAGGTATTATGAATAGCTGAGCAGGAAGACAAATGAGTTTGGAGTATAAATAACATTCTTATCCATTTTTCCAATTTTGTTATGAATACGTTCTATGCTATGATCACTCAAGATCATTAACATTTAAAATCAGGAATAGGGATTTTAATAATTTACTTCTCCAAATGGAATTTTGACTTTTTGCATTTATTCATTTATAATTAAGAAAAGAATAAACAAAACACTTTTTTTTTGCATCACACCAAAATGAAATTAGAAGATTTGAAGCCTCTTAGGTTTAATTCCATCTTACTAGGTTCATTGAATTCAATTACCTGCAAGTAAACTCTGTTAATGGAGAATGGCAGTATTTCATTGCTAAAAAAAATACTGGATGACATTTTCAAATAATATCTGTTATGACTGTCAACATTTTTGTCAGTGCATTTGAAGCTGCTATTCAAAAACATTCAAATGTAAGAGGCACAGTCTTGCAGTGGTTCTGCTCCTTCCCCCAGTGAACAATTCCAATTACCTATGTTGCTTTAATTGGTTCCCTTTCTTTAACATCTATATGAAGCTGCAGGGACAGGCCATTTGACTGTTGGGAGGTGGCATTATCTATATGATGATAATTATACATCATTACCCTGGTTGTAGGGGAAATCTTGTTAAAGTTCTTTCTTGGGGCTTGAAAGCTTTAAGGGTCTAGATGGGGGAATACAAACTCAACAAGACTAAGTTGCAGTTTGTATATTGGGGATATTGATCAATTGTTATTTCTGGATGGGCGGGGATGAGCTCTGAAGAAGCAGGTTTGTGATTTGGGGGTCCTTCTGGAATCAAGACTCCTATTTGAATAGTAGGTTGAGCTGGGCACCAATTGTGACTTTTCCTGGTGCAAGACAGGGGAATACTGGAGCCTTCGCTGCCGAGCAGCTGATTGGCAGTTGGATCAGCCTCCTGGAATACCACCAATCAGCTGTTCTAGGCGGTGGGGATTGCTGCTGCCTATTGCCACCGCAGCTGTTTTTGCTGTTTGCCACCGCTGCCAATCACTGCCGCCATTTGCCGATCGCCACTGGTTGCTGCCACTGATCACTGCCACTGGCAATCTGTGGTGATTGGTGGCAGCAGTAATCCCCGCCGCCTAGAACAGCTGATTGGCAGTATTCCAGGCTGATCCAACCGCCAATCAGCTGGTCGGCAGTGAAGGTTCCAGCGTTCTCTGGTGGTGGTGAATGGTGGCAGCAGTGACAAGCAGCTGTGGCGGTGACACTAACCCCCTCCCCCCCGCCACAATATTTGCTTTATAAGACACACAGACATTTCCACCCACTTTTTTTGGGGGGGAAAATGCATCTTATAGTGTGAAAAATATGGTAGGTCAGAATTCAGTGGTCTTATGTTAATTGGCACTTAAGGCTAAAAGGCATGTAATGCCAATACTGTGGACCTTGCTCTGGTTCCCAATTCAGTTCCAAGTTCAATTTAAAATGCTGTTTTTATCCATAAATCCCTTTATAATTTGATAGTTGTGTATCCGCAGAATTGCCTTTTCCAATCTGTATTGTCCTGTTCTACTAGATCCGTGATGGCGAACCTATGGCACGTGTGCCCAAAGTGGCACACGGAACCATGTCGCCTGGTACGCACAACATCGCCCGTTCTTCTTCCAGGTTTCTGGCATGCATTTGCACGCACAGATCAGCTGGCCTTTGTGTGTGTGGCAGTGCCGGAAACCAGAAGACCAGCTCTTTTGGCTTCCGGTATGAGTATGCGTACTGGCCAGCTGATCGGCACATGTGCATGCACGGAGTAACCGGAAGACTTGCTGACTGGCATGCATGTGTGCGCCGGAAACTGGAAGTACCTTATCTGGCATGTGCATGCCCCCTGGGCAGCTCCTCTTCCTGGTCGCAGCCCTGACGAGTGCGTGCAAAGTGCTTCCTTTTTGGCATTTGGTGTCACACGCGCGCTCTCCCTTTTCAGCACTCAGTGCTGAAAAGGTTCGCCATCACTGTACTAGATCTTTGAGGGACACATTCTTTGCACTTCCACATTTCCAGGAAATTTTATTTTATTATTTATTTATTTATTTTGATTTATATGCCGCCCTTCTCCGGAGACTCAGGGCGGCTTACAATGCGTTAAGCAATAGCCTTCATACTTTTGTATATTTATACAAAGTCAGCTTATTGCCCCCACAAAACGGGTCCTCATTTTACCTACCTTAGAAAGGATGGAAGGCTGAGTCAACCTTGAACCTGGTGAGAATTGAACTCGCAGTAATTGCAGGCGGCTGGAAGCTAAATACTACCTTTAACAGTAGCATTAGTCTGCTGCGCCACTCATGCTTAGAGGGAGGGAGCCAAAGTTAGAAGACACCCCTTCTCAGTGGCAGTGCTGATGCTATGGAAGGTTTCCCATGTAGAGATTGAGCTAGCCATTTCCTTGGTGGCCTTGAAAAGTTTGTTAAAAATGGAGTTTTTCTGGAGAGAATTCCAGTGCTACTAACGTATTATACAATGTTTTCTTTTTTAGAGTCCAATTTTATTAGGCCACAAGTTAGTCAGTAATTTTATGATTTTACAAGAATGCAGTAAGATATAAATACATAGACACACACACAGAGACACAGACATACACACATGTATGAATTGATTAATTAATGAAATTTATTTGTTGCCCATCTTGCCATGGGACTACTCTGGACAGCTTACAACAGTAAAATAGAAAACAATTGATAAAAAAATATAAGTATAATAATAGCAAAGCAATGAAACAATAAAAATAAACAATGAAAATACAATAATATGAATTAAAAGATGGCTGGAGGGGGATCAGGAAGTAAAGGAGGTCGGGTGGGGTCAACTATTTAGTCCAGTAAGCACCTCCAGTGTGGTACTCCCCTGTTGGGTCCCCAGGCCACTGGCAGAGCCAGGTATTCAAGGTCCTTGCAGAATGATAGGAAGATGGGGGCAAATCTCATCCTGGAGGACAGGATGTTCCAGAGGATCAGCATTATAGCAGAGAAGGCTCATCTCCTGGAATCTGCTAGTTGGAGTTCCTTGACCAACGGGATCTTCAGAAGGCTTTCTCCGCTGGCACAAGTAGGGTGGACTTGTCTTAGTGGTATGAGACACATCATCAAGTAATCTGGACCTATGTCATGGAGAGCTTTAAAGGTCATAACCAACTCCTTGAACTGCATTTGGGAGAAAACTGGCAGACAGTGCAACTTGCAAAGCAGTGATGTAACAGGGGTTATTCTATAGGCCCCACAGACTGCTTGTGCTGCCACTAGCTGAAGCTTCTGAATGTATTTCAGGGGTGGCCCCAGGTAAAGCACATTGCAATAATCCAGATGAGAGATGACTAGGGCTTGAGTCATCAAACTTCTGGAGAATAGCCAATTTATTAATACGGAGAATTAATGTATGCAGAAATTAATATCCATACAAATTGAAATATTTTATGTGATACAAGAACCAGAGTAAATTGTGACTATCCACAGTTTATCCACCCCAACATGAGTGTTTATTTGCACCCAGATTCAAAGATTCTGCTGCATATGCAACTCTTATAAAATGGTTGATTTTGCTATGCAGAGGCAGAATTATTAGTGAGAAGAGAGGTAGAAGTTATAAGGGCGAATATGTTCTTCAGGTGAACCTGATAGTTGGAGATCTGAATAATAATTTGAGCCTCTGATCACTTTGTATAAGGTAAACTGGATTGGTATATGTACGTGGTTGAATTGTAAGAGGAAGGAGAATCAATATCTGTATGTGAGTTCCTATTTCAGAGCTTGATCTTACAAGTTGCAATTTATAAACTGGCAATTGGCATTAATGTCTTACTGTTTGGAGCCAAAATGGTCTGCAGAAGAATAATTGAAATGTCTAGCACTTTGATGAACCAGAACAGTTGGACTGGCAGATTACAAGGTTTGCAAATAAATGTTACCTATTTTTCTTTGGACTAACAGAAATGCTTAGTCTGCATTACATATGTGATAAATCAGGTTACTTGTCCATTAATAATAAGATCAACAACTGAATTAATTTTCTGTAGATAGCTACGTTTATCATATGGCTTTTTTCTTTCTGTTAATTTCTTGTTATGTTTGGTTCATTTAACCATCATATCATAACTAACATATTTAGGTTTTTTTCTCTTTATTGTATTATCACTATTCAATGTAGATGTTTTCAGAGAACACACAACACAATTATTTCCTTTCCTTTGTTAATTTATATATTTTATTTCTCTTACATTACATTGTATGCCACAATTATTATTGGATGGGCTCATAGACATTACCTTCATGATCTGCCTTGCCTTTGGTTGATCAAATCTTTTTGTTTTAGTAAAATAAGGAAGTGTAGATTTAGATTCCCAGACATAATTATATTAATCTGTGCACATGTAATATTCCTTGCTAGTGGGACAACATTGACACAATTTGACCATTCCTTAAAGACAACTAAAGCTCAGTTTTTCTCCAAACAGATGCACATCTTACACACCTGTAAACCAGGACCTCTTAATCTAGAGATCACCTTGTAAGCCAATATACTACTGCCCTCAGTAGGAAAAGTCTAAGCCTTAGCCTTGGCCATAACAGCTGGAAATCAAACATTTAAAGTTTTTCAAAATAACTATTGAAAGTCTTTATGCCCAAAAGTAAAGTCTTTAGTTCCAAACTAACTAAGTAGGAAGGTCAAGTAAAACAAATATCTTTTAATCATTAACAGATATGGTAGTTCTTTTTAAGCAAAAGGTCACTGATTTGATTATTTTTTTTTGTTTAGAGGAACAAATGCTTTTACATTCAGAAACATACATACCAAAGCCAGTCCTCAACAAAAGTTATAACACTTTTTCTATATTTTATAGCCTACCACAATGTTGAAAAAAAGTTGTGCAAAGGAGCTTGGGTCTCTACCCATCTGTCTACCAATAGGATAATCTCCTGAAAACAGAACAAAATGCGACCAAATTTGGGATGGGGGCAAAAGCTTGCAAAAGGAAGATGGAGTTTGAAAATGGACTGCATCTGGCTAAGAGCTCAAAATTCTAAGCCACTTTTTCTTCTGCCTGCGGGTCACAGAAGGTATGGGAGCGTTTGCCTCCCATGGCACACATACACAGTGGTACAACTTGAAAGACGAATAGAGCCTGGTGGCTCAGCAGACTGATAGCATTGTATTAACACCAGCTGTCTGCAATTACTGTAAGTTCGAATCTCACCAGGCTCAAGGTTGACTCAGCCTTCCATCCTTCCTATGGTAGGTAAATTGAGGACCCAGTTTGTGGGGGCAATAAGCTGACTTTGTATAAATATACAAAAGTATGAAGGCTATTGCTTAACGCATTGTAAGCCGCCCTGAGTCTCCGGAGAAGGGCGGCATATAAATCAAATTAAAAAAAAAAAATTAACTCGTGTTCACACAGAAACATTATTTTGTTACAAATGAGATGTATAGACAGCTCTATAGCCATTGGGGTAAAGGGATTTTGGAAAGTTGCAGAAGCTATGTTTTACATACTTTTTGTACCTTGTTTATATACAAGTTTGACTTCTGTTGCCCATAGATTATATTAGCAGCGTTAACCTGAAATTTAATACAATTCAGTATGCCCAAATAATAAGGTGACCAATCGTCCTCCTTTAGGGAGGACAGTCCTTCTTTTGTAAGTTCTGTCCTCTGTCAAAAAGTGTCCTCCTACATGTCCTTTTCGATATTTGAAGACTAATCTGTAAATCTCTGTATTCGGTTGATGCCGATCCGATTCGTTGCGTGTGATGTGACGTATTTGTATTTGACATGACGATTCATCAAGGCTCGGTACAGTGCGGCGAGACACGATTATGAGATGCATGCGCTCCGCACAGGAGAATTGTTTTGAGAGAGTGCGCCATGTGCAACTGGCTTTGTTTACTTCTTACTGAAACATGACACGGCACATACGCACGCATTAGAGTCACTTCTTTTTTTTTCTTCAATGTATTTGTGTCCTCCTTCTCATTGTAAAAATGTTGGTCACCTTACAAATAAGCCCAAATATTTTTTTTTTAACAGTAACAGAGTTAGAAGGGACCTTGAGCTTATAGTGAAACCAGATATTTGGTGCTGTTCTTCCTTGTCCATGTTTTTCTTGTTTATTAAATAATAATCTATTGTTTCCCAAAAATTGTCTCCTTCAGTTGTGACTAGCTGCAGCCTTAAAGTAAAAGCCTTTTATTTCTTTAAAAAAAAAATCATTTCATAATATTTCGCTTATTTCATAGGGCCATAAATGAAAGACTTTTAATTTATCTCAGTTTGAAAGGCACCATATTTCTCATCCATTTGGCATCAAAAACATCTCTTTTCAGAGTCTGCAAATAATTCTTAGATTTTATTTAGCAATAATTGCTCATGTTTCCATGTTAAAAATAAGAAAATAACTTTCATAAATGAACCAAAGTTCATAATCGACCCAAAGAGGTGTTTGTTCATGTTAAAGTATCTTACACCTGCGATATATATATATATATATTTTAAACTGAGCTCCAGTCTAAATTTATATAGGTGACTTTTTCCTAGCCTTTTGTTCTTACACCTTACTTTGAATTGCAGGGAGGGTAATCTACATACAGATTGCTTGCTGGGCTAGAAACCATATGAGTCACTTTCAGGGCTGCATCCCCACATGATTACGACTATTCTCTTAAACTAGAAGTACACAGCAACATGGAACAGATGGTTAGCACACTCAGTTCCAACAGCAATAATCACCTATTGAAAGATTAAAAGTGTAGATATAAAAAAACTCAACCAATCTGCTACGAAGATTAAATATTACTTTTATGGCAAATTTGCTTTCTGTTCAAAATAAAAATCAAAAGTTTATATATTTCTTTTTGAAAGTGAAAATTAAACTGACCAAGGTTTCTTATATAGCAATTAGCCCTCAAAACTAAAGATATCAAGAAAATTTGGAAACTGGTTAGCAATAAATGCTGCTCTTATCAAGAGCTGCCCTTATTTAACCTGGAATTTTTAAAAAAGTTTGCTTCCAGGACATTTTGATTAAATGGGCAGTATAATCTTAGCCCCAAGATGGGCTGGCCATCAAAGCTAAGAAAATAAAGCTATGCACCAGTGGTGAAATCCAAAAATTTTTACCGGTTCTGTGGGTGTG
Source organism: Pituophis catenifer annectens (assembly GCF_029215685.1). Lineage (NCBI taxonomy): Eukaryota > Metazoa > Chordata > Lepidosauria > Squamata > Colubridae > Pituophis > Pituophis catenifer. The sequence goes on from NW_027256883.1 coordinate 37,944,134, forward strand.
GCTTTGTGGGTGTGGTGTGGCTTGTTAGGAGAAGGATACTGCAAAATCCCCATTCCGACCCCACTCCAGGGGAATGATATTGCAAAATCCCCATTCCCACCCCACTCTGGGGCCAGCCAGAAGTGGTGTTTGCCAGTTCTACGAACTACTCAAAATTTCCACTGCCTGTTCTCCAGAACCTGTCAGAATCTGCTGGATTTCATCCCTGCTCTGCACAAATTATACTTGTAGGAAGATCTCTTTGAATAAACTCTACAGCCAATAGTGTTCCTTCCTGCATTTAGCTCCCTCCCCACAAATGGAATATGACATGGCCATGACAACAACAGAACTTGAGATCTATTAGATATATTGATGTATTGTTTTAGAATATTAATATCTTCAGTGTTGCATATTTCATTGCATATAATTTTGAACTTCTTTGAGTTAATGAGATATGGATAATGGTGTATTGGCTCATGGAAAGTGGAGATAAAAAGGTAGTGAAAAGAATTACGTTTTAGAGGTCTGTTGAACTGCATGGTGTTATAGAAATGGGAAGAGTGAAAAAGGGTACCCAGTGGAATGATGATGTGAAAGAGACTGTGGATGAGAATGATGCATGCTGTAATAATTCCTGTAAGGAATGTTGCGAGAAAGAGAGTGTAGAAAGAAAACAATAGCTGCAGAGAATGCTGTCAAAGACATGGTTAAGAGTAAAAATGACAAAGAAAAGGCAATGAGTTCAATAGAAATATTTTTTTTCATTACTTAGCCTTCTTCAGTAGATGAAGAGGGCCAACAAGGGACCTCCAGTGGACTGAATCGGGATAAATTAAGAGTGTATTTGAGTGGACCTGAAGTGTGGGGAATTTGGGAATACTTTAGAGATTTGAATATGGTAGGAAAGATGGTGATATGTCAAAGACCACAAATTTTAGTTTGTAGGGAAAAAAATTAAAGTAATTCATAAATGCTCTGAGGATAGCAATAGCACTTAGACTTATATACCTCTCCATAGTGCTTTATAGCACTATAGAAAAAAACAATAAAGCTGTAAGAATGAAGTGTGTAACTGAAAAAAATGTTAAAATATTGATTTGGTTGATTGGGAAGATTTCATCTGTCTGTGATGATTGGAATAATGTTATTATGCTATACCCTGGAAAAGGTATAAAGATTGAATGCAAAACTATGAGGAATCAGTTTGTTAAGCATGACTGGGAAAGTATTCGGCAACTCTCCTTCCTTCCTTCCTTCCTTCCTTCCTTCCTTCCTTCCTTCCTTCCTTCCTTCCTTCCTTCCTTCCTTCCTTCCTCCCTCCCTCCCTCCCTCCCTCCCTCCCCTCCCCTCCTCTCCCTTTCCTTCCCTTTCGTATTTTTGCATGTGAACTTAAACTGAATGGCTTTTGCCTTGACGACATCTGAGTATACTTTATTGCCAGACTTTTAAAAGCTCAATTAAGTCATTTTTGTGCTTGTTCTCTTTCTTCCCCACTAGACACTTGTCTTTGCTGAGTCCCTATTAAGGATTGTTATGATCTTTCCATTGGGATCTTGAAGTGAGAATTCTTTGTGGATCAAGCAACTCTATCTTTCTTCAAGGAGCAGCGGTAAGCCTCTTTCTCAGCCCTGCAGGAGCCAAAGCCTGCAGGCCCCCCAAGATCCTTTTTGATTTAAAATTTATTGTAAATTTGCTGATTTAAAAAAAGTGTATGATTAAAGGAATAGGATTGAACAGAGGCATGCTTTGTGCAAATATGGAGTTGAAAGATGGTTGCAAAATGTGCTAAGGCTGATAAATGATGGAAGCGATACATGCATTAGAATAAATGGAATATTTAGCAAATATCTCATTATTGTGGATGGAATAAAGCAAGGTTATTTCCTTGATTGATTGATGTGTTTAGGTATCCTTGTGGTGACATTAGAAGTGTTTGTTTGGGACATGAATGTTTGTATGCAGATAATGCCCTGTGGTCTATGGTGATTCTCAATCATCCACGTTGTGGTTGTCCCAAAAGTGTTTTTTTCGAAGGGCAATTGGACTTTCTTGGGTTTTTTTAATTGAAAATGTTTCACTTCATATCCAAGAAACTTTTTCAGTTCTGAACTGAAGAAGCTTCGTGGATGACAAGTGAAATCTTTTTGAAGAAAAAAATCAAGAAAATCTAGTTGCCTTTTGGAAAAAGCACCTTTGGGATTATACTGTGTTGCTGACTGAGAAATGGAATGGTTTGCAATAAATATTAGATAAATTGTATGATCAGCAAGGAGTATGGATCTGAAATTTAATGTATCTAAGATCTGTTGAAGAGGGAAAATGAAGCAAATTATTGAAAGTTGTACATCAATTATAAAAATTAAGAGCAAGTACATGCATTTGCAGGTTATAATTTATTATTCTAATTCTTCTGCTCAAATTATTACAAGTAGGATTATTTGTCTATCAGTTAAAATGCTAATAGTTTTAAGTAATAATAATTTTTGTTGAAGTGTAAAATACAAGGATAAAAAATTAATACAAACCAAGAAAAATACACAAAAGAGCAAAAAGTGCAGATATAAAATAGTTCTATATATTCTGATGCTCTTATTTTTTTTGGTTTTCTACATTTTACTCCTGTGTTTTTTACCATGTTTTACCATGTTATATAAAACATTTTTTAAAAAAATAGAAGCAAATTTGGTCTCACCTGACTTCCTTCCTGTTCCCATCCTTATGCCATGCTTTGCCTGATGTTAACTAGCACATCCACCCACACTTACGTGCATAATACATACATGCATGCATACATAAGTTGCCAAAGACAAACGTTTAGAATGAAGCAATGGGCAATGCACATTACACACATATAAATTGCTTGAACTGAACTAATCTCACTGCCCTTGAACTCAAAAGTACTCTTCTGGATATTCCAAACATCCTTTATTTTAATATTATATTGAGATATATTATATATTCATTATTTCAACAGTTCTATTTCTGTAGAAAAATGTCATTATTTTAACTGCTCTTGTTAACTGCTGAAAATTTGAAAGCTCCTAGCAATTACTGCAAATCACCCAGAGTTCTATCAATAGATTCTAATCTTCTTTCTTCACATTATTGCTATAAAAAAGCAGCATAATATATTATCCCTTGGACTTAGTTATGCTTTATCATGGTCTCCTGTCCCAGATGATGAAATGCAAGAATTGATTGTAAACCTTATAATAAAAAGATCTTCCAACTGCATTCATTGAGACCAATCTTGGGCTCGTGAATCCTTTTTTATCTACAAGCTCTGCATCTGCAAAGTTATTTCAGAATTAGGCTTATTTAAAGTACAGAAAACAACCAAGCTCAGAGAGCACCAAGGACCCCCTCATTTCAACCCTGAATTACAAATACTCTCCTTAAAATTGAGAATGTTTCTTTTGAATATGAGAGGAACTCTTATCAATTTTTTGAGGCAGCTAATCATTTCATTGGTTGAGTCTGTAGATATACAAACAAAATTTCAAATCCCTGGAATACTGCCAAGTCTTTCTACATCCAAACATTTCCAATTATTAAAAGTATTCTAGCCCATAGTGGTGCAATTCAGAGTAATTTTGAGTGAGCAATGGAATTAAAATGTAGGAAACCATCACTTCTGATTTAAGAAGTGCTTCTTAGATTAGAATAGATGATTTTTCTTTCTGAAGGCTGCCTTTTGTCTTTAAGATGATGGATGCTAGCTTAATAAGGCTGATCGATTAGATTTTTGGTGTCATCCAAAAACATAATGAGGTTTAGTTAACGACATCAGTTGACTAATAGTTCTCTCTTCAAATGTCATGGGGTGGAGCTAACGTCTGTGGCAAATACTTTAAACTTAGAACTTTCTGAAATGATTACATTTAGACCTTTTTATTGTAGTTTTTATGCCTCTATAACTTTATACTTATGTATCTCAAAATATTTGTTGTTCTAATCATATATTCATGTGCAGTACTGAATATTATATCCTAGATTTATGAATCCCAGACCAACTCCTATTCAAAGATTAAACTAAGAAGTTAATACTTAAAATATTCAATGGAAGAATGAGTATAAAATACATTAAAATATGTGAAAGTTGGCATTATAGAATCCACCCTCATAGGGATATCATTCCATTTCTCCTAACAGGAAAAAAAAAAACCTTCTGTTCTCACCAATCTAATTTTAGAAGGAGATTTCTAGAGAAAGGTTTTGGAGAATGACCAGACCATTAAAGGGAAAAGATCATATTGATTATACAAGTTTTACATGGTTGTGTTGCATGCCATGTGGGGCTTAAATCCATCATTTTGTGTTGTACTCCAGTGGACATTGGTAATAAATAAAATGGTTATAGAATTGGTGAAATATATTCTATAGATATGGCCCATTTATTCTATCAACTCTGTTTAGAACAAGTGAAAAAATTAAAATCACATTTTCAAGTTAGCCCCAAAATATGTTTGATAGTAACTGCACTATCTCTAAAGCAGAGCAAATTCATTGAATTCAGGCATAATAATGATTAGACTACACAAACGTAAACATAAGTTAATAGTACTGAAAATAAATTCCATTTACATATAGTCCTGAATCTATGGCCATTCCTTTACCAATGATTCAAAGTTACAATGGCCTCAAAAAAAGTGACTTATGATCCATCCTCAATAATACGACTGTCACACTACCCTCACAGTGATGTGATTACAATTCAAGTACTTGGCACCCGGTTCACATTTGTGATGGTTACAACGTCTTGCAATCATATGATCATAATTATTTCCTAGCCAGCTTCCAACAAGCAAAGTTAACTGAAGAAGTCAGATTAACTTAACTATTACTTGATTCATTTAACGACCTTACGATAAAATGTTTATAAAATCAGGTCTGGTCATGTGATGACTTAGTTAATGACCTTATTCCTTATTATCAAAATTCCAGTGCCAATTGTGGTTTTTAGTCAAGGACTACCTGTATTTCAGAAGGATTTTTAAAAAATATCTAACACACCAATGCTTCATTTTATAGAACTGGTCTGCAAGATAAGAAATGAAATCACTGGATGCCTCCTGTCCAGATGGCTGGCCTGGGAAGATATTGGACAGTAACTGATACTGAAAATCATCAAACATGTCCAGAAGGAATCAGATGGATAGCAATTTCACTGCCATATTTTTCTGTAGGTATAAATAATCCCATTGGGTGAATAGTGCCTTTTCAACTTCCAAATCAGTTGGAAATCCAATTTGAAGTTGATTTAGATTAGTGCACCCCAGGATTGGAATTGTATAGGATCACTCCTTATAACAGCATTTTTCTCAAAAAAGGAAAGCCTGTTGAAATGTTGAATAAAGAAGCAGAGTCAACTACATATCTACACTTTGGGCAGTAATTTTATACACAAGCTATTGAAAGGAATGCCCCAGGTACATTTCCACAGGCTATGTGTTTCTCAGAGGAGAGATATTGTGGTTTCTTTACTCAAGGAGACATAGAAAAGGACAGACTGATCTTAATTTCCTTTTATTTTTTGTACTAGGAACATAAAACTAGCTAATCCACTCGTATTTTAAATTGTAATAAAAACCACTCCTTTTATTTAGGGCTTTTGGGTTCTGTATGTTACTTTTAAAACAATTCTAAAAGCTTAATTTAGAATTAACACCTGCTAGTTGACTGTGTATAGTTGTTAACTGTAATTTTTTTTCCTGGTAAATTGCAATGCAAGCTTTTTCTGAGCTATAAATAGAACCTAAATGTAATTTCATATCTTAGAGCGTTCTCTCTATTTGTAATACAGATACATAAGAAATCTCATGCGTTAACTATGAATATATTTCTATGCACAGTTTTGAGTTTTGAATCTAAGTTGCATCCAGTGATGTCATTCCTCTAGTGCAAAGCTTCTATAGTTTTATCTTTAGTGGGACCCATTATTTTGATAATCCTTGAGCAAATCATTTCACAGCACTGAAATATTTTGGTACAGAGTAAAATGGTAAAGAGTCATTCTAAGCCTACAAGTTACGTTAAAGCATTAAGCATAAAGTATTTGCTAACAATCAGGATGCAGAACCAATGCTTCATTATCTAGTTAATACTAAAAGCTTCTCTTACTAAGAAGCAATTCTAAATTATTCTTTATGTATTCCTGTTTCTTTCCCTTTTTTTTGGAACACAGGGTCATTCCATGTCAAGTGGTCTGGGGCTCCCAGTTCGACCATCATGGATTTCGATGAAATTTGATGTGAGCATGTCCCCAATGAACATTGGTAAAGTCTTACTCTTGCCGATGCAATACTTGCAGAAATATAGTCATTTGTTTGACCCCATACCGCAGCCTTCTACAGTATGACACTGAGGTTTCAGCAACTTTGAGACATAATATCTCCGGCAATATTTTGTTGAGAGAAACAAAATTTGGCCATCGTCTCCAACTTGATGTGCTCTATTAAACAAAATAATAAAAACATTCTCATGAGTGATCTCCATCTAGATAATTTGGAGCAAAGTTAGCCAAAAATGACTGCGGCGTAAAAAAAAGGGTAAAGTTTGACTTTTTATATCTCTGGAAGGAAAGATATGGGAAATGTGAAACTTTGTGCGTAATAACTTAGCAACACAAGGTTTTTGAATATAAAATTTCATTCTCCTTCTGCTTTCCAATAGTTCACAAATTGAGTGTAAAGGTGACGGTTTTTGTAAAAATGAAATTTCATCAAAATCTGTGATGGTCGAGCTGGGCACTTTTCTGAAATCAGACCACTTGACACAGCAACATTGTTTCAGGGAAAGTCTTTAGACTTCAACTACTTTGTTCTTGTTCTCACTAAGTCATGTCCAACTCTTTGTGACCACATGGACCATGGCATCCCAGTTCCCTCCTATTCTCCACTGTCTCCTGGAGTTTGCGCAAATTCATGTTCAACATCAGGGTCTAGGACTAGTTTTTTTAAAAAATAGCTTTGGTGGATTAAGGCAAGGTTCTTTTTATCCCAGCATTTTCTTTTCCACAACGACCTATTGGATGTTCTGTGGTCCTTCTGAAGAGGAGGGGAAGGCATAACCTTTTCTTGCCTCAGTTCTCCTGCAACTGGTACTGTATTGAAGCATGCTGTGTATCTTCTTCTTCTTGTGACATATCTGTCATTGAACGTTGGCAATCATGTTGGCGATCCTGTGTGTATCCTGAAAGTAATATGAGACTAATAGTTTTAATTGAACTATCCTTCCTGAATTTATCCAGTTAATTTGAAGAGGTGTTCAAAATTCTGCTCAAACTTCTGGTTTCCTAATCTGGATACTACTACAGTTATGTTGGGAGTGCCGAAGTGCTTCCAGGTTGAAAGGATTTGCTAGTAACATCACGGTTGCCCAGGGGTGCCCAGTTGTGGGCTCCTTTCATGTCTCCTTTAATCTGACCACTGATATGGTACCCATCTCACAGTTGCCTTCTTTCAAGCTGCTGGGTCGGCAGGAGTTGGAGCAAGTGATTGGAGTTCATCCCATCCTGCAGCAGTAACTGGGTCTCAAATACAAGCCTGTCAGTCATCAGCCCAACGTCCTAAGTATGTGAACCCCCACACTCCTTAATCTGGATTATAGTGTTGGCAGTTTATTTTTAGTTCTTTTCCTAATGATCTGAGGCATGGCATTTGCTTTTTCACAGCTACCATACAATGAATTGACATATTCATAAATTGACTATCCACTATGATCTGAATACCTTTTTCTTGGTTAGTTCCACACTGCTCACTACATCCCCTTTGGTGGATGTATCTATGTATATAGTTATTTATTAAAACATGGATTCAACTGAATCCTGGTTGTTTGCCAAATAATCATATGCACTTTAGAATAATAAAGAAACAACAAAATAAAGCTATAAAACTATAAATGCCATCCTCAGCACTGATTGAAAACCAACCAATCAACCAACCAGTTCCAAATGCCCTGAGGTATAGTTCCATCTTTATTCAAGGCCTTTCTGAAGGATGTCAAGGTAGGTATAACTCAAATCTCTGGTAGGAGGCTGTTCATAAAATGAAACAAAGTATAAATAAAGTGTGTTTGTGTGTGTGTGTGGGGGGGGAATTGCCACAAAGTGCATCATATTATAGTTACTTAAACTGAACTGAATTTACCAGTTGATTGACTGCTCCCAACCCTAAGAGGTAGCTTTGATGCAGGGATGAAATCCAGCAGGTTCTGGAGAACCGGTGGTGGAAATTTTGAGCAGTTCAGAGAATTGGTAGCGGAAATTTTGAGTAGTTCAGAGAACCAGCAAATACCACCTCTGGCTGGCTCCAGGGTGGGGTGGGAATGGAGATTTTGCAATATTCTTCCCCCAGGAGTGGGGAGGGAATGGGGATTTTGCAGTATCCTTCCCCTGGAGTGGGGTGGGAATGGAGATTTTGCAGTATCCTCCTGCCACGCCCACCAAGCCACACCATGCCCATCAAGCCATGCCCACAGAACTGATAGTAAAAAAAATTGGATTTCACCACTGCTTCGATGTGATGTCTTTCTCCATGCTAGAGCCACATGTCCCACTTCCTTCTTTCCAGCTTTCTTTCCTTCTTCTATTCACTCTAATCTTTCCTTTGGTTGCTTATGGAGATTTTCAATCATTCAAGTCATGGTTGTCCCAAAGGTGTTTTTCCAAAAGGCAATTGGACGTCCTTATTTTTTTTTTCCTTTGAAAATGTTTCAGCTTTTCATCCAAGAAACTTTGTCAGTTCAGTTCAGGAGAGTCCAGTTGCCTTTTAGAAAAGCACTTTTGGTTGTTTCTCTGGTTCTTCCCTTGACTGAGAGAAGGCAAGGCAACTTTTCCCAGCTCCAAACTGCTGCCCACTAAACAAGAACAAATTAATGGTGAGCACAGGGGAATCAAGAAGGGCCACCAAGGTGGAGTCACTCATCGACCAATAGAGATACCCAATATTAGGGACTTTCAGACAGGATTTCACTGATTGACAATGACAGCTGATTGACTGATTATGTGCCATCAAGTCATTGTCAACTCTTGGCAGCCATATTTATTTCTTATTTTTTTATTTGTTTTATTTCGTCAAGCATGTATTTTATGACAGATACAAGTGTAAACATAATTATAAATACATGAAAAGGATATAAATAAAAGAAAACGTTAGGACAGGGACAGTAGGCACGCTGGTGCACTTATGCACACCCCTTACAGACCTCTTAGGAATGGGGTGAGGTCTACAGTAGACAGTCTAAGGTTAAGGTTTTGGAGATTTGGAAATATATAGATAGATATCTATATCTATCAATGATAGCTACTGTTATTTAACAAGTTTAACCTCATTAATTTCACAGGAAAGCTAAATAATCAAATTTTGCTTATTTCAGCATAGAGATGCAATGTTGTTATTCAATAAATCAATGACAAAACTTTTATAGAATAAAAAGATATCTAGGGCAATTGCAAATGAGTTATATTATTTAGTTGAGGTGAAAATATGATTCATGAGTTCTGGCATGTGGGTTTTTTTTATTAGATTCACTGATTTTGCTAAGTCTTTAACTCTGCTTTACCAACCACAGTGGTTGTGTTCCTATATATGTGAAGCAATCAAACAATATTGTGATTCAACACAATGGTAGCATTTAATCTTTGCTACTTTGATAATGCAATACTCCAAAATGAAGTATGTGCATTTTGCAGCTGCAGACATCCTACTAACATATTCACATAGTAGGCAAGCCCTTGTGTTGCAGCCATTTAGACTGCAGGTATCAGTGAAGGCAAGATAGAAGCCATAATGATGAATCAGTTGATAGCTGCAGCTCCAAGGATATATTTAATTTCTATATTACTTTTATAAGGATTGCTTATTTTAATCATTGATAGGATGATAGAATTGCTAATTACACAAAGGGGAAACAAAAGGGAAAAGATGGAAAGGAAGGGAAAATACGATTTAATTTTAAGTAATATTTTCATATTTTAGCTTCTCAGTTTAAAAATTCAATTTCTTTAATCATAGATCCTAAGTAAAGTGACTCCATAAATATCCTGGCCAATGCATCATGGTGGTGACTCACTTGAGGAAGCCACACTGGGTGCATTCTTATAAAGCAATATGATGTCAGAAGTACAACTTACCTAATGAAATATGCCATAGTTATGGTAGATAGTATCTACTTCTTGACATTTGGCAGGACAAGTTTAGCATTGGTTTTAAAAGTTTAAAGGACTGAAGGAAGATGCAAACTGCATACACACTTTTATTAAAAAAAGGCTTTGAACACATATTTTTCTTTTGGTTCCAATGGAAAATCCCTTGTTTCATCAGTGCCTGTTGAAGGTAAGACCTGAAACTATGTAAAGTACTTTCTACTGAGTAACATTAAATGAAATTAAATTCCTCAATGCATCTAAGTAAAATGTTTATGAATAATTAATCAAAACAGAATTTTTTTTTTAAAAAATCACTTATTTGTACAAGAGATTTATACTTTCCTTCTTGAATGATTTCTCCCTGATGATATCTGTTCCCCATAACTTTCAGGTTTACAAGAACACTATTTTTCATATTTTGCCAAAAGTAAGCAGAATCAGAGATGAAACATAACAATCATTCTACTGAAGCAATCTTAACCTGCTCCTTCCATTTTTCTTCCACTCTTTCATACTTAATAGGAAAGGAAGTGAAATATAATTTCATTAATTAAAACAGCAGGAGAATTCTACACAGCCATGCTTTTAACTTTAATTACCTAATCTGGAAATTGACCAATACTTGGGACTTCAACCCTTGTTCAGAATTTTGCAATAATTTATCTACTTTTATCTACAAGATCTGAAAAATGGCAATGAAGTTGCTGTACTAGTACACTGCAGTCAGTTGTGAGAAAAAGTTATTATTTGAATGGAACAGCATCGGGAAATAACAGACTATACTGGGGAGTAAAACAAAAATGTTGAAAGAAGGCAATGATTATTAGCTGCATCCATACTGATTCCAAAATAACTATATGGTTGTGTCCATGAAATTGACACAGAGTTGAGCTTCATTGTGTTTACAATAAAAATAGCTTAATAGATATTATCATATATTGGTAATATGATTTGTGAGTGGTAAGAATGTTAAGCTTATCAGAAGACTGGAAGATCAGTCCTAAATTTATCTGCACGCAATGTGATAAGTTGCCATCTTTTGTAGAATATAAATGGGTATCGCACAAATTCACAAAACATTTTCAGTATTTTTTAACGTTGTTGGTTTGTGTTGATTTACATTGTATTCATGTTGTTGCTGGACAATGATGAATTTCAGTTTATGGTAAGTAAACCATTTGAAAGCTGGTCCATTTGGTCCAGTGGTCAAGCAGAAAGTAATATAAATGGACAAAGTGGTTTTCTGTTGTTACAAATTGTAGTAGATTTAGTAAAACCTTTAAGTATAAAAAGAAATGCATTAAAGTAAGATGAAATGTCAGGACTTGAGTGGATACATGCCAACTTCTCTAAGTGAGATGAATCATGCTGCTTGCCTTCCACAGAACATAGCTAGCAGAGTACCAAGTCATTACTTCCCTGGATTCCCTGGAGTTTACTTAGGAGTAAGTATTGGCAAGTGAAGTACATAATGTAACTTGTTTATGGTATATGTGTTAAGCTAAAATAAATAGAATTTGAAAGCTCAGTATTTCTTGATCTCTTGGAGTTATCTTGCAGGCAATAAATAATCCGTTGATATAATAGACTATTTTTTAATGTTCTTTATAAGATGTTTAAGGTAAATATCTTCAGTTCAATCCCACAAGTGAACCTTCTGCTTCAAAATTTCTCTAGGAACAAACAGACTCATCAGGCTCAAGATCTCAAACAATAACAAGCTGACTTTTACTCTCCTCTCCAGAAAAGCCAGATTTCTGCTTCGTGTACAAATAGTTCTTGATATTTTGGATAAGGACCTCCAGAGAATCCTACTCTGCTATGAGGAATCTAATTCATATTGGCAGGGCTCTTTGGTATGGGTAACTTGGCCAATTTAATGTTCTTTAATGGTTCAAAATCACATTATGACTTAACAACATGCAATGCCAAGTCTTATTGAATAAACCACAACTGGCTGAGTTTACATAGGCTAAGCTATTGCTCATGGTTCAGAGACTCCAGAGGCTGAGTTTACAAAATATATACAAAATGAAACAAATTATTCTGAAAGAGTAATGTGCTATATGAAAATAATGTAAATATCATCCAAGTCCCTGATCTGTGTTTTGAGCATATGGCTTTCTAGCTTCTTGTCTGAAGCCCTGCAATAAAAGGGAACTTACCACTTCATGAGGCAACCTACTTCATTGGTTGATGGGTTCCTACTAGTGGTGGGATTCAGCCGGTCCTCTCTGGATTGCGCGAACTGGTAGCGGCGATGGCAGGAGGCCCCGCCCAGCCGACCTGACGTAACATGCACCTACTATGCATGCGCATATGAGGTGTGTGCAAGCACGCTCACATTTGTGAACTGGTAGGGAAGGTAAGTAAATCCCACCGCTGGTTCCTACTATAAGAAAATTTTTCCTCATATCTAACCTGAATATATTTCCCCGTAATTTCAATTTACTCATTCTGGTCCTGCCATCCAGGGTGACAGAGAATGAGTCCATTCATCTTAGCATTAGGGATGAGCTTAATGTCTTCTAATAGTGAAGAAAATAAACTATAGTCCATGTGTCAATATAGTCATTGTGCTAACAAGTTGAGACATACTATAAAATAAACTAAATCTATCTCCGCAACCTATTCTTAAACCTAATCCAAATGTTAACCAAGTGTTCATAAGAAATTCTGAATCTGATTTTAAGCCACATTTCTTATGCCTCTCTGAAAGCTGTAAAGCTGCCCTTTTATATGTTCCTTTGGAGCAAGAAGAGAAAGAAAGGTTTATTGTTAGAACAGATATGAAAAATTAATTCACAGCTGACTGACAAGCCAATTAACAAATCATTTTGAACCAGCAGGTTTCTCTTAACAAGGGCAGAATTGTTCCCATATAGCTAGTAAAGCAATTAAATTTCTCTTTAATTTCCATTAATTAAGTATGTGTAAATGGTTTAAAAGAACATGTTTGAAATGTTACCTTTAGTGGTGTGTGTGTGGGTGTGTGTGCCTCTGTCTGTGTATGTTATAATTATTTGTTGAAGATGGAATATTTAATAGTTCGGTCAAATATGGCTGAAGGTAAATGACATTAGAAATTGTTTGATAGATATTAACAGAAGAAAAATGAGTATTTCCTACAGCTATTATCCAGAAAGATGTTCAATATTGATTATTAGGCATTGTTCTGGTTGGATAAGAAATCTGGTAATGCAAAGAACTTTTCAAATTTTCACAATCTGCTTAGAAATATAAAAATGCAGAAAATTATTGCTATGTTGAAATGTGTCCTGGAGTTTTCAGTAGTGTTCTTTTCCCGCAGAAAAAGATTTCTATCTACCTTGTCCTCAGAAATCTCTTTAGAATTTCTTTTAGCTTACTTTATTCTTGAAGAATGGTGTAAGGTGCTTCAATGTTTTTGTTTGTTGCACATTATTCCTTCATTGTGATGCTTCCCTGATTTCCTATACTTCTAACATGGTGTCTCTTTATGAAATACAATGGAAGGACAGGAAGCTTGGGAGAATGAATAAAAGAACCATTAGAAGACTATATTCACTCATTCCTTGATTACTTCATAAGTGGAGGCTTGTATTATGCAAATCTCATCAAAATGTTTTGGCTGTTAAGTTGAGTTAGCATGGAGAGAAAATAGAGAATACATTTTTATCACAGTATTTTATTTGGTTCAGAGGCAATAGATATTAAGTCTCTCAATATTATTTATATGGGTTTATGAATAACATCTTTGGGTATAGACAGTGATTCATTATAGAGTAACAACATACAGATTTTGTTCATACATCACACTACACCATTGTGCTTTATTTAACAGAATGTAATTAATCAATCAGATGAGTTTGTATAACATGATAATCATAAATCATGCTGTTCGAATCACAATGGCTGGTTTAATGCAGTATACAGTATCAAAACCAAACAAACTTCATGGTAGTTTAATGTGATGTTCAATCCCAATAACAGTTAATACATAATACAGGCCAACAAACAACTGAAAATTGTTTCCAGAATAAAATCCAGGATTATAGAGTTCTATCTAAGTATATACATGAAATTTTATACCAGCCCAATGATTACCCCAGGCTTTGTCAAGTGGCATGTCTCTTCAGTTTCCAGGCAGGGTGGTTCATTTTACTGGTACCAGAATTCTTTTGAAATTGGCAGAAGCTGAAATTTGGTCTTTTTTTTTTTTTTGCTGAAATACGTGCACCTCACCATCTGCATTACAGTCCTCTCCTGTCATTGATTGTCCTGGCTATAGAACATTTCCAGATGAAAATACTTTTGAAACTATATTCTGGCTTTGGTGTAAAATAAGCCCTTGATAATTCGAGGATGTGGTAATATGGGACATGACTTTGCCAACAAATCTGATAAAACTTATTTGTTTTCTTCAATAGCACTATTAATGCTGTTTCGAGTCAGCCAATGAAAAGAGATTTCTGGCAGAGTTAAAATAGTCTCTGCAGCTGGAAACTTTGTCCACTGACTTGGAGTTTGGAAATTAAAAAAGGAAGGGTGGGGAAAAAAAAAGAAATGTCAACCTGATACTATTAGTCATGATTGCAGAGAATGCTGGAAGCTTTAGAAGCCCTCAAATATTTGTCTTCCTTTTCCTTTTTGCTCATGCCTTGGAAATGAATCTTTCTTCTCCACCAGATAGGAAGGGAGGAAAAGAGCATGTCACTTCGTCAGAGGGATGTGTTTGTTTCTTGTTCTACATCAGAAGGTAGTCAACACACATCCATTTTAAGTGTTCTTTAAAAAGAATTCAGACAGGTTGGGAAATAAGCAGCTTTTCTGGTAGCATTTCAAGACTTTGATGATTAATTTGGGGCCAAATTATACGTGTTGCAGGAGAAAAAGTCGGATGTGAATAGAATTCCAATGCATCCAGAAGGTTCCGGCATAAAGGGAATAACAACATGGACAGAGCCTGATTTTCTGATAAAAATCACTCTTATAACTTGCTATTTGCCTCATAAGATAAAAGATGAAGCAAAAAAAAAGAAAAACAAAGCTTTTGTCCCTCAGACCTCTAAGCAAAAAGCAAGCAGGAGCTGGGATGGGAGTGGGTGTTAATTGGGGAAAGGGATGAACAGTAATAGGAAAATAATTCCACAGCACTGAAGATTCATCATCTTATTCCTATGGCTACTGTAAACAGAAGATATTAGACCCACAGCATCCAAGGATAGTTATGCATGCTTAAAAAGAAGCATTAAGTCATCATACATATAGAGAAACATTATAGTGATTTTGTTCTACCACGAGATAACTTAATATTATGGAGACACTAAAACTTCTTCCAGATGTTACCTACCCTGTTTCCCCTAAATAAGACATCCTCTGATAATAAGCTCAATCAGCATGTGCTAAAATAAGACCCCCAAAAATAAGCCCTCCCCGAAAATATTTAACAGCATGTGCAGCTGGTTCCCGCCATTTCCTCTGGTTAGGGTTAGGGAGACAGAGCTGGAAATCAGGTAAGACGGCAAGAGGAGCCCCGTCTTGCTTCACATGTCCCAAAATAATAAGACATCCCCGAAAATATTGTTTTTTGTTTGTTTGTTTGTTTTATTAGATTTATATACCGCCCTACTCCCGAAGGACTCAGGGCGGTGAACAGCCACAAAGTAAAACACATAAATATAAAGTATTATTTATTTCAAGATTCAAAAAATGTAAGACGGGGTCTTATTTTCGAGGATACACTGTACATCCTATAAGAATAATGAACTATTATTCTTTTTAGACGGCATTAGTACTGGGCATTTAATAAGTTACTTCTTTTTAAATATGTACCAAAATAAAATTGGGTGCTGCTGGAGAAATGATGGCTGAGGATGGGGGTGGCAAGAATACATGTTCTATGTACTATACATAACTTCTAAAAATAATAAACAGATTTACTAAAATGTATCAGAAAGGCTTGTGTCAGCAATAATAAATGTAGTAATAAGAATGATTATCATTTAACTATTGGAAGGAGCTTTAAAACACAAAGGAAGGACATATTTACAAAGCACATAATTAATCTATGGGACGGACACCATAGGAGTTTGATTGGCCAATATGGTATTAAATGTATTGTAAACCTACACTTAAAACCACAGTGTACACTTAATATTACAAATGACTAAACAATGTTGGCTTGTTTGACAAATCGTGGCACAGTGTTAATCTATAACTGATGATGTAGGACACACAGTTAAAAACTCAAACCACTGACATATATTAACTCTAATCTAATTACATTTATGTTACTGATTGTTTTGGAGATAAGAATTGATTAAAAGGCCAGGAAGATCTATGTGTCTTTGAAAATATATCTTTAAGTTTCCTATTCTTTTAGTGCCAATTATTATTACAATACATGCATGAACAGGCAGAGATTATGCAAGTGAATTTCCCAGTAGCTTGTTACAGGGCTAAGGGAGAAGTATCATTTGCATTCCTTAAAGAACTGATTGAGATTCCAAAAACAGATTGGAAAGTTGAAGGTAAGAAATGCACAGCTTGAAAGTCTTTACTTTTTGGCAAGAAAGAATAGTCCAGATTGACATAATCTGTGACATAGTTTCTAATGAAGCATTGATAATAAACCATTTATGAACAAGACGCTCTTTAACCCATTGGGATAGATACACAAGAGGTTTTTGGTTGAAATTCTGTCAGCCTTGAATAGACAAACTCATCCTGAATTGAATTTAGAGAGGGATTCAAATGTAAATATAAACCATAGGGAGAAAATGCTTGAGGAGGTATGTAAGGTAAGTTGCAAGAAAAATCATTGGGAAATTAAGAAAAGGGGAAGACATCTTTGTTAATTAGCATTCAGCTCAAAGCAGTTACGTATTGTATTTTTACAGATGATTCTTTCAAAAGTGACACAATATAGACAAAAATATAAGATTTAGCTGAATAAGGAAACTCAAACTAATTCTGACAAAACTGACAATAAGAGAGGTTAAAAATGGATTGAAGAGTATGTGACTAAGTTACAGTCAATGAAGATATATTTCTCATTGTGTGTTTATTTCAATTTACTGGGAGTGAACTCATATGGAAACATATTTCTCAATAGCATATAGAACATTGAACTACAAATGCAAAGCAGGAAGCTGGTTATGAGACTGGTTGGATTGCCAAATATCAAATGAGTCAAAAGGCTGCTAAAAGAGAGCAGGTATACAGAGAAATGGAATAGTTCCATCAGTCTTCATAATGAAGATATTTAATAACTGCAGAACCATTTTTAAACTAACCAGTTTCAGTATTTAATCAGACAGAATAGATGAGAAATGAAGTTTTGAGGCTGTCAATCTAAAGATTAAAAAAATATGTTTACAAATTCTAATATTACTGCAAGTGAATGAGCTCAATATAGATAATACTATGTCCAATATAAAATCTAATGAGAAGCCAAGACATTATAAGCACATTGCTCCAATGCTGAATTTTAACTGGAAGAAAGCACCACTAAATTAAACTTTTAAACTATTCTAAGTGTAATGAGAGGAACAAAATTTGCTGAACCAGCATGGCTTCTGAAAAAGGAGTTTTCTTTCTTTTGCAATGTAAGGATATAAGTGGAGGTATGTGATCTAGAATATAGTTCAATCAATCAACCAACCAACCAACCAATAAACCTTGTGTACATATACACATAAATACAATATTAATAATAAAAGTATTGTAAAATTAATTCTATCTCAAAGCTGTACTATTCCTACCTTCCATCTGGCTCCATGCTATGAATAATTTCTAAGATGGGGATGTGGTGTTTTCCCTTTGTTACTCTGAAAGACAGCAGAAGATATGCTAAACAGTGCAATAGCAATAATTAAGGGCAGAGGACCAGCATGTCTTAGGATGAGGAATTTCACTTTCATATGATTCAGATGTTTTCTTTGCAGCCTGAGGATTAGTTTCTTGACACCTGATTCCATGCTTCCTCATCCCATATTTCACCAGAATATTCAAGTTTATATTTGAGTTTGGGATTATGGGAGGACTATCTTTGAGTAGCCAATTTCAAACTGGCCTATGACTAGCCAAGGTGATATTAGGCCAGGGGTGTCAAACTTGCTTCGTCATGGTGGCATCATGTGATGTATTGGGATTCCTTCCCCTTCGCTAAACCAGGTGTGGGCGTGGCCAGCGCATGATGCATCTGGCCCATGGGCCGCGTGTTTGACAGCCCTGTACTAGGCTAATTGAAGTAGCATTGGCAGCTTTTTAACATTTTGCCCAAGAAATAGTGTAAAGAGAGTGTCAGCCTCCGCCTTTACTGCTTTGGCTGCCATAATAACGGGAGGGGGGAGAGCTAGGTAGCATGGGGGGGGGGGGAAGCGTGCTGGAGGAAAATGAAACCAATAGTTAAGCCACCGGACTGTATCTTTGAAGCTGCCGTCGGGCCAATGGTCATGGCATTCCTGATTGATGATGCTGCCAGACGTGTGCTTCCACCTGACCCCTGGGAGACCTTTGGATTGGATGATTTACGGTGGACAGTGGGAGGGGATGCTTTCTGTATTCAATTTTTGCGCGTATTGCCTTAGATTCTGCTTTCCTTTGGTTGCGTTCACTTCATCTTCTAATAAAAGTACCTTTCTCTATAAACAATGGAGTTTGGGTCATTCTTTCCTGGACTTTGAAGGAAGCACACCTGACAGAGAGTGATAAAAATTTATGTTTAGAGTTGATTGATTGATTGATTGATTAATTGATGTTGGTAAAATATTATACTATGGTGTGATATAGTGTACATTTATTTAGGCTTATAGGCTTTTTTACTCATGACCAACATGATTATTTTTTTAATAAAGCATTTTGACTATGATTTAAAATGATATTTTCTTAACCGAATAAACATGTCCTTATTGAGACCTTTATATGAATGTGGCCAATGTTGAAAATCAGGGCTTTAGCTTTGCAATACCAATGTGAGAAAGTTATTAATATGGAGAGAGCTTATATTCATAGGAGTTTTTTTCTGTTGCTTCTACCTTGCAACTTTTTTTTCCAGCTCCCTTACTGTTGGGTCATTATATTTTGTCCACCTGAGCAGATCTCTGGGATTATCTTCCTATTATTTAATTATTTTTGCTTGTGAAGTGATAAATGAATTATTCTCTCTAGCTAATTATGTGATACTACAATATATACTTTATGTTCTGTTATGTAGTACAATGTACAGTATATTATACGACCGAGAAAAAGATTGTAAGTTCAGATTTTTGACAACCATGGAACTAGCATTTAGATATTATTTGATTCTGAAATATATTTACATGACTTAAGAATCAGACAGTTTTAGGAAGAAAAATCCCGCTAATGGGCAGAGATGGATCTGGAGCCAACCTCTGCCTTAATCACAGTAAGGCTGAATTAGTACAAGTCAAGAAAGCACATGAACACTTCATCACTGACAGTGTTAGTATTAATTTAAGGCAATCAAGTTATTTAATAGCAAATTGGATGGCAGCGTATACTGTACCTGAAATCTCAGTGGTGTTCCAATTCACAGTAAATGAGATCATGATGACAAACATCAACTATAAGGATATGAACAGTTGGAGAGAAATATTCTGTAAGAGCAATTAACTCCATCATGAAAATAGAATGGAAGTGGAAGAATAGGATCACGTTTTCCTATGGGGAGAGCCATCTATATTTCTTAAAGTTCCCATTCTTATCTGGTATCAGGAATAGCTACCAACTAGAAGATAACTAATCAGTCAATTCTAAAGGGAGAAAAAAACTCCTAAACTGTTCTTTGGAAGAACAGATGCTGAAGCCGAAACTCAAATACTTTGACTACCAAATGGGAAAAGAGGACTGATTGGAAAAGACCCTGATGTTGGAAACATTGAAGGCAAAAGGAAAAGGGGGACAGCAGAGGATGAGATGATAGTGTCATTGACTCAGTGAACACAACTTTGGGAAGACAGTGGAGGATAGGGTGACCTGGCGTGCTGTGGTCCATGGGGTCGCGAAGAGTTGGACATGACTTAGCAACTGAACAACAGCAGCACAAGGTAACTTGGGAGAACCTAAGTAGTGGGAGAAAGTCAATTTTTCTCCCTTTGCCATAGAGCTTGTTGGAAATCCAAGGCTGACAACTTTAGAAAAATTAAGGAACACTTGATATAAAATGCATTTAACTGCAATATTTTTAAAATGCCAACAGTATTAATTACAATCTTGAGGTTGTATTAGTTGTGCAGAGGAATTTAATCCTTTTCTCCTGTGATGTGATCCTCAGACTCTGTGTGTGAGAAATCCCTTATTACTTCACCAGGGAGAAATACTCTTTCCATGCTATCCCCTTCACACACACACACCAGAGGTGGTATTCAGCAGGTTCTGACCAGTTCTGGAGAACCGTTAGCGGAAATTTTGAGTAGTTTGGAAAACTGTTAAATACCACCTCTGACTGGCCCCGCCCCCATCTATTTTCTGCCTCCTGAGTCCCAGCTGATTGGGAGGAAATGGGGATTTTGATTTGATTTTGATTTTGATTTTATTAGATTTATATACTGCCCTACTCCCGAAGGACTCAGGGCGGTGAACAGCCAAAAAATAAAACAAATAGATTACAAAATTTAAAAGACAGCATAAAACCACATTAAATAATTTGGCCCGGGACAAATTAAAAACACCCCCCATGGTTAAGACAAATTTAAAATTTACAATTTAAAAAGGGAAAAAGTTAGGCCAGGCCAGCCTGTTGAAATAGAAAGGTCTTGAGGGTGCGGCGGAAGGTGCGTTGATCCGGGATCCTCCGTATCTCTGGGGGCAGCTCATTCCAGATAGCAGGTGCCCGCACAGAGAAGGCTCTCCCCCTGGGGGCTGCCAGCCGACACTGTTTGGCCGATGGCACCCTGAGGAGCCCCTCTCTATGAGAGCGTACTGGCCGGTGAGAGGCTACTGGTGGCAGCAGGCGGTCCCGTAAGTATCCAGGTCCTAAGCCATGGAGTGCTCTAAAGGTGGTAACCAAAACCTTGAAGCTCACCCGGAAGACCACCAGGAGCCAGTGCAGCTCGCGCAGGAGAGGTGTTACATGGGAACGCTATGTTGCTCCCATAACCACTCGCGTGGCCGCACTCTGCACCAGTTGGAGCCTCCGGGTGCTCCTCAAGGGGAGCCCCATGTAGAGAGCATTTTGCAGTAACCTTCCCCTGGAGTGGGGTGGGAATGAAGATTTTACAGTATCCTTCCCCTGCCATGCCCACCAAGCCACACCCACCAAGCCATGCTCGCAGAACTGGTAGTAAAAAATTTTTGAATCCCACCACTCACACACACACACAAACATCAGTAGTATCTTCTGAGAAAAGTTTTATTCAGGACTGGGATAAATATTGCTGTGACTGAAATAGTTGAATGTGTTTTTTTATTGGGTGTTGCTATCTCATTTGTTTGCTTTTTGTTTTTAACAGTATTATAGATATTATAGATATGAAATGTAAAGGTGCCATTAACACTGTCACTAGTTATCTTTGCTAAGATAACTTGACTGCAATCATAATGCTAAGGAAATTTAATATTAAGCAACTAAAGCCACGTTCTGAATAACCACAGCCTGATTCTATACATTTACAATTAGCAAACTGGGTTTCTTGTATGACAAATTGATAAATAAGGATATTATTAAATAAATTAATGCTTAGAAAAGACAGATAGAGTCATGAGTATTGTGGCCTGGCTGAGAGTTGATAAAAATTGTGATTCTGGTGTTGGAAGATCCAGGCATTTGACAGTTCACAGTGAATACAAACTGCTTTCATTTGCTAGGTCTTACAAGCAGTTCCGGAACTTAAAAATCCTTTTTTCTAGAAATTCCTAAAAAAGCTTTTAGAATCCTCTCTTACAATAAGATTTAACCATATTAGATACAAATGTGTTAACACTCACTTCTTTTTTTGAGATAAGATTTCCACAGTTCAGTGTTACTAACTTCAACAAGTGTGAATTTCAACTCTCAGAATTTCCTATCAGAATGCTGGCTGGGGAATTCTGAGAACCGAAGCCCACACATCCTAAAGTTGCTGGGATTGAGAAACAATGCTCTAGGGGTGGATTTATAATTCCAGAATTCCCAGATATCATTGTGGGGTTCCAACACATTTGGGCAATTCTGATGGGGGAAATCTGCTAAAATCTCAAACATTGTACAGTACACAATGTTTCTTCCCTCTAAAGCAGGAAAAAACTTTCTTATCCTACTAATTTGCTCTTCTTTTTACCTCCTTTGGGACTGGCAAAGTTGAAAAAATGATTGATGGGGAGGGCCTGTATAATTAATTTCTGCAACATATTTGAATATATAGTATATTCTAACGTCTTCCAGACAGAAAGAAATAGAAATTATTTTCAAAATCTGGCTGTCAAACCTGTGGCTGGGTAACTTTAATTGGGTTTTCTTGTTTGTATGACATTTTTAACCTTCTCCCGATGACCTAATTAACACACTTAAGTGAACAAGGCCCACATTAAAAGATAATTAGGGTCAGTTATATTTTCAGACCAGAAAATATTAATCCAAACTAAGTTATAAGAGTGCTTAATTTGTCTGCATGAATTCATTTGAATAGTTTCAATTCATGAGCTACTAGATCAAGTCTTTATGTGTCTTATTTAAGTAATATGTAACTCTCCAGATATTGCTGTCCAGCATAGGCCATGGGATGTGATAATGGGAGTTGAAATCCAACAACATTTGGAGGCAACATGTTTATCCCAATGACATTCGTGTACATGAAATAACAGCTTGCAATTACTGTGTTATATAGTGTAAATTCTTTAAAGAAAAGATCAACATTATTGGTAAAGGCAGCACACCTAAGACAGTTGATTCCTATAGAATTGACAAACTTTAAATTAAATTGTATATAATGGTTATGGAATTATCTTGGTTAAGTGTAGGCATTCTTATTATAACACTTCAATGTATTTCTAATTAAGACCAGTTCTTTCTTGGTTATATTTAGTATGGTAATCATTCATCAACAAGACACTTTTTTTGATTTAACCAGCTGTTTATTTCCAGTCTAGATTTTTCCCAATTATTTCACCTGTCTTCTTTCTCAGACTCTAAACATGCTCTGAATAAATGCTGCTTTCCCTAACTGCTTTTTTTTAATGTTTGAGCATTGATCCAAGTAAGCAACATTTAGATAATGTTTAAAAAAGACAAAGGGCTAATTCTCTTGGGTACATTGGGTTGGGGAAGGCTAATTGCTTTGTGAATTATCCAGTTTGTAAGTACATGGCTGGTAATTTCTTATTATAAAATATAACCAAAAGTAAAACACAAATAAAAGCACATCATTCCAATGCAATGTGGATCTCTTGATGATCCACTAAATGTAAGATTACCAGTTCAATTGGAATTTCCAATGAGTTTGAAAGTTTCCAAATAGTTATCATTCTTATTTTGAACTCAAAGACACTCTGTCTTTCTAGAGTTGAGTCATAGTTGGTTCCTCCATCTGCAGGCCTTCACAGCCACCAGACACTAGGTAATCACCTCTATGGCATCATCTGCCCCACCTGGGGTGGAGCTGTATAGCTGAACATCATTCTCATAACATATGGATGTTATCATATGCCACGGTGTTGAGGGACCTCCCTAGAAGCCTCCTGTAGATGTTAAATTGATGAGGTGAGAGACCCGAGTCTTGATGCATCTCATAAAAGATGGGCCTTGGGAAGGACTTATCAGTTTCACCATGAAAACAACATTCCCACACTTCCCAACCCTGAACCACTCTAGAGGGTTATTATGGTTAATCGTACTGAAAGCCACTGAAAGATCCAGGAGGGTCAGGATGGGCACACTATCCCAATCCCAAACCCTCTATATCAGGGGTCTCGAACCTTGGCAACTTTAAACCTAGTGGACTTTAACTCTCAGAATTTCCCAGCCAGGTGGGGAATTCTGGGAGTTGAAGTCCACCAGGCTTAAAATTGCCAAGGTTGGAGACCCCTGCTCTATATAACATCTAGAAGTGCAACCAATAAGTATTATAACCCATCTTAAAATTCAACTGAAAAGGTCCAAATAATCACATCATCCAAGGTCCTCTGAAACTTTGATATGTGGGAATGTCCTGGGAGATAGAAGCAAGAGCTGTAACCTTGGCAACAATCTGATAAGAGATAACTCAGTCCACAGATGGTGGAAAATCATGGAAAGTATTCCCCTTAGTTCTCTGGAGACTAAAAAAGGAGGGGGAAATAGTCTTTCAAGATTGTGTTTTATGTAATCTTACAGTAAGTGCTACCCTTATTGTGAGGTTACAAAACCTAAGTATAAATCAATAAAACATATACCAAAGAGAGAAAATAACAAATAAGAGAGCAAAATAGCCCAATAACTAAGTGTCCAGATTTTCATTTGTTTCTTTAAAAATATTAACATGCCACTTTAAGAAGAGTTGTCAATTCTTGGGAACATTTGGAATATAACCAAAATGTTCTCCTTAATGATGTCAACTACACCTCAGAAAGGAGAAGCATATGGAAGACTTCAGTAACACTGTTGGCTCAACACATTTGCTAGCTGAAATAACGACACCCCAAAATCAAGGTATATGTAATCCTTGGTTAATAGCTGTCCTGTTTAGAGACAGGTTTAAATTGCAATAGTGGTAAAATAGTAACTTTATGACCAGTGTTTGGACAGGAGACAGTTGCAGTGTACTTACAGTCACGTCCTCACAATTTGGAGTTTTTGCAACTGGAATGATTTTATGACCATTGCAGCATCCTATGCTCATGTGATTGCATGTGCAAGTTTCTCAGCCAGTTTCTGACAAGCAGACTCAATGGAAAAGTCAGCAGAATAGAGTAACAGAGCTGGAAGGGGCCTTGGAGGTCTTCTAGTCCAACCCCCTGCTTAGACAGGAAACGTTATACCATTTCAGACAAATGGTTATCCAATCTCAAGCAGTAAATAATGTGACTGTGATGTCTCACTTAATGACTACAAATGATTTGCTTTATGACTGCAGGGGAACTGATATATCATGATAAATACATCGTGATCATTTGATGTTTCATTTAATGACCACATTACTTCACAATGGGGTTGCCGGTCCAAACTGTGGCATTAACCGAGGACTAGCTGTATGTAGACATTTTACCTCTGAGGTAGAAAATCCCAGAAGTGCACTCTATGCCAGTAAAAATACAACAGTATTCATAGCTACAAACTGAATATCTGTATGGAATTATGTAACGCTGCCAATTTTTTAAACCAGAATATTGTCACATATTACACACGTCCCATACTTTTGTTGCTTTATCATTAATCAAGGAACGGGTTTCCCTAATATGACTCCCACCAGATATATTATAGCACTAACATGCATCTGGCTGGCATCTGGTTGGAAGAGTAGACTAGAAACAAAAAGAGCAGGTCAAATTATTCCCAAGTGGGAGAAAAAAAAAACAGTTGCTCTTTCCTGTCCTCCAACAAGATGAATAATGTTCCCCTTTAAATTGGAGAACTATGTAATTCTGAATGTTTCATCAGAATAGTTTCTCATGATACTAATCTGAACATATCAAACAATTATCCTATCATCAAACTGTCCACATCCACCCCTTAGTATTAATTCCAACTCCTGTGCTATATCCAAAATGTCAGTCCACTTGGTTTGTGATGATCCAGTGTCTCCTCTCCCCCTCCCCTCTCCTCTCGTCCCCTCCCCTCCCCATTCCTTCCTCCCCTCTACTATACTATTCCCCTCCTCTGTTCCCCTCCCCTCCTTTTCCTTCCCCACCCCTTCTCTTCTTCAACTGCCCCTCCCCTCTTTTCCCCCTCCCCTCTCCTCTCCTTTTCCTTCCTCTCTCCCATCCCCTTCTCTTCTTTACCTGCCCCTCTCCTTATCCCCTCTTCTCTCTTTCCTCCCCTCCCCTCCCCTCTTCTCTTCCCTTCCCTTCCCTCCCCTCCCCTCTCCTCTCCTCTCCTCTCCCTGCCCTTGCCCCTCCCTCTCCTCTCTTCTCTAGATTCTCCCTCTCCTTTCTTCACCCCTCTTCTCCCCTCCCCTCTCCTCCCTTCTTCTTTCCTGTCCCCTCCCATTTATCAGCCATAGAGAGGTAAATACACCCACAAACCAACTTCTTAACTTGGGCTGAGAGTAACTGGAGAATAGAGAATTAAAGAGTCTTTTGACTGTGGGACCTCTTTCCTATAGAGAAAATGAGCTGGATCGGTGATAGCATTCGCAACAGCAACTGTTCTGGGGTCCAAGTTCAGCTGTCATCGATTGGGGGTGAGAAAAGAAAAAAAACCAGTGTAGTATGTAACAGTGTATTTCATCTCTGATATTGAAGCTCTTGGGTTGGACTGAGGGAAACAATGCTAATTGTTCAAACTATTCTATGCTTATAAGACTAAGGACAGAAATGGCAAGGTTAACATACAGTAGAATCAAGTGTAAATAAAAATTTAAAATTAAAGAACTAATTCAGATCAACTTGCCTCCTAACTCCACATACAGAGGATATACAAAATAATGCCTGGTTAGTACTTGGTGGGAGACCAAGGAATTCTACAGTAACAATTAGGTTGGGAAGGTGAAAAAACCTTGAGGTGAGATGGGCAGCAAATAAATCTTAAACAAAAATCTCAGAAGTTAATAGCAAACCATTTCTAAATTCCTAACAAAAAAACTGAAAGGTCCTTGGTGGTCTCTGAGCTTGCTTGTTTTCTTGCAGACATTTCATTACCCATTCATTTCAACCCTGAGCTACTAATATTCTCCTTTATTGGTAACAAGAAAATTACTTATTGTCCCTATGAAGTCAATAGGAGTTCAAGTGTCCTTGAAGAAGACTTAACTTTACAGACATAAGCAGGCAAAGGGAGGGCCAGTAAAATTAAAAGGGCCATTCAGCTATATCAAGTTACCCAAATCAAAGGAAATTTGAAGTAGGATTACCCCCAGCATTACTCTTTTCCTGCATGCCGGAGATAAGATTTTGTGATCATTTCAGAGGCTATCAGAGGCGTAGAAAGAACAGCTTGGATAGCCCTATGTAGATTCAGCTGTATACTGTATACCAGACTCTCAGCTGCTGAAAAGGAGGAAAAGGCCGTCAGGTCTAGCTCCAATAAGTCCAACAGCACATTTTAAATTGGATCCACTATGTATGGAATTACACAGTAGCAATGATAAAAAAAAACAACAACAATCCGATTTCTCCTTTCTTCCCCTTTGTGTGTGATTTAGCTAGCCAGATGGGCTCTGTATGGGCTGGACTTTAACCTCCCTATAATGTCTTTGGAAATCTTTCATGCCACATTCCAAATTATTCAGCAGAGAAAGTTCAATTGTAATTCATGGGATTTTATGCTCCAAAAGAAGGTTAGGACTAGAAAACTTGTCAACTTCACCATCTATTTTAAGAGAATACTTTATCACTCTTTATCATATCAGCCCCCCCCCCATCCATTGGGTGTGTTGGATATGCTTGCTTTACCTGATTGTTTCCCCTGATTTCAGTTTTTCATTTGAATTCTTCTCCTATACCAATCGCAAAACCCAGTGGAAAAGCTACTCAATTTTTAAGATGTTATTTATGCCCTTGAATATTAGAAATTCTGTGGATACTCTACCTGCAAATGAAAGTAGAAAGAATGGCTTTGTTGGCAATAAACCAGACTTACTTTCAGAAGTTCTCCTAGGAACGACTTGTTACCCTTAAAGAAGCGTGATTCCAGTGCTTTGATTTCCTTGAGTTACGGTTTCCTTAGAACAAAGTGGAAAGTTTTGACCATCTTGACTGGGAATAGTAGGAGGTGGTGCTTGCTGATGTTCTGTTCTGTCCTCCCCCCCCCTCCCCTCCAGTTTGGGAACTCTTCATTCAAGGGTTTTTGTCAATGGGAAAGAGTGTCCCGCTGATAATTCCCCACCACAGGCTTTGCTGACGTCACTAACGAAGCAATAAATATCTCTTGTTATAATTGGATGTGAGACTTGGGGTTGTGATTGCAGGACGTTGCCCACCGCTGCTATGGAGCGGCCCCCATGATTGATTCAGCAGTGGATCGGGGCACGCAAGCGAGCTGTCAAGGAAGCGTCAGCTTATTAGGCGAGGGCTGCGTGATTCTAGAACAGGGTCTAACCTATAAAAATCACACAGCCAGACTCCGATTAGGACACCAACGGATCACCAGGACAGGCAGGAGACCTTAGGTACACATCCCAAGAAGGAAAGAGAGAAAAAGTGGGCACCGACCACTGACTGACTCTACTTCTCCCAGACTGCTCCGTCGGTATCTCTTAAGGTAGGGAAGAGACAGATGCAAGCACAGGTTGCAAACTTTTCTCAGGAATGTGTGTGCATGTTTGTGGATTGTGGTGGAAGTATGTAGTATGGTCTAATAAACATCGTTATCCTGAGATCATGTCATAACTGTGATGATAAGGAAGGAGGAGGAGGAGGAGGAGGAGGAGGAGGTGGTGGGAGAAGATATTGTTTGGTACGGCAAGGTTCACTGTTTTAAAAGATTAAATGTGGTGATTTATAGGAAGCCCCCAATATAGCGGTTGAGCTGTATAAATCAAGTACTACTCCGTCTCTTCTGACATTTAATAAGGAAGAGTGGATGGGTTTCAGGAAGCTCTTCACCCAGAGAAAAAAATGCAAATCCTTCTCGCGCTTAAATTCGAGAAAAAAAAAAATTGCTTCGAGTTGGGTTGATCGTTCCGGGAAAAAGTCTGATTGTGTTCTCGGTTCGTTAAGAGTCTTGGCGAGGGTTGCTTGAAACATTTCAGCACCTCGGACAGTAAACTGCACGGACAGCAAAAAAAAATCCCCAGTTCTTTGATAGACAGTTGTGCCTTTTCCCACCATCCCTCCTGTTACATTTTCAGATCCAGCCGTCCTGAATCATGAAGATCCAGCTGCTTGTCTCTACCGGGATCTTATTGGTTGCTCTCCAGCCCTGCCATGAGTGCAGAACCCTCAGCAAGGGAGCCCCGGCCGCTCCCGCCGCCAGTAGCGCTCTGCAGCAGCTAGATTTCCAAGAACAGCCCCAATCGCTCCCCATATTGCTCCGCATGGGAGAAGAATATTTCCTGCGCTTGGGCAGCCTCCGTAAGAACCCCGCTGCTCCCGCCGCCGCCGGATCCTTCTCCTCCACTACCAGCACGAGCACCAGCAGCAGCCACCTAGCTACGTCCGCGTCGGCGGGCAACTTTTTCCGAGCCGTCGTCCAACAGCTGCAGCAGCTGCAGCACTTCCAAGAACGCTCGTTAGAGGGCGCCCCCGACTCCTGGGACGGCGAAGACGACGGCGCCCACCTACAGGCCACGGAGAAGGAGAAGCGATCCGAGGAGCCGCCGATCTCCTTGGATCTGACTTTCCATCTCCTCCGAGAAGTCTTGGAGATGGCCCGAGCGGAGCAGTTGGCGCAGCAGGCTCACAGCAACAGGAAACTGATGGAAATCATCGGGAAATGAAGCGCTCTCCTTTGCCTGGCCCCGACCAAAGAGCTCCTCCAGTTAGCCCAGCCCTTCGACCTAGATCTCCTTAACACCGCTCCCTCGCGCCCTTCCCCTTCCCTCCTCCTCCTTTTATTCGAAAGCTTTATCGAAGTAGCCTTGAATAGCATGTCCGGCGTCGTACCCAAGTGTCGTCGTTTGTAACTTCTTTTTTCTTTTCTCACCCGTCCTGTCCCAGGCAAGGTTCAGGTTTAGGCGTTCCAGGGTGGGGTCCGTTGGTCTGGCCATCGGAAGCAGGTGACGGACGAGAAGCGTCTTGTGGGGTTGGTGGTGGGCGGGGAAGGGGGCCGGAGCCTCTCTGTACTCAGCTATTTCGATTTCACTCCTCTTTGTCTTTTGTTTGTAAACATTTCTTTCCACAAATAAAACATATTTTCAGCGCTCGGTCAACTTGGTTGTGTAAGAGAACGTTTAATATCTATCTATATCTATATAATATCTCTCTATATTTTTAATAAAAGCTGCAAAGGAACGTTGGTTTGCATACACTTCCTTGCCTGCCGGTACGTCAAATTTCAGAAAAATGGAGGGTTGGAGGTCTTCGGTGGGGCGGGGCTGTTAAATGGATTAACGATGGAATATGGGGTAGAAAAACACATCCACATGCACAGAATCCGAGCATGCGGCATAATGGTTGTACACCCATCCAGCCAAGGTTCAATTTACCTTAGGGAAGAAATGATGTTGATATGGGGAAGGGCATGAGGAGGGGGGGATATAACTTTCCAAACTGGTGCCCAACAGACTATAACTCCCATGGACCATAGGTAGTTGAGGACAATGGGAGATATGAACCAGCCCATCTGAAAAGAGGATGATCTTAATTTTTAAACTGCCTGACATCTGTTAGAATATCAACTCCAGATTAGCTCAAATACAAATAATTAAAAATAGGGAGCCGCATTGGACAAGTGCAATCAGCTCTATAGATTTTGGGTAAAAGGATAAAGGTACCAGGTTCAAAAACTGATTCCGAAGAGAAAGCTGTCATTTTTGCCTCGCTTGTCATCTTGGAATTGATAAGAAAGAATTTCTGGTTGTTCTTCCTGCCTTACATTTCAAGGAATTCTTTGTAGCTTACATTTGCTCCAGAGTAAAGCATGTGCAAAGTTGCCATTTGATGTATCCATCTGCCTATTCTTTCCCCAGGCAGTAACTGTTTTGGTGCTCTGTCCCAGTTAACCCAGCTAACTACAATCCAACCAAAAAGTGGATTTCCAGGTGAAATATATTATTCAAGCTGCAGTGCTTTCCCCCCTTCCTTTCGGTATATTTTGGCATTACAGGAATACAAGCAGTGTTTGTTGTCACCTCAGATAATTAAAAAAAGATACCGTATATTCTTAGATCTACCTTTCAAACCATGTAAAAAACAAGCAAAACTCCATTCTTGTTAATAACACGGCAAACATCCCCCATACCATTTCCATCTTTCTTCATCAGAGTTTTGCTTACAGGTTTTTGAGGCTAGAGTGAGAGGAAACTATGAAAGAAATGTGGCATATTTTTTGGCCTGGAGTGGGATGAGAATAGGCTTTTTCTTTAGAAATCCTCCCCCAAAAGACTGGTGGCTACAATATAGGTGTTTGAGAGAACTGCTGAGTTATTTCTCACTTCAAAGACTTTGCTAAGTGTCTTATTTTGTGTCCATATTTAAACAAGGGGACAGACCTCTCAAAAATGCTTAGAAGAGAAAACCAAGATAATGAAACAGAACTCCTTCCACAATTCCCAGACATTTTTGAAAGTGAAATAATTCTTTGGAAATCATAGGATGGTGGCTAATTCAGAATCAGCCCAAACAACTGTCATCTTTCAAAGGCATCTGTCCATTACGGAGAATGTTTTCTTCTACCCCAACATTTAAGCCAATGAGATATAGGTATTTAAAAAGGTAGAGTGGGAACCAGGAGAAAGTGGGTATCAACCTGTTTACTGTTTATCAGCTTAATTTACATCACCAATTTGTGATGAAGATTAAATGGTGGTGATAGTAAAAATGGGGGACAAAACTGTGAGTTTTGGGAGAGATTGTCAATGATAAAAAAAAGTTAAGCAGATGATTTTGGATGTCTGCATGTGCTCTTGTTGAATAATAAGCTTCTTGGTGTGCCTTAAGTATGTTTTTCAATAGAAGATCTAGCCAATATATATAGCAACCCAAGCGACCCTGAAATGGATAGAGAGCTCTTCCAGCCTGGTAACACCCAGGTACTCTCTGGATCAATGATGTTAAGATTGCTAGCCTCAATGATCTTATTATCCGCTTCTGAATCAGCAAGAGGTTTTCATTCCTAGGCACTGGATATCTCCTTCTAAAATTGTGTCTCTTCTACAGTAATATTATATTCCCTAAATTGTGTCCCCTTGAAAGACTGGTACTGCAACTCTCAGAATTTTGTCTTGAATTTCTATGAGTTATAATTTCTGTGTATGTGGGGCTCAGCAGACCAAGAAAAATCTAAAACAAAAGATCTGTCAGCTTAATTTATTCAGTTTACTTTTTTCCACTTGATTCCAAATACCTCTGGCCAGTTCACAGGTTAACCAAACGATTAAATGGATTATAATCCAAAAACAAATTACCAGAAAATAAAGAAGAAATCAGGTAAAAAAACAAGATGGTGAACTGGCCAAAAACAAAATTCACAAGGGGTTCCAACTATCCTAACTCAAGTACTGGGGAACAACTGGGACTTCAAGGGTTTTGTGCTTGTTGTTTCTTATTATATTGGTTTTACATTGTCTGGTATATTGTGAGCCAACCAAAGTTGTTTGGAGTCAAATCAATTAAAATAAAAATCCAAAAATAAGCTGTCAATCTGGTCCCCTTCTATAGGGATATTTCCAACCAGCAGTGCCTTTGGAATGACAGTCAACACTCAGTGGTGCAAATATAATGAAAATATAGGGAGCATATTCCTTGGGATCTGCAGGCACGGGAGGTCTACTCAGGTTCTTGTCACCAACTCCTTGTCCTATGGATATGTAAGCATACTTTATGCAATTAACAATCACCATATGTGGGCTACAAAAATCTGGATAATCACTAGATAGCAGCAGTGCCAGTTTTCTGATTCACTTTGTTGACATAACTAATATTTTATAGCCCAGAAACAGCAGCTCATCCTCATGACTCTAACAAAAGCACATACTGGTAGTAATCTTTCAGATTTTTGTAGATATTGTACACTTGAAAGAATATATTTCTGCTGGCTTAGTATGTTCATGGGGGACTTGTGGTGAGAGGGACATGATTGCAGAAGGTCAAGTAGGATGAGGAAGGACATTTGGGTGGCTGAGGAAGCTAGGAGAGATCATTTTAGGCCTGAAGTCTACTGTAGCAGAGCGTAATGGTATGTAGAACAACCTTGGGAAACAATAGGAAGAGATGCAGCCTCAACAACTCTCTGATAAACAAAATCTGAATCCAAAGGATAGAGGGGGGTTGGGTCAGTGGTGAAATCCAATTTTTTTTACTACCAGTTCTGTGGGCGTGGCTTGGTGGGCGTGGCAGGGGAAGGATACTGCAAAATCTCCATTCCCACCCCACTCCAGGGGAAGGATACTGCAAAATCTCCATTCCCTCCCCACTCCTGGGGGAAGGATATTGCAAAATCTCCATTCCCACCCCCTCTGGGGCCAGCCAGAGGTGGTATTTGCCGGTTCTCCGAACTGCTGAAAATTTCCGCTACCGGCTCTGGATTTCACCCCGGGGTTGGGTGAAGAAAGACTCTGAGAAGGGGCCCTTCCTAATTTTGAAGAGTGTACATTCAGAATCAGATTCCTTTTATCATTCTGTTGACTAGATTGTGGGTCTTCCTCCTGTCTCCTAAAGTCATTCTCACATATAATTACATAGTGGCAATGAAGAAGCAGATGTGTGACCTTCCTCTTCTCTTTCTCCAGTCCATTTTAAATGACTGTTATGGATGGGGCATGCCTTGCATGACCGAGGGGGCTTTTAACAAGTTTCCCTTTGTGTCCTGCAAGATGTACTTATTACCCACTCTACATAATTTGACAGCGACTGTCCAAAGTTTCAGTGGGAATTTACCCCAGTTCTATGTAAGGAGCTATGACTTGAACCTGAGAACTTTTGCATGCATAACAAATATTTTTCACTAAGTAACAGTTCTTCCTGATACCAGCACCTGCTTCTGTGTCTTATCTCAATACATCTAACTCTAAGTTAGTCTGAATTACTTGTAGGCTTAGCTCTGTGTCAATGCTGTAAAACAGATACACTAATATTTGGCAGAAGACACAGGAACAGCCAACATGTTCTTTTCTTTGTACGTCATCGAACTCACCCCCTTCCTCCATATATTTGGATGTTCTCAAAAAGAAATATGCAGTCTTTTTGATCTTTAGAATCACCGTGACTATGTTAAAATGAAATTCAAAATTTAGATTGACAGGTGGCATAAATGAATAAATGTATAAGATAAATTCAATCCAGGCAATTGTCAGCAGGAAATCATTACTTTTATCAAAAGGGAAAGGAAAATTCAAATCAAATATTTATTCTTTTTCTTCTTGATGGACAAATAGGTTGCACACAGACATGAAAAATATTTGGGCTACTACTCACTAAAGAGGTTCCATGATGTTGCACTAAAAGTCATGGAAGCTTTGAAAGAGATACATTTTTAAAATTCTAAGGAATCATTGGTAATGGCATACATATAGGTACTTGTTGCACTGTACCTGATTTTAGACACAGTTCACATAATCTATTATCATTGTTTAATCAAGCTAAAGAAGATGGGAGTTGATGCCCAATATTTAGAGGGCCATAGATTCTCAGTGTAGGACATTTTAGTTCATTGTAAATGTAGAAAATGAGAATTTAACTTAGTTGTATCATAAAGTCTATGAATTAAAAATAACAGAATCCCAGCAATTAGGTCACAATTTAGGATATTCCATTATACACCATAATTGTTGCAAAGATTTTGAACATTGATTATTCTTTATACTATATGAAAAAACTACTTTGAAAACTCCAAACATTCAAAACCAGCTATCTAACAGTTTATAGGAAAATTCTTATTAAAAAAAAAACCCAACTGGAGTCCAAATGTCATCAGGAAAAGTAGTGCCTCATTAATTTTGGTAATTTTGCTTATAAATGTCAATTCTTTAACGTTCTGTAAATGTCCTGTTATATATGTCACCTTTTTGTGCAAGAGTGCTTGTGGCAGCGTTCTGACTTTTGGATTCTCTGCTGAAGAACATTATAGCTCAAGTAACAGATAAAAATATTTCTGTTCCATTATGCTTTTCATCAATTTTAATTATCTTTTTCTTTTGTTATTGCCTCCAATAGTTGCCTTTTTGATCCTGTTAAAACAATTGTAAGATTTATTAATTTTATATATATGCAGTAATATTCTATGAGCTAAACAATCTATGAATATTTTAATAAATATTTTAATTTCAGGGTTACCGAATTCAATTACAAAAACAGGAAAGAAACTTCCAAATAATGAGAAATTTATTAACAACAATATCTTTAGTGAAGAAATGATAAAGTACAAACATAAAACTAAGAGTATGCCTAAGGCATTTACAAATATGTATAATTAATTTTTACTTTTATTTTAGTTTGGTTTTTAGCTTACTTGTAAGTATATTATTCTTTTCAATTCCTTCCTTCCTTCTGATTTTAATTTTATTTGAACATAAGTAGGGGCATTTGCCACATTCATATAATAATTTGGGCATAACCCAGATCAGCTATTAGAAATACTATCGAGCCTTATGTCCAAATCCCAGTGCCCAGAAGCAAACTGGGCAAGTAATGTTATCATTTGATATTTGCCATGAGTTCAAAAATGTGTATGAATTTGATGTTCATGACAAGGTATTAACTCCTACTCTTTCTTCCCCACCGCTTCCCTGCTCAAATTGTACAAAAGTCAGATCCAATGTGATGATTTTCAAAATAAAGTCCTTAAATAAAATCTGATCCACTATTATTTTCAATGTGTTCTTCGTTGTTATTGAGTTCACCAGATGCCATCTGGACTAGGAGTCATCATTCATTCAATGAGTTCAACCAGGAGAAAGAGAAAACATGACGAGCTGGCTCATCAACTCTTTCATTGCTCCCAGGCTGTCCTTCCACATGTCCTTGTAAGGTCTCAGACCCAGTCTGAGGGAAAAAAATAAATTGAAATATTTTATACCTATGTAGTTTGGTCATTTTAAGTATTTTATGGGTGAGAACATAAAATATTTAGAAAACAGTAGAAAGTATCTGTCTACAAGACTGCTGAGATGAAGCAGTACATTAGACCAGGGGTCTCCAACCTTAGCAACTTTAAGCCTGGCAGACTTCAACTCCCAGAATTCCCTAGCCAGCTTCAAAGCTGGCTGGGGAATTCTGGGAGTTGAAGTCTGCCAGGCTTAAAGTTGCCAAGGTTGGAGACTCCTGCATTAGACTACCTGATCTTACATACTACTTGATTCATTTCAAAAGGGCTTGCACAGAACTGTCCTAAATTATATATTTTAGGGACAAAACCCACACATTCATAAATACATCTAGAATGGGATATTGCCAGTTAATTTAAACTTTTAAGTACTGTTATAGATCTTTCCCCCATACTGGGTTAAGCTGCTTATTCTTGAGATAGAAGACACTATATAAGTATGAAATTCATGTGCCCATTGTTGATCCCTATACTCCTTCTGTTTCCATGCAGGGCCCATCACCTTACTTCTCTCCTAGATGACAAAAACTTCCATTTTCTTTGGAGGGTGTCAAAATAAGGTGGAAACTGCTAGGACACAAGGACAGCCCTGGACCCCTTAAACTTGTTTGATTCATAGATTATGAATCATGGAAACATGGCAAGAAAATTATATTAGTCATGTTTGTGCTTGTGCTTGTGCCCTCAGAAAGCCAATAGGTTATTACTTTCATTGAAGATTGAGCTTGACCTTTGGAATTACATCTGAATCCCAGAAAGCAAACAAATATTATATATTGCTTCCTCTTAAACATATCAAAGAAAATATAATTGAATTAAAGCAAGTTTGGTGTAGTGGTTAGGACATCAAGCTAGAAACTAGGAGACTGTAAACTCTAGTCCCACCTTAGG
Source organism: Pituophis catenifer annectens (assembly GCF_029215685.1). Taxonomy (NCBI): domain Eukaryota; kingdom Metazoa; phylum Chordata; class Lepidosauria; order Squamata; family Colubridae; genus Pituophis; species Pituophis catenifer. The sequence continues at coordinate 37,980,910 of NW_027256883.1, forward strand.
CATGAAAGCCGGGTAGTGACTTTGAGCAAGTCATTCTCTTTCAGACCAATTCCTCCAATAAGGTTGTGGTTATGGGAGAAATAGAAGGAGGAGGAAATATTAAGTATGTTCATCACCTTGATTATTTATGAAAATAATAAAGGCAAGATAAAAATAAATAAGTTAAAATAAAATAAATAAATGTGACTTTTACTTTGCTTTGGCAGATTGTAATAAAACTGCTAACTATGGTACAATTTTCTTTCTTAAGCAACATAAAGTCAAAGAAAATATCTCTTTAATTTCCCCATGAATTGAGATTACATACTTATTTTATGAAGAAATGCATATTTACCAAAAGCATCCATAACCACAAATCATGAAAATATACCGCTATGAATTGTCACAGATGCTTGCAAAGAACTGCTACATGAAATAGAAGATGATCTGGCATATTCCAAGCATCTTTTGTAAATGCATTATGTTAAAATTCAAAGCTGAATTAGTGAGGAATGATGATATGTTAGGTATTAATTAATTCACATGCTGAATGGACAAAGCCATATTACTGCATGACAGGACCTGTTGTCTAATGGTTTTAAAAAAGAAATAGAAGTGTTTCTGTCTAATCCAGAGCTTTTCTATTTGAGTTCCTGCATTATGCAGTTTGTTATCTGGGGCTATCCTCTAAAATACAAATATATCCTAATGTGGATTATTCTTTTGCAGTGTTGAAATTATTGGTAATAAAAGAGCTGGTGTACAAATTTTGTATACACTTACAGACAAGATTTTTAGAATTATACTCTTATCACTACTGAATCCTATGCTCTCTTTTTCAGCACCAAGGCTGAGTCTTGGAATCCACATTCATGGACCAGACAGTTTTATCCATTCAAACTGACCAAAACAATAAGGGGCCATCAGAGGGTCATTAAAATAATAAATATGTTCTTAATCTTTGAAAGATGCCATTTTTATTGAAGAGGATGAGGCAGAGAAAAAATATTGTCCTATTACCAAGGGGTCAAGATCAGGAAATGAAATGTAGCTGAATTTAATGGTAATAACAGGCTTCTGCCTTCACTAGGCAGTCAACATTGCTTTCTTTAGCAACCTTTTGATAATGTTATTTTTTGTTCTTCTGATCTAATGTCTTGCAGTAGGGTGATTCTACAGGTGGAAATTTCAGGTATTGGGATGAATCTCAGTGGAAACGAACAGCAGTAAAAAGAAAAGACAAACTAGGAATTTTGAGTGCGTCTTTTTTTTATCTCCTGACCCATATCCATTATTTCTGAACCCGAAATTTCCTATAACTTTCTATGTTTTTGTTTTTAACTCAGCCTTAGAATATAACTAACTCAATTTGATAGGCTGGAACAAAAACCAGCAAAGTTCAATATGTGAGTTTCTTTCCGATGTTCTCTTAATAACATGTAGCAAGCATAGGATTCTTACAAAGGGAAGTAATTTTTACATGGAAAAAGTTGGAACTGGAGCATTTAAAATGTTCCCATATTCATACCAGCTCATTTGCCCTAAACATTGCATTTCGGTGTTCTAATGTTAGTTAGTCACTAGCTCTAGAATTTGGATTCTGTTCAGGGCCACTAAATGTTACACTCCCCTTTGTGACTATATTTTCTATTTTATTTATTAATTACATTTATTAATATAGCGCTGATTTGAAACCAAAGTAAAGTACATAAGTTAACAGGCAGTCTCCCATCCAAGCACTGACCAACCCAGATTTATTTCATTTTGATAAGAATGCTATAAAGGAGCATCTGAAAGAAGGGAAGAGGATTAAAAAAAATCAAGACCATAGCCACTACTGTGCAACCATTTTTAACATGTGTTACGTGCATGATATAAATATATATAAAAGGGTAGGGTTTTAAATTGCATGACTATGGTCTCTAACTTGATTTGACAGCCTTCTCCCCCACTCCGCCGCAATAAGCTTATCATGTACTTTCAGATTCCTATGCTACCCTTGTAAACTCACCATATATATACAGTATCTTCTTACTTCCACGTCATGCCACTGGGAGGTTGAGTGGTAATTTCATTAGATGATGGCCCAGGAATAAGTTGATTCCTGCTGGCCAGTTATTAGTTGCAGTATGTTGTTTAACAACAAACTTTTATCCTTCTATTTCTACAAAGTCAAGATGATTTAAATCATAGAAAAATTAAAGCCATCATAACTCATAACAGTAGAACACAATACCGAAAAAATTACAGATGCATCCCAGGTCCATTGTCTACATCAAATGTCCAGTTGAACAAAATCATTTTCACTGCTTTTCAACATTTGAGGCAGTGGTGGGTTTCAAAAATTTTTACTACTGGTTCTGTGGGTGTCGCTTGGTGGCATAGCATGGCTTGGTGGGTGTGGCAGAGGAAGGATATTGTAAAATCTCCATTCCCACCTCACTCCAGGGGAGGTTACTGCAAAATCTCCATTTCCTCCTGATCAGCTGGGACTTGGGAGGCAGACAATAGATGGGGGCAGGGCCATTCAGAGGTGGTATTTACCGGTTCTCCGAACTACTCAAAATTTCCGCTACCGGTTCTCCAGAACTGGTCAGAACCTGCTGAAACCCACCTCTGATGTGAGGTCAGGTGTCACTTAGCTCAAGGAGCAGAATATTCCTTAATATGGGGACTGTCAATTGGAAGGTGCAACTCCAATTTCCCATCTTTTTGAGCTCATGTGGGATGGAGTTCTGGAAGAGCCCATTTGCAGCTGAATGCACAGCATAAGCAAATTCTGAGATGATCTTGCAAGCCACAAAGAGCTAAAAATCAGAACTATTTCTGGGCTGTACAGCAAAACATACTTTTAATTAACGGTAAATTTTACTTAGAAAACATATAGTAGGTGCCAAGAATGTAAAGCTGAATAATTGTGCTACTAGTTTCATACTTAATTCAGCTCACATTATGTGCAAGAGATTTACATGCAGTTTAGTTGAGATTGATAATAATCAAATGACCGAAGGGATATTCTGGGATGATTTATTACATATATATTAAAATATATATAATAAAATATTTTAAATATATATTTCTTTTTAAGACTAAAAGCAGAAGGCACTCTGTCCTCAGACAATTGTCATGAAAATGTTGGGTTTGATCCAGACTAAAACCATATTTTAAATGAAATGGCATAAGTTATTTATGGCTAACTTATGTTCTGTTCATCTCTGTGCCAGGAAAAAACCCCTAAGAATTCATTCCCCACCAACCCTGCACTCTTTTACTTCTTCAATCTTATTTACTCATAACAAAACCAAAAGCTTTTTAGAAGTCAGAATTAGTGCTTAAAGTTAGGTTATTTGGCAACAAAGCAGAAACATACAGATACCACATATCACATACATTTGCGCTATGCATTAGTTTGAAGCTTTTCAGATTTTTTTTATTTATTTCAATGGGCTTATTTTCACATAATGTTTTGATATAAGTAATATGCAACACATAATCTTTTATCAGACCTCAAAAGTGTTACCACATCACTTTGGATGAATGTGCTTCTTGACTCTGATGTAAAGCATACTCTGTGTGTCTGGCAGGAGGGAGATATCAGCATAATAAGCATACATTCAAGTATGTACAGAACAAACTGTCACATGGATTATACTAAGAGTCTTCCCTGACCTGGTGTCTTCTAAGTTGTATTAAGAATTAAATGTCTAGAATTTTCACTGTCACAGTCAATGATTGGGAAGTCTGAGAGCTGTAGCCACACTTCATTTGAAGCATATTAAGTTGGTAAGTGCACTACAACATTGTTTTAGATCGCCTCATTCTGTTTCAGAGAATAAACATTAAGTTGAAGAGTAAAAAAAAGAAAAAGAAAAAAGAAAATCATCAATAATTCATTCTTAATTAAGAATGTAAACTGTATATACTGATGAGCCACATAGATCAGTGTTTTTTAATTCATGTTGTGTATTAACAAGGAGAAAAGGAATGCCAAATCCTGAATATGTGTCCAGGGACTCTTTTACTACATTAAAAATGTTACAAATGCTATTATATTAAAGAATTCAAATATTATAAAAGTATTGGTGTCAAACTCAGTTCAGAGATGAAAAAATAGTAAATTTTGATACTCTGAATTTCATATATCAAGTATATGGAGAATGAAAGAGGATGACTTAATTATAACAATTTTTTTAATTTTTATTTTATTTTATATTTGTCGAGTACGTATTAGATAATATATATAAGTATAAGCATGAATTGAATATATAAAATGAATACAATTAAAGGGAACATTAGGACAGGGACGGTAGGCACACTGGTGCTCGTATGCCCGCCCCTTACAGATCTCTTAGGAATGGGGTGAGGTCAACAGTAGCCAGTCTAAGGTTAAAATTTTGCAGGTTTGGGGATGAAACCCCAGAGTCAGGTAGTGCATTCCAGGCATTGACCACTCTGTTACTGAAGTCATATTTTCTGCAATCGAGTTTGGAGCGGTTCACTTTAAGTTTGTATCTATTGTGTGCTCATGTATTGTTGTGGTTGAAGCTGAAGTAGTCATTGACAGGTAGGACATTGTAGCAGATGATTTTATGAGCTATGCTTAGGTCATACCGAAGGCGGCGTAATTCTAAATTTTCTAAGCTCAAAATTTCAAGTCTGGTGGCATAAGGTATTTTGTTGCGAGTGGAGGAGTGGAGGACTCTTCTTGTGAAATATTTCTGGACACGTTCAATTGTATTAATGTCTGATATGCAATGTGGGGTTCCAGACAGATGAGCTGTATTCAAGAATTGGTCTAGCAAATGTTTTGTATGCTCTGGTTAGTAGTGTAATATTACCGGAGAAGAAGCTACGCAAGATTAGGTTTACAACCCTTAATGCCTTTTTGGCAATGTTGTTACAGTGGGCTTTGGCACTTAGATCATTTGATATGAGTACTCCAAGGTCCTTGACTGAATGAGGGTCACCTACAAGGTCATGTCCACTCAGCTTGTATTTTGCTTATTATAATGTATAATGTATAATGTATAATGTATAATGTATAATGTATAATGTTTATTAGAGCCCTACATGGAAAAGGAAATGCCAGGTGTTCAAGTCTGAGGAACATGGGACATTACTGCTGATACCCCTTGGATAATTGAGAAAGTCAAAAAATGCCAAAGAGAAGTGATTATGGACTTTATCAACTAGAGAAAGGCCTTTGATTATGTCAATTGTGTCAAGTTGTGGGAGGTGTTCAGAAAAATGAGAATCCCAGAACATCTCACCATCCTCATGAGAAACTTAAATGCTGGTTAGGAAGGCACAGCATGGACAGAACATGGCAAAACAGACTGGCTCCAGGTTGGCAAAGAGTATGACATCTGTAAACTTATATGCTGAATATAAATTAAGGGCAGCTGGATTGGAAGATTAGTACGGTTTTAAAACTGGAGGAAGAAATATCAGTAACCTTTGCTATGCTGATAACATACCCTGATAATTGAAAATACAAGAGATCTACAAGCTCTAGTAATATACATCAAGGAGCAAAGTGCAAAACAATGGAGTAAAATTAAAAATAAAGAAGACCAAACTAATAGGAACAAATAGAATAACCAGAATTGGCAATGAAGATATTGAAATGGAAGGTAGTTTATACCATTCAGAATCAACCTTCAACAGTAAAGCAATAAGCAGTCATGGGAATATGCTGCAGGCTTACGCTTGGTACAGCAGCCTTGGAAAAGTCTTGGAAAAAGCTATGACGTGCCCATACCTGCAAAGATCAGAATCACACAAATTGTAGTATTCCCTGTGACATTATAGAAGCAAAAGTTGAACTTTGAAGAAGCAAAACTCTTCCTGAATATTGATGCCTTTGAACTTTGATGTTGGAGAAGAATCCTGAAGATACAATGGACAGCCAAAGAAACAAGCTAATTTATCATCATCAAACAAATCAACCCAGAGTTCTTGATTTTGAGTTCTTAAGGCTCAAATTTATTTACTTCAGACACCTTATATGAAGACCTAGCTAGGAAATCAAATCTTATCTGTCAAACTTGTGAATCCTCCAACACTGGAAGGTTTTAAGAAGAGATTGGACAACTATTTGTCTGAGATGATATAGGGTTTTCTGCCTAAGCAGGGTTGGACTTGAAGACTGGAAGTCCCTTCCAACTCTGTTATTTTCTTCTCTTCCCTTCTCTTCTCTTCTCTTCTCTTCTCTTCTCTTCTCTTCTCTTCTCTTCTCTTCTCTTCTCTTCTCTTCTCTTCTCAATGTATATCTCAGCATTATAACATAAATTATCTACTCATAATTTATTGTGTATATAACAGCTTATTCTTAATAGCAAGGAACTGCTTTCTGGCTACAACGTTTTGCAGGGAATGGAATGATGTGAAAATCTGAGCTATAGGCAATCCTCACTTACTGTCAGTAATTGGGATTGAGAACTCTGTTGCTAAGTGTTGCAGTCATAAGATGCAAAGCCACATTACCACGCCAATTTATGAAACTAGTTTTGGCAGTTATAGTTCCAGTATAAGTTGTGATTACATAATTATCATTTGTGACCCCTTGCTTTCTTTTCCATTGACTTTGCTTATCGAAAGCCAGCAGTGAAAGTTGAAAATGGAAGTCGTGGGACTGTGGGACTCTGCAATGTTGTGATTATGAGCAGGTTGCTGAGCACCTGAACCATAACCATGTGACCTCAGGGATACTGTGCCAGTCAAAACTACAGTACAAGGATCTGTTGTAAGTATCCTTGTCCAGTGATATTGTAAGTTCAAATGATTACTGTACAAGCGAACTTTTCACAAGGACTACCTGTAGAAGTTAGTTTGAAATAGTTTCAAATTTTTATATAGTTTCTGTTTATATTGCAATGTACTTTCAGCACATTGTAAGTTCAGCAGAACTTTCTATAGCTCTCAACTTTTATCGAAACAATATAGTTAGAGGCTCAAAGATTTCTTTCCTTATGCCTATTTTTAATTCTCTAGAAGCCAACTGAAATTCTTTTCTTATGAAATAAATTGTTCAACTACATAACTGTAGGCAGGTAAAATATGCACCAGCAAACTCCATCCATCATGAGATTAGCTGTTCAATTCTCAGCAAGGTGGTTGGTCGTGAACTTCTCGCACCCATGGGGACTGACTGTCTCACCAAAATAGATTTTCATTCTATTACAATTAGAGCCATGTGGCAAAAGGATAATGTAATGCTGTTTATTTCACACAACCTTAACAATTCCAAAAATAGTTCAGAGCAAATGAATTCAGTGTTCTCTTTGTGTGTAGGCTGGGTAAGTTCCCTGAAGGATATAATGTCAAGCATTCTTTAGGAAACTTAAACTAATGGAGAAATCTTTTTCTTTTCTTTTCTTGGAAGAGAATTCTTAAGAAAGACTGCATAATGTGAAAAATCCCTTGGAGGTCACCTGAAAATGGTACAATTTATTGCATCCCTAATCCAGCTCAACATACTATATAGTAATTTTGAATATTTCTGCTAATAATCATATTGTATCCTGTATATTATATCTATGAAAGTATAATACACTGATGCCCCAGGGACATCTTGCCACACAAGGATGACTTCCATTTGGGAAAGGGAGTTTGGGAGGAGAGCAAGGAGTTGAATTATTCCCATGACCATGTTGTAGTTTGCCATTATGCACGGCTTCCTTCCACTGCCTTACATTTTGCACACTGTATCCAAAGGGAACCAGACAGGAGAAGACCAGTCTCTAGTTGGTTGATCTAAGCAATTTCAGATGAAACAAATAAATCCCTCAATTGATAGATAATTATTAAGCATTTTATTCAGGGGTGAAATGCTCCCAGTTCGGACCAGATCGCCCGATCCGGTAGCGATGGAGGTGGGTGGTTCAGAGAACCGGTAGCAAAAATCCCTGGCCCCTCCCCCCATGCCCAGCTGAGCCACACAATCATCAGAGGCTTTTTAAAAAAAAAAAATTAAAAGCATTTTTTCTACAACCTCTTCTACAACCTTTTTACTTTTTTTAAAAGTAAAAAAAAAAGCCTCTGATGATTGCGTGGCTCAACTGGGATCGTCAAAGGCTTTTAAAAGCATTTTTTCTACAACCTCTTCAGAGGTTGTAGAAAAAATGGTTTTTAAAGCCTCTGACGATCCCAGCTGAGTTGCCTGATCTGCAGAGGCTTTTTTTCTTTTAAAAGCCTCTGATGATCCAAGCTGAATTGCCTGATCGGCAGAGGCTTTTAAAAGAAAAAAAGCCTCTGCCGATTAGGCAACTCAGCTGGGATCGTCAGAGCCTTTTGAAAGCATTTTTTTACAACCTCTTCGCTGACGAGGTTGTAGAAAAAATGGTTTTAAAAGTTTAAAAAAAAAATTGGCCATGCCCACCCAGTCACATTACCCCCTCACCAAGCCACGCCCACAGAACCGGTAGTAACAAATTTAGATTTCACCACTGATTTTATTCCCATCCCGAATTAAGTAAAAGACTAAATCATATGCTTTTGATACATTATGGGAAGATGGACAGGGAGTATAATTTTATGTTACAGGTAAACCTTGACTTACAACCATTGCTTTAGTGACCATTTGAAGTTACAACGGTACTAAAAAAAGTGACTTATGACCATTTTTCACACTTACAATTATTGCAGCATTCCCATGGTCACATGATCAAAATTCAGATGCTTGGCAACTGGCACCTTTGTTGCAGTGTCCTAGGGTTAAGTGATCACTTTTGTAACCTTCTGACAAGCAAAGTCAATGGGGAAGCCAGATACATTTAACAATCATGTTACTAACTTAACAAAAGTACTGATTCACTTAATAACTGTGGCAGGAAAGGTTGTGAAATGGGGGCAAAACTCACTTAGCAACTGTCTTGTGTAGCAACAGAAATTTTGAGCTTAATTGTGGTTGTAAATCAAGGACTACTTGCACATATTCATATTTTTAGTCTAACAAAATGTCTAGAAATAAACTCAATTGTGTATATTTAATTCTACTGATAAATCTACACTGATAAAAGTTAATTCTTTAGCACTGCAATAATTTAAACATATCAATGAACTATATCCACTTACTTTCAAACAGGTCTTTACTGTTGATTTTTGACAAATCGAAACTGAATTATTCTTCCCGATGTAGACTATGCTCATTAACTATTTTACAGAATATACCTAGACACTATTGGCAAATCAATTGCCATAAAAATAATGTGGACCAATTGGTGGATTACTGGCTGGTTGTGTAATGTACATTAAGAGGGTTTTGTGTTGTATGAAGTAAACTGCAAAGAGCTGCAGGAAGAAACTTTCTCTCATTGAAGAAAAGAAGGGCAGATATTCCTGCAGTGACGCAGAACAAAGTCTAAGTCTGCCACTTAGGAAGCAGACAGCACTTTAAAATATAGATTGCTCTCTGAAAGGGCCTGATGAATGAGACCCATTACCATTTCAGATTATGACTCATAGCAGAGTTTGTACCATGGATTCATTGGATCAAATAACAAAGACTGAATAATTTGTTGCGTTTGGATGCAGGGATCATTTGATCATGAATGAATGACTGAGTTGAGATGTTTAAAATATTCTAGGAGGGACACATAACAACCACAGAGACACTGTATATGCTGTGGAAATCAGCCCAACTTTGTAAGAGCTCTGTAAATAGAGCATCTTGTTGAGACATCAGTGCTACAATCACACTCTTATTTCTTGAAGTCACATAATAGTTGGAAAGAGTTCACCGTACACTGTACATTGATTTCTCTCTTCTCTAATTTTCAGTTATATGTAACTTTGGATCTCATTTGCCTGAGATGTGCTCTCTGCCCTCTCTTATTCTGATATGAATATTGCTAGACGAGAAGTGCAAGAACTGTATCTTTGCTCAGCAGTTATGTTCTGAATGGACATAAGATGGTTGATTAAGGCTGCAGTCTTATGGTCTAAAGGCCCCTGGGAGATGTTCCATTAACTTTTTGAAATGTCCAAATTCCCGATTAAAGAATGAGGGAGGAGAAAATAATTCCTATCTTAAAGAAAAACTTCCTTCCAAATGCCTGAGAAGTTTCTTTTGCTCTCACGTTCTTGCCAAAAGAGATAAGGAGAAGTGATTCAAGTTACAGGAGGAGTTAAGAAAGACTTGGATCTACAGAATCTATGACTTTCTATGACTCTGTCACACACTCCTGAAATACGCACCACAACCAAGGAGAGACCAACAGTTAAAAGGGAGACAAAGTAAACTATTCCTTTCCTTGTTCCCATGTTCCACAAAGGTAGAAAAGCTTTGGAACAGAAGACTCCTCAAACTTTGGACTCTTCTCTCCCGCGCTCCTTGCAGGAAACACAATAACATACAGATAGTCCTTGACTTATGACCACAATTGAGCCCAAAATTTTTGTTCCTAAGGGAGACATTTGTAACGCGAGTTTTGCCCCATTTTAAAACCTTTCTTACCACAGTTCTTAAGTGAATCGCTGCAGTTGTTGAGTTAATAACACGGTTGTTAAGTGAATCTGGCTTCCCCATTGACTTTGCTTGTAAAAGGTGATGACATGACCCCAGGACACTGGAACTGTCCTAAATATTAATCAGTTGCCAAGTGTCTGAATTTAGTGACCACAAAGCTGCTGCAATGGTCGTAAGTGTAAAAAATGGTCATAAGTAACTTTGGACAGTCACTAAACAAACTGTTGTAAGTTGAGGACTACATGTACTTAATAACTATACTTGGATCATTGTGGATGGATATATAATAAAGGAATTGGAGAGCATGCTCAGGATGAACTGATTTTCCCTTTTCAGTACCACTGATGATCGAAGAGCAAAATTAAGCCTAACAGATCCCTTCTAATGCTGCCTGTACATTTCCCTCCTTTTGCTAAAAGCTTGTTTTTTTATGATGACTATGTTCAGAGGTTTTCAAGTGAGTATTTCAAATCATTAATGCTTTGCACTGTGATGATGGTTGATTGATTGATTGATTGATTTTTGTTATTTTTGATGCTTTGGATTGTTAGCCACCCTGAATCATATGTACATCATACTGTATGTAGATAGCCATACAAATAAAACAAACAAATAAATAAACCAAAATGTCTTATTGTAATCTATTGTGAACAGGAGGAATAAGCAGGATCTTAGAGGTACAGTCACCAATCAGTGTGCAAACAATGTGAAATAGTCTAAAAATGACAAAATTTGTCTGAATCAGTAACAGAGCTGGAAGGGACCTTGTAGGTCATCTAGTCCAACCCCCTGCTCATGCAGGAGATCTGTACTAAGGATTCAAACCGCCAACCTTTCTGATCTACAAGCTCAGTGTTTTAGCCACTGAGCCACCTAGTCAGGCTAAGTCTTGAAGAAAGGAATAGTTCTAATATACAAAAGCTCTTTGTGATCAGAAAAAAGGATGCCCTAAGTGTTCATAAACATTTGAGTGAATACCCAGAGACAATTGACTTGCATTCAAATATAAAAATAGCAAAGTAAAAAAATGTGCCAATAGGTTAATTATAAGTACTTATTGCTAATGTCTTCCTAAAAAACAAGGTGGTCTAATTGACTTTTGTTTTCCACACCCAAGTTGTATTATATTTATAATCTAGAGGGGGAAGGAAGAGAGCTAGGAAGGAAGGGAGGGAGGGAGGGAGGGAGGGAGGTAATGTCACAGACAATATCCAGCAGATGTAGATGAAACTGGAGCAGGAACATCCCAAAGGAAATGACAAATGAATAAATGAGCCTGGAGTACTTGAAAATATAAGCGTACTACAATAAAACAGCTGCCTGAGGGATGACATAAAAAGTGAAGAGTAGGCCAAAGGGGGACAATGTACATTCCTTGTACCCACATACAACTGATTTTAAGGCATAATGTAGAAGTCAACATTTCTGAGGGAAAGATGTGGCATTATAAAAGGAGACTTGTTATTGTTACGTTATATTATTTTTACAAGCAATTTAGGAGATGACAGGCTATTTTAAGGAAGCAATTTAACAGAGACCGGAATTCAATATTTTTCAGATTTCAATGAAATAAAATAACAAGGCAAGGTCAGCCCGGCTGCAATTTCATTTTAGGAGGAAATCCCTTTCTTCCATTATTCTGGGTAAAATTACTAAAAAAGTTCTAAACTCAGATGCCGGAAGGTATGCTGTGACTCATAATCTGTGGAGGTAACTATTAAATGCTAAAGGAAGGAATCACTGACAAAATTAATTACAGCAACACCTTTGCCTTGAAATGTTACAAAATGCTTTGTCTTTGCAACAGCTTTTCACTGGTGTTATTGAATCATATGAGCAATTTCCAGAAATCAGAAGTGAAGACTAAATTTAAAAAAAAAGAAAAACTCAGGAATACACTTCCAGATTTAAAAGACATACTACATTATGTTGAAAAGTATATCTTAAGCACCAACATGTGACTATTTTTTCAAAATGAAAACCTTCAGAGGGGCAATTGGATTAGAGAAATAGGAAAGAAAAGTTGTTCTCTGTAAGTATCTTCTTTCCCATTTCTTCCCTTACCATCTATCGCCAGAACAAGCCCAACGTTCAAACTCCATGTGGAAATGAAAAAAAAAAAAGCTTAGGCTCCAAATAAAGCAGGCAAATGATAAGTGAACTCTATTCCTTAGTCCTCCTCTGCTTATTGTGGGGAATAGGCCACAGTTACCTCTTTATGTTGTTTTTTTAAAGATTGAGTAAAGATTATTATAGCTAAATAGATTTTACGTAAAATGTAGTGTGCACCTTAAAGCTTGAAATAAGGTATTCCATTCCATCACGGAATGACCATCTCTGCCTCTGGAGATAAGAAGAAAATTGAAAATGAAAGGGAGCTCCATTTTAAAGAAGGAGCCAGATTTTTTGATTTAAGTATCTACTGAAGAAGGAACACAATGTTAATTTAGATTGTTTCTCTACTAACAATTTAGAGTGCTTCCTTGCATCACCAAAATATTGCTGAGGGAATATAAAACTTGTCATTGTTAGATCAGCACATTGATGGTTCAGTGATACTGAACAAGCTATAAAACACTGGTAGGGATCCTGCTATCCTTAATTGCCACAAAATTTATGGCTTAACTTCAAAACCATGCAGCATGGTGTTACTGTGTTATTTATTTTAAAACAGACTTCCATGAAGTTTTACTCCGACTGAGACTCTTAAAAGCAACCAGGGTTTTAAAAGGCTTCTTTATTTATATTTTATATGCAAAAAAGATAAATCGGTCATAAAACACTTTTGATGGATTAAGTCTGAAAAGGTTGAAGTATTAAAAGCTTCTTTTAAAATTGAACCCTAAAATGTTCATTAAAACAGTGAACATATTTGAGCTGACTTTGGAATCGAGAGCCTGCAATTTAGAAATTTTTTAAAAATATAATCACAATTTATCTCTTGAAACTCAAATGTAGCATAGTATTAATTCACTGTCTGATCTTTCAGTCCTTCCTTTTAATGATCTTATTAGCCAGTATGCACTTGAAGTACAACCCCATGGTTAGCAGTTGTCTGAGATTTAGCATAAAGTTGATTCCTTTGACATTTGGCATGCTCCATCTCTTAGACACACATTTTAAAAATGTTAATTCCAAATAAAATATCCATTTTGCAACTGTGGTAAATATCTACTATGCTATATGACCAAGGGAAAAATGATGATGGGAAGATGGGATTAGAATGGAGAATACTTACAGTAAAATGGCAAACAACACTAACAAAACAAATTAGTTTCCTTGTTGGACAGTTAATTGTAACAAAAAAGTGGTTGTTTAGAAGACAAAAGTGATGTGAACCATAAATAGAACTACAGCTCTGATAGAATTAACTGTTTCATATTGATTTTTTTAATGAATGTATAATTTGCTTTATAATTTTAGTAGGTTTGGAAATGCTTATATAGAGATATCTATATAAAGAAATGCTTATATAGACATGTCTTTGCAAAAGACATGTTTAAAACCTCTGTAACATAAATTTGATATCTTTCAACAGTTGACATAAGAGCTTAAAAACATGCCATTAAATGCATCTAATATTGTTAACTATGCAGACAGTTACAAAAACCTGTATCTATGAGTTTTACAACTAGCACTTCCATTGCTCTTAACAAGTCAAACAATCGATTAGACTTGACTATATCACCATGACATATGGAATAATACATTCCTAGACATGTAGCCTGTATTCAAGCTACTCATGTATTCATAAATAGCCATCTCATGCTTGAAATAAACCCAGAAAAAACATAGCTCCAATAGAAGAGAATATATATATATATACATACATATATATATATATATATATATATATATATATATATATGTTTTCTCAGGTTTTCGCGGGTGTTTGTATGTAGGTCTTTGGTTATTCGGGTCTTCTCCCACGTAAAATTGGAAGTGTCTTGGCGACGTTTCGACGAAGTCTCATTCGTCATCTTCAGGCTGGTGTTCTCGGCTTCGTGCTTCCAGGAGCAATGTGGGATCGCAGCTGTCTCTTCCTTTTAACTGCTAGTGGAGGTGTGAGCTGATTGGGTGGGAACTTGGCTGTGTTCTGATTGGGTGGAGGTGTGTTCTGATTGGTTAGGGGCTTGGCTGTGCTCTGATTGGCTGGGGTTGTGTTCTGTTTGGGTGGGGGCTTGGTTGTGCTCAGCTTAGTCTGAGTTGCAGGGGGATTTGAGCTGGTGAGCTGCGTTGTTGTTGTTTGGCTTCGTGTTTGTGGCCGTGCGAGCTCTTCATGGTGGGTGTCAGTCTGCTTCATGTATGGATTGGAGGGGTTTAAAGTGGCTAATGATGCAGCTGCGGTCTGGCTTCTGGTCCTTGGTCGTGGCTCATTATCAGTGTGGGTTTGAGTCTGCTTTCTGCGTGGATGTGTGGTGGTGACATCAGGTGTGGCACTCGTGAGTGTGGGTCTGGTGTCATTCGTCGTGTTAGGGACTCGTTTGTCAATAAGGGCGGGTTTCCAAATGGCTGGTAGGCGGGAGGTATCGTCTCGTTTGTTCATGCTGTGTGGGCGTTTTTCTATCTCAATGGCTTCTCTGATTATTCTGTTGTTAAAGTGTTCAGTTTTGGCGATAGTTCTGGTCTTTTTAAAGTCAATATCATGTCCTGTGGCTTTAAGGTGTTGGACTAGGGAAGAAGTTGGTTCCTCTTTTCTGATTGAGTTCTTGTGTTCTTCTATGCGTGCACTTATTCGTCTGTTGGTTTGTCCGATGTATGTGGTGGGGCAGGCGGTGCATGGGATTTCATATACTCCTTGATTTTCTAACTCAATTTTGTCTTTGGGGTTCCTTAGGATGGTGGATATTTTTCGGTTTGTGCAGAATGCTGTCTTGATGTTATGTTTGTGGAGGATTTTGCTTATTCTGTCTGTGGTGCCTTTTATGTATGGGAGGAGGGCTTTGCCGTTTTCTTGTTCTCTGTCTTGGATTTTAATGGGGGTTTCTTTTTGGATTAGGTTAGTTTGTAAAACACACACAAACCGCTATCTGCACGCACTCTCACACCACCACCCTGCCCAGATCAACTCTGTAGCCAAGACACTCATTTCCAGAACAAAACGCTTAGCTGACGAACAACACCTAAAAACCGAACTACACACCCTCACTAACGTACTCACATCCAATGGATTCCAAAGAAATAAGATCACTAACCTAATCCAAAAAGAAACCCCCATTAAAATCCAAGACAGAGAACAAGAAAACGGCAAAGCCCTCCTCCCATACATAAAAGGCACCACAGACAGAATAAGCAAAATCCTCCACAAACATAACATCAAGACAGCATTCTGCACAAACCGAAAAATATCCACCATCCTAAGGAACCCCAAAGACAAAATTGAGTTAGAAAATCAAGGAGTATATGAAATCCCATGCACCGCCTGCCCCACCACATACATCGGACAAACCAACAGACGAATAAGTGCACGCATAGAAGAACACAAGAACTCAATCAGAAAAGAGGAACCAACTTCTTCCCTAGTCCAACACCTTAAAGCCACAGGACATGATATTGACTTTAAAAAGACCAGAACTATCGCCAAAACTGAACACTTTAACAACAGAATAATCAGAGAAGCCATTGAGATAGAAAAACGCCCACACAGCATGAACAAACGAGACGATACCTCCCGCCTACCAGCCATTTGGAAACCCGCCCTTATTGACAAACGAGTCCCTAACACGACGAATGACACCAGACCCACACTCACGAGTGCCACACCTGATGTCACCACCACACATCCACGCAGAAAGCAGACTCAAACCCACACTGATAATGAGCCACGACCAAGGACCAGAAGCCAGACCGCAGCTGCATCATTAGCCACTTTAAACCCCTCCAATCCATACATGAAGCAGACTGACACCCACCATGAAGAGCTCGCACGGCCACAAACACGAAGCCAAACAACAACAACGCAGCTCACCAGCTCAAATCCCCCTGCAACTCAGACTAAGCTGAGCACAACCAAGCCCCCACCCAAACAGAACACAACCCCAGCCAATCAGAGCACAGCCAAGCCCCTAACCAATCAGAACACACCTCCACCCAATCAGAACACAGCCAAGTTCCCACCCAATCAGCTCACACCTCCACTAGCAGTTAAAAGGAAGAGACAGCTGCGATCCCACATTGCTCCTGGAAGCACGAAGCCGAGAACACCAGCCTGAAGATGACGAATGAGACTTCGTCGAAACGTCGCCAAGACACTTCCAATTTTACGTGGGAGAAGACCCGAATAACCAAAGACCTACATATATATATATATATATATATATATATATATATATATATATATATATATCAATTTTCAAGATATCAGAACCACAAAAGTTGCATTTTGGAAGATCTCGCTCTCTCCCCCACTTTATCTCTCTCTCCCTCCCTTTCCCCCCTTCCCTCTCTACTCTCCATCTATCTTTAAAAAGTCCAATATTTGCAAAAACTGAAAAGGAGCACAAAATATTAATTCAAGTTGAACTGAGTCTACAATATCAATATCATAGCACAATAAAATTCTGAAATGCTATATACATTTCAAAATATTTTGTTGCTCAGGTACATGAAAAACATTTGATAATAATAAAATAGTACCATTGTTACGACTAGCCAAAAGACTACCAAATAGCGACAAATATTTAGCAACCCTACAAAGATTATTTAGTATAACTAGTTAAATGTCTATGGAGATTCTCAGTCAATCCGGTCATGGTTGTCCCAAAGGTGCTTTTTCAAGAGGCAAGTGAAGAAGTCAGAGCTGAAGAAGCTTCTTGGATGAGAAGTGAAATGACTTCAAAGAAAAACAGAAAGATCAGTTGCTTCTTGAAAAAGCACCTTTGGGACAAAACTAGTTAATTAAATGCATGAAGGTTTAAAAAAAAATGAAGGGCACGGTCGAAACCCACCCCCCCATCTAGACTTCCTAATCTTTTTTAAAATGGACCAAGCCACCAAATGTCAGCATCAAAGAGCATCTGAAGGAATTGATTCTATTCAATTCTTGCCATAAAATAGAATGTTAGTGTTTCCAAGGACCTGTCTTGGCAATCAGCAACATCTGACTGTCAAGGTAGGTCAGAGTCATATAAGCAGTGTTTCAGTATTGTGTTGCAAGTTCTGTCCCTTTTCTGTGTGTGTTGTGATGTTGCACGGATGTCTAGGCTGGTTAATATTTGAATGGAAGACTGTCAGAAAATCTCACATAAACTGATCTCTAATTTCCAATGGAAAATCAGTAAAGTATATTGACAATATGATTTCATGGTTACTATATCAGAAAGCTGATCTATAAAATTTGGAGGGAAATCAGGTGGCACATATATGGGAATGTGAAATGCATGCAAAGGGCAACATGTTTTAATACTTTCCCTTGATAGGAAACCTCCTACTTATAGTAAATGAGTGTACTAAGGAGAAGTTTAGGTTTAAAATCAGGGAGCAAGGACATGTTGGTTGGGTTCACTTAACATGCTAAACCATAATGTAGTTAGTGAGATGTGTGAACCGAGTCATAATTTTAAATCATGTGGTCCCTTCTTTCTGTTTTGAAATATATATTTTTTCATGACGAGAAAAAATACAGAAGTAGTTGGTTATAAGGACAAATAATGTTGCTTCTTGGGCCTTCTCTGCTGAAAATAATTTGCATACATTTGGGATGGGCAATCATTAAGATGCTTATTTATGTGGAAATTATGCCTTGTTACATCCACCATTTTAAACATCTCCAGAAATGCTGAAATATATGTCCGTGGGATTAATATGGGAACTCCAAGATCTTTTTTTTCTTTCTTTCACTACAAGCTGTCAATTTTTTAATCATGCGGTGTAACATCCAGGATACATTTCAGAGGAGGGAAAGATGAGGAGGAAAAGCTTTATAGCATTAATGACATGATAGTATGGTCCTTTTAGATGAAAAAAATGGTATCTTTGTTTCTTAAACTACCTGCAGGCATTGCTAGAGAAAAGACTGGTGCTGTTAGTTGAGATAAAACAAAACAGTTCCTACCCCTCAAAGTAAAAACCATGTACTGAATCTGATTCCAGATATGGTGCAGTAAGATAAGAAAAGCCAAAACTGATATGCAGAATGTCAACCCCTGTGAGGAAATAATAAAACATGATTTCACTAATGCCACCAAAATCATCTGCTCATAACTCTTGAGCCAGGTGAAGAAGACATTCCACTCTCAGTATACATTGAGCCCAGTTTTTAAAATGCCAGGTGGTTATACAAGCAATATCAAGTAAACTTTGTGCCAGATTAGTCCTTGTAAGAAGCATGTACAAACTAAAATGTCAGTCAACAATAAAGACCCGCGACTTAGAATATCTTATTCAGTCTTTCCCTGCCCTAATTTGAGCTAAAGAAATTAAAATGCTGGCACAGAGTGAGGTGCTCAGCAGTGATGAGGGTGAGCTTTTTGAATAGGGGTGAATTGACTCAGTAGGAGACCTGCCATTGACAGAGCCTCAAGTTAACTGAAATGACACTTATTGTGGTTTGTTTGGCTTTGGCTTATAGTCTGAATCCACTCATCCAAACTGATAATGTGGGCCTCCTGAACAGACCCTCCTAAAAAAGGTTTCCTCCCTCACAAAAAGTTCTTCCTAGCTCTGAGTGACTCCCAGTTCTGACCTCAGTAGGATCTTGATTTCAGAGCTTTGCAATGACAGGATCCTAACGCATTTTTGTAAGCACTAATAAGATGCATAATTATATACTATGCTACATTGTAAGCTGCCCAGATTCACTGGGATAGTGAGATGGGCAGCATATACATTTAATAAGTAAATAAATAGATAAAAGTAAATTCAATACAGTAAAGCGGCTGTATCTGAAAGCAGGCTATTTTGGGCAAAAGCTACTGTCAGTGCCCCACTCTGAGGAAACCAGATGTCCACCAACAGCTTAGTGGCTAGCCACTTCAATGCCAAAATGTACTGACACGAGCATGTCTTAGGTCCAGGCAAGTAAGTGTCTCTGCTTCCAATACTCTCTGGTAGGTTTGGAGGAACAAAACACATTTGTTTTGGGCAAGAGAACCCTGTTCAGCAATGGTAGCAGACATAAGTGAACAGGTGTTTCTTTGTTTGTTTTTTAACCAGAGGCTATCCATAGTGGTGACCTTGGTACTCTGCTCTATTCCTGGCTCTGAAATCCTCTGGCATGAAGTATAATGATGCAAACAGATAAGATTAAAGATGTGACTGCTGAATTATATTTTATCTTAATCTTCATCTGCACTATATAAATGAACTGTTAGTGAATCATTTAAAATAATAGGTCTCAAGATCTACACCCATACAAAAATGAGTTTATGATAATTTAGTAACTGCATATGGAGTTTGGAACTTTGTCTTAGCATAACTCTCTTATTTGAGAACTACATAAGAAGATTTGTTTGGAATTAGTGAAGATGAAATGTTAACTTTCGATCACAAATGCAGCTGATTTTATTAAGTCATGATTTTCAGATACCATCAGTGTCACAGGCATTACCATACATTTGCAAATGTGCTAAATTACACTTCAATCCAATAATTTCTTTTCTGAAATAAACCCCTTTGAACTCAGTGTGATTTTCTCTTAATATCATTAATTATTTCATGAGATTAGATCCAAACATGCCAATTTGACAATGAAAATTATTCCTTCCACTTAAAGAGCCAGCTGAATCCAAGGGAGGCTGTCCATTTGAGGAAAATAGCGGGGAAGCATGTTTGCAAATTTTTTTTTATAGAATCATATACTGTAATGGAACGGTATATCAGAGGACATCTATTCCAACCCCCTGCTTAGTGCAGGATCTGCTAAAGCTCTGTTCAGTTTCAGAAGTACTTTCCACAGTGTTTTAGAGGGTGAGAAAGTCTCCAGAGCAGTATTTTAGTAGTCCAGTGAATTGCAAAGAATAAAAGGAACTGGTGAAAGCTACATACTTATCTTCTTCTTCTTGTGGAGTGACATGCAGTTAAGCACATATCCAGATCCCACCTATGTACTTACTGCTTTCTATATATCTCATTTAAAGCTCATTGTGTTTTTTTTTAATTGCTACTAACGATAGGAAAGAAAATGAGGTTTCAACCGTCATGCTATAAATAATATAAAATGTGGAAAGAATTAAGCAAGTATTTTCCAGATGTGTGATTAATACAATTGCACAACTGGAATTCATGATACATATTCAGCAGGGCAAAGTTACTTAATTTGTCTAATTTAAACATAAACACATGATTCAAATGAAAATTTGTTTTGGTATTTTCATGAACACCATGAATTTCAATTATATACCTTATATTGCCTTTTTGCATAATCTTATAATTGTTTTCAAAGCTTTTATAGAGATAGCTTTTATCAATATAAGCACTTAGATTTATATGCTGCTCTATAGTGCTTTATAGCACTCTAAGTGGTTTACAAGTATATTGTCCCCAACTATTTGATCCTCATTTAACCGACCTCGGAAGGATGGAAGGCTGAGCTGTCCAGGATCAAACTCCTGGCTATGGACAGAGTTAGAGTGCTGCATTCTAACCGCTGCACAACCACAGCTCCTCAATATGGAGATCATTTTTTTCTAGAATTCCCATATAATTTTTCTGTGTAGGATTTTCAGGAGAGAGGATGGCTGCCTAGAACTCAGTATTTCTCAAATTCATATTTAAAGATCTGTCAATTTCATAGAACCATTTGCACATTCTTGAGATCCCGGCCAGGTTTTAATCTGCAATACATATTACCTTGATTGATAGGATCACATATATATATATATATCTGTTTCACATAGATTGCAATAAAACTGGCTTCTGTAGTCAGAACTATCAGGCAACTCCCAAGGCAAGCATTTCAATGGAGACCTCATAATCAAGACATACTCTTGATTTTCCTACTTGCTGTTGCAATTTCAGTTCTGGCCCAAGCATAAAAGAGGAGCAGCTTAAAACTGTCCTCCTTTCTAAAAGTGATGCAAATTGGTCCCAGAGACCTAAGAGTGGCATTGGAAAGGCAAGCTTCTTTGGTACGAGGTGGGGGCAGTTACTTATCTATAAATTTCCCTAATCTGGAGTTTGTTTGAGGACAGCTATGCAAAAGAGCTATGCAATGATGGTTGCTAATAATGTGCCTTGGAGAGTGAAGCTAATATATGTAATTTTTTGTAAAGTGTTTGATTAGGGACACTTCTTTATTAAAACTTTGTAGCATTGGCCAGTGTCACTCAGCTAGTGTGTTTACTACTTGTATGTATGCACAGAGGTATTTCAATGGCACTATAAATTATGAGTGAGGAAATTGCCTAGTCAGCTAATCCCAAAATAATGCTGTCCAGTAAAGGTATTGGACAATAAGCAAGAATGTCATATGCATCATTGTATGAAAGACACAAATCACATTGCTGGCATCACGTTGCTGGCATCAATTGCACACTGATATCATGATACATCTGATGTCATTGCCCCCTCTTGTGAATGCCCATGTCTTCTAGAGGTGTCAAATGACAGTTCTTAGTATCTCTTGGTATTTTTAGGAATATTACATCAAGAAAGTCTGCACTAGGTTTTAAAAGCCAGTATATATAAGTACTATATATATTATGCTTGATGTAAAAATTTAACCATTTAATAAAATGGTGTCTATGTCTATGTCTAAGAATGTAACCTTCCTTCTCCAATTTTCTTTTAAGATTTAATTGGAATTCTATGTGCCTGAACTGGCATATATTAGAGTTAACGAGAACCTAACATAATTTCCTTCTTAGAAATACTATTTCATAGAAAATCGTGGATGAATGCAACATATTCAAAGAATTATACTAACCTGTGAAGTATCTGTAGATGGGTTAACTTCCTTACCACACACAGCAGAACTTGTATTTGCAGAAGCTGCTTCTGGAGCCTCTGTCTTCTTGACATTCACTTCTACAGGAATGGAAGGCCCTACCTGCCTACTCTCGGTCAATGGAGCTGGATTTGAATTGCTTGTTTGTCGTGGTGATGCTTTATACCAACTAGGGTAGAACAAGGGATCGGATGACTCTCCATTTGACTGTAGTCCAGTCTCTACTAGTCCTGCAGGCTGTGCTGTAGTAGTATGTACAATTTCATCCTTAGTGGAAAAGATTAAAAAAAGAAAAGAAAAAATAGAATGCAAATTATTTGAGGTGTTTTTTTACCCCCATCTCTTCCCATCTTTCTCTCTGAAAGGGCAACATCATGAAAACTTATATTTTAGTTTTCTATACTTGATATTCTAAACTATGCTTACTGATTACTGAAAAGTACAGCAGATCTTAAGGCTTTTCCATACTTAACCTCAACCATAACAGAACACAACACATAACACAAACATGTCTTGGCAACATCTTTTTCTATTGTCTCTCCATGAAGTTTGCTTCATGTTGGCCCTATCCATGAGTGCTTTCTACCTTACTCCAACACTACACAAGGGCAGCCTCAAGAGTGCAAAATTTGTGACAAGAGAAATATTGTGGCTTTATAATTATATGGTTATTCATATTGACGCTATACAATATCTTAGATTAAAATTAAGTGGATAATATATTATGAATATTGGTTCTTTAGAATGTTAAGTGTTAGTATTTTAGGATATTTTAAGTACTGGTATTATTTAATTAAATTTAGAGATTGTTGTATTCAGTGGTGGGGTTCAAAATTTTTTACTGCCGGTTCTGTGAGTATGGCTCGGTGGGCGTGGCGTGGCTTTGTGAGCGTGGCTTTGTGGGCATGGCAGGGGAAAGATACTGTAAAATCTCCATTCCCACCCCACTCCAGGGGAAGGTTACTGAAAAATCCCCATTTCCTCCCAATCAGCTGGGACTCGGGAGGCAGAGAATAGATGGGGGAGGGGCCAGTCAGAAGTGGTATTTACCAGTTCTCTGAACTACTCAAAATTTCTGCTACCGGTTCTCCAGAACTGGCCAGAACCTGCTGAAACCCACCTCTGATTGTATTGTATTATTATCTCTACTGAAAAAAGTTTGGGGGTCACTATTGTTATATATTTGATAGGTTTTTTTCCCAACTTTTTAACATGTCCTGTTATTCTCTCTCCATTTTTCCTTTTATGTTAGTTTATATTTTAATGTTTGGTTTTGAAATTTAATAAAGACATTAAAAAAAAAAAGTAAAATCTGCTAGCTATCACTTCCCATTACATGCAAGGAATGCAGGTGACTTCAGTGATTTGAAACAGAAAAAATAGAGACAGGACAGGAATCGGTAATGGGAACAGTCAAGGTCAAGCCAGTATAATTTTTTGCCAATTCAAGGACGAGGGATAACACTTTTAACTCAGCAGTGGGTAATTAAAGTTCATACTAAGGAAACAGTAAACTCAGCTTGGTAGTTGTTTGTTAAATACACCATCTGCAGCCAAAGTAAAAAAGAAACACTTAGGTTTTAAATCTTTTTGTTAAATTCTGGATTCTATTAGTTTTTTTATTAATTATTATGATGTTAGCTTTATTTTACATAATGTTACTTTTAAATTCTCTGTTGGTTTTTATTTGTTCTAGGCAATAGGTTACGGCTTTACTTTAAGATGACATTAACAGGAATTATAGTTTTAAAAGTACTGTATCAGAAGAGAAAAGGGCAAGGTAGGCTAGGTGAGGTTTATCTTCTATTGCTATTGGATTTTTTTTAGTATGCCCTAAGTAAAATTTTAAGGGCTGCATCCAACAATGGCCTTCTATATGCAGAAAACCATTCCACTTGTTCTAGAAGAAGTTTACAGAAGTTCACTGATCTCTTTACCTACTTCAACCTTCAGGGTAAGAATTAGGGGGGAAGACTGACCTAATGAATTAGCATATTTAATTAATAAAGGGATTAACAAAGTGATAAAATATTTAACATAACTGATACAAGAATATTACTTACCTGATTTGCTGTGGTAGGAGTATTAACTAATGGGTTAGAAGGTAATGATGGTGCCAGATTACTCTGAGATACTGCTTGTGTGTCTTTCAATGCAATATCCTGTTGAAGTTGCTGAGATGATGCTTGTTCAGATATTTCATCTTCTTCACCTGATGATTCAGTATGGATTTCATCTGGTGTTTTCCCTTCTGTAGCATCTTCCTCCTCCTCCTCCTCTTCTTCTATTTTAACATAAAAGGTAAAATATACTAATTGGTTTCCTCTAAAATAAAATTTGCTACAAGAGAATCTTTGGTTCTAAAGGTTCTGATTTATCCTTTTCTAAGCAGGAATATTTGTCTCTGGCCCTATTAAAGGAATTGAATTGCATCAAAAAAACAAAAAACAAAAAACAAAAAAACCACAGCCAGCACTCTGAGCAGAATAGTATTTTTGCATCGGTTCCTGTTCGTAGTTGTTTCTCTCAACACATAATAACATTAACAACTTGTTTTTCTGTGAAACCTTCCCAAAGGACTTTGAGATTTCCTAGAATGGTTAGCACATTGTTTTTTTTAGAAGCAGAAACTATTCATCTAATAATCAGAAAAGAATAAGAGGAAGTAGCTTGTGTAGAGACTGGACAAACTATCATAGCAGGCTTTTGACTTTCACTCCTGATTCCTTTGATTTTTGTCACTGAGTCCTTTATTCCTAGGAAAAGTGGGAAGTGCAATTATCGCCAGGATATGGCCATTGGTCAGAATGTCCATGGATAAATTATTAATCATTGCAATTGTATGTTACTTAAAATAAAAAAAGGTCTCCAGTGGAACAGTCTAAGAATACATTAGACAAATGTTGCCAAGTGTATCAAGAACATATGCTTATACTATTTGTATATAAAAAAGGGAAGGGAAATAATTCCCCTTGCCATCAAACTTTCTGTGCTGTACATATGTATACAATCCCTCCTCCCAATCTGCCTCATGTTTGTGCTGAAATATAGATTGAGGAATATTACTTAACAGCCATATAATGTAGCAATTTAAAAAAGCTAATGGATACATTTCCACCTCTTTCCTGAAACTCTCACTTTTTATTTAATGACTAGGCTGATCACATGATTTTGTACACTATTAGATCATTTGAAATGAAATAGTGTTCTACGATGAATATGACATGATATGATGCATGCGATTATCTCAGGACTATGTGGAAAATGTTTGTTAGCATTAAGTACCTTTGTTTTTCTGAAAGGGTATTCTAAACTGACTTCGTTATAAGATAAATACTGGGTCCAGCTTCACTTTTCTGGTGATAAATATTTCAGTAAGAGCACAAAATACCAAGTTCTGATAAATGATGGTTTATAAAGAAGTATTTGTGAACTTGAGCTGCTTTTGGTCTAACTAATATAAATGTGGTTAAATACTGTTACCTTCCCACTGAAGTGGTACCTATTTATCTATTCGCATTTGCATGCTTTCAAACTGCTAGGTTGGCAGGAGCTGAGGCAAGAACGGGAGCTCAACTTGTCACATAGTGTTGGGTCTTGAATTAAGTAAGGGGATCACACAAACACATTATTTTAGGGCGGCATGGCACCACTGAATCCTAATTTAGCTTATCTTTATGGAAAAGTTATCTTTCTATCTTGATGATATTTGTTCCAATCTTTTATTTAAAATAGTTGTTTATGCTTTTGTTTCTCAATCTTCATTACCACTACATTTATGAATATAACAAGGTAAGAGTAGAGAATGAGGAGCTTTCAATTATCACTTTCTCAATAAGATTCCAGGAACCTTGACTATCAATAAAATTGACATTCTTTCTTTACAATGGCTGTAAACACTGAATAAATACTATTGGCTACTGTATATAAATTCATACACATGCTCACAGATACACATGTGTATACACATAAATAACCCATCAATATTTCTCAGTATAACATTGGTAGTAATTAACATCTTTTGGGTACATAAATACACATAATCAAGCTTGATAACTACTTTGATTCAGGGAAATGTTCTATCATGAATCACTATTGGTAATCATTGCTAAGGTTCTGCTAGTCATATAAACAGATCAGACAGAGGTTAATAGCTTTGATGTATACTGAATGTTGGAATCTTGAAAGATTTACAACACTAATGCCAAAGCTCAGATTCTATGAAAAAAACATATATTTCAGCATACCATCTTAGTCTTCATGAGTTTGCTTTTGATTATTAGACATGTAAAATATATCTTTCACTTTTGTAGAATGTCAAAAAGGTCTTTCGATTATTTTTGTGACAGGATGTCTTCATAAAACTGAACGCTTCACAAGTAAGAGGAAAATAAGCTTTTTAAAAAACCTACCTCTGTAAAAGTAAATTTCTCTAATTATCTTTTCTTCTCTATTAAGATTGACTGTGAAGTGGGTCATATTTTCATAGCCTTTCTCTATTTTTTCCATCTGAAATGCTTTAGAAGCTTCAGTAATTCTAAAATAGAAACACCATTGTGTCATCTGCATTATTTTGCAACTGAACAGTTTAGAAATTGTTGGCTTACAATGAAAATGGTAACACATCTTTACTTACTTTTGTAGCAATGCTTTAGCATTCTGTGAAAAACAAAATATAGCCAATAAAGTACATTATTTAATAACTTCTTCCTTTTCTTTTCAACATACAGATTTAAAGTTAATTCATGTATAAACATGTTAGAATATATTTTTAATAAATAATAACTGGAATCAGGGATGAGATCCTACCGGTTTAACAGCTGATTCGCTGAGAGTGCACGCGCCAGACACGCACTCTGTGTGCATGCACAATTTGCAGAAAATTGAATTTCCGCGTTGCTGAGAGCAAGGAAAACAGCTGAGGAGTGGCAATCTACTCTGCCGCCCCAATCAGCTGGGCTTCGGAAGCAGAAATATAGGTGAGTATAACGCAGGGGCTGGCAGGTGGGCGGGCCCACTTCAAAGAAAGAGAGAACTGGTTCACTCATGGCTGAAAGTTGGAGCTAATGGTTCGCCCAAACCAGTCTGAACCAGTAGAATCCCACCACTGGCTGGAATTCTAACCACAACAAGATATTCCATCAAGATAATGCAAAAATGGACCCTCTGAGGTAAACCAAACCAGAATGTATATTTTGATCTAGAAAGATATTTTAACTAATTTAAACTAATTTCTCTAGGCCACATTGGGAAACAAGAGACCCTCTTGATGTTGTTAAATTAAAACTTCCAGCACTACAGTTAGCATAGCTGCAATGGATGTTAAGAGTTATAAGACATATAGCTTGACAACATAGAAACAATTACATGTTCCCCATCCCTGTTATACACTGATGCACCATGCCCATAAAGATTACAAGCTGCTACGGTTTGTCCTGTCTGCTGTTCACAGCCTGAACATTTAGTTCAACACAGAACAGCAAATCATTTTGTTCCTTGGGTTAAGCAATAATGTAGACCAACTAATATCACAAATTGCTCTGTAGCTATGATTCTTGTTTCATTTGCACTATTCAGTAATGATTGAGTTACAGGATTAGTGCATTTTTCATATTGGGAAATACCAGGATATTTATATTCAATTTACCTGATGTACTTAACAGAATGAATTATCAAATTCTAACTTTCTGGTTTGGGAGAGCTCCCAGCTAAAAATAAAAATACATGCTTTAATATGTACACTCTTTGCAAAATCTGAAGGAACTTGAAGATGATATTCACAAAGTAGGAAATTCTAATTAAATAAGAAACATCTGATTCTGCAGATTGGATTATAAACTGTTCAGGAGAAAATTCTATTATCAATTAAAATTCAAATTTAAACTTAATGTTGGGGGAAAATTGGGTCACTTTGACATAAAACATAATATAATCTAATTATTTCCCTATACAGTATGCTGTATTATGTTAGAAAAGGGTTTTTATTATCTTCATTTAATAACCCTAGGATAAATGTCATCTCAAATACATATCTTTTGTTTTTCATTTTGAAAAATATATTTCCCTGTAAGTACTGTCTCTTTAGCTATTTTCTCCCAGTTTAAGAAAGTACCATAAATCCTATATGGGATGGACAAAAATACAATTTTTAGATTGAATATGGAAAAGTACTACACAGGTAGATATTCTATAAAACGTTTGAGAAGTACATGATGGACACTCAAATGGTACTTTACATAGTGCTAAGGAATGCTAAGGAAAATGCTATGGAAAAGACATTTTCCTGTGAGAGATTTAGCACAAGGGAAGGTTTAATTAGAAGATGAATGATGATATATTCCCATTTTTAAAAACTTTTCTGCAACATACCTGTAAAAATAGAGCCATTTCTGGCTCTTCCATAAATTGGATGCCTGATTCCACCAGTTTTGATACTATCTCTAAATGATCTGCATGCTTTTTTATCAGAGACCGGACATGTTCCAATTTCTCCTCTTGGCTCCGAGTGATTATTTGTGTCATCTCACTTTTTCGTTCTTCCAATATTGCATACAAATAATCAAATTTTTCACATAGTTGCTCCTTCTGCCTTTTGCAGCATTCCTGTGAATGAATCATTAGCTTTGTGTTAAAAGAATTATGTCGACTGCATCTGTTTTTATTTCTATAAATTGAGGGAAATGCCTCTGCACTGAAAAAGCTTTTTATTTTCTTAAAACCGTTCACAGTATCTTGTAGAAGCCAACAAACTTCATGGATTGAGACAAATTACGAAGGTGATATGAACAAAGAGGGAATTTTGAGTTTTGAACATTCCAAACTAACACCCAATTAAATTTGCCTCATAATAAGCAATAATAATGAAACTTTTTTCAAACGCTGATGGTAGAGCTCTAAACATTTCTATTTAAGCATCAAGATCATTTTAATTTTAGAATAAATATTCTAAAAATATGAACTGTAATAGCCTTTAAAGTAAATGTTTATACTAAAAATTTTCAGGGTGACTTGCAAATTTTCCCAACCCCCTCAAAACATTGCCATTTACAATGTTTACAATTAAATAATAATGTAATGTAATTTGTAAATTATTAAAATTACTTTAGAATTACTTCCCTAGATTCCAATATCTTCTATTACATTATAATGTAATAGAAGATATTGGAATCTTGAGAAGTAATTCTGATAATTGTATTTAACTAATTTAATACAATGTAATTACATACTGTTAAACTAAATCAAAATATTTTTCCTTAGGCTCCAATGATGGCTTTGTCTTGGCTATGTCTTTTGAAATATGATTACTTTCCAGGTACGTCATACAGTTTTGCCACTTTAAATACCCTGAAATAAGTTTTCCCTTTCCATAAATTGAACACTAAAAAACCCTGTGAAAATTTCCAGAACTAAATATAGTTTAGTAAGATATACTTTGCTTTTGCAAGGGAATAATCAGACTATTTTAATAGCTATGCCTTATTTAAGGTTTTCAGCAAGCCAATTTAAGAAAGGTCATAAAATATCCTATCTGTTCCAGATGGGGATAGAAAGGTTGCATTTTTACTCAATAGGAAAAGGATTGTATTTAAGTTCCAAGTCACTGTTTGATTTAAAGATCACATTGGTGTCTAATGGGCACAAACATTATATGAAGTTAAGAAAAATATTTAAGCTGTTACTATAGAGCTGTGATGGCAAACCTATGGCATGCGTGCCAAAGGTGGCACACATAGCCATATCAGTGGGCATGTGAGCTCAACTCCGGCGCACATGCACGCACCGGCCAGCTGATTTTCGAGCCTTCTGGGCCCACCAGAAGTAGGGAAACAGGCTGTGGGGAAGACCCATTTTTCTCTCTCACCTGGCTCCAGAACCTTTCTAGGAGTCTGGGGAGGGCAAAAATGGCCTTTCCCATTCCCCCGGAGGCCCTCTGGAGGCCAGAAACAGCCCGTTTGCCAACTTCCAGTGGGACCGGAAGGCCAGGTTTTTGCTGTCCCCAGCCTCCAGAGCCTCTCTAGGAGTCTGGGGAGGGCGAAAACGGCCTTCCCCACACACACTCCGGAGGCCCTCCAGAGGCCAAAAACGGCCCATTTGTCAACTTCCAGTCTCACCGGAAGTTAGCAAATGGGCCGTTTCTGGCCTCCGAAGGGCCTCCGGGGTGGGGTGGGGAAGGCCGTTTTCGCCCTCCCCAGACTCCTAGAGAGGCTCTGGAGCCAGGTGAGAGAGAAAAAAGAGCCTACTGAGCCATTGCATGCCAGGAGCAGGGTAGTGTGTGGAGGATCATGTGCACATCCACGGGGCAGGGCGCATAGAATTATGGGTGTGGGCACATGCACATGCAACCCCCCCATGCGATGGCAAAAAGGTTAGCCATCACTGCTATAGAGAGAAGAAAGGCTGTGATCTTTATGTTGTATTATTGAGGGACACAAAGTTAGTTGGAATTAAGAAAAAGAGTTTCTTTGGCTCACACAGACTATGAAAGATGTGTCCTTGTGAGATTGTTTTGCTTTAATGTATTGCTTTTTGTTGAACAGAAAAATGTGTTTCCTGTTGATTTGATGTTTTTAAATATAACCTTCTTATATTCATGTTTTCAGTTTTTCATTAATTATATTTAAACAGTCTTGCACTTTGAATTCTTAATTGGTAAAATCATTCTGTTGTACAAACACGTTAGACGTTTGGGGTATTGCCTTTCTAAATAAAGAAAGATAACAAAAATAAAGAAAACAAAACATGGAAAACATAATGAAGGCTGTTTTCCAAAATACCATATATGGATGCTAAATTTATTGAATGCTATGAAAATGAAAGGATTTATGAGAATCTGCACTTCTCAGATTAGATTTGGAGAGCATTTGGTGAAAGTGGGAATTATATATAAGTAAGTCATTATTGAAAAGATATAATATCAGTCTTGGTGATTGCTTCTACTTCCTATTGGATTGTTTTGTAAAACGTTTAGCAAAGGCTTTGAATTTATTTAAGAACCTTTCTTTGTTTGCGTCTAATTATGGCACAGAGATGTATCAGTATTCTGCTTTTTACTGTTGTGTTCATTTGATTCTTAGACCACATCTGAAGTGGCATTAAATCTCCTTAGTGCTATCAGTGCCTTTTTTCACCTTATTCTAAGATAAGTTGGTAAAACTTTATGCACTTCTATTACCATGCTATCAATAGTGCAATCTGGTGATCCCAAAAAGGTGGATCAGCCCAACAGCTATTGGTTATTTAGATTCTCCTGTTAGGCCTCCCATCCCATTCGTGGGCATTGTCTTCCAGAACTATTCTGCTTTAAGCAGAGGAACAATTCACTTGTTTCAAATTGAATTTTCACTAACTGTACATGGTCCAGGGGTGGGTTTCAAAACCCATCGCTACCGGTTCGCTCGTGGGTGCACGCACGCGACACTTCTGTGCAGAAGCATCCAGGCGGGTGGGCAGAGTCTCCAGCCACCACCGCTACCGGTTCATCTGATCCGGGGCGAACTGGTAGCAACCCACCACTGACTTGGTCTCTGAAACATAAGCCACCTTGAAAAACAGCTAATAGTGGTGGTGCCATAGCAGGGACTACACGGTGAATGGTGAGGCAGATCTGGTTCTCTTTCTGCTATTTTCCAACACAACTCCCATCACAATGTCATCTTTGCCTGGGTTACTTTTCAGCATGCACTTAGTGCTCTTCTGAATATCAGCTGGGAATTGGGCTGCTTTGAACACAGCCACAGAAAGCACTTGTAGAAAGCCAGACCATATTTTGGCAGAGGGCTAAACCTAACAGTCTAGACATCTGTTAAAACTTGTCTTTCTTTTCTTCCCTCCACATTCTATTCCATGTTAAGGAAAATGAATGATGAATGTTTTCTTGCCAGCTCCTGACATTTGGTAGGAAGAGAGAAAAACAAAGCCAGTGAAATATGGCAATGCTTGGTACACCGTAAATAGACAACACAGTTTGTTGGGATTGTTTCTAAGATAGTACAGATCATCACTGGGAGTAGCAATTTTTATGTCAATATAGTTTTATGTCCAAATAGGTTTCTGCCATCTCAAGGATTAAGCTTGACTGTAAGGAAGAGTCTTAAGTTGCTAAAACTTCAATATTACAGTATCTCTCCTTTGGAGAGAGTTTAATTCTTACCGTGAAGGTACTTGAAAGGCTTGCTATGGTCTGCAAACTCCTGATACCAACACATTTCATCTTTGCAATATGTAGACTTCCTTTATGCATACTTGCAATGTGTGACGTCTTAACTTTTAAGTGCTAATATTTTCATACATTCCTTGGCTCAGAAATTTCAGCAATTTTGAACTATGTTTGTTACATTATTTCCTCTCGTACGTGCTGATTACGGAAAGGACTCTGATGGATTTTTTGCAAATTAGAATGACATATTGAGATATAAGCATTCTTTACCTCATTTTTTTTTTCATTTAAATCTATCATTTGGGGATAACATTTCCATAAATGTGTTTTTTTGCTTTTTTTTCCCTTCAAACCCAAGGAATTTTTAGCAAAAAAAATAATTATGGGCGGTTGTGGTCTGGTACTTGGTCTGTTTGCCCAAAAAACTAAAAATAGGAAGTGAAAAAAAAGAGAATGGGGAAGTACTAAATGGGTGTCAAATAGCATTCTCTTTAACAATATCCTGTAACTGGTTATCTCCTCCACGTCAGCTATTTTGTGACTGGGAAGTGGGACAATCCCTTTGGAAGCAGTGGTGTCTGTGGGCTTACAGGGCAAGTGGTCAGTCTGAGAAAAACAGGTTCTGATGTCGCTTTCACATCCAGAAGAGCTGAGCTTTGCAAAGCAGTTCTGCCTTTGTCATTATGATGAAAGCAGCAGAAGCTTGCAAATCCCTATGCTTGCTAGCTTTTCATGGATGCACATACCATATTATAGAGAGCAAGGAAGATAGGTTCATGGATCTTAGTGCTTCAGGTCAGCAAAAGGGGTTGAAACAGGGGTGAAATCCAGCAGGTTCTGGAGAACCAGTAGCGGAAATTTTAAGCAGTTCGGAGAACCGGCAAATACCACCTCTGGCTGGCCACAGAGTGGGATGGGAATGGAGATTTTGCAGTATCCTTCCCCTGCCCGCTCACCAAACCACGCCCACCAAACCACGCCCACAGAACCGGTAGTAAAAAAATTTGGATTTCACCAATGGGTTGAAACATTTTTCAAGTCTCAAGAAACAAGAGAATGTTTCCAGTGAATCAGAGGTTGTCTTGATTCATTGAAATATAAGGAGGGGGAGGAGGTACAGCACAATCCAACTTGCAAGGTTCTCTGTGGAGTTGATTTCCTGGCCTGGTTTATTAGTGCAGCAGACACCTATCCCAGAGACTAAAAATTTCAAAAATGCCTACTGGTTCCAGAAGGCTGGTGGCTCTAGACAACATTTGTGGAAGTTGTGTAGAATGGGTTTTGAGCAGTAAGAACTCTTTCTCAGAAAGAAAGACCTATGCAACCTAAAACTGTGGAATTCCTCATCTACACACCATATGGATGACTACATTGGAACAAAAACAAAATACTACTTTTAAGCTTCCCAGTCACAAACCTGTAGCTCTTATTACCTGTAAATACTGTAAATATATTATTATATAGTACATTACAATGTTCTTGGGGAGATCTTGATGCATATGAAGGCCAGCGCCAGTTAAAAGAACTGGCAGCTATGATTTCAAATTGTTGTGAAGATAATAATAATAGTAATTTGGTTTAATGGTATCAAAATAGTGTTTGCTTACTTCAACTGTTCTGCAGGTTTCCTCCAGCTGAGTTACAATTCCTTGTACTCTGTCATTACTTCCCACGAGCACAGCGATCCCATCACTAAGTTCAGACTGCGATATAAAATAAACTTTGAGAAGATATAAAGCATTGTAGTAATCTAATTCTTTAACTTTATAATCATAACAACTTTCCTAAAAGGGTACTAAAAAAGCATATATTTTATTTAAGGAGATACAACCTAATTTTCAAAATTCCTCATAAATAAAATTGCTGAATATAATACTTTCGCAAAAGATGAAGTTATTAAAACAAATTTATTTAACTGAGGTTTTTTTCTTTTCATATCAAAAACTGATTTGCATGATTTAATTCTCCCACTAAAAATATTTTACACAGTTTCATGTTAATTATTCTGTCCTCTGATCTTTTCATATTGTTTCCTGTGATTATTGGAACAAACATACAACAGTAAATTTTACTATAAACATACAATAACAATAGCTTCTATATATTCACAATGTAGAGGTATTTCTTGTCATCTGTGGCAGGAAATCGAGTGATTGATATGCATAAGTATAACACTTTCTATTTAGATACTTTTTCTAAGTACTATTTTTCATGTGTTGTTTCAGAATAGGAGTTTAATGTTTATCAGGCTGAAAAAAACACAGGGTTTTTTTGCAACCTAATAAACAAGTACTCAGCTTTAATATTGACAAATAAAATAATGGGCTTCTTCCAAAAGCTCTTCTTATAAACTGGCTCTGTATCATGGCAGCCTCAGCAAGGCTTTCAAGAAATTGTGTTGCATTTCTCATGAGGATATTCCATATAAACAGCTGTTTCATGAATGCTGTGTTAAAAATAAATAGACCTTTAACAGATGGCAGCAAAGGATTCTGGGAGCATCACTGAACTTTTCTATTCCATGTCCAAGAAATTATTGGCAAAATAAAAAAAAAATCTTAATAATTAAAAAACAATAAAAGACAGACAGACAGAAATATATTGGTTTGCAGATAGAGGCATCTTCAGAATAAAAGCCAGAATCTGAAATTAAAGATTGAATATAATTGGATATAACTTTTTAAAGAATGCTAGATTCAGACTAATAATATTTCAGAGTAGAAGAAAAACAAAAGTAATCAAATATAATTAAAAAGACTGTGGTCAACAACAACTGGCCAGGAGTGGGTGGGACAAATGTAGTGGCACCCAGACTTCAATTTGATAAAGACTGAGAGACTACATGTATATTGCTAGCGCTTAAGACTATCAGTGAAAATTTTAAAACATCTGCAATCTACTGTTCATACTGCTTTCATGTCACATTTAGGAACATTGTGAAAAGATAAATAGCAGTTCCACTGATGCAGACTATGTTAGTCTGAAATGTCAGGGAAACTCACTGATGGAGGAGTTGTGTGCATCTTTGGGGTATGATTAAAGGTAAAGGTTCCCCTCACACATATGTGCTAGTCATTCCCGACACTAGGGAGCAGTGCTCATCTCCGTTTCAAAGCTGAAGAGCCAGCACTGTCCGAAGACGTCTCTGTGGTCACGTGGCTGGCATGACTAAATGCCAAAGGCGCATGGAATGCTGTTACCTTCCCACCAAAGGTGGTCCCTATTTTTCTACTTGCATATTTTACGTGCTTTCGAACTGCTAGGTTGGCAGAAGCTGGGACAAGTATTGGGAGCTCACCCCGTTAC
The DNA here is from genome assembly GCF_029215685.1 of Pituophis catenifer annectens. Classification (NCBI taxonomy): domain Eukaryota; kingdom Metazoa; phylum Chordata; class Lepidosauria; order Squamata; family Colubridae; genus Pituophis; species Pituophis catenifer. The sequence continues at coordinate 38,016,703 of NW_027256883.1, forward strand.
ATGGCACTAGGGATTCGAACCGCTGAACTGCCGACCTTTCGATCGACAAGCTCAGGGTCTTAGCCACTGAGCCACCGCATCCCTTAGGGGTATGATTAAAATCTGAAAATTGGTGGGTGTTGTGTTTTGGTAGAAGCCCCACCCTTTTTGTATACAAATTCATTGCTGCTGCAAATGGGGTAGGCTTTGATTGCAATGCTGTGCCCACCATATTGCAGATTTTGGCCATCTGAAGAAACCCTCCAGAAGATATTTGGTTGTGGGCTATATAGGCATCCATTGGAAGGGATGTGTAGTGGGGGAAAGTGGTAAAATGTATGGCATAACATTGTGACACTGTCCATTATGTACAGTATTTGTATTGTATGTGATGTTGCAATACAAACACAAAAAAAGGTGTGTAAAGGTCTCCTTTTTGATGTTATGATACATATTTCATTATTTTGGTGCTGTTAGGATTAAGAATTGATGCTTATGGTGAGTTGCATTTAATATGGAAATGAAATTGATGCAAAGAGTTTAGTTTCATAGGGAACAAAGATGGAAGAAATTAGGTATTTATTATAAGGATACTAAATACATGACAGCAATTATGTGAAAAACATAAAGAAATACTTCTATGATACCAGACCAATTTGGAAGCCATGAAGTTAGAACATTTCTCCAATAACCATTTGGATTGATTATATGGCATGGGGCATGTGTACAGCAATAACATACAGTGGTTCGTCTGGCAAAAATTTGAATTAGCTTGGAAATTCCTCAAGCAAAACTTCACTTTTTCCCCATCGTGATTATTTGTGATATTGAGAGTTTCAGTCTATTACCTCTTCAAGGCACCATATTTGGAATGGCAGCATAGGCTCAAATATTTCACATTAATGGTAGTTGTGTGCCTGCCAGCTGGAGCAACAGATTGAGTAGATTAAAAAAAAAAATCCTTCAAGGACCTAAGATCTAAACAAGATAACTTCAGTGGAAAATAATTATGTACTTTCAGTAAAGCATTCTGATAACTTAATTTTATAAACAGGAGAGCTATTAATTCTCTAAATGAGAAGCCATTAAAAAAAGAAAGATTTTTGCTTGTTTTTTTACCTTCTGCCTTTGGTACACATTCGAGAGGGGAGCAACCTGACAGTCTTTATGAGCACCAAAAACTTTGCACATGGAACAGGTGGGCACTTCACAATTCAGGCAATAAATATTAATTTTCTCATCTTCATGTTCTTCACACATTGGCTGCTCAGTTTTTCTTTCAGGCCTGTGAATGGAATTAATTTAGGAGAAAAAAGCAAATCCAAACCAAAACGATTTAAAAACTAAAGATCAAATCAAAGAGGCAGATAAGAATATTTCTCTGTTTGGAAGGTAAGTATGAGACTGATAGCAGCTCTCTGGGTTCATAGGGGAGCAAACAAATTCCTATTATTTTCTTTATTTACTAGGTATTTATTCTGCTTTTGTTACATTAATAATAAGGTGGCATATATAATATTCCTTCCTCCTCCTATTTCCCCCACAACAACTCTAGAACTCACAGTCTCCTGGTTTCTAGGCCAGCTCCTTAACCACCACTAAACAGTTTTATCCAACTGATTCTTTTCAATGAAGATGTTAGGAACTGAATCTGTGACAACCTGCATGCAAGTGTGGGTAGAGACCAACAATCGGTCTCTCCCCAACAGAACAGGATGCAATATAACGAAATAAGGGCCCTGAGAATAGAAAGATTTCTGGGGATATGAAATTATCAGGGTGTCTGCAGGGTATTGTCAAAAAGGTGAAGATGGCGGCCATGACAATGCAATTAAAGCTCTATCTGTTTATTACTGTATGTGTATGATACATAAAAATGTTTCCATCATGAGAGGGAGATTGTCTGTGTGTGTGTGTGTGTGTGTGTGTGTGCGCGCACACACACACACACACACACACACACACACACAGAGGAAAAAATTCCACTGATCTAAATGAATTTTTCTCATTAAAAATGTAAAAGACTGGCAGGTTGAAAAATACCACAAATAATGTATTTAAAACAAGTGATCTTCTAATGGAGCAAAAAATGGAAAGGACATGAATATTTGGAAATACCTTTATGAAAAGTTAAAAGCCGGTTTTCTGTAAAAGTTACTTGGCAAATATCCCCAATAATATGCCTCCTTATACTAAAGCACCAATATAAAACATTTTTAATACAGTTGTGGGTAGTAGCTTAAAGCATCTTCCACCTAAGGGAAGTCTAAGGCCGCTTCCATATCAGCAGCAGTTCCACCTCATTCCCCATCAATCACAAAGCTCAGTTTGAACAGGGGAAGAAGTTCAAATTCAGACAACGATATGGGATGGCATAAACCAATCAGACATCACAATCTTCCTTTCTGTCAGATTAATAGTAGAATGCAAAGAATACATTAATATCTGGTCAGTGCCCAACTCCCTGAGCCATTACCAACCGCCGGATGTGGTCCATGGGCCATAAAATGCCCAGGTCTCTTCTAAGCAGTTTCCTTTATTGTTCTTCACCTACAGACAGAAACCTTGCCAAACCAAAGCAACTACTCACATCATTAAAGATATACTCTGAGAATTGCTAGGGCGGAGCTGCCTTAACTTTCTTTCTCACAACCCCTCTCTCCCAGGAAGCCAGAGTACATTCCACCACATCTCCTTACTATACAGAGTCTATTAGACATGCATATTAAAGAAACCGTTCTAAAAGCAAGACCCACAATACACATTCTGAAATTAAGCAAACTGTTTAGTTTTATGGACTTTCATCATTTGCAACAGTGTGATTCATTTGAATAAATCATTTTATAATGTAGTTAATAAAAGCACAAAGATAATTTTTTGCTGAAGAATCAATAGACCTTGTTTTCATGATAGAATTCATTCAGAATAAGTCTTTCATGTAATGTCTATTATATTGCTTTGAACTAATTATAACAGTAATAGACAACCATCACATCACTATGTTTATAAATTATTACATATCAAATTACATATTTGATTTAAACTTCAAAGAAAGAAATCATTTAGCATGACCAATTTACTATTCCATCCTATATAATTGTCTTAGGTAGCACGATCTTATTTGATACATACCATTCATATAATGACCGTTTTTTAAATCATATCTGAGCACAAGATATTTTACTTGATCTTAAACTCAAGGAATAGATATCAAACTACCCTGGTTAAAATGTCTGAAGTAAAGTGACCTTAAGTTCTTTACAGACTGAGACCCAGGCCAGTAATACAGCAGAATAAAGTGAAGACTCATATACAAAACTAATATCAAAAGTAATTATCTTTATGTAGCTGTTGAACAAGGAGACAACATCCTTAAATCCTATTTTCTACTGACTCTTCCTCTAGGAATCCTCCTTTCCCCTCCCTTCTCTCAATGCTTAATGTCTGCACACTGTCTTTTAAAATTACCATATTAGGTCTCTTTTTGCTGTTATTAAGCTTTAGCTTTTTAAAAGGATCCTCTAAAAAGAAGTGCTGGGCAAGATAGGCCTATAGGACACATAATAATAGCAAACAAAACTTAGTGTCTAGAATTATTCTTGGGCAGTTAGAAAGACCTGATGCAGACTGCTGTTGTTACTTATTACAATTTTCTCTTCATAACTGCTTAGCATTAAAACTCCCAGGCCTGAATTTTCCAGAATTCTCTGAACTTTTGACTCTTGAGAAGTCTAATTCCATGCATTTCAAAGGCAAACATCACTAAGTTAAATGGGATTGTTAAATGATCGTTCAAAGATAAAAATTGTTAATTACCTGGAAGATTCCTGTTTGTATATATCAATTATATTTTCCACCAGCAGATTTCTTTGAAGGCCATACACTCCATGCCTATCAAGAACTACTTCATGTCTACAGGAGGGGCAGCGAAATCGACCTCCTGAAGCCACAGTGGTACCTCCTCTGATTGGAAGATATGGATTGGAGGCCTGTTCTTGCCAAGCAGTAAAACAAAGTTGTAAAGCTAATTGTATATTATTTCTCAATCATTCTGCACATCACAAGATATCTATCACACCATCTACTTAAGGTATGATCTAATGTATTAATGTAGTCACTGTTATGGTATTGCTGGACTTCACATGAGGTCAAATCTCGAAAAAGTAGGGAAAAAAAGATAAATAAGTTTCAGTATCATTTTGTTCAATGCTTGGAAGCTAATAATATGACAAAGTAAGCTAGAGAGAAATTTGCCATTTTTAGAGGTGTTGAGGAACAACAGGAATGAGTTTATGTGTTAATAGCTCTAAATACTTGAAATAACAGTTCAGTTCATATAAATAAAAGGGACATTTCCAAATGCAAGGGATCCAAAATCACACATAAGATAAATAACAAACAACTTTTCCTCTAATTAATTTTTTCCTTATTTAAATAAAATCCTGGTAATTAAACCAACACTGTAATATTCTCCTGATTTTAGTATGAGATCTTAGTATGAGATCACTAAGCTAGATATAATGTTAATTGGAGGCTTAAATGTTTAAATCAACATACCTGGAAGATATCGCTGGCACATTTTCTACAGAGGTTGTGCTGACATGGAAGGATAACCACTGGCTTAGTAAACATTTCCAAACAGATGGGACAAATAAGCTGTTTCTCCAAGTTATCCATAGTTTGCTGCTCTTTAGAAAAAGACTTATAATTCAGAGTAGCGCTCATCTCCTGGCGATTTCAAGGCTCATAGGCTCAGAATCAGGCTGCTTCCGGGTTAGGTCGCTCAAAAGAATTCCGAAGCTGGCAAGATCAAATGTCCTTTGAAAAATCTTTCCCTGGAGGACATTGTTTTAATGGAGAGCAAAAGGAGCGGAGTTTATTTTAGAAGCAGAATGCAATTGGCTGCCAGACTCACTTTCTCCATATATGCCTCTGTCACAAGGACAGATTTAGACAGGTGACGGCCTACATGAGTGAGAGAACCACATTCTTGTGTTCGGTATGGAAGGGGGTGGGAAAAGGAGGAAGATTTTGACAGTTGCCAGCAACGTCTCCACAGATGTACAACTCTGTCTTTGGAAAAACTGGTGTGTTAAAGTCACTAGTGATTGGAAGCTCTTCTTATCATTCCTTAAAACGTTCATTCCAATATGGAAAGCATAAGATGCTGAAAAATAAATGGCATTCAGTATTAAGTTTTGTGTATAACAAAACTACGGTTATTCCTTTTTCCTCCTAAGTATCCTCCTCCGCCTAGTGATAATTGTTGCATGATCCCCAAAATATATGCACTCTGAAGATTGATTTTTTTCTTTCAAGCTTTTCCCCGAGTTGATTTTATTGAATTCTTCAGAATTGCATTTATGTATTTTCTTTCTTGCATGGTTGTATCCATATAGTCAACATAAGCTGAATTCAACTTGGGGCACCTTAACCTTAATAAACTTTTTATTTTATAAATAACTGGCTTGTGATTTTAGATCCTAAGGTTTATAAATATATATATATATATTTAATTGCACAGGATTTTACCATTGTAAGCCAACTTGTGACACAAGAAAATACTGAACAAAAATATTTCAGGCAATCCTCGTTTAACAACAGTAATTGGCACTGGAATTTCCTTTGTAAAGCAATGTGGTCATAAAGCACAATTTCATACCTGCACAACGGTTGCTATTGTTAAGGGAATCACCACAGCTGGCTAAATGAGAATGTCACCTGATCACTGTTTACAGTCTCCTGCTGGCTTCCTCATTGGCTCTGCTTGCAGGAAGCTGGCAAAGAAGTTGCAAATAGTGATCATGTGATACTCCAATGTTGTAAAGACAAGCCGGGTGTGAGTGCCCGGACTACAAAGTGCCACTGCGATGTTTGGAACTTTGAGAAGTAGTCATGAGTACTATTCATTCAGTACCATCATAAATTTAAATGGTCACTAAATGAGTGGTTGTTGAACAAGGATTACCTGTCTTAGGATAGCCTTTTCCAAATAAAAGTGCAGTGTCAAAGAAACTATTCAAATAGGTGAGAGTTTACAAGCATTGTATGACCATCATAACATAGTATGATCACTTGCATTTTAAGAGAAAATGAAGGCATTATTAGTAGTGCTGACTCTTAATTAAAGTAACCTCATGCCTATTTTCTAGTTGTTTGAAGTTCAATTGAAGTAGTTAGAAAAAATGGTGCTATTAAGAATTGTCCCAAAGGTGCTTTATTAAGAGGCAACTTGATAACTAAGTCAACTTTTTTTGTTTTTCCTTGAAGATGTTTCGCTTCTCATCCAAGAAGCTTCTTCAGTTCTGACTGGAGTTGACATTCATTTTTAAGAATTGACATTTACTTTAAGTTGGTTAAATAGGATGTATGACAGGCAAGACAATGGATGTATCAACAATCCGTAGCTCACTGATGTGTTTGTTGCAACTCCCTGCCTAACTTATAGCACTAGCTATAAGTTAAGCACTTAGACTTATATACCACTTCACAGTGCTTTACAGCTCTAAGTGGTTTACAGAGTCAGCATATTGCCCCCAACAATCTGTCCTATTATGAGAATGAAAACTTTTATAGATGAAATTGTTAGTTTTTTTTTCTTTTTTCTTTGCTCATACTTACCATTTTACTCAATGGGAAAATATTTATTAGCCAGGACACTGTCCAATGAATTGGGTGATTTTGTTACTCAATTCCATAATTTTGGAACTCTGCTTGGACTTCTCTAGGCTGGTGCATCTCACAAGTTCAAAATAATGTGCAGTATAAATAAACTTATAGGAAAATGCATCACAGTCATAAAAATATCTCTACAAAAATACAACACTTAAGATATAACAAGAAGAAAAATGGAAATAATTAACTGATGTGGAAATAAGAAATTAGGAATTAAAGAAAATAAGAGGTGGAAGGTTAATTGAGTTGAAAGCATTCATAGTAAAAATGGAGTAAGTTGAAATACATTGTTAATAATTAGAAAATGGGATAGGGATTTTGAGAAATATATATAATAATTGAAGAAAAAATCGGGGTCGCCTGGACACCAAAGAGGATAATATTGAAAGAAGAAAAAGCCCTAGGGAAGGAGACAGTCCTTGCAATGGTTCGTCAATTAATTAAAGCTGGTTATCTCTAATTGAGTAGCCACTACACAATCTCATACCTTATTTTACCAGGGTGGGGGATGGAGATGAGACTATAGTATAGGTAGTCCTTGACTTACGACCACAATTTAGACCAGATTTTTTTGTTATTATGCAAGGCAGTTAAAAATCAGTTGAACCTGATTTTATGACCGTTTTTGCCATGATTGTTAAGTGAATCACTGCAGTTAAGTGAAACAGGCAGTCATTAAGCCAATCTGAATTTTCCCCACTGATTTTACTTGCTGGAAGCCAGCTGGGAACGTCATAAATGGCAACCACATGACCCTGGAATGCTTCAACTGTTGTGAATACATGCCAGTTGCCAAGCACCTGAATTTTGGGCATGCTGCAACAGTTACATTTGCAAGGACTGGTTGCAAGTCACATTTTTCAATGCCGTTATAACTTCAAATGGTCGCTGAATAAATTATTGCAATTTGAGTGCTACCTTTGTACAGAAGGAAACCGGTAAATAATGAAGAAAAGTCCAGCTTGACAACCCTCATTATTTTTAGAGCATTGCAGTGAAAAAAATAGAGTTTCTGAGATAAAGTTAAAAACTCTCTACTGATTCTGTTTCAGACATGTATAAAAATGGAGTTGAGTAAATATGTCTTTTTTCCCCCCAACAAAACAGTGGGTGCTATCGCAGAAAAGAGTCTTCTTCTGTATCCTGATAGTCAGAGTTCTTTGACCTACAGGATCTGAAGTAGGCCCTCTCTGCCAGTATGAGCAGGAAAGGTTTGTCCTGGTAGGAGAAGATGGTTCATCAGGTAGCCTGGACTGATGCCATCAAGGGCTTTAAGGGTCATAACCAACATCTTGAACTGCACTTGGAAGGACACTGGTAGCCAGTGAAGTTTGCAGAGCAGAGGTATAATTTGGGCCATTCTAGGGCCCCAAAGGCTGCTCTTGTTCCTGCCCTTTGCACTAGCTGAAGCATCCAAATGGACTTCAAGCGTAGCCCCATGTACTGTAGATTGCATTGCAATAGTCCAGTCGAGAGGTGACCAGGGCTTGAGTAACTGAGCCCATTAAGTCATGTTCCAGGTACACAAACAGGAACTGTGGAAAAGCCACCTGCTCTTTGAGCAGGACAATGTGAGTCCAAGAGAACCTCTAGGTTATGAACTGGGTCTGAACAGGGTATTGCAACCCCATCCAAAACTAAAAATGACAAACATTCGGATCCTGAGGCTCCATGCACCCAAAGTCACTAAGTCTTGTCAGGATGTAATCTAAGTTATCCCTCATCTAGATCCCTACAGCCTTCAGGCATTGTGAGAGGACAGAGACAGTATATGGCAGGGAATCAAGTGCCTTCCTTTAATTAATCCAAGCTATGATCAAGTTGGTCTTCCTTCTTTTTTTCCAAAATCATCTTGTCAATTAGGAGCTGATATTTTGTTCCTCTGCTGTTGAGCAGTTTCCTTTCTGCTCATGGAAAGAGCTTGTTTTCAACTGGATGCTGTTGGACTGCAGCAATTACCACACCAGTTATTATTATTGTGGTTAGTTTCACAGTCAGCCAGATGTTTAGATTAAATTTGGCATTTTTATCTACACATTCATTCTTGTTGTTATTATTACTGTTTGCAAATTCATCTGGAGAGTTTTGATATGAACAGGGTAGAAAGCTGAAACTAACAAACATCAATCTCATCCAATACTTTTTAGAATATTCTATGTACATAAGCTTTGATGGTATTTTTGGTACATACATACATACATACATGGTTTGACTTCTGTCTCTCTCTTTGTCTCTCTCTCTCTCTCCATGCACTCATAAACCCCAAAACTGGAGGCTTATCCCTGGTTACTTAGAAAAATGGTGATGGCATGCCGCCATTGTTGGCTGAATCTAGGTGATAATTCCATGGCCATATTTCACTTCCAGGACTAAGTTCCAGCCCTGGGCATCGCTATGTTTCTAGCTGTTTATTAGACATATGCATCACTCAACACTTGGCACTTGTTTGAAAGTTATTTTTAAAATGACAGTTTTCCTGATCACGTCTGGCATGTGAGGCCTAATCTTAGGGCAAAGCCATCTGTGCTGTTATTTGCTAATAGTTCATCATAGAATTGTAAGAGCAGTTTGCATCATAACTTTAGGCCAAATATCTACCACGTTTTACTCTAGCAAACTATATTCTGCAAAAGTTTTCTATTTACTTAGTACTTAGCATTTTTATTATATGACAAAAATGATAACTGATATGATGCATTATTTTGAATATGCAGAAACAAAGTGCCAACACAAAACTTACACAGAGTTGAAAGTCAGCCCTTCTAGACTTACTTCTGGCTAAATACAGAATAGTAGTAAAATGGTGAATTTAAAGAAAATGCTAATATTAAAATGCTAATATTCAGAAATTAAGATAAAAATAATTTTATTTGTCTACTTATTTACTCTAAATTTATGTATATAATGTATATGGCTGCCAATCTCATAGAAATGACTCTGGGTGACTCTGGGTGGCGTAAGATCAAAAATTCAACATTTAAAAACAATAGTCTATGATGCCTAAGATAAATGATACATTCCAATCCCAAAATCCCATTCATAGCTGAGGTTGTCCAAACTCCTAAGGAAACCTAGGAGCCTTACAAAAAGCTGATAGGATACAGATGACCCAATTCCCTGGGGGGGCGGATTTTCCAGAGGACAGACTCTGCCAAGATAAGGCAGAAACCCTTGGTCCAAGAAGAAGATATTGTTTAATATGGCGTTTTTTCTAAAAAACAAAAACAAAAAAACCCCAAACAAACAAACCCTGAACAACTTTAAAATGTGTGGACCTCAACTCCCAGAATTCCCACAATTTCCATCTGGGGAATTCTGGGAGTTGAAGTCCACACACCTTGAAGTTGCTCAGGTTGAGAAATATTGGTTTAATGGAAGGGATGTGAAGCATGACCTAGACCTAGGAGGGTGAGCAAAAATAATGGGATTTTAATGACTATGTTGCATTTAATTGTATCTAATTTTGATGACCACATAGTACCAGTGTTTTTGGTTAATATAGATTAAAGAAATTATTTTACTATTTTAAACAATATAATCACATTCAGTTAATGCATTTGCCAAATTCTGCAACAAACAATATGATTATCAATAGGACCATAGAGGTCCTTTGCCTCTAACCTGTCTTAACATTTCTGTTTTAAGATTTTCAGACTTTGTGTGGTTTTATTAAAATCAAATTGTCAGGTTCCTGAATAGTTAAGGAAGCTGGACTGTGACTATTTGGCTATGTTTGTTCATTGAGCACTAGGAATGTCAGTGAACCAGTGTAGCCAATCAAATGGAGGCTATGATCACATTATACATTGAACAAATGCACAGCAGTATTAGCCATGATAACTAATCGCTACAGGCAATATCACTTGATCAGATGTGAGAATGAATGGCATGGGAGATTTGGCAGGCCCTGTTATACCGTTCTGATAAGCTGTCCAGATTTATGTGTTGTGTCATTGCTAGAGGCATAACAGTGAACTAGATGATCCATCTTCTGACATAATCTTGGCTGTTTTTATGCTTGTAAAATATTTTTCATGCCTGTATATTACATTACATTTTTGTAATAACCTTTGAGAAATTTAGTCATAGAACACATGGGTGACTGTGAGGAACAAAGGCAGGAGGGGGGAATGAATGATGGCATGTGTGTAATGACATAATTATGCAAATGCTGCACCTCTGTATTTGCATCAGATGTGAGACTAACCATCTGGGAAAGGTTGCCTCTTCGCACAGCCTTAGCCCAGGCATAGCATCAGCCCACCTTAGAGAAAGTGGATACTAGATGTTTTTTCCCTACTAACATGGAATCCACCAATCAATACACCTTAAACAAGGCACAGTAGAGACCAGCTACTGAGAATGAGCAATTTATACTGGCATACTTTAGTGAGAATATAGAGAAGAGCTGCATGTCAGCAACAAAGAGGTCCAGCCTCCTCAGAATGATGAGAAGAAATAAAATCAACCATCCTTCAGGAAGGTGGGCAGTGAACCAACTGCCAAACCACAAGGCCTAAGGTGTGGATACTATCCCTGCAAAATGGCTGAGGCCTATGCCACCCATAACCATCATAGGCTTCTGACAGAAAATAAGGGAAACTAACACAGGATTGGAAATGACAAGTGTTCATTCCATTGCCAGAAAGGCACTTCAGGGATTGCTCCAAGTATTGTACAATTGCCTTCATCCCTCACATTAGCATTATTTTCCTTAATATTGTACAACAACAACTGTCACCGAACTGTCCCATTGAAAGGGAAGTACCAGATGTTCAAGATGACTGGACAGAAAGTCCAGTTGCCTCTTGAAAAAAAGTACCTTTGAGACAACCATGTCCTGCATGAATCTCCATATACATTTTTGTCTTTAGCTATTTCCCCCCCAATATATAAAAAAGACAAGTGCTAGAAATATGGGGGATATTGGGCACCAAATCAGAGCCATATGTAAACCTACATTTCTCCTAAAATTCCATGAAAGAGGCATGAATTGCTTGATAAAAGCACTGGCCACAAACCTTTACAAAGCAATCTGGTTAAGTTAAATTCAGGTAATCCTTGTTTATCGACACTTGTTCAATGACCACTCAAAGCTACCACAGTGCTGAAAAACGAGACTTAGAACTGATCTTTTAAATTGTGGCTGTTGCAATGTCCCCGTAGTCATGATTGTGATTCAGGTGCTTGGCAACTAATGCTTATTTATGACAGTTGCAGCATCCTGGTCACGTCATCATTTTTTGTGATCTTCACTGCCAGCTTCTGACAAGCGAACTCAATGTGGAAGCTGGCAAGAGGTTGCGAATCACAGTTATGTGACATTGCACTTAACCATCATGGGTGATTTGCTTAATGACAGCAGCTAGAATGAACAAACTGACATAAGTGGGGCTTAGTCATGTGGTATTTCACTCTACAACTATGCTGGTTATCCATGGAGTTGCTGGTCCCAGTTGCAGTTGGTAAGTGCGGACTATCTGTACAAGAATGTTTTTAATGTATCTGATTGTTATCAGATAAACACTATCTCTCTGGCCCCCATTACAGTAATGTGTGTGTGAGAGGGTAATAGCACCTTTTATTCTAAGACAAATGTTAAACTTTTGTTAAGAGGGACTATAAACTGAAGAAAAACGATAAGGTTTCCTGCTAACTCTGTTACTCTGAAGAGGTGTGTGTGTAACTGAAGAGTGATGCACGTAAGTATCTGCAGTATATGAATATCCCTGTATTTCTCTTGGACCTATGATCCTAGTTCTACTCCAATGCTCACCATAGCAATTAAAGTAACAAACTCAACCTACAGACTAATTTCCCCCCACCCATGTATGTTTCATTCCATTTTTATTACTTTTTTTACACTTTAGACATTTTTTTTACATTTATGATTAAAGCAACAGTGGGGAATGAAGGCTGCAATATATTTTTGATTAAACAGGTAAAGTATTAACATACTGCAATATGTTAGAGAGTTTCTGATTAAATGTTTAGAAAAGGCATCCCTTTTATTTTCCTTGTTTCTCTAACTGTGTATCTGACAGTTCTTTATTAACCCAGTTGGGTGGCAGATGTGATGATTTATTTCACATGAAATTATTTCTTATTGTCTTCATCCATTAAAATGTATAAAATTTAAAACGTATTTTTCAATAGGTATATGCCACCATTAACATTGTGCATAGGAAAGAAAAAAAAGAATCTCCTTCGAGCCGGAATCGAACCAGCGACCTAAGGATAACCAGTGTTAATTCATCTACAGTCCTCCGCTCTACCAGCTGAGCTATCGAAGGAACGAAAAGGTTGTTTTGAAAGAGATATATAAGCTGCCAAAATAGAGTAGACTTTATATTAACTATTCCCACATCGTTGTAACCACATTTGCAGAAAATGAATAAAGCACAGAAGCATTTATGATACAATTTTTACAGCAATCAATGTAACTTGTTATATGGAAGAAACTCAAATCGAATCTAAAAGCTCACTGAACCAATACCTTTTTATTATTTTAGATTTTTACAAGAAACAATTTCTCACGGAGGGCCAGTGGCGCAATGGATAACGCGTCTGACTACGGATCAGAAGATTGTAGGTTCGACTCCTGCCTGGCTCGGAAGATTTATTTTGCAAATGACGGGAGCCCTTTAGTGTTAATGTATATATATATTAAACAAAATCCATGAAATTGTTTTTTTTTTCAAATCTGGTAAGGCAACGCTCGAATCTAGTTCAGAACAAACTTAACACATCATTAGTAACACAGTGCGCTGGGTCTAGATTTTCCTCTTTCCAGGAGTCGACTCCTGAATTTATTTTACATGTACAAACGGCATAGCTCAAATCAGATTGTTTTCCATTGCAATCGCATAAAATAAATTAGATATAATTTTGTTTTATGTTTAGAGACTTTAGCTGTTAATTGTTTTGAAAAGACCCTGGAACAGATAAGAAACATGGGACGTGCAAGCCAGCCATTTCGCTTTGAGCTCATATAAGCTCTTCGATTCTAACGGATTTATCATCTCCTTTAAAAATATGTATTAAAAATACGCTCGCTTTTTTTGTCCCTTTCTCTTATCAATCCCACAGTCCGGGGCTCTCCGCGCTTTCCTAGCTATCTCCTGACACGCTCTCCCATTTTGGAGTTGTAGAAACACTAAGCCACTGATTTCCACCAAAGAAGCCGGAGCATTTTCGAAGCACGCGATCTTCAGCGCCATCTTGCGATCTCACCGTCTCTTTCAAGCAAACTCTACTCACGCTCTTTACACTCAGTAGCAAAAAACGCCGTACTGTATCCCTTCGATAGCTCAGCTGGTAGAGCGGAGGACTGTAGAGTTACTCATACTGAAATCCTTAGGTCGCTGGTTCGATTCCGGCTCGAAGGAGGCTTTTTATTCTAGAATTTATTCTTTGTCATTACTTCTGAAGTTGCCATTCACGCTTTGAGAGGAAACAAAAAAATAAAAATAAAAATTAAGACCTTATTTTGGATTCGCTGATGATTTCGGTGGGAAACAAAAAGGCGTTAGGAATAAGTAAGTCACTTTTGTTGCCATTACTTTAATAAAGCGAAACTAAGTTTACTGTCAAACGGAGTTTCATTTGAGAAGGAGCTTCTCGGGAAAACAGCGAACTGCTAAATTTATAGTAGTGGCACAGTGTGATACTACGCGGAATTTACAAACTTGGGTGTGTGTGTGTGAATTAAAGCACAACAGAAATAATAAACAGAAAATCCTAATTGGCATAAAGCAGTTTCAGATTTATTTTTTTCTTTCCACCCCTTGCTCTGTTGTTCTTGCATGATTCTTCATATTTCTTTGGGGTGATGGCAATAATCTGTTAAAGCAACCCCTGCCTACGTGCCATGCAGAAGAGTTCGTTGCTGTGACACAAATCTCGGCTCAAATCAGTGCCGTTTAAAGCTGGGTTCATAGCAAAGCAAAGCAAAAAAAAATCCATGGTGGGAAAAGATAGCTTAAAGTTGGAGCATTTTTGTTACTTTAGGAACTGAATTGAAGGAAAATGCAATGTTTAGATAAGGCGCATTTTGCTAAGCATCTAACTATTATTATGACCGCCTGTACTTTGGTGGCTCGTGTCCATGCATCAGTTGTGTGGATTGCAAACAAGCCTGAGGAAGATGCACTGTGCGCCCCCACATCCACACCCAAAGAGTCGAGGGGTAGGAAGGGAGAGGAAGGAAATCCGAAGCGGGGTGGGGAAAACCATTCATAAGAAATATATGTAATGAACATACATTTAAACCAAAATACCTTGTTGTACCCTTTTATTGCAGACAAAAGAGCTGTGTTTTCATTTTAAAAGAACTGAAAAAGAGAGATACTGAAAACAAGAAGAACTGATAGAGCGGAAAAAGTGCTCCGTTTGGCAGAGAACGAGGAAGGGAGAAAACCGGATTAACACTTTGCATTGGAGAGGCTGGGCAATTGCTCCACACAAGGATAGAAACAACACAAAAGGCAACAATGAAAGAAGGAGTGGGGAGAGGGTCACAAACATTGAAATGGGGACTAGATTGTAAAACGACTGAACAAGGATTTAGCAGAATCTGAAATTAATGTGATAAATGGGAAATTAGTAAATACATGTGGAGTTAATTGTATTTAATATTTCAAATTATTCCATTATTTTCTGGTTTTATCCTAGATATATGGCTTCTTAGGAGAATAGTCTTCTAGGTGCCTGAAATACCAAACTATATCTTAAGCCAAAATTGCCCCCTTTAAAAAGACACAGTAGTGGTAGATGAAGAAGTCGTAGTAGAAAAAAATGATACTGTTCTGGAAATTAGAAAAACAAGATTTTTTTCATGAAAAAAGTGGATACATAGATCTTATATGGAATTTTTATTCAAGTAATATATTGGTCAGCAAAGTGAAATGCAGTATACAAAGTACATTTTGAATTGACTACCAACAATATCTACACATGTAATCAAGATTATATTACTGTACATTTTTCATTTTACAGGATTTGTTTTATATTCCTTGTCCTACTAGCCATGTAATGAAAAGCAAATGCTATATTGTCAAATGGCTAATGAATATTGTATGACTTTAGGTTATCTAAAATGGAATACATTTGTTCTTGTATAGATTGTAGGTCTAGATGTTTATTCAGACATCACTAGACTAGTCTTTGATATCCTGGCTTTTTTCCTGCTATATTTTTCTGTCATTCTTTCAAATTATTAACTTTCTAGCTTAATTATGTCCATGATTGTTTGGATGTAAAATCCAAGAAATGCATTAAGATTTTATTTCTCAGTAAATATGCATCCCACAGGGCAATAGCCATGATTGGATTTGCATTCATCAACTGGAAAACTTGTTCTTTTCCATAAGCACAACTCAGTTCATATCCCATGCTGTTTCTACAACATAGTCTTTACTACAAAACTGAACTCTGCTTGAAATCTTTCAGTTAAACCATTCTCAAGACTGTTTCTATGTATACACAATATAAGTTTTATAAAATGAGATTGTTTGAATTCACTTTCCATGGAGTAGGATGTTTAGAGTTGGTCTTACTATTTTTGTACAGATTTATATTGTTAACAGTTTGCTTTACTGTCCTTCTGATAAAAAAAAGATATAGCATTCCAAAGACTGGGGACTGATTTCGAGCCATTGTTAATCTCTCCTTGATTAAGTAAAAGCATAACAATAATAATTGATATGCAAAAGTTAAATCCAAACTGCATGCACAAAATATTGCTTTAAAGTTCAAATCTACCTAAATTTATCTGAAAATATATATCATTTAACCTTTAAATATAATTCTAAGAGTTAGATTACAAGATGGTATCAGAAGCCCAGATGTGGTATACAAATTATATTGGTTTTCAATTATTAGACATATACATGGTAAGTAAATAAGTTTAAAACTATTGAAATATAGATTTCTGGTTGTAGTGTATTTTGCAGTGAAGGAAACTTGAATATGTCAAATTGAAATCTGATGTATCAATGAATCACATATTCACTGAACAAAAGTAGAGTCATGGGCATTTCAGTTGCTGAAGAGGGATACAGTAACTTTTCAATTATTTATACCTACAGCATACCCAAATGCAAATTAATTTATTCCCTAACTCTGAGTTTTCTGCATTTCCAAGATAGTAGCAGAACTGTGCAATAATCTTCCATGGACAAAACAAACCTATTAACATTACATATTGTTTTATACATGTATTCTCCGGGGAAAACAATCTACTGAAGAAATAGTAAGAAAAGCAGTATTGCTTTTAAGAAAAACTATATAGGTGAAGAAGCACACTAAGATCAAAATAATTGTAACACTGCAGAGAAAAGTAAGGATGTCAGTCATTTTCAACACTTCTAGGACTTGAGAAGAAGCAGTACTATAACAACTTTAATGATTTTAAATTCACTAGGGACCACATGAAAGTACCCAGAATATTAGGGACTTTCTTACATACTATCAGAAGAGCATGTTGTATATCATATGTTTCTAGCAATATTGGAAGTGCATGTATTTTAAAAATAGTTTGTTCCTACTATGTTTATAGTATTCATGCACGCAACAACACAGTTTTGGAAACAATATTATGGTAGAGCATCTTCTCAGATTTAGGGCTCAAGTCGATTTGATGGTACATGGTGGGCACAGTGTCCTAATGTCTTTCATGTTCTAACAATACTTTACAATCCAGAAGTTGTCGTTTATACTCCTTCAAATTCTAAAAGCTGCTGATTTATGATTCTGTGCGATAGCTGCGATGACTGTCACCAATAAGCTGGGTTTTCTCAGTTGTATTTGTTGGCTGAAGCAGAACTGGAGCTTCCCCATCTAAAACAGCAAGAATCAAGAATTAAATATCTCCATCTTCCATTCTTATTAACAAACATAGGTGGTAAGAAATTACTTCTATTTGGCAATACACAACTATTCCTAAATAACATGCAAACTACTGCCTTCCAAATACATTGGACTATACCCTCAGTATAGTACTCAGTAAACCATATTTATCCAGGGTTTTTTTCTAACACATTTTGGGGAGGGCACCAAGTTGGGGAAGATCACTCTTTATCCAGTTTCCCCTTAAATCAGCCATGCTTAAGTCTTACTAAAAAGATCTAAGTATATGCTTACATTTCTCTGTTCAATTGACAAGTGCTTTAACTACATATTATTGTGAAAATTTATCTAGTTTTAAGAAGTGAAAAGCTTCAGAGCTAGAATTCTTATTTTTCTATGAAAGATCACTTCCTGTCCATCACTTCCTGTTTCCTGTCCATTCCCATTTCCAGCATAGACTTCTCTTTAATTCCTTTTGTACTTTCTTTGTTCCTACCCAACTCAATTAACACATTCTGATCCTCTTTCAAAATCCTATGCTCCACAGTACAGGAAAATCCTTCAGCCTACTAAATATCATTACATAATTGCACTACCTCCAAATTGGCTATATGCTTATTTTCACAGAAGATGAAGTACTGTTATTTAAAATAACAATATAGAACTAGGCAGAATAGGCAAGATTTGAGAGCACTAAATACAAGGAATTTCACAATTATGGTTTGAGTCACCTGGTAAAAAGTATACCTATCTAAAAGAAAGCTATTCCTGGGAATTCAGAAGGATTTGAACTTGGACATTTAGGAGTGGGAATAGGCATTTATGATGTGCTCCAGTCTAACTAGAACTATTGAATTCCTTTGTCAAAAGAATAATGGCACAGATTCCCAGTTTTGTGTGGGAAACAGGAAAATTGTTCTTTGACCCCCAAAATACGTTTAATGTGGTTTAAAAACAGTGACAGATTCCCCTGCCATTCCCCCAAATCCTGGCTATTTCCATTTTACTTCATTTTCCTACCAACTGTTGCCTTTATCACCCCAAAAATGTTATGCCAGTCTCCTTGAAATCCTAGGTTTCTCAGCTCTAGTTAGGAAGATTTAGAAATAAAATAAAATTGCCATCTGGGCTTCATTTGTTTTAACTCAGATGCCATGTGAGGCATTTAAAATTCTTTAGAAGTGTATACATGCATAAAACATGGATGCATATTGTCAGTGGACAGTTTGCACATTCAAGAAATAATTCTATGATAAAGAACAGATTTTCAACTGCCCTGCAAAAAGTTCAATATTTCAATCAAGATTATTGTTTCAGCTATCATACATTTTCAGTGGATAAAATTCATTTTCTTTCAATTGTTTTTTCAATTGAAATGACACATCCCTCCTCAAAGCATATTGGCTATTATATATTCATAAGAGTTGACAAAATTGATTCTTCAGAATAAAAATCACCAACATTTTTCACCATGCCTAACTAAATAGCTTGACATTTGAATAGATTTGCATCAGTAGTGGGTTTCAATTTCAGACATTACCGGTTTGCTCGTGGGCGCAGACGCTGCTTCTGTGCATGTGCAGAGACATCCGGGTGGGTGGGCGGAGACTTCCACCACCGCCGCCACTGGTTTGCCCAATCCGGGGCGAACCGGTAGCAACCCAGCACAGATTTGTATATAGGTGTTCCCTCCAGGGTTCCAAATGTATTAGAGTATGTGGTACAGTTCAGGAAGTTATCGACTTACAACCATTATTTAATTTAATTTCTTAAGTATAATTGTTGCAGAATCCCCATGGTCACATATGATCAAAATTTGGAGGCTTGTCAACTGTTTCATATTTATGATGGTTACAGTGTCCTGGAGTCATGTAATCATAAAATGGGCCACAACTCACTTAACAACTGTCTTGCTTAACAACAGAAATGTTGGGCTCAATTGTGGTTGTGAGTCAAGGACTACCAATACAGAAATCCTGAGGTTCACTTGATGTAAGCGCTAACCAGAGACTGAACTTTTTTTTAAAAAGGGCTGTTTGTGTTTTGCTGATGTTTGTTGGGTTAGATCAGGTACCTGAAATTTTACTCTTTTTAAAAAGATTCATTGCTGATTTCAGAATCTATTTATGAACAGGATTTTTTTTAAAAAAATGTAGTGTTCTATTTATCATGTTTCTCCTCCAAATGCTCTTCCTTCTAAACCTTACATTAGCATTATAAAGGAAACATTATTAATTTATCAGTTTTCTGCTCTGCTTTATCATTTGAAACAATTCTGAATCTCCTGTTTCCTTTGCAGTGAAGCTAGTAAAATTGAGTAGTATAAAAATTATTCTGCACATTTTTAAACTGATAGTTACTTATAAGTAAGAAGGCAGTAAAATGGAACCCAGTTATTAAATAGCCAGGAACATAATGTGTGGAGCAAAAATAGGAACTGAGGAGACAGTGTCCCGAAGTAAAACTGAAAAAAGATCATAATGCAATTCCGTTTAGCACTGCTTCACTTAACACCAAGTTGCTGATCCTAATTTGGTCACTAAACAAGGGCTACCTGTAGTCAAACAGCCTCAAACAACATAATATCTAAACCCAACACAAGTCTGAGAATTGCTGCCTAGTTAAAATCTCCCACTCATTGCTGTAATGGCTCATTGTCCTGTTTATGCTCAGTGAGTCAGAGAAGGAAAATTTGACGCTGGAAGAAAACTTTTAGGGTGCCTTTCTAGAGGTTAAATTCTCTCCTCAAATCTGGCTTTCTATTCTTATTTTCCTAGCAGTAAGAAACCAAGCATTTAATTTATATCATTTAATAGCTGATTTCTTTGCGTGAGAAGCTATTCAGATTTTTTTATTATTATTATTTCATATATTTAGTACTACTAAAATTTGGGAAGAGGCTTTGCATATATTATATACACACACACTCATACAGGTCATTTTGTTTCCAACTCAGGGGTGAAATTCAAAATTTTGCCCTACCGCTTCTGTGGGTGTGGCTTGGTGGGCGTGACAGTGGAAGTATATTGCAAAATCTCCATTCCCATCCCACTCTGGGACCAGCCAAAGGTGGTTTTTGCCAGTTCTCCGAATTACTCAAACTTTCCGCTACGGGTTCTCCAGAACCTGTTAGAACCTGCTGGATTTCACCCCTGCTCCAACTTAGTCCTATTTAAATGAACCTATAAGACTTGGCTCTGCATCAGAGAGGTTGATAGATGCCTGTGTGATATTAAATGAATGTTGATTTTTCCAGACTTTCTCTTGATGACATAATTCTTTGTTATTACTGTTTTTTAATGTTGCATTTGTGAGCTGCAGAGTTGTACCAAACTTGAATGGTCTATAAATCCCTTAAACACACACACAAACACAAACATACACGTAATAGTCACACATTAAAACATGAAGCCACTGGGTGAGATCATCCGTGGTTTTGGGGTGAAGTGTCATCTGTACGCTGATGATACTCAGCTGTACATTTCCACCCCAGACCACCCCAACGATGCCCTTGCTGTGATGTCTCGCTGCCTGGAGGCCGTGCGGGTCTGGATGGGGAGGAACAGGCTCAGACTCAACCCGTCCAAGACCGAGTGGCTGTGGCTGCCGGCGTCCCGATATAGTCAGCAGGTGCCATCGCTGACTATTGGGGGTGAATCTTTGCCCCCCACAGAGAGGGCTCGCAATCTGGGTGTCCTCCTGGATGCACGGCTGTCTTTAGAAGAGCATATGACGGCCGTGGCCAGGGGGGCCTTTTATCAGGTTCGCCTGATCCGCCAGTTGCAGCCCTTTCTGGACCGGGACGCCTTGCGCACAGTCACTCATGCCCTTGTCACCTCCCGGCTGGACTATTGTAATGCTCTCTACATGGGGCTCCCCTTGAAGAGCACTCGGAGGCTCCAACTGGTCCAGAATGCGGCCGCGCGGGTGGTTATGGGCGCAACCCGTTGTGCCCATGTGACACCCCTCCTGCGCGAGCTGCACTGGCTCCCAGTGGTCTTCCGGGTGCGATTCAAGGTGTTGGTTACCACCTTTAAAGCGCTCCATGGCATAGGACCCGGGTACCTTCGAGACCGTCTTCTGCCACCAATAGCCTCCCACCGACCAGTCCGCTCCCACAGAGAGGGTCTCCTCAGGGTGCCATCAGCCAAGTTATGTCGGCTGGCGACACCAAGGGGGAGGGCCTTCTCTGTGGGAGCCCCAGCCCTGTGGAATGAACTGCCCCCGGAAATACGCAAGATCTCCGACCTCCGGGTGTTTCATTGCGCATTGAAGACCCTGTTGTTCCGCCAGGCCAGGCTATCGACTTAATAATTTTAAATTGGGGTATTTTAAATTTTTGGGGTTTTAAATCGGCCAAATTTATTTAATTATTTTAATTTTTAATTATTGTTGTGTCTTGTGTTTTTAAATTGGCTGTACACCGCCCTGAGTCCTTCGGGAGAAGGGCGGTATAGAAATAAAATTATAATAATATAATAATAATAATATACCTTATATGTTTATAAGCCTTATTTATTTATTAAATGTATTTACTGCCTATCTTGCTATCACACGATTCTGGGTGACATATGGCTAAAATTTTTATGTAAATCAGACTCTTGCTTTCCATTGCTATACTTCTTCACTCTACTTCATTTTACACTGAAAATAATATTCTTCTCATTTCAGTGCTCTATAATCCATCAGTTGTAACTTCTACCCTAGAAATTAACTAATCACATAAATCAGGATATTAACGAATTACCACCTTCTGAGCATTTAAAATAACCTGCACTGCAGATTGAGAGGAATTCAATTAACACTTCTTTGTATAGGATGTCCTTTCTCAAATTAAGATCCCCAAAACTGAGCAGCCGGAATAAAGACTTTGGGTACTCTTTTGAGAAAGTAAGAGAGGTTTCCTTTTTTCTTTTTTTGGTTAAATAGTATAATCCATGATTCTACAATCACAGGTACCTTTTTCCATGTCTGTCTTGATTTGCTCTTCCAGATCTTCAGGAGACATGCAGAACTCTTGCTCTTCTGCTGTGGGCTTGGGTTTGCATTTTCCACAACAGCAATTGAAACAGCAGCAGAGGCAGCAACAACAGTAGCACCCAGTCAAAAGACCACAAAGGGTGAACAGACCCTTAGAGAAGCAGAAAAGAGGAAGAAACGTATTGAGAGAGATCAGAATAGAGAAATAAATTCCTTTCTGGTTTGATTTAGAAAATATGTGCGTTGACCTCAAAGGTTTTTAAGGAGTCTTCCAGGGTTGACCAAAGAAATGTTGATACCCAAGAAACTTATATGGGCATTGACCTGCCCTGTTGCTGAAAGAAAGTCAATGGCTTTGACATCAGTGATTTGCTTGACCTTGCTTCTGGTGTGTGTGTGTGTGTGTGTGTGTGTGTGTGTGTGTGTGAGAGAGAGAGAGAGAGAGAGAGAGGGGGGGGGGAGTGCTTGATTAAAGGGTCACCCTATAAATGTAACATTTTAAAAAACTAAGTGGAACTTACAGGTTCAGAGGAAATTTACTTCTGAGTATTAGTTGCTGTAAAGACAAAGTGAGATACAGTAATTCTACTGCCAACAGAGTAGAGGCCATCCAAATCTCAGAGAGATGCTGTTCCATAAGGGAGAAGGCATGCTTCTTACAGCCCACCAAATGACACTGCTTTACTGATGTGACCCAGAGCATTCCCAGTCTGCTTGATTTGGTAAGCAGACAAAAACTATTGGGAAGACGCAACAAGTAATTTCGCTCCATGCCATATGGGGTTTTAAAGATGACAACCAGCACTTTAAATTGCCCTTGGAAGCTTACTGGGAGCCAATGCAGCTCATATAGCTGTGGCATTATGTGAAGTTCCATGTGATGTTCCATGCAACACCCAATACCGCATGTATCACTGAAAAACAACTGGAACTTCCAAATGTACTTACATAGTCTATAATGGGAAGTGACTATGGCATGAGATACTGTGAGCAGTCCCTCTCAATTTAAACATTGCTACAACTGGTGCATAAGTTGGCCCCCACGGAGAGGGCGCGTAACTTGTGTGTCCTCCTGGATACACAGCTGTCTTTAGAAGAGCATATGACGGCCGTGGCCAGGGGGGCTTTCTATCAGGTTCGCCTGATACGCCAGTTGTGCCCCTTTCTGGATAGGGACTCCTTATGCACGGTCACTCATGCCCTCGTTACTTCCCGCCTGGACTACTGCAACGCTCTCTACATGGGGCTCTCCTTGAGGAGCACTCGGAGGCTCCAACTGGTGCAGAATGCGGCCGCGCAGGTACTTATGGGGCGACATGGCGCTCCCACGTGACACCTCTCCTGCGCGAGCTGCATTGGCTTCCAGTGGTCTTCCGGGTGCGCTTCAAGGTATTGGTTCTCATCTTCAAAGCACTCCATGGCTTAGGGCCCGGTTATTTACGAGACCACCTTCTGCCTCCGATAACCTCCCATCGGCCAATACGCTCCCACAGAGAGGGCCTCCTGAGGGTGCCGTCTGTCAGGCAATGTCGGCTGGTGACTCCCCGGGGAAGAGCCTTCTCTGTGGGGGCACCCGCCCTCTGGAATGAGCTACCTCCAGGGATATGACTGCTCCCGGACCTCCGGACCTTCCGCCGGGCCCTGAAGACTTTTTTATTTCAGCAAGCCGGGCTGGGTTAAAAATCTTTTAATTGGGCAATTTTATGGGTAAGGGGTTTTAAATTGGGGAAGCCAAAGATAAATTTAATTTCGTTTTAAAGTATTTTAATATTTGTATTGTGTGTTCTTAATTTTGGCTGTTCACCGCCCCGAGTCCTTCGGGAGAGGGGGCGGTATAAAAATTTAATAAATAAATAAAAATTTAATAAATAAATAAATAAATAAATAAATAAATAAATAAATAAATAAGATGTAATTGTGCAAAAGTTTTCCCTGTCACAATTGCCACCTGTTGAAGTAGGAGCCACACATCCAGGAGGACCCCCAAATTTTGCACAGCTTGTGGGAGGAACATAATACCATTTATCACTAATATGGGGGACTTACAGCTACTTAAGGTTTTGC
Organism: Pituophis catenifer annectens; assembly: GCF_029215685.1. NCBI lineage: Eukaryota > Metazoa > Chordata > Lepidosauria > Squamata > Colubridae > Pituophis > Pituophis catenifer. Next base: position 38,041,249 of record NW_027256883.1, read on the forward strand.
CAGCATTGAGCCAGAGCTGGCTCTTCCCCATCAATACCTGCATGGCTTAGAGGCATTGGGAAAGTACCTCAGTGATATCACTTGGGCATCCAAGGACAGAGATGTATGCTGAGTACTGATGTACTTAATCTTTTGCTAATGAATGACCTTGGCCAATGGTTTCATGTAAATATTAAAGAGGAATAAATCAATGGCATATGGCTAGATTCCCCCCCCCCAAATTTTGACTGGAACCAGCAATGTAGGAAGAAGACCCACCAACTGTACCCACTTCTCCCTACTGTCTCACCTGGTCCAAAAGAATATAATAATCAATTATATTGAAATTGAAAGATCAAGAAGGAACAGGGTGGATACACCAACACCATCCCTATTCTGAGACTGCCAGAGGTTATCCACAAGCACAAACACAATCAGTGTCAGTATATATTTTGGCCTGAAGCTTAACTGCAGTGGGTCCAAATATCAGTTGCTTCCAGCTTCTTTGGAGTTGTAAACCTGCCACCTTTTCAAGAACCTTCTCCCAAAACGGAAGACTGGAGATTGAACAGAAATTGTCCAGTACTGGCCATGAATTCTCAAGCCACTTCCAACTCAGGATCAAGTGAAGGCAGGGCCTGATGAATTCTCTTTCAGCCCAACTGCAGAGTCAAGCAGCTCAGGCAGAAGAGTATTGTGTAGCAGGAATGCATGTACACAAGCAAGAATTGGTATTCTCTCTCCCTAGAACTTCATGTTCAAATCATGAATGAGGAACTTTAATTTTAATTTTAATTCTCCCATAGCAATTACTGTTTTAATCACTGTTTTTGTTTTTACATATTTCAAATGCACCCAATACATACCAGAAAGCTGGACGGAAAGAACTAAAAACCCCAACCTTCCTTTGTGTGTGGAGTGGGAGTTTGTTATTTCAGGTGTTGTGATGCTTGGGGGGAGAGAGGGCAAGTATTAGTTGAATGACCTTTTTTGCACTCTCCTGCAGGGAGTGATGATTAGTCATTTTCTGCCTGTTCTTAGCATCTCAACATCTGCAGAAGTGAAGACAGTTGAGTAATTTTTTTTGTAGGGCTCAGAAATGAATGTGCAAGTGCTGCAAGTCACACCCAGGAGAGCCATACTATAAAGTTTGATCATAGAAATGAAATATAAAAATATAATATTTTATAAACTCACCCCTATTCAAAATGGCAAACCTTGAGTGTCTATGTTCTAGCTAAATTAATAATATTGTCTTATCCAAAGGCTCTTATAACTAGAAATAGCAGTGAGAATAACACATAAGGTGTGAAATCTGGCACTTTTGGGATGCCTGAGGCCTAATATGTTTGGTCATACTGTGATGGAAATGCTAATGTGTGTGATAGGTATAAATGCCAAATCTTTACAATTACATAACAAACAAGATGAGTAAGATTTTCAATGTCATCCGAATTGCAAGATCCATTTTTCTTGGGTCAATCCATTATGTTTTGTTCCAGAAAGGCCTCCTCAAATCTTCTACTTCCTTTTTCCAGCCCTTTTACAAGATATTTAACGTGTACCATAATGATAAATCATGTTACGTATTACAACTGCTTACGCATACACTACGCCATATATATATATATAATTATATCCCAAAATAGGGATAGGTTTGTACTTTAATAACTGATTATCTGGTTGTCACGCCAAGAAGATTTTTCTCTTTGAAAAATGAGTCATTTTCATTTAGTCATTTCTGAGAAGAAAGTCAAAATTAACCTAGAGCTTTAGCTTCAGATATAATTAATGTCTTCAAGCAATTAAACGTGTATGCAGAATATTTAATTAGCAAATAAGAGACAGGGATATATCATTTAATAAGCACTTTACCAGAAGTATGGAGATAGAACAGCCATGTCATTAAAATTTCTGAGACTAAAACCTTTCCTAGATTAACTGATCTAGAACTCTGCAATGCTTAAGTGCAAATTCTGTGAAAGCTGTAACAGAAAGGCTAAAACAGATGATAACAAACCAATGATTGTGTGTTTCAGTCTCTGGTCTACCAGGTTTGCAGTTAAATACTTACTTTTGCCCACCAACTAGAAAGCATGAAATATGTATTGACATTTTCTTCACCAAACTGTTCAGCGATGTACAGCCCTAATGATCCATATTGGTCATATATATTTCTTTTGGACACATCTGTTAATATTGCATGAGCATTGTTAATTTCTTTAAATTTTTCTGCAGCCTCTGGGTTATCTGGGTTCTTATCAGGATGATATTTCAGGGCCAATTTCCTTTGATAGAAAAGGTGAAGGACAAAAAAAGAGATGAAGATAACATTAGAAACAAGACAATGTCTTCTTTGAGAAGAATGTATAAACCACCTAATGTTAGATTTAGATCCCTTGTAAACAGAGGAAAAAAATACCTTCATGGTGCTACTTTGTACATGAAATAATTGTTCAGTATTCTAGCTGACATTTTTGCTCATTTTAATTTTTTTTAAATTTCTAATGTCCATACTGTCATTTATTTTTAGTGGGTCTTGATCAAATCACAAGCCCATTCCATTCTTTTATTCCAAAATTCCATTTGGTATTATAAAGATAATCCAAGGTTGGAGAAGGAAATATTTACATTTTAAAAAATATGATATTAATAAAACCAAATTCTGTTCTGAAATTTTATTCCTTATGGAAAACAAAATTGACATATTTCATCTCTAAACATAATAATTTGCTCTCTTATTTTGTCTGAACCTAACAATGTATCTTTCAACCATTATAACAGATATTTTGAAGATTCTGTTGCAGACCAAAACAAGCTGAAGGCATGGGTGTAACAACTTGTTCCTACAGCCTTTCAGAACTTTCAACGGCATAGAAAATTAGTTATGCAAATAAAGTAATTTTGATGTTAAAATTCTTATAACTCTCCCCCTTATAGAAAATATGGCATTTACACCACTATTTCACTAATTCTCTAGTCCATTTCTGAATAGGGCCATAGATTTTATTCAGAGTTTTTGCCTTAGTAACAAACTTGGAGAAATTGCCTACTACACAACAAAACAAGTAAGATACTAACATGGTAAAGAAAAGAATAGTAAATTTTATCTTGCCAAAAAAATTCTTAAATAACAAATTTCAGACCAACAAAAACCCAACACAGTAGAGAAACACATTCTACACACATACACACAGAGAGAGATCTTTATTCCCAGTTCACTGACTAGATTCACACATTGTACCAAGCCATGGTTTGTTTAAATTATATTTTAGATTAGGAAGGGGTGTTTTTTTTGCGGTGGGGGGGGAAGGGAAACCACATAATTTATAAAGTCAAACTCAAACAAATGGCATTATAGCCTAGCATAATATATGAGGCCGGATATAGTGGGAGCATCATAATTAACTGTCTTTACATGATAGCATTGTATAAATAAATCCATAAAAAATGTGTTTAAAATCCATAAAAACCATGTTCAGAGTTTGATATTATGTTAAACAGAAATTAGATATTCAGAAGTTTGAAAATAAAGTAAATGTATTAAATCAGTTACATTTGAAAAAGCACCAGATTTGTTCTTTCTGTATATTATCAAAATATGGACAACTTGTAAAAAAAAAAAATCAAAGCATTCTTGGAAGATCAGCAGGAATTGAAACAGTTCTTCACATACAAATAGTTTTAAAATGTATTTTAAGATCCAGATTGGATCTTGCAGTTTTAAAATGTATTGCAATAATGATTGCTTTTTCAATGTCATGACTGAATGTGGCTAATTGTTTTGTAGAAATGCTATTTCAAGTATCCCTGACTATCTGTGTATTCAGAACTTGAGCAGGGAAATTTTGACATGTTATATGACTCTAATTGTGTTATTTTTGTAAGTTTTAATTTTTATATTAATGACATTACAAATATTTTGTATACGATATCACGAAGAGAGCAAAAGAATGGAAATGTAAATGGGTTGGTCACATAGCAAGAAGAACTGATGGCAGGTGGACCAAGGCAGTCATAGAATGGATCCCATTTGATAAAAAGCATCCACAAAAGAGACCTAAAACAAGATGGCTTGATGACATCAGCAAATATTCCGGGCCCAATTGGCAAAAGAAAGCTAAGGATCATATTGGTTGGAAACATGCAGAAGAGGCCTTCATCCTGTAGTGGATAGACAATGGCTAAAATGATGATGATGATGATGATGAGGAGGATGAGGATGAGGATGTAAATATGTCCACAGTTAACAAAGGTGACCAAGATAGTTTAATTACTGACACTTACTGTTGCTCAGAAGACTTAAATAGCTTAAGTGTGTTCATTTGTAGACTAGATATTATTATTGTTACACAAAATTTTTTAAAAACCACATGGTACTGATCTAGATAGAATGCTTAACAGAACTTGGAACTCATAGAAAACAGAGAGAAAGTTAAGGGATAAAACAGGAAGGCTACAAAAGGATTTTATTTTATTTATTTTTATTTTATTTTGAATTTGTATACCGCCCTTCTCCCTGAGGACTCAGGGCGGTGAACAGCCAAGTAAAAACATCAAGTACAAATATTAAAATACAGTTAAAATATACATATATAAATTTGGCCCCATTAATTAAAAACAATAAACAAAACACTTAAAAACACTTAAAAAAAATTAGGCCAGCCCGGCTTGCTGGAAAAGGAAGGTTTTAAGGGCACGGCGGAAGGCACCGAGGTCTTGGATACTCCTTATCTCTGGAGGCAATTGATTCCAGAGGGTAGGTGCCCCCACAGAGAAGGCCCTCCCCCTGGGGGTCACCAGCCTGCACTGTTTGGCTGATGGCACCCCGAGGAGGCCCTCTCTGTGGGAGCGCACGGGTCGATGGGAGATTGTCGGTGGCAGCAGGTGGTCTCGAAGATAGCTAGGCCCTATGCCATGGAGCGCTTTAAAGGTGATAACCAACACCTTGAAGCGCACCCGGAAGACCACTGGGAGCCAGTGCAGCTCGCGCAGGAGCGGTGTTACATGGGAGCGCCAGGCTGCTCCCGTCACTACCCGCGCTGCTGCATTCTGGACCAGTTGGAGCCTCCGGGTGCTCCTCAAGGGGAGCCCCATGTAGAGAGCGTTGCAGTAGTCAAGGCGAGAGGTGACGAGGGCATGAGTGACTGTGCACAGGGAATCCCGATCAAGAAAGGGCCCCAACTGGCGGATCAGGCGAACCTGACAAAAGGTCCCCCTGGTTACAGCCGTCAGATGTTCCTCCAAGGACAGCTGCCTATCCAGGAGGACTCCCAGATTGCGAGCCCTCTCTGTGGGGGCCAACGACTCGCCCCCAATAGTCAGTGATGGAGTCAACTGACTATATCGGGATGCCGGGAGCCACAGCCACTCAGTCTTGGAAGGGTTGAGCCTGAGCCTGTTCCTCCCCATCCAGATCCGCACAGCCTCCAGGCACTGGGACATCACTTCAAGGGCATCGTTGGGGTGGCCTGGGGTGGAGATGTACAGCTGGGTGTCATCAGCGTACTGGTGGTATCTCACCCCAAAGCCACGGATGATCTCGCCCAGCGGCTTCACATAAATGTTGAACAGGAGGGGCGAGAGGACCGACCCCTGAGGCACTCCACATATAAGAGGCCTTGAGGTCGACCTCTGCCCACCTGCCAACACGAACTGCGACCGGTTGGAGAGAAAGGAGGAGAACCACCGTAATACGGTGCCCCCCATCCCCAACTCTTCCAGCCGGTGCAGCATGATACCATGGTCGATGGTATCAAAAGCCGCTGAGAGGTCTAACAGGACCAGAACAGAGGAACAACCCCTGTCCCGAGCCCTCCAGAGATCATCAACCAACGCGACCAATGCCGTTTCCGTGCTGTGTCCAGGCCTGAAACCCGACTGGAACGGATCTAGATAGGATGTTTCCTCCAAGAATTGTGGAAACTGTCACGCGACCACACTCTCAACAACCTTCGCCAGGAAGCGAAGGTTGGAGACAGGACGATAGTTGGCCAATATTGCCGGATCCAGGGACGGCTTCTTGAGGAGAGGCCTCACCACCGCTTCTTTCAAAGCGGCGGGGAAGTGACCCTCACTCAACGAAGCGTTGATAACACCCTGGAGCCAGCCTCGTGTAACCTCCCGGGAGGCCAGTACCAACCAGGAGGGACACGGATCCAGTAAACATGTGGCCGCACTAAGTCTCCCCAAAATCCTGTCCACATCATCCGGAGTCACAGCATCAAACTCCTCCCAGGTAACATTCTCAAGACTATTCCTCGTCACCCTGCCCTGATCTACCCAGTCAGAGTCCAAATCCCCCCGGATCTGAGTGATTTTGTCATACAGGTATTGTCCGAAATCCTCCGCCCTGCCTTCCAAGGGATCCTCCCGCGCTCCCGGATGGAGCAGGGAGCGGGTTACCCTGAACAGGGCGGCCGGACGATTCCCTGATGACGCAATAGAGGCGGAAAAGTAGTTAAACTTTGCCGTCTTTATCGCCACTAGGTAGGTCTTAATATGCGACCTTACCAGTGTTCGGTCAGATTCAGCGAGACTGGCCCTCCAACCACTCTCTAGGCGTCTTTTCCGGCGTTTCATCTCCCTCAGCTCCTCGGTGAACCAAGGAGCCGCGAGGGATCGACACCGGGTCAGAGGCCGCAAAGGCACGACTCGATCCAAGGCCCCACCAGCTGCCCGATCCCAGGCAGCTACCAGGTCCTCGGCCGAGTCGTGTGCCAGATCTTCAGGAATTGGCCCAAGCTCCGTCTGGAACCTATCAGGATCCATCAGGATCCATCCATTTATTGAGTTGGGGAGGAGAGGCATGAAAAAAGCACTCAGAGTAAGTGCACTAGGTATTAGTTATGTAGAAGAATTACTCTGGAAAGTTTTTGAAATCAATGATGATGCTATTTCACTAGTCCATTTCTGAAGGGACATAATCATCCCTATTGGGCTCCTTCCAAATTGTTAAATACATCAGGAATGGAAATCCAGAATTTGAAAATTTGAAGAAGGAGGAGGAGGAGGAAGAGGAGGAGGGGGAGAAGGATGATGATGATGATGATGATGATGATGATAATGATAATAATAATAATAATAATAATAATAATAATAATAATAATAATGTACAATTTATTGACATCGCGGTAGCAGGAGATGCCAGAGTCGAAGAAAAAGAACTGGAAAAAATCATGAAATATCACAACGTGGCCATCGAAACTACACGGCTATGGATGAAACATGTAATAGTGATACCCATTGTCATTGGGGCACTTGGTACTATGTCTAAGAATTTTATAACACACATCAACAAATTGCAGCTCCTGCAATAATACCAGCGGAACTGCAAAAAACTGTGCTACTTGGAACATCGTACATTTTAAGAAGGTACTTGGTTGATACTTAGGACGCTGGAAGCAACCCGTATCAACCATTAGCACCAGTCAATGGTATTTGTGATACATTTTTGAATGTTCAGTTGACTGAGTTTCACATTTAATGAATAAAGTAAATAATAATAATTCTGTATTGGCCAAATGTACTGTATTTAGACACACAAGGAATTTGTCTCTGGTGCATACGCTCTCAGTGTACATACAACAATAGTGATAAATCATTATTATAGTCATTGTAAAAATACATTGTCATTAGTTTATGAATCTACAGGTTTCCGGATCACTTCTTGATTAGTTTTATATAGTGGTGGGCAACCATTAGATAATCAGGGGAAAAAATGGCATTTAATGGTTTTCTGAGCAATGAAGGCAAAACAGTCATTCAAAGTGTATGGAACTGTATCTTGCATTCAAAAGGACCAGGATTTTCTACAGGAGCAGTGTAGGTAGAGATGTGGGGGACTGGATTATTTTTAAAGTTCGGCTTTTAGATCTACACTTCAGATTGTTCATGGCCCCATCTCAAAATAAAAGGAAACTATACTCTGCAAAGCAGATGGATGGGATCCCGGGCTCATGAAAAAGAGTTTCAGAGTTGGCACAGGGCCCTAGGATTGAAAGTTGTTCACCCAAGTTACTTGTGCTACTGGGATGAAGTAGGGAATAGAAAAGTAGTATGTGGGATTCAGGACATTTATCAGTGGTGAAATGTAAAAATTGTTACTACCAGTTCTGTGGGCATGGCTTGGTGGGGTTTTTTTTTTTTGATGTGACCGGGTGGGCGTGCCCAACTTTTTATTTTTCCTTTTAAAAGCATTTTTTCTTTTCGGTCGAAGAGATTGTAAAAAAATGCTTTTAAAAGGCTCTGATGATCCCAGCTGAGTTGCCTGATCATCAGAGGCTTTTGTTTTCTTTTAAAAGCTTTATTTTTGTTGCTTTTAAAAGAAAAAAAAAGCCTTTGACAATCAGGCAACTGATGTGACCGGGTGGGCGTGCCCAACTTTTTATTTTTCCTTTTAAAAGCATTTTTTCTTTTCGGTTGAAGAGATTGTAAAAAAATGCTTTTAAAAGGCTCTGATGATCCCAGCTGAGTTGCCTGATCATCAGAGGCTTTTGTTTTCTTTTAAAAGCTTTATTTTTGTTGCTTTTAAAAGAAAAAAAAAGCCTTTGACAATCAGACAACTCAGCTGGGATCATCAGAGCCTTTTAAAAGCATTTTTTCTACCAAAGGCTCTGACGATCAGGCAACTCAGCTGGGATTGTCAGAGCCTTTTAAAAGCATTTTTCTACAACCTCTTCAGCCGAAGAGGTTGTAAAAAATGCCTTTAAAAGCCTCTGATGATCAGGCAACTCAGCTGGGATCGTCAGAGCCTTTTAAAAGCATTTTTTCTACAACCTCTTTGACTGAAATGCTTTTAAAAGTAAAAAAAAAAAGCCTCTGATGATCGTGCGGCTCAGCTGGGCATGGGGGGGGCAAGGATTTTTGCTACCGGTTCTCCGAACCACCCGCTGCCATCACTACCGGATCAGGTGATCCAGTCCGAACCGGAAGCATTTCACCCGACATTTATGCAAATTAGTTGTTTCCTTTGTGCATCCTGTGTGGGTCAATGTGCCCTAGCACTGTTCTCTGACTCAAAGCAGGTCAAGTCTTAATTGGAAAACATGTTAACTCTTTTGCAGATAAAATGATATCAAAATGAAAAAGAAGCATCATGTAGCGGTACCACGTTTATGACATTTAAAACATAGATGGTTATGTTCTGGCAAGCACCGAGCTAACTAATAACAATAGGAAATTTGAAGTCAGGTATTCTATGATTATTATACTGCATTGTCAAGTGCTTACTTCAGCAGCAGGTTTTTAGATTCATGAAGCAAATTAACATAAGTTAAAGGATCATTTAGATGAAATCCAAGAGTCTGACTCATCATTTTGCCTTGCAAGTATTTACAACAATTCCATTAAGTGTGAATCCCTTTGATATTTCCACTTTATTCAGAAGCAGCCTTTGTTTTTACCATAATTGCTAATATAGATGGATAAAACACCACTGTCAGTTTTGCCATAGATTGTTATGTAAATGATCGCTATTCATGTACAGGGCAAAATGAAATTCAGTTCACTTTGCATTCTTCCATGACAACTCTCCCCTTATGGGATTAGAGAAACTTTTTCTTCTCTTCCACATGGAAAAACAACATTGAGCATTCAGATATGGTCACCAGTTTCAAGGATACATCTGATTGGTAGCCAGCAAGGAAAACCAGTAGCCATTATTGCAGTTCTAAATATTCAGAAACTGCTCCAGAAGAAAGAGAACTCTGTTAATCCCCAGACAAAGCAATGAAAAACCCTGAAGATGCCATAAGATTTCATTTTTGGACAGATAAAAGTATAAGCTGTTTTAATGCAGCAAAGGGTTATAGAGCAGGAGTGAAATCCAGCAGGTTCTGACAGGTTCTGGAGAACTGGTAGCGGAAATTTTGAGCAGTTCGGAGAACCAGCAGCGGAAATTTTGAGTAGTTTGGAGAACCGGCTAATAACACCTCTGGCTGGCCCCAGAGTGGGGTGGGAATGGAGATTTTGCAATATCCTTCTCCCGTGAGTGGGGTGGGAATGGAGATTTTGCAGTTTCTTTCCTCTGGAGTGGGGTGGGAATGGAGATTTTGCAGTTTCCTTCCCCTGCTATGCCCACCAAGCCACGCCGACCAAGCCACACCACACCCACCAAGCCACGCCCACAGAACTGGTAGTAAAAAAATTTGGATTTCACCACTGTTATAGAGGTTGTATTATTAATAAATGGCACCAGGTTGTGTTTTATGCCAAGAAGCCTGTGTAGTGACGTTTTTTTCCCCATAAGTTTTTATTTTTTTTTAATTTATACATATCATTATGTGGATGGTGTGGTGTTTGAGTATCATACATTTCAATACAGATAAACATATTCATAATTATTACATTCCATTTTCCTCATTCCATATTGTTTACCCTATCTTTTACGCAAAAATTTTATTTTCATATAAATATTAACAAGTATGCAATAACGTCCACTGTATTATCTTATGTTATAATTTCGATAGTATAACCCTCAAGTAGAAAAAATACAAAATTGCCCGTCTGTTTTCTTTTCTCCTGTACACCATATTTCACCCAATTTTACAACAACAATCCATCTCTTTTCCTCTTCTTTTTCCTCCCTCTCTTCTCTTCCCCCTCTCTTTCTCTCTACTTCCCTCCTTCCTTCTCCTCTTTTTCCCTCTACTTCCCTCTCTCCTACTCCTTCTCCTCTGCCCTCTTCTATTTCCCCTCTCTCTTCTTCTCTGCTTCCCTCTCCTTCCCTTTCCTCTCTTCTCCTCCCCTCCACTTCTCTCTCTCCTTTCCCCTCTCTACCCTTACTCTTTCTCCCCTCCTCTCCTACTCCCTTCCACTCCACTCCATTTCCCTCTCTCTTTTCCTTGTTGTATATAATATTCCCAATACCTACAGGATATGATGTATTTTCCAATTAGTATCTCTTTCATCTATAACTATACTTCTTAAAGTTACATTCAGAAATAAAAGAAACAGACTTAGCACTTAAACATGTGTTATTGATAATAATAATTATTATTATTATAATATCATCATAATATTGATTAATCTTCATGTTAATAAATTTACACACATCATCATTCTAATCATATGCCGTATTTTTTGGAGTATAAGATGCTCCCGACTATAAGATGCATCTAGCTTTTTTGGTGAGGAAAACAAGAAAAAGAAATCTGCCTCTGCTTCTGCCTCCCAGCAATTTTGCCTCGTTGCAGCAAACAGCAAATAGCCTGCTTTACTTTCATTTTCGTTTTCAGCATAGCTTGATTAGCACAAGAAAAAAAAATCTGCTCCCAGCAATTTACCTCCTTGCAGCAAGCAGCAGAGACCCGCGCAAAAAGCTGAGTGTGGGGAGGCCAATCCAATCAATTTGTGCTATTTAGGCTGTGCTGAAGCTGAAAGGAGCTGTTTCTTCTTGCTGCTTGCTGCAAGGAGGTATACTGCTGGGAGGCAGAGGGCAAAGGGTGGGGGCCAGTGGGTGGGCGGGGCTACATTCGTTGTATAAGACACACCTAAATTTTCACCCCCTTTTAGGGGGGAAAAGGGTGCATCTTATACTCCAAAAAATATGGGTATATATATATGCAACTACAATATTATTCTTTTAATAATTTCTATCATTTCATTGATCAAACAGCATACTGTCTGAATACCAGTTTCTTATATCCTAACATTTCAAGTTTACTGCCATTTTCATTCTTTGTGTTTATTTTTCATGTTTCTTTTCTTAACGTAGTTGACTTTGTGATACACTGCTTTACACCCTTCCATTCTAAACTTCCACTAATATTTTTCCCCCTCCACATTTTTATATTCAAGGACATGATACTCTGTTTTGTTATTCATATTCCCAATATTTAACTCTTCCTCTCTGTATATTTTAAAGTTTATTAATACACATAAATATATCTACTTTCCCATTACCTACACAATAGTCATATTTTATACACTTTTAATAATACCATCATTCAACCTCTCATTTCCAATGAATAATGAATTCTTATTCATAATTTTCTAGTTTCATATCTATTTGTGGTAATGTTTATCCTAATATTTATTTATATTAAATACCAACTAATTGTCCAGCCTATATCATTCTAATATTAATACAATTATTAACATATAATCATGACATATCTATAACTCTTTTTCTCCCCTTAACCATTATCTCTTATCCACATCCCATCCTTTAATCCTACCTTTTTTTTTTACTTGCCTCCCCTGTTTTCCTCTTAAATCTTTTATTCCATCTACTTTGAAGTTTATATTCTGAATCCATAATTTAATTTTTTCTCCTTGCCCTGTTTTTCTCCACTGTTTAATTTGAAAACTTTCTGCTCTAAATCCTATCGTTTCCCTCCAAAGGGAAGGGAGGTCGCGGATCTTGCTTCTGAAGGCACCGGATGTTCAACCAGAAGTCGCCTATGTAGTGACTTGAGGGAATGGATTACTTGCACACAGAATCATGGAGAGTAAGGGTTAGAAGCAACCTGGAGATAATTTCATCCAGTGGAGAAACCCATTGCTACAGTATCCCTAACATAATTTATTCAGTCTCTATTTAAACATCTGCATCCTGGAGCAGCTCTATGCATTTCATGTTTTTTTCCCCTCTTCCTGATCTTTATCTCCTAGTTTGCTGTCCTCAGGATATGCTACATTTTATCAACACCCTTCCTAAAATACAGTACCTGCATCTAGGTTGGTTTTTTTTTTTTAAACACATTTAGGCATATTGTGGTGATATATTTGATGAATCGGACTAAGCCAATGGTCTGGTTGCCACATTATCTTGCACTGTAAACTACCCAATATCCCACTTTGATTCACTGAGAGCAGTGAAAAGAAAATATTTTGGTACCATGCTTTTAAAGTGGACTTGCTTTTGGCTGGTGTCCTGTGATTTTATGTTATATGTATGTTACATCTAGTCATTCTGAACATGAAGAACTGGTAGTCAAGAATTCTTGGTTTTTTAAAATCCTTCCCAGTGCTTTCTATATATTTATTTATTTTTGCTGCAAAATATTTTTAGGTTCAAACCATTTAAAAGTTTAAATTTTTAAATGGTTTGAATCCCATATTCTTGGGTTATTATTTAATAAACAAAATATTGGTATAATTAATTTACCTCCTACACATTATAATATTCAAATTCTAAGAAGATGATACCTTGATGTATTTATTGAGGTCAATATAAATAATTTAGGAAATGCTTAAGATGAAAATATATTTTAATCTCTTGTAGAATTAACCTAAACTTCATATAATGAGGTGTTTATATTATTAATACAATTTCATGTTAACTATTAAATGTTTTTTAATTAGGAATTGTTAAAATTCATTCTTAGATATGTATTTATTTATATAATGGCCATATTATATGCACTGTTTGGATTAAATTTGCACAACTTTTATCTCCGGTCTTCTCATAATAGTGGCAAATTCAGTGTTTACATTAAGATTTTTCACAATCTTTAAAGTAATAAACATATTTGAATTAAAAATTTTGAATAATGTAAAAGTCTAGGAAATAAAGCAGAGCTATTTTTAACTCTTATGATTTATCAATTTTAAAAGGGTTCTTCCTGTAACTTTATAAGGTTTATGTTTTCATTTGCAATACCGTTTTCATAACAAAGGTGAGTTATCATAGCATCAATAGCCATTTTGTTTTTGTTTTGTTTTGAAACATAACTGACACTATTGTAACCAATTATCTTAAAATGAAACATTTAAGCATGTCCAGTCCTGAAAGCAGTCAATTCACATTCAGCCCTTGAGCATCAACCCTCAAATAATCTGAAAATACCTCTGAAAATAGTTGCGGTGAAAGAAGGTATTGATATTTTTTTTTGAATAGATATAAACAAATGTGAATGGGTAGGTAAACCTCTTGGTACTTATCAAGTACATTAGATTTTCATAAATACCTGTAACTTTTCTTGATTTCTTCATGGGATGCCCCTTTTTCAAGACCCAGGAGTTCATAGAGAGCTTCTCCTGATGTAGATAAATTTCTCTGTCTTTGCTCAGCCATCTTATCAATGCATTTTCAAGAACTCTAATGTGAAAAAAAGGACATCCAAGAAGAAATGTTTATTATCGGTTAAGGAAACTCTGAAAGGGCTCCATATCTCATATTTTAGTTCTTATGCCACGACTGGTGGAATTTAGATGATCAGTGGTACAATGTGGCAAGCCACCTGGCTCTTAAATGTGTGCTGCAATATAGGCAACGGTTGGTGTTGGACCATTCCATAAACACAGTAGCTCCGCCCCAGTTTCTGACTCATTCCGTTGCTATGGCATGAACAGGTTAGCTCATCCTTTCCTTCCATGATGCATTGCTGCAAAGTTTGAAAGTTATTTCCCAGTTTCATCTTTCATCTCATTTATTTTTGACATTTAAGGAATTAATTGCTGAATCCCATTAAGGGGTGCAAAGAAGTATGACTGTCTTGATTTGAAGACTGGAAAGTTACTGATTTAGAAGTATAACCTGAGCAATAATCTGAGGTACGTCTGCTTGCGTGCTTGCTTATTTACTTATTTATCCCTTATTTATTGGGACAGGCATGTAGCCTATGATTTTATGTTTAAAAATCAAGCCCATATATACTTAGGATATTGGCACTGGATGCCAGAAGCAGCTGATCACAATGTGATCTCGCAGGCTTACAACCAGTCCTTTGCAAAGTTGTGCTTGTGTTCACTTTAGGGAATTGTCTCATTAATTGATTTTAAAGATAAAAGTCGGGCAATGTAAATCTCTCCATTACACATATATTCAATTCCTTGCCTTTTCTTTGTCTTATTAGTCAGCGAAAAGCAGAATCATGTATCAGTGTATACATTTTTAATGGGTTATGTTACGTTAGATGTTCAGATTGTAATAAATCAATTTTTGTTGTGATATTCAAACAGTAAAGCCTCATGTCATGCTATCTACTACTGTCTTTTGAAATCAATAAATATTACAACTTATATTCATAATAACTTGAGAAAAATCTCTCCATTTTAGAGGGAAATATATTGTTTTACATTTTTTTTCTCAACAGCATTTTTGAAACAAATATATAAACATAAAATGGCACATGATTTACTGATACTGATTTTATCCAGAGGAAGTTAATGTCTCAAGAGAAATAAGATTAAAAGACATAATTAACAGAAATGAGTATCAGTTTTTTTCCTCTCAAAAAGACTAATGGTCATTTCAGGCCTCTTAATTATTAAGTTGCTGGCTGCACGGCGTGCTGTTAATTAAGAATAATGTGTCCACAGTATGCTAAACACTTGAGTAACATGGGGGCTAGAGTTGCCATCAATGAAATTAGAGGAAACAGGTTCTACAACAGGATAACACACAACAGTAAAAATCAGATAGACACTTTTAAAGACAGTATTATTCATTGTACTTTATATAAAACCATCTATGATACTTGTATAATTACTGCTTTAGCTAACATGATGTTTCCCTATTTTTCAACATGAGTTTCTGAAACCAAGAGATTTTATTCCAAACACAACAATGATAGAAAATTAAGAATGCAGCCAGAAATTAATTTTATGGTTGAATCAAGTGGGTACAACAACAACCAAAAGATGCATAGGTTATTTTGTACACAATTGCAACTTTGTGTACATCTACACAAAAATAAGGCTTAGTGAATTGGATAGTTTCTTCTGGCTAAAAATGCAAAGAATTGCATGGAAAGACTACAGTCCTGGAAGATAGGTCTACTAAACTTCTGTGGAACTTCTCTCCAGCTAAACTTGCATGGCACTGAGTTTCACAGCTTTAATCTCACGCTGGTTTTATTGGTTACAAGTAGCCTGCAGAGTTATTTGCCTAGTTAGAATCCGCCCATCTATTAAAACACAGTTTGTTAACTATGGACTATGTTAACTATGCAGTAAAGCTATATATCTCATTTAATTTGGGAAGTGACAACTATGTTTAAATCATTTTGATTATAAGTTCAGTGGTACTGCATTTATACACATATCCCAATCCATTTTAAGTTTACTCTGAAGAGAATCAGAGTCCACTGTCATTACTCCCAAGACAATATACAAAGATTCTTAATCTTACATGCAATCCCAAATGTAAAAAAAAAATTTCTACATTTACTATTCTACATCACACTAAAATAAAATGGGAAATAAATAAAATAATCTCATAATCAAAATATTAAGCCTTATTACCAAAACTGGAATAAACAGCATCTTATGTGTATTTCTGAGTAGAACATATCTTGATTTGATATAGTTCTAAAACAAATGCAAACATTCACAGGTGCAGTTAAAATATTCCCAAAATTCCAAATATAATACATTTTATAAGCATATTACTATTTCCTTCAAATAAATACAAAAGAGGTTAAGTTCTAGAAAAAGGGAGAAAACATACCTGTTTCTGAAACAGAAATCTTGTATATGTACAGTATATATACTGATGCCCTATGTTAGCAAGTTACGATATTGGTGATTTTTAAAACATAAAAGTATCAGTTTTAAACAATAATTAGACAAAAATGAAGGACAAAATGCAGTAGAAAGCTAAACACTTCTGTATTTGAAAAGCTTCTATAGAAAGAAGTTATTTTTATTTTTCTTCCTTCACCAATGGAGGTCAGTGGCATCTGGTTACTTTTTGTTGCTCCAGTATTCCATTGGTTGTCCCTTCTGTAGGCTAGTGAAAAGGTGAATTAAAGATTAATGAGTGCACAGGTTGCTATAGCACAATAGTCAGTGACACCAGAAAGAGCATGGCATCCCAGTTTTATTATGCTTCATTATCAGCTCCGCTTTGCTTTGCCTCCATCACTGTTGTTGAGCTTATTTAAAAATTAATAAATATTTTTTTGTAGCATCTATAAGCAATGAAGTTTTCTTAAAGAATAAAGGTTTAAAACAAACAAACAAATAGGGAAGATGATCTTTCTGCCCAGAACATTTAGGAGATAGCAGAATGCTGTTGACATGTTTTCACATCTCATGAATGGGATATGATTTCTAACTGGGCTTTAATTTCAGTAAGGATGCTCAAACAAGGTTAGCTGTAGAACACTGAATCTGTGTAAAATGTATTTATTTCATTTCCAGACTGCTTAACAATCACAGTTTCTGGATGGTGTTCAGATCTTGAGGTGACACATCTAAAGACATTTCCCCCCGCTCCCCCTTCAGTACCCTGTTTTCCCCAAAATAAGACATCCCAAGATAATCAGGCCAATCAGGCTTTTGAGCGCATGGCAAGAAGGCCAAGCACTTATTTCAGGGTTCAAAAAATATGACAGGGTCTTATTTTCAGGGAAACAGAGTAAGAGTATTTTCAGGGAAATGAGTAAGATGTTTCTGCATCCAAATGTAGGGTAACAATTCTTAACTGGTAATTGTTATTAAGCTTCTGTTACACATTATCAAAACAACTACACGATTCTTTAGGAATATGAGATATTAACATTCGTTCTGATCCAAGTGCTTGAAAGAGAATACCACTTAAGGATCACCATTGAATCTTAGAACAATCACATTAGATTAATATACCGTGCTGAACTATAATATGACATGTTTGGGTTTTTTGTTCAGTGTGTTGCATGAATTTTGCTCAGCATGGTGTATGAATTCATCAACCAAAAGCAAGGTTTAGATTGTTCATGTTATGTGAACTTAGACCATTGTAATTAATTCAATAAATTATAGCTTAGTAAATTATAGGTGTGAAGCATGATTATATGGATTTCTTAAGGGTACTCTTTTTGTCTCCTAGATTTTTTTTTAAAAAAATCCAAAACTAATCTCAGCAATTTGATTATTACTAAGGACACATATGTTGACATATTTACAGCAGGGGTGGATTCTACTTATTTTTACTACTGGTTTGCAGTGGGGCTGCACGCGCACGAGCGAAGCATGTGCAGAAGCATTTTGATGACGTCGGAGTCAGTGGGCGGAGCTTCCTGCCGGTTTTACTACCAGTTCTATAGAACCGGTGCAAACTGGGGGCAACCCACCACTGATTTACAGTCTGTAGAGCTTGCAGAGAACTGCCAGCAACCAGTGCTTATCTTTTTGAGCCAACTGAGAATGCACATAGAATGGTGTGCAAGATTAGTGAGAATAAATTGTTAATTTGTTCACAGTTTTTGACTTGCTGCAGTAGCAAGCCTTAACTGTCTTCCAAATTATAAATATCTGCATTTGGGTTTCTTTCCAGCAAATGAAAAGCAGGGGCTCATCTTTCCCAGTTCCAATATTGTGTTATCATGTTTGTATATGCATTATTTTACATATGGATCTGTAACTAACATTTGAAATACATCAATAGATGGCTATAACTCAGCTTCTAGATGGCTGAGTTAGTGTTAACCACTAGTCTTTCAGCAGGCAGAACATTACATTGACCTAAATTGTGTTCCCACCATTACCCAATCCCTGGTTTTCCAAAATAAAGCCAGAGAATGAAGCTATCTTTATTTATTCTGAGCCAAGTTAAGGAAACAAAATGGTGCTTTTTAAAAGCTTGGTTTCCCCAGGCATGGTGTGGCTTGGTGGGCGTGGCTTGGTGGGCATAGCAGGGGAAGGATATTGCAAAATCTCTATTCCCTCCACACTCCAGGGGAAGGATACTGCAAAATATCCATTCCCACCCCACTCCAGGGGAAGGATACTGCAAAATCCCCATTCCCTCATCATTCCTGGGGGATGGATATTGCAAAATCTCCATTCCCACCCCATTCTGGGGCCAGCCAGAGGTGGTATTTGCACCTCTCCGAACTACTCAAAATTTCCACTACCGGTTCTCTGAACTGCTCAAAATTTCCGCTACTGGTTCTCCAGAACCTGTCAGAACCTGATGGATTTCACCCCTGGGCAAGATGGGCTGAAATGAGACTCATGCCCCAAATGGTGGATTTAGCCTCCTGTTAAATTGTCTAACAGGGGGCAGGTACTAAGATGCAGGAAGCAAGAGGGAGTTGTCCCGATTCTTCTTGAAGCTTTATGGACCAGCTAGCTAATTGGGCTATTTTTGATCACGGATCAGTGTTCTGCTAAAATACCACTAAAATTAATATTCAAAAATATTCTGTTGACTAACAGAGGTGGAACATGGAACAAGGGGGAGGCAGGGGGAGAATGAGGAAATGTACTCCTTTATTCCTTCTTGGTGCAACTGTTTGTTTGTATCTTGACCTTTTAAGGCTATTTATAAGCATGGATCCAATGCACTTCTGCACTCATTCTCAACTCATTCCCATATACCATTACATCAGTGGTGAAATCCAAATTTTTTTACTACCGGTTCTGTGGGCATGGCTTGGTGGGCATGGTGTGGCTTGGTGGGTATGGCAGGGGAAGGAAACTGCAAAATCTCCATTCCCACCCCACTCCAGAGGAAGGATACAGCAAAATCCCCATTCCCTCCCCACTCCTGGGGGAAGAATATTGCAAAATCTCCATTCCCACCCCACTCTGGGGCCAGCCAGAAGTGGTATTTGCAGGTTCTCCGAACTACACCAAATTTCCGCTGCCGGTTCTCTGAACTGCTCAAAATTTCCACTACCGGTTCTCCAGAACCTGTCAGAACCTGCTGGATTTCACCCCCGCATTACATCTGGACAGACCTGGACCACACTGCCACCTCTCTCCCGTCTCTTTCACATAGCCTATATGCTGGCCTACTGGATTCCACTTCCTTCTAGCACCTTCTTTGAGCCATCAATGTCTTGGTGTGGCATCTCCTACTGGCCCACCTGTCCCCTGAACTTCCTAGTGTTCTCTTTTCCTTGCCTGTCTACAGCCACCGCTTCCATTACCAATGCCTGCACATGTAGTCACCAAGTAAATCCCTCAGTTTTGAATTTTTAAAAACCTTCTCACCCAATTTTGGCTGGGATATCATATTGCAGCCTAAATGCAAATAAAAAGCAAAATGGTTTTGATCTATGGAGCCAGACAGCCAAAATATGTCTGTTGTTGCAGTTTGGACAGGACCACACAAGTCAGCTGTCGTGTATAAGGAACAGTGTGTGCATGGAATGTTACTATTAACCCTGTTTGTTAAATAGCTCTATTACATTTCTGATGACAGTGTAGGAAGTTAGCACCCACCTCTTCCCTAGAAGAACAAAATATTTTAGGAAATATTAAAAAGGCAGAATATTATATTTCCCTGGTTGAGAAATGGAGAAACATGTTTTAAAGACAAAGCAACTCCCACCTTCCTGCCCCCCCACCCTTTGTCAATGGACCATCCTCTGCAACACAATAAGACCCATCTAGCAACAGAAACTAACACAATAGGACCCATCTAGCAACAGAAACTCACCACATGGCACCTGGGAAGATTATATCAGCCAGCAAGGCTAGCTAAGACCCTCACCCCCTGGGAGTCTGACAACCAATCAGGATACTCTTCCTGGGCCCCAGGAAGTTCAAAGCCAGAGAGGGCATAAAACCAAGGCACGCTCAGCATCTCTGCCCTTTTCTGTTCAGGAACTCAAACTATGTGATCCTGTCCACCATTAAACCATCTTTCCAAGCAGTCTCCATGTTTACAGTGTCTTTTTCCCCACTTGGAGCTGAATCCAGAAGGATAATTCTTCTAACAATGGTGAACATGAAAAAGAACACAGCTGCCTTAGTGTTATTTTTTCTTCTGAAGGACTGTTCCTACATGTGGGATAAAATAATCTGTAAAATGTTCAGGTAAGGTAAAACCTGAAGGTAAAATTGTAAAGGAAGCTTATAAAATAGCATGTTCTCATCTAAGGAGTTAAATCAACTTTGCCTTCTAGTTTTATAACTGAAAAGTCAGACATATACAGGGAAGAAATCAAATGTTATTTCTATCTTATCATTTCTATCCAACTTAGTTTTGTTAATTGTCTGTTTCCTTCTGATTGTTATTTGTTAATCCACTGATTTATTCATTTAACATTATAGTATTGAGGGCAGGAGATTGTCACTATAGCCTTCTGGCTTTTTCTCAAAATTTTCATAATATTTACATAGTATTAGTTGAATTAAATACTCTTCTAACAGTTTTTATTACAACTAAATTCTGTAAATATTGTTTCTGGGAATCTCTGGTTGGGTATTTTGAATGATGTTTCAAGAAAATTAAAGATGTTCTGCCAATTGTTAGGCAGAAAAAAATCTACATTCTATAAGCTGGCAGCGCCCTCTGGTGTCAAATTGTAGCAAATTATTTTAGATCGATCCTAAAATTAAATTATTTTTAAAGTAATATGCAGTATGAATCAAACACAAGATAGCATCACATCTAGTACCTGAGAATTAGACTATTAAATGCAGAGTTATAATAAGGCCATTGTGTGAGCATTCTAATTAATATAAACAAAGCAACAGATATCAGGAGATACAGGTGGAGAATTTAAGTATCAAGTTGTGTATGTGTGTGTATGGGTGATGACCTTATGATCACATTCATTAAGAAATGAGAAAGACAGTCCAACTCATAACAGATAACACAATGCATATAATTAAGACATTTCTGTTTGCTTTCTCTATCACCCTGCCTTTTCAGAGAAGGAGTCTTCAAGGTAGCTTCCAATCTATCTAAAACTTGTAATAATTACAAAGATATCATCTAAATGTAACTGACCTGTAAGTGAACTGAAACAAGTTAGTGAGAATATGCCAATTAACTGCAGATAAAAATTGATGTATAAAAATACAACTTAATGATGTCTGAGCAGATTAATAATGGCCTGTAAATATTTCATCATGAATAAAGCCAACATTCTCAGGTCTCCATCATGTTCCATCAACCATAAATCCCTCAAAAAAAAGTTATTGCAAGCAGGATTATTTCCTAAGAAAGTCCTTACTTCCAAAGAAGTCTGTTCTTTAAACAAATTCTGTATTTATCACAAAAACATGTACGGTACTTATTTCTTATGGCTTGGTTGGACTTTGGTCCTGTGGGTTGATACGTGCTTCCTGATCTTCTGGTCTCTAGTTCTAAGATGAATATAGCCTGTATCACATCCTGAGGCTTATCCTCATTCTCTGACAAGCATTCCTCTAGTGGGTTGTATGATATCATCATTGAAAGTGAAAGTATTTGGGGGCACTTTCTGAAACGGAAACTATTCCTCCATCTATATTATTTTTGATTTATTGCAGAAGAGACAGGACATTGGATTGAATACAAATAATACTTTTCCTTAAGATTTAGAATCCCCCAAAGTTATATGAACACTTATATATGATTTGTTTTTCTTTTATCTAGCTGTCTTCCCAGATTTAAAACCACTTCCTAAATTTTTAAAAATTGTGAGGAAAATGTTCTTTAAAAGTTAGTTATTGGGAGAATAAAACAAACACATTCATTGCCCCAAAACGGAAGCCTTTTTAATAAAATGTTCTGCTCTTTAGTTTTCTAAGATATGGGTCTACTGAGAAGTCACATTTTTTACTACCTCTCTACTTTAGATATGTAAAATACAGTATAGTTTCATAGTACCTTTATGTTTAA
This sequence comes from Pituophis catenifer annectens, assembly GCF_029215685.1. Classification (NCBI taxonomy): domain Eukaryota; kingdom Metazoa; phylum Chordata; class Lepidosauria; order Squamata; family Colubridae; genus Pituophis; species Pituophis catenifer. The sequence continues at coordinate 38,063,720 of NW_027256883.1, forward strand.
AGACATACTTTATATAGTCTTCCATCAGAGGAATAGAAATATTTATTAGCTAAGAAAATTTCAAAGAATTATTGTTTAATTTTTGTGTGTGTTTTCTGTGTTCCTTTTCTTTCTGTATATGAAAATATCTTAACAGAACCATCCAAGAGGAATAAGAAAAGTTTGGAGAAACTTAATTTACTTGTTTCAGATTAGTAAACTTCAGATTACTAATTTACAGCAGAATTCTTGTAGTGTGAAATTCCAATTTCCCGAAGTCTTTCAGTTAAGTGTTGCAGTGATTTTTGACAAGCTCTTCCACCAGGAGAGCTAGAAAGTTAAAGGTAGGGTAGATCTCATAAATTTCATTCACCATCAGAATTATCATGCTATTATCTTTCTCATTTTCTTCTAGCCCAGACACATCAATTTGCCTTTCTATTCTGATGTTCCAGAGTTTTTTGAATAAAATATTCTAGGTACCTTAGAATATCTTTTTATTTGTTCTATGTCATTTTCTATCATGGATTTGTCAATTTTGTTTTATAGACTGCCCTGTAGCAAATCCATACTTTTCTAGCAATTTGTTAGACCAGAGAAGCATTTTAAGCCAGATTTTTGGGTGGAGTTATCTAATAATTTTATAACCTTAAATGTTCTAAGGAATAGTGGGGCATTCCAATTATGAACTGAGTTTATGGAGCTTTTATTTTTAATTGAAGTATAATTTTTCGACCCGTTCAAGTAATTTATTATGTTCCTGTTTCATTCTCTAGAAAATTGAAAGAGAAAATATTTGTAAGCATATCTGAAGCATTTTCTAATGTTACTGAGATTTATAGGGCATACTTTTGTAAATGATCAATATTTCTTCAACTACACTACCTGGAGAAAAGAAAGGACAGTACTTCTTAGAAATAAACATTCCAGCTTCTGCACATCTCTTGCACTTCTTAACAGAAGGGTAAGTTAATGTGGATGAAAGAAACCTGAAGATACATCTCACCAGTGAAGTTCAAGAACATTACAATATTCTTACTAAGTAGACTAAATCCTGCATGCTTTTTTAATGTACAAACATGTTTTATTTTGGTCTGGAATCCAGGGATGAAACTGAAAAACTTATGGATTTTGATATTCTGGGCCAAATTTTGGGGAACATGGTCAATTGGAGGGATAGGGGAAATAGAAGTAGGAAAAAAAATAATTCTCAAGAAATGCTGCATTTTAGTTTATAAGCCTTTTATGGATGAAGGGCTTTTCACTCATGGGACACAAATTGTAATTTAAACCGTAAGTGACTTCTGAAAACAATATTAATTGGATTTTTCTGAGAAATGTCTATGATACAGTTGTTTCCCATTGTAAATATTTTACAGTGTAATCTTATGCATGCTTATTTGGAAATTAAGCCTACTGAACCTCTGTAGGAAAAGTGGCAAAATTTGTACTATTTATGTCTTTTCTATTTTTTCCTCTTACACCTTCTTTTACTTTGTATTAGTTTTTATTATTATAATTATAATCTTTAATAAGAAAAAAATTGAAAAGTTTTTCGCCTGAAAAAAGAGCATATAAATCCTATCAATGTTAAATTCATTGTATTTCTTAGGATATTTAGGATACAAAATAAAAATGCAAATGAATCATTTTAGACTGTATTAAGACATTAATCACACTGGTTTTTATTAGCAGCATTTTCCACTGAGTGCGCTGAGAAAGTTTCCTTCCTTAAATTTCAGCGATAACATTCCAAATTAACAAAAATAAATTACTTTGATCTTGAGTAAACATCAACAGCTCTTCAGATTCCTTCACTATCCATTTTAAAGTTTTGCATTATTTGATACACAACCATCAACTCAATATTTGATGCCTTCCAGACAGTGAATATGCTAGTTAATCATGCTCACAAACTAGTAAATTAGAAATTATTTCCAGGAACTGAGCTCTGCTGTGAGTCATATCCCCCTTTCTGTACCAGACTTCAGACTTTGACGTATATATTCATAAACATGCATTTATTCGTTTATAATTCCAGCTCATTTTTAGGCCCAGCTAAATGCTGTCTTTGCTGATTTTGAAAAAGTTGGGCAGCAAAATATCAGAACTGTAAACTGTAGACTGGAAAATCAAGTAATATTTTGGAAAAAGGAGATGAGTAATTGCTGCTGTATTGGTGCAAAGAAAACTATATGGAAACATCTCTTTAGTCACCATGAGTTAGGTTGAGCTCACTTTGTTTTTACTTTTGCCACCTTTGTTAAAGTATGTTAATTCTTAGGGCACTCAATAGTAATTTGAATTTCTTGTGCATATGCAATGTACTTAATTTTATTAAGTGCAGCATTAACTCTAATACATAACAAGCCAGAATCTATTTATCCAGAACAAAGATCTATTGAGTTTAATAGGTCTAATTGTTTATAGCAGGGGTCTGGAATCCAACCTTGCCAACTTTAAGACTTGTGAGCTTTGCTGGCTGTGGAACTCTGGGAGTTGAAGTCCACAAGTCTTAAAGTTGGCAAGGTTGGAGACCCCGGTTTATAGAGTGATCCTGTATTCACAGAAGTGATGTTTTATTTTACAAGGTTGATTTTTTTTAGGCAAAGATGTCTGATGATCTTTCCCAATATTGTATATTTTAGACATGTTGGCAATACAACCTTGAGAATATCCAGCCAGCATCGGAAATTATGGCCTTAGTATTTTCAGTACAGTGATCTTATATTTGTCTTTAACTATTTGTTACTTATGTGTAAATAATTGTTTTTAAAATGTTATAATCTGGAATTTAACTTGTATTATGTACAATCACAGTGATTTGCACGAAATGGAAAACCATTAAATAATATGTAGTGGATATCCACTGCATATCAAATACCACCTAATTCTTCTGCATCAGGAAAGCAGCAGTTTACTGAAGGAAACATTTTTAAAAAATTGGGAGTGAAGTACTTCATCTTGCCACCAATGCAATGATCCATCCTTTTATTTAAATGAACATGTAGTTTGGTCCAATTGACTTAGGACACACCCAGCTAACTATGACACAAAAATGCTCCACTCACCATTTTCAAAGTACATGCTCGCATGACGCCATCTTTGTCTTCCTTATGGCAACAGTAAAGAGCTGCTTTCCAGTGCAGGAACTAGCAGAACACATGCTGACTTAGAGAAGTGTTAAGCATACTTCCCGCTTCTACTCTGCTTTGACAATGAAGCAGAATCAGTGGTGTATTAACCATTAAGCAGACTAAGCATGTGCTTAGGGCACCAGGCCCAAAGGGGGCACCACAAAATTGAGAAAGAAAAAAAAAACCCAATGAAGTTTGTAAAAAACAAAGGAGTGGGGCACCAAGATTTGTCAGTGCTTAGGGCACCAATGAGCCTTAATTCGCCACTGAGCAGAATACAGGGTGAGAAGACCTATTTTGGTGTTATTTATAAACAATGGAAGATCCATCAGTCTTCTGGGCTCAGTATCAGATCTTACAAAGTAATTACTTTGTGGGATCAGGGAAATGGCACTAAAAAGAACGTATCTGCTCCCCGCTATATATCCTGCCACTTATAACAAAAGAAAGAAGGTTGATCCCCCTCTTCTTTTCCTGATTCACTTACTAAGAATGGTGGGGAGGACTGATTATCCACTTCTCTCCAAGGAAGGGGGAAGCAGTTCTTCACACATTCCCACACCCTTACTTCACTCCTTTAACCATGTAATGTTTCCTCATCAATTGATCCTGGGTATTTCAAGACTTCACTTAAATTAAAAATGAAGCAGTACTTAAAATATGCAATCTGGAAATGGCTGATGACCTTTAGGAAACATTTTAAGATGGCTTGCTTGATAATGATCTGTTTATATTTCCAGGCTGCTGTTGACTATCATGCTGCTTTAAATTTACTAGTCATATAGCCATTTTTCTTGTCCATATTTTGTATATTTGTGTATATATGTATATTGCTATCACTATCAGAAAAAAGTATGAACATTTAAGAAACGTTTTCCACATTTAACTTGCCACAGCAGGAAGAGAGAGCTGATTGGGATGTGGGGTAGGGAATTTGGATTAGAGACTGATCAATCATCAAAATAATAGTAGTGACAACAACTGGCTATTATTTAAAAGGAAAGTCTATCAAATAATTATAAAGTAATAATAAATAACCAGAAAAGTAAAGAACTATAATTGTGGCTATCTACTTGTGTGAGATATTGATATTGCAACTTCATTAACCAATAAAAATAATCTGAGTTTTGGCTTATTTCCAAAGAAAATGCTTTATTCTTGATAAAACATGCAGTTACAGAGCCATAAAGATACAGGTAGCTAATATATAGTTTATGATTTGGCTTACTTGGTATTTTTGAACTTCCTATTTAGTTATCAGAAGCAAAGACTGTAACTGTATCTCTAACCTAGTGTAAAATAAGATTGGACCAAAGATTAAGCATTCAAATACATACATACATACTAGGGGTGGGTTCTACTTACCTTTACTACCAGTTCGCAATGGGGCCACGCGCAGAGAAGCATTTTGATGATGTCGGGGTCAGTGGGTCGAGTCTCCCGCCGGTTTTACTACCAATTCTATAGAACTGGTGAGAACCCACCACTGGTACATATATACATACATATGTACATACATAAACATGCACGCGTACACACACACGTGTTTTCATTTGGATTTTGGGTAAAATGGAAGAATTGTCCAAAAAGAGGGCAAAAAGATTAGGAATACAGTGTAGAATATGCAGAACATTAACACAGAGAGCCTAATAAATTCATTTGTCTGTATTATTCCTATTGAGCAATTAGGTAGATTGCTACATATTTAAATTTCCACAAAAAAGCTACTGTTTAACTTTGAAAACAAAATGAAAATAAAATACAATCCTCCTTCCTCCCCCTCCTTCGTTTTACTGTCATCCTTCCCTTTCTGTTGCCTAAGGGAATTAGTCACATTAATTATGATTGACCAAAGTTGTACTAAGGGCAACAGTTCATCAAACAAAAGTACTTCCATAAGAAATAGCATATTTAGATGACATGATTTTAATCTCCAAGTGCTTTAAAATCAAGTCACAGAACTGTGGAATTGACATACTGATTTAGATTTAGCTTATTGGTATATTAGATTCATTGAATTGCTTTTTTTAGCACTTATATGATGGCTTTTCATGTTGTTACCATTCAAATGTTTGAAAATATACATGGCAAAGAGTTAGAAAAAATGCTTTTGTCAGGAAGCAACAAAAATAAATATAGACTAATTAAGTAAGTAGTCTAGTCCAGGGATGGCAAACCTTTTTACTGTCGTGTGCCAAAAGTGGGAGGAGCGCGGGGGGGTGTCACATGTGCGGGTACCCACACCCATAATTCAATGCGCCCTGCCCCCCTGCGCATGCGCATGCTACACCCCCCCCAGTTCCCCCTCGTTTGGCACGTGATGGCACAGTGGGCCAGGTAGGCCCGTTTTTTCGCCCAACCCAGGCTACAGAGGCTTTCTAGGAGCCTGGGGAGGGCAAAAACGGCCTTCTCCACTCTACCGGAGGCCCTCTGGAGGCCAGAAATGGCCCATTTTCTGACTTCCAGTCCCACCATGCCCGCTGGAGCTGAACGCTCGCGTGCCCACTGATATGGCTCTGCATGCCACCTGTGGCACGCGTGCCATAGGTTCACCATCACGGGTCTAGTCCAAACGTACAGATATCCATTTGCCCAATAGATTTATTTAATAATCCTCCATTACACTTGGGCAATATAAGTATTTGAGCACAGAGAATTCCTACCATGAATCATTACCATTGTATGAGTGATTATGGTATTTCTCTCTCCCTCCCGCCCCTCTCCCCCCGTTTTACAAAATAAAAGTTGCATATGGCCTAGCAGGTGCACAACTGGGCATGGAGGGAAAAGGAAATGAAGAGGAAAAATTAAAAATGAAGAAAGAAGCCTTGTCAGCTGAGGTGTCATAATGCCCTGAAATCACAAAACAATCTGGAGTTCTGTTTCACTCTCTTTCTTTTTAAGCCTTCCACACCTGTGATTATGCTATTTTGGCTCTTAAATTATTTCTTTTGGCACCAGAAGCAGGATGTAGGTAAAATAAAATGGATACACCAATTTGGAATCTTTCTGTTATTTATCTTTCTTCTGAGAACATTTTCTCCCTTATATTTATTTAGCACCCGTCAACACACATGAATTTAATTTATAGGTTATGTTTGGAAATTGTTTACGTCATACACAAAGCCATATTTCATATGCTCATAACTGCATTAATGCAAAAATTTGCATAGCGTGACTGATCTTTTAAAACAACTGAGGGGGCTCAGAGTCACTGGACTAGTTCTGAACTTGTGAGTACATTGTTTATATAAGTACTATTGCAATATAGGCAGAATATGAATATCATGGTTAAAAAACAAAGAACCAAATGTTTATCTTGCAGCATATCTAGACATAAGAACTTATTATTGCTCTGTCTTAACAACTTTCATGAAGGGAAATATATTCTCTAGTTACTATAACTAGTAGTTCGGTATTATGTATCAATCAGTTTACTAATGTCACTGGATATAAAGACAGTCAATAAAAATTAAAAACAAGATGGATGCTGCAAATATAACTGAAGAAAAAATGTGATTGTTTTTCTAATATAGTAAAATAACTTGACCCAAAAGTGCTTTTTCAAGAGGCTTTCTGGTTTTTCTTTGAAGATGTTTCACTTCTCCAAGCTGAGCTGAAGAAGCTTGTTGGATGAGAAGTGAGATCTTCAAAGAAAAACCAGAAAGTCCAGTTGCCTCTTGAAAAAGCACCTTGGGACAACTATGACCTGGTTGACTGAGAATCTCCACAGACATTTAAAATAACTTGATTTTTCTTAAGATGTTTGTAAAAGTGTTTATGTCTCTAATGTGACTTTTTTAAAAAAAACAAAGGAAAAAGTTCATTGACTAATTATTATGTGCTATCTAGTTGGTGTCTAGGCTTAGCAACTACATAGATATATTCTGCATCAGGTAATCTGTTGTCAGCTGGATCCTCAGAGCTTCTGATCCTGCTGTGACCGAGTTTATCCAACTTGCTGCTAGTAGTCCCTCTTTTCTCTTCCCTTCCACCTATCCCAGAGACCTAGATCTTTGTATATGTACTAAATATGATTAGAATCTGTTAATTTGTTCAAGTGAAAACTTTTTTATTCTATGATTCATGTAATTGTTTTCTTGACTGTTCTTGGTATTCTTAGAATTCTTCTCCAACACCAAGCTTCAAAAGCATCAATCCTCTTTCTAGCCTATTTGTTCAATCTCCAGCTTTCACTTCCTTAAAGTGTCACCCAAAAAATGTGTGCTTGATTCTGACCTTTACAGCAGTGGTGGGATTCAAATTTTTTTATTACCGGTTCTGTGGGTGTGGCTTGGTAGGCGTGGCAGGGTAAGGTTACTGCAAAATCCCCATTTCCTCCTGATCAGCTGGGACTTGGGAGGCAGAGAATAGATGGGGGTGGGGCCAGTCAGAAGTGGTATTTACTGGTTCTCCGAACTACTCAAAATTTCCGCTACCGGTTCTCCAGAACTGGTCAGAACCTGCTGAATACCACCTCTGCTTTACAGGTATAGAGATATCTTGTCATCTGAATATGTTTTGTAAGGTCTTCGTTGCTACTTTACTAAGTCATAGTCTATACAATAGTATATTTATTTATTGACTGTGCATCCTGATGATAAAGGCACAATTGTCAATTCATTATTTCCACTGTCAATTCTAAGGGTAGTCGCTGTACCCATTGTCATTAGTTTGATCTTCTTTACATTTAATCTCAGTTTTTCACTGTATTCTTTCGTTTCTATTACAGATGATTTTCATTTTCAGTTACTAATGTCATCTATATTGTGCAGATTATTATTTTCTCCATTTAAAAAAAATACCCTCATCTTCTAATCCATATTTTCTCAATATATATTCAGCATTTAGATTGAATAAATAAGGTGAGAATATTAAGTCGTCTTACTCTTTTACTGACTTGCAAAAGACCGAACCATGTTCTATCCAAATTGTGTCCCAAAGGTGCTTTTTCAGGAGGCGACTGGACTTTGTTATTTTTTCTTTTGCAAACTTTCACTTCTCATCCAAGATGCTTCTTCAGCTCTGACAGGATAGTGGGGAATGGAAGGATTTATATCCCTTGCAGACAACTGGTAATCTGCATCCTTTTAGGGTCATTGAAGCACTTGAAGGTTCATCTGTGTCCTGAGTAGTGCTCTTGGTTCCTGTAGTCTGCAATTTCCCCCACCTTCTGGAAATCCATTCCTACTCCCACACCATTCAAAGGGTGTTCATCCCAAATTGTATAGCTAAAAGTCTGTAGAGATTCTCAGTCATCCAGGTCATGGTTGTCCCAATGCTTTTTTCAGGAGGCAACTGGACTTTTTTATTTTTTTCCCCTTTTTAAAAAATTCTCTTTGAAATTATGGTTTCCTAATCTGTGGATATGTTTCACAATCAGATTATTTTGGCATTCCCATTTTCTTAAGCATATCTCACAGTTTGATATAGTTGACAGTCAAAGACCTCTCTATATTCAATGTAGTACATACTGATTTCTTTTTAGCATTCTTTGGCTTTCTCAATAATTCACTGTGCATCAGGAATGTTTCTTATTGTACAGTCTTTTCTGAAACTAGCTAAAGAAGTTTATACTTTTAACATAATTTTAGAACATTCTCATATTTATCTTCTACTGAAACACAATTTTCTCATTCATATATGATCAAATATTATTGTGTCAAATATTATTGTACATTAAAGCAAAAAATAAATTCTCAATATGCAGTAAACTGGATGCTGACTTGATTTCAGTGTCACACTTGATTTCAGTGAATATACTATGACTAATTATAGTATATTCATTGCAATATAGTAATTGACTTGTAACCCTGTTGGGATTTGGTTCCCACGAAAGAATTATGATTCATCCAAATTATTTTGTAAGACCATAAAACCATTGCTCTCAGCCCTGTAGAGCAGTTTTCACCATGGTGATTGTCCCTCAGTATTGCTTCCTGGGGAAAATAAATCATTCTACTGACTAAAAGGGGAGTTCAAAAATTGGCAATCCGGCCAGTGTCCCTTCCTGTTTTATCATTTCTTCATTACTGCTTTTTCAGTATGGTGAAAAAGTGATGTGCTTCAAGCATTCCAGAAAAGGGAAACAGTTATACAACTCAAGATATTGGGCAAGTTCTAGGATCTATAACAAGGGATTTTATACCATGGGAGTTTCCACTGCATAGCCAAGAAGAAATACCTTCATTCTTCATCAGTTCAGCTTGCAAAGAACTCTAGGAAGCCTCAAATCATAATGGGGAAATTAAAACCTTGGGTATGGGAGGGACATAGTCCTTGCAGTATTTATTTATTGGCATTTTATTTACTGGCGTAATCTTGTGAATTCATCAGTGGTATCTTTCTGTAAATCTAAGGTTACTTTAGTCTTTGAGGTCAGATTTAGTTCATGTAACTTGGGAATTGTTAAGGAAGTACAAGGAAACCACTGTCTGAGATATTATCAACTAAAAGTGACCAAAGAAAGGCTGAGAGCTAATATCTTATATCAACAGTGCGGGTGCACAGTAGCATCATTCTCCTTAAGGCCCATCTGACTGCATTTGCTTTCCTTGGAGCAAAAGAACAGCCCAGAAGTGATGCAGTTTCTTCCCATGAGGCTTACATTTTTCTATGCAAAACTGTAGGCAGATTATCAGTTTTAACACCTGTAGGTAGTATTACTGTGTGGAGCGTTATTTTATGTAGCTTACAACACCTTTCCCAACGCTAATCCTTTTTTTTTTTTTTTTACCAAGCAGGTTTTGTAGGTTACCAAAACAGTATTAAAAAAATTGTAACCACAGACCCGTAAGTGAATACATGAGTCAATCAATCCCTTTATCACGCCACCCACAACATACACATACATACACACACACACACACACACACACACACATATAGTGTTTCCAGCATCATAGCTAGAGAAGAGGGCCCTTAAAGACAAACTCATGCTAGGACAGGTTAGGGGATAAGGAGGAAGTGATTTCAACTGCTTCTTCAGAGAGGCTGAGGTGGTTTAAGGTCAAGGTCTGAGCATAAAAAAAAGTTTTACGAAGCCTTCAAACACTTCGTACACCCTGTCCTTTGCCCTTATCTAAAAATAAAGAAAAACAACGGACCTCACAACCTAGTGGAGATAGATCGGGCACCTCCTTCCTTACACAACTCCCCGAAGAAAACAAAAATAAAACTGGCGAGCGAAAAGGGTTAAAAAAAAAAGGAAAAAAAGTGGGGGGGAGAAAGGGGGCCATCAGCCAGGGTAATGACGTCACGGCGTAAGACGTTCCCGCCGGGGGATCGTCGCGCCCGCAGCTCACTCCAGGACGAGGTTTCCTCTGGAGAGGCGGTGCACTCGCGTGACACCGAGGGAGGAGAACGTGCTCAGTGTGGGCGAGGAGGACGGGTTGCTGCACGCGCAACTCTTCTCTCCCTCTCTCTCCCTCCCCCCCCCACTCCGTTAGCTTCCGGCGCCACTACCGCCATCACTCTCCAGCCAGCACCTGGCCCCGCCCCTCGTGCGCGGGGCCGCGCCTCGTGCTGGACAATAGCGGCGTTGCCGCAGCCGAGTTTGTGTGTCCTCCAAATCAGGCCGGGAGTGCCGCAGTTACAAGCAGCCGCCGGGCCCGGCCGCTACGACCTGAACTAGCGGCGGGGATGCCGCCGTCCCGGCTGCGGAGCTGACCGAGGGACTCTCGTCTATTCGAGCCGGAGGGGGGGGGAGGCTTGATGTTGGTTTCTTCCGGATCATCCTCGAAGGCTGCCTCTCTGCTTCCCCTGCTCGGACGGTTAGAAAGAAGTCGTTTCTACCGCTGCCCGGGTTTTGCGTGGGGCAGGTGAAAGCGGTGAGCCGGGCCTGCCTTGATCCCCGAGCCGGGCCTGCCTTGATCCCCGAGCCGGGCCTGGCTTGGATTGGCACCCCAGAAGAAGAAGAAGAAGAAGAAGAAGAAGAAGAAGAAGAAGAAGTGGCGGCGGCGGCGGTGCTGCCCCCGTTTTCAATGGAAGTATGCTATCAACTGCCGGTGCTGCCTCTGGACAGGCCGGTCCCGCAGCACGTCCTCAGTCGCCGGGGGGCCATCAGCTTCAGCTCCAGTTCTGCGCTTTTCGGCTGCCCCAACCCCAGGCAGCTTTCTCAGGTGAGGGCCCCCCTCGCTCTTCTTCCCCGAGGCGGAGGTGGGAAGGGAGAGATCTTGGAAGGAGGGACAGGAAAAAAAAAACAAAAAACCCAAGAATATCCATGCGGGACCCCGAGGGGGAAAAAGGGATGGCTTTGAGAAACAAAACAAAAACAAAACAACAACAACAACCCGGAGGATGCAACGTGCAAAGGCTTCGAGTCCTCGGGCACTGTTCGGTCAGGCGAGAGGGAACAAAAGCGGGAGGTAGGTAGGAAGATTAGGCCAGATAGCGTGCAGCAGATGAGGTTTTCAGTTAGCGGCACAAGGCAGGCAAAGCTCGGAACACGCGAAAGACGCACCGGAGCCACCGCTGGACTCTGCGGAATTGCCCTCTGTCGGTCTCAGCTCGTCGCCCGTTTTTATTTTTGTTAACTCTCGCTTTTTTTTTTTTTTTGGGTCACTTGTAACTGGGTAGTAATGCTGTAGTAGATCGCCAAGATTGCCTTTCGTGAGTTTTTGTTGATATCCTCCCTCTCCCCCGAACGGACTAGAGACATGTAATTTTCTCCTGGTCATAAGGCTAGAAAAGAGGGAGAGGATGAAATTGCTTATTTGATTAGGTAGGTGAAGTGATAACTTTAGAGGTGTTCATTCTTTTTCTCCTTGATTTTTATAGCAGTTGTGAGAGTTACTAGGATATAATGAAACTGTTATAACCGCTTCAGGTTTTAGTGAGGAGGCTTTTGCTTTTCACTTCAGCTGAATCATGCTCATCCTTTAAAATATTTTGCAAAAGATTGCCACATATATATCTATTCTGCCTTTTTCAGGCACTTTAAATACGTCTCTTATAGGTTTTTAAAGTAAATATACTATGAGTCCAATGTGAATGATACCAGTAATAAATTTAACCATAACAAATGTAGGTAGGTGGCAAAATGTGAGAAAATAGATTCTGTTGCCATTTTTGGCGCTCTTCAAATGTTTTGAGGATTGGGTTACCCATCTGTTATTGCCCTGATGCAGTCTGCTGAGATTTCCCTGTGAATGATAACAAATCTCTGAATCTTAAGGCATTTGCCCAGAATTAGAATGATTTCTTTGCTTTATTTTTGCAGTACTCCATGTAATTGGGCAAACCATAATTTTATGGAAAGGGTGTTTCAAATTTTGAAATAGTCTTGGCTAATACTATTTGCAAATGAAGAGGAAGTCGGTTATTCTTTGGTTTCTTTTTTGAGTTTAATAGCAAAACAAAATATGCTACAGAATGTGGATTATAAAAAAAATTAGTTTGATAAGAGAGTCAAACTTAAATTTATTAGGGTTGCGTCTAAAGAAAATATCACAGATAGAAACTATATTGACTCCAAATTTATCTGAAATACAAGATTGCAAATTATTCAGAAGGAATATGTTTGTGCTTGTTTTAAAGAATTCAGAGGCGCATAGGTGGAATATAATGTCAATAGTGTATTGAAAGAATGCTGACTGAAGTAGTCCTGTCATGTATTCTCAAAATCTGAGGATAGGAAGATGTGGGTGTTTGGTGTATGGAAAATAGAAATCCCTTTAAACATGTAGACTTCTGTTTGTGTGATGATGGATTCATCCATAACAAAACATAGCTGCAGTTTTTGAGCCATCCCACAGATATTCTTGAATTGAGATTAAGGCATTAGCGTTGGGACTTTAGGCAATAATATCCTTTAATCTCAGACATTAAATATGCTTCCAATTGAACTGATTTAGTAAAACCAGATTTGAAGCAAGGGACTTTGGATCAAAATTCTACCTTTATGTAATAGTAGAAATTACTTCCAATTGATTCTTACGCATTTGGTTACCTGAGTAGTTAACATAGTTAAGTTGGCTGACAGTGGAATTCATGTTCTGTTACCCTGTTTCCCCCCAAATAAGACATCCCCTGATAATAAGCCCAATTAGGCTTTTGAGTGCATGGCAATAAGGCCAAGTGCTTATTTCAGGGTTCAAAAAAATATGAGCCAGGGTCTTATTTTCAGGGAAACACGGTAATTATATCCTTTGGGAATAGGAAATACATAAAAGAAAAAGTTTTTTGTATGTTTATTGCTTAGCAATTATAGCTTTTTGCTATAAATCATATGCTAGGATATTATCAATAGGAACTGCTATGCAGAATGGTATTAACTTTGAAAGGAAGATTGATAGCTTTTGTTTACAATTGTTGACACCTTATAAATTAAATGATTGTAGGCATTGCTATTTCTTTTGCAAACAGTCATTCTTACGAGGAATTTATAATTTAAAGTTAATTTAATATTTTCTTTCTACAATTATTTGTACTGAAGAATGTTTAATGTTAGTTTTAAAGTCTCAGTGCTCAGTAAATAATTTGATTGTGTTTATACAAAATGACTGTTCTTAAGGACAAACCATTTGGATAATGTAATTAATAATGGAATATATAAAAGAGTATATTTTATTTCAGTTATTAGGATGCTAAGTTGTTTCTTACAATATTTAGTTACAACTATATTAGTACAACTTTTAAGTAGAGCAATTCACAGAAAATACTGAAAGACTTAAGTCTCTGTTGCTGACAGTAAATTATAATTGTAGATGTTCTCACTTATTTTATTGATTAAATTTATATGCCACCCAGGTCGCTGTCAAGTGACTCTGGATGACTTATAAACATCATAAAAACAAAGGTACAAAATATTAAAATATTGAATATTAAATAAGAGACTAAAATAGTTAAAAATGCAGAATACCATGATGTGGTGATGTGATCTTAGGATAATAACCACCTCCAACATGGAATGCCCCGATTGAGGTGCCAGGTCAGTTGGCAGAACCAGATTTGAAGTTCTTATGAAAGATCAAGAGAAGGGGGCCCATCTCAGCTTGGGAAGCATGATGTTTCAGAGGGTGGGAGCCTTGGCAGAAAAAGCCTTTCTCCTGGATGCTGCCAGCCAGAATTCCTTGACTGACAGGGTTCTCAGCATACCCCTTTCTGCAAGAACGAGTGGCTGGGTCAATCCCATTGGCTTGCTTGCTCAGGTAGCCTGGACTCATGCAGTAAAGGGCTTTAAGGTCATAAAGCAACACACTGAATTGGACATGAAAGCACACTGGTAACCAGTGCAGTTTATGCAACAGTGGTGTTACATGGGTTGCTCTAGGAGCTCCTAGAACTATCTGTGCAGCTGCATTCTGTACCAGCTGTAGCTTCCAAATGCTCTTCCAAGAGTAGTCCCATGCAGAGTACATTGGGGGGGGGGGAAGATAACTGCTACCAGCATTTAAAAACAAAGTTTTAGAAAATGAGATGCAACAATTGAAAATTAACAGCTCTAATATATAACCATAACCCATGATTCAAAATTATGGTGAGCAAGGTCCAACTTTTTTTTAAAAAAAATGAACAGATATATTACTATATTAATACTATTAACATTCTTCATCTAATTTGTTTCCTTACAGAATACCAAAAACAGAAATGAGAGTGTAAAATCCCCTCTACAAAGCCCAATAACTCACTAGTGAATGAATTCTAAGGTTCAATATCCTTGGAAATAGTACACTCAGGTTATTTTATAAAAATGTAAATAGATGATAATGTTGACTCAGTTGAAGACATTTTGATTAGTGTCTTACTTATGGGTGCATCAGTTATCTTTTGTTTTTTCTCTTCTATATTTCAGGGTATTTTAATAAGCAACTTGCTCTGAACTTGAAACAAACCTATTTTAAGCTCCAAATACTTCAGTAAGATTGGAACTCAACCCATAAATTCATAACAGTCTGGTTTGAATGTGAACAGAGTACTTTGAATTCAAAATATTTTATATATCCATGAACAAAAGTTTTGAAGATTTACATTTTTCAGGTTATGTGAAAAGTTTTAGCTATTATATATATCTTTTGTTGTCTAAATCTTATTTTTCAATCCATCCTTTTTCTTCAGGGGCCATCAGAAAATCAGTTTCTTACGTCATCTAAATACTCATTTTAAAGGGGCTGGTGGTTTATAAATGTGGACAGGAAGTCTGAATTTAAACCTGCATATGCAGCTATACCTCTTGTTTCCTCAGAAAGCCATTTTCATTTTCAGATGGTAGATATTTTTCAGTTGATGAAAAATTACAGAATTCTGAAGGGGTCTCTAAGCTTCATCTGCCATATTCACTACTTTTTTCTTATGAATCTGCAAACAATTGTAAACATACATTCGAATATACAGAAACATGGCATAAATATGTTGTCATTAACTTTGTACCACGTATAGATTGTGACAATTTCATTTTATTTAGGGATTTATTGAAATATATAATTGGACAAGGTGTCTAAACTTTTGTATACAACTGAAGTGCTGTTTAATCAGGCTTTTACAGTTTCATGTCTTCTTCACTTTTCCTGTTTTGTTTGTATGTATCCTCAGAAAGTAGTGAGATTTTTTTCAGTACTGGCACTGTCAATTATCAGACACTTATGACTTTGGCATGATCATGCCACTGCTTCCAGATCTGTTCTTCGAAGTTCTACATTCTTCTGTCATAATTAGAATGGTGCTTTCTGACTGGGTAGTGTCTGTCATCTGGCACTCATGCTCAATTAATATTACACACATTTAAATGCACTTATCTTTGTAATACAGAAATGGTTTGTTAGTACCTTCCTTCACATTTGATACTGGAATTTCTTCTAAGTATTCACCTTCCTTATATTTACAAATCTGTTTTATCCCCATTGTGGATTATTGTTACTATTCCACTCTTTTTTTTCAACTATTGGCAAAAGATCAGTTTAGTTTTACTGCCTAAAACAGAGGTTCCCAATCTTGAATTGTTATTAGAGTAATTATCATAGAAGAGGAGGCTTACTAATAACCAGCCATTTTGAGGAGTCAGGGGATATAGGAAGGAACTAGTTCTAGTATGTTTAGCATTTAAAACCCCTTGAGTGAATTGTTTGTTCTGTGCAGAGATAGACTGTAAGTTCTCTATAAAATATGATTGGATGTAGCCAAAAGATATGCCACTGACTTTTTAACTAAGAAGCGTCATTTTAGAATTGATTTTAGAGAGTTAAGATGAGTGGAGTCTGAAGAAAAGTATGCCATCCACGGCTAGTTTTGTTAAACATGATTAAAGTTTGAACTTATGTCCTTTACTGGAATGTTTATTTACAATGGTTTTTAAATAAAATTAGAAATTAAGACACTTTTAAAAAATAGAAATAACATATGTTTTTAATTTTCAGAGACGTGGAGCAATTTCCTATGACAGTTCTGATCAAACTGCATTGTACATTCGCATGTTAGGTAAGTGTGGTTGCTTATTGAGATACGAGATCTCTGTCAAGTAGACAATATGCAGAATGCACTTTAATAACTTTGGTTCTTTTTGGTCCATTACTTTCAAATGCTTCTAATTATTTACATTTAATTTGGTACTATTTTCATGTTGAGTCAGACACTAAAAATACATCTGAAGATGATTTCAAAAAAAAGGAAAATATGGGCTGTCCTGTAATTCAGATTTCAGAAGAAAATATGGGAGTGGAGATGCAAATACATAAGAGAAATACTGAAGAACATGCCAGATATTAAATATATGATACTGAAGTGCCTTGCATTTACGTTTATATATAAATTGTATACATATATTTATTTTTAATGTCTGTTACTTGTGTTAAAGGTTAGCTCTTGTAGTTATAATTCTTGCGTTGAACATGTAGAGATTACTGCAAATGCCAAATACATATAAGATTGAGAATTTGTTATGTTTAAAGATAGTTGGAATGACTCATGAATAAATATTTGTATAGGAATAAGTTTCAGCTTAAGTTGTAAACTAAATATTGTTATGTGCTAGCAATTTTGAAATCATGCAACTTCAAAACAGAGAAAAAAATGTGGAAGGAATTTTAATGTAAATTATTCAGATTAGTTCCACAGACATAAGGAGAAATACATCATCATAAGAGATTTACTTGTTGCACCCTTTTACAGTAACTTCTGTTTAGGTTATTCATTATTATAAAATTTGCAGAAATGCGTTGGTGGTGGCTTTTAGAGTACTGAACCCTGAAGTAAGTTCAGGTGTTAATACTGAACAATCAGCAGACAGTAAGTGTTGGATGGTGTATCTGCCAATTCTCCTTTAGTACCTGGTAAATCATAGTAGAATGTTTATGCATCCCCAGATTTAAAAAAAATTGTAATCCTGTTGCGAAAGGATGTGAAATTGAAAGTAAATGATTCCTTAAAAATAATTACAATATATTAATTCTAGATTTCCTTTCTGGTATCTACACAATTATTCTCTGTTTATCATATAGACAAGTTCAGACTAATTTGGCAAATTTCATTCATCCCTGTTTACTGCTGTACCACAGACACTAACCTCCCTGCTTGTTTTAATTTCCTTCTGTGGTATTTGTTGGCATTTGGCAACACTAGGAAAGTATTTATTTTCATTGTTTCATTTAAGTTAACAAGCCTTAGTTGATTAAAAAGCACTTCCAGCACTTTGCCAGATAAGGCAACAAATCCAGAGGCATTCCTCTCTGTTCATCTGGTCCCTTCCATGAAAGTGAAACTTAAAATGAAAGTAGTTTTGTACCATTATTAAGCTTATCTAATTTCCGAATCTGAGTGTTTCAGTACAGACATCATCCAGTTTAACTGGGACCATTCTGAAAGCCAAAAGCAATGGTGTTGAACCCAGCTAATTTAGAATTACATTATGATTGCTACAAGATACCTTCTGATTGTTCAGAAAAAGTAACAGTGCTACTATAATACAGTATGTAGCTCCCAAACCAAAATGAGCAAGATAAAAGATAATATACTAACTAGTGCCAAAGGCATGGGGACTGCACTCACGCCATCCAGATCTCAATTGAGTCACAGTTTTACCAGGTTGTTCTCAATGCAAAGACTTTATGATACCATCAGATGTGAATCCATGTAAAAGTCCAGTTTAATAATGGTATAGAGCTGAATATTCATACTACCTGGTGGGTAAATCATATAGATTTGGACTCTGGGTAGATCTATTGAGTTGCCTAAGCACAGCCTAGACTGAAATTGATTCTGTGACTCCCAGTGAGGTTGACACCTTCCTGAACTATGAATTTGGTCACCTATTTGCTAGGTCCAGTGTCCTCCTGGGTCTTTTGGTTGGATCCATGCGGTGGTATTGACATCTTTGAGGGAGAGGGTGATCTTTCTGGCTTGAAGAAGGAGGTAGTATAGCTCCTTTGTAAGAGACCATTGCTGGACTCTTTTCTTCTGGATAGTTATTGTCCGGTTTTTAACCTTCCCTTTGTAATATAGGTTGTTGAAAAAGTGGTTGGATAGTTCTTGTAAAGAGGCTTGAAGGAAGCAGATAATTTGAATCCACTTCAGGCTAGGATATTGCACTGAAACAACATTGGTCACACTTCTTGATGACCTTTGGTGAAGATGGGATGGGGGTGGTATGTCCATCCTTGTGCTTCTTGATATCTCAGCTATTTTCAGTACCATTGACTATTGATATCTTTTTGACTGTTGCAGAAGCTAGGAGTTTGAAATACTATGTTCCAGTGGTTTGCCTCCTCCTTCAGTGATTAGTCCTAATAGGTATTGACAGAGGGGAGAGGTTGCATCTGCAGCCCCTCAGTGCATTGTGCCTCAGGGCTCAATGCTCTCACTTCCCCTGTTTAACACCTACATGAACCTACATGTTGGGTGCCATTGCCAATCAGTTTGGAGGCCAGTATCATCAGTATGCATGGGCTATGCACCAGCCTTGGGCTATGAAACTGTCAATGGCTTCTGGAGGCTGTTTAGATTTGAATGGAGAGAAATAGGCAACCCTGAGAGAAACCTGACTGGCTGTGGTTATTCCCCACCCCGCACCCCAAGATGTTTTCATATTTGGCCTCGGATGGAATCACACTTTCCTCTATGAGGCTTATATATATAAGTTGAGAGTCATCTTGAATCAGCTACTGATCAAAAAGCAGTAAAGTAAGGAGCTCTTATTTTTCTGCTTGTTTATTAGCAAGATAGTTGTTATCTATGCCTAGTGATGTTTAGATAATCTGGGCCGCATAGAGTTTTTGTTGAACTCCTAGGACCTAGGTCATCATGTATTCCTACCTTAAATCAGTATACATATAACTGTATTGGTGACAAAACAATTATGACAGTCTAAGAAAAGTCAATTTGTATAATTTCATTTTCCCATCCAATATACCCAATTCAGGCAACTGGCAAAAGAGTGGATTGTTAGTTTCATAAAATAGTAACATACTTTGCCTCATTTTAACCCTCTGTTTTGAGATATTGCAACTTGCCTACTCTGTTTTCAGCAGAAACCCAGTATGATTTATAAAATGCTGCTAAATTAAGGTTTTGTTTAGTCTGATCTCTTCTCAGAAGGGATTTAAGGAGTGAAATCAGGAATGGATCTTGATTTTTTTTTTTTTAGTTTTTCCATATAGAATACAAATGACTGATTATATTCAAGAATCTCCCACTGCATTTTGCATAAATCTTCCATCCTACATAATGGAGAAAGGAATGCATTCTGGCAATTGGGTCCATTTTGTTGCCAAGTGGCCACAGTAGTTGTTATTGGATATAATTTTGTACAGTATTTGAATGTGGAATATTTAATTTAGAGAAAAAAATAGCAATATGCCTGAAACAAACTATTATTGATTCAATTAAATAAAGCAAAGGTGCCCAACACATTGTGACGAATGTCTTTCTTTGGAACAGATCCTACTTTTGAAAGTACCAGTATCAAAAGCAGATAAAGATGATAAGGTTTTAAAGTACTTGTCTATTCTATTGCAAAGAATCCTTTTGAAAAGAAATATTTTTTCTATTCGCATTGAGCCTGATTTTTTTAAAAGGTTGGCATTGCTTTCACACTGATTTTATTCTGCATTTGTTAAGTTTAATATCCCCTGAGGAAGATGTTCACTGAAACATTTGGCAATGCATAATTCTTTAATCATTTCTGCTTTCTGCTCCTTTTTATTTACAGGGTTTCCTGCTTGAGCAGTGGGTTGGACCAGAAGACCTGTTAGTTATTTTGTCAAGATGCTTTCTAAAAGATCAAAATACATAGAAAAATTCTTATATTCTAAATTAATCCTATAACTATGAAATTAAGAAAGGATTAAAAATAAAAAGTTTAAAACTAAGTCTTGAGGTTTCAAATTATTTTTTATTATTAATAGATGAATTTATGTTTATCCAGATGTGTATAGCCTGAGATCCAGGGCTATATGTGCTGTTCCTAAAGTCTTGGTGTAGTCTAAGACATTTCTGAAAGTTGTTACCAAATAATATTTGTAATGTATTGGAGAAAATTTAATACATAACTGTATTTTAACTACATTTAAATATAAATGAAATAAATGTAGATTTTGTACTGGCCCCACTGCTCCAGCATATTCCAAGTTCAGGAAAGATTGTGTTACAAATTATAACACAATGTGTTATTTATCTTACCTATTGTTGGAGAAAAAATTCAAAGAATAACTGTTAATTATGCTTCAAATCATGGTATTTGAAGATGGCTTATTTCAGTTAATCGTAATTCATTTAAACCCAGTTTAGAATGGTATCCAAAGCTATGGTTAATTTAAAATAAAAGTTCTGATTTCCTCACTTTTGGGTTGAAAGATAGATTATGAGAAAAGCATAATGTTGAGGCTTAGTGAGATTTGCTGTTTTAATATTAGATAATAATGGTTAGGTACATTCACATGTAGGCTGCTGCAAGTGGTTGGGACTGATTTAGATGCAGGATTGGATTTGAATTTCCCAAACTGCCATTCTAAAATAAGATGCTGCTGTTGAAGCCAATCCTGTTTACTTTCCTAAGCACTGTGTAAGTACTAAGACTAAGAATTGCAAAATGAAAACAACTACTTCTTTTTTGACTGATGGGAACAGCCATATTTATGCCACTCCCTGCTGCTATTCCCTTCCTTTCCAGTGGCAGGTTGTAGCTGCTTTGGTTCTGCACTCCTAAAGCAATTGATCAAGGGATTATTTCATTTAGAGGTATGGGGAAGTCAATTCCTTACATTTTCTGTTTCTTTAACTGACTTTGATCTCTCTTTTCATCTTTCAGCTAACTGGTAGCTCTTTGTCGCGAATTGGATGGCTGTATACATTTGTTTAAGGGACGTGGTGGCTTAGTGGCTAAGATGCTGAGCTTGTCGATCGAAAGGTCGGCAATTCAGCGATTCGAATCCCTAGTGCCGCATAACGGGGTGAGCTCCCATTACTTGTCCCAGCTTCTGCCAACCTAGCAGTTCGAAAGCATGTAAAAAATGCAAGTAGAAAAATAGGGACCACCTTTGGTGGGAAGGTAACAGTGTTCTGTCCACCTTTGGCGTTCTGTGGCCATATGACCACGGAAACGTCTTTGGACAGCGCTGTCACTTCGACTTTGAAACGGAGATGAGCACTGCCCCCTAGAGTCAGGAACGACTAGCACATATGTGCGAGGGGAACCTTTACCTTTGTACATTTGTTTAATAATAAACAAACAAACAAACAAATATACCTGCTGAGGCTCTGGCACCCATGGACTTCAAATTCCAGATTCCTTAGTTAACATTACCATTATAAGAATTCTTGAGAAATCAGGGAAAGGTGACAAATCCTCATATTTAGAGAATTTAGGGAACTTCAACTATAATGGTCCTGATAGATTCATTCTGAGAAAATTGTGTGATTGCTGCTTGTGATTAGTGCTTGACAGTGAAAGTTACATTGAAAGTGACTTTCACTTCTTTTTGGTTAGGATTTTTGTAAAAAAAAAAAAACCTTTGTAAAAACAATTAACAGCTTTCCATTTGTAGCTTCTATAGAAGGAAGGACTTAGTAAAACTGAAAAACTACTATATGTGAATACATTTTTTATTTATTCCGTTGCATAGAAATACCACAGGATAACATGATTTTCTTCAAACTTGCTTCTATTACCACCGGAAACATTTCTTATACTTCAGTGCTTATGCATTTTTAATAGCCATAAGTAGATTCTTTATTAGAAAAGCCAAATTAGTTTATAGATAAGCTCATTGTTTTAGAAGAAAAGCTCTCATCGTAAGACTAACACAATTAGGACATATGAAATATTTTCTGCAAAAGTTGACATAATATATAATACAAAATAAACTGAAATCTTATCTTAGACATAAGCAGACTTGCAGCAATATTTTGAAAAACATCCAATAATAATAATAAAAACATCATCAAATACCGGGTTTCCCCCAAAATAAGACCCTGTCTTATATTTTTTTGAACCCTGAAATAAGTGCTTGGCCTTATTGCCATGCGCTCAAAAACCTGATTGGTTTATTATCAGGGGATGTCTTATTTTGGGGGAAACAGGGTACCAGAACCCTGTTTTCCAGCGCAGTGATTAGAATGCAGTATTGCAGGCTGACTCTGCCCACTGCCATCAGTTTGATCCTGACTGGCTCAAGGTTGACTTAGCCTTCCATCATTCTTAGGTCGGTAAAATGAGGTCCCAGATTATTGGGGGAAATATCCTGATTCTGTAAACTGCTTAGAGAGAGCTGTAAAGCACTGTGAAGCAGTATATTATTGCTATTGCTTTTGCTAAATGCAACTTTATACAGTTTACATCCTGCAACAGAATCTTTAATATTATTAAACAACAATTGCCTATCCCAGGTCTTTGGGAAAGACTTCATAAATGGACAAAAATGACAAATTCAATCAAAATCCTGGCTGACTATGTGATTCATCATAATATAAAATTTGGACCTATTGAGGAAAAAGGTTATAAAAATTTTAAAATAAAAAAAGGCATTGGTAAATACTGATAGAGAGCTTTTGGTGTAGGTCAAAGGTGTCAAACTGGATTTCATCGAGGGCTGGATCAGCATTGTAGTTGTCCTCCGTGGGCTGGCCTGGGGTGGGGGGGAGATGGGACGGACAGCAGACAGGATGGATGCCTCCTGCAATACCCTGCTGGCCAAAACATGGTGCAGGGGGGCTATACACGCCCCCCTGCGCCCCGTTTATGGCTTGGATGGCCTCCAGCACTCTGCTGGCCAAATGAACAGTTCATTTGCACATCTGCTTGTGCAAATGAACTGAGCACGCACACTTGTCGGGCACTGGCCTGGAACCAACTCCTCCCCCCCTCCCCCGAGTTCAGAAAGCTGAAAAGGTTGGGGAACTCTGGTTTAGAGGGCAACCACTTTCAGAGGCATTGCTGAAATGTTTAAAGGACAACCTTTATTCGCACTAGAAATAAAGAGGTTAAAGAGCCCTAAAAGAAAGGGAAGGAAATCATTCAATTGAAATACATCACAGGGAGTAAGATTTGCTTGTATTTTCTGTACCAAGTTGGAAGGTCTAAACTCCCAATTACTTACACTAAGTGCATTAATGTGAAAATTATGCTAGTTAACTGGTTATGTGACGCTTCATTAAACTGATTCAAAAAAACCAGTTGATACTGTCTTATATCTAGGAAGATTCATACAATTTTTCTAGGTTTCAGATAGTGATCTTTCTTATTTTTATCTTGAGAGTCTGGGGGTTAAATTTAGAGTCTTATGTGCAAAGTATGTGCTGTACCATTGACGGTTGATCTTGTGAATGATAACCCCAGGACAGTATATTAAGTCACTCATCTTTACATTTTTAGTTTATTGTTAAGATGGAAAAAATAAGCTTTTTCATTTGTTCTTGTCCAGGCTGAAAACGGGGCACAGGGAGGTGTGCATAGTCCTTCCGCACCTCGTTTTCACTAGTAGAGGCACTGCGGGCCAGTCCTTTGCTATTTCCAGGCTGGCCCCATGGGCCAGATCTAAGCACCCCGTGGGCCGGACGGATGTGGCCTGCAGGTCTTGAGTTTGACACCCCTGGTGTAAATGGTTAAGGCATCAAACTAGAAAGTGGGACACAGTTCTAGTTCCATCTTTGACATGAGAATAATAATAATAATAATAATAATAATAATAATAATAATAATAATAATAATAATAATAATAATAATAATAATAATAATTTTATTTCTATACCGCCCTTCTCCCGAAGGACTCAGGGCGGTGTACAGCCTATTTAAAAACACAGACAAAACAACAATATAAAATTTAAAATAATTAAATAAAGTGGCTCAGATTTAAAACCCCAATAAATTTAAAAGTGACTAACCCAAGGTCACACAGTTGGGTGACCTTGGGTTAGTCACTTTTTTCTCAGGCTTAGGTAGGAGGTAATGGCAACTGCTTCTGAAAAACTTTGTCAAGAAAATTGCAGGGGCTTATCTAGGCAGTCTCTGAAAATGAGATATGAGTGAATGGAAGAAAAAAATAATTATTGTTTTGCCAGTATAAATAGTAACATTATTACAGAAGATGTTTATTTTTGTTGAAGGGGGAAATACTTGCAGTAATTTTCATGTTAATACTACATTTTGATATTTTAATGACTGATATAATCAAGTTGAACTTAAATAAATTGTAATGGCAATTAGTATAATTTTGAAAATTATAAATGTAGGATTGTATACATTACAAATATACTCAACTGATATATTTTAGAAAAATGATTTGATACTGAAGAGAAAAAAAGTATTTTGACATTTTTCTTTATTATATTTTTGTCATTTATTATGGTAATTTAGCATATATATTAAATGTAAATATATATGTAGTGAATTGTGTATGAGAAGGTAGGAAAGGAATTTATGACAAGCAGGGAATTGGATATTTGAAAAAAACTTCAAACTTGTGAAATTGCATCTAAGGTAAAGGTGCTGTATTATTGTTACCCTACATCCACAGAACGTCTACACCTTGCAACTGTAGTCAGTTGCATTTTTCTCTGTAGCTCTTCGACATGGTATATTTCACTCTTGACCCTATTTCCAGGAGATGTACGAGTAAGAAGTCGGGCAGGATTTGAAAGAGAGAGAAGAGGTTCTCATCCATACATTGATTTCCGTATTTTTCACTGTAAGTATTTAATAGCAGTACAGTAATGAAGAATTCCATTTGTGTTTGGCTGCTGCGCGTATAGTCATGCCAGGTTTTATTAAGTAATATTTCTCATTTATGAAAATAATTTCTATTTGAGAAGTTATGAACACACTCTATACAGAATATTGCAGTATTGTTTCTTAAGCTATATTATACCAAGATGAAAAAAATGCACAATGAATTCAGGCTTTTGAGTGTGGAGGATACAAACATAGGAGTTGTCTCCAGATCTTTAAATTCAAATATGTCTTTCCCTAGTGTAATGCAGTAACTGCAGAGGGTAATTGAATGATCTTTTGAAAAAAATATAATTCTCTATCTTCACATATTAGGGCATAATTAGAGAATCTCATTATTGTGTAAATTTACTAATTCCATTGGCAAAGAGACAATATTCTATAGGAATGTAAAACTCCTCTTACCTCACCCAGACTTTAAGAATTAAAGACTCTGATGGCAAAGGATAACCAATCTTTGTCTGTTTAGGTAGCCATGATGATAAGATAGCAGTGCAAATATTTTTCACTGTGAATGTGGCTTGAAATTTTAATGATAAAATTCATAAGATTCTACTGAAAGACAGACTGTAGTTGCAAAATGATAGGTTTGAGCAAATCATGACATACTGGATGCAATTATCTCTATTTTTAAAATACTATCTTCTGGGAATGTTTTAAATGCTTGGATTAATCTGAAAGATGCTTCTTGACAGAACGCTGAAGATTTGTATAGTTCAGCTACATATGAATGTGTTATAAAGAAGTTCTGCTATTCCAGGGAGATTTTGGCTTTACTGTATATTCGTTTGTGAGATGATTTCCCCATATTTTCATTTGAATTATCTTTAATTTGGATCATTTTCTTTGTGTATAAAGTGGGATGTTTTGAATATTTTGGAAGTATTTTAAGTTCAGCTCTTTGAATTTTGAAACATCTCGCAGATGCTCGGTTCAGGTTGCCCTCAAGTTACAACCATTTGTTTAGTGACTGTTCAAAGTTACAGTGGCACTGAAAAAAGTGACTTACAACCAGTCCTCCTCACCAGTGGTGGGATTCAAGTAATTTAACAACCGGTTCTCTGCCCTAATGGTTTCTTCCAACAACCAGTTTGCCAAACTGCTCAGAAAGTTAACAACCGGTTATCCCAAAGTGGTGCGAACTGGCTGAATCCCACCACTGCTCCTCACACTTAAAACTGTCACCGTATCCCCATGATCACATGATCAAAATGTGGGGGCTTGGCAACTGGTATTTATTCACAGTGGTTGCAGTGTTCTGAGGTTGTATAATTGCCATTTGTAGCCACTCTAGCCAGCTTCCAAAAGCAAAATTTATTGGAGAAGCTGGTTTTGCTTAACAAAAACATGATTTATTTAACAGCTGCAGTGAATCACTTAATTGTGGCAAAAAAAGGTTTTAAAATCAGGTGTGACTGACTTAACAATCATCTTAGCAGCCAAAATTCTGGATACAGTTGTGGTCATAAATTGAGGACTACTTGTATGTTGCTTTCAAAATGGACTGTTTTACATAGAGATGTTTTTAACACTCTTGTAAAGTTTCCTTTTTTTCCTGAAACTAGTTTACTTATTGGGAATATTAACTCTATGTAGATCTCTCATGGGGATTACTCATTGGTCCATTCTCCAGCGCGCTGCTTGGAGAATCCAAAGTGTGGGATCATTCATAGACTATTAGTCAGAGACTGAGTGTATGTTTCTTTAAATCTTGCAGTCACTCCTTCTGTGCTCATGGTACTAGAAAAAAAGCAGGAAGTAACAATGGCTTCCTTTTTCTTTT
Source organism: Pituophis catenifer annectens (assembly GCF_029215685.1). Taxonomy (NCBI): domain Eukaryota; kingdom Metazoa; phylum Chordata; class Lepidosauria; order Squamata; family Colubridae; genus Pituophis; species Pituophis catenifer. Next base: position 38,090,768 of record NW_027256883.1, read on the forward strand.
TGTTTGAACTGTGAAACTCTAGTTGCCAGCCTTCAACAAGGTACACAATATGTAACACCATATGGCACTGAATTAAGATTCTGGCTTAATAAGGTTGCTTGACATACTTTTCTGATTCAGGTAAATTGAGTGACCATTATCTGCATTAATCTTACTATAGTTAGAATTGTCCAAGATTGTGTTGGAATCATTGATTGAAGTGGGTATTTAATGTATCATTTTGATCCATCCTATTTTCTAGTCCTAATACAGAAATAATGTGCTGTCAAGTAAAAAGAGAGGGAAAAAGAGCATGCGATTGGAACCACAATTGCCCTCTAGCATCTTGACAATGCCTGCTCACTACTGTTAAAGGGTATATCTTTTGGTAGAAAAACATTAAAATAGTGTTTGACAGCAAATAAACTTGGTCAGGTATTTTATCACTGGTGACAATCTTAGTCTGAGCTTCCTTCCTTCCTTCCTTCCTTCCTTCCTTCCTTCCTTCCTTCCTTCCTTCCTTCCTTCCTTCTTTCCTTCCTTCCTTCGTGAGCCATTCAGAACCAGGCTATGGAAATGGTGGGCACATTCCCACTTGCGTGAGTGATTGTGCGTGTACTCCATTTGTGCAAGTGTTGGGCACACATGCCCGCTGCTTGTGCAAATGAACTGAGCACACACACTTGTCGGGCACTGGCCCGGAACCAACTCCTCCCCCCCCCCCCCCGAGTTCGGAAAGCTGGAAAGATTGGGGAACTCTGGTTTAGAGGGCAAGCACTTTCAGAGGCATTGTTGAAATGTTTAAAGGACAACCTTTATTTGCACTAGAAATAAAGAGGTTAAAGAGCCCTAAAAGAAAGAGAAGGAAATCATTCAATTGAAATACATCACAGGGAGTAAGATTTGCTTGTATTTTCTGTACCAAGTTGGAAGGTCTAAACTCCCAATTACTTACACTAAGTGCATTAATGTGAAAATTATGCTAGTTAACTGGTTATGTGAAGCTTCATTAAACTGATAAAAAAAAAACCAGTTGATACTATCTTATATCTAGGAAGATTCATACAATTTTTCTAGGTTTCAGATAGTGATCTTTCTTATTTTTATCTTGAGAGTCTGGGGGTTAAATTTAGAGTCTTATGTGCAAAGTATGTGCTGTACCATTGACGGTTGATCTTGTGAATGATAACCCCAGGACAGTATATTAAGTCACTCATCTTTACATTTTTAGTTTATTGTTAAGATGGAAAAAATAAGCTTTTTCATTTGTTCTTGTTTGGCAGGAATATTACTGTGATAGCACATTTAAACGAAGGAAGTATCTGTAGCTGATTGCTCTATTAACAAAGATTAATAAATTTCAGTCTAGCAATGCTAGTTAACTTGTGAATAGCAAAAAGACAGGACAGATAATGATATTTAGACTAACATATATGAGCTTTTTACCTGGAGTATAATTCTGTTGGTTTTATATTTTCACTGTATCTTTTGGGTTAGATTAAAATGGGCAATAAAGAACATGAAGCCATGTGACTAATATACACATTTTATACATCTACACAGAATTTTTGAATATGTACCTTGATGAACTTTAAGTATTTCAAAGATTAATACTGTTTGGAAAGTAGCTATATACATCATCCCGTAATTGTAACTTGTTAGAGCATGTTTTGATTCCTACTGTTGCTGTAGCCTTTTGTCAGTCACCATCCATATACATGTGAATTTGTTATCAGACTGAATCCATACCTACTTGTACATTGTTTGTCTCTGATAGCTCTATATTAGATTGGATTTTAGAAATATTGGCATTATAGTAGAGTTTAATGTGTGTGCTTTTCAGATGAAATTGTTATATCTTGAGTTTTGAAAATTACCTGAAATATCTTGACAAGGAGTAAAACTGTAGTGTAAAGCTATACTTACCAGTATATATGCACATGCTTGAAATGAGATTGCAACCAAAGGTTTGAAACTTATAATTTAGTTATTTTTAGTATATTAAAATAAAGCCAAAACATTCTAATGTTTTTCCTGCACCCTGTACTTTCTCATTACCAATAACTTGACAAGGATTTCAAAAAATCTAGTGAAGACCAATATTGGTCTTAACTTCACAGTATTGCTAATCTCTGAATTCTTTCAATTTAATAGTAAATATATACTTCTACATATACACATACATATAATCAGAAATTAATCCCACTAATATTTGTGGGATTTATTGTCATTCTATATGTGTATATAAAATTGTAGCCTAGATAGCTTAAACTATCATGATATAGTTATCTGAATGTTAATTGAAAATTGGTACTTTCAGTTATTATCGTTACAAAATACACACATTATTTAAGCTTTGTGTGCTTCATGTCAAGATATAATCTGCCATATCATATGCTTTGTAAAATGTTTCTAAATGTTAAAAGACAGACTATTTTAAGCTACATTCTATTGTAGTTTAATACTATTGTTTGTTAGCTGCAGAGTTGTCCATAAAAATGCTTGAAGAATAGAGTCTTAACCTACTTGAGATCTCTGTTTACAGGTGGACAATTTTTTTGTGGAATTCAAATGCTCCTTACCATCTCTCTATATCACCTCTATCTGTGAGATTCCCCAATCTTCTATTTCAGATTTTTTTTTAAATGAAAAGGAAATTGAAAGGGATTGTATATCCATTTGATATTAGCAAGTTTGAAAATTCTGATCAAACCCTTATTTAGCTCTATGATTCTTATATAGCTAATTTGTGAACCTGGCCATTTGGATGGCCAGTCTGCCTTACTTAGAAATTGACACATAATTCTTAAGTCATAATGTAAAAACTGATACAGGTAGCTGAATTATATAGAATTTAAAGAAAAAATGTATTCATTCCTTAAGTTGTGTCCAACTTTTCACAACCTCATAGAAAAATACAATAGTAATAACTGTGAGAGGGATCTTGGAGTCCTAGTGGACAACCATTTAAATATGAGCCAGCAGTGTGCAGCAGCTGCCAAAAAAGCCAACACAGTTCTAGGCTGCATAAACGGAGGGATAGAATCAAGATCACGTGAAGTGTTAAGACCACTTTATAATGCCTTGGTAAGGCCACATTTGGAATACTACATTCAGTTTTTGTCGCCACGATGTAAAAAAGATGTTGAGACTCTAGAAATATCTAGAAAGAGTGCAGAGAAGAGGAACAAAGATGATTAGGGGACTGGAGGGTAAAACATAAGAACGGTTGCAGGAACTGATATGTCTAGTATAATGAAAAGAAGGGCTAGGGGAGACATGATAGCAGTATTCCAATATCTCGGAGGCTGCCACAAAGAAGAGGGAGTCAAGCTATTCTTCAAAGCACCTGAGGGTAGGACAAGAATAGAATAGAATAGAATAGAATAGAATAGAATAGAATAGAATAGAATAGAATAGAATAGAATAGAATAGAATAGAATAGAATAGAATTGGAAGGTACCTTGGAGGTCATCTAGTCCAATCCCCTGCTTAGGCAGGAAACCCTACACCACTTCAGACAAATATTTATCCAACAAAGCAATGGGTGGACACTAATCAAGGAGAGAAGCAACTTAGAACTAAGGAGAAATTTCCTGACAGAACAATTAATCAGTGGAACAGCTTGCTTTCAGAAGTCCCTTCCAACTCTGTTATTCTATTCTATTCATAGTCAGGGGTGTCAAACTCGCGACGACGTGTCACATGACGTATCACAACTTTTTTCCCCTTTAGTAAACCGGGGATGAACGTGGCCAGTGTGTGATGAATCCGGCCCATGGGCCATGGGTTTGACCACCCTGTCATAGATTATAGTATGCCAAGCCTTCCTGCCTAAACTCAAAAGAAAGAAAACCCACACTTATACATGGATTATATGCTAGTAATTTTGGAAAGTAATGTTACGTTTCTTGCACTTCAAATTCTGGCCAGCTGGTTTGGGTCCTTGGAATAAAATTTTAGTTTCACTGCTTTTACTCTGCTTTCTTGTTTGCAAATTATTGGGTCAGGGAGAGTAAAGGGTTGGTGGTGGTTAGATATGGTGTTCACCATAGCACTTCTTTTTTTCCTGATAACAATTCCATGGATATACCAGTGTACAGTAAAAACTGCTAAGGTTAAGGAAGTAGCATTAAGGAAGGGGAGTCAATATAATCCAGTGCTAAGATGTTGAAACAGGTTTGGGGGAAACCAGGTTTACGCCCACCTTCAGTCACAAAAACCCACTGTGTGACCCTGGTCCAATGACTTTCTCCCATTCAGGTTACCTCAGGACAGGGATAAAATGGAGAGAAATCCTTTCATAAGCTGATCCCAAAGCTCAGAAGAAAGATGATACATACATATATAAATAAATGCACCCAAGTGTGCTAAAACAAATGCACACTTTTCACTTCCGAAATATTTATTGTACAGTAATGGACAAGTATGTGTGAAAATTTGAAAGTAGTTTTGTCTGTATGGAGAAATGATTTTCCACTTTCAAAAATAAACTTTTAGAATTATTAGCTTTTTATGTGGACATCTATTTTTTTTCTAGTATTCCTTTTCCTTTTAATCGATATACTTCAGCTTGGTCAACAGTGTTCTTTTCTTGCTATCATGTACTTTCTTCCTCTCTTTCCCAGTTTGAAATCTGAGAAAAATTGGTGAATTTGATCAGAAACAACCTTGGAAATTCATTATTGTTATTAGTTTGGAAAAATGAATTTTCCCTTCTCTTCTGTGGATCTTTTAAAAACATGTTCTAGAATAAAAAGATATTCTAAAAACACAAACTGTCTTTCTCCTTATTCAGTTCATGGCTTCTTTAAAGAGAGGTGAACTTTTTCATTTTTGGGGAAGTATCAGGATTTCTCTTTAAAGTGCTATTGGAAAAGGAATGCGAACTTATCTTGTGAAGAGACCTGTCTTGCTTACAATTAATGTCTTTATTTACAGGATTATGCTTTTGATATCCAAGCCATTATACAGTGTTTGATGAGTGTATTTATTTTGAGGTGTAGGAGTTTGATATATTGGATGAAAAATACCTCAATTTTTCTTAAGAATGGTAATTTTATATTTATTTTGTATTCACTTCTATTTGAGTACAATTAAATATAGTATAGGATAATGCATTAAATCATATTGAATGTGCTTCTGAAATGTGTAATTATGTCATAGGGTTAAATTATTTAGTAAGAAACTTAATTCAGGGAACTTAAAAGTAGTACAGATATTCCTCATTTAGCAACTGCCTTGTTCATCCGCAGTTACAACTGTGATGAAAAAGTAACTTTATGACCAATCTTTGCATTTGCAACCTTCACAGGTCCGTAAAGCAAAGGAAAGCTGAAGTAAGACCATAAGTTGCTTTGGATAACAAAAGGGGCGGCATCATAAATTTAATATATAAACACATTCATTGTTTCACTTATCAATTATTTTATGACTTAGTTGCTAGTCCCAATTATGGTAGCTAAATGAGAGCTATCTCTAGTTTCCCTCCCCTTCCCCCAAAGTTTTATTTACAAAGTCACCATTTAACATTTTGTTCAGGCAACATAAGAAGATTATGGCTTTGTGGATGGCTAGTTCCTAAAAGTGTTGAAGGATCTACAGAGTGGGCTTTTCTAAAAATGGCCCAGTTTCTCATGTTGTCTGGAAAATGCAAGAAAAATTTGGGTATTATAACTTTTATGTTACAAAAGTATCAAAACAAGCTTAGTAATATCTGAAAACAAGAGTTTAAAGATCTTAATAGCTAGATACTCTTTATTTCATTAGTATCAGGAATGTTTTTGTGTTAGAGGCTGCAGCGGCTATAAAACTCACAAATAAATATAGGAATACAAATAGAAAATGCAAGATATACATTTTAGAAATAAGGGTTTTCTGTGGCTGAATCTTTTTGCAGATAATAAAACTGTCAGATTACACAGCATTATACATAGGTTTTATTGTGTGAATTCTAAACTGTCAAGGTTGTTGGCTGAGTATGTCGATAATGTTTGTTATCGTGTGGCCAAGCTTAAGGTTATTTTCAGAACCTAGCCTGAACCATTGTTCTTATAAGGTTTAGGATTAGTCCACTCACAGTATTTAAATAGCAATAGTTTATCTGCTAAAAGTCTTGGAATGTATTCATTCACTCTACCCAGTAACTAGAAGAACTGATATATCACTATATTGAATTCAGCTTCAGAGATGTGAAATAGATTTCAAACAATAAATTGGGTTTTATACATGTATGTATAAATACAGTTGAATGAGAATTGTAGCATAAAGTGATCCAGATATCTAAATAATACTTTCTATTGCTTTGTCCTGTTTGGGATTTAAATGCTGCACCTTAAAATCCATCAAGTAAAATTTGCTCATAAAAGACATGTTCCTGACACTTTGCTAATTAGACTGGGAATTAAAGCCTGTTTACATTAGTTCCTTCCTGAAAATCTGATCCATATGTACTTTGTAGGGCTGGCAAGGGAATGCTGAAGAAGAGAAAATTGCCTTTCCCTAGATATAAATAGGTTATTTTACAGTTAAACCCTAACCATTCTGCATTAAACTATATTGTGTTTTTTCTTTTTTTAATAAATGAGATGACTTATTTGATCACCGAACAAAATTGAAATAGTTAAGTCCAGATGAGAACTTTTGATCCACCAGTTCTCATCAGTCCCAGTCAGTCTGATCAGGGATCAGCAATGATGAAAATTAACATCTTGGGGGGGGGGATATGTTCGTCTATTCTTCCATAAATAAATATTGTCTTTATAGATTCAGCTTTTGACATTTTAGGAACGGATTTTACAACTTAAATCTTACTATTTCCCTCCCATCTAGCAAATTCTGAATTTGAAGTTTCTGTGTCAGCAAGAAATATCCGAAGGTTACTGAGTTTCCAGCGGTACTTGAGATCTTCCCGTTTCTTCCGTGGTATTACTCTTCCAAATTCTTCAAACATTTTAGATGATGATTACAATGGACAAGCTAAGGTTTGTTTTTCTAGCTATCTTGTAACATTGCTCTAAAAAAAATAGTAATTTTTAGGTGTGCAAGTAAATAAATAATTTTTATTAACAGTTGATAATGTATCTGTTCCAGACTTGTAGAAGTGAAATTTCTGTTTATCTTCTCCCTCTTCAATTTGCCAGCTTTCATCAATTTATATAATATACATTGTATTTTTTTTAAAAAAATCTATAATTAAAAACAAGTAATTGTAACTAAAACACTGAAAGTCAGCACTAACAACAAATCAATATAATAAAATATGCATAATGCAACTTAGGAGAAAGCTGCCCAGAAAACCATGTTTAAATATTTTCCTGAGGACCAGCAAGCCTAATTGCTGTCAGGCTATTCTAAAGCACAGCCACTGCAACAGAGAAGCAGCACCTTCCTCTTCTAGCTGTGCCTAGAAAAATGTCCACATAGAAATAGATCTAACTAGGTGGCACATGGAGAGCAGTGGGCAAAAGCTTTGTCCATAGTAAGGTTCAGATGAGTCTGCTTTGTTTTAGAAATAGTTGATCATCTTAATATTGAACTACTTAGGTAAAAAAAAAAAAGATGTTTTGTTTCTATGAGAGAAAGCTGTTGACGTAAGAAGTTAGTTGCAACACAGCTGATCCATTAGTGAAGAATATGATTCTTTCTAGAACTTCTCAAGTCAAAACAATGATGTGGTCTCAGATCAGGGATATTGTCGCTTTTTTCTTCTGACTACTATTCCTTTCAGAATCTATATATATATAGAAGCGAAATACCACTCACACATCATCACAAAATCTCCAGAACCGTAAAGCCTTGAAATTTGCCACGTATGTTCCTCTTGGCTTCTAGGTGCTCACTAAGAAAAGATTTTTTGAAATGACCATTAGTATTTCCTATATTATTATTAACACACTCTGATGCTAAGGAGTTTTACTCCCCCTCCCCACCCGAAAAGAAATCTGTTCCAAATGCAAAACACAAGCAGAGGAGAGAAGTTTCAGTTTCAGCTTTTCTTTCACAGCAGCAAGCAGCTTTACTACAGAACAGTTGAGCTAAGCCATGCCCAGCCTCCTTCCTGTCTCTTTCTTGCTCACACAGCAAATACTGTTTCACTTTCCAAACAGCCCTCTGATGCTAAGGATCTACTCCCCCTCCCCATCTGAAAAGAAATCTGTTCCAAATGCAAAACACAAGCAGAGGAGAGGAGTTTCCATTTCAGTTTTACTTTCACAGCTGCAAGCAGTTGAGCTAAGCCACGCCCAGCCTCCTTCCTGTCTCCTCCTTGCTTACACAGCAAATACTGTTTGAGTTTCCAGACACCCATCAACTATCACAAACTGACAGGATGCTAGCCAGAGGAATACCGATGGATGCTGGTAGGCAAAGGCAGAATTTCCCCCCCTTATTTTCCCTTCTCAGTTCAGACAAATCTGTTCCTTCTACTGTAACACCAGTTAAAGGGAAAAGAGGCAAAAAATGCAGAAAAAGATCGTATCATCAAACTCATCCCCAAGTCAGTAGATAGGCTGTAAAAAAGTATACATCTAATAACCCCTACGTTAATCAGTCATAAATGAGATCAATGCCTTGAACTAATAAGTATTTGTCTGTTTTTCAATATGAACCTCTTACCGTCTCTAACGAAATAATACAGTCACTTTTGTAACTACTCATTACTTTTCAAGCTTTAAGTGTCAATTTATCAAGCCCCATCACATAGTTTCCTAGCGAAGCACGGGTATCCAGCTAGTCTGTATAGATTTATAAAATTGCAGCAAGGATGATTCAGATATATAACATTTGGAAAGAAGTGGTTTTTATTCCCAAATAAAATGTTGTTTTCTTTTGCTTTTCAGTGTATGCTAGAAAAAGTTGGGAACTGGAATTTTGATATCTTCCTTTTTGACAGGCTAACAAATGGTAAGATTCCATTTGTTTCTTTGAAGATACTACTTTAAAAACTGAGCAATTGCTGTATGTGTATAAAACTCATTTAGATTGTTGGGCTACCAAAATAAATTGACTGATATTATACTTAACATGAAATCTGGTAACCTGGTAATTAGTTAAGTATTGGGCTTATAGAGTTGAAAATAAGTTTTCTTTTTAAATGTATGTTGGCATTTTTCAGTTTACATGCAGGGTTGATAAGGGAGTTTGCACCCATGATTGCCTCCATGTCTTTGTGTGGGACAGGCTGTTGAAAAGGTGTTCATATGCATAATGGGAAAATGCTAAGGGAGTGTAAAAGCATATTCAGTTTAACATTTATAAAACAATTCAATAGGCTGTTAAGTTAAAGGGAAGTCTAGAAAGTGTGCTCATTGCTCCAGTTATGCTTTAGCCTAATGAGCAGAGGAATATCTCTGTAGAGATTTTATGGTAAGAAGTCTGTGGCTCAAGAGACTTGAAACTGCCAGTTCCTTCACTTTTTAAAATTCTGATTCCATACTTTTTAAGACAATCATGTATTAAGGACCTGTGCAGAATGTGGTAAGGCAGAAAGTTGAGCTTACATTCAGATTTACAGAAGAACTACTTTGTATAAATATATTGTTTGCTTTAGGCAGGATGTTCTGTATCAGTGATTTTCAAAGTTGGCAACTTTAAGATAAACAAATTGGGATGGGTGAGTTCTGAAAATTGGTTAGAATAGATAATTTCAGAATAGTAGAAAATATGTATAGGGGACTGCCTGTTTTGTGGTTAGCGAGTAAATAAGTAAACCCTTAACTATTGAGAGAGGAATCAGATAGAACTTCCAATTTCATCTTCGAAGATAATTCTTGACTTACAACCATTTGTAAGTTAGACTAATTCCCTTTTTGTACTTGAGATAATAGGGAAGAATATTTTCCCATCAAAATTTTAATTTGTTTCAATATTTCCTAATTTTATTTTGCTAAATGGACAACAGTCTCACATCAAGTTAACTGTTAACTCACCTGGTTTAGTATTAGTGACCCAAACTATCATTTATAGGTAGTCCTTGATGTACAACCATTCATTTAGTTACAATGGCACTGAAAAATGTGATTTATGACTTTTTTCACACAACTGTTGAGCATTCCCATGATCACGTGATCAAAATTTAGGTGCTTGACAACTGGCATGTATTTATGGTGGCTGCAGTGTCCTGGGGTTATACAATCACCTTTTGCGATCTTCTGACAAGCAAAATCAATGGGGAAGCCAGATTCACGTAACAACTGTGTTATAGATAGTCCTCAATTTACGACCATAATTAAGCCCAAATTGCTAAGTGAAACATTTGTTAAGTGAGTTTTGCTTCATTTCTTTCTTGCCACAATTGTTAATTGAAACACTGCAGTTGTTAATTTAATAACCCGGTTGATAAGTGAATTTGGCTTCCCCACTGACTTGGCTTGTCAGAAGGACCCAAAAGGGGATCATGTAACCCTGGGATAACAGTCACAAATATGAACCAGTTGCCAAGCAACTGAATTTTGATCACCTGACTATGGGGATACTGCAATGGTTATAAGTGTGAAAAATGGTCATAAGTCCCTTTTTTCAGGGCCTTGTAACTTCAAATGGTCACTAAATGAAACCATTTTAAGTTGAAAAGCTTTGTGACCAATCTTTGCAGTGTCCTGCAGCCATGTGATCACTATTGGCAAGCTTCAGAACTGGCTTCCAATAGCAGAATTAATGATGAATGCAGAAGTGAAATTGAAAATTGTGGTCACATGATTATTGTCAATGTGATTTTTCATCTAGCAACTGCAGCACATAGCAACAGAGTTGCTTATCCCAGTTATGGTTGGTAAACAAGGGCTATCTGTAAAAGGATTGTTGAAAATTAATGGCTTCATTTTATAATACTGGGTGATAGATTATTGAATCACTTGATGATATGAAAGCACTAAAAATTAGAAGTCTTAATTAAAACATTGAGAACTATATTCTAGTTACAGATACGAAGAAGAAATATGTATGTTATGTATAATAGAATTATTTAAATAAACTTGTCTATTTCCTATTAAACATAGTTTCTTTGTGTATGTGTATTTTTAGGAAACAGTTTGGTCACATTAACGTTTCACCTGTTTAATCTTCATGGACTTATAGAATACTTCCAACTAGATACAATGAAGCTACGCAGATTTTTAGGTAAAAACTTCCTAAATTCAAACATTCCCATTAAACCTTTTCTTTAAATGCATTTCACTACTTTGCGGCAATCCTTATAAAATGAGAAAAATATCTATATTATGAATTGATAACTCTTCATGAATATTGTTGAACATAAAAAAAGAAAAAAACCCTTTGAAAATAGGGAAAGTAAACCAGACAATGAAATGATTATGTAGTCCTGGATATTTCTATATAGTGATTTTCCTAGATGTGTGCCAATATATTTGGCAGATTTTACAGGTAAACTCATCCTATGAAGATTAAAAAAAAGTGAGTGTTTTTAAAAAAAAGTCGTTTGCAAAATATTACTGAGGAATTGGAAGGCAGAATGTATACCTTGTCTTTAGTGGTTGTTAATAATACTGGCAAGCAGATTACCTTTCTTCTGCCTTAACTGCAGAGCAATTCAAATTACTGCAGGTACATTAAGGGTGGTGACAGGCATTTTCCAGTACTGTAATACTGAAGCTGAAGTGATTAGAAAAACAGTAACACCCACAACTGAAGAAATCTGGATGTTTTGCAGCAGTTGTGCTACATATTTCAAAATGAAACACTTTGCTAGAAAGGCCTTTGTGCTAATGTTGCACTTAAATCTGCATATAAATGTATGTTGTATACTGGCATTCTCTGGTAAATTAGTCACTGAAAAATGCAGGATTATACAAGTCAAATTAATTAGGTAACTTATTAAGGCAAAAACATCCTTGAGGTAGATACTGTACTTGGTGATTACATGAAATATTTGCAGCAATATGGAAACAGCTGTTTTTTACTGCCTTCTGGGATATAACTTGTCTTTTGGAATACGTTGAGATTTCCTTGTCTGAAGATTTAATCATGGCTCATGATCTGGTTTTTAGATCAGATTTTGGTTAGATGCCAAGTACAACAAAACAATACATTCTTGATTATAACAAGTTAAAAAGATGTTTTGGTGCATTTATTGTCAGTGTGCATCCCCTGAATGTGAAATTATTTTCCCCATCCTCCCCTCCTAACCTAACCCCCCAAAAACAATCCCTAATGAAATGTTCTGTGATTACTTACTTGCTGTAAGGAGAAAAACCTGCTTGCTTTTATGGGCATAAAGTCAATAGGGCAGCATTTTCAATAATCAGTCTTCGTTTTATCTTAGATATTATCATTTTAGATTGATATTGGCAATGCTTTTCTGAATTTTCTGCTGTTCGGTTTTATTTGGACAGTATTGGAGTTTTTCATGTTTATACTACAAAGGTCAATAGCTAATGAGATATAAGAACTTTTCCATATTTGTTACAGGCTTAGAAACATTAATATGCCAGGCAATTTTCTGATTTTTTTCCAATTTGAATTTTTTAAAATTAATATTTAAAATGAATTATTTTCTAGAGATGACAGCATGTTTAGAAATCTCTGAATATTTTAAAGGAGGTTGCCTTCATTTGATTTTTTCTGCTAAATAACCTTATAATAATAAATAACCCTATTGTCATTTTAATTGATATGAATCAAGAACAGAAGGGAATATTTTGGGGTTATGTCTTTCTCCTTTTCCTCCACACATTAATACTTACTTTCATTTGTAGTAATGGTTCAAGAAGATTATCACAGCCACAACCCATACCACAATGCAGTTCATGCTGCTGATGTGACTCAGGCCATGCACTGTTATTTAAACGAACCCAAGGTAAAAGAAAAAACAGTCTTATCATTAATTATTTTCATGTATTTATAACAAAATTGCTATTACAAAAGAAATTGATGACTAGTGACATTAAGCAAAGTTAATATAGAATTTAAATGTTTTTTTTAAGAGCTTGTTTTATACCATAGATTATTTTTTGATATAATTTCCTCCAGATATATTGAGTATACTGGTTGAAGTTTTTGGAATTTTTTCAGTACAAATTGGAAGGGCTCCAATTGGGGAAAGTTCTTGCAATACTTTTGAAACTTTTAAGAATGTAGAAATCAGGATTGTATCAATTATGGAAGATTGCATATTTGTAAAGAAAAAACTAATGATACTTATTGTTTCAATATTGCTAGTCCTAGAATTGCTAGCCCCCCCCCCAAAAAAAAAAAAAAAAAAAAAGAATTCTGTGGACTAACTAAAATGCAATCGAAGTGAGAAATAACTTGATGCCATAGTTAAACTCTGTTGGAAATGCTAGCCACATTTTTGGGACGTATCACTAATAGATATTCATATGGTCATAATTTATATATTACAGCTTTTCCAATCTCTAACTCCATGGGATATTCTGCTTAGTTTAATTGCAGCTGCCACTCATGATTTGGATCATCCAGGTGTTAATCAGCCTTTTCTTATTAAAACAAACCATTATTTAGCAACTTTATACAAGGTAAGTAGAAGATGAAGACTTCTGTCCTTTAATGGGATCTGACTAGCGGTGATTGATCAGGAAAAGAATCTTGATGTCATAGTACACAGCTTGAGGAAAATGTCAAATCAGCAGGCAGTTGCTGTTAAAAAAAGGAAGTCCCTGTTTCGAATTATTAGGAAGGGAACTAAAAATAGAACTGTGGATATAATCCTACCCTTAAAAATTAGATTGAGGTTGCACTTGTTTTATATAATTTTGATTATTGCATCTTATGTGGCAGTGTATTGTATAGTTCTAATCACTGCATCTTAAGAAAAAATGCAAAAAAGAGCAACCAAAATAATTAATGTTAGTGTAGCACAGTGCAAGGAAAAATTAGCAACGGGGTCATTCAGCTTGGAATATAAAGATTAAGGGGAAACATGATAAAAAGTACATAAAATCATTATGGCATAGTTAACATGAAGAGAAAGAACATTTTCTCATTCAGTGTTAGAAGCTTAGACCATCTACTGAAACTAAATACAGGGAGTTTGGACTGACAGAAGGAGTTTGTGATACCTGTTTTTAAAAGCAGCCCATTTGGATTGTTTTAAAAGGAGCCCGGATAGATTTATGGAGAAACAATATTGTCAGTCGCTATTAATACTGATTAATGTTTATTACTCTTGAATCAAGGGCACAATGTCTTACATACTGGCTATTGGGGGATGAGAGGGGAGGAGGTGTGTTGCATACAGTCCGGGGTTGGTGAGACAGAATGCTGAAGTGGATCAACTTATGGACTGATCTAATAACCTTTTTATGTTCTATTCAAAAGTATTAAAGCGTTAATAAAAGTGAGGAACGCATCATAGACATTTTTTTAAAGAAGTGATCATTTCTGCGGAAAATATATTTTTTTTTAAAAATCTCAAGTACAAAAAATAGTGGCTAAAAGTTCCTGCACGAGATGATAGTAGCAGATATATACTCAGTCTGGATACTTTAAAAAAATCCCTACTTGAATAAAATAGTCTTCACCATTATTTAAAAATGAGCAGAGAAGATGTTTTGATAATCCTAAACTTTACATAAGAAGATCTCACATCTGAACAGTTGCCTGACTTTTCAGCTGTTAGCAAGACCCAGGAAAGCATATTTACACTGGCTGTGGTTCTCATCTGGGCTATGGGGGAACTGCTATTCTTCAAGTTCAAAATCAGCTGAATTTGAGTAATTGGTGAAGCCAATAAAGAGAAGTCAGGGAAGGTAAAAGTGGCTGATTTATCCAGGAAAATTAATAGGATTGTGTTCCCTTCTTTAAAAATCAGTATAATATGTTGCTTGTTATATGTAGTTCAGGATTCAAAGACACTATAATACCAATAACCTTTTATTTAATTTCAGAATACCTCAGTATTAGAAAATCACCACTGGCGATCTGCAGTGGGGTTATTGAGAGAATCTGGATTATTTGCACATATGTCACTAGAAAGCAGGTATTTATCAGATTTGCAAAAACCTGTAATTTTTATAGAATGAAGAATACATTACAGAATAAATGATTTAAAATGGATAAAATAATAATAAAAGGTAGTTGTACTTTTCTAAAATGCATTATAATTCCAAATGCAGTTTTACATTCCTATAAATAAAGTTAAATACAGGTGGCTTTCACAATGATCACTCATTCAGAGACTGTTGAAATTTGCATTGAACTAATGGTACTTAGGACTGATTTCTCAAAAGTTCCAGCTGTCACAGCATCCCTCTAGTCACATCATTGCAATCCAGCTGCTCAGCAACTCACTCACAAGTACAGTGTCCCATGATCATGTGACTGCCATTTGTGACTTTCAGTGCTTGCTTTGCACAAGCAGTGTCAATGGAGAATTTGGCATGATGTCACAAATGCGAAACAATCATGTAGGATGTGCTTGACAGTGGCAACCGAAAGTGCTGGAACTGCTGTTGATAAGTGATGTGACATGTGATGTCTCACTTGAAACAGCAATTCCAGTCCAAATTGCTGTTGTTAGCTGAGGACTATAAGAAAAATGAATGAACAGTCATTCTTGATTCATGGTGCTTTCATGTATACTACCATCATTTTTTTAAATAAATTTTTTATTTTATTTTATACACAAACATTTAATACATCAGTCATTCCTTCCATGCGACATCTCGGTGTTTTCTCCATGACTTTGTCTTTTTGTTGGCTACTACCATCATTTTTAATGATGTAGAAAGTTATAGTCCAGATGTCTTAGATAATTTGGATTGACTTTCCCAAACACCATAGATAATCCCAAACATCTGGAAGATACCTGTAGATAGACAGAACTTGATTGATCAATAGAATACAATCAGTAAAATGAACAACA
This sequence comes from Pituophis catenifer annectens, assembly GCF_029215685.1. Classification (NCBI taxonomy): domain Eukaryota; kingdom Metazoa; phylum Chordata; class Lepidosauria; order Squamata; family Colubridae; genus Pituophis; species Pituophis catenifer. The sequence continues at coordinate 38,106,588 of NW_027256883.1, forward strand.
CAAAACTGTCTCCCAATAAAAAGAATTATTAGCAACCAAAACTTACATGTAATGTAGTGAAATCTTGCTACTTTAGAGAAATAAATTTATCTTGATTATTTAACAAATAGTACAGATAAAGCTGCAAGAGTGTCCTGGAAATTTAAATAAAAGAGGGGTAATCAACTGGTGGCATATGTTCCTATAGAACTGGCAATATAGAAGAACCTGGGCTGTAGTTTCTGTGGCACCCATATCACAATGGCAGTATCCGATTTCATATGGGTTTTCCTATATTTTTCGTCAAGGACAATGGGTGGGTTGGAGGCGGACTGGAATGAACCTAAAGATCTGAGTTACATCTTTGAATTACTAAATTTAAACTCCATGTTTTCTAAACATTGCAAATTTATAATCAGTGTTGAGCTGAATATTGTGTAATGATTCATGTTTACATTTACCTACTAATTATTGCTTTGGATTTCTTCCTATTATCTCCAATTTCAGGCAGCTGATGGAAAGCCAAATAGGGGCATTGATTCTCGCCACTGATATTAGCCGTCAGAATGAATATCTATCCCTGTTTCGTACCCATTTGGACAAAGAAGACTTATGCTTATTAGAGGAAGATCATCGGCATCTTGTCCTTCAGGTAATTTGCATGAATCTTAGGTGGAAAAGAAATTATGGTAAACAGTATCCTTGTAATATATGGTTTGAAAAAGTCCTGGTTCTTTACTTATAGTTTTTATAAACTATAAAAACTTTTGCTGGGGCTGAAAGTTAAGGTCTCCTATTTGTTCCTATTGCAAACGTAATACAACAGTATATGTTTTCCTCTTCTGGCTGGACCATTTGATGGAAACTGATATCTCCTCAGTTTCTTGAATGTTCTGAAATTATTATGCAGATATCAACAAGAATCTATATTTTTCAAAACAATAAACGTTGTGATTGAATTTTTTTAAAAAAGGCTTTACCTTTAACCTTTTTTTATAAAATTTTGTAGGAACAAACCAATATCTTTTCAGTCTTAATGATTTAGCATGGATTCAACAGGGAAGCAATTATATAGAATCAGAGATCACAGTTCCTCTTCTGAATTTAATGTGTATTGCTACAGAAATTGATTTGACTTGATGTACGTATTTTGAACTCGTAAAGGCAAAATAGTGTAATTATAAGTTAATAGGCAAGATGGCTGCCACTTTTTTCTTTCAAATAATATAATTATTACATGATGGCAACATCTAACATTTCAGGTAAGAAAATCCAATCAGGTGATATGATTGATCTAAAAAATGATGCCTTAAAATGATACAATATTTAAAATATTTTAGGGATTGCTATGTTTTATCAAAATAATAAATTCTAATTTATTATCAGAAGTACTGAAGTAATGAATGATAATCACTCTCATTTATACTAAAGTTTTCTTTTTCCATACTCAAGTGTAGTTAAATTCAAACTGTTAAATTTAGTGGTACCCCTCATTTTATGTGGCCTATACTTCTCATTACTCATTGTTTACTTTATCTTTTATTGTTACCTTGATTTTAGAATATTACATGATAACTATAAATTTAAACATGAATGCTAAGACAAACTAGAACTAAATAATGTGTTTATTTGTTTGCTAGATGGCATTGAAATGTGCTGATATTTGTAATCCCTGTCGGACCTGGGAGCTAAGCAAACAGTGGAGTGAAAAAGTAACTGAAGAATTTTTTAATCAAGGCAAGTAGTGAGAAGTGAAGAATTATTACCATAGATTGTGAAACATTGATGGCTTTGGTGATTGCAAAGCAACCTGAGCTATTTGCAAGAGGTTCTATGGAGTTGGAATGGTTTCATTAAATTACTGTTGCTGGGATAATAAATTACTATTTTTTGGTTTATTGTTTGGTTATCTCCCATCAGGTCATTTTCAATCCTAGCAACCATATATATAGATTTTCTCCATGGTGATGTATCCCTAATCTGTTCTTTCAAATCTCCTAATGATGCACTTGTCGTAATTGTAACTGAAAACATCCACTTGCTGCTAGTCATCCTATTGTTCTCTTTCCTTCTGTCTTTCCTAGCATTAGAATGTTTTCCAGATAGCTGGATCTTGTCCAAAGGAGGATAATTTCACCCTGGTTATTTATTCTTCAAGTCAGAACTATGGGTTGATTTGTTTGATGATCCATTGATTTGTTTTCATGGCTGTATATGATATTTTCAGGAGTTTTCTTAAGTTAAACACCTAAATTCAATATTCTTTCTATCCTGTTTTTTTTAAGTCCAAGTTTCGCTTCCATACAGTGTCATATGGAATGTCATGACTTGTATAATTCTGATCTTTGTAGGTATAGAGACTTCATGGCATTTGAATTTCTTTTCCAAGGCAGATGCTATTCCTTTTTCAATATCTTCATTCTCAGTTCTAAAGCTGATCTAGCTGTTACCATTAATTTGACGTTCTTTATATTTAATTTCAGTCTACTTTTTTCACTGTCCTCTTTGACCTTTAATATTGAGGCTTGCAAATCCCTTGCATCTGGGATATTAGGTTAGTGTCATCAGTATAATGTAAGTTACTTCATGACTCTTCTATTTCTATGTCTGTCCTGCATAATCATGAAAACCATAAATCATTAGTTCAGTTTTTGTGTTTTATGCAAAAAGTCTATAAGGGTTTTTCACTGAACAATAAACATTGTGTCTTTTCTCTGAAGAAAGAAGTCAATTTGGTTATCTTAGCAAGTTCCATGTTCACCAATTATTCTCAGTTGTGGACAATGCGAAATCTTTCTATCTTTGCACATAAAATAATCTTACTGCAGTTATCATATACAAAAATAGATCTTGATGATTTTTTTTGCAATTGTTTGTCTATCATCCCCAAAAGAAAGGCCTTTGGTCTCAATGTTATGTTAATCTCTTGGAAAATTTTCTTTCTTTAGATATTCCTTTATTTTTTTCAGTTAGAAGTCATTCCTTTTATACAAAGTTGGAATAATATTGATGAAATGCTTTTTGTGTAGGCTTTTTTGTATTAGTGATGTCCACTAATGAGGAATCTCCCTCTTGTAATTTCAAAATAATTTTCTTCTCTTTTTCTTTTTGTAATTTATATGCCAAGCATTTCTCTGGTTTGTTTGCAAACTCACCATGTTTTTCCTTTACAGTTCATTTTTATTTCAGTTTCTCTTATGTTAATATAATTGTCATTGTAAAAGCTTAATTTGTTGAGAAATATTTATCTTTTTTGGAAATTTCTTCATTTCTTCTGTTTAGCTCATCCAAAATTGCTTGTGTTTTGACTTTTTTTGAATTCACTATTATGTTCTCTAAAATAACCTTTAATAAAAGGTTTATCTGTGTCTCAAACCATTCTTAAATTAGTACCCTTATTGAAATTATTAAAAAAAAAATTACAACCGTCCACCATTATTTTCTTCTTAGTACATTTCATTTATAGGTAGTCTTCAATTTAGGACCATTTGCTTAATGACAATTCGAATTAATGATAGCCTCTAAAAAAATAGAAATTCCAGTCCCTGTTGTGGTCGTACGTTGGTTATCTGTAGTCTCCATCTAAAAACTAGATTTCCTTTTATAAACAAACCTCACAGGATTATGAGTCAAGGGATTCTTTAGTAGTGTCTCTACTTTAGAAACCTTAGTAGCCAAATTCTTTGCAATCCAAATCATGTCTAGGAATTCATTATTACTTATTACCTCAAATTTTGTGTGATATTTTCCTTGGAAAATAGTGATTTTTTCTTTTTTTCAGTTTGGCAATTAAAATAACATGTACGGATAGATCATGTATACCACCCCCCACCCCGCCAAATTACATTAGGCAGCACAAAGTATTCATGCATGTGACTTGAGACAACTGCATTGTTTTTTGTTTTCATGGGAATTTTTTTTTAATAAATTGTAAAAGTTTATTTTACGAGTGCAAACAGCAGTATGTGTGTATCCTCCTTCTCTAAACACTGAGTAATCCTTCAGCTAATTTTTGGTGAGAATGGGTCTGGGGTTCCATGGATTTCACCTAACTGATAGGGCTGAATTTATAATAACAGTTGTATTAGGTGCCGTATACAGGTAGTCTTTGGGTTACAACTACTCATTCAGTGACTGTTCAAAGTTACAATGGCACTCAATGAGGGTACTTATAACTGGTTCTCAAAGCTCCAGCTGTTGCAGCATAATGAAACATTGAGCACTGAACAGCTGGTTTCACTTTCACAGTAGAACTTTGTTTTCTTCATTCATTGCTTTCAGTTGCTCATTCTGCGCTGTGAGTCCCCAAGTGTCTGCTGCAGATTTTGGAGGTGGGGGGGCATATTTACTGACATTGTGGATAATAAATGATTAAAACAATATTCTGTTATAGGAGACATTGAGAAAAAATACTGCTTAGGTGTGAGTCCACTATGTGATCGACAGACAGAAACCGTTGCCAACATCCAGATTGGTAATTACTGATTTATATGGAAAATTGTCATAATTTTTATTAATATATAATACAGAGCTAGAAATGAACTGTCTGAATAATTTAAAATGTCTTTAGCAGATTGCAAACAAGTTTTTTTTCTTTTATTACAGTGTATTAATGTTGCTTGAATTTTGCTCATTGACTTTAAAGTTTCTGTGTTCATGAAACAGGATTTCTTTTATCTATCTCTTATAATTTGCCTGAAATACTGTTAAATTGCTTTTTGAAATGAGCTTAAAATTTCAGTCTAATTTTGATTTGATACATATTTATAGTAAAGTTTTAAATTTATAAACAAGAAAACAAAACTTTACAAGTAACAGCTCATCCAAATTTAAACCAGTTTCTTCGTTAATACTTTACATTCGTGTTATGGAAATATTTTTATTAAAAGTTTTTTCCCCCTAATATAAAATACAAATAGAAATAAAGACAATGGATAAAAGGGAGGGGAAGGAAAGTAGGAGGAAGGGAAAAGAAATGTTTTGGTAAGTTTGCATGCTCCATTCTGAGCTTCAAGGTTTAAATTAATCATAATATGTGTTGGTGCCCAAATTCAACATACTGTGATAAATACTGCAGTTATATTTAGATTCCAGCCATAAATTGGAAACTCCTTTCTAGTTACATAGTTGGAGAATGACTGTTATTTGCAATTAATATTTATCTGCCTCAATCTTAAAAACAGACTGTCCACAAAGACATAAGAACTTAATAAAACCCAAAACTTACCTGATGCATCCTGTTTCTATAGTGGTCAGTTGGATCCTTGGGGAAGCCCATTAGCAGGGCAGGAATGCCATATTACCCTCCTACTCAAGTACTACAGCAGCTGCTGCTTGGGATCATGATGCCTTTGAACTTGTGCTAGATCTTTGGGAAGAGCCACATCAAGGCTCCGCTTTAGTCTAAATATTGGGTGTACCTATTGATCTGAATGTATGCAATCTGTGGCCAGTTTGTACAATATGGGATGTTGTAAAGTAAAACTAAATTCATAGAAAGAATGATAAAACTGTTTCTCAAGGACTATATCGTTATATTTAGAAATTTATTTTATTCACTGTATACATTTCCTGTGCTCAGTAATATGCAGATGCTGTGCAGTACAATAAAAACCATGAAATACTGAACTATTCTTAAAATGTGTGGGGTAGGGTTTTTTGATGTTCAAATGATAACTTATTTTTTCTTTCTAGGTTTCATGACCTATTTGGTGGAACCATTATTTGCAGAATGGGCTCGTTTTTCAAACACCAAGCTGTCTCAAACTATGCTTGGCCACATGGGACTGAATAAAGCTAGTTGGAAAGGTATTCAGAGAGAACAATCTAGCAGTGGTGATGATGCTGATCCTGCATGTGAGGAAACAGACTCTGATGTAGTACCTCAGGAACACCGATTATCCTGACCCCAGGATCTGCTTAACAAACTGCTCTTGCTTGGTACCTACAGACCAGTGTTGGAGGATAAATTCTGTCTGACTGCCAAGGTTTCAGTGTAAACAATGCCAGCACTATTTATTTCCAAATGTTTCCTTTGAGAAATCATTTGAAACTGGTTTTCAGTTACAAGACCTGAATACAGAGCAATATGCATATGCCTCGGTTGGCTTCTGCATGGAACCTTGAATATGCAACCCTGAGAAGAATACAAGTCCTGACAGGGAAAGTTCAAGATTTGTTATGTGCCACATTATTTGGGTTTTTTTTTTTAAGGAGATTTGACATACGGCCTTCAAAACTGCCACATGACATGGATGATTCTCTTTTCCTGGAATTTAGCAGGACTCCATTCAATCCTTGTCCAAAATGTGGAAATGTGAAGCGCCCATATTTGGCTGCCTTGGGCAAGAACTGATGTTTACACACAGACTTGGAAACTGTAGATTCAAAAATAACCTTTCTGCATGGCTGTGAAAAAACCACTGTTTTTTTTTTAATTATCAAATCTGAAACTGCAGCTCATTTTTCTCTTAGTAAGAGAAGTCCGCCGTGGGTTACAAATTTGGCTGTACATTGGGAATTGAACATTTAACATAAAGCACAGCCATGTTTTACTCCAGAGTATGGGAATGCAATATAGCAAGCAGAAATACTTCTGAATTTTGGGAAGGGAGGTGGGATGGAGGAGAGGAAGATCTTCAAATTATGTTAAGATTCTATGGTGAAAACATTTGCATGTTGTTTTTGCTGTTGTACACTTGAACTGCACATGCAACAAAAAAGGTGGAATGACTACCAGAAACAGCTCAGGGTATTGCCAGTCAAAAATAAAGTGGGATGGAAAGCATGTCCTTCATAACAAGGGTACAAAATGCCCCTTACGCTGCAGTGTGTGTGTGTGTGTGTGAGAGAGAAAGAGAGAGAAAGAGAGAGAGAGAGAAAATATGAGTGAGTGAGTGTGAAAGTGTGAATGAGTACTTAGTGGGATTGGGAAACAAAGGAGGAAATGGAAAGAAGTCAAAAGGCATTTTTTAATTTATTCTTTTTAGAATGTGATATTTTCATGAGCAGCCACAGGGGGGAGGGGAACTGATAGGTTGTTACAGCTGCCTTAAACTATGCACAAAGCTAAGTGACCAAATTTTGTTGATTGAAAAAGTGCATTGTTTACTTATTCCCTCCCTCTACTGAAATGTTACCCATCCTGGGTTTTTTTGATGTGAAAAGGAGAAATGTTTTTAAGGACAAATTTTAAGGACTAATTTTTAATCTTCAAGCATTCCTTTTTTTGTAAGTTTTAAGTTTGAAGTACTGTAAGCACAACTGTAATCTATTTTGAGAAACTGGTGCTTTAATTTTGTTCATTTGTATTTTCCTTGTTTTTACTGTAAAGACTGTTTTGTTCTGTTTACAATTTGCAACAGCCATTTTTGGGAGAGAGCTTCAGTGTAAAGCCATTTCTTAAAGGCTTTGCCATCCTCATGTTAATGTGCCTGTTGCTGTCAATCTTTGATTAATAATAAAAACTTTTCACATTATCTGGAGTCTAGTTTAAAAGGTGGAGAAATAATCAAGATCACGTTAATCAGATAATTTCTTTCTTAGTGGCTTTGGACTCTACAAGAGCTTATGTTGTAGATGTTTTCTTTGTGGTGCAGGAAATATACAGCACTTAAACCAAACTGTTCAAGGAAAATCTTTAGTGGGAAGCATATCCTAGGGCCCAAATTCCTGGGTGTGGGTTCAGTTATCTCCTCAGACTCTCTTCAATTACAGAATCAGTGCCAGGAGCCTTTTCTCTTATAAACTCAGGTAGGAATATGAGGGGGGAAGATTTTAGGCCATCATTAGCCATGGAAACTCACTAGGTGATTTTGGGACAGTCACTCTTCATCAGCCCAAACTTCCTCAGAGGATTGCTGTTATGGGAAACTAAGAAGTCTTATATTGTAACAAGCTATAACCCTATAAAAAGCTACCAGTGGTTTGTCTTGAGGGTTTTTTTCCCTTCATTTTTCTTTCTATCTCTTAGTTTGTTTTTCTAATCACAAATTAATTTCTTTAGTATCTTTGTAGTTATGGACTTTGATTAGAAGTTGAGGCCATAATGCTCATTTGATAATTCTATGGCCTTTTCTTGGGGAGCATAACACTAAGGCAGTGAAATAACCTTTTTGCAAATATATTAATATGGTGGCAAAATCCTATCCACTGATGGGTGTTCCTTGTCTCATATGCCTTAGGAAATGGTACGTTGGCATTATTTGCCCACAAATCAGGCCCACCAAAGCTGAGGCTGCTAAGACTTATGCTAGTATGGGAACCCTCAATTGCAGGGTCATTGTTCTCTTCATCCAATCCAGACATACAGTAGATATACAAAAATAATAAAAAAAATTGCTATCAACAACTGTAGTTCCACTTTGTTTCTTCAGTTCCAAACTATGAAACTTGGCACTGTGCACAAAACATCTGGTTAGAAAGAAGGGATAAAAACAGCTTTAACTCTTTGGTGGGTTCAACTTTGAGTGTCCCATAACTCCTATTGGTTGAAATGCAGCCATCTCTTTTGGTCTCTTTCTCTTCATTTAATACATTGCTAAAATTTTGTGCTTTGCCTGGTCTTTGAAAAAGAGCTTATAGACTCTTCAATTGCATGTAGACGATGTCCAAAATCTGGCTTTCTGTTGTTCAGATTTTTATTCTTGGCACTGTTTTAATTTCCACAACCTTTTGGCAGATTCCAAATCTTGTGACCATAGATTCCTACTATAACTGCTATCTCATTAGCAACTACCTCCTTTCTGGTGTTTCTGGGGGTTCTTATTTTCTTCAGTCTTAAGTGTTTCTGATTTCACTTGTGAAACTTGCTAACAAGTCTTGACACAATGATTCTTCCAAGTTGTATCAGCCATCAGAGCACAGAAACCTTGTGGTTTACTTGTGGTCTTGAGCAAAACCTCAGCACTATTCAGCAATCTTGATATGGATTTCATTCCAGTCTTTTAATGTAATCCGTCCCTTGCTTTGCTGTTGTATAATATTAAAAGTACCATCTCTATAGTGCAGGATCTTTTAGAGACCCAACATCTATCCCGTCTTGAATACATCAATTATCAATCATAATTGGATAAATCTGCTTCAGAAACCACCTTTTCCCTGCTTCCAGTCATCTAGGGTATGACCATTCTTTTTCTGAATAAAATGCAATTTATGCAGAACAGATTTTTCATACATTAAACATTATGTTTTGAGATTCACCAGTCTTTGTTTACTCAAAATCACTAATTCTATCGAAATATGCTGACATTGCTACAGCTATTAATGCGATTTAAATATGCAAAATACTGATTATGGAAATAAGATACCCTGTCTCTTTTTTTTTTCAGTGCCTCTCTTCAAACTCTTAATTATTGGGGACTCTAATATTATTCCTTGAAAGAATATTGCTAGGCTTGTATAGTTTCTTTGTGAAATTGTTTATTTAATCAGCTTACAGGCTACCTCAACTACTACTGCAACTCATGGACCAATTTATTAATTTAAATTTAGTAAATTTCCAAATTTACTAGAGAATAAGACGATAGTTGCTAACATTTTCTACTTGAGCTCTACCTAGATCAAGATTAGTAACTTTTTTGGTTCTATTGTTACCACTAATCTAAATCATGTTATCAGTAGTCCAATCCATAGCAAATACTCTGTTCTTTTTACTATAACATTAACAGTTGTACCAGGAATCTTTGTATTTACATACCTTCAGCACTGGTTACACCATACCACTGTAATGCATACAGATAGTCCTCAATGTATGGCAATTTGAGAATGTAAGTCAGGGTAGTTGTTAAGTGAGTCATCATGATCATTAAGTGCACCATTTAGTAGTAAATGTGATGCTTAAATCACTGGTGTTTTTGCCAGAAAATGGCAAAAAAAGTTGCAAAATGCAATCATAAATGCGAGCCAGTTGCCAATTGCCTGAAATATGATCACGTGACCATGGGTTGGGAGCAATGCAACATTTTGTGATGGCCCCTTGAGGCCAACTTAACTTTGAATAGTAGTTGAACAGTTATAAATTGCGGACTATCTGTATTCACACAAAGAATTATTTTACAGCACAACCCATATGGAACCTACCGATATACATACATGAAGGTTAAGTTCTCTTAAACAGCACAAAATAGCAGTAATAGATTACACTGTGAAGTTGAAAATCTTTTGACTGATAGTATGCTTAACTGTATTTTCCTCTCATTGCTCTGTTCCCACATCATCCCATTTTATCTAAATAATTATTAGCAGGGACATGATTCATCTCTGTTGCTATTTAAGTCAGGCCGGACAGTTTGAAAATATATTTTATTCACAAATAATAAATCAGCCATAATTTGGCATTTCCAGCTGCTGGAACATTAGAAGCAGCTGTTCCAAGGTTAAAACACTTTCCATATCCCCTATTTTTAAAACTATCTTTTCCAGTCTAAAGCAAACATGATTTAGGACTCATCAGATACAGGTTGTATCTTTAAATATATCCAATCCTTTTAATGCATGAATTTTGTTCAAATTTTATTTACTTTAGATGTTCTTAGACCCCGTTGTGCAATATCCTTTGTTCAAGCATCAAAAAATGACCAGACTAATTGAATATATATTATACTATTTTTTAATTTTGAACACTGTTGGAAAAGTTTAAAAATACTTGTGTAACTATTTGATAATAAACAAACTATCTGGGAACAATTTTACATGATCAAATTACAAACATTTTCATATTTGAACAAATTTCAAAGTGAAAGCTTTTAAGCATTTCATGACATTTTTAAAAAAAATTAATTTATATCAAATTTAGCTTAAATTTGCTCTTATCTCATTCGTAGATATACCACTTTTCCTTGTTGCACCAAATCAATTCAGCAGTTTGCAAATACTGATGACAAAATAGTGACAAAATATTCTGTTCAAGAAGTAAAATATTTTACTCAGCAAGAAAGCTGGTCTTCAATTTGTTTTTTTTCCCCCCAATCTCAAATTATTTTCTGACTTATTTGACAGTTATTATCTGCAATTCAGTTCAACAGGAACTTGTGAGTAAGCAGGTCTGAAGGTCTATGAAGGAGGTCAACAATGCTAATTAGATATTAAGTTTCATAGTAGCTGTTGATATGCTCATTATATGTGCATTATCACTAGAATGAAGTTGCAATTATAAAGTTTCATCCTATCTAAAAATATGATCAAGCTTTGGCTAGTTTCTTCCATATAAATATACCTCCAATTCAGCATTTGCTTTAAATTTAGCAAATTTTGCTGAATAATAAAATTCTTAGGTCTTATCACTTTTCACCCTATAGAAAGAAAAGAGGTTCCAGTGAAGTCTGTACTTCAAGTTCAAAATGAGATGTCAATACAGGCTAAATATAACCTACTATTATATTCCAAATATTACATCAAAGCTATAATTTAAACTATAATTGCATTCACATACGTTTAAGAGTAACATTTATAACTTAGTGTTAGCCCAATGCAGCATGTACATAAATACTAAAACGTGTGATAGAACACAGTAGAATTTTCGTTTTTAAACTTGTTCATGGAAGCAAGGCACATAACTCAGTATTGTAAAATTATAAATCTAATTCTCAAAACAGTTGAGACAGTCCTTTTATACTGAAGCATGATTTTTCCACTTAACAATTTTCAATTAGATTCTTCATTTTTCCTGTAGGTTTCAGCAGGTGTGGCCCAAACTGTGGAAAGAAAAAGTGTATAAAACTAAAGAAAAAAATTCATGTATTTTCCCGCTTGCAATGTTTGTATACAGTAAGTTGGAATTTTTATTGACCAGCAGAGTTCATGCCTACTACTAAAAACACCTAGATCAACAGTTAGGGAATTCTACAATTTTAAGTCTACGCCTTTTAAACATGCCAAGTTGAAATACACTGCTTTAGATTCTATTAGTGGGAGCACTAAATCCACCAGAATGAAAGGAAACAAACGTTCCGGACATGTTGCTCCTTTAACTCAAGGAATGGAAAACCAATCATAAATAATAAGGGACTGATAATAAGCCATGTTAAAAATATGAGTGGAGGATAGTTTGCCAATCTCTTGAGATGAGGCATTCTGGAGATCTCTAGCCTTAATTTATGTCAATTCAAATGTAGCTTGGCTTAGCCTAAAGCCGTGATGGTGAATCTATGGCACACATGCCAGAGGTGGCACGCAGCACCCTCTCTGATGGCACGTGAGCTGTCGTTCCAGTTCAGCCCCGCTGCACATGTGGGCACGCCTCCTGCTGGCCAGCTGGTCTTCAGGTCTCTGCCGCGCATGCGCAGGGGGCCACATGCGCATGCAGAGGTGCATACAGGGGCGCAGATGCCCCTTGCACTTTAGGGGTTCCTGCGCTTTGGCCACTCGGTCCAGAAAAGATTAGCCATCACGGGCCTAAAGTATGAACCCAGCCTTCGTTGCTTGTAAACCGGCTGACTCCTGACATTAGTACAACCATTCCACACCATGGCTCAGCACAACATACAAACTTTGGACCAAGCACTTACCAGATTTGTTTCAGAAGTTGAAATCTGTTTATCACTTTCACTTGAACTGTCACTACGGTATCGATATGCAAATTTCTTTTTAAGAGCTTCAGCTATTACTGCAGCAGGATCTGTTGGATCAGCAGTTTTCCTTATTGTGCTTTCCTCCGACCTTCAAAAGAATAAGGTAAGGCTTTATGACCACTGATTTCAAATGATGCAAATACATGCGCCATTTTCACCAATGATTTGCCTATCTTTTTTTTTGCTTTCACACTTCAATTTCTTTCTTAAGGATTCTAGTAATTTGATTAACAACCCCAAGAAAATCAACACTGTAAATCCATCACAGTCATGTGATATCTCACTTGACGACAGTCAGTTAGCTATGTGGTTACGGGTCCCAATTCTGCTCATTAAGTGGGTCTATTTGTACTCATCAAAATTACAAGCTACTGTTTGAAAACCAAACTATGAACTTTAATCATGTGAATCTATATCTGCTTAGCAATAATCAAAATATTGCACTTATTCCCTGCAACCCTTTCTCTAATAAGGAAAGGGAAAATGTACCTTTTCACTGAGCGCAGCTTTACATTGTTCATGTCTTTTAGAATATCTAGCATATTTGGCATTTCAAGCTTCTTTGGATCAGCATCTATCAGAGATGTGCCAGAATTTATTCTTTTGCCTTTGCGCTCTTTAATAAGGTCAATGGCAGAAACATTCTGCTGAAGTGGCGGTGGAGGAGGCAGGGGTGGTGGCGGTGGTGGTGGTGGCGGCAGGACAGAAAGGGATGCAGAAGAACCTATTCCAGCTGTAAGAACAACATACATTTAAACATGCTGCAAATATCTTTAATTTTTGGTTAAAAATGACCCATTATTGATTATCAAATAGAATCAGCACTGAACTGGATTGCTATCATGTAACACTACTATATTCCCTCCCTGTTCCCTGAAAGTTTCCATTTTTAAACACAAAATATTATGAAAAAGGTGATGATTCTTTTAAGGAAATATATAGCTTGGCTGTAAATGGTTATACTGATCTCAGTACTGAAGCAGCTTTCTAGTGTATGGAATTTGTTTATTACTTTTCTATAGTGCTGAACAAAAAAAATGACTTCTGTTTACAGATAAACATAGTTTATTGTGTTTTCTATTCCTGTTTCCTGCCTAGAGATATAGGGATTAAGATTGATAGCTGTATGAATTTGTTAACTAAATATAAAAACAACATTAAAACACAGAATGTCATAAAGCAATGGAGAAAATGATAACTATTTAGGAATAGTTGTATTTTTAAGTTTCTAAAGACGAATGAGGGTGCCAGCCTAATCTCAAAAGGGAAACCATTCTATACTATGAGGGCTGTAAAATTGAAAACCAAGACCCGCAAGTCCTGGTCCTTTTTACTTTATACACATGGTAGACCATTAAAAGATACTGGGAGAATTTCACAATGAACAGGTTGATCAATTTCACTTCTATAGGGAAAAGGTGGTTTTTTAAAAGTATCTTGCTGCCAAAGCATATATGGCTCTATAGGTTAACACGCTCCCTCCCCCAGCACTTTGAACTTACTGCTATTCAGTCAGCAATTATAGAACGAAACAGTGTTTGTATATTATTCCCTAGGAAAATAACATTACATTGTTGGGAAAAAGGAAAATTGGAAACACAGGTAAAAAATTATCACGTGTCAAGTGAACCTTTCATAAAGTTGTTTTTAGATATTTTATAAGAACAGTCACACAATAAGTCTCATTTTAAGAACTTCCAATCAAAATCTTTACGATTAGCAAAAGTTTGTAATACAAATCCCAAGATCACCTTGATTCAGATTTCTACAAGAGTCTAATGTAACATTGCCCAATCTATTACTAGTGTTACTACTATTACTCTTTCCAGTGTACCAGATTACCCTTTTCATCACATGCACTCAGCAAAGTATGCTGGTTTACAATCATGTGTGCTATCATCTACCACAAAGGGAAAGCAACAGGTTGTGGAAGGCAGGCTCAAGATCATATATGCAGAGGGAAACCAATAGAGAAGTATGCCATTCCAGATCTTTCATGTCAAGGTGAAAAGAAAGACTACCACAACTAATTTTCTAAATGTCATAATTTATACGCAAGGATATTTACATCTGAATCTAGTATTTTTTGACTAAAGGCATAACACTTAAAACTTACTAACATTGAGGAAAGGACAATTTAATACCTGCTGCTAAATTTTGTTCTTGTAGGCTTACAATTTTGGCTATTTGTGCTCTTAAATTAGCAAGCTCATTTTCCAATGCATTTATTTTCTGCAATGCTTCGTCATTTTTAGCTACTGCAGTTTTGGAGTCTTCCACTTCTTGTGATTTCTTGGGCAACAATTCTTCGGTACTTGAGTCTCTTCCTGTGGAGCCTTCACTTTTAAAGAATGGTTGGGATTTTGACCAGCCTTCTGATCTATAATAAAAAAAAATAGTTTCAATTTTTTTCATCATGTAGCATAAATCTCTTGATCAAAGGGAGTCAAGTTAAAGTTCTGTCTCTTAAACCAAATAACTTATTTTCTGCAAATGTAGAATACTGTCTTTGCCATGTCTATATTTAAGATACAACAGTATTTAGGAAGTTCCTATAAAGATTATTAAACTATACTGTGTTCTGTTGGAAAGAAGGTAAAGGCAAAGAGTTTGTTTTTGTTCCTTGGCCTTCAGCACAGAAAAGTTAGAAATCTAATAGCATTTACAGAAATATAAATTGTATTTTAATAATAAAATGCTTTCATGAACAGATGGTTTAGAAATTAAACACAACCACTGTTTTTCAATTACTGTATCTGCAAACAGTGCAGAAAAAATCATCTATACAGATATTAATATAATGACATTTTTAACAGCTTTTCTTTTAATGTCTAAATTGTATTATAATTTCTTGGGTCTATGTGAGCTTTAAAAGATGTCTTGTACTCAGATGCTTAAAATGTCACAAGACTTTTTATAATTTTGCTTTGCTGACTGTTCTGTAGTTTCTTCTACCTTCATAACTGCAGCAACTGCTAAAGCTTCTAAAGTTCTTGTGTAAACACTTTTCCTTTTGTACTAGAACTGCCGTCAGTCAAGGTTTTTTTTTTCCCCTTTCAAGGGCTTTCACTGTACATGAATTTACATAAACCTACTTCACAGTAACTAAAAGTAGGAGAAAATCAAATAGTATTTTATCAGCACTATCATTTTCGTATTTCTTTTGCTTTGTTATTTTTAAAATTAGTCGTGAACTTCTCTGGATAGAGTTAGAGTATTACAAATCTAGCCAATACATAAATTCACATGTTGTTAATACTGGAATATCAATAGAATATTTTTCCCCATCCTTTTACATGTAAAAAGGCAACAAAGGTCATCATTATGCCAAAAACAGTTGAAAATAACTGGAAAGAATCTAGATACAGGAAGTCTTCCACTTACAACCATTTGACCATTCAAAGTTATAATGGCAAAGTATTTATGACCAGTTCTCACAATTATGACCACTGCAGCATCCCTATAAGTCATGCGATCAAACTTCGACTGCTTGGCAACTGACATGCATTTAGAATGGTTGTAGCATCCGGGAATCCTGGGATTGTCATTTGCAGCCTTTCTAGGGAGCTTCTGACAAGCAAAGTTAATGGGGAAGCCAAATTCACTTAATGACCA
Source organism: Pituophis catenifer annectens (assembly GCF_029215685.1). NCBI lineage: Eukaryota > Metazoa > Chordata > Lepidosauria > Squamata > Colubridae > Pituophis > Pituophis catenifer. The sequence goes on from NW_027256883.1 coordinate 38,122,751, forward strand.
CATGATTCATTTAACAACTAGTGATCTGCTTAATAACCATGGCAAAAACGGTCATTAAATTGGTCATTAAAAACTTAACATTCACTTAACAACTGCCTTGCTTAGCATCAGAAATTTTGAGCTTAATTGTGGTTGTAAGTCGAGGACTACCTGTAATCTATTTCTTTAAAATGGATTTTCCTTTCTTAGAGTTGCAAATAGCATTCTCATTCTTTCTCATAACTCATTCTGGCTAAAATAATACTGGACATCTATTTGTTGTCTACTACCCAGATATTTTGGTACTAAAATAGGAACATACTATAAAAATATATGCTTATATAAGCATGAGGTTATTGCATAAACAGAAAGGCTAGATAATAAAACATATTACATTTTTAAAATAACCCCTAAAGCTTGTTAAGATTTTCTTCCTTGATCAATAATATTGTCCAGTTTTCATGTTATCAGAAAACCTGATCGTCAAACTGTAACCTCATAGAAATTGGTTAGTGGCCTTGGTCAACAGGTTATCTATGAAAACTTAAAGAACCAGTAATAGAGGATAAGCTTTGAGAAACATACCGGAACCGTGGAAATACTTTGTCTCCTTCATTATCTTCTTCAGCAACCCACCCTACATCTACAAGGGAGACTACTGCATCTTCTTTTAGTTGGTTAGATTGAGTGCTTTCTGCAGGCTGAGAAGTAAGCTAGATTGATTGGATAATGTTAGATATTAGAACAACTGCCTGGATCAGTATGATATCACTATAAAGGTAACATGAAGATAAAATACATAGTGCAATCATGAATAAATGGAAGGGAGAACAAGTTTATACTAGAGTTAAAACACTAGTGTTTTTTTTTTTCATTTAGGCAAGGTTTCAAACTTAGTATGAATCCAATCTAAGAAATCTAAGGAATGTAGATTACATTAGATTACATAGTACAGCATTAGCATTTCCACTGTTGTTTCCTAATGCATGGCATGACACACAAATTGGGTACTACATAGCAAATATCTAGCTGCAGATTAGGAAATGTACATATACTAAAGTTACATAGGTGAATAATCTGATCAATTTCAAACTCATACATATTGCATTATATTTGGATGACAATGAAAGACAGAAATTAGTTTCAGAGAAAGAAACTCCAAATCTTACACTAATTGTTTGCAAATGTTATATTACTATACTTGTTTCCAGATTTGCCAGCCCAGCTAAGGAGGCATCAAAAGTACTTAAAGGGTAAGAACTACTTTCTAGAAACAGCTGAAGTTAAAATTCTTGATACTGTAAGGTTATATCTATCGAAAATCAAGCCTGTTTGCTATTCTACAGCGTTTAACAGTATTGTCACTGTGACTACTCTGGCCGATATTGGATCATTGTGACATAATTTCCAAAAAGGACGAAAAGCATATCACCATGTCTTTTAATTGTTTAACACTTTATTCAGAGAACATTTCATGGTCATGTGAAACTAGAACATTTATATATGCAAGTATATCCATATACTTTATATATCCATATACATTTATATATGCAAGTGGATTAGAACTTCTTGATTGATTATTATTTCAGACTTCACTTGCTTTTTTGGAGATCTGCTATAGGAGAAACTCAAGATTTGCCTTTTGTCAGGCTTTAAATTAGATAGGCAACTAAACCCAAGCATTGTGAAAAGATTAAACTTGGGTCAGCAAAATAAGTATCTAAATATCCCATCAACACTTAAAATACCTGGCTAATTATACCAATTAAGTCTCATATGCCCTATTAAAGTAGAAATCCAAAGCATATTTGTCTTGAAGAAAAGTTTAAGTTTTCAGCAAGATTTTGCTGTTAGACTTCCAAAAACGACAAAACAATGGTCACTGCTATTAAAGATCTTTAGCTCATTTTCCATGCACAAGAAAATAAGGAATACAGAAGTTAACAACCAGATTTGTATGTAAGTGAATACGAATAGTTAAAGTGAACTTTAGTGAAAAAAGAGAAGACTGACTTACAGTAGTCTCAGTGCACGATCCTGTGATATAACAGCTAGAGAGCAAGAAAGGAAGAAAAAAGGGAAAAAGAGAATGCTATAGAAAAGTTTCAAGAAAGCATGAAGACAGCCGTGATATTATTAGGTTATTTATTTATTTATTTTAAAATAAACAGCAGAGTTTATTCTGCCATCATTCAGAAAACGATAGTACTTTTTAGAAAAGCACAGGGACAGAGAACTTTTTTGGTCTAACAATTATTTTAAATATCAAGCACGTGACAACTCAAGAACACACTTGTATCTTTCTACTCTCTTGGGCTTGGTTTTAAACTGAATTTGTGTCCGCCATTAAATTTGGCATTTCTCTTTGGTGAATGAATTGGTGAAGGCTTTCCAGAGAAAAGTATTGATTAAGATAGAAGGTATTATTTGTTATTCTTTTATTCCATAATTTTGAATCAATTTCTGCCCAGGTTTTATAAAAAATATGCAGAAGTCACTGACAGCTTAGACCAGTAATATAATGAAATAAATATAGCTACAGGTAAAATAAGGAAAGAAATATCCAATATTTTATCCAAGAAAAAAAGGACATGATGATATTCACATATCTTATAAAATTTTTCTAAACTGCTGAATTTATTATGTGTAAATATATGATTTTATCCTTGAATGCCTTTTCCACTCAAAAACTGAGTCACAAGAGTTCTATAAAATTCAATGTTATTGACATTTGAGTGCAATAGAAATAAATAAATCATGACCAATCTTTCCAAAAATATGTTCTCTCTCCAATTTTCATATATAACAGATTAGTTTTACTATAAATCACAATTACCAAAAAGTATTTTCAGAATTCATTACTTAGAACTGAAAAGTAAGTTCTGTTTAAAATACATGGTGTTGTGATCAGAAAATAAACCTAAAATTAAAAATATACTGAATTTGACCTTTGTGTAATCAATGGTATTCATAGTTTGCCATTTTCAACCTAATTACAAAATGATTTTAGAACATTCTTATTTTGAAGGAACTATTTTTAAATCAGAAAATACCATTTTTTTCACCTTTTAAATATGTTGACATTCCTCTTACATACCGTATTTTCCGGCGTATAAGACGACTGGGCGTATAAGACGACCCCCTACTTTTCCTGTTAAAATATAGGGTTTGGGCTATACTCGCCGTATAAGACTACCCCTCTTCCAACGCACACCAAATAAAAATTAAAAAAACATCAACTGGCTCACCCACAATGTAAAAGCAGCTGTGCTAGACCCAAAATGGCCCCTGAAACAAGCAGGAACCTCACACAGCCACAAAAAGCCCCAAAAAACAACTTTCACGCTTTACACACACACAACACAACACAACACAACACAACTGGCTCATCCACAATGTAAAAGTAGCTGTGCTAGACCCAAAATGGCCCCTGAAACAAGCAGGAACCTCACACAGCCACAAAAAGCCACAAAACCCAACTTTCACACTTTACACACACAAAATTCCACATACAGCTTTGTGAGATTTTGTGTGTTTGTGTAGTTAGAGTGAAACACTACAGAAACACACTAAATCTCAGAAAGCTGCACAAATATTATTTTATTTTTATTTTTATATGAAAGCTAAATTTAAAACTTCCTAAACTTTAAATGGCTAGGTCTAAAAAAGAACTAAAAAAAACCCCAATTAACTATTTTTTTTTAAAGATCCCAAAGGGGAAAAAAACTTACGGTACCCAATAGAACAGGGGTCTCCAACCTTGGCAACTTTAAGACTTGTAGACTTCAACTCCCAAAATTCCTCAGCCAGCTTTGTTTTGCTGGCTGAGGAATTCTGGGAGTTGAAGTCCACAACTCCCTGCCTGCTTGGTTGCAGGCAGGGAGTTGCTTGCTGATGGAATGGATTCAGGCAAGCGAAGCAAGGCAAGCAGCTAAGGCAGTGGTTCTCAACCTTCCTAATGCCGCGACCCTTTAATACAGTTCCTCATGTTGTGGTGACCCCCAACGATAAAGTTATTCCTAAAACCATCAAAAATATGTGTTTTCCGATGGTCTTAGGCCAGGGGTCCCCAACCTTTTGGACCTCAGGGACCACCAACTTCATAATTTTAAATTTCGCAGACCACTAATATGAATCCAGTGCCCCGCTTGCTGAAGCACCTGGACTCCCAGTACGGGATGGGGTCCTTCAGGCACTCTCCATCCTCTCTCTCTCTCTGTCTCCCACTCTTTCTCTCTCATTCTCTCTTTCTCTCTCTCTCATTTTCGCTTTCTCTCTCTCTCCCTCTCTTTCTTTCTCTCCCACTCTTTCTCATTCTCTCTTTCTCTCCCCCCTCTCTCATTCTCTTTCTCTCTCCCCCTCTTTCTCATTCTTTCTTTCCCCCACTCTTTCCCTTTCTCTCCCCTTTCTCATTCTTTCTCTCTCTCCCACTCTTTCTCTCTCATTCTTTCTCCCCCTTCTTTCTCCCACTCTCTTTCTCTCTTTCTCTCCCCCCCCACTCTCTCTTTCTCTTTCTCTCTGTCCCTTCTCTCCCCCCACTTTCTCTTTCTCCCTCCCCCTTTCTCTTTCTCTCTCTCCCACTCTTTCTCTCTCATTCTCTTTCTCTCTCCCCCTCTTTCTCTCTCTCCCCACTCTCTCCCTCTCATTCTGATTCTCTCATTCTGATTCTTTCATTTTCTCTCCCTCTCTCTCATTCTCTCTCTCTCACTCTCTCTCTCTGATTCTCTCTGTCTCTTTCTCTCATTCTCTTTCATTCTTTCTCTCTTTCATTCTTTGTCTCTTTCTCTCTGTCTCATTCTGATTCTCTCTCATTCTCTCTTTCATTCTTTGTCTCTTTCTCTCTCTGTCTCATTCTGATTCTCTCTCTCATTCTCTCTTTCATTCTTTGTCTCTTTCTCTCTCTGTCTCATTCTGATTCTCTCTCTTTCTCTCTCTCTCTCATCTCATGGGCCAGCCAGTGTCTTGGGGCTGAGAGGAAGTCAAGCATCTCCCTGAGAGACTGAGGGCCGGAAGAAGTATGGGAGCGAAGCACTACTTGAACTTGTGCGGCATGAGCATTCGCCTTGGTATATTTGCGCCAGCCGATGGCCAAGGCAGCCCTCATCTGTCTGCTGAAAGTGCAGCATCAGGATTCTGCCTTGCTATATTTGCGGCGCAAGGCAGCCTTTGTTTCCTGCTGCTTGGGACTCAGAGCGGTAAATAGCGTCTGATCCGGAGAGCAGCTGGATTTTGCTCTCTAATCCGGATGCCAGATCGGCCCCCTGCAAACTCTCGTCTCTCGAGGAGCGCTCCCTGAAGCAGGGCTGGAAACTTTGGTTGGACTGCTTGAGAGAGGAGAGCTTGCAGGGGGGCGATCTGGTGTCTGCAACGGAGAGCGGCATCCGGCTTTTTCCCTCCGCTGTAAGAGCGCTGTAAGAGCGGCAGCCCTCATCTCCTAATGCTTGGGACTGCAAAATCCAGCTGCTCCCCGGACCAGTCACCATTTACCGCTCCGAGTCCCAAACATTAGGAGATGAGGGCTGCCGCTCTTACAGCGCTCTTATAGCGGAGAGAAAAAGCTGGATGCCGCTCTCCGTTGCAGACACCAGATCGCCCCCCTGCAAGCTCTCCTCTCTCAAGCAGTCCAACCAAAGTTTCCAGCCCTGCTTCAGGGAGCGCTCCTTGAGAGACGAGAGTTTGCAGGGGGCCGATTTGGCATCCGGATTAGAGAGCAAAATCCAGCAGCTCTCCGGATCAGACGCCATTTACCACTCTGAGTCCCAGGCAGCAGGAAACAAAGGCTGCCTTGCGCCACTCCTGACACAAATATACCAAGGCGGAATGCTGCTGCCGTACAAATGGAAGCAGTGCTTCACTCCCACAGCTTCCAGCCATCGCAAACGCCGCTTCTTCCCGCTTCTGCCGCCCCCTCCCCCACCGCCACAACAGCACCATTCATTCCGGATGGCGAGGGCTGTGCTCGTTTTTCTGTATTGCACCACCATCAAAACCCCTGTGAAAGGGTTGTTTGACCCCCAACCACTGAGCTAAGGTAAGCAAGCCAGGAAAATGCGCTGCGCACTCCCACCCTTTGCCTGCGAGCCCAGACGCTGATCCGGATGGCTGCAGAAGGAACTGGGCACCGGCTGTCATGTCTTTTCTGCTGTGCGGGGTTCGGCACCTGGGCTCCCAGGGTTTAAGCCTCTGGGCCAGCCCGTGCTGCTCCAGGATGTTAGCTTCGGGCTCCTTGGAATCGCTGCTGGGTGGTTCTTCCCGTTGGGGCGATGGTGGGTGGCTGCGAGCCTGGAAGAGGTGGTGAAATGCAGAGCAATACCTCGTGGGGAAGGAGTCCGCCGTGGCTCCCGCAATCCAAGCGACGCCGATCGCTGCCGAACTCCGCACAGCAGAAAAGACATGACAGCCGGTGCCCAGTTCCTTCTGCAGCCATCCGGATCAGCGTCCGGGCTCGCAGGCAAAGGGTGGGAGTGCACAGCGCATTTTCCTGGCTTGGCGCCAATCCGGACGACTGCAGAACGAACTGGGCACCGGCTGTCATGTCTTTTCTGCTGTGCGGGGTTCGGCACCTGGGCTCCCGGGGTTTAAGCCTCTGGGCCAGCCCGTGCTGCTCCAGGATGTTCGCTTCGGGCTCCTTGGAATCGCTGCCGGGCGGTTCTTCCCGTTGGGGCGATGGTGGGTGGCAGCGATCGACGTCGATCGCTGCGCACTCCCACCCTTCGCCTGCGAGCCCGGGTGCCGATCCGCTTGGACTGCGGGAGCCACGGCGGTGCTGGCCGGGCTGGGTCTGGTGCGGTGGACGGAGATGAAGGAGCAGCCTCGGCGGCAGCAGCAGCAGCAATTACAACGGGAAAAGCCATGGGGAAAGGAGGACGAGGAAGATCTGGCAAGGCGGTGCGAGCACTTCATGGCTCCTCCGGTGAGCGGATTGCGAGAGCTGCGCGACTGGGGCGGAGACATGCGAAGTCGCATGGAGCTTCTCATAATGGAGACTCAGAGCCAGGTGTGCAAGGTGCTGGCCCAGGTTGACCGCGCCGCCGCTTTCACCGTGGACTGCTGGGAAAGGAAGGAAGGTGACCCGAATTCCGGGGTAGAGTGGGGACGCGTTCCTTTCTCGTGGGCCGCGCACTGCCTGGCACCTCTTGTAGGTTGGAACTAATTCGGAGTACAGCTTCCCCTCAATGTTGCCGGCGCTCCCAAAGTGTCATCGGTCAGCGCCAGCAACTCAGATTCGGGTACCCGGCGTATAAGACGACCCCCGACTTTTGAGATGATTTTCCTGGGTTAAAAAGTCGTCTTATACGCCGGAAAATACGGTAAGTTTTGTTCCTTCTTGATGCAAATGTGTGTACATCAGCAGTGCCCTAAACCCAATTATCATTTTTTACAATTTTCTGGCTATACAATTTTCTTGCACATTTCTGCCAGTTTTTTTTGGAAAAGTATAAATAGGAACCTGGGGGTGCAGTGAAAAATGTCCAAGTAAATATTAAACATCTAAGAAAGAGAAAAACATCTAATTGCCATTTACTCCACAAGATTACATTCACAGATGTAATTCCTTAAGCTGTAGACAAAAGGAGTCCTGTTTCTACAATAATTTACAGAAATTTAGAGCCAACCACTAACTGCAAAAATTGTAATGAGACCATGCTGTTATATAGCAATTATCTTAAAGTTAATACAGGCTGGAATACTCTACTACAAGAAGAATCCTGTGTCTCTAATCTGAGACACACATTATTTGCCTATGTACAGTTTTGTCTTTGACTTTGTAAGCTTTATTGTATAAAAATATAGCCCATAACTTAGTCATACTTTGCTTACTATTTCAAAATAAGCATTGTATCAAAAAACTTCACAATTATCAAATGAGCTCATGTGGATTTTTTAGGCTGATATTTTCTTCAGACTGATGCCAATGAAGCTTTAAATGGCACTATCTTGCAGAATAAATATAAATATATGTAAAGTATATTTTACTCTGAAGACTCAGAGTAAACTGACCTATTCAGGAAAGTTTTAAAGAAATAATAACATGCCAAACCAGTCAAGTTAATGGTCTACTCGGAAGGGAAAGTATTTGCATTAAAGTATCATATGAAAGCAGTTTTAATAACTATCCAGTGGAACTTGCAAATAAATTTCATAGCTTATCTCTGGAAAGCTTCACACTTCAGTTTTGTTGGCTTTATGAGAAAGTAGCTATACAGATGAGAAGAGAGTTTTCTTTTATAATTCAGGATATACAGGTTGCACTTCAAAAACTAGTGAGGCCAGGATATAACATTTCAGTTCAGTTGCATTTAAAATAAAATTTAATAAAAATAATAATTATCTATAGTTATATAATAAAGTCACATCTGTTTCTATCATATAAAGAAATTAGAATTCAGCAACAACTTCAGGAAATCTCTAGGATGTGTATTTGTTTAAGGAGATATGTATGTTGTTCTGAGGAACTTCTGTTAGTTTCATTAGCTATTCAAATTATTTTCTACTCTCATCAATGAAGACTTCGGTATCAGTACATCCAATTTATCAATCCATGTCATTTTCATTTAATTAAATTTTAACCTTTAAAATTAATATCACTACTTTTTTGCCTAAGGAAATAATTTAATTTGGAGGGTGTCCCTATTTTTGGTTCCAAACTGACAGAAAGTAACTTATATCCACAGGTACCACAAACCCAGATTTTTAGGTCTTAGTAATTTTTGTAAATCAAAACAAACAAGTAAAGTTCTTACCTGAAACTGAACCCTTGGACATTGTATCAGAGAAAGGTTTGAGCCAATTTTTCTTACAATACTTCTGTTTGGGCCATAAGTTTTATTTGACCAAAGCAACTGAAAATAAAAAAGTCTGTGTCAATATTACTTTATTTTTGAAGTTTTAAATACAGTTAAATAAACTCAGAAAAACTCTATTTTTTGTATAAACATGCATCAAGTTGCATTGTAAGCCTGTATATACAGAAAAAAGACTTAAAATTTAAGATTTATTTTATTGTATACTTCCCAGAATCATGCAAATGACATGGGCGGCTATTTAAATTTGATAAAGTGGCACAATATTCTGTCCAACAACTTTTGAATGAGCTCACAATCAATATCTTTTTTAACCAACAAAATTATTTTGATTATATTTTATAATGTAATGAACTATTCCTCAAACAGAAACCAGAGAAGTTTAGCCATACTTCTATTCCAAAATTCAGTTATATTTAAATCTTATACTGTGTGTTCATGTCCTTTTAATGTCATTGGCATTTATACATGTCATTCCCTATACATTATTCAGATTTTCAGTTTTTGCAAATATATCACTGTAATAATAGATATACTTACTGATTCCATAGTTAACCCAACTTGCATAAATATCACTCTAAATAGATGCTTAATCCAGCAGATCATATAGAATAAGGTAAAGCCTTCAATAATTTGTAATTTGACAACCTCAGCTTGCTAGGAGGTAAAAGCTCCATAGTCAGCCTGGAGAGAAAAAAAATACTTTAGAGAATGTGCAACTGTTTCAATGTGAGAATTCATCTCAAAATAAATATAATAACAGCATTTTTCACCAAAAGTATATAACTGATAGTTTTAATTATACACCACCTTTAATTAATTAAACACTATATAGTTGTTATTTTAATATTCAAAACAGGAAAAAAGGTTCGAAAGAAAACAACAGAAACAAGAACCAATTGTATGAAAAAATGTACTTTTAAAGTTATATAGGGTATACCACAAGACAGAACCCATAGACCAATCACAATATATTTTATTATTTTTTCAGATTAAAATGTTATTGTACTTAGGAATGTTGAAGATCACACTTCAAATGAGTACAAAAATGGTAACCAATTCAATTATTTAATGTAATTTATACAATAAATTGTCTATAGGACCAGCTATGGTACCAGCAACTGAAAACAAGTATAATTTGAAAGTACACTGCATTAAAACATTTAGTATAATTTAGGCAAATAATATATTAAAATGTGTGTATGGTGAGTGTGGTACTACCTGGAGACAGCAAAAGAGAAGAGAAAGAACTGGAGGAAATAACAAAATATAAACACCTGTAAACAGAAGTAGAATGACTGGAACAAAAGAAAGCAAAGATAGTACCAATAGTAATAAGTACCTTGGGTGCAATCCTAAAACACAATGCTAAATACTTTCAGCAGCACTGACAAAAATCAGCATCCATCAATTGCAAAAGGCAACTTTATTGGTACAGTTTATATGCTGCAATGATACCTCTGAACACCATGAAACATATATCCGAAGTCCTTGGGAAGGATTCAATAGGTGGATAAAAATGCCAAATCCAGACTAAACATCTGGTTGACTGGGCAACTAATAAAAATATATAGTTTAATAGTGTGAAATTTAATGCCTGAAGATGAATTTTCTTCTGCAGTAAATATGCATATCCCTAAAGAATAAAATTCCTTCTGTACACAATGCTCACGAATAAGAACAATTTAGTCAAGTGAACATAATTATGATTATTTTGGAAAGTAATCAAATTTCTGAACTTTGTAATGGAAAAATGCAACTGAAGAAAAGGAAATGAAATTCAAGCAAAACTGCTATCATAAAATACTGCATTATAAACTTGTTTTAGTTGATAGTTAGTTTCTCCTAGTAAAGGAAAAAGAGATTCATTTGGAAAGGCAGTTCCTAGTTTTAGCTTTATTGCTTGTAGTAGGTTTTAGAAGCTAACTTTTTGGCTGTTCAGTTGTCAGTTTCTCACCTGGGAATAGCAGTTCATGACATATGCTTCACAGTTGACATTGTAAACATATTCCTTTAACCTGAAATAAAAATATAGTATTTGTTCTTAAAAAGGAGTATTAACTAGATTTATCTTAGATCTTAGAATTTCTCTTACATTTATAAATTCTAATAATATTAAAACGAGAACTTACATTGCCAAAATGTATTATTTTGTATAATTATTTTGTAACAAATACAACCAAGCTATGTGAGAACAGTAATATACTTCTCTTACAAAGAGAATAAAATAAACAAATGTGATTTGTTCAGTAATGTTTAACATTGACAAGATCAAGGGCAATCAGCATCAGCTATTTTGTTTTGGCTGCTTTACTAAATTATTTTTTTATTTCTAATTTTTACTTTGCAGGTATGTGAGTTCTGGGACTAGTTATAAAATCAAGTTGAAACAGACAATTAAATCATTTTTTGTGCTAAGGACATAACATTTAAAGTAAATAAGTTATTGTTTCATTTTTGATAGGAGATCTAGTTGTGTGAAAGCCTGTATATAAGTATAGAATCAAATAAATTAGTAAAAGGTTAGCCTATCTAATAATGAATTAATAATGAATAATATACCCTAAATTTTAAGACTTTTTTTCCATTTAGTTCCTAAATTTAGAATCCAATATTTTGAACTTTAAGGAGCTATTAGAATGCTTCTTTTCATAGGATCTTTATGAAGCCAGAAAAATACTTTCTCTGATTACTATCTATTGATTTATACTGAAGTTGTACTGTCTGTTGACTATGTGTCAACAACTTGATGTCAACTATAAGCAAACCACGATAAGATTTTCTCCATGATGATCTTTCCCTAATCTAGTCTTTTAGGTTTTCCAGTGGTATACTCATCACCATTGTAATTGCATCCATTAGGAATTGTTTCTATTTACTATATTCTATTATAAAATGCACTTATTATTTTGGTTTATATTGTGTTTAATTTTTATTAACTTACACTAAGCTTAGTTATACACACTTAATACAACTATTACTAGCACAAGACATTTTATAAATTGCTAACAAAATGACTAATATAGCCGTTAACACCTTTTTGTCCATTTCTATATACAATGAGTACACGACCATTCCTTGGTAACTTTCTATTTGTCTTTGAAGTAACTTAATTGTGGCAGAATCAAACAAATGACTGAGCCAGAGGTTATAATATTTAATTATGCAAAATTACTGGTTTTGCACATATGGTTGTTACACATATTGCAACTCTATAATTTTAATTTATGGGAAAACATTTCTGTTGCAAATACAATTATACCTGTGTCAAGTGAGTATCAGTTTGTAACATAAAAAGCTATATTCTGCCAAATCAGATTATTTTCTATCTAGCTCAGTTTAGCTGCAAATTCAGTGTCAAAATAGTTTTATATGATGTCAGTTATTTCATATCATTCCCTATTGCATCCATTTAACTGCAGAAACCAAATATTGTGATTACAGAGATTACAGAAATCCTTGTTTTGTGACTGCCTCATTTACTAACCATTCAGTTACAATGGTAAAAAATGTAACTTTGTGAGCAATCATCATATTTCTAACGTTTCAGGTTTGTAAAGCAAAGGAAAGCTGAAGTAAGATCATAAGCAGAGTCATGGTTTTACTTAGTGACTTCACTTAATGACTAAGTTGGTGGTCCCAATTATCACTATATGAGATCTGCGTGTGTATCATGACCCTATTTCCCACAATATTGTTGAATGCAACAACACAATTTTCCAAATGCCACATTTTTTTAATACTTCAATATATACTGCTCAAAAAAATAAAGGGAACACAAGCAGAAGACATCCGAGATCTGAATGAATGAAATAGCCTTATTAAATACTTTGTTTGTTACATACAGTAGTTCTGTGTTCTCTTTAGTTGTTTGAGCAGTGTATAAAGTACTGTATGTAAAGAACAAAGTATTTAATAAGGCTATTTCATTCATTCAGATCTCAGATGTCTTCTGCTTGTGTTCCCTTTATTTTTTTGAGCAGTATATTAACCACCAAGTTCTGAAGCATTTTGACTATAAATGTCAGATCATGAACACATTTTTCTAACAATGAAAGTAATGACATAGCTAATGTGAGAGCTGAGCAAATTTTTAGTTTTTGCAGAGAAAGACTGCAGTGGGGGATGATTCAAAGTGGGTGAGTGATGTGTTAACCATGTAGGAAGGATTTTGAAATCTTTTTTGGGGGAGAGAATCTTTTTAAGTGTTCAGGAATCTTACCTTAGATCCCAGATTTTGTGCCCCCCACTTTGAATTTTCCACTTAAGTATTAGTTAGAGGCAAATCCTGGATAGGCTTACCGAGTTATTTATTTTGAGCCACCAGACAGTTCTGAAGCCTATCGCTCACAAGACAGTTTGCGTCTTTTCCACATGACTAGATTATTTTTTATTTCCAAAGAAATAAGCAAGGAAAATCCGGCACTATTAGAAGCGACAGACGTGGCCGCGCAAATTCTGTATAGATTTAAGAGCAATTGTAAGAGTATAAACTGCCTTCTCCGGAGCAGCCCAAAAGAGAAGGGAGAAGACAATCCAGGGAACGGGTGTAAAGTAAACCAGACGAAATTACTCTGATCAGCCACCGGGGCCTCGCAGGGGAAAAAAACAACCACTACGCCCCAAGGACCTTAGAAAGGGCGCAGAAGCAGTAATTTGAGATCCACCAGGTTTTAGGCCTACCTCAAAAATCAGATCATCCCGGAGACAGAACGATATAAAACGGCCCTCCTGCGCTCACTCTTCGGCCCCTCGCCGAAATTGCTCCCACCCGGATCTGCCCCTTAACGGGCGGGGAAGGGAGCGCCGGGCAAGAACCGGGAGCCGCCGGCTAACACGGCGGAAGAGCCAAAGCAGTTGTCGCCGGGAAGGCACGACTCTCGTCTCCCGCCCCGCGACTGGGGAAAACAAAAAGCGGCGCCCGGCAACGTCGGACGAGACCTTCGGCGGCAACGGCCCGTGTCCTTGACTCACGATCGCCGCGGTCTCTCTCGGCCCCGACCGGACAAAACGTCCCTCACACCCTCCTCGAAACTTCGCGACAGAGTTGAACTGTGACAACAAACGGGAGGCCCCGAGGCAGATGGGAGGAACTCACCTGCTCTTCAAACCGCTCCAGGGTTTATTCCTTGGCTCGGACTCTTCTCGGAGCCGCTGAGTCCCCGCCGGCCAGCAATCCCTCGACTCTCTTCGTCCGTCTCCCTCAGCGACCAATCCTGAGGAGCGCCGGCAGTTGGCCTGACCAATCGCTGTCCGTCATTTAGGGAGGCGAGGCTTAGTCTTGCACTCCCGGCTAGATGACGAGATATATCATCGTCGATAAACATCATCGAGACAGGATAGGACTCTATGATCTCTGGAGTGACATCCGCTCCATAGATCTCCTTTCTCATCTCGATGATTTCAGAAAGTTCAAACCCCGCCTAATGTTTCGGATAAGATATTTGCGACAAAGGCTGAGAAAGTCCTGCTCTTTAGTATCAAAGGATCGCGTAGGAGCGCCATCTAGTGCTATTTTACTGTAACAAATACCTAAATTTGCGTAAAGGCGGTAGTTTACTTTCTCCTGTACTGCGGTAAATTTTGGCACTATTGACTTGACATTACATCGTTATCTGCTTAACAGCCATACATTTTCTCCATGATGATCTGTCCTCAAGTTGGTCCTTCAGCTCTTTCAACGGTACCTCATCGGCACTCCAACAGTGTCCATCTACGGTACCTTACTGCTGGTTGTCCTCTTCTAGGATATTAGCAGAGAAGCCTTAAAAAAAGAGCACACATTCAACATATTTTCAGATCCCTTTATTTTGCAATTCTAGTTGTTCGTTGTACTACACAAAATGTTTTATATAGAGTAAAACCAACTTATTGAAACTTAAAAGTCTTATTCAGGGTTACAAAACTGTAGCTCTCCAAATTCATTCTGTAATCCTTGACCATTAAGTGCATTAGTTGTTCCTGATGGGAACTGTAGTTCAACCTGTAGCAAACCAAAGGTTAATTATGAGAACACTGAACTATAGATGTGATAACCACCCTCAACCCCAAACAGCATACCAACAGGTTAAGGATGTTGGAAAGTTTAATAATTGATCCTTTGCATTGGAATCCTCAAATTTTGGGTCAGGATGGATGCAATGCTATATCTATGGAGCACCAGATTAGCAAAGACTAGTATCTTGAAGGCACGTCACGCTGAATTGTGTGAGAGGGTAGCTTTCTGTGATTTTGATGCACAAATAAAACAAGTCATTGCTACAATTGCAAACAACACTGTAAATGTTTATGTATAGCAGAGGTCCACAACCTTGGCAACCTTAAGACTTATGGACTTCAACTCCCAGAATTCCTCAGCCAGCCATTCTGCAGGTTGGATAACCTGCTGGCTGACTGAAGAATTCTGGGAGTTGAAGTCCATAAGTCTTAAAGTTGCCAACGTTGGGGACCCGATGTATAGCTTAACCTACTGATTTTTAAAAAGGTCTATTCCCAATTAAATGTGTACAGGATTGTACCCTTAACCACATCCATGCCTTTCCTAATGACCATATGAATTTGCCTACTTTAAAGGTATAGTTACACCTATATACTTATATTCTTACTATCTATTATAGCAAAACTTTACAGATGCAGCCATTTGTCTTCAGAGATGCTAATTCTGTACAAAGGCATATTTATAAGCATCATGCATGTGGATGTAGAGTAGGAAATTAAAGAATTGGAATTATATTTATGGTAGTGGTTGCACATCAACCAAGTTATTTTCTGGGTATCATAAGCCTATGCAAGAAACCCACTGATGGGTTTAACAATCACACAAATCTATGGTTTCTTAATAAGCATCAAGTAATTGGGCTTTGCTGATACATTAAGCAAACTCTGATTTATAATAAAAACTGTGGTTATGTGTAAATCAGGCCATAATGTAACCCTTTTGTAACCACTTATATATTTATCAGAAAACTATCCACAATGAGTCATTTTCAATTTTATAGCAACCTTGAGAAAACGAAATTTAAACTGCAATTTAAACACAATTGTTCAACCAACTCTATGCAATTTACCTCCAGGTAAACATGGTCATCCCAGGTTAGTACTTAAGATGAAAAACTTTAGGAATGCCCAGGGCTGTTGTTTAGATTGGGAGAAAAAAGCCAGAAGGCAAAGGCAAAGTATTTCTGTAGAGCTGCCAACAAAATTGCATAGATGTTTCTCTGAAACCAGGTATGGAGTTGCTTTTGATTCAAAGGAAAAAAAAAATTCAAAAAATCTTGGACAAGTAAATATACAATTGCACTATAAAATTCCACTGCCAAGCAGTGGAAGCTCTTAGGAGCTTTCTTTCAGGACTCATGCAGAAAGAATGACTGCACATTATATTTACCCTAAGATCGCAATCCTATACGTTATTTGATTTGGCTAAAACAGTTAGGATTCACTAAACTACCTAATAAGCCCCACTACGAATAAGCCACACTACGGGAGTCCGCAGGCAAAGCAAATGTGGGAAATACGTCCATCCGCCTGCGAACGTGCAACGTAAATTGTAACCATCAGAAACTGAACCAGAGCTTCTTGGGAGTTGTAGTTGTCGAAATGCCTCCTAAAATTGATTTCATTCTAACCCACAATGCCTCAGAATCCCTGACCCGGAATAAGCCAATCGGAGTGGGGGGCTCATAATAAGACGAGCCACGAATGGAGAAGAGACGCCTTCGGTTGCAGCCAATCGCGTCTCGGGGATTGCAGCGGTGCCGGAGAGCGGCGATCGCCCGCCTTGCTGGGTGAATGCTGCCTTGGCAGGTCGGCGATTCCAGTTCAGCGGCTGACCTTCGCCGGGCGGCCGGAAGTTCCAAGCGGCTCCTCTGCCAGGGGCTCCGGGTATGCGAAGGCGGCGGCAGCGGCATTAGCCGATACGTGATTTGGAGCGGTCCTTCCTCCGTGGGGCGGGAGTACCAAAGCGCCTCCCCTTCTGCGTCCAATGAAAGTGAGGGCGGTAATGGGGATCCCTGGACCTGGGAAAGGGGCTGTGTGTGTGTGTGTGTGTGTGTGTGTGTGTGTGTGTGTGTGGTGGGGGGGGCCGGGCAGAAAAGAGATGGGGAATTGAGGTGGGAGTGGATGGGAAACAACACATGGCGAAGATCATGAACGCTACTACTTCTTCAATGCCTGGACTTCTTTTAGAGATCCAAATTATCCTCCTGTCCAAGACTAAGGATTTGCAATCACACAAGACACTTGGAAGTTGGCTGCTAGTCAGGTTTAGCATTAGAGGTCAGCTCAAATCTTGTTACGTTCAAATGGAAACACAGATCGGGTAATTAGCTTTTTTTTAAAAAAAAATGAGTGAGGTTGTAATCCTATTGACCTTCCTTAAAACCAGTGTTAGTGATTTCATTAATAATATTATGTGCTCCCTCCCAGTGCAAGAATTGCAGTGCAAGAAAGTGCAAGGACCAGGCCAAGGCAAGCTTTGCCAGGGGTTGAGTGGAGTTACTGACTTTGTAAATATGAAAGCGAAAGAAAAGCCGCAATTTCCAGTGTCCTAATTGAAATATGTATATTCCCAGAAATAAGTTGCAGGCTACTTGCGAATGAATATGCATGTTTGGACATTGCAGTGGCATTTTATCTGAAAGTTGTGGTTGTGTACTTGGAAGCGCTAGTGAAATTGCTAGACTTCCAATTAAATATCCATAGAAGAGCGCTTCAAATGCAGTCTACCACATGTTTTCTTGAAGGCACTATTTCCCATAGTGGGGTTTCTGTAGTTTAAATCCTAGGGATTCATCAGACATTGTTATCTTTCTAAAGTTTGTGCGAGCAAATTACTTGGCTTTGAATTTAGTTACAGTAAGAAACTATGGAGTACTTCTGTGATATTTGTGTAGCACTAAACACAATTTGCTCATATGTCAACTATATAAACAGCACATTTACATAGTATTTCTTAGGTTTGATCCTAAATGCATGTTTTCCAAGTAACAATCATGGCAATGTATAGATTTCCAAAGCAGTGGTGTTTCCTTATACCAACGTTTGTAATGCATCATATAGTAAAAGTGCTGTGTTGCAAAAATAGTATTTAATTTAAAATATGCTATAAAATAGTGGCTGGTAGTGTGGCTGGTTTAAATAGAGGAATACATCCATATTTTAGTTCAGTGATTTCAAATTCTTCACCTTCTTGGCAATCCTTCGATTAAGAATCAACAGTTTGTAGGGTTAGGGTTGAAGGCCTATTCAAATGGGGACAGTCACTTCTTATTTAGAGGGAGTTCTGCAGTAGTCCTTAACTTATGACCACAGTTTGTTTGTTTGTTTATTTATTTATTTGTTCAATTTATATGCCGCCCTTCTCTGAAGACTCAGGGCAGCTTACAATGCACTTATAGCAATAGCCTTCATTCTTTTGTATATACCTGCTTATTAGGGCTTTTGGCCCCCCATAAGTGGTGTTTCTACAAAGTCAGCTTATTGCCCCCACAATCCGGGTCCTCAATTTACCTACCTCGGAAGGATGGAAGGCTGAGTCAACCTTGAGCCTGGTGAGATTTGAACTCGCACTAATTGCAGGCAGCTGGCAGCTAAGTGCTACATAACAGCACTTAGTCCGCTGCACCACCAAGTTGAGCCTAAAATTTCAGTTGCTGAGTGAGACAGTGGTTAAGTGAGTTTTGTTAAATGAGTTCTATTGTTGAGCGAGACAGTTAAGTGACTTTTGCCCCATTTTATGACCTTTCTTGCCACAGTTATTAAGTGAATCACTGCAGTTAAGTTAGTATCATGGTTGTTAAGTGAATCTGACTTCCCTATTGTCAAAGGGGATCACATGACACTGGGACTGCAACCATCATAAATATGAGTCAATTGTCAAGTGTGAAAAAGGATCATAAATTATTTTTTTCAGTGCCATTCTAACTTCAAATGGTCACTAAATGAACTCTTGTAAGTTGAGGACTATCTATATTTTGGGTTTACCTGAACTGAGAATATACCCTGCTGGTATGTATACTGCAAAGTAAGATTTATAGTGGTGGTCTTTCTGGGAATGTTGATTGCCATTATATATGGAATTAACTGTGAAACTTAGAAATTTACAAAAAACTTTAAGAATTCCAGTATTTGTGGGAATGTAATACACTTACTGTGTTTCTAGCTTTTCATTTATTTAAAAAATGCTCCAAGCTGCAATTAAATTAAGAAGCCTACTTTATTATGTATTACAAATAATATACCAATTACATAATGGGTAATTGTAGTCTTGTTTAGTCTTTGAGAAAAAAAAAACAATCCACAAATGGTTAGCATATACCTAATAAATATTCAAAATTTACTTTCTATGTTTATATAATGTTAACAAATAAAAAACTAAAATATTTATTTTCTGCATATATTAACTTGCTGTGGTGTTTATGTAGTCCTGTGAATTCCGATGCAGGACTTCACAATTTTAAAACCTCACAGCTTGTTTTTTTCATCACTATCTAAACAGTACAATCTTTTTTTCCTAAAAAATGAATTATATCAAGTTATTTTAAACCATTGCATGCATTTTTGTTTTAGCAGCTATGAAATTACTTCATATCTCTATAGTTACTGATAACTTTCTTTGTAGTAGAATCGTATGTATGACAAGGAAAAATGAATACCTCAATGAATGTGGAGCCTGATGCACTCACTGTAGTAAACCAGCTGAGAGATCTGGCAGCTGATCCTTTGAATAGAAGAGCAATTGTCCAGGACCAGGGATGTCTACCAGGCCTTATATTATTTTTGGATCATCCTAACCCACCGGTTGTCCATTCAGCATTACTTGTAAGTATTATTGGATAGCTCATCTTGTAGCATTAAGGGTTTTGGGTAGCTAAACCATAAGAACCTAAATGCATATTTGCTATCATGTGTTTCCATGATTACACTCAAGTATTGTAACTACACATGTGGAAAATTGCTTGAATTTGAGTTCTCTAGTTGTGTTGAAACATCCTGATTAGAGCAAGTTAAACCCTTTATCCAGCGGTGAAATCCACTTACCTTTGCTACCGGTTCAGGAATGGGAGCGTGCGCACCTCTTCTGCGCATGCGGTCAAAAATGGGATGTAATAACATCCCGGTGGGTGACAGGAGGCTCCCACCGCCGCTATCAGTTCGCGTGAGCCTGATAGATCCGGCTGGATTTCACCGCTGCCTTTATTCCACTGAAACAGAGAAAGATTGCTGAAATGAAAATGATGGGAAAAATTCTAGCACACTTAATATAGATTAGAGCTCATCTACCTATATGGTCATAGGAATAATGGCAAAAAAAATCTTATCTGCTTAGTGCTTGGAAACCTGTATTTACTCAGCATTTTGCAACTAAAGTTATTTAATTCATTATCACGTGAACTTCAGTTCTTCTTTCTTGGCTTGAAAGTTTGTAGGACATCTGTTTTAGTCAAGGAAGTTTTGTGATATTTTTAGACTTGCGTGATGGCTAGCCTTCACATTTTGCCAGAATAGATATACATTATGGTACATGTGTTGGGTATTCCCTACAATCTGTTCATTTTATTACATGTTTCTAAACTCAGAAATTCTGAGCAGATGCTGTCTACTACTCTATGCAGGGGTCTACAAGTTGGTTTCATGTGTCTTAGGAAAATAAGAGACTCTGTCACTTGAAAAATATGAATGCGTGATATAATGAAGCTTGCAAGCATAAAATCCAATGGGCTAGGGCCCATGTCAGAAATCTAATTTCTGTATTGCATTGTGGGCTATTTATTTATTATTCACATCAGTGTGCATCTAGATTTTTTCTTACATTTTAGTATTTATTTTTAATCTATAGCACCACTTTTTCTGCACTTTATGTAATGTTCATTCCAGAAAGAAACAGTATGCCGAGTGTATATGTGTGTAAATTATTCTCAACAAGAATTATAGAATAGTAATCCCTGAACAAGATGAGGGACCCTATGCTATTTTAAATACATAGATTTGTATTTAAAATATAACATATACATATAACATATACATATGGCCTACTGAATTCATGGCTACCAAATGGTGTGTGTTTGGTCTTTTCTTTCAATAATACTTGAAGTTTTAAAACTCTTTAGAGAAAGAGCTTGCACCTGACAGCTCCAGCTTGTATATATGTTTTAGGTATTTCTTTGAACATAAATTTAAGTCCTGATTATCCTTGAAGGTAGAAGCAAATCAATGCAGTTTAATCATAGTCTTTTGATATACTGTTCATGAAGGAGAGAAGCCAGCATGAAATGAAAATAAATGAAATTTATCAACAAATTAAACTGACATTTTCAGAAGTTTCAATAACTTGTTCAAGATTACTCTCTTTCTTGGGATTTTGTTTCCAAATGTTTTATTGAGGTTTACTGTAACGTAAAGTGTAATGAAAATAAAAATTAAGCAAAAAAAGAGCTGGGGGGTGGGACGAAATATGCAGAATTTAAAAATCTAAGTTTCATTTTTCTATTTCAAGCATAAATAATCAGAAGCAGTATTCCAATAGAAACAAACTGCTGTATTTTTCGGAGAATAAGAAGCACCTCTCCCCCCCTAAAAGGGGGTGAAAATTTAGGTGCATCTTATACACCGAATGTAGCCCTGCCCACCCACTGACCTCCACCCTTTGGCCTTTGCCCCCCACAGTTACCTCCTTACAGCAAACAGCAAGAAAAAACAGCTCCTTTTAGCTTCACCACAGCCTAATTAGCACAAGTTGATTGGATCCGCTTCCCGACTCTCAGCTGTTTTGCTCTCAGCTGTTTTGCGCAGGGCTCTGCTGCTTGCTGCAAGGACGAAAATTGCTGGAAACGAAAATGAAAGTAAAGCAGGCTGTTTGCTGCAAAGAGGCAAAATTGCTCAGAGGCAGAGGAAGATTTGTTTTTTTTCTTTTCCTCACCAAAAAAGGTAGGTGCGTCTTATAGTCCAAAAAATACGGTAAATAGAATCTATTTAAAACAGTTTACATTACTATCTTAACCAAATTCATTTTTTTTCTTTTTCCTTTGTTGTAGGAAGTGATATATAGTTCTATTTACACTTATTATATTTTAGGAATGATCATTCTTTATATTAAGAAAAAATCACTATCCTCTTTCAAATTCTTTGCTTTCTTGGTATTTTCAAATTCCAGTGATTGCTTTAAGAATCTAGGAAAAAAATATATAATTAGCATTGAAAAAAGAAGAGAAGTCTAACTATATTCAGTAAACTAACTTTTTTTGTGTGCCTTCAAGTCATTGTTGATTCTTGGCGACTGCCTGGAGAAATCCCTGCAGTTTTCTTGGCAATATTTTGAAAGTAGTTTGCCACTTTCTCTTTCTTAGGATTGAGAGAAAGGCACTGGCCCCAAATCACTCAGTTGACTTCATGCTTAAGGCAGGACTAGAATTCATGGTCTCCCAATTTCTAGCCCTGTGCTTTAACTCCAAACTGACTTTTAATAAGCAAATTAGTAGTTGATAAAATACCATATTTTTCCGACTATAAGATTTATTTTTTTATTTTATTTTATTTCCAATTTATATACCGCCCTTCTCCCTGAGGACTCAGGGCGGTGTAGCAGAGTATAAGACGCACCAAGATTTCAAAGAGGAAAACAAGAAAAAAAAAGTTTTTGGCCTCCACATGTCTGGTTTTTGCCTACCCTGGCCCCCAGGAGCACTCTGCAGGCCTCCCAAACCCTCTGAGCATCCTGTTTTTGCGAAAAATGGGCCTGTTTTTGGCAAAAATGGGATGCGGGGGGCGGGGTTTTGGGAGGCCAAAAATGGCTGTATTCGGTGTATAAGACGCACCAACATTTCCACCCTCTTTTAGGGGGAGAAAAGTGTGTCTTATACGCTGAAAAGTACAGTAAGTATAGTATTTACTATAGTATCTTCTCTTCTGATCTGAGGCATATTTTTTTTCAGCTGTTATAAACAGATTCTTAACAACTGAAAATACTACTCCAGTAGCAAAAAATTTACAGATCTTATGATTTGCATTTATTGAAAGCTAGCTTCAAGGCTGGCTGGGGTATTGAGAATCTTGGAATGTATATGGAGTATAGGTAATCCTTGAATTATGACCAGAATTGGGACTAGAATCTCAGTTGTTGAGTGAAATGGTTGTTAGGCAAGATGACATGACTGCTTTGCTCAATGACCATAATCCAGGCATCTTGGTTGCAGTTGTTAAGTGATATCAAGGGTGGCTATGCAGATAAGGGTCCCAAGTAAGGAACACGAAAGGTGAACCTTTCGTTGGAGGAGACCTTGGGAGGCCCAGTGCAGTTGTGTGTGAATTCTGTGGGATGTTGTGGACAAGTTTCTTTGCTCTGGGGATTGAAAATCCTCCCTGACGAAATCTAAGCAGGACTTTTACTGCTTGAGCAGAGAGACACTCATCCGTGGCTTGTGCTGGGTCTTTCAAGGCCTCCTCCACTTTGGGGTTTCCCATGTTCCTTATCTTACTGAGCTGCCTCTCTGTTCTCTCACTGAAAATCCTTCCTGGCAAAATTGACCAGTCAACAATAGAAATCATCCTCACTTATTGCATCTCGGTATGGCATGCTGGTCTGACAGCTGCGGATAGAAAAACATTACAGAGGGTGGTGAGCACAGCACAAAATATTGTGGGCTGTCCCCTGATACCACTAGATGAGATTGCTAAGGCTCGCTGCCTTAGAAGAGTGAGGAATATTCTCAGAGACGACTCTCACTCTCGTCATCACTTCTTTACCCTCCTACCATCGGGAAGGAGATATAGAAGCATAGCCAGCCGCACAAACAGGCTGAAGAACAGTTTTTATCCGTGGGCTGTCAGACTCCTGAATGAGAAATAACATCATAACTATGTAGTATGATGGACTGCAGGGCCGGCGCAACGTGTAACATGTTCACACTGGTACAATAGGACTGGGTGTTTTGTTATATGATTTATTGGGTTAGGGATTTTCTGTCTTCACTGTGAGTTGTATTCTGTTCAGGGGGGGTGCACTGAGGCAGCTCAACTAATCTCATTGTACATATATTGTGCACCGACAAAGAATTGAATTGAATTGAAGCAGGATTTTTAGTGCCTGAGCGGAAAAACAGTGGATAAATTTAAAAGTAATGTTTTTGGTTTTAATGTATTTTGCATATACATCAGTTGGTTTTGTAAGAAAAGTGATTATAATTTGTATATTGATGTGCTTGGGGAAATAATGGCTGAAGTTAATCAAAGGGTTGGACGGATCCTTTCCAGACAATCTTTTTTTCCAATCTTTTTTGAAAGCCTCCAATGATGGAGCACCCACAACTTCAGGAAACAGACTGTTCCACTGCTGAATGGCTTTCAGTCAACAAAGCTTCCACCCATTGGTTCTTGTACTACTCTTGACTGCTCTGAAGAGTAATTCACATACTCTGCCCTGTGACATTCTTTCAAATATTGGAAGACTGCTATCACATTTCCCTTAACTTTCTTTTCTTTAGTCTAGGCTTCCAAGAGCCATGCACTTTCAATCAGGGTGGATTTGATTTAAATCGAGTTGATTTAAATCAAAATTTAAATCATGATTTAAATCACTAGTAAAAAGGCTTGATTTAAATCAACTCGATTTAAATCATAATTTTTAAAGAGCAACTGTTACTCCTTTGACCCACTGTTGACTCACCGATAGTCCCAGTGTTGCAGAATATACATAACTAAGCTCCGTTTCAGGCTGAATAAACTAAATTATTTATGTATCTTAAATAGAAAACTATCTTACAATAGATTTTTACCCCAAAAGTTTTTTATTAAAATAAATTAGATAAAAATAAAAAAAATCCGATTTAAATCAAAAAAATCTGATTTAAATCAAAAAAATCTGATTTTTTTGATTTTTTAAAAAAATCACTGATTTTTATCCACCCTGCTTTCAATCAATTTCATAGGATTTATCGTATTTTTCGGAGTATAAGACGAACCGGAGTATAAGACACAGCTTAGTTTTTGGGGAGGAAAATAGAGGAAAAAAACCTCCTACCAGGTATTCATCTGGCTAGCGTCATTAGTCTGGTCAGCTTCAGCACATTAGTTTGCTGGTTTTTATCCCCTACTTGGGTATAAAAAACAGCTACAAAAGCACAACTGATCTTTGGAGAGAGAAGCAATGGGAAAAGCAGGCAAACCACGGAGATAGCTTCACTCGCTAGCGCCTCGTTAGGGCTGAAAAAAAGCTTCACAGCTGAGAGTTGGAGGGAGCAGGCAAAGCAGGAAAGATCGCTTCACTGAAAAAGCTTCTAAAGCACAGCTGAGAGTTGGAGGTAGATCCCTTCACTCGCTAGTGCCTCGTTAGGGCTGTAAAAAAGCTTTGAAAAATAAGGAGCCCTGGTGGCGCAGCAGACTAAAGCACTGTTATTAACATCAGCTGCCTGCAATTACTGCAAGTTCAAATCTCACCAGGCTCAAGGTTGACTCAGCCTTCCATTCTTTCTAAGGTAGGTAAAATGAGGACCCAGATTGTGGGGGCAATAAGCTGACTTTGTATAAATATACAAAAGTATGAAGGCTATTGCTTAATGTATTGTAAACCGCCCTGAGTCTCCGGAGAAGGGCGGCATATAAATCAAATCAAATAAATAAAAATAAAGAAATAAAAAGCTACATTCAGAGTATAAGATGAACCAAAATTTTCAGCCTTTTTTAGGAGGGAAAAAAGTGCATCTTATACTCCAAAAAATATGGTAGTCTCCAAGTCTCTCTCCATTTTTGCCCTCTTCTCTGCACTCTTTCTAATTCCTATTCATTTCACTCTTCATTGCATTTACCTAATTTCTCCTTCCAGAATTAATATGCAAATCAAAACCCAGTTATTTTTTAATATACAGTTTCCCAAACACAGACTCTGTACTCTTAACTGCATATGTATCCTGTTTTCCCCAAAATAATACATCCCCTGATAATAAGCCCTATTGGGCTTTTGAGTGCATGGCAATAACGCCAAGCGCTTATTTCAAGGTGCAAAAAAATATAAGACAGGGTCTTATTTTCGGGGAAACATGGATTAGGCAGAATATCCATGTGTTTATTGAAACCCCAAGTGTAGAAATAGCCAAATTTGAAAAATGTGAAATCGAACATATCAGAATTGTCCATTATTAATTTCTTATTTTATAGAGAGACAAACATTATATTTGATATTTACCTGGCACATATATGCTAACAGGTGAGATAGGTGATATAGAAATGTGATGAATAAATAAACAGTATTTTAGCTTTACGTTGTAAGCATCAAATAACATATTTCCCAATCTTCTGAATTGCTACAATGCATTTTTGAGAGGTGTGAAAGAAAATGCTGAGAATGTCTTTTGTTGTGGTTGATTCTTTGATCCATTTGTTTTTAATAGGCTCTACGTTATTTGGCGGAATGTCGGGCCAATAGAGAAAAGATGAAAAGTGAACTGGGAATGATGCTGAGTTTACAGACTGTTGTACAGAAGTAAGTATAGAATGCTTTCTGTGGTAAATGTACCTGATTGTCTTTTCCTTTAAAATTGCTTTCCAAGTTATATACAAAGTTAATTTGTTTTTGCTGATTCCATACAATGTGATCAATGAATCTCTGCTTTAAAGGTAAAGGTAAAGGTTCCCCTCGCACATATGTGCTAGTTGTTCCTGACTCTAGGGGGCGGTGCTCATCTCCATTTCAAAGCCGAAGAGCCAGCGCTGTCCAAAGTCATCTCCATGGTCATGTGGCCGGCATGACTAAACACCAAAGGCACATGGAACGCTGTTACTTTCCCACCAAAGGTGGTCCCTATTTTTTTATTTGCATTTTTATGTGCTTTCGAACTGCTGGTTGGCAGAAGCTGGGACAAGTAACGGGAGCTCACCCCATTACGTGGCACTAGGGATTCGGACCACTGAACTTGCTGACCTTTTGATTGACAAGCTCAGCGTCTTAGCCACTAAGCCACCACGTCCCTTTTGCTTTAAAGGTAGCAGTGATCATATGACTGCAGGTACAGTGCACTGGCTGGAACTATGAGGACCTGTCATAAGTACCATTTATTCAATGCCAATGTAACTTTGAATAGACACTGAATGACTGGTGATAACCTGAAAACTACTTGTATGAAGATCCTAAGAGACAGAAAGTTAGTCCCACTGTATCGTAAGTACAGGTTTCATCAGCTAATCCCAGCACTGCCAATTTTAAGGGAGTCTCAGATTGTAGTCCAAAGTATCTGAAGGACATCAGTATTCTAAATGTTGCTAAAAGGTACTAAAGTGCAGATTTTGTGCAGTTGTTTTAGCTTATTTTATGTTTTATGTTAATTAGATCAGTGATCCATGAGTAGCTAAAGGTTAACATTCATAGTTCGTTTGATAATCCTGAGGATCTTTACAATGCCTTTTTTTTTGTATTTTATAATTTAGGGGGATTTTGATAGCTAGGAACTTTTAATGCAGATTGGCAAATTAATGAAAGCCGAACTCTAATTATTTAGCTAGAAGCACTTTTTATTCCATGGTAGTCTACTTTTGCCAGGATATGTTGAACTAAATCCAGCACAGATTTTTCCAATTTATTAGTTGCCTAAAATAATCAGCTAAATTAATATGCATTTAATTGCACAAGAATCCCTTGCAGGTATGTATCTCCCGTACCCACACTTCTGTAAATCTAACCATTTCCATCAGTTTTAATTTAATACAGCTTTAATTGCTTGTAGTTCCCATTAGAAAAGTTTAAACTGATTATCTTAAGTTGCCAGAAGCAAGGGGAGAATGATATCCTTCAATATGGTAATACTATGAATCCAGAATTCCTTGATGATAATTGAATACAATCCTTTATCTACTGTGGCTATTATTCAATACAATAGAGGATAATGAGGCAGAGTGCACTGCTAATGGATAGCAGGAATCTATTCTGAATCTATAAATTGGATTTTGTATTTTCTTCATGATGGTCATATACACATTTCTTATATGATACAAGTGTGATTCAACTCAGTTCTAAGCTGGATTTTTAAAATTATGGTTTGTGGAACAATAATAAGTATCTTTTATGTTTACATATAAGTTTACATATAATTAATGGTAAGCAATATCAGGAGATTTATTTATTTATTAATTCAATTTGTATGCTGCCCCTCTCCGAAGACTCAGAGAGGTAGCACATTCTTTGATTTTGACTTTCTGGAATTCTTTGAAATTGTGAACATTTTATACATTTTATACATTATCATTGAGGTAGAAAGGCAATGGATGCACATTGTATAGTGCAGTATGGAGTTTAGGAATATAGCTTCAGTTTAATTTTAATGTTCCTAAAGAAAAGGCAACAATGCCATCTGCTGTGTCTAATTGGAACATGCCTAAATAATTTTTTGAAGATATAGTTCAAGTTTTGTTATGCAATTAAAATTAACATATTGGAGAATAAAACAAATGATGTAGCCAATGTTTATTTGCTTAGTAACAAAATACCTTGATTGACAAAAGGGAATAATCAAATAAGTTATTAACAGTAATAAAACTCATAAAATACTTAAAACCCCCCAACTGAAATTTTCTAGGAACTGATAATATTTTCATAACTGTTACACAAAGGTGGCATTCCAGAAATATGGAGAAGAATTAAAAATATTATTGTATCAAAGGAGCACTGTTCTGATTAAACTAAAATAGCCTCTAAATATTATAATCCCATTTTCAGCAACATTGGATTGCTATTTTTCCATTTTTCGAGGTGTATGTGTGCTGAAATGTATTCATTACCCTGGAGATTTTGTGTTTATCAGAGTGTCTATGAAACTATAAAACATCTGTTAGATGTTGGACAAAGAGTCCTACAGGAAATATACAGAGATACATATTTCAAAGCTACCATCTATCTAATGAAAGCTAATATCCTTCATTAATGTTCATCTTTTGCTTCTAAGAGCAATTTCTCACCTATCTTTAATATAATACCTTCTGAAAGGAGATCCAAGTAAGGTTGGATTGTTTTATTCCAAGAATAAGCGCTACTTTCTCAAATTTTGTTATATGATATTACTCTGGATGGGAACAACGTATAATATTTCTACTCTGTTCCAAGCAACTTCCACATCTTTTCCCTTTATGTTCAAGTTCCCCAGAGTATCAGGTCAGTCATGCATGTAGATTTAGATTTATTCCTTTCCACATGTACAGTACATATAAATACACTTACGGTTAAATCCTGTGTTAAATATTTTCCCCTAAATAGCTATTATTTAAAGAGTCATATTTCTAATTCATTGTTGGGGCTCTGAATGGCTCAATGTCTTTTTTTGAATTCTCTCATCTGATTGTCACCTATTCATTCAATGTCAGGTACCAGACTATTTTTCTCCTTGTACTTCATTTGTTTAGAATATTGCATGTTCCCCCTCCCCCCATTCATCTCTGGTTTTTCTATTACTACTATTCACTGGAGAATGTCAGGTGACTACCATGAATCTATGATTTTTTCTTATAGACATACAATAACTAGCTCAGTGTTTCTCAACCTCCTGCACTAATATATCTGGACTTCAACTCCCAATAAATCATTTAACCCAACATCCATAATAAATTACAATAATGATAAAATAAGACACCAAAATCTTTCTGGAATAACTCTGTCATCTTCTGAAAAATATTTGTAAGGGATGATTGTTTTGTAAAACTAAGGTCCAAGATTGAAAAACAGTCTTAGGATCTGTAGTTCTGCTTACATTGTAGAAATAAAAAACAAACAGCTGTCTTTCCTGGGAGAATTGTAAAAGAAATTTACAATTACAAACTTACAAAAAGAAAGAAAAAACTATAATACATATAAATAAATCTGATTTTGCTTTGCCTTAGGACCACAACGCCTGGGGAAACAAAACTATTAGCTTCAGAAATCTATGATATTCTTCAGTCTTCCAATATGTCTGACATGGACAATGTGAATGAGATGAATTCTCGACGTCGAAAAGCTCAGTTTTTTCTTGGAAGTACAAATAAACGTGCTAAAACAGTAGTTTTACACATAGATGGCCTTGATGATTCGGTAAGAAATTCATATACATTTTGGAATTTATAACTCACATTGAAATATGAAAATGAGAACAATTGTTTTTTGTAAACATATTTTATGTATGTAAATTAGATGTAACGTGTAACTAAATGTAAATATAATTAATCTGCGTTAAGTCTATTTTCAAATCCCTTGGGTGTGACTTATTACAAATAACTGTAATGAACAATTCAGGAATAACTTTACATTTCCGAAGAAACTAACCACAGAAATGTCTCTGAATATATAAACTTATTGATCTATGTTCAGCCACTTTAGGGCCTGGAAGTAAATGAAAGACTTGGATTAGAAATTGAGCATATGCAATTACAATGGAAATCTAAAGGAAAATAATGAAATAGTCCAACCAGCCTACCAATCTTGTCAGCTGGCTGGCTACACGTTCTTCCAGAATATTCTTTTCAGGTCCATGTTCTGATTTCCATTCTCTCCTACACTAATATATTCAAACAAAACACATAAGCGTGTACTCTACTTCCAATAACTTGGTGGTTTATAATACACAATCATAGAAAATAAAACTATAAATTACATAATTACTTAATTACATAATTAATCATATAAAAGTTACTAGGATTGCCTAGGCACACAACATTCTTGGTTATTTTAACTTTGAAGACCATTTCTATCAATTTATCTGGAATAAATAAAGCTGACTACCATATTATCCTGATCCCTCCTGGTCTCTCTTAAAAATTAGTGTCATATTTGATAACTTCCAGTCTTCCGGCATTGAGCCCTATTTGATAAACAAGTTACTCATTTTGGGGAGTTCAGCAGTGTCACATCTTGAGCTCTTTAAGAGCTCTGCCATCTAGATGTGGTGATCGTTTTCTAAAAGAATACAGTATGGGAGACAGCAATCTTTCATCAATACTACAAGTGCTATACAGGTTATCTACAACCAAATAATGGAACAGTTATTTTTCTTGCTACTTTTTTATTTAAAATTCTTCTTAAATTTTTTTTTAATTAAGAATAATTTTTGGTCTATACCAATAAAATTGTAAGTTTAAAAAAAAAAGGCTTTGGTTGCAGTCGTTTTACATTGTATATATCCTTGACTGTTGGATAGCAGATATTAAATGAGATCTCAGTGGAGCTTTTATAGAATGTTAAATAGAGTCTATAAATTTATCCTCCATTCCTCTGTAGAAAACATCTGAGGGCCATGTCTAGCTTTTTATGGCTGCCCAGAAAAATATAAAACTGTTTGAACAGGTTGTCCACAGTGCCCCTTAGGTTTCAGTTTCAGTCCTATACCATTATAAATTATTGAACTTGATCTTTTGTTGCATTGCCTTACATCTTGGTCAAGTTAGCCTGTAAGAGAAGTAGATTTACAGATGATGCATCCACACTAATAAAGCTGGTGGGGTAATAATCTGAGTAACAATCAGCATGCACAGTGTGGAAAGTATGAATGAGATGAAATCTGATTTGAATTGATCCAAATGGTTGAAACAAGTTGATTTCAATTACAAATGATTCCAAAAAAGATTTCTTCACAACTGCAGAAGCATTCAATTTTGTTTTAATAGATTTAAAGTCATCTCACATATTTAACGATTCAGCTTTCTAAGGGGATTCAGTGATTTGACTGAATCTTCAAATCAACTATTTGCTCAGACCCAGTAGGGAGTCAGGCCTACACTTCCAGAATAACATTTCTCTTTTGGCTTGCTTTCTCCTTCTTTCATTAAAACAGATCTAATTAGTTCCCCTAAATTTGTCCCTGTTATGGTAATTAACTTGATTGTTTATTTGTTTGCCCATTGGTGTGTCTTAAATGTTTCTAAAAGCAAAGAAAATACTGTGGAGTCCTTTGTGCTCTCTGACTTGATTATTTGCTTGCAGACATTTCATTATCCAACTAGTAAAGCCCAAACTCACTGTCACTGATGATGGATAATAAAATGTCCTTAAGGTCTCCTCATTACAGAGATAACTTCATATTTGTTTTAACCTTGATCAAATACATCAACTTTATAGTCCTTTTAACAAAGTTGAATTTGTTAATCCCTTCAAATAATGTTCTACACTTTGAGTACTTTTTATTATTTTCTTCTTCCCTTCTCACAAAACTCTTGGAAGTTTTAACAAGACTCTTTTGTAAATCCAATGTAGGAAAATTATCCAGGATCCGGATTGTTGGGGGCAATATGCTGACTCTGTAAACCGCTTAGAGAGGCTATAAAGCACTATGAAGTGGTGTATACGTCTAAGTGCTATTGCTATATTTTCCTATCATTTTTGTAGGTTGTCATTTTTAAGTCTACTTTAAAATTAATCTCAATCTTGACAGGGAAAACCTGTTCCTCTCCCATAACATTTATTAAACACATAGAGGCAGATACTTTTAAAATTAACTTATAGAAATAGAAAACAGAATTGGAAGGTACCTTGGAGGTCTTCTAGTCCAACCCCCTGCCCAGGCAGGAAACCCTATACCACTCCAGACAAATGGTTATCCAACATCTTCTTAAAAATTTTCAGTGTTGGAGCATTCACAACTTCTGCAGGCAAGTTATTTTACTTATTAATTGTTCTAACTGTCAGGAAATTTCTCCTTAGTTCTAAGTTGCTTCTCTCCTTCATTAGTTTCCACCCATTGCTTCTTGTTCTACCCTCAGGTGCTTTGAAGAATAGTTTGACTCCTTCTTCTTTGTGGCAACCCCTGAGATATTGGAACACTGCTATCATGTCTCCCCTAGTCCTTCTTTTAATGGGTACTAGACATACCCATTTCCTGCAACCGTTCTTCATATGTTTTAGCCTCCAGTCCCCTAATCATCTTTGTTGCTCTTCTCTGCATCTTTCTAGAGTCTCAACATCTTTTTTACATCGTGATGACCAAAACTGAATGCAGTTTTCCAAGTGTGGCCTTACCAAGGCATTATAAAGTGGTATTAACACTTCACATGATCATGATTCTATGAGATAATGAATAATGATAAAATATATTGTGGTATTAACTACTTTGATCCACATGATCTTGATTCTATCCCTCTGTTTATGCAGCCCAGAACTGTGTTGGCTTTTTTGGCAGCTGCTGCACACTGCTGGCTCATATCTAAATGGTGTCCACTAGGACTCCAAGATTCCTCTCACAGTTGCTACTATTGAGCAAGGTACCACATATATGGTACCTGTGCAACTTCTGGGTCCATTGTTCAAAAACATCCTTCAATATGTCTAATGTTAAAATATTTTACAGTATTTCATTCTCTATTAGTAAGTGAAATTTATATGTTTTCTCCTTTAATTGTTATCTTTAGTTCTTCTGGTGCCCTCTAGTGTCCAACCTTCAAAATCTCATCCTATCTTTTTTTAAAAAACAAACAAACAAAACAAAAGTATTTTCTCACTGGAAAGGTTTTTATAATAATTTTAAAATCTTGCTTCAAATTCATCTGTTCCATCAGTCTGCTTGTAACTTTCCAAAATTAAATTTTTACTAACACTTTTGCTGTTTATTCTACACACTTGTATACATATCCCTCCTTAAACATCCAATTAAAACTTTTTTCACTAACTACCCTGTTTTCCCGAAAATAAGACCTCTCCGGATAATAAGCCAATCAGGCTTTTAAGTCCATACGCTAAAATAACCCTCCCTGAAAATAAGCCCTCCCCGAAAATATTTAAATGCATGTGCAGCCGGTCCCCGCCATTTTCTCTGGTTAGGGTTAGGGAGACAGAGCTGGATATCAGGTAAGACTGCAAGAGGAGCCCCGTCTTGCTCCATGCGCCCCAAAATAATAAGATCTCCCAAAAATAAGGCCAAGCATTTATTTTGGGGTTCAAAAAAATATAAGACGGTCTTATTTTTGGGGAAACACGGTATTGAAGAAAACTCATTCATTGTTTTTAGCCTTGTCAATCCAAAGAGTTAACAATTTCTGAAAGTGATTCGAAAAGAAAGTATGTGAAACCAGTATCCTTTTGAAGGTACCAACCGTGGTTTGAGCAACATGGCTATTTTCACATCTTCCATATCTGTTAAACTGCCAGAGAAGAGCAACTGTCTGGAGCATTTGCAGGTGATCTGAAGGACAAGGAAGGAATCACAAAGAGCTTTTGCTGGCTCTTCTTTCCACTGTAGCCGTCAGCTCTGTTTTTAGCAGAGCCATCTTCAATTTGCCATTTCTTCTCCAGAAGTCCCTAAAAGCATTAAAACATGCTGGGGCAATTCAGAGTTGATGAAACTAGCATAGGTTATTGTTGTGTTGTTGCATAGAAGAGGCCCTGCCATTGGCTTAAAGCATAAGATGAGCTTGTGATTTTATAAGCAGACATTGTCAGTTGACATCAGAATTGAGTTGTGTAGTGCAGTGATGTTCATGAGCTGCCACAGAAAAGGAAGCTGAAGGATGTAACAGCTGCTTTGATGCATTCAGTCAGTATGGATACAAGATGTCTGATAAATAGCAACTTAAAACTAACTGCTCATCAGCGAGGATTTCAGTCAGTCAGGACTAAATCACAAGAGACTGTTTAGCTGATCATAACAAAGAAAAGCTGCTTTGCTTTTCAGCACTTTCCATCATTATTCACAGTTGATTTCTCCCTAGTTTGCTTTCAAAATGTAAGCAGAAATGTTACCTTTCTATTTCCTTACTGCCAAATGCAAACAAATATTTCTTTTTGTTTAAAAATGTTGTTCTGCTGGTATAGCATCACATGCACCTATGTGTTAACTTCATGTTATTTTACTTAGCATTGACCCATTAACTGAATCTCTTTAATTTCCAGTCACGGAGAAACCTGTGCGAAGAAGCCTTACTTAAAATTAAAGGGGTCATCAGCTTTACGTTTCAAATGGCAATTCAAAGATGTGTTGTCAGAATCAGATCAGATTTAAAAGCAGAGGTAAGCATTCCCAATTTTTTGCTTTCATTATTTTCAGCTTCAGGTAGAGGTTTTTTTGTTTTTAATCTTGCTCTTATTGTTTCCTTTTCCATTTTTGTGCAGGCATTGGGCACAGCAATAGCATCAACCAAAGTTATGACAGCCCAGCAAGTTGTAAAAAGTGAAAGTGGAGAAGAGGTGAGAGAACTGCAATAAAAGTATATTGTTAAAAGTGTTGACACTAAGACAGGGGTGTCAAACTTGTGGCCCACGGGCCAGATGTGTCACATGCTGGCCACGCTCACCCCCGTTTTAGCAAAGGGAAAAAAAGTTGCGATACGTCACATGACGACAATGTGGCAACGTGAGTTTGACACGCCTGCACTAAGATAACAGCAGCAACAATAATTGTAATCTTTTCATCCGATACAATAATATCCATCACATGTCCATGAAATTCTAGGCAGATAAATTTTCCAATCTGCTTTGCGCACCAATATCTGCATAATAATGCAACAGTATGTGTGGATAAGAAAAGCCATCTTGTAGAACTCATGAGCATGAAGAAAAAAAAGATACGTGTTTTAGCTTTTTTTTTAAAAAAACCTTTAAAAAGTCATTTTTATCCTTTCTGCTAATAAAAGTTAAATTATCTAAAAGCGATTGAAGAAATAAATGTAGCTTAGCTGAAAAGCAAAAGCAAATTTTGTAAAATAACATGTGATGTTCCATGATGCATGTTAATACCGTGTTTCATTTTTTGCAGATGTTGGTTCCTTTCCAAGATACTCCAGTAGAAGTGGAACAAAATACTGACCTCCCTGAATACTTGCCAGAAGATGAAAGTCCTTCAAAGGAGCAAGACAAAGCCGTGTCCCGTGTTGGGTCACACCCAGAAGGGGCAGCCAGTTGGCTGAGCACAGCTGCAAATTTTCTTTCCAGATCCTTCTATTGGTGACTTTGAATCAAGGCTAAAGGACTGTGCCAACCAACGGGGGGTAGTTTTTCCATTATTTTGGCGAACTGCCGAGTGCAATTTGCAATAAGTTATCATAACAGATTTTTTAGACTACACAAAATATATACTGTGTTTTACATTTTATTGGACATTTTGGCCTTTTGAGCAGTCAGAAGATGGAAGTCTCAAATCAACGTTTGTTCATTTCCTCTCTTCCCCCTTTTATGTTTTATTGCCTCACTTTTTAATGTGGGTCCATGATCAACCAAACATTTTTGAATTTATGAAGCTTTAAGTTAATATTCATGATAAATAGATGCGGAGCCCACTCAACACAAATGTCAGGACATACGTGCAACGAAATTGTTAGCTCTGATTTTACAAAATGAAATGCCTTTTTTTCTTTTCTTTTTAGCCTTATTTCAGATTATATATTTCAATTAGATGGCTCTAGAAGGAAAAAAGACAGATTTGTTCACCCTTTTTTCAGAGCCAGTGTGTCATGCTCTATTTGTAGGAAAGTAAGAAGACTTGAACTTAAAACTTGGGGATTTATCTTTTTCTTTTAATTGTCAGCCCATAACCACTTTCAATATGAAAGTTTTAGTAAAAAGAAGTTAAGACAGAAATGCATGTGTATTTATACACATTATAAATAATCTGCTGTAAAAATGCTTCTGACGAAGGCGGTGACTTTCCAAGTATGACAAGAAACTATTGATTGGAATGTAGGTCATTGCTTTTCACAAACTTCAATTTGTTGTCTGTAGTAGGAAGTAGTAGGAACTGAATTGAAAACAAACTTTGAGTGAGAGCTGAAAATATAAGATTATGGAGAAGGGATAAGAAACAGGATGCTGAATATGCCATTGTGCCCCTACATTTTAAACATTTTGGCTTTATGGAAACCATATATTATTCCGATTGCCTTTTTAAGAAGCTGCTGTCCTGTGTCAATAGGGCTGATATTTGGAGCTGTATGATAGTTTATGTCATGTCAGAGCCAGGAGCAGGGCAAAACTAGTGCCTGATAGCTAGGGTAGAGGGGCATCTTTGAAAATCTGAAGAGTCTCTAAAAGTTAATTGTAGCTAGTCTGTTAAAACCCCATACTCGGAGAGCACCATCTTGTATCGTAGCTCATTATTAAGAAGTTCTAAAGTGCTTGGATCTTGTCTTTTAGTTCCCAATAATGATAAAACAGGTGCTGTTTCAGTAGGCAAGATGTTGAGAACAACAGTTAGATTATTGAAATTTTGGCTCTGATTTTTCTCAGTTTGTTAGAACAACTGCTACTTTGCACCACAGGAGTATAGCTGAGAAATTGCAGTGCTGTTCAAAATTAAGTCCTTTGCAAATCATTTCGTGCTACAGTTGTTAACAGATACTGACTTTTTTGAGGCAAAGCTTTATCCTTTGGAAGACCGTATATTTGTCTTGCACAATCGCAGCAATTAAGTAGCATCATGAAATTCTCATATAAATGAAAATAATGTGCAAGAGAGAAGGAATATTCCAAAAATAATTTAAAATTCACCTGAATGCAGTGTCTTTTTAAGATGAAGAACTTGATTTCAGATTAGATTATTTTCTGTTTTATCATATCTTTAATTGGTTAAAGTTTACACACACAGAATACAAGCTTTCAAAGGCATGTATTATAATCAATATGTATTACAAAGCATATTGCTGTCTAGAATGTTACAATACCAAATGTGTTTGCAAAGATCTCTGCTGTGTAACCATGGATGCAATGTTTACTTTTCATTTTAACATCTTTTCTCTACATTTTGCATTGCCGCACACCTTCTTTACTACATGACACATCTCTTTGGATATTAGTGATTCTATACTAGTAAATATTAAAATGTGTATTTGGTTTGTAGGTATGCTTTTTTTTTTGGTCAGTATTGCAGCTGTCCCAGTTAATGTATCTGTAAAACAGATTTTGAAAAACTGTAAAATAAAAGTGTAATATAATGAACTGGCATGCTTCTACTTTTATAAGGATTTTTCTAGCATTTTGGAACACGAAGTTCAGAATTCGTAAGATGATGGTTTGTTTGCATCGGCAGAAAAGGATTTTTTGTAAATGCAGTTGCATGGTGAACTGGTTGCTCACAAAAACGAAAAGAGCAGATATTTTTTCAGGGAAGCAAAATTCAAGCTATTTTGACCACGAATAAAATTTACGCTGCTCATTAGCAGAAACTGAGAATATGGAATGCTTCAACCTCAAAGTGCCCTATTCCGTCCTTGCTGTAAGTGTCTTGATGTAAGAATGGCTGTTCTGATTTAATGGCAGAAATATGACCTTGAAACTGACTTCTAAATGTTGCCCTGCACCTGGAGGGCTGGAAGTGGGTGGCATCTCCAGTTGAGATGGTGCTTTGATTGGACCGTGTGGTGGACTTATGGGTGTAGGGCAGGGACTTGAACTTTCTTTTGGGTAGGGAGAACCTGGAACGTTTCAGATTTGGGTTTTGCCAGATGTGCCAATATGAAATCTCTAATAAAATGGAACTTTGAGGAAACTCAAGCCTTAGAGTTTTCTTTCGTTGGGGATTTGGAACCCTGACAGTACCAAGATTGAATTATTCTATTATTTCAAAGCTGGTCCAATACTGGTAAAGTTGGAACAAGACATTTTGGTGAGATAGGGTTGTAATCTTGAAATATTTTGGACTTATCTATTAAATCTTAGGCAACAATGGGATGTTTCCTCTTTGGAGAAATCATTTATATACTTTCCAGCAGGAACTGAACTGCTTCACACCTTATCTAATAATTTAGGTAAGCATATAAGAAAAATGGCCACATAAAATGCAAAGATTAATTTAATTTCTAGATATAGATCTGATTGCAGAGTCCCTTCAAATTTTATGTAAAGAACATCACTCAAACCTCCAGATATTGGCAGGCCATTGTATATTTTATATATTGCTGAGCCAACTGAAGCATGTTGCTGTCTATATTAGGGAGCCATTATATTAATTTCCCAGGTGAACTGAACTGCTGAAGCAAAATATAGTTCTTTGTAAGAAGTATTTTCTCATCAGGACAGAACACAGGCCAAATAGTCATGCGAACAATACAATTCTCTGCATTTATGTTCAAATGAAAATGCTACTAAGCACATAGTAAAACGTAACTACCTATTGGATAATCTTATTCTTGCTGGTTTTTTCAATACCCGATTTTCATTATAGAGAGAACCTCTACTTTTCATTTTGTAAGAATATCACCATCACCATGGTGAAATGTGTTAAGAAAATTCTGAAACTTAATTTTTCTTTCCTTTTGGTTTCTATTTTTAGTAAATAGAACATTTAATTTTTGTGACCCTTCGTTGTTCTGTAGAAATACTGTCTCCTGGATATTTAAGAATGAAAATTACTGAACGTGTATAAAAATTTTCCAAAGCGTGTTATAAATTGCTCTTAAATGCCTGTTTCTGCTCTCAGATTGGTCATATCTTCATATCTTGCAGGAAGATATTTAGATTGTGTAAGAACACATGATTGATTAGTAGAGAGTGTTCCCACTGCTGTTGAGTGAAGAGATTCATTTTTCACATTTCTTTTCATTTTTAGTGGTTGAATCTCCAGTATCTTCTTTCCAATCCACATGAGAATGCATTCTCGTGCTCAATTCATGGCCTTAACTGAATTTCTATTTTCCCTTTCCTGAAGTTTGTGGAAAATAAATAACCTGACGAGAGTTCGCTCACATTTTGGCCTACGGAATAGTTAAAAAGCCAGATGTGCATTGCTATTATCAGATGAACAGCAATAAAATCCAAAAGTCATAATTCAAATCCAAATATAGCAAAATGCATAAAGTACAATATGGCTATGTTTGGTTTCAATGCATTACTAGGATGACTTAATGAATGAATGCATTTTTACTTCCTTCCTTTGTAGCTGTCATTACATTGGATACTTTTCCTTCAGTATTATTTGAAGCCAAAACTGCAATTAGTTGTTAGCTAGTAGCAGTTAGTGATTGGTGTGTGAAATCATGTTGACATGTAAAATTTGCCCTAGTGTTAAATTTCAAAGCCACAACATCATTTGCAAAGTAAAATGTTATGTGTGCAGTATATATGGGCTAAAATCATTGTTACTTGAACTACCTGTTATAGCTCAGGTAGAGTTTTCATATTTAGTTTATTATATACAAAGTGGATGGATTCCAAAGCTTTTTTAAAAAATAATTTTTGAAGTATTTGCTTTCTGGTTAAACATGTATTTTAAAATGTGATGCTGTTCTCTCAAATCAACACCAGATGGCAGAACAGAGATAGTATTGTGGAGATTGAATATTAAAGATGTTGATTGCAAATGCTGGCCTCATACTTAGGTGAGAATTGTTCATTTACCTTGGTCTTTTGCAATATGTAGATTACTTTGATTCAATACATATGATTTGTAATCTCTAATGTAGACTATTTGTTTTAATGTAAAATGGTTGTTATTTTAACAACTTTTTTAGTGTATAAGAGTAGCTGAATTAATTGCAGCAAAAACAACAGAATCTTGTGAGGTTTTAAACACCTTTATTAACAGACACTTTTGTGGATTAGAGTTCAGTTCAGCAGAAACATTCTGCAATATTTATTTGACTTTAATAAACTTGACTGAGAGAAAAAATGATCAGAAAGATTTGTCAGCTTTTAACGATCTTTAACAATAGTAAAATATAATTCATTTCAAAATTTAATACATCTAGACCCACATAGTTGACACATTTTTGAGGAGAATAAAATATCAGAATATCTTTTGTTTGGATTTGTAGTGGAGTAAAGGTGAAAGGAAAATGGGCAGGAAAGGGCATAT
Organism: Pituophis catenifer annectens; assembly: GCF_029215685.1. Classification (NCBI taxonomy): domain Eukaryota; kingdom Metazoa; phylum Chordata; class Lepidosauria; order Squamata; family Colubridae; genus Pituophis; species Pituophis catenifer. Next base: position 38,163,249 of record NW_027256883.1, read on the forward strand.
GCCATAAAGAACCAGCGTAGAGTGTAAAATGAATAGGATGTTACAAAATCAAGCTCTGCTTTTGCATAACTCTACATTCTTTTAGTGGGAGTTGCCACAAGCAGTAGCTGGATAGATGAGAATATAATTGTATATAATTCAGAATATAATTGTATATAATTCAGTTTGGTGACTGAGGGACCTAGTATATGATAAGAAAACCATGTTTTTGGTCTTGTAAAGATAAAGTAAGAGAGTTGCTACTGCTTTGTGATGAGTTAGACCGGTAATGGCTAATCTTTTCCGGACCGAGCGTCCAAAGCACGCACCCAAACCCCCAAAATGCAATGCACATGTGGGCCCCACGCATGTGCCCAGCACCGTGGACATGCCCTGCCCATGGGTGCACGCCCCCCGCATGCGTCCTGCCCCCCGTGCATGTGGGCAGAGATCTGAAGACCAGCTGGCTGGTGGGAGGTGTGCACGCATGCGCAGTGGAGCTGAACTGGGACAATGACTCACATGCCATCAGAGAGGGCGCTGTGTGCCACCTCTGGCACGTGGGCCATAGGTTCGCCATCACAGAGTTAGACAAAAGCATGGTGACATTCCAGCATTTAACTTGCTTTACATTGCTCCAACCCCATCCCCTGCAAGCTCTTAGTGATGGTGGACATTCAGGACAGGGCCTTTCCAATGAAAGCAGTTCAATTCTTTGCCTAAAGAAGTCAGACAAATTCCTTTATTGTACCTGACATAATACTGAAGAATACTTTTCCATCAAACTTTTAAATTGTTTCAATATTTCATTTTATTTTGATAAATGGACAACAGTCTCACTTCAAGTTAATTTCTAACTCACCTGGTTCAGTATTAGTGACCCAGACTATCAGCTGGTGTCACCCAGTCTTCAGGAAGAAGTTTGATTTGAAGATTTTTTTCCGTGAAAGCCAAGGTACTCTTTGTAGATGCTGATTTGATTATCTTTACGTTTTGCTATTTTTTTAAAATTCCTAGTTTTATCAAGATTCCAAAAAATGAAATCATAAAGTGTAAAACATAGAAACTTGATAGGAACTATCATTCAATTACCTTCCATAGTCTTTGACTATAAATCAGTAAAACAGTAAAATGAGTGAGATCCAGTTCCATCTGCCTTATTTTTTTAAAATAGCTTTCTTTCCATCTCACTTCAAAATACTTTTTGAAACTGATTCATCCTCAAGAGGTAATAAAACCAGATTTTGTTATGTTTTATTTTTATGCATCATTGTTCTTAATTTTATGATTTGTGAAACTTGAGATCTACCAGCATAATGCTTGATTTCCATAAATAGTTACTTTTGGCCAAATGTCTTGCATCAAATGTTGTGAGACCATTTTTATGACTTTTGAAAATGTTTTGGCTTTCCTTCTGGCTATGAAATACTGGATCAGAATAAATGCTTTTCGGCTGGGCTTGATAGTGTTAAACTAGCTCAGAATGTAAGCCGCTACCATGCTGAACTGGCCTAACTGACTGTTTCTTGTCTCTCCTTGTTAGACAGATTAGGACCACAGGACATATCAAAAGCCTGTTAGATCTGAAGATGGAGATTGCATGTTTAGATTTCATAAATACTAGCCATTCTACATTCTTTAAAAAGACTTGGTTCTGCAAATTTGGTTTATATGGTATATGCATAGCCACAGTTTATATTGGTGTGTGTTGACTATCCATTTTGAAGGATGCCACAGGAGATTCTTACATGGAATAAGAATGCCTTTTCCTATATGCTTTTTCCTATATGCCTTTATTATCATAGACACAGTGAATAATGGTTCTCTTTGGTTTTCAAAAAAGACATGGTTTTTTGGCTCAGTGGCTAAGATGCTGAGCTTGTCAATCGAAAGGTCGGCAGTTCAGCGGTTCGAATCCCTAGTGCCGCGTAACGAGATGAGTTCCCGTTACTTGTCCCAGCTTCTGCCAACCTAGCAGTTTGAAAGCACATAAAAAATGCAAGTAGAAAAATAGGGACCACCTTTGGTGGGAAGGTAACAGTGTTCTGTGTGCCTTTGGCATTTAGTCATGCCAGCCACATGACCATGGAGACATCTTTGGACAGCGCTGGCTCCTCGGCTTTGAAACGGAGATGAGGACCGCTCCCTAGTGTCAGGAACGACTAGCACATATGTGAAAGGGGAACCTTTACCTTTACTTTTTTCAAAATCCAACTCCTATTTCATATGGAACAATGTTCCATCTCAGACAAAATCTCCAAGATTTTCAGATAGGATGAGCAGAGTATGAAATTCTGGGACTTGTAGCACAACACATCTGGAAAGCACAAATTTGGGGAAAGTCAATATATCCCTCGGGAATTCCCATCCCTTATAACTTTTTTGGTTTTCTTCACTTGTTTACCAGTATCAAAATCACATCCAGTTTCTGGAGTGCCAGAAGTTCCTTGACAGTGTGTGTGGGGGGGGACACATATAAGCAATTGTCAACACTCCAAAAATGCATGACACTTAGCTCCAATAATCATGCTTACAAAGGCTTTTAAGAATTAAGTGGCTATTTGCTTATAAGATTGATCTTTGTGTAAGAGATTAGGAACATCACATAGTGTAGAGACCTGGTTCAGCAACATTAACACTGCATTTGTTATCCCTCTGTTGCAACAACAGGGAGAACTAGGTAAGATTTTGATTTTCAAAAAATAATCCTTTCATCAATGAAAGTGCAAAAAGAGCACTACAGGAGAACTCTTTTAAAATCGAGTTAGTGTATATACTTTAATATGGAAGGACATACTCTTTGACCAATGTTCTAAGTGTTATGTAATATGCTAACATTAGATCGACTTTGTGAACTTGTTTCTCTCTAAATTTTCATCTTTGTTGCAATATGCCTTTACTCTTTCAATTTGGAGTTACAGTAGAGCGAATCATTTGCAATAGGTAATGTTTCCATTTTCAGATTAGATATCCAGTTTTTTCAGCAACAGAAAAAGCATGGGAATAACATAAGGACTCACCCATGGGAAAAACATTCATGCTTTTGAGGCAGTAAATGACACCACAATCCCAGCATTTACTCTCTTTCCGGCAATCCTCAAGTGCTTTCTTTTGCATGTGGAAATGTGTAAGATAGGATCCAATTGGATTACAGATTTATTGGATCTGCAGTTCCCAGAATTTCTAACCAATATGCCCCACAGCACAAAGGATGTAAAAGCTAATCTGATTATTAATAAAAGGATTAATCATGTGGAAGAAAGATGGAGTCATTCTTGAAGGAAGTCAGTGAAGTAATGTCAGCTTTCCCTAAACTGGGGATGGTCCAGATAGTTAAGTGAACTCAGAATTCCCAAACCTCTATGGTGATTTCTGAAGATTCATTCATTCATTCATTCATTCATTCATTCATTCATTCATTCATTTCGTCAAGCATGTAATAGGTAACAGATATAAGTATAAACATAATGATGAATACATGAAATAGATACATATAAAAGGGAACATTAAGACAGGGACGGTAGGCACACTGGTGCGCTTATGCACGCCCTTTAGAGACCTCTTAGGAATGGGGTGAGGTCGACAGTAGACAGTCTAAGGTTAAAGTTTTGGGGGTTTGGGGAAGAAACCACAGAGTCAGGTAGTGCAGTCCAGGCATTCACCACTCTGTTGCTGAAGTCATATTTTCTGCAATCGAGTTTGGAGCAGTTCACTTTAAGTTTGTATCTATTGTGTGCTCGTGTATTGTTGTGGTTGAAGCTGAAGTATGTCAGTACCTCATATCTTGAGGCACCTTAATTTGGGGAAGATTGGCTAATACACAATATCAACTTTTCTTACTCTTTTTCTGTCTAACTTTGACTAGATTTACATGTCAGAAAAAAGGTGTATTTGTTTTTACCATGTTTTACTGAGTGCACTTAGCCTTTATTTTGTAAAACTCAAAAGTTCATCTTCTAAAATAGTGCTGTTTCAACCTCATAATATATTTTCCCTTTTGGGTGAATGTTTCTTTTCCTATCTCTTGCTAGGTTCTATCTACTGAATATACCAGGATCCCTCAAGGCGGTCTTCTTATAAAACTTGATTGTTTTTAGGTGCTCGTGAAAGCTGTAACTAAGTCTAATCATTACTAACCCATAGAGTGGTTATTCAGTCCTTAAGAGTCTTTTTTTAAAAAAAGGATGCCAGTGCTACCCACAAAAGTGCTATGGAGACAGTAAAGTTCCGTATTGCCAGAAGGCACAGAGGAAAGTGGTGGGTGTTGCTGATTTTGCTATCAAATATTTTGCTACCATTTACAGAGTGGTACAGCCAGGGATGTTTTCAGTGCAATTATGAGGCAGCAGTACAAATACTGAGTCAACTCATAAAAGTGCAGAAATGTGCACCACAGCAGATGTATAACAGAAGACACTTATGTATAGCCGACTGTGAATCAGTGAGGCTAGGCACAACACTGCATTTTATATGATGGTGATGACTTAATGTCTTGCATGTGGGGGATAGAGAAAGGTGGCTAGACAAAGAGATGTAGTCTTGCCTTTGTTTTCCAGGGCAAAAAAATGAATTTTAAGGACAGCCTTCTACTGTTTATTGTTATGGGATATATCTGCTTGTGTTGCTTTATGTGGGCTTTTGCTTAGCAGAGGATTGGAACTGATGGCCTAAATCAGGGATCTCCAATTCCCAGGCTATGGTCCACTACCAGGCCTTGTGCAGTTTGGTGGCAGTGGCAGTGCAGTGGCAGGCAAGGCACATCACCACGTGTGCAAGCAGCAGGTGAATGTGTGTGTGCGAGCTCCATTTATTCAAACAGCGCGTTTGCATGCCTGCCACTCACACAGAACCATCCCCTCTTCTCCCTTCCTGACAAAGCTGGAAAGGTTGGGGAGCTCTGGTTTAAATCACTCTACCCAATTCTGAATGTATGCTTTCAAAAGTGTCAAAAATTATGGCATTAAATGAACACTCCAGTTTTCCCTTGCTTATTGGCTACCTGGATTAGAACTGGAATTCTTCTGAAACTTGGTATCCTGTGTTTATATTCTCTTCATCTTGGCCCCTTCCCTGGGGTTCTCTTCCTTTTTTGGGTGTGTGTGTGTGTGTGTGTCTCCTGTCCTCATCAATGATTGGGAAAGCTGAGCAGACTCTTGTGGCATTTCTTATCACAGTCAAATGGCTACTATGCTTTCCATAGGATAAGGTATAATTTGTGATTTCATTTTGGCTAAAGCTCTTGCTTGAGAGACCACCCTCTTTCTATGCTTTAAAGCTTCTCTTGCAGTTTCTAAGAGACGACGACACTCTGCCCTGTCCCTTGTTAAGCAGCTGACATGTTCTTTATTGTTAGAGGTTGAAACAGATCTCCTGGATGGATTAAAGTAGTTTGGGATTCTTAATAGAGACCTCTGTACAAATACAAGCTTCAAACAAGTTGGATGAAGCCTCCTGCTTGAGAAGCTGTCAGCCTCAGTGCCCTCAAAATCTAGCTTTCACAGTTTTCCATCTGGGTCTTGGATGAAGCCTGCAAAAATGTTTAAAATTCATTTACTTAAAAAAAATAAAATAAAATTATCTACACACCAGCCAAACTAACATATTAGTTTTTTTTAAAAAAAGATAAAGAAGTCAACCCTCTCAATTGAACTAGGATGGTGAAGTTATACTAGTGCAAAAAAAGAGACACAGAGAGAATTATCCTTGACCCAGAGCTCCAAAACAGGCTATTTAAAAAGAGAAGAGGTCTGGCACAAAGCAGAAGTTTGAAACAAAACTGAGTATAAAAGGGAGAAAAGGCATCAAAAATGGATTTTTAATTTTTTTCTTTCATTTGGGAGTTTATGAAATTTTTGTTTCTTTTTAAAATGAGTTATTATTTATAGCATTTGAACCCCTAATTGAAGCCTGAAATGCTCTCAGAACAACTTCCATAATAATAAAAAGTCCCCACCAACAGCCTCATGACATTCAAAGACATGATACAGAAAGAATAAGGGATGCAGAAGGTGATAAAAATCAGACAATTCTTAATGCTTTAGTTTTCATATAATGGCCTGCTGGATGGAAGTGGACTACTCATTGAGATTGAGAGGGCATTATTTTTCAAAGTAAGTATCTTTGTTCCTTTTCCATCAGGATAACATTTCTGTGAGGAGGGAGATACAGTTTGAGCCAGTTGGTAACAGTTGGTCTGAAGTAGTTGCATAGTCAGTGGTGGGATTCAAAATTTTTTACTACCGGTTCTGTGGGCGTGGCTTGTTGGGCATGGCATGGCTTGTTGGGCGTGGCTTGTTGGGCGTGGCAGGGGAAGGATACTGTAAAATCCCCATTTCGTCTTGATCAGCTGGGACTCAGGAGGCAGAGAATAGATGGGGCGGGGCCAGTCAGAGGTGGTATTTACTGGTTCTCTGAACTACTCAAAATTTCCACTACTGGTTCTCCAGAACTGGTCAGAACCTGCTGAATACCATCTCTGTGCATAGTAGAGATAAGGAGGAATGAAAATGCAATTTTGTAAACACTAGGTCATCTCTGAGAAAGAAAAGGGAGGTGAAAAAGAAACTCAAGATTATCCCAACATGATTCTCTTTAGTATAAGAGGCCTTGGTACTCCAGAACAATATAGCAGAGCTTCAGTAGTTCTTGTGGCTTTTTCTTGTTGGATGTATCTTAATAGCTGACAACAATGAATAAGAATGAATTTGTGTCTTACCACAAGAACTCAGAATAAAACTAGAATTTTTTCAAGAACTGTTGCAATTTGTAAAATAAATAATAATGAAAGCTATGTTCTTCTTAGTATCTCTCCTTAAATAAACTTTAAGAAACTGATATCATCCCTAATGCATTTAGCATTCAGTAGAGCTTAATCTTAAAATAGAAATAGTATTTGACCTCCAGATAGAACATACTGTATGTATTCATAGCCTTTCTATGTATACCTGTTGTTGTATTGTGCTTTTTTTTAAATAAACAAGATAGGTAAGCTAACTTTATTAGTAAAAAACACTTAGCTTTGGTTAAGGCAAATTTAGTTAATGTTATGTTAGATGATTTGTGGCATATTCATATTTTTTGTGACAAAAAAAGCAATTCATGAATGTTAAAAATAAAAAAAAAGTTGCATCTGGAGATTAATTGTTTTAATTAAGAATCTGGAGTGTCATCAGGGCAGATAATGTTTGAATTTTTCAAACTGTCAGAAAGCTTTCTTCTTCCCCAGGAGTGAGCTGAAACATTTCTGGCATCAAAGAAAGATTTTTGAAACACAGAAGTGCATCTGCTGTTATTAGTTCTGTATTGGCTGAAGTACTGATTTGATTCTGACTGCATTTACTGTAGAACTGGATGATCAAAAGACGTTGGCTTTGCTAGAAATTAAAACAGAAACGAGGAATAAAGAAGATGATCCTGGCTGGGTAAATGTCCTCTCCTGCTTTCCTATGTGAAAGATTGACTGCTCTAATTTTACTGCAGGGCCCTTGTCAGTGGCCACACAGCAATGCAGTTTGAAGGAGAGATTTGATGAATATCTACAAGTAAAAAGGCAAAAGCTCAAGGGCTAATATATTCTGCATAGTATATTCTATGTTTCATTAGCTTAGCTTAAGGCCTTCATTGACATTAATAAGCAAAAGGGACAGAAGGACAAAGGTAAAATGCAAGTAGATTAAGAATTATAGTTGGCTCAAGAATTTTATAAGTACCTGCCATATTTAGATAATAGGTTGGCACAGTGGGAATTTATCCTGTCCTCTGAGACAAGAAAGGGTATGGTATTTTCTTCCCTTCCATTATCACATTTGTATAGTTCCTGTCTAAAATGTATAGATATGACAATGAAAAAATGCTCAGGATAGCATAGAACAGTGTTTCTCAACCTTGGCAACTTTGAAGATGTGTGGACTTCAACTCCCAGAATTCCCCAGCAACTGCTGGCTGGGGAATTCTGGGAGTTGAAGTCCACACATCTTCAAAGTTGCCAAGGTTGAGAAACACTGGCATAGAACATTTAGTCTGTGCGTGTGCACACATGCACACACTATTATATAACAAATACAAAGGAACATGCGTCTTCTCATATACTAAAGATGTCTTTTAAAAATAATTTTCAAATACAAAATTGACTGTCTTTTTGACTTGGGCAAAGGAAGCGAATGTCTAAATGCAAGGTTTTTTATTCTGAATATTGAAGTTGGACCGGCTATAGACTCCAGCCACAACTCTTCAAAGCTAAGAAAGCTGCATAAAAATGATCTTGGGGCTTGTGTGCATTTTATCAAGGATGAGGGAACTTTTGATCTTCCAGATGTTGTTGAAATACAGCTCCTGGCATTCCCCATCAGGGCCTATGATGGCTAGAGTGACTGGGAAATATAAATCAATAACATCTGGAACTCTGCAGTTCTCTACTGATGTGTTGTATCTTCTGCCTCAGATAAACTGATGAGTTCTGAGTTCACTTTCTTCTGCCAGATAAAAAAGCATCATTCACTACACTGTAAAGGAGATTTTGTCTCTCATAGACCTATTTTGACTTTGAGTTAACTTTGACTATGGGAGGTCTCTAGTCCTTGATTTTGAGAGATTCTATTTCTGATGCCTATGTGGCTCCCTCCTTTTTAAAAACCTCCTGTAAAGATCTTCATACATTTGATATTCTTGAGTCAGGTTTATATCACTTGGATAATTATCATAGTCATCCTCTATGTGCAACAAAATTAACAGAGATTCCATTTGTTGGAATTGTATGGAGACTGCAACTGCACTCTGCCTTATTACCAAATGAGTACAGCATGCCCTTCAATAATTCTCTAAACTCTCAAATGCCTTGGAAATAATATGCTAGAATATTACTGAACTGTGACTGAAGCACCATTTGTGCTAAATGTGACAGTGCACAAATGATATTCCTCTATAAAAGTTTAAACTACATTAATCTTTCACAAAGGTTCATCGGCTAGGAAGATGCCTTAGTTACAAAATAAACCATAGCAGCCCTTCTTGAAATTATTTCTATCGAATTCTGCCTTGTTTAATTTTTTTTGCCATGCATGTATTATTTTCTCTTTCATATTATGTATGTGTGTATGTACTGTATGTATGTATATGTACATTTGTACAAGCATTAGTACAAACATTAGATCTGCATGTGCAATAGATAAATCCCTTTTAGATAGTGGTATCTTCAAATATAATATATAATTGTTGGCAATGTGATATACTTCTTATTTTTATTCCTTTAGGATGAACTACTAGTATAACCAGTGGTGGGTTGCCCCCGGTTCCCACCGGTTCTATAGAACCGGTAATAAAACCAGTGGGAAGCTCCGCCCACTGACCCTGACATCAAAATGCTTCTGCGCAGGTGCAGAAGCTTCTGTGTTTGCGCAGACGAGTGTGTGCGTGCGCAAGCGAAACAAGCACACGCGCATGGCCCCATTGCGAACCGGTAGTAAAGGTAAGTAGAACCCACCCCTGAGTATAACTCATCAGCAGATTTGCTTTCCTGGGATACAATGAGTTACAGTATGATCGTTCCCAGAAAAGGAGAAAAATGGCTTCTCTGCACCTACTTGCAGTTAAAAATTGTTTTACATTTGCTCCACAACTGTTTAGAATCACATAATAAACCAATATGATTTCTGGTAAACAGGTTGTGTGGTTCTCAGTGTTTCAGTGTTAACAATTTCTGTAATTCCTGACCATTTTCCATTGGGGTTGAGTCTGTTGAGGGTTGTATTGGTTTAGTGAGAGCCACCAGACAGACTATCCCTGTGCCAAACAAATCAAAAGTGGTTGGTTTAACACTGGCAAGAGCAATCTCTTCAAATGATAAGTATCATTCTGTAGCCTTGTGCAATGATATGTGTAGCAAAAAGGAACAAAATTAAAACTTCAATGACTGACATTGTAGGAAATCACAGTCTCTTGAGCTTTCAGAAATCTGTCCTGAATTGCCACATGTGCTTTGAATGCAGGCTTTATCCAAATGGCAATAGAACTCTAAAGCTACAAATTTATTTGGATTTCTTGTCCCAAACTTTTTAGCTGTACTTTAAGTAGTTTTAAGGAACAATAAAATGTATCTTTGGCTTATTAGATGTCTAGTACTAATGCCTATCAGTATTTCAAAAGTATTTCAAAATACTTTCCCCTTCATCCCATTGTATTTTCCACATAAAGGCATTTCAGTACATCCTGATCAAAATGTTAAAGCTCTGGAATTGTCCTCCACCAATTCATTTGTTATCTAGTTCAGAGATCTCACAGCTTCAACCTTAAACTGTCTATCGTGGACCTCACCCCATTCCTAAGAGGTCCGTAAAGGGGGCGTGCATAAGCGCACCAGCGTGCCTACCATCCCTGTCCTACTGTCCCCATTTATTTGTACTCATTTCCTGTGTTCATGTCCATGTTTATACTTATACCTGTTATCTTGCACATGTTTGACAAACTAATAAAAATAAAAATAAACCTTGGCAATTTTAAGACTTGTGGACTTCAACTCCCAGATTTCCTGCAGCCAGCATGGTTGGCGGAGGAATTCTGGGAGCTGAAGTCCATAGGTTGCCAAGGTTGCCAAGGTTAGAGACCTCTGAGTTGACTCTTTATCTGCACCATTTACCTAGTTTTCAAGACTACCTCAATAGGAACCTTTGCTAATTGTATAAACTATAACATTCAGAGCAACACTTATTTAAACAGTATACCTGGAACTTAAAATGGGAAAAGAGGAAGCTGGTTGGGAAGGTCGTGAATAGTGATCATGTGACCCTGGGATATTGCAACCATTGTAAATACACACCTGATGCCAATCATATGACCATAGGGATGCTGCATCAGTTGTAAGTGCAGGGATAGTCACATTTTCAGTGCCATTGTTGTACTTATGGTCACTAAATGAATGGTTGTAAGTTGAGGACTACCTGTACTTATATTTTTATTTTATGATAGCTTAACAAGTAAAAAAAACAAGTAAAATTATTATTATTATTGTTGTTGTTGTTGTTGTTGTTGTTGTTGTTGTTGTTGTTGTTTATATTTATATACTGCCCTTCTCCCGAAGGATTCAGGGCGGTGAACAGCCAACAGATAAAACACAAGAATTACAAAATTTAAAAACAGTATTAAAATCCAATTAAATTAATTTGGCCCACAATTAAAAGCACCCCTGTATTAAGACCCATAATTAAACAATTTAAAAATTAAAACAATTTAAAAGAGTTAGGCCAGCCCATCTTGCTGGAATAAAAACGTCCTTAGGGAACGGCGAAAGGTGCGAAGATCCGGGATCCGCCGTAACTCTGGGGGCAGCTCATTCCAGAGGGTAGGTGCCCCCACAGAGAAGGCTCTCCCCTGGGGGCCACCAGTCAGCATAGTTTGACCGACAGCACCCTGAGGAGCCCCTCTCTGTGGGAGCGTACTGGTCGGTGGGAGGCTATCGGTGGCAGAAGGCGGTCTCGTAAATATCCGGGCCCTAAGCCATAGAGCACTCTAAAGGTGGTAACCAATACCTTGAAGTGCACCCAGAAGACCACCGGGAGCCAGTGCAGCTCGCGCAGGAGAGGTGTTACATGGGAGCGCCGAGTCGCCCCCATAATCACCCGTGCGGCCGCATTCTGGACCAGCTGGACCCTCCTCAAGGGGAGCCCCATTTAGAGAGAATTACAGTAGTCCAGATGGGATGTGACGAGAGCATGCGTAAGGCATCCCGATCCAGAAAGGGACGCAACTGGCGGATCAGGCGAACCTGGTACAAAGTCCCCCTGGCCACAGCCATCATATGCTCTTCTAAAGACAGCCGTGTATCCAGGAGGATGCCCAAGTTGCAAGCTGTTGTGGCTCTGTTACCTGAGCCTGTGTCATCGGCAGGAGAGGACTCCGAGAGTGAAGGAGAGGAGTTGGCAAGGTCTCCCTCTCCAGGACCCTCCTCTCTGGCAATGCCTTCGGTGTCCGCCGAAGGGCAAGATATAGGACCGGGGCCAAGCATGTCCACGCAGCCACAGGTGGACAGTGATGAGGGAAATGAAACTTGGCTGGATCCTCGGCAGCGTCGCAGAGATAAGCACGCACAACAGAAGAAAAGGCATGCCAATGATTAAACTGATTCACTGGACCACACCCCACAGGGTATAAAAGGGGGTGAGGTGGCCATTCAGACTCTGTGATGGACAAAACTAACTACTATCGAGTCACATTGCATCTTTGGAAACAACATTATCGGCCTTGGATTTATTTTACGAACTGGACAATTCTTGACTGTGTGTATTTTGTTTGTGAGTAAAGTTCTTGGCAAGCAGCTACTGGGTTGCTGCCAAGCTTCTTATTGGAAGAATTGGTTGTCTGCCAGTTTATTTAACCCCCGGCTGTCTGCTTGTGTGCGTGTGTGAGACGGGGCAGAACACGAGCCCTCTCTGTGGGGGCCAACGACTCGGCCCCAATAGTCAGCGATGGCGCCACTGACTATATCGGGATGCCAGAAGGCAAAGCCACTCGGTCTTGGACAGGTTGAGCCTGAGCCTGTTTATCCCCATCCAGATCCGCACAGCCTCCAGGCACCGGGACATCACATCAAGGGCATCGTTGGGGTGGTCCGGGGTGGAGATGTACAACTGAGTGTCATCAGTGTACAGATGGCACTTCCCCCCGAAACCATGGATGATCTCACCCAGCGGCTTCACATAAATGTTGAACAAAAGGGGCGAGAGAACCGACCCTTGTGGCATAACGCACACAAGGCGCCTCGAGGTCGATCTCTGTCCCCCCGTCAACACGAACTGCGACTGGTCAGAGAGGAAGGAGGAGAACCACCGCAACACGGTGCCCCCTACGCCCAACCCCTCCAATTGGTGCAGCATGATACCATGGTTGATAGTATCAAAAGCCGCTGAGAGATCTAATAGGACCAGGACAGAGGAACAACCCCTGTCCCGAGCCCTCCAGAGATCATCCACCAACGCGACCAATGCCGTTTCCGTGCTGTGCCCAGGCCTGAAGCCCAACTGGAACGAATCTAGATAGACCGTTTCCTCCAGGTACCGGGGGAGCTGTCGTGCCACCACACTCTCAACAACCTTCACCACAAAGCGAAGATTGGAGACTGACGATAATTCGCTAATATAGCCGGGTCCAGGGAAGGCTTCTTAAGGAGGGGCCTCACCACCGCCTCCTTCAAGGTGGCGAGGAAGTAACCCTCACTCAAAGAAGCATTAATAATCCCCTGGAGCCAGCCTCGTGTGTAACCTCTTGGGAGGCCAGTACCAACCAGGAGGGACACGGGTCCAATAAACATGTGGCTGCGCTAAGCCTGCCCAGAATCCTGTCCACGTCCTCGGGAGCCACTGGATCAAACTCCTCCCAGATAACATTCTCAAGGCCCACCTCCGTCACCCCGCCTGAAACTGCCCAGTCAGAGTCCAGTCCTTCCCGAATCTGAGCGATTTTGTCATGCAGATATTGCACAAAGTCCACAGCTCTACCCTGTAAGGGGTCTTCCCTCGCTCCCAGATGAAGCAGGGAACGGGTCACCCTAAACAGGGTGGCTGGGCACTTATCTGCTGACGCGATAAGAGCGGAAAAATAGTCAAATTTTGCTGCTTTTATCGCCACTAGGTAGGTCTTAATATGAGACCTCACCAGTGTCCGGTAGGATTTGGATCGGCTGGCCCTGTAACCGCTCTCTAGGTGTCTTTTCCGGCGCTTCATTTCCCTCAGCTCCTCGGAGAACCAGGGAGCCACACGGGATCGGCACCGGGTCAGAGGCCCCAAAGGCACAATGCAATCCAAAGCTCCGGCGGCTGCCCTATCCCAGGCGGCCAAATTAGTTTGAGGGTTGATTTTACTCTCTTGCACCAACATTCATATTAATTTTTGTGCAAAAAAAAAATGCATTTAGTAACTTACTTTGGTACTCACAAAATGCATTGCAAAATTTTGGATCAATAAGCAGAGTATGAATGGCATTGTCACCTCCAAACCAAGAAATAATATGTAAAACTTTAATTATACTTTCTATTTCTTGTTTCTAAGCACCTTCTATTATTTATTTATGCCTCCCTTATTGTTTTGTTAGTTCACTCTAATTGGATGGCTCATAAACTCACAGAGCCCTAAAACACTGCTTGATGGATTTGTTTCTATCAGTAAAACTACGATGAACTCAGTTTGTCATCAGCTAAGTATCCCAGAACTCAAACGTATTCAGGGACCAGAACTTTCTGCTAATTCTCTGTCTTGACAGAAAATTAGCATCCCTCAGAAATGAATCGAAACAAGTCATATAAACAGAGCCTTTGAGTTAAAGGGATAAATTTCCCTTGCCATTCTGCTCCTTAAGGAAAAAAAAAAATAGAATTCTCCTTCTGAACTTAAATCTCTGATCTCTTACTTAGTGGATTAACTGATCACTGTAGAAGATGTGGCCAGGTCATGGTTTTGTTTTTTTTTGCTTTTAGAAACAGTTATCATAGATTTAAGTGCAGTATGAGAGGCATAAAACCATGAATGATTTATTGGGGTGCTGTAGTTCATCTCTCAGAAGGAGAGTTCAGTGCCTTCACTTAAAAGATTAACCATCTAATCCTAGAACAGCAATTATAGCCAGGAGCAACCTTATTAGGCAAACAGCATTACATAATTTAAGATGCTAACTTGGTTGATGAATCTATTCAGAAAAGCTGAACTCAAGGCACACAACTTACGTGAGCAAATGGTTAATCCTTTTTATTTTTGGATTACTATGATCAATGGCCAGTGAGTTAGCATTTTTAAAATTCTCATTCTCTCTCTCTCCCCCCCCCCCCTCATTCAACCAATGCTTGTTCAGAAGGGAATTTTCCCAGGGGTGAAATCTAAATATTTTTGCTACCGATTCTGTGGGCGTGGCTTAATTAGTGGGCATGGCTTGGTGGTAAGGTGACTGGGAGGGCGTGGCTTGTTGGTCAGGTGGGCATGGCCAAGTCAATGTCACTTCTTTGCCCTTTTTTAACCTACAAAACACAACACAACACAACTGGCTCACCCACAATATAAAAGCAGCTGTGCTAGACCCAAAATGGCCCCTGCAACAAGCAGGAACCTCACACAGCCACAAAAAGCCCAAAAAAACCAGCTTTCATACTTTACACACACAAAATTCCACACACACAAAAAAAGAAACATACAGCTTTGTGAGATTTTGTGTGTTTGTGTAGTTAGAGTGAAACACTATAGAAACACACTAAATCTCAGAAAGCTGCACAAATATTATTTTATTTTATTTTATTTTTATTTTTATATAAAAGCAGCTAAATTTAAAACTTCCTAAACTTTAAATGGCTAGATCTAAAAAAAGAACAACTAAAAAAAACCCCAATTAACTATTATTTTAAAGCTCCCAAAGGGGGAAAAAACTTACCCAATAGAACAGGGGTCTCCAACCTTGGCAACTTTAAGACTTGTAGACTTCAACTCCCAGAATTCCTCAGCCAGCTTTGCTTTGCTTTGCTGGCTGAGGAATTCTGGGAGCTGAAGTCCACAACTCCCTGCTTGCTTGATTGCAGGCAGGGAGATACAGTTGCTTGCTGATGCAATGGATTTGCAATGGGATTACAGCAAGGTGTTGGGACCAGCAGCTAAAGTAAGCAAGCTGAGGGGGGGAGGGGGAGGGATTTTTGCTACGAGCCATTTAAGTTTAAGTTTAAGTTTATTAGATTTCTATACTGCCCTTCTCCCGAAGGACTCAAGGTGGTGTTGTACAGCCATATTAAAACACATAGATTTATAAAAAAAAATTAAATTTTTTTAAAAGGAAAAAAGTTTTTTTCTTTTACATGGCTCTGGCGATCCAAGCTGAGTTGCCTGATTAGCAGGCAACTCAGCTGGGATCGTGAAAGCTTGGCTGGTCAGAGCCATTTAAAAGAAAAAAAATGCTCTGATGATCATGCGGCTCAGCTGGGCATGGGGGGGCGGGGGCATGGATTTTTGCTACCGGTTCTCCGAACTGCCCGCCGCCATTGCTACCTACTCGCCCGAGCTGGTCTGAACCGGGAGCATTTCACCCCTGAATTTTCCTCTCATCACTACTCTCAATCTTCCTTACGTGGTAAAGGATTCTAGTGAGAGAGAAGTTCCCTGAGGATGGGATCCAGCATGAGTCTGAAAGCTCGGAAGACTTAACCTCTGGTCCAAGATTGGATCATGCAATGTTATCCTGGGACACCTATATTGCCTTCATTCATAGCAAAGTAGTCCATTTGTAGCATCTACTCATAGACATGGTTGGTCTCTGATCCTTGAGGGACCAAAATATCAGATAGAATTTTGGTATTACATAATGACACAAAGGGAAGCAGTTTGTATTATTTAATAATAATAATAAGTTTATTGTCATTGTACATGTATACACAGTATACCCATACAACGAAATTCACTTAACACCCAAAGACCAGGTCCAACACACATAACAATCCCCAAACACACTCCCACCCATCACAATTTCCCACCCCTAAACCACTCACTGAAGAATAAACAATCTGAAGAATCTACCAATAATGCATCTACCTTATCTGACCTGGTGGAATGGATAGATAACCTCAGGGAGAGGAAGTCCTACAAATAGCCTGGCTCTATTTCATTTAAGACTTTAAAGATGATAACAAGCACTTTGAATTGCATCTGGAAATAAACTGGAAGCCAATGCATCTTGCATGAGCCACAGTTTATAACACCAGATTTAAAAAAACAAACTATTTTTTGTAGCCTATATCATCCACTAATCTTCACATTACGATCTTGAGGTTCGGCACCCATCATTTATTTTGATGATAATTATAGATGGAGTCTTTGAAAGCCTTGTAGCTCTTTACAGAAATCCTGCTGTTCTAAAACCATTTTTTTTTTAAAAAAACAACATAATATTTTGTGTCATTTTTTTCTGAGAAACACCATTGAATTTTCTTCCACTTATATTTTTAAATAAGCTTCTGCTACGTCTATTTTGCAGAAATATCATTCCCAAATAAGGTTGGCAAAATGTTCTTAATTCTAGGTAAGGGTTGTTGCTTAGTGTATAATTTTATCAAGCCATTTGAAATTATTATTAAACTTTAAAATAACCGCATATGCTGATAGTTTCATTATTTTTGGGATCTGGAACCACAAATGTAGCTCATGAAGAACTCTGTAAGGTCTAGTTCAGTTTCTACATTTGGTGTGTGGTATATGGCAGTGATTCTCAACCTGTGGTCTGTGGAACCCTGGGGGGTGTGCAATGTTGTCCCAGGGGTCCAAAAAAACTTAAAGAAATGTTATGATTTAAATCTTGTGTAAGTCTTGGGGTCTGTGGTCACAAAAGTTATTTAAAGGGACTCCATATTAAAGAAAATGTTGAGAACCACTGGTATATTGTACTGGATGTGCTTTGTGAAATTTAGATATGGCATTTTCTTACAACCCTTTGAGGTGCTTGAGAATAGATGACATATTTGAACAAAGGTGCATTATCATCTAATACCTTTAATAACTTACTACCCTCTGTGCTCCATGACAGGAATTTTGTTATTGGACCTTTAACTCAAAAGCAGCAGCTTCCTCGGCCAGTCATAACTATGTTTGTTTTCACAGCATCTAAATCTAAAATACCATACCAATTATGTTTTTGACAGGTACAGATATCATTCTATTAGGTATGATCTTTTTTCTGCATAGGTATTGAATTATATTTTTGATTTGTTTACTTTACCATCTCTGAAACACTACTTAAGTTTGCATTGTGATACTGTATAATTGATAGAGCAGATCCAGTGTCCAAGTGCATTGATACGGTTTCATTGATTTGATTGTGAATGATCATTTGCATATGACGTGGGCCAGGGGTGGGTTCTACTCACCTTTACTACCGGTTCGCAACAGGGCCGTGTGTACTTGCTTTGCTTGCGCACGCGCACGTTCTTCTGCACATGTGCAGAAGCTTCTGCGCATGCACAGAAGCGTTCTGATTACATCAAGGTCGGTGGGTGGAGCCTCCCTCCAGTTTTACTACCGGTTCTATAGAACTGGTCCGAACCGGAGGCAACCCACCACTGATGTGGGCCATATTCCTGGTCTTGTTTTATTTTTTATGCTGCAGGCTTTCAGTTTAGTTAACCCTGTTTCACTTTCTTTATCAACTTTGTCATCTACAAAATGTGCTCCTATGCTTCTTTCAAAATAATGGCTTTGGTTTTTTTTTTATCTTTAGCAAATTGTTTGCTTTTCTTGAGTGAAAGTCTCTGTCCCTCTTTATTACATTTTTATAGGTTTCACTTTTAAAACTTCATTGGCGCATATCAGCTTCTGCCACAGTTGTAGTATAGTTCATTTTTGCTTACAACTCACAGTTTGCATACTGTTCTAAACTTACTTACATTTGCTTTTATTCCTGACTGTAATCTATAGTATCTCCAGCCACAGCTTTTATGGAGACAGTTGCAACAGTTGCAAAAACTCTCTTAAATATAAATCTTTACTTGTTAGGTTTTTTTGTATTTTTTTTTAGAATTCCACAGATTAGACAATCTCCCCAGGCATAATCTATCCATTTACTAAATTTGCAAAGGTCAGATAGTTTAAATTATGCTCATAGGTTGCAATGGATTTCCGCTCATTCTGTTTGTTCTTCTGAAACCTGAAATATTTTGAAATAATTAATTGTTTCAGGAATAATGTTCCTGCATTATTTGTATTAGTTCTATAAAGCTACTTTTTGAGGACTTTTGTTGAGCAGTTATGCTGCTTGACCTCCTCTCCCTGAATTTATTCAGTCTCCATTTTAAGCCACTACAGTTGATTCATTTGCTAGATTACTATCCCACATTTTCATCAGAAGCTCATTATAGCATATACAGTGGTTTTTCCTCCAGATTTTTCTGACAACAGCCTTAGAGGTATGCTGGGCTGAGAGCAAGTGACTGGCCGCAAATTACCCTGTGAATTTCTATGGCTATCCAAATAAATACTTTCTTTTCTCTGTAGAGAGAAATTAGTACAGATCAGGTCAAATAAAGCAATTCTTTACACAGCAGTGGAAATTCACTGTGTGACTCTGGGCCATACTTTCTCGGCTTCACTGGATACTCACTAACAACCTTGAAAAATAGAAAAAAATAATAAAGGGGTAGCCACAAATGAAGCTGAAAGTGGGAAATTCTCCTCAGTGTCCTTTCTGTGTAAAACAAATCTCTACTATGTTAAATAATTCCCTAGTGGCTTGTCTCTCCTCCCGCATAGCTTCAGTTCAGTAGTCTCAAATTATGACATGTGTCCCTGCATATGAGAGCCTCTGGCTGAGGCTGAACAAGCTTTCTGGTAAGACAGATGTTCAGCCTTTGGATGTATAATAGGAAATCCATCTGATGTCTCATCAGTACAAAATCAATGATGTGATTCAACTGTAGAGGCCTTGCATTCTATGTAAACTTCTACATCCATTACTTTGAAAGGGAAAATTTCAAATCTGATTACACAAAAATCCTGGTTGTAATTCATTGATGGAGCCTGGTTCCTGCATTTGTCATCACCAGGAGTCAAAAGGAACTTTCCTTTTTCTCTTCAGAATGATCCTTTGCAGCCTTATGTAGATATGGGGGACTACAATTGACCTTGGTTGCTCCTGAAAAATATTCAGGCCCTGACCTAATTAATACTTGGATAGGAGCACATCAAAAAATCTTAGGGCTGTAGGCTGAACTAGGAAATTGGAAAAAAGGTTCTAGAATAAAGCAATGGCAGACACATCTCTATTGTTGCCAAAGAAATTATGTGACTCTGTAGCATCACAGTTCAAAAGAATCTGTTTAGAATACATCAGTTCAATGAGAATATCCACAAATACAGTCTGATGCCACATGCCGGCTTTGATCTAATCATATACTTTATTTTCTTCAAAGTTAATATCATGAAATCATCACTGCAGATGTTACAGGGAAAAAGTATATATTTAGGATGGGAGCATTATATAAAACACACAATTAGTTCTCTTTTAAACATTTAAGCATTGTGGTCAAAATGGTTACATCACTTCTTGGTGTAAAATGGTTGCATGGAAATCATTTAGCAAATTCAACCTGAGTCAAAAATAAAGTTAACTCAAACTTAACTAGGGTCTAGTCCAGCAAATTAATACTTCAGGATGTGTTACATTTATCAGAAACTTCAGCACATGAGAATAAAGTATTTTTCAGCCTGGCTATGTTAGTCTTACAATATTAAAGTTTGTTTATTTATTTATTTATTTATTTATTTATTTATTTATTTAGTCAAACATTTATTTTATGACAGATACAAGTGTAAACATAATTATAAATACATGAAAAGGATATGAATAAAAGAAAACATTAGTCAACTTCAGCTGTTGTTAGTCGTGAAGTCGTGTCCAACCCATTGCGACCCCATGGACAATGTTCCTCAAGGCGTTCCTGTCCTCTACCATCCACTGAAGTCCATTTAAGCTCATGCCGACTGCTTCAGAGACTCCATCCAGCCACCTCATTCCTTGTCGTCCCGTTCTTCTTTTGCCCTCAGTCGTTCTCAGAATTAGGCTTTTCTCCAGTGAGTCAACTCAACTTCAGTGGTCAGTAGCAAAACAAAGCAAGTAATGTAGAAATAACTATGTTAATAACCTGTTGAGATGCACTAGAATCTTACATTAACTGTCTGTAAAAAAAGCTTCAATATAAACAAGAAAATGCACAACCTCACGCCCCACACAACTAAAAACCAATAATATGTCATTTTTACATTATATAGTATACAAAACCCGGGCTGCTTATGTCAGTCACGCTGTCAAAGAGAGACAGAGAGAGAAAGAGATTTCCAAAATTTGCCTCGCTTTTGAAAGTCAAGTGTATTGTGGGAGTGTGACTGATTGCTTCCATTCATGATGGATATGAACTGAAGAAGAAAATGGTAAAACTGAAAATTCATTCTTTTTTCATTTCTCAATCTACTTAGAAGTAAATGATGCTAATAAAACAAGTCATAGATGGCTAACAAGGTAATTTCTCCCCATATAAATCTTGACTGAAAAAAGATTTGTATCCCCTCGTGTTCACTCATTTCCACATTTCCCATGAGTGACAGAATATTGTGACCTGGATATTTTTCCCTTGGTTGTGAAATCCTTATAAAGCGTAAAATGACATTGGTAATGGGTTTATTAATCTTGTAGTGCTGTATAGATTACAAGTTATTGCTGATTTCTTTCTAAAAAAAGGTTAGTTTCTCTCATGGGATATTATGGGAAAATATAGGATGCAGAAACAGACTGATGAGGATGCTAGCCTAGGTTAAAAGAGGTAATATATTCTAGAAAGGATGTGGAAATTATTATAGGAAAAGGAGCAGAAGCAGTCATACTCCAAGGAAGAACTATTTATTTATTTAATAGATTTATATAGCTGGTCATCATAAATATATGACTGAGCAACTTACAACATTAAAATAATAATGCTCCTTCAGTCTGATCAGATAGAAACAACTGGGAAGGGATGGTCCCGTAAGTAACCTGGCCCCAAATCCTAAAGGGCTTTAAAGTTCTTGTAGCATCAATTTGTGGATGGGATCTAAACTTACTTTTCCATGGATCAAATGGTTCTGTTTAAAAGAGCTAGTAGGTTCATGTGGGGGAAAAAATACCAGAAAGACAACCATTATTGATTCTCCCTTTTTTTCCAAACCCACAGTCTGTTTCTTGCTCTCTAGAGAGTTTCCAAAGTCCATCAATAGTTCTTTTTTAGTTTAGAGGAAATTGAAGATTGAAGGAAAAGCTCCAAAATGTATCTCTCTGTGTTTAGAGTCAGTGAAATTCCATTTAATGAATCTCTGAATTCCATCCTAAATCTTTATGATGGATTCCAGACTTGTTATAAACAGATCAAATTTCTTCGGTCTTCAGTGTTATTTGAAGTTTACTGAGTAAACATGTATGGAAAAATGGCTCCACAATCAACTAGCATATTGTTGGTCTAATTTTTTCTGTGCGTCAAACTCTTACATCAAACTGATGAAGGATAATGATCTGGAAAGAATGTTATCATATGTTTGTGTTGAATGTTTGCATACAACACAACTTTGGACAGATTATTAATACCCTAGAAATAAAATTTTATCATTCCACTTTGTTTTGCTTTCCTCAGAAGTACCATGCTCTTACTTTAAAAAGGTATAAGAGAATTTGAAAGAAGTTTAGAGAAGGGCAACAAGAACTTGCAAGACCAGAACTTGTTATGTTAAGGGACTAAATGGTATTAGAATCTCTCCAAGGAAAAGAGGAAGTTCGGATTATAACCGTGGTGGTGAACCTATGGCACACATGCCAGAGATGGCACAAAGACCTCTCTCTGTGGGCATGTAGGCCGTTGCCATCTGCTCTTCCAGTTTTCTGGGCACATGCTGGTCTTCACATGTGCCGGAGTGCCAGAAATCCAAAGACCAGCTGGCTGGCGCGCATGCGCGTACTGGAAACCGGAAGACCAGCTGACTGATTCACACATGCGCTGGCCAGCTGGTCTTCCAGTTTCCAGTGCTCTGGCGCACGCAAAGACCAACTCGCCAGCGCGCATGCACGTACTGGAAGCCAGAAGACCAGGTGGCCGGCACGCACATGTGCTCTGGCCAGATGGTCTTTGAGTTTCTGGGCTCTGGCGCATATGTTCCAGTTTCAGCATTCGGTGCCAAAAAGGTTCGCCGTCACTGGATTATAACATACAAACATACTGTATAAAATTGTTTTGGATTTGCAGCTCTTGGACCAGGGTATTATAACAGAAGGCTGTGTTTTTCATAAATAACAACATGTGCCTAAAAGGTCCCTTTCTGGGTTCTCTAAACCTCCTAGGTATTCTATGGAACTCTATGAGTTCTATGGAAGTTGGATATGACAATCTTCTCAAGTGAAAGATTTCTATCCAGAGGTCAGTTAAGCCACAACATGTTCTGAGATGTCTTCTTTCACCAAACCCCATAGAAGATTTTTGTATGTATTCTGGTTTGCCTCCAGAGCTCCATTGGATAGATGGACAGGCTTAATAAAACAAATAATAAATACATTTAGATAGGACAGAACATGAAATCTATCTTCTCCAGGAGAAAGCTTTTAAAAAGATTTTCTTTCTAAGGAGGGCTTTTAGGCCCATGCAGTTTAGAGTGTGTGGAGTAAAATTAAGAAAGAATATTTATTTTAATAAAGGAAGCAACAGAAGAATAGGAGAAACAAAATAGCTGTACATGTCACATGAGAGTAAAATCTGCACAGCAAAAGGAACAATTATTAATTGTTACAATTGGGTTGACAGAGATATATAGGAATAGAGAATGGGAACCAATGTAAAATTACTTAAAGTGAGCAAAAGTGGCATTCAAAATAAATCCCATGCTGATGGAACTGCTTTACATTAGCTTTGCTAACATTCAGTCCTTCTAGGACAGTGGTCCTCAACCTTCCTAATGCCGCGACCCTTTAATACAGTTCCTCATGTTGTGGTGACCCCCAACCAGGGGTGGGTTCTAATTTTTTTTACTACCGGTTCTGTGGGCGTGGCTTATTTTGTGGGCGTGGCTTGGAGGTCATGTGACTGGGTGGGCGTAGCTAGCTGGTCATGTGACCGGGTGGCCGTGGCTATGTGTATAGGGACTACTCAGAGGGCTGAAAAAAGTCATTTCTGACAGGTCCTCACACTTTTCACTGGTCCTCACACTTATGACCATCCTCACATTTATGCCCGTGCAGCATTATTAACAACTATGTCACTCATTTCACAACTGCGTCTTTTCACCATGGTGATAAGATAGGGCAAAAAACGTAAAATGTGAGGATAGTCGTAAATTCGAGGACCGGTCAAAAGTGTGAGGACCAGTCAAAAATAACTTTTTCAGCCCTCTGAGTAGTCCATATGCATAAAAGGATACAGCAATAGAGAGGGATGAAGGAAGGGAAGGGAAATTAGAGTAGGAGTGAGGGTAAGAGAGGGAGGGTAAGAGAGAGAGGAGGAGAAGGAGAAAGGAAGAGGAAGTAGGCAGGAGAAGAAGAGGGGGAGGAAGAGAAAGTAAGAAGCAAAGAAAAGAGAGAGGTGGTAGGTTTGAGGAGAAAGTTTGCTGTACAATAAAAAAGATGAAAGGGAAGAAAGCCAACCCCAAACAAATATAAAGATATTAAGATAAAAGAATGAATTGTTAAACTTTAAAAAATAAAAGAGAACAAATATGAATAAATAACAATAATTAGAATAATAACATACAAACATACAATGTATTTTCTTTGAACAGAGTATTTGGCCGGTTCACAAATTTAAACGGTGTTTAGTCATTTCAATTAAATTTACAATTTCTATATTTCCTTTTTGCCATATTTATTCCTCATCTATTTTTGTAAAAAACCAATATTACCCTTCATCCTCATCTCTAATCTTAATCAAATTCAATTTTTCCCTTCTATTCTATATTATACCCCTTCCCATTGTCATCTATTTTATATCCATCCTCACATTGGTTAATTATGTAATATTACAGTTGTTTAATATAAATTCAACATTTTAATATAAATCAATTAGTTATATAACTATCTTTTTTGTATATTAATCAATATGAACATGAATATTCCAATTATTTCCATGCAATCCAATTTCTTACAAATCAATTAATTATATTTACCAATATATATATATATATTTATTTATTTATTTATTTATTTATTTATTTATTTATTTATTTATTTATTTATTTATTGTTTTAATTTGTATACCGCCCTTCTCCAACAGGACTTAGGGCAGTGAACAGCCAGAATAAAGCAGAACATACAAAATTAAAAAAAACAATTTAAAAATAATTAAATATTTTTGGCCGCAATTTAAAACTAATAGAGCTTTTTTTTTGTGTGTGTTTTAAAATCTTGAACTCTCCTCTTTTTCCCTAAATTGTATTGTTTGCACCTACCTTTTTTGGTGAGGAAAAAGAAAAGAAATCTGCCTGCCTAATTTTCCAATGTTGCAGCAACAGCAAAGCTAACAACCTGCTTTACTTTCAGTTTCGTTTTTCAGCATAGCTAGGGGAACAAAAATCTGCTCCAGCAAGCAGCAGAGCCCTGAGCAAAACAGCTGAGAGCAAATCAGCTGAGAGTCAGGAGCCGATCTAATCAAGGGCTAATTAGCCTATGCTGAAGCTCTGCGGGCCAATAAAATTACAAAAAAACACCGAACCATTTGTTAAATTGCTGGCTCACCCGCCCATCGCCCACCACTATTTATTGGCAATAAATAGTGGTGCGGAGGGGCGGGGCAAGGGGCAGGGCGAGCCAGCAATTTAACAAACGGCTCAGCTGAACCCCCTAGAACCGGCAGAATCCCACCACTGGCTATAGGGCGGCCCTTTGAAGCCCCGCGGCAAGAATTTAAACAGTTTTTTTTTCCTCTAGCCATCAGCTGGGACTCAGGAGCAGCAATAGATTGGGAGTGGGCGGGGTAAGCAAACGGCCGGCGATCCAACAGAGCAGAGAGTGAGGGTGAGTGAAGGCGTGGGGGGGCGAGAGAGGGCTTTGGCGACCCCTGTGAAATGGCCGTTCGACCCCCAAAGGGGTCGTGACCCCCAGGTTGAGAACCGCTGTTCTAGGACTTTTAAAAATCTGCCCCTAAAAGCAGTTGTTTCTCTGAAGGTCTCTGGCCAAGATGGACTGGGGGCAAACAAACTCTTCAACTCTTTTTCCATTTTGTTTCCATCCTTTGTTCCTGGTAGTCCACAGGAAGAGATGTGGCGAGGCAAGGGGAAGGAAATTATGAAAGGTGCCATGATTTATATATTTGTGTTAGATATCAATATACATGTATATAATAGTAGCATTTTCAGGATAGCATCCTCATGCAACTTATCATAATTTTTATATCATCATAGATTTCTATAGACACCTGTTTCTACCTCTCATTGAAAAACACAATGGTTTCATTCCATTAAAGTCACCTGCTAGCCTGGAGTATTTCAAATTTTTTTATAGTGAAAGGCCAAGAATGCATTTCTTGAGAAAGTCTATAGGTTGGCATCTGAAGGTATGAATGTGGCAAACTTTATCAAACTGTCTGCTCCCATTGAAACATGCAACCATATATATCCAACCTCATCTGTTGCAAGATCCTAAGACAACATTGGACACCTGCGTCTAGCTAGCTTCTATATTAACACTATTTGTTGAATAAAGTGCAGTAAACTGGTTTCACACTACATGTGAAGATATAACCAAGTTGTGATTTGTTTGGTTTAGCATGTCATGTAAACTCAACCTTTATAAGAAAATATAATAATCAACTTTTTTGGGTTTAATTGCTCTCAATTTCTCAAACTGCTGATGTTTCTAAATAAGGGACAATATTTAGTTTTCTTATTATGCCTAATCTTGAGTACCTAAAAATCAAGCACTATTTTTAAAGTATTGTTTTAGAAAATTCTTGAAATTCAAATTAATAGGAAAGCTGCTATTTAATGTTGGAAATATTTGAGAGAATGCATAATTATAATGAAATTCATGACAAATATACGTGTCCCAGGATAATGTTGCAGGATCTAAACAGGATCAGCTATTGGTTCTGAGTGACTGACCCAAATTGGATCCTGTTATAGTGAAATTACCAAAATATCTCATTGTTTAAAAATCCAATTTCTAACACTCTGATAGAAATAAACACACCATGATGAGAAAAGCAGCAGCTTTCTTTGAAAAGGCTCAGAGTATATTATTATGTAATTCAGGAATTCAAATCTGAGTTATGTTGGGGATTATCTGTTTGAAATCTATCCCTTTGTCTAGGTGGAAAAGTCATACAATGTTCTGTGAAATCAGGCACTGATTTATTACTTTTGAAAGGACTTAATTTGGTTTTCATGCTGACTTGTTTAGCAGAATGTCTTACCATAATTGTGTGGGGGACAGAACAAAACCATTTTATACGCCAGGAAAAAAGGAAGCAAATTGCTCAAAGTACATTGCTTGATCCAGGTTAGAAAATTGTTCTGTTTATAACAGTTTGATTTACAATAATGAAACATAATAACCCTATATCTAAACAACTATGTGGTAATTTCATCTTAGGCTATTTGTAGGTTTTTGGTTCCAGGCAGGAAAAACTGAACTGAAGTCAGAAATGGGGTTTAATAAAGCAAAAAAATTGCATTTGAGAAAAAAATAGACCAAAAACATGGTTGCAAATATCAAGTTTTTCCATATGGACAAAATATATTTCTGGGTGGCAACCTTAGGACTGGATTAAAGTTAAAATAATTATAGTTCCATTTCACCATCTGATATGTTTCCATATTATTTTCTCTAACACAGTTAGTAAAGTTACATAGTTATTAAAAATGTACATTAGATTAAATAGGCTGTCGGTATCTATAGCTTTTCCAAATTGTGTGAATATAAGAGACAATAGCAATCATTAAAAAAATCAGCTGCATAGTGTTCCTTCAGTTGCAATAGCAATTATGATAATGACCATCTTGATCTTTGAGAAAATTCCATGTTACAATCCTGAAGTCTTTTGCTAAAAATGGACTGAAAAACAGATGATAGGTGAGACATTCACTGCTAGGCTGAACAGTTAGTAGAACTAGGCTACCTGAACAAACCAATTTATGTTCCTGATGTTTGAATTCACATAAAAGGATACAAGTTTACCCACTACGCTATTTTCTTTTGGGATAACCATTACCGTATACTGTGTACTACTGAAACTGTGCAATAAATAGTGAAGAAATAACAGCATGAGATAAGAAAAAGGAACACCTAAGACTAATTTATATTGGCATCAACTATCCCTCTCTAAAGGGATGCAGTGGCTCAGTGGCTAAGATGCTGAACTTGTCAATCGAAAGGTCGGCAGTTCAGTGGTTTGAATCCCTAATGTTGCGTAATGGAATGAGCTCCTGTTACTTGTACCAGTTTCTGCCAAGCTAGCAGTTTGAAAGCCTGTAAAAAATGCAAGTAGACAAATAGGGACCACCTTTAGTGGGAAGATAACAGTGTACCATGCGCCTTTGGTGTTTAGTCATGCTGGCCACATGACCACGGAGACATCTTTGGACAGCGCTGGCTTTTCAGCTTTGAAACAGAGATGAGCACCGCCCCCTAGAGTCGGGAACGACTAGCACATATGTGCGAGGGGAACCTTTACTTTTAACCCTCTCTATGACCTTGATATACTGTACTTCTGGGAATCTCAGCAGCAACATCCATCTAAGTTAGACAGTTTTTCCTTTCATTTTCATCCATTCACTCTTCCTTGATATATTTATTTTGTAGCATTATTCTTTAATATTAGTCATTCACTTTGGAAGTAAAATTTCATTTATTAAGTATGTATTCCTGGATTCTATCTCTTCTAATTGTACCCACTCACTTCCTAAATACCCTAGTCTGACAAGGATGTTCTTATAACAGTCATTTTCACTTTTTTCTACAAACATTAACTTGTGCTTTCTTCGGCAGCACATATACTAAAGCAAACATTAATTCCACCTCACACTATCTATTATATTCTATCAGCATTTGAATATCTCAAAATTTTTCCATCCATTTTCTCATCTTTAGTTAAATATTGTACCAAGATATACAGTATTATCTATTTGCTCTAAGATTTTTTTTTTGCTATTTATGAATAACTTGCAATCACACATTCCATTTTCTTTGACAAGCACTGCATTTCCCATTTTTTTTTCCTTGTGATCTCCTCTTGTATCTTTCTTTCCCATCAGAATTCTTCCAAATGTCTTCCCAGGAACACTTAATCTTATTTATTATCTATTTGATTGCTTATATCCCACTTTTATAATTTTTACAAATCACTCAAGGTGCTGAACATATTCAACACACCACTCTCCTCCTATTTTCCCCACAACAACAACTATGAGTGGTGAGTTGCTGGGAGAGTGATTGGCCCAAAGGCATCCAACTGGCTTTTATGGCTAAGGCTGGACCTGAACTCATGGTTTCTTGCTTTCTAATCTGGTACCTTAACCACAAGACCAAACTGTACCTACATTTTCTTTTGTATAGTGGACTAATAATGACATTCTTCAAATTATCAGGCCCAAATACAGATTCAATCTTCACCCATACTGTATGTTATACAAGTTGTATAATCAGCCCCAAAGTGAATCCATTGTATTATATATACTGCATACACACACACATGTACATTTGCATACACATAGATACATATACTTACACATAGAGGATTTCTCATTTTATTTTTGTACTATTCATCTAATGCATATTTTTTCCTCATTTATAGCCTCTTGCACATTTTTGTAACATAGCCCTGGCAACACAGTGGTGAAAGTGCAGAATTGCAGGCAAAACTCTGCTCACAGCTTGGAGTTCAATCCTGATGGGGCTCAAGGTTGACTCAGCCTTCCATCTTTCCGAGGTCAGTAAAATGAGGACCCAAATTGTTGGTGGCAATAATACTTCAAGATTGTAAACTGTCCAGAGAGTGCTGTAAAGAGTGCTATGGGGCACTATATAAGTCTAAATGCTATTGCTGTTATTCTATCAAGCATCCTTTTTTTACACTTCTCATTACACATCTCACTCACTTCTGTAGCACTTTGTCACATTTTATTTCTGCATTCATTTTCCTTATGCCCACTTTCCATTCATTCTTTTCTGAAGTTCTCAGAATATATTGTTCTGAGATCAATATATTTTTAATAGTTTTACATACAGGACTTATACTTCTCTTCCTATAGTCATCTTACTTTTATATTGTTTCTTTTTTATATTATTATATTATATTATATTATATTATATTATATTATATTATATTATTATATTATTATATTATTATATTATATTATATTATATTATATTATATTATATTATATTATATTATATTATATTATATTATATTATATTATATTATATTATATTATATTATATATTTTTCCTTTTCTTCCATGTCTTTCCCCATTTCTCTCCCCCAGTATCCAGTCCAGGGGTGGGTTCTACTTACTTTTATTACCAGTTCGCATTGTGCATGCACAGATCACCTATGATGATGTCCAGGTCAGTGGGCGGAGCCTCCCGCCGGTTTTACTACTGGTTCTTGCGAACCGTCCCAAACCGGGGGCAACCCATCACTGATCCAGTCCTGACACTATCAAATAATGGACAGTCCATTTTCAGAACTTCTTATCACAATTTTTTCAACCTTTCATTTTGAACTATCAAATCAGTTCTACTTCTGAGTTATATTAGTGTATATGAATAAGGTTTTGATTAAACAGTATATTTAAAAGAAAGCTTTTTCTAACCAGGTACTTGCCAGTCAACAGCATCATTCATCGCGGGGCTTCTAAATGGCCCAATCAATGTTTATGTGCTCTCCTCTTGCTTTGTAATAAGCTAGCAAAAGAGTGAAGTAGGCTACTTGCCTCCTATCTACCCAGGGGTGAAATGCTTCCAATTTGGACTGGATCACCCGATCCGATAGCGATGGCGGCGGGTGATTCGGAGAACCGGTAGCAAACATCCCTGCCCCCCCCATGCCCAGCTGAGCCACGCAATCATCAGAGGCTTTTTAAATTTATTTTTAAAAGCATTTTTTCTACAACCTCTTCAGCTGAAAAAAATGCTTTTAAAAGTAAAAAAAAAAGCCTCTGATGATCGTGCAGCTCATCTGGGATCGTCAGAGGCTTTTAAAAGCATTTTTTTTTACAACCTCTTCGGCCAAAGAGGTTGTAGAAAAAATATTTTTAAAAGAAAAAAAAGCCTCTGCTGATCAGGCAACTCAGCTGGGATCGTCAGAGGCTTTTAAAAGAAAAAAAAAGCCTCTGCTGATCAGGCAACTCAGCTGGGATTGTCAGAGGCTTTTAAAAGCATTTTTTATACAACCGAAGAGGTTGTAGAAAAAATGCTTTTAAAAGGCTCTGACGATCCCGGCTGAGTTGCCTGATTGGCAGAGGCTTTTAAAAGCATTTTTTACAACCTCTTCAGCTGAAGAGATTGTAGAAAAAATGGTTTTAAAAGTAAAAAAAAAAAAAGGTTGGCCACGCCCACCCAGTCACATTACCCCCAAGCCACGCCCACAGAACCGGTAGTAACAAATTTTACATTTCAGCACTGTATCTATCCATATCTCATGCAGCATGCTCTGCTAACAGGAAGCTTTGATTCACTTTGGTCAGTTTGACACAAGCAAAACTGAAGCCCAGTTTTACCCCAAGTCTTCTCATATTTGGCTCATTCCCACAGTGTCCTTGCTCTGCTTATTTCTTGAGGATATGTCTTCCCAATGGAGCCCCTGTCTATAGGAAGTCTGCTGCTAAGGTAGGCTGAAAGCAGTCCAAGGTATTGTGGCAGACAAGTAAAGATTTCCCATTTCTTGTAACAGAAGGCCTTCCATCTGGGCAATCCATGGCACATGGAAGATGGACCTCTGGAGGTCAATGATCTGTTGGGCTCCAGTTGGCTGGCAGTTCTACTATGGGACATTTCTTCTGCCCAGCTGCTAGGCTCAGCAACTCCAGGACTATTTGTGTTGTGGCTGCCAGAGAGAATAAGCTCAGCAGCTGTCCTATTTTTGTATCTGAGTTTCTTCTTTTCTAATTAGGCTTTAAAGCCAAACTTGAAATGATAAGACAATAATAACAGCAATATCAATAATACATTATAAATACTATTTTTTATTTGTCACCATCTTACCATTGTCATTTATGTCATCATTATTTTCTGTCTTTTTTTTTTGTTTCCTTGCTTTTAAATGTTTGCTAGGAGTTGGGCAGCATATACAGTTCATAAAATGTTAAATGAGTTTTCAGAACAGTAGTATTTTCAAAAAGGCAGGATGGGGTGGGTGGAGGAGATTTATCCTAACTGTGTTTCTACACAGATTCTAAAATTGTTTTTAATGCTTCTCTGTTGTACTAATTTTTGTCAGGATGGAATCTTACTGCTTTGTAAGAGCTTGCTTATTCCACAACTATAGTCTGAAATAAAGTGGCTTCTGCAACATGCAGGCTTCCTCTCCTCTTGCTGTCCATAGTCCCACTTGAAATCCTTGTCCTTGTTCACATGCAGCAGCTGAGGAAACAGTGCCCAGCTTCTTCTCTGCTTGCAAGATGTGAGGCAAATGACTACATGAATAAGGTCTCTTCACCAATACCTCCGCTTCCATGTCTTAGCCATTCCTGTAACCCCTGTAGAGATTCTTCCTCAGGGATGGCTTTTCCTGCTTTGACAGACTTTAAGGAACAGCTTTCTTCAGTCTACCCTAGATTCTTGAAATCATGGATTATTTTTAAAAAAAAGTTTTAGTCATCTGACAATTGATCTAATAACTTCAATACTTAGCACTGATTTACTGTTCTATTCTATTCTATTCTATTCTATTCTATTCTATTCTATTCTATTCTATTCTATTCTATTCTATTCTATTCTATTCTATTCTATGTATGATCTGATGGCAGAGCTTTTTATCTTGACATACTTTCCTCCCATTTCAAGGATGGAATAAAAGTACATTGACATTGCTATGCGTATACTATAAACCTTCTATTCTATGTAAGCTAGGACCTCTAATTTAAAGACTGCCTTGCAAGCCAACATGTTGTTGTCTACTAAGAGGTTTGTGCATTGTACTGACACACATGCATGGTGAACACTTGAGATTTGGACAGTCCTGAGTTTTGCAGGCCTTCCAGAAAGCCTAAAAGACCTGGCTTGTCTCCCAGACATTATGACTGGGATGTTAGTAAGGCCTATAATTGATGTGATTTGATTTATGTTGTTGGGGAAAAAAATCCCAATTCAATACCTAGGTGAGACCTAGGTATTGAATTGGCTGTTCTTACTGTGTTTTTATTGATTTTATATTACTTCACTGACCAGAGTTCACTTATTTAAGGTGTTCTGCCATCTTAATTAAATTTGTAAACAAACAAACAGAACAAACAAACCTTAAATCCAAAAAATGAATTAGAATGCAAAGATTGTGAATGATATAATGGTCAATATAATTAATTGCATGAGAAAATTCATGAACAATTGCATATTCTATGAATGTTGTATATCAACTACTAAAAAACTTTTTTTTGGGGGGGGAGGCACAGAAATATGTTTAATAAAATGAAGAATAGAAAATAGGACAGGCCAGGATAATTTAGTTGACTTGAATCCCTATAATATTGAGCCCTGTATGGTGTTCAGGCCTTATCTGAAATGAAAGGTCCACAGTTGCCTACACTAAAATAATTTAGCATTTTTTCCTATCATGCTGAATACTTTTGAATGTCCCTTTGATTCTATGGATTGAAAGATCTTTGCTCACCACAGGGGGAACAATTCGTTTATTTTTCCCAGTCCTGCTCCTTGTGTTATCTATTACGTGGTACCCGCTACTTAATTGTCTACTTACTTGTCTAATAGAGGAGTCAGCAACTGATGACTCTCAGGCAAATGGGGCACTTTGAATGGGGCCATCTGCCTACTAATTGCCAACACAGAGTGGAAAGAGATGAATGACTGATCAATATGTGAGATAAAACATTAGTAACTGGCAGTCTTAGGATAATTATAAAACACATCCTGCAAAACTAGTAGCAGGAGTTATTGTGGTCTTCATTTAGCCTTGGTTATATGTGACTATTGCATTAAATATTATTGTAGGATTTTTTTCTAATTGAGAACTTTTTCTAATTGAGAATTCATTAGAAGAAGCACAAAACTGATCTTTTTCAGTGTGGTTACCAAACCTGTGGTAACCTTTTCAGTGGGGCTGTTGGAGACTTCCTGTTCCCAAATGGAAACCTTGGATCTTGGAGTCTATGTATATTAAAAGGAAAAGTACAACATACCTAAGTTCAATTTGCCATGTATTTTTAGCTATCTGTAATACAGGATTGAAAATGTCATGTTTAGGCAAAAGGTTCAAAGCTTTGGTAATGGTGTTTCAGACTCTATTAGCTTTGCTGATTGCTGACCTCTTCTTATACAGTGCTTAGGGATGCATGAACTGCAAAATATCAGGAAGGAATTTGTTTCCATTAGAAATAAGGAGTAACAATCTAGAAACTAGAAATTTCCTGATAGTTAGAAAAATTAATGAGTGGAACAGCTTGCCTTCAGAAGTTGTGGGTGCTCCATCACTGATACAACCACTTGATTGAAATAGTATAGGGCAGTGATGGCTAACCTTTTTGCCGTCGCGTGCCAGGAGGGGGGAAGGGGGGGCCCGCACACACATGTGCCCACACCCATAATTCTATACACCACACCCCCACGCATGCATGCACGACCCCCCTGCTCCCCCCTGCTCCTGGCATGCGATGGCACGGTAGGCCTGGTAGGCCCGTTTTTCTCTAGAAAGGCTCTGTAGCCTGAGGAGAGAGAAAAACAGGACTCCCCCCGCCCGAGAATCAGGTGGCCGATGCGCGCATGCGCACCAGAGCTGAGCTCGCGTGCCCACCGATATGGCTACGCGTGCCACCTGTGGCACACATGCCATAGGTTCGCCATCATGGGTATAGGGTCTCCTGCTTGAGCAGGGGGTTAGACTAGAACAGAGGTTCCAAACCCTTTTTCGTTCCATGGATCAGTGGCAATGGTTTTGGCGGGTGTGGGTGGGGAATGGTTTTGTGCACACAACCTAAATCTTGCATATGCGTAAATGAAGCTTTGTGTGCTTGCCCACCATTTTGGTGCCCGGTAGCAGTCCACAACCCAGGGTTGAGGATTCCTGGACTAGAAGACCTCCAAGGTCCTTTCACACGCTGTTATTCTGTTATTCTATTATTCATTACATTTTATGGACTGCCTGGATAGTAAAACTTTAAAGGCTGTGTTTAAGTTTCCTAGAGGTTTACCTGTTTGGAAAGAAGAAAGTTTGCTGTACAATAGCTCTAGAAATGATATAAAGATATTTTTGAATAGGGTTTCATGAAGGCTAGCCAGTTTAGTGTCTTGTAATAAAACTAAGGAAAAGTTTCATGGCATCTGAAAGGTTAACACATTTCTTATTTGAGAATGTATTAATAGGTTTGGATAAGACTGGATCTGGGAGAAATGCAGATGATGTTAAACTATTATAAATATCCTGTGCCATTTTACCAATGCCTGGATTAAGAATCATGCTTTCTGAATTTATTGATGGTAACAAACTTACCACCAGTGTATCTATAACAAACTATCATGACACCAAAATAATGATGTCATGCACAAATGCTACTCTGGTGGTCTTGCATCACAAATGATATGTAATTTGGGAGGGTGAAGATGGCAGTTATGTTTGTAACTGTTGCAAAGAAATTATTTCTTTAGATATCTTTCTTTTCTTTTTCTTTCTCTTTGGTAATCTTCCACTTTTTCTTTTCCTACCTTTTCTTTTGTGTTTCTGTAAGATTTTAAACTTATGTAAAATCTCTTATAATAAAATTACTTTTTTTTTAAAAAAAAGACTCTCATGTAAGTTCATACATTTGAATTATGATGGAGTCATATATATTATTTGCTCCCCACCTTCCATGCTCATGCCTGTCACAGTTAAGCCTTTTTTAAAAAATAGTTTATTGTCTGATTATATGTGGAATAAATCTTGAACTAGCAGATCTTAGTGTGATGAAGGGACCCAGGAAATTGGCACGTTGAGATACTGAAGATTCAGGCTCAAATTTTAAAGGTCAAATCAAACATTCTGAATTGAATATAAAAATATACTGTCACCCAGTGAAGACATTTCAAGCCAAAAATTATGTGCAAATCATATCCAAAAGCCATTAATGGCAAATCAATTGAATTACCATACAGTGAAAGTTTCCATATCATCTTCAAGAACAGCCCAAGGAGAAATGCATTGCAATAATTTGATCCCATCCTTGAATCAGCATTGATGTTCACTAGATTCTTGCAGGAAACTGGCATATTAAATTCATAAAATGCACTGGATTATCAAATTCATCAAAGTACATGGGCTATAATTGTTACCATATTATACACTGAATTACCAAAGTTTGCTCCAGGAATGTTCAATTGTCACAATATGAAGGCACCATCATACTTCAGCATGATGAGAAAGAAAACAGAATTGAAAATCATTAGCATATGACAAAACCAGTTATTAGGCCCTATCCAACACCTACAAGTTAATTCCTATGGCAAATTTGCTAATTGAATATCTAGAGCCATGATGGTGAACCTAGGGCACGTGTTCCTGAAGTGGCACATGGAGCCATGTCACCTGGCATGCATGGCGTTACCCGTTTCTCTTACGGGTTTCTGGTGTGCATGCACCCACGATGATCAGCTGGCCTTTTTGCATGTGGCAGTGCTGGAAACTAGAAGATCTGGTCTTCCATTTTCCTGTGTGAGCACGCATGCTGGCCAGCTGATTGCTGCGTGTGCATGCGCGCCAGAAACCTGGAAGAGTAGCTGGGTGAAACTAGAAGTTCAGTAGCTGAAACCAGAAGTTCATTTTTTGGGTACGCGCATGCACCCTGGGCAGCTCTTCTGGGTTGCGGCTCAGATGTGGGCGCGTTTCGGCACTCAGTGCCGAAAAGGTTCACCATCACTGATCTAGAGCTGTTTCACACTTTGTCACAACCCATCGTTTGCTTAAGGCATAAACCAAAATATATAAACCATGATAGTTGGGGTCACACAATAGTAAGCTATAAATAAACAAGTAGCATTTTGGCAATTGCAGTGTATAGCTCCAGCCTATATTTTACTGGTGATATTGATTTCCTTATAGTTTCTATAGGTACAATATGAATATTAGTAATAACTGTGCTTTTGTGCCTGGGACTGGGCTATATGACCACGTTTCTCTGCTTATATCAGCCTGCCCATCAAATCTCATAGAGAAGTATGCTATAGCTATCTTCAGCTAGGGATTTACATTTAGAGGATCCTGAGGGATGTGCCTTCTCTGCTGTGGCACCTGCCTCATGGAATATTCCTCCTCTTGAAATTAGACTAATCCTATCCATTTTGATATTCTGAAACAAGACCTGGCTATGTGATCAGGCCTGGGGTATCTAGGGAATTGGAAACATATTTAGATGGCTTCTTTGTTAAGGAGGCCATTTTTATTTCCTCCAGCTATAGGATTTCCAGTTGTTTTTTTTTAAAAAAGAATATTCGTTATTATGATTTATTCTATTTATATTTGCTATTTTTATATTCTTACTTTTTATCTATCATTTTGCACTGATCAGAGTTGCCTTGGGTCAGACGGGTGGCTATATACATTTGATAAATAAACCTAGACTTGTGAAGATTTTCATTCCTGTTGCATCCTGTACCATCACTCCATAATGCAAAAAATTAGCTTCATGGCCTGATATCTTCAGAGGTTTTGAGGGTATTAAAACTACATGTGAGAATAATGTCAAATATGGCTTCCACATAGCCCTGGACTCATTTCTTTTACCTTTTAGTCCATTTTCCTGTTGTAGTGCAAGGATCCTCATGGATACTCTGTGATGGATGAAGAAGGGCCATCCAGCAGTCCAAAGGGAAAATTAGCATGCTACTCAGTGCCCTACCTGCCCATTCCCATACTCAGATCCACTCTGTATTTTGTGGGGAGAGGGTGTTGAATAGACGGACTAGCAAATCCACTTCTTCAAGTATATCTGATATAGCAACTCAAGAGATACCACAATAGCACAAGTTCAGTCTAGAAGGGGGAAATCCCAGGAACTCCCATCCCAGGTTGAGATGGGAACTCCAGTCAACTCCTCAAGGAAGGCTGCACAACTGTTTTTGTAACATTTTCTCAGATCTAAAACTAAGCCAGAAGTTAAATGTTTCCACAATTGGAAACTCCTTGAACCATGCAGATAGAAATGGACAATGCCAAGCTTAACCTGACAGATGAGTCCTGTCCTTGCACGAGGAGAGATTGTGTGATCCCTGTAAAGAAGACCAGACCAAAAAACTAATGCCATATAAGTCAGGACCACTTTTAGTGTAACAGCTACAGTAATAGAACCTTGCAAATAGGAATCTGCTTCCCCTCCCTCACTTAGATGAACTAGGGAGAGATCTGTCTGAGACATTTACTCAAAGTAATTTCTTGGAATGGCTTAGTTGTCTGATCATTGCTTTGGTAAGGTCATTCTTCCTGTCCTTCAACGTCATTCCCTATGCCCTCTATAGATTCTTTATCTTGATTCCAGGAGCTAAATGGTGACAATCGGCAGGAAGCCATGGTTATTTCTTCCACAAGTGAAGTAAGAATATATAGATTTGTTTTAATTTCTCTTGAACCAGGATTGTCCCAAACTTTTTTGCTAACATAAGAACAGTAATAGCAATAGCACTTAGATTTATACACTGTCCCACAGCGGGCGGTTTATAATGTCAGCAATTGCCCACAACAATCTGGGTCCTCATTTTATTAACTTTGGAAGGGTGGATGACTTTGGGCCCGGTCAGGACTGAATTCCAGACTGTGGGCAGAATTAGCCTGCAATACTGCATTCGAACCACTGCGCCACGCGGCCTCTTGCTTTTTTCCCCAAGTAAAGGTGCATATAATTCATAGCAAGCCAAATTATATCAGTATTAGTCTTTGATCTCCTGGAGCTGAGTGTGCATGAAGCACTATATTAATTGTGGAAATAATACAGAGAGAGCAGTTGGAGGGCCAGCTGATCCGAATCCGACCGGACATTGGTGAGGTCTCATATTAAGACCTACCTAATGGCGATAAAAGCGGTGAAATCTGAGTATTTCTCCGCTCTTATCGCATCATCAGATAATTGCCCAGCCACCCTGTATAGGGTGACCCGCTCCCTACTTCATCAGAGAGCAAGGGACTATCCCTTACACGGAAGAGCTGAGGACTTTGTGCAATATCTGTATGACAAAATCGCTCAGATTCGGGAAGGATTGGACTCTGACTGGGTAGTTTCAGGCGGGGTGATGGAGACGGGCCTTGAGAATGTCATTTGGGAGGAGTTTGACCTTGTGGCTCCCGAGGACATGGACAGGATTCTGGGCAGGCTTAGCGCGGCCACATGTTCACTGGACCCGTGTCCCTCCTGGTTGGTACTGGCCTCCCAGGAGGTTACACGAGGCTGGCTCCAGGGGATTATCAATGCTTCTCTGAGTGAGGGTAACTTCCCTGCCGCCTTGAAGAAGGCGGTGGTGAGGCCCCTCCTTAAGAAGCCTTCCCTGGACCCGGTTGTATTAGCAAATTATTGTCCTGTCTCCAACCTTTGCTTTGTGGCAAAGGTTGTTGAGAGTGTGGTGGCGCGACAGTTTCCCCAGTTCCTGTAGGAAACGGTTTATCTAGATCTGTTCCAGTCGGGTTTCAGGCCTGGGCACAGCACGGAAACGGCATTGGTCGCATTGGTGGATGATCTCTGGAGGGCTTGGGACAGGGGTTATTCCTCTGTCCTGGTCCTATTAGATCTCTTGATGACGTTTGATACCATCGACCATGGTATCATGCTGCGTCAACTGAAGGGATTGGGGATAGGGGGCACCATGTTGCAGTGGTTCTCCTCCGTCCTCTCTGACCAGTCGCAGTTCATGTTGACAGGGGGGCAGAGATCGACCTCGAGGCGCCTTGTGTGTGGGGTGCTGCAAGGGTCGGTTCTCTTGCCCCTTCTGTTCAACATTTATGTGAAGCCACTGGGTGAGATCATCCGTGGTTTCGGGGTGAAGTGTCATCTGTACGCTGATGATACTCAGCTGTACATCTTCACCCCGGACCATCCCAATGATGCCCTTGATGTGATGTCCCGGTGCCTGGAGGCCATGTGGATCTGGATGGGGAGAAACAGGCTCAGGCTCAACCTGTCCAAGACCGAGTGGCTGTGGCTTCCGGCATCCTGATATAGTCAGTTGGTACCATCGCTGACTTTTGGGGATGAGTCATTGGCCCCCACAGAGAGGGCTCGCAACTTGGGTGTCCTCCTGGATACATGGCTGTCTTTAGAAGAGCATATGACGGCTGTGGCCAGGGGGCTCTTTATCAGGTTCGCCTGATCCACCAGTTGCGTCCCTTTCTGGATCGGGATGCCTTACGCACGGTTACTCATGCCCTCGTCACGTCCCGCTTGGACTACTGCAATGCTCTCTACATGGGGCTCCCCTTGAGGAACACCCGGAGGCTCCAACTGGTCCAGAATGCAGCCGCGCAGGTGGTGATGGGGTTGACTCGGCACTCCCATGTAACACCTCTCCTGCGCGAGCTGCACTGGCTCCCAGTGGTCTTCCGGGTGCGCTTCAAGGTATTGGTTATCACCTTTAGAGTGCTCCATGGCTTAGGGCCCGGGTATTTACGAGATCACCTTCTGCCGCCAGTAGCCTCCCACCGACCAGTATGCTCCCACAGAGAGGGACTCCTCAGGGTTCCATCGGCCAAACAATGTTGGCTGGTGGCCCCAGCGGGAGAGCCTTCTCTGTGGTGGCACCGACCCTCTGGAACGAGTTGCCAGTGGATCCCGGATCTATGCACTTTCTGCCATGTCTTAAAGACGCTTTTGTTTCATCAAGCTGGGCTGACCTGACCATATTTTTTAAGTTGCTTTAATTTTAAATTGCTAAATTATGGGTTTTTTAATATGGGGGTGTTTTAACTGTGGGCCAAATTAATTTAATTCATTTTTAATATTGTTTTAATTTTTGTATTTTCTGTATTTTATCTGCTGGCTGTTCACCGCCCCGAGTCCTTCAGGAGAAAGGCGGTATACAAAATAAATAATAATAATAATAATAATAATAATAATAATAATAATAATAATAATAATAATAATAATACCACCACAATTTCCTCAAACCAGGTGCTTGAGGCTGCAGCTGATTCTACCCATTAGAACAGCCCAATTTCTGAGAAATGCAATGTAACACTAGAAGATCTCAGCTTGTCAAGAAGTAGCCACTGATATATTTCAAAATTGTTCAGAGGTGTAATATTATCAAAGTGTACTGAGAAACGGATTCCAAATATTATTTATAATTAGACTCGTACATGACACTGTAGAGTTCACTGAGCAAAAAGAAAGCTTCTTATGAGAACAGTGTGGATAATGTTTCCTCATTTTTGTCATAACGTACAAATAAGATTGTTTGGTTGACAACAGACTATCTTTTAATATTGTGGTTCTTAAATTGAGCTTTGATCTGGATGGTATGGGGATTATCTACATTGTGAGCACTTTGGACTATATTTAGGAAAAGCAGGACATGCATTTTAATAATAAAATTCATTATTTAATTTTTGATTAAATAATAACTTATAAAAACACTGTTAAACTTGTCTTTGTCAAATAAAATGAATTTATTATAACGTGTGTTTGTGTGTGTGTGTGTGTGTGTATGTGTGTGTGTGTGATTGCAAAATATGGTCCTGTTTCTTTGGTGCCAAACTTTCAAACAGTATCAGCTGTTACTCTTCATAAAAAATATACTAGAACATGTTGCTTTAATAATGAAAACTGAATTAGTCATATCACCAGAATAAAATAACTGTAAAAAAAATCTCTTTACCTTAGCTTCCATGAGGCAATCAAGGGGAAGTGGTCTAGATTCTAGGGTCAATCCCAGCAATTCCAGGTTGCACTGGAAAATAATGTTATATCTATAATTGTGACAAAGCTGCTTCCAGCCAAGATAGAGCATTTTTAGGTGTGATCACACACACATGCATGTAAAAGGTATATCTGAGTCTGAGAATTGGTTGCTTTATTTTGGTTGCCATTGCTTCACATGGATCTCTGATTTTTACTTATCAAGCAATGACAGCACAAAAGGACTTTCCCTCCTCTAAATTATACTGTTAAATGAAAAAAGAAAGGATGGGGGAGGATAACCAGGAGTGGATTTTTGTGTAAAAGCTTTGGAAGCTCTGGAATTCTCATCCTTGAAGCAACCATGAAGGCCTCTTCTGTTGTTGCCCATCTCTCTTGAAAGAGTGCTTGATCTGGGATTAAACCAGCATTAACCCTGCTGGCATTGAGAAAAGGCAATAAGAACTGGCTATTTTAGAAAGCCTTTGTGTACAGGAACCTACAATGTCAGGTTCTCCCATTTATAACCTTTTATTGACAATATCATCCCTTGGTCCTATCATGAGTAGCAAGATAATGATGAATGTTATTTGTCTGGTTTATGTTATAACTTTTATGTTACTGATTTTTAATGTTGATGTTTGTACTATTCTGTATGCTGTTTAGAACCTTGTTTGAAATAAGCATTTTATAAATTGTTATAAAGAAAACAAACTCAATGCAAACTCTTGGGATTTAACCCCTAATGTGGACCAGATTGAGTTATTATTTGAAGACTGAGTTCTCTAATGATGCAAAATGTTACAGAGATGTTTTCTGTATGCATTAGATGGAAATTAATGTATGTCGAAATGTTGTCTAATCTATCCTACAAGCATGGACAAGATGAAAAAGCTTTTCTTGTCTTGGACCATTTCAGATTGCAGGATAATTGAATCTCTTTCTGTGACATCTCTCTCTTTTGACTAGCATTCCGTTTTGGGGAAGAAAACTCATATGGGAGTCGTAAATACTGTAATCCCTCCATCCTGCTGATATGCAGCCCAGGGAAAGATTTACTTCTTGAGTCTGCTACTTCATAGATACATATGTAGAATCTTCATGTTCTTCAATTCTATACTTTAGGAATAGACCATTTTGTGATTGATAAATATTTGGTTAAAAAAAAAAAATCCTCCTGCAGAGAAAAATGATCTTGTGCAATTATTTGGAATATAATCCATCTCAATGAAAGTCAGTGGGAGTTTCAACCTTGACTTCAAATAGATGTATATTGCAAGCAGAGTTATTTCACTGTCTGCTGTAGATCAATCCTATACAAATAGCTCAGTAAACTAAAGCCAGCTGTTTGATCAATTGAAACAACTGATGCACTGTGTGTGCTTGTGTTAGAGATTTATTTTCAATGACATACATACAGCTATATTGTATGAACATCCATACTTATCTAGTTTTTGTTTTGAAATGCATGGAAGAAAAAATTATGATTTCAGGTCAAAGATCAAGTACAGATAAAAAATATGCAATTGGTTATAACTATGTTATAACCATATAAAATATTATTTTTTTTAAAAAAGGGCAGTTGCTTTTTTTTAGGTTATTATATTTTATCAATATTAACATCTTTAATTGATAAAAATTAAACCCACTAAGTTTCTGATAATCCATTGGACAGTATTCAGATATCAACATTTTAAATATCAATGTTTACAGCAGTTGAATAGACTTTTACTTGGGAATGATCATATCATGAATTTTTTATATCAGTATTACTGTACTTCCATATAGAAAATTACAAATGTATTTGTATTATCAATAGTTATAAACGCATACATGTTTATTTTGCTTCATATATGAGGAGCTTCTGTGAACATACATACCAAATTAAATATATGTAGTTGTCACTTATGATCTTGTACATTAGAATCATGTATGCTTAAAAAAATAACTCAGAAGAAATCTTTGGATCTTGTATAAAAACAAACACAGTA
Organism: Pituophis catenifer annectens; assembly: GCF_029215685.1. Taxonomy (NCBI): domain Eukaryota; kingdom Metazoa; phylum Chordata; class Lepidosauria; order Squamata; family Colubridae; genus Pituophis; species Pituophis catenifer. The sequence goes on from NW_027256883.1 coordinate 38,206,736, forward strand.
CCTCTCTGCTTCTAATTAAAGCAGCAATGTCCTTTGTGGGCTTTTGTGTAAATATGAACAAAGATGCTGCTGCTTTAGCGCACTGATTCATTAAAGAAGCTTTTAAAATTGTAACATATTTCTTCTAAGAGGAAAATGCTATGCTTGTATTCATATGAGGAAAAACATTTTTTCTAAATATTTTTGGAAGCACGCCCAGTTTCAATATATACATGTCGGGCATGAGTGGGTTCTACTTACTTTTACCACCGGTTTGCAACGGGGCCGGGCGCCTGCACTTGCTTCGCAGAAGTATTTTGATGACGTTGGGACTGGTGGTCGGAGCCGCCTGCCGATTTTACTACCGGTTCTATAGAACCGGTGTGAACCGGGGGCAGCCCACCACTGATGTAGGGTACATTATAATTCTGTATATAGAAATGATCTCCAAGTTGAAACATTTTGTGAAACAATGAAAGAGTGAATATTGCATCCTGGAAATCAAATGCAGTAGATGTTTTGGTTTTCCCTGATCAATATCATTTATTTAATCCTTATGATATTATGGTTAGATTGGTTTCTTGAAACTAGAAATGGAAAAGTCTAATAGACAAAGATTATGGAATGATACGATGGCTTCAGGATATTTGAAGAAATGAAGAAAATGCAAGAGCATATTTTGTGACAGAAATGGGTGTCCTAAGTCAAATGAAGCTTTCATGGGAAGCCTGGTTATGAAATGGTTATGAAATGGAAGGCTCTCTAGGCCACATATATAAACACTCTCCCTCACCATAAACAAATTGCTCCACAGCCTTTTTGTCTAATCAACATTAATTTCTTTTCATCTTTATATTTTTAATATTTTAATATTCAGAGGTTTTTCTAGGCTTCTAAGTATAAAGTACGGAAAGCTAAACCAAAGGATAAGGAGGAATATGCGGAATAATATATGTATTACAAATAAACTGTATTTTATTTCTGTCTGTAGCAAACCATATTGCTGATTAACCACTGCTTTCATAAACTAGAAGTGGGCCATTTAAACAGTCTCACCGCTGCTTAATGTAGTGTATTGTGATCATTTTTCCTTTCACCTCGCCAATGTTTTGTTTTTATTAGAAATTCACCTACCCTTGTCTGCTGAGGAGAAAAGAAATTACACCATAGAGCCTTGCAGCACATAAAACAGCGGCGATTCCTCAATAAGACGAGAGAAGCCTCTGCCTGCTTGCTCTGTAATGAAATGCATGGCTACAGGAGATAATAATAATTGCAGCAATAGCTCGTTACAGCTCCCCGATGATTTGGTACTGTCAGGAGTGCACTGTCCTCTTGACATCTCAGGAGGTGAGAAGCATCACTGACTGCAGGCCCTGATTGGTGCGGTGAAATATTGCTGGCAAAAATTAAAAGGTCTTGGTGTCAAAATAATTCATGATATGCATATCTTCCATTCTGATGAAACGGCTGATATCCGGATTAGCAAGATAATAAAACTGATCAGGCTACAGTTAAACAATTTAAGTTGGAGGGCTGTTCATTTTGTAGGTGTCACTTGTCAGATCAAGGGGTCAAAGCAGAATGAAAAGCTCTCCCCAGTAACCTTCTGATGATTTCGATCTGGAATGTTCTTCATGATTTGTCCAAAGTTTTCATCACAGCACTGCCGAAGAGCATTACCACAGCAGGCTGCATTCTGACATTCAAATCCCAGGAATGACAGGTTATTAGGAGGAGAGAACTGGCTGTACATACATTAAGCTCCGTATCTCTGACCTGTAATTTGAACTGATAGTGATATTGTAATTGAGTGAGTAAAAAGGGAGGATTCATTATTAAAACACAGCAAGATGAAGAAAACGTTTATTTTCCAGAGATTTATAGATTCATAAAATAAGGCTTTTGATGATGATTTATTTTACAATTTTTGAAATGCTGAACTATGTGCTTAGTATTTATTTGGTTGAACAGCTATTTAAAATAACACTGCCTGCCATCTCTTGCCAGCCTGTTCTCCTGAACCTGTACTCGCACAGATGGAAAGATATTTTAGTAATATTGAAGTTCATGTAGTGGAATAGTTCAAAGATTATTCTAATAAAATGTACCTATGGAAAATACTGCTGCCATTTAATGGCCAGGTTGTTCACAATTCCAAATGGCCTTTCTTGGCAATTCCTGTTAGTAACATATTGAGCTTTGAGTCACATTTGCTAGGAGGGAGAATGTGAGAACAAACCTCCTTGATGCCTTTCTATGGACATATGGTGCAAGCAAGAATAGAATGAGATCCACCGCATAATTTGTTGGACCACTACTCAATGTCAGTTCTAGGTAGTTTTTTGAGGTGGGTATCCTTGGCTAAGATGCTCCTTTGGTTCATCTGCCTCAAATAAGCAGAGCTACTAATTGTTGTTGCCTATGGGTTTGCTCTCAGACTGGCTGCTCCTCCCCCCCTTGCTTCTGTTACTATTTGCCATTGAAGTACACAGTTTAGTGAACTGCAACTTTTTTTTCTTCCTAGTGTTTTCCCACATGCCACAGGGTCCACTTTTATCAGATCAACCGAGTATTGATCCATTAGTTGTGACATGAATTGACTGAACTGCTTTCACTTGAGGCTGATGTCATGGAATGAGAGAAGGTGACTGCCCAAAATCATCCAGCAGGTTTATATGCCTAAAGTGGGACTAGAACTCACATTAGTCTGGTTTCTAGTCCGGTGCCTTGGCCTCTAGACCAGTGATGGTGAACTTTTTCGGCACCAAGTGCCAAAGTGCCAAGTGCCAAAAAGGTTGCGTGGAAATGTCGTGCACGCTCATCAGGGCCATGTTCAGAAAAAGCCAGACTTCCGGGTTCTAGCGTGCATTCGTGCTCCTGACAATCAGCTGGCTGGCACGTATGTGCAGGCCTGTTTTCAGCACTGCCACACAGGCGAAGGGATTGCATTCTGAAAAAGCTGAATTTCCGGGTTCCAGCGTGCATGTGCACCCAACAATCAGCTAGCAGGTGTGCATGCACACACTGGTATTTGGCACTGCTGCACGCGCGGACAGCTGATCATCAAGTACGCACGCACACTAGAAATCTGGAAGACAAACAGGCAATGCTGTGCGTGCTGGTGACATAGCTTTGTGTGCCACTTTGGGCACGCGTGCCATAGGTTCGCCATCACGACTCTAGATCAAACTAGTTTTTAGCTTAGCAGAATGCAAAATAAGGGAGATATTCTTCAATTGCTCCTGGAGTGATGTACAAGCTCTAGTGTCAGCCCTGGAAGCCATCTTTTCTTTGGATCTTCAATGCTGCCACATTTAGCAGTGTGAAAAACTGGGAGGGGGGATTGTATGGAGTTGGAGAGATATCTACCCATAATAACATTCTTTTCTCTGAGTCAAGGACATTCTGCCATGCACCTGGAGTGGCGTGACTGGGAGGAATCTTCAATTGGGACAGTGGATTGATTGGACCATGTGATGGGCATGTGGGTGCAGGGGATGGGACTTGGACTTTTTTTTGGGTGGGGAAAACCTGGAAGCTTTCAGATTTGGGTTTTCCCAGATGTGCCAATATGACATCTCTAGTAAAATGGAACTTTGAGGAACTTCTAGCCTCGGAGTTTTCTTTCATTGAGGGTGTTACTTGGATCCCTGACATCTGGAATGTCTGAATACTATATTCAGTCCTATCTTAACCTGCTGTTCTTTTCTTTAGGAAATAATTATTTTGCTTTTTTCTTACTTCTATATAAATAACCATACAATTCAAGCCTCTGCTTTAGAAGAAAAACAGATATGAAGAGTACCTCACGTAAATACATTGCCAGTTAAATTATTATCTTTCAGGTTAGCAGCATATCAAGATTTAAGACTTTAATTACTTTGTAGGAAACTGGAATTTTAATATTAAATATTTCTTACAAATAGAAAACCTTCATTTATAAGTTATTAACTAAGGAATTTATTTAGTGTATTTAAGCCATTTAATTAGATCATCCAGTTCCTGACTGCACTAATCTTGTCTTTATCTACAAAAAGACCTTCACATGATTCTTCAAGGGTTTTGTTGATAGTTCTTGTGAATACAGATAAAATCCATTTATTTATATGGGTAATGTTGTTTCATTTGTCAGCTTTAGTGTCTTTTGGTTGTGAATGATTGCACTGTGCCTTAAGTGCTTTCTGAAAGAAAAGTAATGAATGCAATAGTCTAACAAAATGGAGGATCAACGGTTACATGACAGCAGTCTTCCAATATTTGAGAGGCTGTCAAAAAGAAGAAGGGGACAACCTATTCTCTAAAGCACTTGAGGGGAAGACAAGAAGTAATGGATGGAAACTTGTCAAAGAGACACCCAACCTAGAACTAAGGAGAAATTTCCTGACAGTGAGAACAATTAATCAGTGGAACAACTTGCTTTCAGAAGTTGAGGGTGCTTCATCACTGGTGTTTTTTTTTGAGCACTGCAATTTGTCAGGAATAGTATAGGGTCTCCTATTTGAGCAGAGGGTTGGACTAGAAGACCTCCAAGGTCCTTTCCAACTTTGTTCTGTATTCTATAAAATTTGTTAGATTTTCAAATACATATTGGTTTATTATGATGCACTTTTCAATCAGAGGTATTTATTTCTATTCACAGCACATTTGACAACATTTCCGACAAAAAGATAGAGACTAGTAGACCATTGTAGAGTAGACTTTCTCCTAACCTACCAACTTGATTTTTATCATGGGCAGGTGAGCAAAGAAAGCTTGCTGATCATAATATAAGGCTAAGCTACATGGTTGAAGACAGACCTTCAAGTTACTCTCTAAATTATTTAAAGCTCTAAACAATTTCATAGGATCACAACAGTGGTGGGTTCCTCCTGGTTCGACCCGGTTCCCCGAGCTGGTAGTGGTGACGATATGACATCATCGAACTGGTTCTGCCCCCCGCCCCCGCCCCCCCCACCCCTGCGTTATTCTTACCTTTTATGGCCTCAACCCCAATCTATTGCTGCCTCCTGAGTCCCAGCTGATGGCTAGTGGGAAAAAAACTGTTTAAACTCTTGCCGTGGGGCTTCAAAGGGCCGCCCTACAGCTGATCAGTGTTAAAAGAAAACAAATGAGTAGACCGGTGCCTGCAAAAATACATGAGTAGACCAGTGCCTGCAAAAATACATGAGTAGACCAGTGCCTGCCAAAATACATGAGTAGATCAATGCCTGCAAAAATAAATGGGTAAATCGATACAGCTCTGCAAGCAGTTAAAAGCCTGGTAGACCAGTACCTCTGCTAAATCCTAAATAATTGTCACATGACCATCAAGCCACGCCCACAAAATAAGCCACACACACAGAACTGGTAGTAAAAAATTTTAGAACCAACCCCTGGATCACACATTCGTTCTAATGTCTCGGTGCAAATGACTGCAGTCTAAATAATTATGTCCATTACTGAACAATTGAATTTCTAAAATGTAGAAAATGGTTGAATATAGAAAAATATGTTCAAAATTAAATTGGTCCTGGTAAATCAGCTGAATGGATGAAAATCTTAGCATCACCTCTGTCTGCTTTTTTAACTATTGAAAGGACCATGTTGCATGAACAACTGGATTAGTTGTTCATGCAACCCTTGGACTGTTTCCCCTGATAGCTATATGTACTCGGTGTCGGAACTCCTCGCCCTGCGAGATTCTCCCCTCTCGCAGATTTGGCCCCCCACATTATCGAGGGCCTATCTCGATGACGGACTTTGGAGTCCGGAGAGATGGCATGGAGCAAGGAAGAATTTATGGGGCTTTTTAGGGAAATTTTTAAAGATTTTAAGGGGTTCTGGGGGAGGGGGTTGTAATTATTCTTTTAAAGATATTGGGAAGACGACTAGGGCGGATTGGGGGGGAAATCCACCAGGGTCAGAGCCGTGCCCGGCACAGGGTAACGATCCGGGGGGCACCGGACGAGGGATTGGGAAAGGGATGGGGGACGATATCTATGAGGGCTGTACCATCGGCATGGTGAATGGGAGGGGCAGATATGGCGGGAGCTGGGGACCACATCAGGTGCTGGGGGCTCGCACTTGCTGTCTGAGAGCAATTGCTTGCCCCGGTCCCCAAGGCTCTGCTTGGATACTAGGTGGCTTAGATACTCAGGAGCTGGGCCTTCGGCTGATGCTGTGCAATGCCAGGTCCGTGGTCAATAAGGCCCCCCTCATCCACGATCTTATACAAGAGGGAGGAGCGGACCTGGCGGGTATTACGGAGACCTGGTTGGGCCCGGAGGGTGGCGTCCCTCTGGTTGAAATGTGCCCACCAGGCTTCAGAGCATTCCATCAGCCGAGGGCTCAGGGGAGGGGCGGGGGGGGTGGCGGTTATTATTAACGAGGATCTGGGTCCGAGGGAGACCACTGTGCCTCAGATAGCCGGATGTGAGTCCCTCCTTGTGAGGTGGGGCCGTGGGGTTCAGATGGGCTTGTTGCTTACGTACCTGGCTCCCTGCCGCGTGGCAACAGCCCTACCTGAGCTACTCGACGTGATAGCCACGGTGGCAGTAGATACACCCAGGCTTTTAGTCATGGGTGATTTCAACTTGCCATCCGTCGGTGAAACGTCTGAGGTGGCTCGGGAGTTCATGGCTTCCATGACGGCCATGGACCTGACCCAGTTAGTTCATGGCCCTACTCACAGGGGAAGTCACACTCTGGATCTGATTTTTGTCTCTGGCCAGTGGTTGAGTGGTCTTGTTATAGGGGATATAGACATGGAACCCTTGTCATGGTCTGACCACTCACTCCTTCGCCTAGATCTTCGAACCGTGACCCCTCGCCGCAGGGAGGCGGATCCAATTAGATGGATCCGCCCCAGGCGCCTGATGGATCCTGATAGGTTCCAGACGGAGCTTGGGCCATTTCCTGAGGATCTAGCACATGACTCGGCTGAGGACCTGGTAGCCGCCTGGGATCGGGCGGCTGGTGGGGCCTTGGACCGAGTTGTGCCTTTGCGGCCTCTGACCCGATGCCGATCCCGTGCGGCTCCTTGGTTTACTGAGGAGCTGAGGGAAATGAAGCGCCGGAAAAGACGCCTGGAGAGCGGTTGGAGGGCCAGTCTCGCTGAATCTGATCGAACACTGGTAAGGTCGCATATTAAGGCCTACCTAGTGGCGATAGAGACGGCAAAGTCTAACTACTTTTCCGCCTCTATTGCGTCATCAGGGAATCGTCCGGCCGCCCTGTTTAGGGTGACCCACGCCCTGCTCCATCTGGAAGTGCGGGAGGATCCCTTAGAAGGCAGGGCGGAGGATTTCGGACAATACCTGTATGACAAAATCGCCCAGATCCGGGGGGATTTGGACTCTGACTGGGTAGATCAGGGCAGGGTGACGAGGAATAGTCTTGAGAATGTTATCTGGGAGGAGTTTGATGCTGTGACTCCTGATGATGTGGACAGGATTTTGGGGAGACTTAGTGCGGCCACATGTTTACTGGACCCGTGTCCCTCCTGGTTGGTACTGGCTTCCCGGGAGGTTACACGAGGCTGGCTCCAGGGTGTTATCAACGCTTCGTTGAGTGAGGGTTACTTCCCCACCGCCTTGAAAGAGGCGGTGGTGAGGCCTCTCCTCAAGAAGCCATCCCTGGATCCGGCAATATTGGCCAACTATCGTCCTGTCTCCAACCTTCGCTTTATGGCGAAGGTTGTTGAGAGTGTGGTCGCACGACAGTTTCCGCAATTCCTGGAGGAAACATCTTATCTAGATCCGTTCCAGTCGGGTTTCAGGTCTGGGCACAGCACAGAAACGGCATTGGTCGCGTTGGTTGATGATCTCTGGAGGGCTCGGGACAGGGGTTGTTCCTCTGTTCTGGTCCTGTTAGACCTCTCAGCGGCTTTTGATACCATCGACCATGGTATCATGCTGCACCGGCTGGAAGAGTTGGGGGTGGGAGGCACCGTGTTGCGGTGGTTCTCCTCCTTTCTCTCCGACCGGTCGCAGTTTGTGTTGGCAGGGGGGCAGAGGTCGACCTCGAGGCCTCTCATTTGTGGAGTGCCGCAGGGATCAGTCCTCTCGCCTCTCCTGTTCAACATTTATGTGAAGCCGCTGGGTGAGATCATCCGTGGCTTTGGGGTGAGATACCACCAGTACGCTGATGACACCCAGCTGTACATCTCCACCCCAGGCCACCCCAACGATGCCCTTGAAGTGATGTCCCAGTGCCTGGAGGCTGTACGGATCTGGATGGGGAGGAACAGGCTCAAGCTCAACCCTTCCAAGACTGAGTGGCTGTGGCTCCCGGCATCCCGATATAGTCAGTTGACTCCATCACTGACTATTGGGGGCGAGTCATTGGCCCCCACAGAGAGGGCTCGCAATCTGGGAGTCCTCCTGGATATGCAGCTGTCCTTGGAGGAACATCTGATGGCTGTAACCAGGGGGACCTTTTGTCAGGTTCGCCTGATTCGCCAGTTGCGGCCCTTTCTTGATCAGGATTCCCTGTGCACAGTCACTCATGCCCTCGTCACCTCTCGCCTTGACTATTGCAACGCTCTCTACATGGGGCTCCCCTTGAGGAGCACCCGGAGGCTCCAGCTGGTCCAGAACGCAGCAGCGCGGGTAGTGACGGGAGCAGCATGGCGCTGCCATGTAACACCGCTCCTGCGCGAGCTGCACTGGCTCCCAGTTGTCTTCCGGGTGCGCTTCAAGGTGTTGGTTATCACCTTTAAAGCGCTCCATGGCATAGGGCCTAGCTATCTTCGAGACCGCCTGCTGCTACCAACGACCTCCCATCGACCCGTGCGCTCCCACAGAGAGGGCCTCCTCGGGGTGCCATCAGCCAGACAATGTAGGCTGGTGACCCCCAGGGGGAGAGCCTTCTCTGTGGGGGCACCTACCCTCTGGAATCAGCTCCCCCCAGAGATAAGGAGAATCCAAGACCTCAGTGCCTTCCGTCGCGCCCTTAAAACCCATTTATTTAAACAAGCCGGGCTGGCTTAAGATGAAATTTTTAACTGTTTTTTAAATGTTTTAAACGTTTTTAATTGGTAAATGAGTTTTAATTGGGCCAAATTTATATATCTTTTAATTGTTTTTAATATTTGTTCTGCATGTTTTTTAATCTGGCTGTACACCGCCCTGAGTCCTCAGGGAGAAGGGCAGTATAGAAATCCAATATAAAATAAATATTAACATGCATTTGAAAAATAGTCATTACAATACCTACGTGTGTTAATTTTTATATTCATTTTTTGTGTAAGATAATGCGATAGAAGGAAAACATCTGATTTTTCCAATTCATACATAAATAATGTAGAAATATTTTTATTTGAATAAAATGTGTTAGAAAATTTGCTTTCTGAATAACTAATTCTTTATGCTAGCAACTTCAGTCTGAAAATGAAAATAAAGACTGAGAAGCTCATTTATCATCTGGAAACTACCCAAAATGGAACATGAGCACATAAAGCATTACTTGTGTTAGAGTAATAGATCTGCCAGGACATAATGTTTGTAGTAAAAACAAACAATTGAAACATAACAGAATATCTGATGACAACCATCTTTTAATATTAGTCATAATTATTGCAGGATTTATTTAGAAAACATAGTAGCAAATAAAATTCTTCTTTGAGGCATTTGCTTATTGATGCCACTTAATTATATCAATAATACCTGAACTGAATTATCTGACAACTTGTTCTTACTGTTTGAAGAATGTAATACTATTGCTATTAAATTCTTTTAACACGGATGTCTGTTTTGCTGATTATTATGTATTCCATTCCATTACTTCTATAAGTAGTGCCAAGTCACTTCTTTCTCAACTAAATTAAAATAAAACAAAACAAAATATCAAAAAATAATATATCCTCTTGTTTTAACAAATTCAACTTTCTGTTTCTTCCTCCCTTCATGAGAAATACTTTTATTGGCATTGCAAATCCTGAATAGTTTGTTGGAAAAGCTCTTGTTCTATAAAAATGTATGGAATAAAAAGAGATGTATGAAATAGAAACAGAGTAATAATGCATGGTGTTCTTGTATAAAATTATTACAGAATGGGGCAATTAATCTTTGTGGACTCTTTTTTTTAAAGTCAGATTCGGAGAATTACAAGTAATGTTGTAATTGGAACATGGCAGCAGAAGAAGCAGGAGCTTATTACCTGTTTTATGGATTGGTAGGGGAATTAAGTAAACCAAATACATTAACCTATCATAGAGCTGGTGTGCCAGTTTTGTTTATTTATATGTAACACACCAGTGGTGGATTTCAATTTTTTTTACTACCGGTTCTGTAGGCATGGCTCGGTGGGCTGGCATGGCTTGGTGGGTGTGGCTTGGTGGGCGTGGCAGGGGAAGGATACTGTAAAATCTCCATTCCCTCCCCAATGCAGGGGAAAGTTACTGCAAAATCCCCATTTCCTCCCGATCAGCTGGGACTTGGGAGGCAAAGAATAGATGGGGGCGGAGCCACTCAGAATTTTTACTGCCGGTTCTCCAAACTACTCAAAATTTCTGCTACTGGTTGTCTAGAACTGGTCAGAACCTGCTGAAACCCATCTCTGTAACACACTCTTCCCAAAGCCCACCAATGATTTCTGTCTTGAAACTAAAATTTATTAGCACAATCAGGATGGGCAGAAATTATGGAAGACAAGCAGCCCCACAAGTAATCAAGCACTATGTTATGAAAAGCTTTGTAGGTGAGGATTGGCACCTTGAATTGCACCCAGAAGCCAATTGGTAATTAGTGCAGCTCACGGAGCAGGGGTGTTATGTGGACATAATGTGATATGTCTATAACTGCCTGTGCTGCTGCATTTTAAGCCAGCTGCAGTTTTTAAATAGTATTCAAGGGTAACCCCATGTAGAATTCACTGGAATATCCAAATTAGTTCACTAGATGAGTATGTGCAAAAGTTTTTCTGGCTGCAGTTGCTATTTAGTCAAGCAGGAATTGTGTCCAAGAAGATCAAAAAGACTCTCAATTTGCCTACCAGTCCCAAAAGAGAACTGCATCCCCATCAAAGTCACAGTTGGATCATCTCTGGACATTCATTCATTCATTCATTCATTCATTCATTCATTCATTCATTCATTCATTCATGCATTCATATTTATATTGTCTAAATACCCATAGCCAAACAGTCTAGTCAGGTTTCAGTTTGAATTTATTCTTTCTCATCCAGACTCACACAGCTTCTGCACAGTGCGATAAGGCTTGACAACAACATCTGGTAGCCCAGGCTCGACATGTGCAGTTAGCTATCAACAGCATACTTGCTGAGTGATATTGTTAATCAATCATATTGCTTTCTTGATTGAGTAAGAAAAAATATGTATATCCTAATTTTGGTAAACTACTAGAATGGGTTTTATTGTCCTCCTGTTTGGTGTGTGTGTGTGGGGGGGGGGGGGAGAAGGACTGATCAATATAGGTTAGTATCTACTAGCAAAAAAATGTTCCTCCAGTTGATTATAAGAATAAGTGCTGGAATTGTATTATTCAAATTTTATGGATATCTGTAGTTCATCATCTGTAGCTTTGGTACAACCCGAAGGCAGATGTGGATGCCAGAAGGTACTAGTATGAGGAAAATCTAGCCCAGTGATGGCAAACCTTTTTGGCACAGAGTGCCCAAACTGGAAGGCATATGTGCTTGTGCCAGAGTGCAAGAAACCCTGTTGAGTGACCACACACACAAAGGTTGAAGATATATGTGGTAGCTTTATTGCCTTACATAGTGACATTATATAGTTTGTTACTTTCAAGCTACAGCGTACTTGGCAGAATATCATTGGCTCACAGAATCTTCCAGGTAACTTAAATCATAGGTTAATCATTACTGCTTGCTTAAGCACTTCTAATATTTAGCTATAATTAAAATCTAACACACATCCCACTTCCTCTCCTCCTGTTCCTCTTGTTTACAGAGTTAGGGTCTTATCTTCTAATGCCATTTCCTAGCACCTACGTGCAAATAACTTTCCTTATCTGAGGTTTGCCATCCAAGATAGGAAAATTCCTGCACATATGCAGACTGTAGATTCCTACAAAACCCGATGACCAGCTGGCTGAGCTGGGGCGATGGCGTGTATGCCCACAGAGAAGGCTCTGTGTGCCACCTCTGGCATGTGTGCCATAGGTTCGCCATCATGGATCTAGCCCAGGGGTCTGCAACCTTAAACACACAAAGAGGCATTTGGACCCATTTCCCATGGAAAAGAAAACACTGGGAGCCACAAAATCCTTCCTGCGCCTGACTATTTCTTGAGCGGCCACAAAACTAGCATATGTAGTTGAATTAAACGTTCTGTTTTCTTCTGAAACTTTTCTTTTCTTGGATTTATCCATGGTTGGCCTACCGGGCATTGAAAAGCTCAATAAATCACGTGCCGGCAGGTGTCACACATTGGCTGGAACACATATTTCGAGTGACAGGAAGCCGCAGCAGAGAGGTGAAAGAGCTCATATTGCTGACCTCTGATCTAGCCTAACACCCCCAAGGAAAAACATTGGGAGGACAGATCTCTACTGCAACTGATGGGAGGAGTTGAAAAGCAATTTGGGATGGCATGAGAGCTTAGCTGTGGACCCTATCGTCTAAGGAATTCTGCTGGGTGGGAGAAGAGCACTTTCTATCATGGCTCCGACCCTGTGGAACACTCTATCACTGGAGGTGAGAACTGCTCTTGACCTTCTGGAAGTGTATCAAAACTTGGTTTTGCCAGTTGGTCTGGGATCCTGAAGGGGGCGCTCACTGCTGGAGGTGTTGATAGGGTACAAAGATCTCACCCCTGTGCCATCTATTTCTTTGGTTCTAATTTTTATATAGCTTTTAATTTTTTTTTTTTTAATCTTTTTAAGCCACCCGGAGTTGTCTTATAGGAGATGAGTGGCATATAAATTTAATAAAACAAACAAACAAATACATCGCTGTTGGCAATAATGTTGCTCTCACTTCTCATTCATACATCACATGCAACACCCACAGCAACACAATAATTACTTTTAATTTGCTGGTGTTTTAGGTATTTGTGGAGGAATAGTCACCCTTACAACTCTAAAAATCTCTGCCCTATTGTTCTTATTCTGAATAATTACTTTAGCAAAGATTACCCCAACGCAGGCAAAATCTTGCTGGTGACTAGCCAACTTCCTATCCATTGAAATAAGATCTTATGCTGGAAGCTAAAATATATTTTTGGAAAGTGTTGAAATCTAGGAAGTGTAACACAAGTTGGTATTTTTTGTCATATGCTCGGTGTTTTGTCAGCATCTCTTTATTCCCTTAAATATCCAGGCTGTTTTCAAGAGATCTCGCCTTCCCAGACTCTGATCAGTGTCTCTGCTCTGACTAATCTTAAGTATGGCACACCTAAACAAACTCTGAGCCATTGGACTATTTGTTTTCTTACAATGACATTTTGCAATCTTTTCTTACTGTGATTTATTTACACATTCCTTGCTTTCACTTCCTACCACAGCATTGTTTCTGAGGCACACAGTAAAAGTTTAGAGAGAGAGAGTATAAAAATAGCACTATTTCTCCTAACAAATATAATGCTAAAACTTTTGTTAAAAGTCAAAGTACTGGAAAAACATTCTGGCTTTAGGTTTGTGAAATTATTACTACTGCTACAAATGAGTGTATCAAAAATTGTCTCCACGTTAAATATTAATGAAGAATATTTTTCTTACGTAACTGAACCAATCATTCCTGCTCTCTAACTTAAGCATGAATGGTAAGCTTCCCAGTGTCACTTGATAGAGAGCAGTGGTGGGATTCAAAATTTTTTACTACCGGTTCTGCAGGCGTGGCTTGGTTGGTGTGGCATGGCTTGGTGAATGTGGCTTGGTGGGCGTGGCAGGGGAAGGATACTGTAAAATCTTCATTCCCTCCCCATTCCAAGGGAAGGTTACTGCAAAATTCCCATTTCCTCCCAATCAGCTGGGACTCAGGAGGCAGAGAATAGATGGGGGTGGGACCAGTCAGAGGTGGTATTTACCAGTTCTCCAAACTACTCAAAATTTCCGCTACTGGTTCTCCAAAACTGGTCAGAACCTGCTGAATACCACCTCTGGTAGAGAGATGGTGGCATACAAATTTAATAAATGAAGAAATAGATAACAGACATCTTTAATTTGATCAAAGCTTCAGATGCCCATATGCAGACATCTGTGTCACTCCCCTTTTTAGTCTCACCATTGGACATCACAATTTCTTGTTCCATGCCCAGGCTGGCATTCTGAATTTAAAAAGTCTCGATTAACCAGTTCTTCAAGAGCCCTTTCTAATTGTCTTCCCATGTTCCGGGTGCAAGTTCTAATGATAAAAAGAAATGATTTGGTCTAGCCCAGATTAAGCCTTGTTTGTTTACATCTTTAATAAGTGGAAGTGAAATGCTTTTCTAGCCAATATTTGGCTATCTTTCAATTCAGCTTTGACCAAATTAAATATGTATGTATGTTTGTTTGTTTGTTTGTTTGTGTATGTATGTATGTATGTATGTATGTATGTATGTATGTATGTATGTATTTATTTATTAATTAATTAAATTTGTATGCCAGTCATCAAGTGACATTGGGAAACTTACAATTCATACTTCAGTTAGATGATTGGTATGATTGGTTCAGTTAGGTAAGAAAAAATATGAATATTTAAATTTTTCAAACTTTTTTCCCAACATAGACAGAAAATGAATACATTTTTAAAAAAGTGGCTATCTGAAGTCCAAACTTGGGTTTTTGATTAAAACCAGAGAACTGTATGAATAAGTCTTATTATCCCATACCTGTTCCTCCAGATAAATAGATCAGTTGCTGTGCTGGATGGACTTTATAGATGGTCTTAAATTCTGGATAGATGGTCTGGATAAATTCAGAATTTAACTTTCTTTCTGACTTTAAGCTTTTCTATTTTAGTATCTTTTTTTCTTTGCTTGTGTTTTTTCACCACAAATATGGTGATAAATAATAGTAACGATATTTTTATTTTTGAAATGGTAATGAAATTGAGCAATGCAATTGGCTTAACATTTTAATTGATTAATTTTATGGGTAAGGGGTTTTAAAATTGGAAAGCCAAATTGGATTTAATTATTTTTAAATTATTTTAATTTTCATACTGCATGTATTTTAACCCTGGCTGTTCACCGCCCTGAGTCCTTCGGGAGAAGGGCGGTATAAAAATTTAATAAATAAATAAATAAATAATAAATAAATAAATAAAAAATAATAAATAAATAAATAAATAAATAAATAAGATACCATTGTAAGTATTTGGAGTCTGCTTGCATCCTATAGTCATAGCCTGCCAATTCCTGACTTTGAATAAATAACCTAATGAGTGGCTATGGATGGTTCCAAAATATAAACCCTATCTCACATTTTTCTTCCCTTAACAGAAGAGATTATGACAAAGGCTCAGTGAGAAGATAGCTACCCTCTTCTGTTAAAATGCTGGTCTTTCTCATGATATAGAACTGAAGTCAGTGGAGAATTCTGTTTTATTCAAGTCAGCATCAGCTTAGTTATATTGTTCATGTGAATCAGTAATCTATGTCTAGTTTGTTTTAAGCTCACTGCTTTCCTAAAAGGTAGGAAGTACAAAATTATTATAGAATAGGAACTGAGGATAAGAAAGTTTTGTTGTTTTATATGCAAGATAAAAATATATCTTTAAGGGAGTCATAAATTGTTCATGTCAGATGCTTTAGAGTAATAATAAATCAATATTAAAATAACAAATGTTAAATGGATATATAATTTAAATAAAATTCACCCAATATATCTAAACAAATGGCTATATCACTCAGTTTGATACATATTTACTTGCATATTAAGAAAGTGCCATTTTTTTCTATAAGTACCCTTTTTAAAAAGTTGTTTATTTCCAAAATGTGACTTGCAAAGCTTATTAAATTTAAGGATCTATCTTATTCCCCATGTCAGTTTTTCATTAGGAATGAAATAGTCATGAGAATGCAATGTATTTGATTATGTTCTTAGAGTAAAAGAATATAAATTGGGACAGCATCACTAATTTTCAAGCAGAATAATTTATTTCACAGTATTTAAATGCTGTGATTTTCACAGTCAAGCACATGCTGCCACATCTATCTTTCCCCAGGACCAATCTCTGTCTTGCTCTTTCCTTTTCATCTATGATGGTGCTCTCTCTCTTTCTCTCTCTCTCTCTCTCTCTCTCTGTGTGTGTGTGTGGTTTTTTTCCCCATAAATTCGACAGATGGCCTCTTGATGAATCCTTGATAATACTGTCATGTAAAGCAGCTAAGGCTGGAAATCATCTCACAACAATTTTTCATTGAAGGGAGAAAATTGAACAGAGGCAAACATTGCTAAGTCCCTGACAACAGCTACCAAAATCCACATCTTGTAAATAAGGGGGACTGACTTTCTTTTTAATGCTTTGGTTCAATTGCTGATATCTTTGAAAAAGCCTCTTCGTTATTTTCACAAGCTGACGGATTGTTAAGTGTTTGGTTGCTTTCATATTTAGAACATTTTTCTAAGCTCTTAATATGTTCGTCCCAGACCCCTTTCACCTCCTCCTGGCTCTTTGTAATTGTGGATCAGGTGAAGTTTGCTTCCCCTCATTTCAAGGTCATGCACCACTAGGACTATTTTCCTGACTCAGAGGGCACATAATTTCACAGCCGTGTAGTCCTCATTAATCCACCCTGAGTGGGTGCTCAGGAAGTTCCAGATCACAGATTTGTTTTTGTCTTGTTCTCTGATTCAGTGCTTCAGAAAAGGATTAGATTAACCCCCTCTTGCTTGTATTTATATCTTTCCGCATCAGAGTAGAAATAAAGTGATTTCTTCTCTTCTTTCTGTCCCCTTTTTGCCTATTTCTGGAACTATGCTGTGCCAATACAAGCCTTATGACAGTTATAGAAAGCATGGCCGACTTGTTTGCACCATGATTGTTGCAAGTTTAATGATTGATTTGTCTTGATATTCCTTTTCAGAGTGCTGCCCTCTCCTACCAACAGGTCATGCGGTCCAAAATGTAGGTGGATAAAGGCAGACATCTCCATCTCCAAATCTTCTGCAAAAACTAGAGAAAAATAAATATATTGCTAATATATGCATGTAGGCTATATAGTTCAAAAGTACTTTTACCAATGAAGTAAGTTATTTAGGGTAAAAAGAGGGAATTGTATTCCTTTAAACCATTGCGACAGGCAAATACATATCAGTTTTAATCTTTTTGTGATATTACTAATCATTTCACATGATAATAAGGTTAGGGAATAATGAGATGGAATTGGATAAGGCTAGGGAAAAGCCAAGCATCATATGTTCCTCAAAGAATGCATGGGAAGGATAGATTGGGATATAATTTCAGTATCATAACATTATAAAATCATCTCAGAATTATAGAGCTGGAAGGCTTGATTGTCTAGTTCAACCCTATGCTTGGTGCAGAATTTTGGAAAATGGCCATTCAGTCTATTAAAAATCTCTAGTAAAGGGGACATGCTACTTCCTCAGGTGACCTACCTCACTGGATAAAGTTTTCACTGTCAGGAAATTTATCCTAATAATTAATCTCAACAAATTTTCCTGTATTTTAAATCTGTTTAATCTAGTCCTGCTGTCCAGGATAAAAGGACACATTTATTCTCTCTCTCTCTCTCTCTGACAACCCTTTAATATCTAAAGACTGCTATTTGCTTTTCTGCAGATTACACCTTACTCAGTTTTTTTTTTACTCATAGGATTTGGTTTGCCATTTTTTTCCTTTACGTATTATGCATCACATCACATGCTTATTCTAACTAAAAATTGCTAACATGGAGAATTATCTCTGTGGCATAATGTTATGCTTTACATACCATTTATGTTGTTGGAATAAGCTTGTACAGATTTACATGTGTAGACATAGGCACACAATTTTTTGATAGTTTTAAAGAGATTATTAAGAACAAGTTAAGTGCAGAAGGCCTGTAGAAGAGCATAAATGTTTTTTTTTCAACAACAAAAAAGTGGGAGGAAGTAGTTCAGGGAATATGGACTAGTACCATCAGACCACATTGAAATTTCTATGGCTCTATTTCTCCATATCAGGAAGCTCCTGATATATGGGATTTAGGCCCAATTAAGAAAAACTAGTTGATGGCTTTGTAGTTCTCCTTTAGTAGCCCATAAATGAGTCTAGGAAAATTGACAAGCATTCCCATGAATGAATCTGAGAAAATTAACAAGCATTGCTGCAATTGCTGCTACAGTAGCCCAAGGCAGAGCACTGTTGACTCATTTCAAGTCAACAGAAGTGAACATAATCACATATTGCTTTCAGATTGTTTCTGAAACTGAAGAATAGATAAGTGAAAATGGAAGTATTCCAGGTTTAACTTGGGGGCAAGAATTGGGGGAAATTTGATTCTATTTACACATATCCTAAGCGCTGTCACATAGAAGATAACACAGAGTTGTTATCATTTGCTCCAGAAATAGGATAAAAACCAATGGTTGAAGTATAGAAGAAAGGACATCTCACTGGAAAATAAAGAGAAGTAGTTTGGTTTGGAGATGCTGGAGGTATTTAATGAAGGGCTGCATGCTAATTTCTGAGAGGTTTTATTGTAATACCTTGATTTAGTGATACTTTAATATGGAAACCTATATTCATCCTTTCTGTCAATTGTAAGTTATACGTGAGGTGAAGATCTGTCTTGTAACTTAAATGGTCTAAGCTCTAAAAGAGGGATTAGATGGATTTTTATAGGATGCATGAGCAGCTTTTAACCATGTTAGGTTCAAGAATAGTGGCCTTTTAAATGTCAGTTAGATAGAGAAACTTTAGGAGGTAACTGTTGATTTCACGGCATACCAATAAATATCTTAGAAGTATTCTGGCTGGCCAACCTAAGCACCTTGATCTTAGACTAGATAAATCTTTTATCTCATCTAGTATTTTCTGATGTTCATCATTCAGTTTTATGTTCATAGTATGTTCCATATCAGTGATATTCTTACTATTACTAAAATAAACCATATTTGGAAAACTGTAAACAAAATAAAAACTTTTCTGATCAGTTAACTCAAAGGGAGTCTAAAATGTTTTTTTGGGGAAAAAGATTCACACCAAATATGCTTGCGAATGCCTGTTATCTCCTGTCTGGTAAAGTACTAGATGATTATGAACATATTGGTATAATTATGAGACAAGATGGCAGTTGCAAAAATAATGTTCAATCAGTGTGCATGACATTTCCACTCAACTCAGAGCATTTTTCTATAATAATAATAAAAAAGAATAGCTGTATTTGCTTTTTTTCAGTTTACAGATAAACTTCCCCTAGATAATCTTTCTTTCAAGAATATGTCTGGCTTTGCAGATTAATTTCTTGGACTATTAGGCTATTAGTTTACAATTGATATTTGGAACAGAAACAAAAGCATAAAATAACTAAGGGCTCAAAAATTTGAATTTAATTTCCAGGAAAATTAATTCTTAAGCAGAATCTGGCTGGACCTCAGTCTTTCCATTAAAACCCTAATTTGATCTATGAATAGTGTCTCATACGTAGAATAAACTTAATCAGAACATACACACACAGATGTGTGTGTATCCCAAATAGATATACTTTTGAATAGGCAGAGACTTCAAAGACCATGTTGCAATACTACTCTATACATATAGAGTATTCTCTGACATCATACTTTCGTATAATACTTAATTTGTCACCCAGGAAAACTCTTTTTAAAAGCATTTAAATGCAACTGCTAATAGAAATCCATGATTTTAAATAATCTACAGCTCCATCTGGCTAGAGAAATACCAGGTGGAAATGTAGATCAGGATGAATCTACCTGAAGAGACATCTTGGCTTAAAATATTACAGTGAAAAATAAACATTTGGGAATTGTCCACAGTAACTCTCTATATTTCCTCTTGAATTGTATTTACTAAAAACTTGGTATACTATTTTTCCTTAGCTGCAGGTGAGATAGACATCCAGGACACAAATTTTGTAGTAATGCAGCCTAGAAAATAGAAAAGATTTCTTAAAGTCTTATTTCATACTAGAACATTTCTAATTCCATAATTTATTGCTTTTAGGTTCCAATTTAAATATATAGATGCTTTCATAGAACCAGTAGAAAAATCAGTAGGGTGGTGGACCAGAAAGCTGTCATAGGCTATAAAAGAAGCAAGGTACCAAAGCCAATTAATATATTAGAATAACTATGCATTCTTCACTGAATCGTTTGCTTTAAAGGGTACATTTTCTTAATGTCTTCACTGTATCATTTTCTTTCAGTTGTTTGATGCTCACCATGTACTGTTACTGAAAATTCAAATAGTGTGGTGGTTACTTCTTTCCCATTGTCCAAAGAAGCTCTGATCTTGAGCTCTCTTCTAATTTTGTATAGCTTGGGCTGTCTCTTGTCTCTTAACAGCATATTTATATCAGAAACCTTCAGAAAGACTGCATTTTTCTATCATTTTAAAGATACTTTTATCCATAACAAATAGTAAAAATAGCTGAATCAAGAACTAGAAGATAATAAATAATACAGGAAAAAGAAAATAAAAAATTGGATAAACATACAATTTTGTCCAGTATCAGTTAACTTAATCATGTTACTGATTCAGATAAGTAGCTGGATTTTTTTGGCTTGCTTTGGTTAAATTTCTTTTGGAATTCCAGATATTATTAGCATAGCTACGTAATTTTGAGTAAGAATTATTTTCTCCATCTGCAACAATATCAATATTTGTCAAGGAACTAAACTCCAACCTGAGCCCAAAATCAAACAAATCAGTTCTCTGCTGTTTCAAAACTGGCAGTAAATCTATGCTGAAATGTAAACTGACCTGATTTTGGTTTTGGCTCTGCTACAATTGATGTGCAAGATCAAAGCTGTTTCATTTTACTTTATTTAATTCAGTTTATTTTATTTCAGCAATAAAACTCCGAGGAACATGTGGATGGACTATTTCTCCATTGTTGCCTCTCTTTGACTCCCTCACTCAACACAAGCATTAATACTGTATATCCCTCTCTACCCTTGCAAGCTTCACCATCCTGTCCTGGTATCTATCTGCAAGCCTTGTTTTGATTACACCTGTTTTCCATTTGTCCCAACAACACAGAACCACAAGTAAAGCAATGGAGAAAAATAACGGTATATCAACTGCTCCCAAAAGGAACTGTCAGATGTAAATGCCTTATTCTCTAATGTGTAAATAATGTATATATATGGAACATCAGGGGTTAACTTATTCTTTGGACTTTAATGTATTCATAATTTACCACTCCCATTCCTGGCTCCACCCCTTGTATATAAAAGGAGCCATCCTCCCCATTTTCCTTGCTTCTATCTTGAATATTCAGCGAATATAGAATGCCTATTATGATTAAAGAGAAATATATTTAAATCTTTAACTTCTATTATCTTTATTGAGTCTGATCCTGAAAATATTGCAACAAGCTGGTAGCAGAGGATGGTTAATTGACTCAATAAGTAATTAAAAATGTCCAAGAAAGATAGGCCCAACACCAGGGCCTACAGCAAAGAAATAGAAACTGATCAAGAGATGATCAACGAATCCACTAATGCGATTTCGAGAGAATCCGAAGAATACACCACTGAAGAAGAAGAACTGATGAGTGAAAATAACGACCAGGAAGAAATCGAGATAGAAAATAACGAACTCAGGTCAGAGATATTAAAAATACTAAAAAGCCAAAAGAATGATGAAAGCCTCATCGCGGACCTCCAGGAGATGCTGAGGAACAGCGGAGCAGCGAGAGAGAAAAACATCATTAAAGAAAAACCCAAAGATCAAAAAACTGTGAGTGAAATGACTACTGAGAAAATAGTTGTAAAAAAGAAAAGATGTGACCCCGCGCGAAATTTTGAATGGCAGCCATCTTGGTTTCAACGAACTTCAAAAGAGAGTGAAGCAGAGCCA
This sequence comes from Pituophis catenifer annectens, assembly GCF_029215685.1. NCBI lineage: Eukaryota > Metazoa > Chordata > Lepidosauria > Squamata > Colubridae > Pituophis > Pituophis catenifer. The sequence continues at coordinate 38,228,648 of NW_027256883.1, forward strand.
ATCAAAACGCTCAGTTCAAAATTTCTGGCGCGAAAAACGCTATCAGACGAAGAAAGTGAAAAAGAAGTCTCAAACTCTTCAGATGAACCAAAATCAGAAAGTGAAGACGATTTAACAAAGTCTCAAGTAAAGTCAGCAATGAAAACACTTTTTGCTGCTTTTGGGCCAAGATTGAAAATTTCCAAGACATCAACGAAGAAGCAAAAAATCAAACCGACAACTCAAGACCTGCACGCTCCCATCCTGACTTCGAAAACGACGACACCCGAGCCCAGAGAGCCATGCCGATTCCGTCCTACACCGCAGACAGAATCGAGTGCCAGCGCACACAAGAGAAAGAGAAGAACCGCCGCCATCACCAAAGCCCCAAAAACCGAGCCAGAGACCGACTCATCTGAAGAGGAGCGGATCGAGAGAGCTGAAATGGAGAGAACCTTCCACAACGGCGCCAAAGAAGAAATGAGCAACGCGCATGTGCAAAACTACGTAGACGGCCCCGAAAGACTTGAACTGGCCAGAGAACCGCGCAGACTCGTTACAAGCATCCCAATGCCGTTCTGTAATTTCCTGCACTTGAGAGACCACGGACTGCCTCAGGTTGTAAGTAATGGACAAAATAATGTGGGGAACTTACCCAGTGACTTCCCAAAACTTAGAGTTGATGGCATTAATTTACAAGAGTGGTACCAACAGCTTCAGGTTATTTTTATGAAAGAAAATTTACTATTCTTTATAACTAGTCCTCCAAGAAGACCTTGGACTTTAAAAATAGATTGTTTACATCATAGAGCATTTTTCATAATAATTTCTAGCGTGTCTCCTGCAATGTATCATAGCATCAAACCAAACCTAACTGTATCAGAAATAATTCAATGCATGTTTAATCTATTTCACAGCGATAGCGTAGCCACAACCACAAGAATGTCTAAGGATTTCTTTTCTTCTAGAGTGAAACCAGGGGTTTCTATAAGTGAACATTTGATAAATCTAAACAAAATAAGAGCTGAGCTGCAATTGAGGGGGGAAGTGATTTCAGATCAAACTATGAAAAGTGTTATTATCAATTCACTTGATCCATCATGGGATAGCTTTATGTCACACTTAGATACCATTAATTTGGGATATTTATCAATAGAAAGTCTATCTAACAAATTGATAGCAGAAGACAATTCAAGAAAAAATCGTTCCAGTAACCAAACAGAACACAAATCTTTTAGGAAAGTAGTCTTTCAAGATAAATATAATGAGGCCTTTAGGTGCCACAATTGTGGATCCAGGGAACACAGTAGAAGAGACTGTCCCAAAGTCCCAAGGGAGAGACATAGGCCAGAATATAGGAGCAAATACAATTACAGACAATCTTCCACAGATAGACACAAATATAGAAGTCCACCAAATTACAGAGAAAGTAGAGGGGGTAGAGAAAATTCAAAAGAGAGAAAATCTGGGTCACTAAATGGGCTAAATAAACAAGGCAGCACCAAAACACAACAAGATGAGAACAATAATTGGCTTATTGATTCTGGTGCAACAAATCACACCACTAACAACAAAAGTATATTATCTTCATTTACAGAAGATAAGTTTGTGATAAAGGTAGCTAATCAAGAAAAGGTTCAAGTATTAGGCAGAGGAAATGTGACCTTGCCTGGTTTAGGGAAAATAGAGGGGGTATTATTAATCCCAGAAATACCTCACAACATACTAAGTGCTATAAAACTAAGCAGAGAATCTGACATCAATATAGTTTTCTCAAAGGGGAAAGCAACAATAGAAAAGAACAAAACAAATGTAGGCACTGTGATGATAAAAGGGGGTCTACCCTATCTGATAACCAAAGAAAGATGGTTACATAACATTGATTCAAATATGGAAGATTGTATTGAAGCAGATGATGAAAATGTCAGTAACAGTGACAATGATGAATGTAAAATAACTCATGATAACAAAAATACACACAATGAGAAGAAACCAAAAATAGGTAAACCAATTCATGATGAGTGTGCTCACATCTTACATAGGAAGTTAGGACATGCAAGCTTTCCTGTAGTGCAAAAAATGACTGAACACGCAGAAGGTGTAAAAATAAAAAATTGTGAAAATTATTTAGAATGCTCAGTATGTAAATCCACCAAACTAAAAACCAGTCCCAGACCAAAAAAATCTAACAGATCAACTAACAATATTTTTGATTTGGTACATATGGACTTAGTTGGTCCATTAACTCCATCAATTACCTATAGAAAACGTTACTTCCTAACAATAGTGGATGATTACAGTCGCTATGGTTTTGTTTACACATTAAAGCACAAGGATGAAACCTTTCAGAAATTTAAGGAATTCTACAAACGCATAGAAACACAACATAATATCAGAATAAAACAAATTATGACAGATAGGGGATGTGAATTCATGTCTAAAGAATTCTCCCAATGGTTAAAGGATAGAGGGATGCTACATTTCACGTCCAATCCATTTTCTGCATTTCAAAATGGGATTGCAGAGAGAAAGAACTCCACACTACAAACCATGATTAGATGCACATTAGAGGATGCTGGTTTAGGCAAACAATTTTGGTCAGAAGCCTTACATTATTCAAATTACACTCAAAATAGAACATGGTCCAGTATTGTGAATAAGACACCATATGAGGTGATGCACAATAGAAAACCTAAATTAGCACACATGCACATATTTGGAGTTACTGCAGACGTGCACATACCTAAACAATTGAGGAGAAAGGGAGAAAACGTATCCAGGAGATTAAGATTCATGGGATACGAAACTGGAACCAAAGGGTACAGATTCATTGATAATAATAACAAATTTATAGTATCCAGAACAGCTGTGTTTCATGAGCAGGCCAATTGGTCTAAGTTGCACCTTAATGAAATTTTTCCTAATAAAAGCAAAGATAATATATCTTGCAAGGAAGGAACAACAGAAAATCAAAATATTAACAAAAGTAAGAACAAAACCAAAACTTGGACAAATAGTCAGCATAAAATAAAGACAGACACATTAACAAAAAAGGAAGCCAGATATTTGCATGACAACCATAGCAAACCTGAAAGAAATATTAGAAATAATAGAAACCAAATACCAAATAAATACAAAGATTATATTATGCATATGGATGGAGAACAAATAACACCTAATACATATGAGGAAGTATTGAAACTTCCCCGTGAAGAAAGAGAAAAATGGGAACTAGCTATGGAAAAAGAAATGGAAAGTTTACAAGGATTAAATGTATTCACACCTGCGATCGCACCTAAGGATAAAACAATTATAGGTACCAGGTGGATTTATAAAATTAAGAATTTAGAAGGAGGTAATACCTTATACAAGGCCAGACTAGTTGCACAAGGTTACGCACAAAAATATCCAGAAGACTATACTGACACATATTCACCCACAGTGAGAACAGAGAGTGTCAAAACAGCTCTTGTAGTAGCATCTGCACTCAATCTAGACGTGTTTCAATATGACATACAGACTGCATACTTACATGCAAAATTAGATAAGGAAATATATGTAAGAGCACCACACAGTCAATACACTAATAAGAACGAAATTTGGTTATTAAATAAAAGTCTGTACGGATTGAAGCAATCTGGCAAAAGATGGTACGATTGTTTGGTAAAAGTACTTAAGACCATGGATTTCAACGCCACCACTGCTGATAACTGTTTCTTTGTAAAAAAGAGTAATGATCATATTGAATTTGTATTAATTTATGTGGATGATATTTTATATATTGGAAAGCATAAAGAAAGCAGGGAAATCTTTGTAAATAAGTTAAACGAACACTTCTCATTGAAATCACTAGGTAGAGTGAATAAATACCTTGGTGTACAAATTAACAAAACTAAAAGGGGATTCAAACTTACTCAGAAAGATAAAATCATTGAACTCCTAAACAAATGTAACTTAAATAATGCCAAAACATGTGACACACCTATGCAAACTGATTTTCTTAGAAACAATGATGAATCTTCCCCTGAGTTTAAAGACAACACATTTTACAGATCAGTTATAGGTTCACTCCTTTATATATCTAATTGGACTAGGCCAGATATTGCATTACCTCTCAATTTATTGTCAAGATATGTTAGCAAACCAACCTTGTATCATTGGGAAGCTGTCAAAAGAATTTTAAGATATCTGAAAAGTACATTAGATTTTTGTTTAATATTGGAACCCAATAATGACAAAGAACCAAAAATTACTTGTTATGCTGATGCAGATTGGGCTGGTGATACATCATGCAGAAAGAGTACCTCTGGTTATGTTTTTCTATTGAACGATTGTCCAGTTTACTGGTATACTGGTAAACAAGAACTGGTAGCCACTTCTACCACAGAAGCGGAATATGTTTGCTTGTCTAAAGCTGCAAATAACCTTGTATGGTTCAATGATTTGATCACAGATGTTTGGAAGAAACCTACTTTACCATTTATTATGCATGAAGACAATAAAGCGGCCATTGAAATATCTAGATCCGATGCAATTGGACAAAGGTCCAGGCATATTGATATAAAATTTAAGCACGTGAGACAACTATCTCAAGACGGATTCATCAAAGCAATACATTGTGATACTTCTGAACAATTAGCTGACATATTAACAAAACCCTTACCTTCTAAACAACACAAATATTTAACTTCTAAATTATATGTATTATATTGTCCTGAATCTGAATGTAACTGGTGTTGTATAACGAACCGGCATTTAGAGGGGGATTTGTCAGATGTAAATGCCTTATTCTCTAATGTGTAAATAATGTATATATATGGAACATCAGGGGTTAACTTATTCTTTGGACTTTAATGTATTCATAATTTACCACTCCCATTCCTGGCTCCACCCCTTGTATATAAAAGGAGCCATCCTCCCCATTTTCCTTGCTTCTATCTTGAATATTCAGCGAATATAGAATGCCTATTATGATTAAAGAGAAATATATTTAAATCTTTAACTTCTATTATCTTTATTGAGTCTGATCCTGAAAATATTGCAACAGGAACTATTGAATGCAGTGGTGGGAAGGTGGCTGGATGGTTTTAACAAGTCAGTAATATTGAAATTTCCTGGCAAATGGCAGACAAATGGATGCAATATCTAAACATAGATATGGTGCAGGCTAGTAAGCTGCTTTATTTCCTTTTCATGTACAAAGAGAGAAGATTTTGGGGGCTTTAGATGGCACTGAAAGCTACTTCCCCCCTTTTTAGTGATAGGGTGAAAGTTTTCTATGTTTTCAGGGATTGAAGATGGACAGAAGTTAAAGGAACTTCTAGTTGGCTTCAGTTGAGAGGATTTGAGGGATGGGAAGTGGAAATGCTCTTACCATGTACATGGAGGGCTGAGTCATTTTTTCCTACCCATTGTAATAAGTTGGCCTCATTATCATTTATTTATTGTCAGTATTTGGGAGTGTGAAATGGTATTTCTGAAACATGATTCCAGATCTTTGGTCACCACACTATAAAAAAAGGCATTGAGACTCTAGAAAAAGTGCAGAGGAGAGCAACCAGGATGATTAGGGGACTGGAGACTAAAACATATGAAGAACGGTTACAGGAACTGGACATGGCTAGTCTAGTGAAGAGAAGGAGCTGGGGAGACATGATAGCAGTGTTCCAATATTTGAGGAGCTGTCACAGAGAGGAGGGATCAACCTATTTTCCAAAGCACCTGAAGGCCAGGCAAGGAATAATGGATGGAAACTGACTAAGGAGAGATTCAACCTAGAAATGAGGAGGAACTTTCTGACAGTGAGGACAATCAACCTATGGAACAGCTTTCCTTCGGAATTGTGGGAGCTTCATCACTTGAGACTTTCAAGAAAAGATTGGACTGCCATTTGTCAGAAATGGTGTAGGGTCTCCTGCTTGAGCGGGGTTGGACTAGGTGACCTATAAGGTCCCTCCTAACTCTGTTAATCTGTTAATCTTTTAAGAGGCATCTTTTATAAGCAACCCTTCCCAGGTGCCATTACAAATAATTCCGGAGCTGTCTTTAGAGGCTGAGGCATAGCTAATAGCTCTTCATCAGTACACATGAAAGAACATGTGTCTTGTACATTAGCATCTTAACTTTCTTTTTTTTACAGAGATGTACAATACAGTAGGTGACTTTAAATGACCTTCTTGTTTCTATCCCCTTTGGAAAAACAAACAATAATCTTCTCTCCAAAATTCAGTCTACACAATATCATTAAAGACAAGAAAAGAATAACACATAGATTTAAATGTTTACTGGTTTGTGTCAGTGTTGGGAAATACAATGAATAATTCATATCAAACTAGTAGAATGTAGCATTTACATAAAATAATACTTTGCAAATATATGGTAAGTACTAATTACTTGCCTTATTTGCCATGACTATGATATTAAATATTCATAAAAATGTGATTATTTCTTTGATTTGGCAGGCATTTATATTTCTCTACAGCTTTTCACACTGCTAATTTTAATCCAGTAAATTATCTGGAAGAAAACAGTATGCAACCTAAAAACTGTTCTAAATTCACTCCCAACACTGAGCACATTATGGACGTAATGATCCATTACAGCCAAACTTCAAGAAGGTCTTGCAAGAAATTCAGAATTAAACAAAGAAATATGGACACTATCATCATTATTTACCAGATATATTTATTAGAATTATATTATATTTTATTTTGTATTCTTTTACAAATGCACAATCATCATACACAAATGCATGCTATACATACACACACACACACACACAAATCTGAAAATGCAACCCTTCCCAAAGCTTGAAATGAGGTGTATTTATGCTATAGTCTATTGTTGATGTTAACTCTGATTCATTCATACTCCTCATCCATATGTTTTCTGTCTATGCACAGTGATAATATTTATGGTATATCTTCCTGTCATAAATCCTGGGACTGAACTTTTAATGGTATGGAGATGAAGTGTGATTTGGGGTGAATTTAGACCCTGGGAGGGGAGGGGAGTTATCTCTGTAGTTATCTATTAAAATGGTGCTTTGTAATTTAGTATATGGTCCATGACTGTCCTTTTCTGTAAATGGACAGGCTTTGTCCCAGTATTCATTTAGTGAGAGTTTCTACAATGTTTTCAGAATTCTAGCATTCGAAGTTGGAGATCACTGACCTAATCCTTCTAAAAACCTCAGTTAAAAACTATTATTTAGGGACTTACCACTTACTTAGTTGGCAGTATTGAACTGCCCTGTAAATCATTATTCTGTCTTTATAGTCTGTTTTGCATGATGACTGGAGTCATTAGTGGTTCACAAGATTGACAACGTGCATAGTACTTAACAACAAGCAATTTAATAACCCATAAACACATACCATTTATAAATATACATTAAAATAAAGCATTCACTTGATATTTAAGACAAAGGTCCATAAGAATGGCAAAAATGCACTTCAAATAACACCAAAATAAAACTTACCCAAAGCTATATTCTACAGCTTGAAACATGAAGGTCCAAAGACACCTTTACCTGTACCGGCCTTTGTTAGTTACAACCTTAACTTCTCATTTTCTCATGCCAGGCGGAAATCAACCAAACAAGACCAGGGAACAGAGACCCAGTTTGACCTAGTGGTTAAGGTACCAGGATAGAAAGCAGGATGTGAATGCAAGTCCTGCCTTAGCCATTAAAAGCCAGATGGGTGTCCTTGGGTTAGTCACTTTCGCTCAGCCCCACTCAACTCACAGAGCTGTTGTTGCGGGGAAAATAGGAATAAAACAGTGTATTGGATATGTTCACTGCCTTGAGTTATTTGTAAAAATAATAAATAAATAAATAATAATTAACAAACAAGGTCTTTCAGAAGTCACATCTTATTTCAGTTATTATCACTTCAATTCCTTGTGCCAGTCATGTTGCTGGTTATGACCTTTAAAGCTGAAATGATTTGGAGTCCTAAAATACCATCTCCTTCCATATACATCTACCTGACCAATAAGAACACACAAAGATTATACTTTCTTTTGGAGTTCAATATTTCTCCAGTGGTCTAAGTTCTATTATGAACTGAATGGCAAACAAAATAGAAATTGTAAAGGTAATTTTCTGAAAGTTCCAAATACTGCAAGGTGTTATTGCCAATAATCAATATTATTTCCAGATTTTACTCTTTTTCTAGGTGGTGAAGGTGCATCTGGCCCTAACAGCTTTGATTCCAGCCCGTAGAGTTCCAAAAATATTGCTTACAAATTGTAATTGTTAATGTGATGAAAGGAGAAAAAAAAACTGCAAATGATATGACAAAAATTACATTAATCCTTGATAATATAATGTGATTTTATTTAATTCATATAAGATTAAAGGTATAGGTATGCTTTAGAGTTTACCCATTCATTTTTTTCTTTTGGCCTCAATTACTTTTTTGAATGTAGTCCCTGGCACAGCGTCTGTGGCAAATATGTCCTTTGTCCTTTAAGCCTTTTCTTAATTTTAGCATAAAGAATGGGAATGAGTAAAGCTTCAATGTGCTTGGAAAGATTGGGTATTTCTCAAGCCTGGTTAGGTGGCTCAAGTGGCTAAGACACTGAGCTTGTCGATCAGAAATGTCGGCAGTTTGGTGATTATTATTATTATTATTATTATTATTATTATTATTATTATTATCTTTATTCATTAAACATGAAACTCAGTCAACTGAGCATTCAAAAATGCATCACAAATACCATTGACTGGTGGTAATGATTGATATGGGTTGCTGCCAGCATCCTAGGTATCAACCAAGTACTTTCTTAAGATGTACAATGTTCCAAGTAGCGCATTTTTTTGCAGTTCCGCTGGTGTTATTGCAGGAAGCTGCAATTTGTTGATGTATCTTATAAAATTCTTAGACATGGTACCAAATACCCTGATGACAATGGGTATCACTGTTACATGTTTCATCCATAGCCATGTCATTTTTGATGGCCAGGTCGTGATATTTCATGTTTTTTTCCAGTTCTTTTTTTTTCGACTCTGGCATCTCCTGGTACTGCGATGTCAATAAATTGTATGTTTCGGTTTTTGACAACTGTGATATCTGGCGTGTTGTGTTCCAAGTGATGATCCGTCTGTATTCGAAAGTACCATAAGATCTTCACCTTCTCATTTTCTATAACTTTTTTCACTTTATGTTCCCATGACTTTTTGGATACAGGTAAGTCATATTTTTTTTACATAATGACCAGTGCATTAATTTAGCAACTCGGTCGTATCTAGCTTTGTAATCAGTTTGTGCGATTTTGCTGCATTCACATATTAAATGTGAAGCAGTTTTGACTTATCATCATCATCATCATCATCATCATCATCATCATCATTATCTGGAAGATAGCCTCATTTAATGAACAAAGCATTGCAACATCATATAATCTATTCACAACCAGCCAGCTTTTTTTTTTAATGGCCAGATAAGGTATTTCTACATGAACTGGAACAAAAATCCTCAGTGAGGCAACAAGTTTCCCAGATACATTCAATGTGAACTCTTAAAATAAAGCCATTCAATAGGATATAGGTGTGGAGAAAGTTGCACAGGTTGTATTTTGCTGAGATTATACTCAAGTGCTTGAAAAGTGAAGAATTTAATGCAACCCCTTGTTTCTCTCTCTTAAAAAGGCAATTTTTTTTAAAAAAAGCATTTTCTGGCTGTTGAAAACAGACCTTATTCAGATTGTAGAAGGTAAGACAATAAGTGGGGCAAAGAAGAGAGAGATCGAAGGTGATATCCTTACCATCAAAGAGAAGGTAAAGGAAAATGGCACAGGGGGGAGCCAAGTAGATCACATGGCACAAAAGTACTGGTAGGTATGTGCCAACCTATAGATCTAAAGCTACTTCAGAGCTGTTGATATGATATATACATGGCATGGGCCCGGGGTATCTGCAGGACCACTTTCTGCCTGCGTCCCACTGCCCTGCGCGCTCACATAGGACTGCCCTCCTCCGGGTGCCATCGGACAGACAATGTCGGCTGGTGGCACCCAGGATGAGGGTGTTCTCTGTGGGCGCACCGACCCTCTGGAATGGGTTACCCACGGGGCTCCGGATGGCCCCCACCTCGCTCTTTCCGCCGTGACCTGAAGACATGGCTTTTTCAACAAATTTGCTGATCTGATGGGTGATTTTTAATTGGGAGATTTTAATTGATTATTTTAGTAGTTATTTTTATTGTTTTCATTGTTTTAATTTTTGTGAGCTGCCCGAGTCCTTTGGGAGAAGGGCGGCATATAAGTATAATAAAATAAATAAATAAATGAATAAATAAATATATAGGACCTACTTGAGACTCTTAATGATGCTGGTGTCTCAAAAGGCTGTTTCCCGCAGAGAAAATAAGTAAGTTTATCACTTAATTGCAGTTTCAGAGGCAGGTCATTATATTATATAACTATTATATAACTATTTTGTATTGTTTATGGGTGCATAGAGAATGTTTGCATATTGCAAATTTGATTTTGATTTGGAAATGTAACATACATTTGGATACTTTGCACAAATAAACTACATGATGCATATATAATGATACATATAATAGAAAAAGTCAACATTTGGCTGGGCCTGTTAACCCAAAAGTTACTATATTAGCTTCACTTATACTATAGTAAAGACTCCTTGGAGCAGAGATGGATAATTAATCAATGGCTACTATCAATGGCATTTGCAAGGGGGCTGTTAAAATAGGGTGACAGACTATATTTGCATCACAACACATCTGCCAACTTGCTTGTTTTGAACAGCCTTCCCCCTCTCCCTGGGGTATACTGCTGGTTGCTATTAAATCATATGAGTGAAAGTAGCCTATTCCTTCCAGACATGAATTCCTCCGAGGATCAAGCTATTTATGAGTTGTATGATCTTCAGTGGGGGAACTGGAACCTGAACAATTTAAAAGTTATGTTTAAATACAGGGCAGATAGGATACTTATGGATGAAACAAGAAGAGGTAGAGTGAAGGATGAATGGGTTCTGAAAGATGAGTTATGAGTTTTGCAAATGGAGAAAATCACCACCAGGGGTGGGCTGCTGGGAGTACACAGAGGTTCGGGAGAACCTCTAGCTAAGATTCTGTGCAGTTCGGAGAACCCCCAAATCTCACTCCTGGATGACCCCGCCCATCCCACTCTGCCCCTCCCAGGAGTCCCCATGCGGCCCATTTTGGATGCAGGTAAGATGCAGAGGCTCGGAGAGGGTGAAAAATAGGCTTACGGGAAGTTCAGGAAGGCAGAGGGTCTCTGGAGCCTGGGGAGGCCGTTTTCACCCACCCTGAAGGCTCGAGGAAAACCTCGGGAGCCCGGAGAAGGCGACCCCCCCCTGCCGTGGTGCAGGAGGCTGACTAGGCCATACCCACCATGGCCACGTCCACTCAGCAACCAGGCATAGAATCCCTTGCTAAATTTTTGAAGCCCACCCCTGACCACCACAATCAAAATCTACTTTTTGTTTTGGACATTACAGTTGAGTCTCACTTATTCATTTGGTTCCATTTATTGGAAATTTTAAGTGTAAAAATGTAGAACAAATGGGCTTTTACCTGTATGATACTGATCACATCTCCTTTTTATTGATGCACCTAAAAGATGTTTAAATAATAATTATTAAGGAGGAATGTCTGATAGAGGAGTCTGTTGATGCCAAGTAAAAAGGCTCAGACAAAAATTTATAATTTGTCTTCTTTTATTTCTTCAATTATTGCATCGTTTTCTACCCCAAGATAACTGTTTGGCAATTTCTTTTTCATTTTGTTACCATGAACTTTCAAATTGCCTCTTACATTTGATGGCTTTGAGAAGAAAGTCAAACGCAATGTCTCTGATTTATGTGTTCTAAATTATGATGCTTTTTTCTTTCCCACTTCCTTTCCTATATTTACACTTCAACAGCACTGTGATTTTATAGGTTTTTTATACCTATACATTTTAAAATATAGACTTATCTTAGCCCATCCATAATAAAATTCAATTGACCATTGCAAATTGATATATTCCAGTGTCTCTTGCCCTTTTATGAATCTGGAATAAATTAATCAGAACATATATGAAGAATAGCAGAGATTATGATAATGGTTTTGATTCAGACAGGCCCATTTTAAAGTACCACTGCAGTAATCAATAGGAGAAACTGATTTCAGTGGGGGCATGATTGATCTGAACCCAAATTAATGTAACATTAGAAAAAATATTAAGAAAATTTAGTAAAAAAATTCCAACAACTAAGAAGATTCATTGTGGGAATGAATATATCCAGACGTTATCAATTTAATGTTCAATTTAATGATTGAATTCTCTAAAAAAATACTCAATATATATAAAAAAGATGTAAATGCTAGGCCATTCCCAGAGAATACAGTACAACACCTAAGCTTACTATGTTGTGCTTCAGGCATTAGTCTGATCCATTAGTGGGTTGCATGTGTATGCTCAGAAGCTCCACCCTGAAGTGAAGAGGCTGATTACAGAGGATTACTACTTATTTAACATTTTGTAAGTTGAAAGGCACAGTCTCCAGTATTTCCATTTGAGTACAGAGATAGATCACATCACCTGTGATACTTGAAGGATCATGCCTTCTTTGCATACAATGGGGTGGAATATTTATTTTATTTATTTTTATTTCTTTCATTTAACTTATATGCCGCCCTATCTCCAACGGACTCAGGGTGACTCACAACAATAAAATCTACAATAACCACAGTACAAAGTTAAAATACCTAATTAAACCAGATAGAAGTTAAAAACCCATATAAACCCCATTAGTCCAGGCTGGGGGACTTGAATAACCAAGTTTTTAATTCGTGGCGGAAAGTGCGCAGGTCAGGGGCCAACCGGAGCCCCAAGGGGAGTTGATTCCAGAGGGTGGATGTGCCCACAGAGAAGGCTCTACCCCTGGGGGCCACCAGCCAACATTGTCTAGCCGATGGCACCCTGAGCAAGCCCTCCCTATGGGCACGAACCGGGCGATGGAAAGTTGTTGCTGGCTGCAGGTGGTCCGCCAAATATCCTGGGCTTAAGCCATAGATTGCTTAACGCATTGCTTAATACATTGTAAGCCGTTCTGAGTCAATACGGGAGGTGACTAGCGCATGAGTAACTGTGCGTAGGGCATCTTGGTCCAAGTAGGGACGCAACTGGCGCACCAGATGGATCTGGGCATATGCCCGCCTGGGCGTATACCCTCCCTATGGTACAAAGTCACAGGAAGGAAGGGGTCTTTCCCAAAGAGGCAACTCGGTGTGGAATGTATGGTATGCAGGAAGAGACTCAGAGTGGGCCATCCCTTCTCTTTCACAGGGTATATCTAATAATTATGCAGAGTTTTGCTTTAGTCTGGCAAGATTCCTATCAATAGGCAAGCAACAATAAAGAAATTACGCTGAAGTAACCTCTTGTTTTTCTTGGTTCTTTGCACCAGACATTAATCTTGCCAGACTGAAGCACAAATCTATTATGAAAGGTTAGGGAAGGCCCACCCTGGCTCTTTTCCTTTCAAATGTTCTTACTAGTAATATGCAAAAACAAAGCCTTTTATGTGGCAAAATTGGCTAGAATGCTGTTGAAAGACAGCATTTTATCTTCCTAGTTCACTTATTTAAATAATGTATATTTTTTTTTCTCTTACACTGGGCACTCCTTTTATATATATAAAAAGGCATTGCTTTTAACAAATTACATAGAATAAATTAAGTCAATAAATAAAACAACTTTGCATTCTCAAATGCAAAATTGCAGGTTAAAAATGTTCTCAGGCTGCATGCATGTTTTATCTCACACAGATGGTTTTCCAGGTAGAGGATGCCAAAACAGAAAAGGCCCTTTTCTGTGTTGACACCTAGTGAATTTCTGCATCTGGCACAATCTGGGCCTTTAATGATGATCATAGCATTCAGGCAGCAAGAAGGCAATCTGTCAGATATCCTAATTCAAGATTGTTTAGCATCTTATCAGTAAATATCAAAAACTTTAAGCCTGGTAATAAAGTGAAGTCCTTTCAACCATAAAAAGAATGCAATGTGTGTTTAGGCAATTTTAAAAATGATTATCTCCACTTTATCTAATGCACTTGAGTTCTTCCCTTTGTAGCTTTTACATATATTTTAAACAAAACAACAAGAAGATTGGTTGCTAGAAGTTTAACCAGGACATTTAAGGAATGCATGCATTTCATAAAAAAAAAAAAAAAAAAAGCACAGAAGTGAATTACTGCATAACTGTTCTACGCTGATATCATCCCTAATATTTGAAGCTGCTGTTTGTCTGGTTGTGAATTCTGTGTCTTTATTTCCTTTTGGCTCATGTGCAAGTGAAATGCTTGTTTAGTTTTCTTCCAGTTTGAGTTATGGCCTTTCTGTGGGACTGAAACTCCAGTGGTTTATTTTGTGGAAGACCTATGGCAGAATTTAGTGCACCCTGCATTGTTCTGCTTTCTCCTGGCAGTATTCAATACCACCAATCACTTATGAGGGTTAGGGAGATTCTGATTCAGGGGGTTCCTATGTGGGCAGTCCCAACTACTGTTGTTGGGAAAGAGGAGGTGTGGATACTCCAGAATGTCTATGGAGAATCTCAGTCATCCAGGTCATGGTTGTCCCAAAGGTGCTTTTTCAAGAGGCAACTGGACTTTCTGGTTTTTCTTTGAAGACATTTCACTGCTCATCTAAGAAGCATCTTCAGCTCTGACTGGATAGTGGGGAATGGAAGAATTTATACTCCTTGCAGACAGCTGGTCATTTGCATTCATTTAGGGAGTCGTTAAAGTCACATGGAGGTTTATCTGTGTCATCAACACAGTCCTTTCAACATTTCCAAGAAGGCTTCACACCCATTTGCATCACTCAGGTGACTTTGATGACACAGCTAAACCTCCAAGTGACTTTAAAGACTTGCTAAAAGAATGCAAATGACCAGCTATCTACAAGGAGTATAAATCCTTCCATTCCCCACAATCCAACCAGAGTTGAAGAAGCTTCTTGGATGAGTAGCAAAACATCTTCAGAGAAAATCCAGAAAGTCCAGTTGCCTCTTGAAAAAGCACCTTTCGGATACCCCCAGAGTGGTAATTCGCATCCTTGACATCTTATAATATTATAGTGACAAAAAAACCCCACCATCATGTTGTATTTTTATATCTTTTTTTTCTGTCTTGGATAGAAAAATACCATCTGAGGCTTTCTAAATATCACGATGAGGTTTTCTGAAGATAATGCTTTTGAAATCTGAAGAAGAAGCAAACCATAGAGTAAAATAAAAGTCACTTCTAAGCTATTGTTAATTGCCATTGTTTATATATTTTTAATACATTTGTACAGAACCAATCTTGTTTTAATTGCACACAAAAATGCCACTGTCCAGCCTGCAGTATAGCCCTGGTACACCGGAGACATTATGACCTGCTTCACTTAAATCACTCCTTTATCAGAATGAGATAGCATGCAAGAAAAACCTTAGATGAGCAAGCAGGAAAAAGAACAAAGCAGTGAGGAATGGCTGGCAGCCTGCCTAAAGCACTGAACTGAGAGATGAGCTTTTGACTCTGCTATGTTAAGGAGCAACTGGAATTCTGTTCTCAATCAATGGAAGATAATATCCCAGAATCCCATGACTCTATCTGACATAGGCTGGGACATCAGGTTCCCTTGGTGCACAAGCTCATAAATATCCTCCTGATTCCCTTCAATAAGCACAAGCTAGAGGTTAATGCTCTAGGGATGTTTGATTCCCTGCTGTTTTAAATAATTTCATGGGAAACCTAATGCAATAGGACACTAGTTTGAAGAGGTTATTATCCTCATCAGATTACCCACTTTCCCCCCATTATTTTCTACCAATTTCCTGGCCTCATCGGTCCTCTCCGTTCATTTACTGCAAATGATTCTTCAAAACGACATTCTGTGGTTGGGTGGAGACAGTATTGGAGAAAACTTAATCCCTAATCAGTGGCCTGTCAATGCTAGTAGTAGTGGGAATCTTTCTTCCACCTTCTGCTTGCTTGGTTGTCCAATTCATTGTGTTTGTTGTCATTGAAAACATATTTCCTGTCCCCTGGCAAGGATGTTCATAGATACAAGCCTAAATACAGCAATGGAAAATGCAGAATTGCCCAAGGATGTCTATGAATCTATTAAGTCCCATCCAGCTCCGGACAGAACAAAACAGGGCATGTTTAAGGCCTATTAATACACTGTAGGATAGAAATAACACATGCTGGCTAGGCCATTATATCTATTTCTACTCTTGTTATCTTACGATCTATATACCATTAAAATTGTCATGACCTTTACTTGGACAAATGGTGCATGATGGGGCAACAATTTTTGAACTAAGCTTCCTCAAATAGACTAATTTACAGAATGTGTCCAAAATCTGGAACCCCTGACTTGTAAGGGAGTGAAATTTGAAGAAGCTGTGGTTGCTTCAGTGCTATTGGCTGCTGCTGCTGTGGTCACATGATCTTTATTTTCAACATTTGTCAGTCTCCCAGCCAATCCCACAATCCCTACTCCCTTCCCTACCCAGCAGCAAGGAATTGACTCATCATGTATTTCCTAAAGAAGTACCAACTTTAAGATGCATTAAGAAAGGCATGGATATATTTATTGCTTTATCTGCCCCTTCTCTGGCACACAAACATGCACATGTATCTATACCCCATCTTTGTTCAGAAACTTAATGTACACAGAGAGTTCCTTTCTCCTATATTTCTTTAAAATAGCCCTTTTAAGTAGGTTAGACTGAAAGTCACCAAGTGAAGTGCTGTGACTGCAGATAGGGTAGAAATTGGATCTCTTTGGTGTCAGTCAAACTCATTAGCCATGCTTCCTACTTTGAACCTGAGTGCAAACCAGCTCCTCCTTCAGCCACCAGAGATCAGGTAGATAAATCCTGTCCCAGCCCTCAGAAGATCATGTGATTCTATTTTTATTCTATCTCTGATAGCTTCCTATAACTCAGAAGAGGAGCCGGCAGGGATTCTAAACTCTTCTGAGGTGAGAATGGCAATGTACAACACTGTGGTAAAAAAATTAAATAAAATAAGAATACTATTAGCATAATTATATCACATGGAAAGAGAATGGGGACATCATGGTCAAGAGATGGCACCAAACATCTTCAGAATGTGGCAAAGAGGAGGAAAGAGGAAAGAGGAAGAAACAAAGGAATGAAGGGCTGCACATCTCCAGAATTATGAAAAATACAAAATGAGGACACAAAAAAAGATGGAGGAGAGAAAGAAGAAAGAAGAGATCAACTGGACAACATGATTATTGGACTATTGTAATGCTCTCTACATGGGGCTCCCCTTGAAGAGCACTCGGAGGCTCCAACTGGTCCAGAATGCGGCCGCGCGGGTGGTTATGGGCGCAACCCGCTGTGCCCGCGTGACACCCCTCCTGCGCGAGCTGCACTGGCTTCCGGTGGTCTTCTGGGTGCGATTCAAGGTGTTGGTTACCACCTTTAAAGCGCTCCATGGCACAGGACCCGGGTACCTTCAAGACCGTCTTCTGCCACCAATAGCCTCCCACCGACCAGTCCGTTCCCACAGAGAGGGTCTCCTCAGGGTGCCATCAGCCAAGTTATGTCGGCTGGCGACACCCAGGGGGAGGGCCTTCTCTGTGGGAGCCCCAGCCCTGTGGAATGAACTGCCCCCGGAAATACGCAAGATCTCTGACCTCCGGGTGTTCCGCTGCGCTTTGAAGACCTTGTTGTTCCGCCAGGCAGGGCTGTCAATATAATAATTTTAAATTGGGGTATTTTAAATTTTAGAGTTTTTAAAGCAGCCAAATCTATTTAATTATTTTAATTTTTAATTATTGTTGTGTCTTGTGTTTTAAACTGGCTGTACACCGCCCTGAGTCCTTCGGGAGAAGGGCGGTATAGAAATAAAATTATTATTATTATTATTATTATTATTATTATGATTGGTGATTTTTAATTGGGAGAACATGATTTCAAGAATTACGCTCAATTTATCAGAAGGTGAAGATGTCAGAGAATACAATTCCAATACAGTCATGCTTTGCTCTTATTATACATAAGGCACAAGGACAACTTGTGAGTAATATGATGATTTACCTGGAAAAACCGATATTTCGCTACAGTATGTTGCATTAAGCCAGAGAAACAATAGTGAAAATATTAGAATATTCTTAGAGAATGGCACCTCAATCACCAATATTGTCACTCAAAGCATCCAATGTTAAATGAAAAGCATCAATATTTGTCCTGTTATGCATCTTTCTTCTTAAATAAAATATTTTCTTCCTTAATTTTGAAACCAAAACAACAGCAATCTGTCAGTGGTCATTCTGTTTCTCTGTTTAGGTAAGGAAAAATCTCTGAAAGGCTATAGTATGTAACATGTAATCCTACCTGGACCTTTATGGTCTACAAGTGGAACAAGATGTAGGTTTCAAATTAACCTTTGCATCAGCATTAGCTTTCAGCAAAGTGAGGTTTTGTACAATCCTTAATTTAATTCTGTGAACATTACTTCTATGCCAACCCCAACTTAAACAAATGCCTTATAAGATAGCTGGTGTTAGTTGTGCTCTGTTATACCATTTATATAAATCTTAATCTTTCTCATTTGTGTGCATGCATATGTGTATATGGGAGACATGTACATATGTATTTGCATACATACATACTCTCAGTCTTACATGATATTTCTTGATTTAATGTGTGGCTATAATGTTAGTAAGATTATGAACAAAGCACCAAGATTCTTTCTGATTCTGAAGAAAGCTCAATAAATCCCACAAGGGGGTTAGGAAGCAAATGAAAAGTGGCAGGAGGAAACTCTCTGAAGTGTAATTGCAAAAGATGGTTATAATTAAATGATCTGAAATTTTTATGAGATATTCCTTCAAGGAGCAGGGACAAGGTAGGCCAATCTAAACAACCACTCCCAAATGATCTTACTCAGAGGAAAGTGGGTGTCAGTCTCTCCAACAACAGTTTGCCTAAGGACACATTTAACTGGCAACATGATATAAGGGGTGTTCGTCAATTATTCTTGTGGCAATTGCTTTATATAGCACTGTATAAAAAGACATTTTGCCATTGTAAACAATGAGAATGTCTGCTAGCTGGGAGCTGCTGTGTTACCTAAGAACAATTTTTTTTTTTAAAAAAAAATGCATTTTGAAGTTTGAACTAATGATGTGAATGACATTAAGTGAGATTGCCAAATACTGGTAATTTACTTTTGTCGTCACATTAACGTGGGCCCACCTGTGATGAATTGGAAACTAAATAAGCACATCAGTTCTAATTAGATAGTTCATAGGCTGGATTTAGTTAAGCAGCAGCCCTGGATTTCAAAAAGATCCATATTCACAATATTTGAATATTTTTATTTTATTCATAATTTCTATTTTTATTTATAATTTCTATTTTGTGCTCTCTTTAGTATTTTTAAAAATTCACCTGTCAGCTCTGGAAGCCATCTTTTTCTCTGGATCTTCAGGGCTGCCATACTTAGTGCTGTGGGAAAGTGGGAGGGGCGATTGCATAGAGTGGTGGAGATATTTAGTCATAATAACATTCCTTTCAAAGACATTCAGGCCTGTACCTGGAGTGGTGTGACTGGGAGGCATCTCCAGTTGGGACGGTGCATTGATTGGACCATGTGATGGACATGTGGGTGCAGGGGAAAGGACTTGGACTTTCTTTTGGGTGGGGAAAACCTGGAAGCTTTCAAATTTGAGTTGTTTTTTTTTTAATTTGATTTATATGCCGCCCTTCTCCGGAGACTCAGGGCGGCTTACAATGTGCTCAGCAATAGCCTTCATCCTTTGGTATATTTATACAAAGTCAGCTTATTGCCCCCACAACTGGGTCCTCAATGAGTTAATGTCAGGGTTCCAAGTAACACCCCCAATGAAAGAAGACTCCGAGGATAGAAGTTCCTCAAAGTTCCATTTTATTAGAGATGTCATATTGGCATATCTGGGAAAACCTGAATCTGAAAGCTTCCAGGTTTTCCCCACCCAAAAGAAAGTTCAAGTCCCTTCCCCTGCACCCACATCATCTTTTTACTGTAATAATTGGGGGGGGGCAGTTCCCCCTCATTAACATGAATTAGTTTTACCCTGACATTCTATTCTACTCGTTCTTAGGGTGGTTGGAAAATATTCAAACAGATAATATTTTTGAGGAGTCAGATAAGAATGCCAGTTCTTGATACATTGACTGATGGTTACATCACTAATATTTGATTGCTTTTAAATATTGCAACTTAATAAGGAAGTAGACAGTAACAGGAATGAGTGTCCTGTTCAACTAAAAAAAAAAAAAAAACAGGACTAGAAATGTGTTTAAATGTTTTTGGTGATGTAGTTGCTACAATGACAAACTTTCTGAAGTCTGTTTATTTGTCTGAAGCTTTCACAAATGAATCGATACTTAATTTGGATGCAAAAAGTTTTGGTTGTGTAGTAAATATTCATGATGAAAATCTGTTGTCCTCCAGAAAGTCACTACACTAATGGGTTTATAATGGGAATATAAAAAAATATCCTTTTACTTTGAATATTATGTGTTTGTTGACACATATTAACTCCCAAATATCTTTTTGACTGCAGTGAAATACAAACCCAACACATACGTATCTATATGCATAACATCTATATCTGTCTGTCTGTCTGTCTGTCTGTCTGTCTGTCTGTCTGTCTGTCTCTGTCTCTGTCTCTGTCTCTGTCTCTAACTCTATCATATCTATCTATATCTCTGTCTCTGATCTGACTAAGGTCTAAGTAAGTTTTAAGCAATATATTCTCAGTAAATATTGCATCTTTATTCATCTTCACTGTTTTGTTTTCTAAGTAGTTATTGCTAAGCAAGTTGTGACATTTCTGTGCAAATATTTTGATCACTCTGTATATTGATTCACACCAAAATGGATTGTATGATAATTAGTATACTCTGTGTGTGTGTGTGTGTGTGTGCATGCGCGCACGCACAGATAACTTTATTTTATGGAGATAGGTTCTTGAAGAAATGTTCTTGGGTTGTGGTGTTGTTAGAGATGCTCTATGATAGTTTTCCCCAATCTTGGCCATTTCACAATCTCTTTCAGAATAAGGTTGGCAAGGGGTGAAGCAAGGTTAAATAATCTTGCTGCAAATTATGGAGTTCCAACACTTATTAATGCCCAACAAATAGAAATGAAAGTACTTATATATGCTGTCTAGCAATATCAAGATATTTTATTTTAAAATATCTTACCAAGGAAATATCAGTTCTCTGAACAGGAATATATCACAGTCAATTTAGTACTCACCACTCTCAGTTTTTCAATTAGAATTTTGAATCATATTCCTTGATTAAGAATAAGCAATCAATCATAATTAATTAGTTTAAATGTTCAACCGTTAAAATCATTACCATTAATTAAAATAATTATCTGTATTTTGGCTGCACTTCATTACCATTTCAGTGAATGCCTTACTTAACTGTACATTTTGTAAAGTACAGGATTGTGGGGAATAAAAACAACATGGTAGTTCTTGCCATTATTTTTATCACAGAGCTTTCAGCATCAAATATCTTCTTAGTCATTTAATTTAGTTTTACTACCCTATTTGGCATAGCATGTGGAAAAATGCCTTTATTTTTCAGAAGAGAAGTATGAAAAAGAATGTAAAAGAAGAAATGAAGGGAAATGGGATGTATTTATTATTTAAATATATAATATATTTGAATTATTATTTGTTAATGAATTTGAAAAATAAATAAGTAAATACAAAAATTCTTCTCTATTACACCTATATTGAAAACCTCTTTAGTACCACATACTTAATTTCAAAAGAAAAACATTATCAACATTTCTTTACAAAACACCATTTATAATCAGGGCAAACACAAGGCATTTTGTTGCCTGAGGTGAAGGAAAAGATGGCATTCTACCCACTCTCAGCTGAATCATGATCAGCACTGGGGATGGAGTATTTTTTGCAATGTTTCTAAGGCAGCAGCCTACCTTGGCTGAGAAGTGTGCAGACAAGGTTTTGTGGTCAGCTAAACAACTGTTTTGATGATGTGGCATATGAACAGCTGTTAGACTATTTTCCCCCTTCCTTGGTGGCCTGAGAAATGATTTATGTGAAAACATAAAAGCATTTTATCATGATTGTGGCAAAGAGAAAGAAAGTTGACTTTTCTTCACCTCAGTTATGTATTTCCAAAGTTGCCCGTGCTTCCTTGCGGTTTCCAACTACATAACAAAAGTCATGTGCCTTAAACCTGATTTGGGATTAGTTTTATTAATGGACAGATCAGACAAAAATTGCAGAAATACATTCAATGTATAGATGTGATTAGCTTTATGTTTCATTGTCTTCTGAGGAATGGAATGAAAGTGGAGCAATGATATTGTCAGATGTTTTGTATGAAATGAAGGCAACATGGTGAATATATTTTAATGAACTTTTCAAGTGACAATAAAACTAGCCATGATCTGGTGATAATAGCATCAGACTTTTTCCATATTTTGAATGAAAAAGTTGGTATTTCAAAGCTAAACGCAGTTCTTTGTGGTGTCCTAATCACTTCGAATTATTATTTTAAAAATCTGGAAACAGCATCTCTATAGACCATAGGGACAATGTCAAGCATTTAAGGAACCACTATGATATAGTGGTTGTGGAGTGGAAGTGAATAAATCTACTCTCAGTCACAGAAACTCTTTGTGTAAATATGGACCAACACATTCTCTTGCCCAACCTACCTCACAAACTTGTTTAGATAAAATGAGAAAGATCGTGCAAGCAGCCCATGGAGGAAAGATGAAATATAAATCTAACAAAATGAATTGATGAATTAAATTAATCAAGAGACTGAGCAGCCAAAGATAACAAAGAAACCTACCTTTCTGCTGGGGAAATAATGCAGCAAAAGTGAGTCTTAAATATCTTTAAAGCTTTCCCTCTTCATCCAAGTTATGACATGTAGTCCCTTACAAACAAATAGTATAGAATACAGAAGAATAATTGATGCTTTAAAAAAAAAACACCACCAAGGGATTTTTATATATTTATCAGAACAAAACATATCTTCCTAGACCAACTATACCATTGGTAGGCAGTTTCAGTCATGACAGAGTTTTCCTCCTGCCTTCTGAACATTTTTAAACATTCGTACTAAAGTAAAGATCTTGTAAATGTAGACACATCTGTGTAAACATGTTTAGGTAAAACACTAAACATGGTGTCACTATCTCTTCCTTATTCTTGGTACCTGCTTCATTCTTGTTTCTTTCACAAGATTGTTTGATTTGGGCATTGAGAATTATGACTGATATCTTTTAAAAAGATTTATTTGTTTTGAATACATGGTTTAAACAAAGTTCATACACGCACACACAGACAAACATGACAGAGGAAGGAATGTTAAAAAGCATGATTGATTTGACCGATCATGTGAATGACTGAAAGGAATGGCAAAAGATATAATGAGAAGAGGTTCTTAATGTAAGACAAACCAATTTTTAATAACGGAAAATAGAATGGAATTTAGAAAGAAATGGATGAATGAAAAATAAGTGTAAAGATGAATGAAAGTGGTTGCAAAAGGAGAACAGATGAAAACTTTATGACAAACTATGAGAAGATGGTTCATTCCCTAGTAGAATGAGGGGAAAAGACTAAATGTGTTTGATAGCATGAATAGATGTGAATATGGATTATTTTATGTAAATATGAAATTTAAGTTGATTTCTAAATGCAGTAAGCAATGGAAATAAAGAACGTATAATGGAATGCTTAGCAAATACTTAAACACAGAACAGGGATTACATCAAATATGTGTGGTATTACTTTGGTTGTTTACTATATTCATGGATAAATCAACAAGAAATGCTAAGGATATTGTGAAGATGTGTTAGTTGGGATATGAATTCATGTGCATTTTTGTATGCAGATGATGCCTAGTTGTGAGTTGAAAACCCAAATGATTTAAAGTGAATGTTAGGTTGTGTGATGCAACAATATGTTTGGCTTTGAAAATTGAAGTATCACAGACCAAGGCAGCTATCAAAGTGGCTGAAGACTTCTAGGAGGCTATGACTCCAGAAAGAGCCCTTGGTAGGGTCTACTGGTGGTCCTTGTCAGTACCATTAGAACGCAGCAAAGGCCTCTTGCTTGAGTCAATAAATGCCTTCTAGAATTGGTGCTTGGCAGACATGGCCCAGAGAGAAGAAATCAGTGACTGGCTAGGACAGTGATGGCTAACCTTTTTGCCATCGCGTGCCAAAAGTGGGGCGAGTGTGTGTGTGGGGGGGTTGTGCACGCGCGTGCCCACACCCATAATTCAATGCGCCCCACCCCCATGCATGCAACGTGACCTCCCCGCACTCCCCCTGCTTTTGGCATGCGATGGCATGGTGGGCCCAGTAGGCCTGTTTTTTGCCCTCCCTCCTTTCTTGGAGCCTGGGAAGGGTGAAAACAGCCTTTCCCACCCTCCGGAGGCTGGAAATGGCACATTTCCCAACTTCCGGTGGGACCAGTTGGCCCGTTTTTCGCCCTCCCCAGGCTCCAGAGCCTTTCTAGGAGCCTGGGGAGGGTAAAAACAGCCTTCCCCACCCCCTGGCTGCCCTCCAGAGGCTGGAAAGATCCGTTTCCTGACTTCTGATGGTCCCAGAAGGTCTGAAAATCAGCTGGCTGGCGCATGCATACGCGCTGGAGCTCAACTAGGGCAATGCTCGTGTGGTCACAAATATGGCTCTGCGTGCCACCTCTGGCACGCGTGCCATATGGTCACCATCACAGGGCTAGGACATAGTAGTGAAGTCCAGAGAAGGCAATATTTGGCTACCAACTCAGCTAGCAGAAATTGAGAAGTTTGACTAGTGTGAATCAGCTAGCAGTGAGAAGAGCAGGGGTACATCAGGGCAAGAGACATTAAAAATGAGCTTAGAGGTCTTCCAGAAGAAGTCTAGCCCAACTAGAAGAAGCCAGAAGCCTTTCCTTTTTGCCTTTCTATTAATTGCTCCTTTTCTGGTCTCTGTACAATGTTGCCTATTTTGAAAGAGAATAGTATGATGGATGTATATGTATGTATGTATGTATGTATGTATGTATGCTATTACTCTTAATGTTCACATTGAATTCATGAAACTAAGCCATGTTTAATTTTAAACAAGGTTTACAGACCTACTACTAATAGTCCATTTCATAACACAGAATAATAATCATAAATGATATAAAGCATATAGCTTTATTAGCATATGCTAAGCCCCTAATAAAAATGTTTTATTTGGGCTTAGCCTGATACATGAATCTAGTGTTAGAGAGTGCCAACAATTAATAACCCCTCAATGACTTTTCACTTTGATCAATTTTTCTTCAAGACCGTCACAGCTAGCAAAAGCAGGAATGTTTTCCTTTTTCCAACTCCTCCTGCTGCTTTTGATTTGTAGGATTATTCATTCTGGGGATACCTGCTGAGATTCTCTGGTCAGAATTACACTTCAAGCACTCTGTGCTGGGCTAAGTTCCCTTCTTCACCATAAAGACTTCCCATTCATCTAAACCACCAGTTCTGGCTTCTAGATATTGGCATCTAATACCAATATGACCACCTGAATTTGTGATATTCCTTCAAAACTAAATATTTTTCTCTTCAATCATCAACCGGAAAAAAAAAATTCTGATGAATAACCCTCTAATTAATCATATTCCTTTTTGGCCAATTGAAGCCAACTTATCCAAATTAGCAATTTGAACACTTTCTTTCACAACAGCCACAACCAAGATAGACAAGACCTTTTCTTCGTCTCTTCACAATGTTAAACTGCATTGCATAAAAATTACAGTTAGTCCTTGACTTACAACAGTTTCCTTAGTGACCATTCAAAGTTACAACAGCACTGGAAAAAAAAGTGACTGATGACTGTTTTTCACACTTACAACTGCTGCAGCATTCCCATGGTCACATGATCAACATTCAGATGCTTGGCAACTGACTCGTATTTATGACAGTTGCAGTGTCCTGGGGTCATGTAATTACCTTTTGCAACCTTCTGACAAGCAAAGTTAATGGGGAAGCCATATTCAACTAACAATTGTGCTACTAATTTAACAGCTGCAGTAATTCAGCTGTTGCAAAACCCCTTGCATCCTGGACATAAACTGTTTCAACTCCTACTCTCAAAATGACGCTATAGAGCACTGCACACCAGAACAACTAGACACAAGAACAGTTTTTTCCCGGATGCCATCACTCTGCTAAACAAATAATTCCCTCAACACTGTCAAACTATTTACTAAGTCTGCACTACTATTAATCTTGTCATCGTTCCTATCACCCATTTCCTCCCACTTATGACTGTATGACTGTAACCTTGTTGCAGGTATACTTACGATTTATATTGACTGTTTCCTAATATGATTTGATTGTTTATTTGTACCCTATGACTATCATTAAGTGTTGTACCTTATGATTCTTGACGAATGTATCTTTTCTTTTTAAGTACACTGAGAGCATATGCACCAAGACAAATTCCTTGTGTGTCCAATCACACTTGGCCAATAAAGAATTCTATTCTATTCTATTCTATTCTATTCTATTCTATTCTATTCTATTCTATTCTATTCTATTCTATTCTGTCATAAAATGGGGCAAAACTCACTTAACCAATGTCTCATTTAGCAACAGAAATGTTGGGCTTAATTGTGGTCATACGTTGAGGAATAGCTGTAGAATATTTTAATCATGCATAAACTATTAAGGAATAGATTACCTCCCAGTTGGACTACTATACAGTCCTCTGCTCAGATACTTGAATTGATTTAAAATGCATATGCTTTCTGGCTTGCAGTCCTGGGAGCATATAACATTAGTTTTATAGATTGATTGCTCATTGGTTTCTACTTGGGTACAATTTTCAGTGCTCATTTTGACTTATAAAGTCTTTTATGTTTGGTATATGGATACTCCGCAGGATCACCCATTCCAACCAATATCAGCTCCATTAGAACAATAAGGAAGAAACTGAGCATATTGCATATTTTTGAGATGTTTGTAGGGCTGAAGCAAGATTTTTTTTTTGTGGAAGCACAATGATGTAGAACAGGCTCCTAGAAAAGATTAGAGTAGCCCTTACCTGGCTGATCTTTTGGAAATGGTTGAGGATAGAATTGTTTCAGAATTTGTATTTGATGCTAACTTTTATTTCCTCTTTCCTTTTTATTGCTTTATTTTAGTTGATTTTAGACCAATTTTGGGTTTTTTATCATTGTTATTTGTCAGTTTGTTTAGGCTACATGTAACCTTGGACATTTTAAATTGTTTTATTTATATCCTCTGTAAGCTGCCAAGTGTAATTTTGATTGCAGTGGGAGAAATATATTGAATAACGAACAATTATGACTACTATAGCATTTTATAATCAAACTGAATATATTTAATTTTGAATATGCAACTGTTATTGGGAAAGGTATAGAATAATTGTCTCTGAATTGTTCTGATCAGGTTTCTATTGCTGGTGTTACATGACTACCTTAGTTGAAGAAATGTTAGGCCCAGTAAACAATTCTTAACTAGAACTGCTGACTGCTGCCTTTATTCAGTTTCTAATTACTTGTTATAATTGTATTTATAATTCTTGTTTCTCAAGAGACTAGATAAGGTTATTATATCCAAATCAAGAGAACAGGAGCTACACGTTGCAGTAACACCCCAACTAGACCAATCTTGTAAAGAATTAAGCTAACTTTATCCAGTTCAGCCATATTGAAAGATCAAAGCCTAATCAGTCACTCTATTGTGTGTCCTCCAAGAACAAGACTTGGAAGAAAAGAGCAGCTGAAAAATGAAGCATCCCCATTACAAAGCTCATTGTCAATGTTTGGTTAAATTAAACACACCTGCCCAATATTGATTATAGTATCTCAGCCATGCCCACTGCTGCCTGCTGTCAGCTTTGGAAGCCATATTAGCCCCGGAAGCTTCCACGCTGCCACCTTATCGTTTGTGGGAAAGTAGGAGGTGGGATTTAGTGGAAGGAATGTAATTAGACAAAATAGCATTCTTCCTTTCGGTCAAGGTCAGGACAATCCTGCATCTGAAGAAGGAGTGGTTGGAGTGATGTCTCGATATGGGACGGATGGTGATTGGACCATGTGACAGACTGATGAGTGAGGGGATGGTTTTGGGGGATTTGATTTACTGAGGGAAAATCCGGAACTCTCAGATTCGGGTTTTCCCAGATGTGCCAGTATACCTACTCTAATAAATGGAACTTTGAGAGAATGGTTGCCTTGGAGTTTTTAATTGTAGTTGGGGTTTTTCTGGAGCGCTGACACCTACTGGTCAATATGGAGGAGGCCAGTATTGTCATGAAGATACCAGGCACCATAGATGGAGGACAGTAGAGGGGGACATGACATTTGCAAAACAGCAACTTTTGATGTGGTTAGTGTGATTAATTGCTGCCAGAACTGCCAACAAGAATATTTGATGTGGTATGTTCTTGATTAGCTATTTATGTTGTTGAAAGACAGTCCTACTGTTCTTTTTGTTGCTTACAACAATTTTTATTATTAACCATTTTGGACAAAAATTGCATTTAACTGATTTTTCATATATTTTGTATTTAAACAACCTTCTTTTACTGCAGTAGAATCATTTCAGTCTTTTACAGGGTACTTTTCATGTGTTTTTTTTTATATGCACATGAGAGGCAAATCATTTGTAATACTGAAGCAGAAAAGAAAATAAGTGGGTGGACACTTACTGGAGTGAGTAGAACATTTTGTGCAGCAATGTGTTGCTGAATTCACAATTCATGAACAAATACTATAATTAACATATTGCCATTATCAATCAGGATAACTGAATGCAGGATTATAATATCTGACAGAGAAGCAATGGTCTTGTATAGAGTCCCAGCAAGTTACCAAATGACCATTACAGAGAGAAGAATTTGGTATTCTGGGTGTGAGCCTTCTTTCTCCACTTAAGCCACTTGGTTTCTATTGATTCCACTGGCCTCCATTCAATTTAAGTTGGCATGTACTGTTGCTTAGCAACAGCATGCAGTCTACTTTTGTACTATCCCATGGAAATGCTGCTTGTCTGGAACATGACATTCAGCAGTATGGCTCAATTAAAAACATTTTTAAAAGAACACTTTCCACTTCTATCATTTGGATAGCCAAACTATCTTCAGGTAGAAATTGTATTGTCATTGTATCCTGGAATGACCCTCATATGCAAAAGAGGTAAGCCAAGATCTCTTCTTGAAATCTTCCAGTGATTGAGCTTAATGTTTGCGGCCTAAGAATATTAATCTAATCTTCCTCAACCTCATGTTCTCAAGAGATGATGAAGTTCAATCATTTACAATCACATGATCATTTCCAAAAGCAAGATGTCCAAAACAGTAAGAACCAGGAACTAAACTGAGAAATTAATAGAATAAAATAGAATAACAGAGTTGGAAGGGACCTTGAGGTCTTCTAGTCCAACCCCCTGCATAGGCAGGAAACCCTACACCACTTCAGATAAATGGTTATGCAACATCTTCTTCTTATTAGTTGCTCTGTGAAAATATTGGATTCTATCTGGAATTACATACTAATTCTTACACATTTATCAACTAGAAAGGTCTTCTCCAACCCATATCATCTCCATATATAATACACTTCAGCTCCTATTATGACTGAAATTGTTGTGTCTGGGCGGTCTATAGCTTTGAGTTTTAAACAGTATACTATAGGTTATTGATATTATGTTGTTTGTTTCTCTTAAGTTCAAAGCAAGCTGTTTTTTTCAACTGACTGTCAACATGCCAACAGTTGTTAAACTAGTTAATCTAACCAAGACAATTTGCACATACTCTTTTGCAATGGTGAAATCCATCTTTTTTACTTCCGGTTCTGTGCGCGTGGCTTGGTGGGCATGGTGTAGTGTGGCTTGGTGGCCGTGGCTTGGTGGGCTTGGCAGGGGAAATCTCCATTCCCACCCCATTCCAGGGGAAGGATACTGCAAAATCTCCATTCCCACCCCACTCTGGGGCCAGCCAGAGATGGTATTTGCCAGTTTTCTGAACTACTGAAAATTTACGCTACTGGTTCTCCGAACTACTCAAAAGTTCCACTACCGGTTCTCCAGAACCTGTCAGAACCTGCTGGATTTCACCCCTGCTCTTTTGCTCATAGCTGATTTTTAAAAAGTTAACGTTGTAGTCATAATTAAAATGTAGCTATATGGATTTCATTTCTTCACTGCTTGAATGATTTTTTATTGCTACTAATAATTTAAAAATATTTTTTCCTAAACATTTCCATATAGATCAGGGGTGTCAAACTGGTGGCCCATGGGCCGGATACGTCATGCTCAGGCCACACCCACCCCAGCTCCACGAAGGGTAAAAAACATCATGAAACATCACGTGATGGCAATGTGACACCCCTGATATAGATAATTCAATATTTGATTTGATATTGTTGGATTCTTGGTGTTCTCTGAGCTCATCTTCCAACATAACAGATACTCCCACAACTTCATAAAAAAAATCTAATGGCTCAACAGATTGCAATAGAACCAATCCCAAGTGCAACTTATAAAAAACATAATGCTCCTGTACATCAAAAACATCCCAAGACAAATAACAGATTGCTATAACCACTCAACTTTATTGTAGCACACAAATCAATAAAGTCCTTCCAAAACTTCTTAAGCAAAACCAATGGCCTAGTAAACAAAGAATTAAAAAATCAGGTCATCAATAACAGATGTGGACTATAATAGCAACTATGTAAATTAGACAGCTAAAATAAAGACTGTATCAATGAACACCAACTGGCAGTCAGAAGTCATGATGAAAGCAACTTAATCTCACAACATGTTGAGTTGAGTTTCAACTGGGAAGTTGTTGACATTTTAGATCAGGCTAAATCAAAAATTGCTAAGAAATTCCTGAAATTTCCTGGTGTTAAATCAATCAGCCATCAACCAACACTTAGAGATTTACATATCATTTGAAAACACCATTGAAAGGCTAGGAAAGAAATGAACAATGTAGAACACATCCTCTCCAGCAGTTAACAATCAGGTAAGCAGGAAGCAACACCAATCAGGAAAAAAAAGAGTATTCAAATCAGGAACCATCAAGAATAAAGCCACACCCCCACCAAAACTAGCAGGGCAAGTTACAGTCAGAAAGCTAAACAGCTAGAAAACTCCATTCTTCTTTGCACATAGATAATATTACATAGTTAAATAATAAAATGTCTGCAAGAAAACAAAGCTCAGACAGCATAACGAAGCAAATATTTCAACCTTGGGTTATATCTTTTCGTTTGGAATTTGTGATGTGCCATGTATCAAATTTGGTATAATCATTTTTTCTGCTATCATTTTTATCCAGAAATCTGATTATTTAAATATTTTATTCGGTAATAAGGATAAATTAATTTCTGCTACATTATATTGGTCAATATTATGTAGTACTTAGAACAGGAATCAGAGAATGATGGTCTCTGGCTTCAAAAACTATATCTTAAATAGATAGTGTATAGTTTAACATATATCTTAAATAGATTTTGGTGCACTCAGAATTGGCTACTGCAACTGTATGATTTACCCTTCTATAGATACTTCATCTAAATATACACCAAATAATGAAACAACATGTTAAGAAAATCCATGTGTTTATTCTAGCAGTGACAAAAGCTTGTTAATTCATAAACCCCTGACTCATAATGTTTTTCTTTATGAGTAGGTTAATCCTAACAGCTGTTCTATCACATTCCATGTGTTTAAATTACCAGACTAGTGTTAATAGATTGTTGATTCTTGTACACTTGGTAAATATTTTGAATTTGCATATTATAAATAAAAACAATTTTTATTTGACAATAGTGAAATGTGAAGCTGGATATCTAGTACAGAAAGATTTAATAATCTGATTGATAAGAGCAGAATATTTCTGTTCTTACCAATTGGCCAGCAAAGACATTAACACCAGCATAATCTAAACAAATGGAAATTCTGTCTCTGGAAATCAGGCCACTGATTTAGGAGCTGCCAGAAAGAGGTTTGGGCACTCTATGCAGTTTGAAGTCAATTCTTGGTGCGGAAAATGCTCAGCTGGATCATTAATTTTTTTCCTTTGTTGATCAATTTGTTGATCAATACTATGGATTTTCCCATTTCTGCTGTACTTTCAGCAACCTGTACTTTTAGTAACCTAGGCATCTACAGTAAGAAAGGCTGTAACATCTACAGGCTGTAACTGTAGATGTAACAAAGTACGGTAACATCTACAGTAAGAAAGGCGGGATGGGGGGGGGAAGGGAAGGAAAGGTGGAAAATATTAACTTTATTGAATAAGGATTTTTCCCTCCTTTATCTAGAAATTGCCCCTCTCTTTTGAGCACTGTGTTCCATTGATAATCTGCTCTGAGCTGCAGGAAAGTCTGATTCCTTCAGACTGTGCTTTCCCATGTCCACACTAGGTTTTTGAGCTGGGCTCTGAGTTGGTGATCTAGATCAGTTTAAATAGCAGCTGACCAGCAGTAATGATGGTGATGCAACTTCACAGCCCAATCTCTGACCACCACGCATATCAACTTTTGTTCAGATAGCTCTTAGCCCCATGGATCTAGTGCTCTTCTGCAAGAGTGCCAAACCTTTGTTCAAGGCCACATTGAAGAAACAGTTGACTGAAATGGTAAGGTTGCACCATGAAATAGTAGAGAGAAAGCCAGCTAACACAATTCCTTTCTCTGAGCTTCTCAGCTTTGCTTTGGATGGTTACTTGTTCAGGTTGATTCAGAATTCTGAGCTAAAGATTGGTTCAGAGACCTGTTGGATAAAGAACCTCCTCCACCTATCACCTGTCTTCTCTTCTAGCCTAGACAGCTGATCCACAGCCTGGAAGAGGTGTGGAAGCAGAGCATGAGTTCTGATAGTTGACTAAACCTATAGCAATGCTGTAATTGACAGATGTTTTTTCCAATACTAGGTGATGTTAAGAAGGGAGAAACCTGACTTCCTGTGGCTCTGTGAATGCCGACGGAGCTCCTTTCAGGAGCGCCAGCCCCGTGTCTCCGTATAGCCACTAGAACAGTGAAAAACAGCTGTCTAGCGGCTTAAAACTCTCCCCCAGGGAAAAAGGTGGAGAGAAGAGCAGAAGGGTCTGGGTAGAGCTCCCCTAGACCCCCAGGCTTTTTTTTCTAAGCCTGGGGTTTGCAGGGTGAGAGCTCCCTGAAAGCCCTTTGAAGCTCCGGAGCCGGGACGAGTCTGCTTAAAAATAAGCAGACCAAAGCGTCGTGACCACACCAGCAAAGCAAATTGAAGATTATAAAGAATTTGGACATTAGATGCTGGCAGAGTTAATCTAGGAGGATAAAAATGCAAGTACTGAATGTTAACTCCGTTTAAAAAGGGAAAGATGGTGCCTGTGAAAATGAAATTTATAAGTGAAAGTCTTGGTTAACATTAGTAACATTGTTAAAGCTATTGGGTTATTTAAGAAAAAGATTTAAAGTGGAAGTGGAATGGAAAAGACTATGGTACTGATTTTAACTAATTTACATCTTTAATTTGTGTGGAATAATTGGATTTAATGACCTGATAGTTGAATTAATACAAATATAAAGAGGCAATTGAAAATGGCTGAAATTAAAGATGTATTATATGAGTCAGCAAACCTACAAGTGGTGACTGCGAAGGATTTAAAAGATTTCTTA
Source organism: Pituophis catenifer annectens (assembly GCF_029215685.1). Lineage (NCBI taxonomy): Eukaryota > Metazoa > Chordata > Lepidosauria > Squamata > Colubridae > Pituophis > Pituophis catenifer. Next base: position 38,262,358 of record NW_027256883.1, read on the forward strand.
AAATCTTTTACTGTTGAGATAAGGCAGATAATTAAAAGAACTATTCAAGATTTTAAATTGGGGAATAAAAATGATTTGCTGGCTGGAAAAGAGGAAGAAAGTAATCAGGATAATGTGACTTTGGAGGACAAAAGAGATACTGTCGGGATTAAAATGGAGGTTATTACACCGCAAACAGAGGTTTTGGAAGAGGCTTCCATTCAATTAATTGAAAAACAGCAAGAAGATTCTTTACTGCAGGTTGATAAATATTTTGACAAGTTTTGGCTCTACAGATGGAATCAACGAATCAGAATCAGAATCAGGAACGAACTGTTTGACTACAAATGCAGGAGGAGTCGAAATGGGGGTTTCAATTTAAAGGAAACAACTCCAAGAAGTGAACGAATTCCAAAGACAAACCAACTACAATTTCAAACCAAAAAATTCTTGAAAATAAAAGCAGGGGGAGAAGTAATCCTGAAGAAGAAAGTATTATTGATGAAGGACTGGAAAAAATATAGAAAGAAAGAAAGACTGGTTATATTTTGGAGATTTTTTTATGATGTTAAAAGGTTTAACTAAAGTTGGATAACTTTTTGAACTTTATTGTAGTTTTAAAGTATTGAAGTTTAAAGATGGCTAATTTAAAAATTAATGGATAACTTCTTGAAAGTTTTGAAGCTTATATTTTGGAGAATGTTTTCTTAATGTATTGAGAGATTTTAAAATGCTTAAATTAAGATTATAGTTTTTCTTTCTTTCTTTATAAATGTGAAATGTGATAAGAGAATTTATAAAAGGAAGGGTGAAGTAGAATTTTTAAAGGGGGAGTTAATGAGTGTGAGAGAGTTTTGAATCCTGTAGTAGTTAGTATATTTTAGCTTATGTTTATTAAATGCTATATCCTGTTTTTGCTCTGGGAAGTCGGGGGGGGGAGTTGGGGAGGGGGGGTTGGGAGGGAAATGATGTATAATAATTCATTTTGTATGGTTTGGTTATTTGAACATAAAAAACAAAAACTTTTGTTATAAAAAAAAAAAAAGAAGGGAGAAACCAGCCGTCCCTGCATGAGAAATGATGACACTATTATTTGGTTGCAAATCGGAACAAAGAGTATTGGAATTGGTGATGGAAGCAACAAAATCTAAGCTGTTTAGTTTTTTTGCTGACTCACATATGGGAAGAGAGTGCTTGAACTAAACCATTGAAAAAAGTCTTACATTAGGACACAGACATATAATTTAAGGCAATGAAATTGTATAATATGAGACAATAATTTTGAATTATCAGTATTTTGTATAACAATGCAGTGTTATGCATGTGAAATGGAAATTTGTTCTGCTATCTGGACTGGAATAAAAATTGATAATTTAATAGAGCTAACAAAAACAGAACTTGGTTTCTTAACACTTCCTCATCATAATTGGATTTATGTTTCTTTTTTACATTTTCATGTTTGTAAGGACAAGAGTTGTAATGATTTACTGTAATTAAATCTCCCTCTACTTGCTTTACCATGACAGATCTTAACTATACATTTGCTCTTTCTTACTGTCTAGAAAATGATGGAGATGACAAAGAGGAAAGATATTGCCAGAGTATCACACAAATTCCTGAAGGCATATTAATCTCAAAGTAATATGAAAAACATTAAAATTAATCTCAGCATCTAATAAAACACCAAGTCTTTGAACTGAAGCACCATAGATATGTATTTTTTTCTTTAATGGGAGTAACTTTTGTTGGAGAAATTGACTTTCATACTATTTTCATTAGAACATTAAATGAGCAAACAAAACATCACTCTCACAGTCTTCTTTAATCTGGCACAATACAGCTATATTGGACAACTATTTTCATTTTATCAATTTTAAGATAAAACACCCGTTAATTCTAGGGACGGCTGTTAGCAAGAGCACGTGATAACTTTTGTGGGCCCTAGTATTTTTGTCTTTTAGGGCCCCTTTCAACATAAAAGTAATAGTATAAAAACCCTAGTTTGTGTGATTTTAAACATATTCTTCATATTTTAACAGGAAATAGGAAATAATATATTATTTGTCAACAGCAAATATAAGATCTGTCAAAATTACTAAATGCTGGTAATCATGCTATGACTATAGGTCACAAATAAGACAATTTTTTAAATTCACATTTTCTGAATTTCTTGCCTAGATTTAATAAAATACATGAAACTAATTATTGGTCAAGGCTAGTCTGCTTATTATGTCCAAGGTTAAGTTAGTCCTGGCTGTTAGCATGATTATTTAGCCAGATAAAGTTACCTTTGTTAAGGATATTGTTGTGTTACCAACCAGCAGAGTAAGTGCACAGAGAAACGGTACTGAGAGCAATGAATACAATACATACAAGCTGCTTTAACAAAGCTTTTTCTTTGTAGTGAAAAACAATTGCATAGTCTTTTAGTCAATCCAAGTCTTTAGCCACTCAAATCAGTCCGAAGTTACAGATATCTCCTTACCAGACAAACAGCAATTGGTAATAAACAGCAATTCAACGCTGGTAACAAATCACGATGGTAGCAGATCCATCCACTTCTTCACACGACGACAGTAACAGTTCCAACCAACAAATCAAGCAAGAAGTCAAGCAATGATAAGAGCAGGTCCAACAATGACTATAGCTCGGCTTCCTTCTTATATACAGTTTACACTAGTAATTATCCACTTAAGATAAGTGAAGTCAGCAGTGCAATGACTCAACAGTACAATTATGATAATTGCAGTCAGCAGTCAGTCAGCAGTCATTAGTCATTACAATGACTCACAGTACAATTACTCAGCATTACATCTTAGAGTTATAGAATACATTTAAAGTGATAGAACACATATATTGCCTGGACAACTTGTTAGACTTATACCATATCCTAACAATCTTTTCCCCTGAAGATCTGCTATAGCCATTCCTATATTGTGCTTAGCCATCTAATAATTTCTTTTTTAGCATTATGAATGACACATCTCTCCCTTCCTCCGCCATTCCTTAATGCATAAAATGATCATCTGGTTACAAATCCTTGATCGTTTTATCTCTGAGTAAGATGGCGTGACCCTGTTGTCTGTACTGTTCTGCTCCGCAGTTCTGTTTGTGATTATTTAGGAGAGTTAAGTTATGGAAAAGGCTGAGAAGAGTCACTATAGGAAGAGGCAATGCCACCAGCTTGAAGCATCCTCACAAGGTCTTACAGGCTAAACAGCTGTGCCAGTGCTAAATACTGCAATGTGTGTCACAACCTCTCGGACTGGAAGATCTTCAGTCAGTGCTGAAAAGAGTAGCACCAGCCTGAATTTGTTCAATGCATTACAAATAATTTTGTTAAGGTTAATCACAGTGTATATTTATACTTTGAGGAAGGGAATTGCATCGCTGGCATGGCACACATTTTTATGTTGAATTAAATCTAAGGTGATAAATTGCAGAGATCTAAAAGTCTTGCTCCTTTCCTTTTTGGGGGGCTATATTCTTATTGCTAAGAATATTCAGGTTATTTTAGCTGCATATTCAACAAAAAACTCTGCTGCATTTCTATCAACACTTCCTTTTCTGCACCGAAATATGTCTCTTCTTTCAACGATAACATCAACTAATCTATGCTTTTCAGAATCAGTGACTGTTCCCATGTATTAATGAATAATCACACTTTTTTTGGAGGACTATGGATCTGATAACAATAATTAATTCAAAATCTAAATCTAGATTGATTGCCTTGTAAATTCCTTATAAATAAGTGGTCCTCTGATGTCCTGAGAGATGTTTGTGTTTCATATCTCAGAGATAAATCTAAAGATATACATTTCATATCTTTGCATTTATATATAGACTGAATTTCAAATCACTGAATGGCTATTAGAATTACTGTTCTGATGGTTACTGGCTAGATGTGAAAACTGATTCATAGTTTTCAATAGTTTCTAAATGATTAAATGTGACAAAAACTTTAATAACCAGTCATATAGAACATCTACTCAGTTTAACTGATAACTCAGTTTAAGGAATCATCAGGATTATGGTTCTATTCTGTCTTGAGAGAAAGACCTTTGTTTGCATGAAAAAAGTGCGACAGGGCTAGGAAAGATCTCTTAAAAGCTGAAGAACCAACAATTGGCATTAAACTAGGAAGTCTGAATGTCTGACTCACTATAAGTGGCTTTGGTTTTTATGTGCTATTAGACAAACATCAAGCAGTACATATGCATAAAATAATGAGATTACTGTGCCTAATTGTTTGTTGAGCTGGGACCATTGTAACTTCAGGTTGATACAAACTGCAGTGAATATCCTGCAGATGTGCAGGAAGTATTGCCAAATCATATCTATAATTAAGGCAAGTTCACTTTTTTTCCTCTGCAGAAGTAAAAGACATCACTTATAAACAAGGATCAGATAATTAATAAACAGCTCATCATATTCTCTGGGTTCATGCATTACCGAGGGAATTATAATTATAATGATTCAGGTGACATAAGGTACTGAGTATGATAAACATTCTGGTATACAAATTCATCAGCGTTAAAAAAAATACTTTCCCCTCCAACATTTCTAATTGAGAATAGCTATTAAATCAAAGTGCAACTAGGCAGCAATTGTAACAAGTCATTATTACATTTTGTACCTTTAAGTGCAACTTGATGAGACATTTTGGGATATTTATGTTTTCCCAAAAGTCAATCAAGCTTCTTATTTCCCAGTGGGATTTCAAAAGTACACTTAGTGCTAAATCAACAGACTTTTGCATATTGCTAAAACAAGTTAGTGTAGCAGTCACAGGAGATAAAAGAGAACAGTATGTTGCTTCCTTTAAGAATTGTGCAAGAAGACATTTCAGGACTCTTAGTCCTATTGAACAGGTTATGTAATCAACAAAAATACTCATTTATTTTTTGTACATGACAACCAACACAATCTATGGATTTTTTCAGAATGAAAATTCTACAACTTCTATTTCTTCAAATCTGATTGCAATTTAATGCACATGATTAGAATGGAGAACTGTGGAATAAAGGATTGTGACTGGGTTTATTCATTGCACTAAATCATTCATTCATTCATTCATTCATTCATTCATTCATTCATTCATTCATTCATTCATTTTCTATGGATGTCATCAATCAATCAGTGGATTACAGTTAAAAATGTATAGTTAAAAATTAAAAACATTTTAAACAATAAAAATAGTAAAACCATAAAAACTCTAAAATATCAACATTAACATTATTAAATATACATAGGAGCAAACTATAACATGGCTTGTTTAGTTTTAGCTTACAGCTATTGTGGTTTGTAAGCTAAGCCTATTGTATGATGTCATCTGATTATGGTTTTCTCATTAAACCAGTTTGGGTTAGTAGACAACATAATCTTTTTTGAAATGGATTTCTTTCATGGTGCAAATAATTTGAGACATCTAAACATAAATATCAAGTTTATGTGAGTGCCAAAAACTTTTTAACATACATTGTAGATCTTTTAACTTAGGTGGGCATATAGTTGACTAAACTAGCTGCAATCAGAACATAACAATTCTGGAGGACTATGAAAAGTAAAATACCTGATTTCACTCATTATGCATAATGTGTGTTAATTTGTAATTTGTTTCTGCAAATTCACCCATTGGTGTAAAAATAATGTTTTATTGCATTTTATGTGAACCTAATCATCTAAGATTTATTCAATATGTAAACGATAAAAATAACTTGGCCAACCTTCAGGATGAATGTACAAAGATCTAGCTAGTTATACGGGGATTTAAGGGACAGCTTTTGATGTGGGCCTTTAATCCAGGGGTTAAATGCTCCTGGTTCAGACCGGATTACCCGATCCGGTAGTGATGGTGGCGGGTGGTTCGGAGAACCGGTAGCAAAAATCCCTGCCCACCCTGCCCAGCTGAGCGGCACGAACATCAGAGGCTTTTTTTTACTTTTAAAAGCATTTTTTCTGCAAACTCTTTGGCCAAAAAGGTTGTAAAAAAATGTTTTTAAAAGACTCTGATGATCCCAGCTGAGTTGCCTGATTGTCAGAGCCTTTTAAAAGCTTTTTTTTTTACAACCTCTTCAGCAGAAGAGGTTGTAGAAAAAATGCTTTTAAAAGAAAAAAAAAAGCCTCTGACGATCAGGCAACTCAGCTGGGATCATCAGAGCCTTTTAAAAGCATTTTTAAAATAACCTCTTCGTCCAAAGAGGTTGTAGAAAAAATGCTTTTCAAAGGTAAAAAAAAGCCTCTTGACGATCCCAGCTGAGCAGCACGATCGTCAGAGGCTTTTTAAAAAACTTTTAAAAACAATGCTTTTAAAAGTAAAAAAAAAGATTGCACGCCACAGCTGATTACCCTCCTCATGCACTGTTTTACTTACCGCATACCTCCTTTTGGCATGCACTGCGCGCGTGCACCTCACATTTGGTGTATGGTGCTCATTGCGCATGCACAGCCAGCAAACCGATAGTAAGCCGGTTCAGATTTCACCACTGCTTTAATCCACTACTCATTCTTTCATATGCTGAAGAATATGGAGAATAAACACATACACAAATGTAACCAAGTTTGTGGTCTCTTCAAAGAAAACCAAAGACTAGGAATTTGATTTGGGTGTTTGTACACCAAATACCAATTACATTGCATTATGTGGTTAAATCATCAACAGTGCAGTCAGCACAACAAGCTTGGATGCCCAACCTTTCTGCTGGGGCTAACAAATAACCTGAGCCACAACAAAAGTATCTTCCTCTGAATGGCTCCATGGTGTATCTTATAGCAAACTGTTTTGTATAATTGTGCCAAAAAGTTCTCCCTCCTTCCAAAAATATTCTCCCCTACCTATGGCAGACTTAAAAACTCACTAGCGCTCTAATGAAAGGCAGTCCGTGCTCCCTGTCATGTCAAAAATGGTGCAGTCGGGAAAGTCGACATGATTTCATGGCTAATGATTCACTCACTAATATCAATGTGAGCTGCAGTGAGGATAACCAAGTTGAGCTGTCTTAGATCAAATGATTCAATTAGGCCAGCTGTCCCTATTTGTCATGGCTCAACTCGCTTTCAAATTACCTTTCCAAAGTGCATACGTGCCTTAGCATAGAACTTAACAGCTTAACTCTTTTTTCAAGTATCTGTTTAGATTTACACTAGTAATAAAAAGTGATTCAACCAAAATATGAAATTTACCAAGTATTTTCACAATCATAAATGTTTGCCGACATGTACACTATTACACTCATTCATTGATCCAAAATCCCATTTATTTGAAATAAACACTTATTGAGCTAACTAGAACTTCTAATTTTTCATTAGTGGTATGTAGGATTCTTCAATTAATTTTTAATTTTTACTTCCCTTCCCCTCCTCATAAGGGTCTGGGATACTTTTTAAACATTAGATTTGATCATGAACAAAATGCATTTTGATTTTCAATATATTGAAATAAAGATGATTTATTTCATTGTTTAAAATAATAACAATAATAAGAAATCTGTTGTTATACCAATTAGGATTGTAGCCCTCAGAGTGATACCTAAAGGACTTCCTTGATATCTGGAAATACCGCATTTTTCAGACTTGGAACATCTAATTTTACAAAAAAGCATCCTGCTTGGATGCTATATTCTTAGATGCTACTTTATTAATTCTTAGGTTCTTGGTTAGGACTTGAATTATTAAATTTCCATCAGTCTTAGATTGTGTTTCTAACTGTACATTACCCACACATAATATCTGAAACAAAGCAATTGTTTCTGATTTCACTAGAACAGGATTATTGCCAGTTTGAGCCAGTCCTTAATTTTAGAGATGGTTTAAGGAAACTTGACATGGAGCAGAAATCAATAATCTTAATAATTATAGCAACTAGACAAGAAGCTAGCATTTAAACCAAAACAAGAATAGCTCAATTCCGTGTGCTTGTCAAGTATTGGCAAACTGCCAAGAGCCAGTTTGGACTTATGGTTAAGGCACTAGGCTAGAAACCAGCCTGGAGACCGAGAGTTCAAGTCCCATCTTAGCCATAAAAGCCAACTGAGTCATCTTGGGCCAATCATTCTCTCTCAACCCAACTTATCTCACAGGGTTCTTATCGTGGAGTAAATAGGAGGAGGAAGGTGTATTGGATTTGTTTGTCATCTTGAGTTATTTGTAAAAATTATAAAGGCAGGATACAAACAAACAAATAAACAAACAAGTAAACAAGTAAACAAACAAATATTGAAACTTTAAAAGTTTTGATGTGGGATATGAATTATGATTATTCTTGAAAATAGCAATAGACCATACTATCTATTTCATTTTCTCTACATTTTTCATGGTATTAACTACAAGTACTTCACTTTTTGTAATTTTGGTTAAAATATTGAGTTAATTTCATGTTCTGAAAACAGCATAAAAATAGAAAATAGTAGTTTTACACAGCCTTTTTGCAATGCATATACTTTGAAGGTATCCCCCCCCCCAATTTTTGTGCTTTTAATGTGCATTTTCTCTGAGGGAGATGGCAGGTTCAAAAATGTGAAAAATAAAAATTAAAAAAGATTTCCCAACATTTGCTTGTATATGAGACCTCCTATACACTAGACAAATCATGTATATCCACCAAAATTACTCATCTATCTCAACTTGAGATGTGGGGACTATAGATTTGGGAAGATTACTGAGATCTTTGAGAACTCTTAAACAAATAACAAATTGGGTGAGAAGTTAATAACATGACACCTTGGAATGAGGGATGGCAAAATTTTAAAGCTAAGTAGTGGAGCACTAAAAATTTATTTCTTAAAGAGGAAGCCAAAGGATAAACCAAAAGCTCTTTCTAATAGTGCAAAGAGTGACAAATTAATTTTTATAATAAATCAAATCCATTTCTGAAGCAAAGGACTGATGACGTTCAAATTTCTTGCATAATACTTGATTTTTTCTTGAATTTCTTTTCTTTAGAATTCTTAATTCTTTTCCTTCCTTCCTTCCTTCCTTCCTTCCTTCCTTCCTTCCTTCCTTCCTTCCTTCCTTTCTTTTTTTCTTTCTTTCTTGCCAAGTGTGATTAGACACACAAGGAATTTGTCTTCAGTGCATAAGCTCTCAGTGTACATAAAAGATATAAGTGATAAATCATGATCATAGTCATCATAAATACATTCATCATGAATCATAAGATACAACACAGTGATAGACATAGGATACTAAATAAGCAATCAACATAAATCATACTAGTAAACGAAATAAAACAATATAATCATAGAGATACAAGTGAGAAAGTTATAGTCATAAGTGGAAAAGGAAATAGGTAATAGGAAGGATCAGAATAATAGTAATACAGTCTTAGTAAATAGTTTCACAGTTTTGTTGGAATTAGTTGTTTAGCAGAGTGATGGCATGGGGGAAAAACTGTCCTTGTGTCTTGTTGTTCTGGTATGCAATGCTCTATAGTGTCATTTTGAGGGTAGAAGTTGAAACAATTTATGTCCAGGATGTGAGGCGTCTGTAGATATTTTCACAGCCCTCTTTTTGACTCGTGCAGTATTCAGGTCCTCAATGGAAGGAGGTTGGTAGCAATTATTTTTTCTGTAGTTCTGACTATCCGTTGAAGTCTGTGTCTGTCTTCCTTGGTTGCGGAGCCAAACCAGACAGTTATAGAGGTGCAGATGACAGGCTCAGTGATTCCTCTGTAGAACTGTATCAGCAGCTCCTTGGGCTTTGTAATTTATAGATTACATTTCTCTGTCCCCTCAATGTAATTTAAGAGGTGCTGAAAAAATGTTCCCCCCCATTTATTCTTAGCTATTCTTACTGAGAATTTAGAAGTGCTAGATAAATGTTATTTTCATATTTTAGCTAAGCTTTTCACAATAACGTTCTGTAAAATAAGCAAAGACCAGTGGGTACATGACCGATGTTACAGGTTTTGTAATATCACGCTGGCACAATGGTGGTGCTCTTTGCTCTAAAAATCCTTCAGATGACTAATAATGTCTCACACAACATTTCTGTTTAGTGATAAGATTTTCTGATTGCAATGCCAAGCAAAGCTTACTATTGTTCTTTGATGGGGTGGCAGGTAGACGAATTATTTTCTCATTTTCACTGCAGAAGAGTCAGGATTTGTTAATTTTATTTTCATTTAATGAATGTTGATTAGTTGAATGCTAAGTATTGGTTAGTGCTAGACGAACAGAAAATGCTTGTGTCATGGGACAAGTATTAATCCAGAATTTAAAGTGCTATGTCTAATACATTTCTAAATACATGTCTAATACATTTAAAAAAAAATATTTGGATCATTTTCAGTTCATCTTCTGCTATAATTAGAATCCCTCAGCTGCTGTACTTTTTAGCAATTGAGTTTGTCCTGTAAGGTGGACAACCAGCTTGAATCACTGGGAAGCCAATATGAGCTGTGAATCAATCTATAGCCAAAAATGACAACTGTGCTTTTAATTCCTTAATTCTCCCTTGCAAGAGCTTTCTTTAACCTGATGCTTGCTGGTGGGATTAGAATGTTATTCACAACATTCCACCTGTGCTCTATGGAAATTCTTGATAATTGTGTACACTCCTAATGATATAGCTCACGACTTCATTAAGATATGCAAGTCCCTTAATCACTACAAGATAATGGTCCATGAAGAGGAGTGGACATGTCAGCTTTCTTCTAATATCTGAGAATATGTCACAAGAAAGAAAGAAAGAAAAAAAGGAAGAAAGAAAGAAAGAAAAAGAAAAAAAGAAAGGAAGGAAGAACTCAGTGTTGATTGTTACATTCATTGTTAAACCATTCATGATGACCTCAGTACCCTAGGTATTACTTGAGGGTGCCATCTCCTGTACTTTTTTCACAAGTGCAATGTATTAAACATAAAACTATTTTTAGGTGTAATGATCTTCATGTCTATGGATATTCTCAGTCATTCAGGTCATGGTTGTCCCAAAGGTGCTTTTTCAAAAGACAACTAGACTTTCTTTGTTTTCTTTGAAGACATTTCGCTTCTCATCTAAGGAGCTTCTTCAATCATGACTGAATAGTGGAGAATGGAAGGATTTATATTCCTTACAGTCTTCTGGTTTTTAGCCCTCTTTTTGAGAGTTGTTGAGGCCACTTAGAGATTTATCTGTGCCCTAGGGTCACCAGAATAATCTTCCTTTCATAGTTTTGTAAGGAGGATACCTAAACACTCCAGAATGTTTCTGCAGAATGTAGAAGTGAAAAGTGTAACAACATGAAAAATATTTGTTTTCAAAAATAAATGTTTTGTTCCTATCAATTGAGTGAAATTGAACTTATTCAACCTGCATTGTTATATTGGGTTTTTTTCTACAACAACCTCAATGAAGAATATTCTACACATCTAATAAGGATACAACTAATGAGTTTTCCATCAAACTTTTCTTCTCTCATACAAAGCAATAGATTTCTGCTGCAATTGCTAAGTTCGGTGCAATTGCAGTGAGAATCCACAGGTAGGTAACACATATGAACTAAAAATGTTAATTGTATCACAGTTCATATTTTATAGTTCGTGTTTTATTATATCTGATCTATGATCATAAATAAACACACACATAGAATGAACTGTTTCCATATTTTTATCTATTCATTAGTGTAGTTTCATTTTAATAATTTCATTATATTATTCTGTTTCACATTCTATTTTCACTTCTTCGTTTAAAGATTTAGTCTTATTATTAAGATCTTTTATATAAAGATCTGGATGTTGTGATATTACAGTATTGCAATAAATATTATATTAATTGTTATAGTATTATGTTGGTACGGCCCACTTTTAAGTATATTTCTATTATAAATGGCTGCAATTATTTATGTTATTTTATACTGGTCTACAACTGAAATAAAGATTTGATTTGAAATAAAACCCTGCTTCATGATTTTAAACAAACGTTTCCCCCAGCAACTTTAGACATAGCTCAAGATCTGAACATATTCATCAGAGTAATAGATTTCCTTCAGACAGAAGAAATCATTGCTTATCTCCGAGCCCCTGGAAACACTCCTCTGTTTTAAATTAGTTTATCATTGGCAGGGGGAGCTACTGCCCTATTTAAGAAGCACCAATCCTGCTTGTCCATATGGAAGCAATTGCATTGTTCTTTCCGATCTATGTTGGAATTGTTGATCCTAGTGGTATAATGATGTTCCTCCTGTCTTATCAGAACATAACCCTTTGCAAACATTTTTGAACCATAAGAAGCAACACACTCCTCCCAGAAAAACTGAAACTTGACAGCTTTGCATTTAGTTTCTCATCTGTATAACTAGGGCTTGACGACTGCTAATGGGGTGTATTATGCCATATAAATCTTTGCTTGCAAATGCTATGCAAAGCAGAAGTGAAAAGTGTAATAACATGAAAAATATGAAAATCATAAGAGATATTTAATATGAAAAAAGGAGAATCAACAAATGTGTGCCAGTTTAGCTATTGCCTCAGGGTTAATTTCTTGATGGGTAGGGATTCAGCTGTCAAGGTGCCTGAGTAGACTTATGATCATTATGATGATTGGCTATGGATTCAATATCTTTTTTTCCCTATAAGAAGTCAATAAACAGGAAAGGTCAAGTTTATTCAAACAAATTGACCACACAGTTTGGCAAATATGCAGGCAGACTCGTTAACTCAATTCACATCTTTTGTGTCAAGTTCCTAACATACCATACATCTGTAAAAATTCATTGATTTGTACTGCTGACATAAAGTACTGTTTCTCCAAAGATTTTTTTAATATATCCGGTAATAAAATATGATACATAAGCTTTTATTATTTGTTTAGTCTATTAGAAGAGTAATAGTCAATGGAGAAACAACAAAACAAACTAGGATAAGGCAGGTTTATGTTTAACTTGCATCTAAGAAATATGAAATACAATCTCAACATTTTATACATTGACTTTTCAACACCAATAACAAGTTGTGAAAAAACCCAAAATTAAATTAATATTGAAAACCATTTCATGTTCCCTAAATGGTAGAACAATTTTTCTGCTTGGGATGAAAATATAACTTCTAAGATGATTAGAGTACATACAGTACTCTAATTACAAAATGTAAAAAAAATTACTAAACGAACATCATTAGAAGTCCTTTGTATCTATATTTGTCACCATCTCAAATTTTATACAAGGAGCAAATAACAAGACAAGGACATTGTGTCCTTTAAGATTTCAGCTTACAAATTTCCTTGTCATATCATCATGGGCTGTTAAAACCTGAATTAAAAGATACGCTGTCAGTCTTCCTACTCTACTATTATTAAAATTTTCTCATAGACAAACCTGAAAAGATGAATAGGACAGTATTCTTAGAAAAGAAGAGAGGGAAATGGATATCAATAAAATGCAAGCACAGGTTTTATTTTCACATATAGACTCCCAATTTCAAACTTGAGTGTTGGTCTGCAGTTCAAATGAAATGAATTCACAAACTTAAATATTAATCACGTATGCATTTAAATCAGATATTAGTTGAAAGATTAACTGAGCCAAATGAGGATATGCAATAGGATGTTGCCTACAATATTTTAACTGTTACACATAGGAAATATGAGTGTCACAGTCATTTTTGCAAATATACAGTATGTAGCATGTAACTAGACTCAGAGCCAAATTTTCTTAAGCATCAAAAGTCTTATCAGAAAATATGGCACTAAGAAAAAGCTTTCTTTCCCTAGCTCATGTTATGGGTGCACTTGAAGTAGCCCTTTCCTACAACAGATGTTCCTTGTGCACAGGCATCTGGAAGATCCCATGATGATACACTATGCATCATTATACCATTGCACAAGTGACCCTAATAAAGTAATTTGTGTCAGTCATGTCATGACACAAATAACGTACAGTACAGAATTCATGTCACTTGTACAATGTCATTATGCATGTGATTTTAAATATTACCCATCCCTCAACCAATTCCCATGTCTCCAAAGACATGGACAGTTCCAGGATTTGATAGGATTCTATATGAAGAAGAAAAAAGAATAATCCTATTCCATAAGTGATTGTTCAATCTTGATAGGGCTTTTCTCCACCTTTTAAAGAAACTACATACAATATGTAGAATGCTCCTAATGTGTGAGTGAGTTTGGTTATTAGGGTATAGAGTACATGAATAGAGGCGGTGAAGTGGGTGGTATGGCAAGCTATTGTAAGCCGCCCTGAGTCTCCAGAGAAGGGTGGCATATAAATCAAAATTAAAAAAAAAAAAGCACCATTTGCTGGTGTTACCTTAGCAGGGCTCAAAGTCCAGACAGTCAATAGATAGCAAGTGTTATGGGTTTTCTTTATTTCGTTGCTGAGTTCTACTCAATGACTAATTTGGTTTGTCTGTCCAATATATGGGGTAATTCGGGAGCATCTTTTGCATGTGTATCACCAAATTTCCATAGTTGCATGGATCAGATGGTAAATAATGTTTTACAAATTGGAGAATTGGATTATGCTTTCAGGTCTGAAAATTTGATCTACATTTTTATTTAGTGCAGCTGAATTCCTTTTTATTTGGAACCACTTCTACTGCTATTATCCATTATAATTTGCCAAAGTGGAAATTAGAGGGATCTTTCTAGAGGGATTCAGCCAGTTCGCACCACTTCGGGAGAACCGGTTGTTAACTTTCTGAGCAGTTTGGCAAACTGGTTGTTGGGAGAAATTATTAGGGTAGAGAACTGGTTGTTAAATTATTTGAATTCCACCACTGAAACAAAGGTATTTAATACTTACTCTTTTCCTGGAGGTATCTGCCTTCCTACTACATTAGATAGGATAGCCATGCTCCAGGGCTCCCTTAACTTAAATTTTGCCCTCTGATGGCAAATTTGTAGGCATGCCTTCTTAGCAGCCACCACAATCCTTTGGAACAGCCTCCCACCAGAGATCAGAGTGACACCCTATTAAAGGGCGTCACTCTGGAGGGCTGTTAAGTCCTGGATCTTCTCCCAAGCATAGGGGTATGATGGGGAGGGTGAGCTGCGAGGATGTTTGGTCTGGCATCTTGAGGAAGGGTATGTTTTAAACAATATTTTCTAGATTGTTGTGAGCTGCCTAAAGCAGGGGTGTTAAACTCATGTCACGGCGGCAACACGTGACGTTATCGTGGCTTTTTTCCCTTTCGTTGTAAAAGGGGAAAGTGAAAGCACTGTGAAACGGTATATAAGTCTAAGTGCTATTGCTAGTGCTATTATGTAGGAATTGAATAAAACTTCAGAGAGAATCCTTGGATGACAAATTTATTCCTCAATATATTTGCATTGTCTTTGAATGGAGGCAGTTCTGCTTCTCTCTGTCTCTTTCTTGATTTATAGATATCAGCAACAAAGAGACGGGGATGAAAAGCAACAATTTCTTGTAAACATTTGAAGAATTTCCAATCCCTACTGGTGCAAGTGTTAAATGAATATTCTGAATGTTCCATCTAAATTAACTCTATTAGAATTTTCAGTTCAGAGAAGGCTATATATTTGAAACAGTGGATGTCATTATATTAAGGAGTTAACAGGCAAATTATAAACTTCTCATATTCCACAAATGCAGTGCACATGTGCAACAGAAAAAAAAAGAAGAAGAGAAAGATTATAGATGTCAGCTGTGCTACCATATGTTGCTCTGGCAGAGGCACAACACAATGGTGACAATTTCTGTTTTCCTGAATGAAGGTCTGTTTTGATTCCTGTTGATTCAGAGCACCTTTTCTGCAGTTAGTTTTGAACATTTTCCTCCACATTTCCCCCTATTTACAGACTAACCTATCCCGTGTTTATTTAAAGTAGTGTTTTTCAACATTGGCAACTTTTAAGAGTCTGAACTTCAGCATGCTGGCTGAGGAATTCTGGGAGTTGAAGTCCAAACATCTTAAAGTTGCTAAAGTCCTGATCTAAGTAGACTCTGCTAAAGTATATTCATATGGGATCTCACAGAATTCTCTTGAGATAGTAGCTCTAACCATCCTTCTCTCTAACATCCTACTTCTACATCTTGCTTAAAACCCTAATTTATTGAAAAAATTCCACGATTAATGAGAATAGCTGTCATTAATTTTAAGACACCATGTTAGGGTAAGTTTATGAAAGCTTGGGTCAGGTTATAAAAGAGTTGATTTATGCATTTATTTTTTATTTATGTAATTGTTTTATGCTGCTTATTCCCAAAAATGCTAGGTAGTTTACAATCATAAATCATTTCTCTCCTCTAATTTCTTCTTGGCCAAATTTTGTGCTGTAAATGGATTAATTTTGAAATATTAACTTCAAAGTGATTTGACTGGATCACAAATTCCATTTACTTTCTGAATTGAATTGGGTTCTTAATGGCTCTGAATTATTTTGTTTTCATATTGATATATAAAATTGAACTGATCTGAATTGATGCTTTGAATCAAAATGTCAATCTGAATCAATTATATGGATTAATTTGAATAGTTACATTGAGCCAAATGAATAAATGAATAATTCAAATAAATCCAGAGATTATCTGTATACTCTGTTATTATTTTTTTATGTTTTCTTTGGTTATTTTTTTTTTTCTGTCCAACCATTTTCCAATATTCAAAGTTCTTAGATAGCCAGGAATTTTTATGAGAAGGAAAATGTGTTATGTCTAGTTCTGGCCTTCTTTTGAACTTTCCTTTTTCTTAGTTTATTGGCTGTGGTTATTGTAAGAAGCCAGCAGGATTTGTTAAAAACAGGTTGTCAGAGATAAAACTTGTCAGAGTTTCTTGCAAAAATAAATCCAGAAGCACACACAGATAACTGATTCAGCAGGATTCATTTAAATAAGAAACTTCTTTATATATAAGAATATATATACAATATCAATAGCAGAGAACAGTTTCATTTTAGCTCAGATCAGCAGACAAGTTCACACACATTGGTTTCAGTTTCATTTCTCTGCTCAGACTCAGAAGCTGCAGACTAAGACACGCCCTGGCTCCAGTCTGTCTCAGCTTCCAATTGGCTGATTTAGTTGCTCTGCCTATTCATTGGCTGACCTTGTTACCATGTCTTCCCAGTCATGAATATTCTGACAAAACTTATTGGGATTTTTTTTTTGACAATGTTACTAGATCAGTGGACCAAGGGATTGTTGTGGATGTAGTATATTTAAGACTTCACTAAGTTTTTTGGATAAAGTACCAGTAGTTCATATCGCTCTTTTTGATAAGCTGGAAAAATATGGGATGGATGGTCCAACTATCAGATGGATCAGATTTGCAGCCAATTTTGGTCTGTGTCCATATGGAGGGAGTTATGCACTTAGGTCCTAAGCCCTAAGAGAAGGGAAGGTCATAACATTTGTCATTTATACAAAACTGGGAAAGGGGAGGGATTGCTAGGATTTCACAGTGAGTTCAGCATTGAACTCTATTCAGATGTTCATTGGTAAGAAATGTAACATTTTGCACTTAGCAAAAAGAAACAGAAGGATAGATAGTAGTACCTTGCTTAGTAGTAGTAGCAGAGGTGGGTTTCAGCAGGTTCTGACCAGTTCTGGAGAACCGGTAGTGAAAATTTTGAGTAGTTCGAAGAACCAGTAGTAAAAATTCTGACTGGCCCCGCCCCCATCTATTCTCTGCCTCCCAAGTCCCAGCTGATCAGGAAGAAGTGGGGATTTTGCAGTAACCTTCCCCTGCCATGCCCATCAAGCCACGCCCATCAAGCCATGCCACACCCACCAAGCCACACCCACAGAACCGGTAGTAAAAATTTTTGAAACCCGCCACTGAGTAGTAGCACTTGTGAGAAGGATCTGGGAGTCTTGGTAGGCTACAGATTAAACATGAGCCAACAATGTGCCATAGCTGCTAAAAGCCAATGCGCTCTTGGGTTGTGTTAGAGTAGTACTGTCACTTCCTATCACAGAGTAGTACTATCACAGGAAGAGATAGCACTCTATGCTGCACTGGTCAGGGTGCACCTGGAATATATTGAGTTACTGAGTGTAGCTATTAAGGATATTGTTGTGTTACTAACCAGCAGAGTAAGTGCACAGAGAAACGGTACTGAGAGCAATGAATACAATACATACAAACTGGTTTAACAAAGCTTTTACTTTGTAGTGAAAAAACAATTGCATAGTCTTTTAATCAATCCAAGTCTTTAGCCATTTAAATCAGTCCAAAGTTACAGATATCTTCTTACCATACAAAAAGCAGTAGGTAATTAAACAGCAATTCAACGCTGGTAACAAATCACGATGGTAGCAGATCCATCCACTTCTTCACACGACGGTAACAGTTCCAACCAGCAAGTCAAGCAACAAGTCAAGCAATAAGTCAAGCAATAAGTCAAGCAATAAGTCTAGCAACAATGACTATAGCTCGGCTCTCTCCTTATATACAGTTTACACTAGTAATTATCCACTTAAGATAAGTGAAGTCAGCAGTGCAATGACTCAACAGTACAATTAGGATAATTGCAGTCAGCAGTTAGTCAGCAGTCACTTACAATGACTCATCAGTACAATTACTCAGCATTACATCTTAAAGTTACAGAATACATTTAAAGTTATACCACACATATATTGCCTGGACAACTTGTTAGGTTTACACCATATCCTAACAGTAGCTATGATCACCATAATACAAAAAGGAACTGGAAGTTGTGCAGAGAAGAATGAAAGGGTGGTAAAAGTATTGGAGACTCAATTCTACAAAAAGTGGTTAAAATAACAAGGGATGCTCAAGTTAAAGAAGAGAAGGCTAAGGGAGACATGACAGCAGTCTTTCAATATCTGAAAGGTCTTGATAGCCTTCCAAAAAGCTAAAAGGGTGGAGGTCTACTGAATCGCCAGAGGGAGGGCAGCCACAGAAAAGATATGCTTCCCAGATCCCGCTAAATAGCAGGATTTCAGGGAAGGGATCTGGAGCATGCCTTTCCTATCACATCTAGTGAGATGGACAATTATTCTTAGGAAGAAGCAGTTCTGTAAATAACCACAAGGGGCCAGAATGCAGTATTGGTATTAAATATCACCTTTCCCAAGAGTGGCCTGCCTCCTGTCTCACACCGTACCTTCAAATGCCGATCACCACTGCAATGCTCTCCCTTACCATCTCTCCTCTTTCTCTATCTGACTTTCGTCTCCCCCAATCTCCCATCCCCAAAGATCTGGGACAAATCCAATCTATACAAATATGATAAATACTCAAAAAACTTAAACTAGATAGACAAGCTCTGTTCTTATTCCGGCACTTCTGTAATACTCAGCACCTCCACTTGAGCAGGCCCTCTAGCCAAACACTTCATCTGAATAGTCTTTCACACAACTCTCCAGCTCTCTCAAAACCCAAATCTTCCCCTTCCCTCACACATTCCTAGAGCTACAGCACTTCCAGCCCAGGGGTGAAATCCAGCATGTTCTGACAGGTTCTGGAGAACTAGTAGCAGAAATTTTGAGTAGTTTGGAGAACTGGCAAAAACCACCTCTGGCTGGCCCCAGAGTGGGGTGGGAATGGAGATTTTGCAATATCCTTTCCCCAGGAGTGGGGAGGGAATGGAAATTTTGCAGCATCTTTCCCCTACCACGCCCACCAAGCCACGCCCACCAGGCCACACCATGCCCACCAAGCCATGCCCACAGAACCAGTAGTATAAAAATTTGGATTTCACCACTGTTCCAGCCTCGTCTCTCCCATAAGGAGAGCAAGAAAGCTCAAACCACATCTAGTCCCCACTACTACCAAACCATATAAAAGCTCCTGGCTCATAAAAATTCTTCTAAGCAAATCCACAATGATTAACTGAATGCCACAGTCATTAGGCAAACAAGTGGTATGCTATGGGTCTGGCTTTGCTGAAAAGTGAAAGTAATTTCCAGTTTTGGGCAAAACCATCATAAAACTCAGTCACATGACTGCAGGATGCTGCAAATGGCTATAAATACAGTAAGGCTTGTTTGTCAGGTACCCTAAGTGTGGTCACATGACCATGGGGAGAGACTTGATTGCTGGAACTTCAAATCTGGATTGTAAGTAGACCCTAGGTTGGCCTGTCAAAACTTCAAATGGTCACTAAGCGACTGGCCATTAGTTAAGGACTATCTGTATCTATTACATTCTTATTTTAATCATCAGTTCCCGAAGAGCAAAGATTCTTCCCTGCAAGATTTCCTCAGAATATTCATTTTAGTTATTGGTGTTGCTGTCTCTCTGTATGTATCTGATCAATTAAAACTGATCATGTCATTGTAGCAGAGGACATAATACTAATAGAGCTGCATAATTCCAGGGTTTCCTGTCACATTCATTTTCAGTTCTAAAATTTACTTGTTTTACTGCCACATAGAAAAGAGGCTTTAATTGGAATCTCCATAATGAGTTCAGATCTTTGACTAATTACTTTTTCCTGAATTTAAGCCATCTAATTTGGGACAAAATTCCTGCTAAATAGTTGGGACTTCATTAATAGCCATATCTCAGGTAGCTTCCTTGGTGCTTTACTGAACTAATTAAATTCATTATTAGACTGAAGTAATTTTTTAAAATTAAGGGTGTAAGGTACAATCTAGTAAATGTTAATCACAACTAAATCCTGCACACTTTAATGAAAGTAAAAGGTAATATAGTTAAAGTCCATTAACATAAAATCCAGCTTTCATTTATCTAGATATTAGACTCACTATGTTTTGTGGGCCTATACAGATAGCATAATAGCACAATTATATAAGATTACATTTTATTCACGACTATGTTTTCTGGTTTGATTGTTTTGTTTAAAAGCCATTATGGTATCAACAGGAGTGATGCTTGCAACCCAGAAGCACTGCCAGGTGATATTCTATTCACGCAATCCACACCACACTTACATAATTGTACAAAGAGAAATGAGGTAGTGTCCGCCATATGGGCATTACAAGCACACTAGCTATGTACAACATTAAAAAAATGCTTCCTAGATCTCACTAAATATATATATTTATATATATTTATAATCTTAGCATTATCTCAAGATATAATTTTATTTTTTTAATCTCTGTAAACATTACCAGAAAATATGCAGTATTCTTGAAATAAGCTGACCTTTCTTCACGGACATGAAGCATATAATTGTGGGGGGGGGAGCGATTTATTCCATTTCTTTATAGTCAGGCTTGAGGGTCTGTCAGCATTTTTTCTAAATTATTTGTTTGATTAGTTTCCATTTTACCTTTCTTTTCAAGTCCTATTCCATGCCATTTTCTGTTCTTAGGCTCGTAATCTAAGAAACATTTCACCAAAATTAAAGTCTAGGAGATAATGAGCAGTAAACAATAATGTCTATGGAGATTCTAACTCATCCAGGTCATGGTTGTCCCAAAGGTACTTTTTCAAAAGGCAACTGAAGAGGACTGAAGAAGCTTCTTGGATGAGAAGTACAAGGTCCTCAAGGAAAAACAAAAGAAGTCCAGTTGCCTTTTGAAAGAGCACCTTTTGGACAGTAAACAATAACATGTAATTGTAGACAAACATTTTAAGAAGTAATAAATAATATTTATTAGACTTATTTTAATTTACAAAGTAGATTGTCAGTACACCTTCATCAATGGACTATCTTTCATCAATCCAGGATCAATGGACATGCCTCTTAATGAGTTCTGGGCAGGAAACACATTCCATTCACACCAGTAGTGAAAGCTAAATTTTTTTACTAACAGTTCTGTGGGTGTGGCTTGGTGGGCGTGGTGTGGCTTGGTGGGCGTGGCTTGGTGGGCATGGCCGGGAGAAGGATACTGCAAAATATCTATTCCCACCCCACTCCAGGGGAAGGATACTGCAAAATCTCCATTCCCACCCCATTCTGGGGCCAGCCAGAGGTGGTATTAGCCAAGTCTCCAAACTACTCAAAATTCCCGCTACCGGTTCTCCAAACTGCTCAAAATTTCCGCTACTGGTTCTCCAGAACCTGTCAGAACCTGTTGGATTTCACCCCTGATTCACACTGAAATTGGCTGATAGCATCTGGAATAGCAGCAGGATCTTCTCTTCCTTGTGTTATCTCTACATTATTTTTCCTTCAGTTAAATTATTTGGCAGATTTTTTAAAAAAGAAGTTTCAGTTGGCTACATTTTTTATGCCTTTCAGTATTCAGAATTCAAACTGATATTTGAGCTGACAGGTATTAAATTTCATGGGCAGGTAACAGTTGACTAATCTGAGGAAGAAAAAATTGTACGCCATCATGGCATAATCAAATAATTTCCCCCATGGCTTGTATTGAAGGCGCCTCTTGTGATAGGGATGTTCAGTATCTAAAATCCAGTATCTTTGTGCATTTAGTATTAAGTTGACTACTGTACTGGAAAAGCTGGTTCCATAATAATGCCTGAATCTTTGCCCTTTTTGATATTTCAAGTTTTCTTTTTAAAAAATAACAGATCATGACAATTATTTTTTAATTCATTATAATCACTGCATACTGAAGTTTAGTGCTTCAGTCCAATCTGTATTATTTGTGTCCAAAGAAAGTAATAAATAAACATTTATTTTTTTATTTTTTTTATTTTTATTTATTAAATTTGTATACCGCCCTCCTCCCGAAGGACTCAGGGCGGTGAACAGCCAAATAAAATACATGTAATACAAATGTTAAAAACCATTAAAATACAATTAAATAATTGGCTCAGAGAACGAAATTTAAAACCCCCAAATTCATAAGACAAAATTTAAAATTTAGAAATTTTAAAAAGTTTAAAAAGTTTAAAAGAGAGGCTAGGCCAGGCCGGCCTGTTGGAAAAGAAATGTTTTGATGGTGGGGGGAGCTCGTTCCAGATGGTGGGTGCCCCCACAGAGAAGGCTCTCCCCCTGGGGGCCGCCAGTCGACATTGTTTGGCCGACGGCACTCTGAGGAGCCCCTCTCTATCGGAGCGTACTGGTCGGTGAGAGGCTACTGGTGGCAGAAGGCGGTCTCGTAGATACCCCGGTCCTAAGCCATGGAGCATTCTAAAGGTGGTAACCAAAACCTTGAAGCGCACCCGGAAGACCACCGGGAGCCAGTGCAGATCGCGCAGGAGGGGGGGTCACATGGGAGCGCCCCGTTGCTCCCATAACCATCCGTGCGGCCACATTTTGGACCAGCTGGAGCCTCCGGGCGCTCCTCAAGGGAAGCCCCATGTAGAGAGCATTGCAGTAGTCCAGGCGGGAAGTGACGAGGGCATGATTGACTGTATTTAACGAGTCCCGATCCAGAAAAGGACGCAACTGGCAAATCAGGCGAACCTGATAAAATGCCCTCCCGGCCACAGCCGTCAAGTGCTCTTCTAAAGACAGCTGGGAGTCCAGGAGGACCCCCAAGTTGTGAACCCTCTCCGTGGATGCCAATGACTAGCCCCCAATAGTCAGTGATGGCAACAACTGACTATATCGGGATGTCGAAACCACAGCCACTTGGTCTTGGATGGGTTGAGCCTGAGTCTGTTCCTCCCCATCCAGATCTGTACAGCCTCCAGGCACTGGGACATCACTTCAAGGGAATCATTGGGGTGGTCCGGGGTGGAGATGTACAGCTGGGTGTCATCAGCGTACTGATGGTACTTCACCCCGAAACCACAGATGATCTCACCCAGTGGCTTCATATAAATGTTGAACAGAAGAGGTGAGAGGACCGACCCTTGTGGCACCCCACATACAAGGGGCCTCGGGGTCGACCTCTGCCCCCCTGCCAACACTGACTGCGACCGGTCAGAGAGGAAAGAGGAGAACCACCGCAACACGGTGCCTCCCACCCCTAACTCTTCCAGCCGGTGCAGCATGATACCATGGTCGATGGTATCAAAAGCCACTGAGAGGTCTAATAGGACCAGGACAGAGGAGCAACCTCTGTCCCGAGCCCTCCAGAGATCATCAACCAATGCGACCAATGCCATTTCCGTGCTGTACCCAGGCCTGAAGCCCAACTGGAAGCATTCTTATTATTAGATAAAATACATTGCTGGAAGCATTCTTATTATTAGATAAAATACTATGGGCCAATGGCCCATAGTAGCTGAGTACACAGTGGATCTTGACCAGAGGGGAAAAAAAGCAAGCAAGAGATTATCCTAAATTTGTTTTTTTTTAATTACAAGGGCAGGTAAATATATGACAAGAACTTGTAACAGTGGTTCCCAAAGTCTTCAGCTTCATTGACCCTTTCATGAAGTTTCAGATTACTCATTAAGTCCCAAATGTTATGAAAATAATAAATGCTACTTTAACTAGTAGTACTATGAATAACAATATCAACAACAATGAGCCTTTGGATAGCTTCACTGAGACTCAAAGGGCTGATATTGAGACCATTTGGGGGAACTCTACCTTAAACAAATCAATAATGACACACGATGCTACTGTGTAGCCAGCAGATATCTTTAGCTATTTTCATGATAAACCATGGACTATAAATAGAAGACTGACCAACTCTTTTGCAACTGATTAGGGAGAAAATGATTTACTTTCACATTTTAAAAAGTAAATCTGAGATTAAAGTTTAAAAAACGAAGTAGAAATCTGTGGTTAAATGCATTTCAAATGAAATGGACGTAACACATTTTGGAGGTCAGCAATAATTGTTGGAGATCACATATCCATTTGGTGATTTCTAATTAGAGATCTAAAAGAAGTGAAATGAATCTGTAATGTTTTTCTAACTTCCTGATTTCTTTTGTTTTATATTCAGGAATCTAAACTATTGCTTCTAATTTGCATCAGCAAACAAAGCTCCTGCTGCTAACCATCCTTGGGAGGAAAGCTCCCACAGCATGAAACAATAATCATATTTATATTAGTAAGTGAAATGCACTCCCCCTCCAAAAAGCTTAATTGAATAGTTCTTGCTAACTGTCGGGATGAATATTTGGACTAACAGTAAAAAGACAACTCTGAGACTATGCAGAATATTTTATCTTGAAAGTTCAATAGCCAATTCAGATGAAACTTTAGATCTGATATCAATTGGTAACTATGTTAATACATGCAAAATCATATCTTAATATTGAAGTAATTGGCTAATAGTGAACATGGATGTTATGCTCACTACTGAATTTATGTTCACTGATGAACATGAGACTATTCACTTTTAATGTTTTGGTTGAAAGGGAGGGAGAGTGTTGGTCCAACCATCTTCATCCAAGTGGAAGCATTTCTTAAATTAAATCTTCAGTCCATCAATCATCAACAAAAGAATTTTTATGCAAATAACAAAAGCAGCAAGGAATTCTGTGATCAATTATATTGGTGTTGCTTCAGTTGATATAATGATTCTATACTAGTAAATGATCAGTGAATCACCTGCCTAATGTTTTATCTTTTGGCATGATTAAGGAACTATATTTTATGCGTCTATTAATCATTGCCCAACATTCTGGTTATTACTTACTTTAAAATGAGGACCACATTTATGTTATATGTCTGTGTAATACTTAGTACTCTGAGTCTTGATTCCTGAATTAAGATTAAAAATTTAGAGAGACTCCATTCTTAATGACTTTATGGACATGCTTAAGTAGTTGCTAACAAAAGAGATGCATATAAAATTAGGAAAATAACTTTCCTTTTGTTGAAATTATGCAGAGCAGCAGAATAAATGCTACTCAGTACCCTGTTTTATCTTATATACATTTGTTGTATGTATATTTGGAAGGGAAGAGAATATGCCTAGTGTCTTGCCAACTTCAGCATCAACTATTTTCCTATTCTATCAGAACTCTCCAGTGTCATGGAATGAATCCTTTCCCAGCACAGTTATTGAGGTGGACTTTTCTAAATAAAATATAAAATAGGGGCCTTCCTTATTTTATATTTAGAGAATTGGTAATTGGGTATCCTTACAATTCTATGAAGGAACCTCAGTGTTCTCAGCTTGGTTAGTTTTTTGCAGATGTTTCATTACCCAAACTACGGGTAGGTAAATTTCAGTCCTGAGCTACAAATATCTCCTTTATTATTACTATTCTATGTTTGCATGCCTGTGACGTCATGCATTTAGTTACCTTCATATTTTTTCAAAAATACCTGATTTTACATAGGACTGTATTATTTAGTTATTTCAGGACACAACAATTATTTCTCGATACTTCTAGGGAAAAGATATTTCATATGAATGAACAGTTACTACTCTTCTTTTCCAAAGTAAAATCCTTTTCTCAGATTGATTTTTTTTGACAACAACTAAATTTTAAAGTCACATAATTTGAGTTCACTATTACTTTCTACCAATAATGTCTTTAGGGATTAGGTCTTTGTTACTAGAAAATGTTCTATGAGAAAAGTTAGTACTTCAGTTTCACATGTATCCTATCTATCTATCTATCTATCTATCTATCTATCTATCTATCTATCTATCATCTATCTATCTATAATTTCTATAATAAATATTCTCCAACAATGAGAGATACAGTGAAGATACAATAAGTTAAATAATGAATAATGAAGGTACAATCAGTAAAAATTATAGGTAGTCCTTGTTTAGCGAGAGCCTCATTTAGAAACTGTTTACAGTTATGATAGTGATGAAAAGTTTAATCTTCATATTTATGATCTTTGCTGATTTGTAAAGCAAGAGAAAGCTGAAATAAGATAATAAGAACTGTTGTGGTTTCCCCTTCACTTAACAACTGATTTGCCAGTTCCAATTGTGGTCATTAAAAGAGGACTTCCTGTACGAAATGGCAGTTTTGTCACCGTCAAGAATTGTGCATTAACTAACCTTCTTCTTTGTATAGTATGGGAATTGGAATGAAAACAGTTGCTGATAATGTGATATTCCTATAAAACACTGGATAGTTAGGAAACAGCTTTAAAGGATGAACTATAATTCCAGAGCAAAGTGGTGCTTTTGATATTGCAAACTTCATACACTGCAGCCTGAATCATTGATTGCCATGAATATTGACTTACAAAAAAAGGTGGATGAAGGACTCTTATCTCAAATGAAAGGCAAGATTGATTGATTGATTGATTGATTTGATTTGATTTGGAGGTTATCCAACTCCTGAATTTTAAGCTTATAATTAAAAATAAAAGAAATCATAAACAATAGAAGAAAAACCTGAGCATTCTGATAAACTGCACATCAAACGCTCTACCAGAGTTTCACAGTCAGCCTACTATAAAGCCTGAAAAAACAATCACGTTTTTAATTACATCTGTAGCATTATCAGGGTGAAAATTCATGGATCTTTGGGGTGATATCATGGCACCATGATAGAGAAAATATGCCTCTTGGGTCCTGTAGATGATAATTTTTTAACTGAGGGGACTTGTAGCGTAGTATTTTAAGGAAATGTCGAATTAAAATTAAAATGGGCTTCTCAAACCACATTGTTTGTGCATGTATTCATGTGTACAAATAAGTAGTCCTCAATTTACAACAGTTCATTTAGTGACTGTTCAAAGTTACAACAACACTGAAAAAAGTGACTTATGACCATTTTTTACAGTTACAACCTTTGCAGCATCCCCATGATCATGTGATCAAAATTCAGATGCTTAGCAATTGGTTCATACTTATGCCATTGCAGAGTCCTAGGGTTATGTGATCATCTTTTGCAACCTTCTCACAAGTAAAGTCAACAGGGAAGCCAGATTCACTTAACAACCAGGTTACTAACATCAACTGCAGTGATTCACTTAACTGTGGCAAGAAATGTCATAAAATTCTCTTAACAAATTCTACTTTAGAAGATTGTAGAATTACTCTAGAATCAATTATGATCAAAAAGACAACAGCACAGAATCCTTTGGCATTTCAACATTAACAAATGTGTTATTGTATAAATGTTGTGGATTAAGATATACTTTACAAGGTGCACCGTGTATAGTTCCGAGAAAAAATCTTTTTCGTTCTGCCTGTTGTTGATTAAAGAAAAGAAAAGAAATGTAGAGGGACAAAGTAGAAAGAGGTGAAAGACAGTAGGAAAGTGCTAAGATAGTTCTTAGGAACAAAGCAGGAGGGTACTTAGATCCAAACTTGTGATTTTGTTTCTGTGCGTTAGTAGGAATATTAGGGGAATATGTAATATTGCTAATTCAAACAAATTATTTGTTGGGATATTTAGGTTCAGCAAAAAATTTAGGAACTCTAGCTCAGATCTGATATATAATAAACAATAACAATATCTGATATAAGCCATTTCTTGGGTACTCTCTCAATCTCTGTGTTGTGTGTCTGTCTGTCTTGTATGTATGTATGAATTTGCTTTCCTCATTTGTAAATTTATATCAGTCCTATTCATTCTGATGTTTTACATAGTATCGGACTATAATTCAAATGGCTATGAACTACAAGTACTAGAGCATTGAAGGTACTATAATGATATGGATAAAGGGGCCTTTTAAAAACCTTATATGCTAATTGGGTGGAGATCTTGCAGCCTTATAATTGGGTATGATCCAACTTCTCTTTCACCAGTCAGAAAATGTATAGAAAAATGTTTGAAAAGAGATAAATTTAGCTACTCCTTATTTTAATAAATCTACTTCAATAAGTATTGTTTATTGATCTGACTATGTAGCTGCAGATCATATCTAATGCCTAGTCATGTTCTCTAATTAAGAAGAATTAAGAAATAAGCAAGAGAGGGGATCTGTTTGTCCCAAAAGGCTAAGTAACAAGAAAGGTTACTTAGGGAAACATAAAGTGAATAAAAGCCAAAACTTTAAACTGAGATAAAAAAACCTCACGAGTAAGAAAGAGGCGAATAGGAGAAAACCTGAAGCTTTTATTTCAGCCAACTTCTTGAACTCAGAACATTTTCTGTGTTTTAAAAGAAGCTACCTATATTAATGTTCAGTGTAAGAAGTTTTGAAAATATGAAAGTTGCACAGCTTTGGTTGGCAATAATTAATAGAATAAACACATCTGTAAATAATCCTGGGGTTGGTTTCTGAGAAGATATCACATTTGTGAAACAGTTATTCTCCAAACATTCCACTAGTTTATGGTGGATTTCTGAATCATTTTAGTCTGGGACTAATAAAGTCATCCTTCCTAATAATATTAGGGGCTGGAGAAAATGTTCTTTTCTTCTCAGGGCCATAGTATATTAGTAAAAAGTCAAATTATTTTTTGGCTTTTTTTTCTTTGTTGGAATTCTTAATGGAAGCTTAATCAGGATAATACTATTGAGGCAATTTTTGAAGTCCATCATGGAGGTAATTAAGTCAAAGGCAGGAAGAAGTCTCAACAGCATAACTGACTCAAGGAGTTATTTTTGCGAGAAGTGGGCTCATCTACTGCAAGTCCCTGATTTAGTCTCATCATGGGGTCTATATAGAGGGTCTCAGCATTTTACTGAAGCTAAAAACTTCATTACATTTTCCCCAAATTTTATTAACTACACAGACCTTTGATAAAACACACAGGATTCTATTTTTTTAAGGCAAACACATCCCTCCAGTAAGAGTTAATAAGGATTATTTTGGGTTATATAAGGCAAGGTCATTTCAGCAATTTTCCATTCATCTCTGAAATAATGACTTGATTGTTAAACCTGTCTTATTTTTCCCTCTGTACTCAAGATAGTCAGTAAGCATGTATGCTTGCAAATTATAATCTGTGCTTATATTAAGTGAACTATTTCTAACCCTATCGACTTCCTAATTTAGAGTTAAGAAAGGATTTACAAATAAGAGTAGCAATTTTGTCATTCTTAGTCAATCTGGCAGCTGGTTTTCCTTTGCCTGATTAAAAAATAATAAATCTTCTCTTCTATTTTCTTCTATTTTCTTTTGGCATACTGCCATGCCTCTTTGTGCTGCTTCCCAGTGCCCCCTCTGTTGCCAGTTCAATGACATTTTAGCCTCTTCTTTTATTTACTAAGAAAAACTGTCCTAGGATAATTTAAACTAACAGTTCCTCTCAGCATCAAAACTAGCACATGACATTTGTTTCAGTTTCAGCAAGGAAATCTTGGATGTGTGATGAGCCAGCAGGAAAAAATAACTAAAAACAATCTTGCTAACCATAGTCTCTGGGTATATAAGAATTAGAAACCAAGAATTACCAGTCATGGTATCTCCAATAAACATTTTGGCTCTCAGTGTATCTGGAGAACACCAGGTAAGAAAAGGCTGATTTGCTGCTATTCCTCCCTTTCCTAACCCCTTTGAATGTAGACAAACCAGGAGCCTCTAGTCAGACTCATCTATTAGCAGGACTTCTTAATACAGTGGTTGGTGATCTTAAATACTCAAAGAGCCACAAAGGTCCTAACCGGAAGTCCCCCATTCAATTCTGGAGCCAACTGGAAGCTCAGTTCTCCTCCTAGTGTGGTGTTCTTTTTCCTCTGCTGACTGGAAGTCCGGTTCCCCCACCACAGAGTCTCCTCCTAGAGCACCATCCTTTTTCTTCTACCTGTCCTAACCGAAAGCCCTATCAATTGTGGAGCTCACTGGCGACAGGGAGCTGCAACAGAGGGATGAAAGAGCCACATGCAGCTCCAGAGCCTCAGGTTGCTGACCCCTGTCTCAGTATCACTGTTGACTGTGCCTTGTCAGTTGTAGCCAGGCAAAGGCAGAGGAGTTGAGCAGTCAC
The DNA here is from genome assembly GCF_029215685.1 of Pituophis catenifer annectens. Classification (NCBI taxonomy): domain Eukaryota; kingdom Metazoa; phylum Chordata; class Lepidosauria; order Squamata; family Colubridae; genus Pituophis; species Pituophis catenifer. The sequence continues at coordinate 38,292,830 of NW_027256883.1, forward strand.
ACTCATCCACTATAAGCCACCATATGGCTGTGACTCACTACTACTCTGCATTCAGCAATAGACTAAATCATACCTCTCAAACTGTAAAATGTCAGTCCTGTGGCCATTATCACAGTATCACCATTATGAAAGCTGCTTTTCAGATTAACACTATGTAAGATAGATGGGTGGATGAATAGATAGATGATAGAAAGATAGATAGATAGATAGACAGACAGACAGATAGATAATGGCTATAATATACAAATACTATGGAAAGAATCATTAAGCATATTGTGCCAGCTCCATAATCACACAAAGCTGATTCTATCTATTTTAAAATTTATTACAGTTATATCTTTGTCCCCACACCCAATAATTAAACACAAGTCCAAAAATGAAGTAATTTTTTTTACTAAGACATTGTGAGATGATAATGAACACTTTATTAATGGTTTTCAGTCTGCAGCAACTGTCCTACAGGTCAGTGGTGGGATCTTCCAGTTTAACAACCAGTTCGCTGCATGTGTGTGCGCAGTTTGCAAAAAATTGAACTTCTGCGTTGCTGAGACCAAGGAAAACAGCTGAGGAGTGACAATCTACTATGCTATCCCGATCAGCTGGGCTTCAGAAGCAGAAATATAGGTGAGTATAACGCAGGGGCGGGCAGGTGGGCCCACTTCAAAAAAGAGAGAAAGTCGGACCTAACGGTTTGCCTGAACTGGTCCGAACCAGTAGAATCCCACCACTGCTACAGGTAAACCATCTCTTGAATACTCCATATCAATTTATTTTGATCCATTGTTGTACACAAGCCCTTAAACTAAATTAAACTGAAATTGTAACACAGGTCAAGAGTAACTCAGTAGCAAGGCTTGTACCAGTTTTCTATTTTCTAGAATCATGCTCATCTGCATTCTGAGGCAGAATGAAAAAATATAGCAAAGTAAAATCAGCAATAATTATTTTAGTATCATTAGTATAATTTTAATTAACATTCCATACAAGTGCCATGGACTCTTCAGACAGAAAAAAAAAAGTCTAGATCCTTGAAACAACCCTTTATTTTCTTGAAACAAGCTCAGGGAGATGGTGAGAGGAAGATATGGGAGAGAAGCGAAGGAAATCCTTCCTTAGGTAACCTCAGAAAAGAAGAACTTTGTGCATTATGCAGCCCAGGCCATGCCAAAATGCAATTTGGAGATTGTCCAGGACTTCATTGGAAAGTAATGGTTTTCACTGAACTGAGTTATGACCAGCTGTTTACAGACAGTCTGTGACATACTGATAGAGCAGAACACCGTATGTTGCTTTCCAAATCAAATGATACAAGAAGTGTGACAGAGTGGAGAAACATCTGTCATTAGCAATTTTCAGCACGCTTCACTAATTCTGGACAAAATACGCGTAATGAACTTACCGCAGGAAACTTCAAATACTACTACTGCTGAAACCAGGATATAAACAGCTACTTCCCTTAATGGTGTCTAATTTAATTCATTTGCAGGAAGAAACAAACAAAGTGGCTTATTTGCTTTTGATCATGGGTGAGCAAGCGTGGTGCTGATCACAACAATACATTTTTTATTCAAGGTATTTTTTTTTAAAGGATCAGTGTCAACCTTCATCCATACTCAAACACAATTTATAAATTGGTTGCCCAGAAAGGTAGCTTTATCCTTAGCCAAAGTATGACAAAAGGGAGAATTTATCCACAAGATTTTTCCTGGTTATTTTTGGTTGCCATGCGTTCAAATTGTGATTCATTATGTCACGCTTTGAAAAAAGACTTGCATAACAGGAAGAGAGATAAAAGGTGGAGGCTCAAAGGAACAGATCCATCCATTCCTTTCTATGCAGTTGAGATTAAATCGGGTGGTCTATAATCAGCTATACGGTCTTTACAGTTAATTCTCTGTTGTTGCTGGAAGTCTTTCTTTCCCTCAATATAAGACAGGTGAGCATGTCATTGGAGAAAAAGTATCAGCATAACCGCTTGCCCTGAAAATGTATCTCAAGACTTAGTGAACAAGCAAATAAATGTTTCATGACCAAAATGTAAGGACTCACAGCATCAAAATCAGTAAAATGGCACTACAATCATGTTATGTTAGACTAATAGTTAGAAGGGAACTATTTATACTAATAACAATATTTTGTCTTGTTCTTAGTGAACTATAATTCACATATCTTTTGTCTTTTATTGGCTCCACTTAATGACAAAACAACAAATCCATAAATAATGCAGCATAACCCTTCCTTCTTTCCTTCCTTCCATCCTTCCCTTCCCTTCCCTTCCCTTCCCTTCCCTTCCCTTCCCTTCCCTTCCCTTCCCTTCCCTTCCCTTCCCTTCCCTCCCTCCCTCCCTTTAATAATGCACAACCTAAACAGAACACTGTTATTATCTGACGGGATACTTTTGGTGTAATACTCCATTTGATTGACAGTAAGTGTTTGTCTCATTTAAAGTGTAGATAATATAGAAAATGTATGAAATTGTTAGGATTAAGTTGTTATTGGGAGGAGTGAGGGAGGTGAAAAATGATGGCTAGTTATGCTGCTTATCTGAAGTTTCAACTAATGTTCACAAAGAGCCATAATAGAAAATGCAGAGGCTAGATTTAGTTCAATCCATTGAAGTTCTACCTGGGGGACTGACTTTGGAATGTATCCCAGACCAGAGAGACTGGAAACCATTCAGAATTGATGACTGTAAAATGAGTGTTGGGGGTCTTTGAGTAGCTGCATAATTACAAAATTATTCACATTTTTTTTAAAAAAAGCATGCTAATCCAGAAAACATTGGCTTTTTGGGATAAGTTGGACTGAGGCTCTACAAATTCATAACAGCCTGCTAGCACCCAAAAGTAAAAACTGGAGAGGAAGGATAGGTGGTGAGAAAACTCACCGGTACATTGGATCTGGATAATAAAATAATCAGACCTAAGCAATTCATGAACACTAGCACTATTCTTTACATAAACAGTAAATGTTTAGATTTTCCTGTTCACTGACTAACAGCACACATATCATAAACACTGAGCTGTTAGAGTACGTTTCGTGTGTTGATTCACTTTTAACAGTTGTTAGTGTGAAGACAGGAAAAGAAAAGTGGGTGTAATGAGACCATGTGCAGTATGCTGTGAAAACAGAGGCCCTTACTTGGCATAATGGGTTGCACCATAAGGGCCATAAAATTGTGCATGTGTTAGTATCATTTTAATTATTACGGGTGCCACATGTTAAGCAGAATAGCGGAACTACTAAAACAGCTTCAGAATCCTTACTGCTGATTGCTGCATTTAATTACAAATAGGAACATTTGGAGATAGGTCACCATAAAAACCCTTCTGTTGTCAAATGAGCTCAAATCTGATTTTTGTAATTATGCTCTTATACCATGGATCCTGTTGAATAACTGTAGGAAATAAAATTTTAACAAGTGCTGATTAAATGTAGGTACATCTTGCTTTCCAAGATTATTTATGAATGTTCTTTGCAACTTAAATCAAAGTGCCCTCATAGTTGTTTTTGTGTTGGTCAGTACAGATAATTCACAATTTATGCAAATACACTGAATAATTTTACATGACATGAAATATTGGTCTGTCTCCCTACATGGAAAATAAAAGTTGTAGAGTTTCAATTATTCATTCTATTTGCTTACAAACTCTCTGCAACATTCTCAGTACTGTTGTTATAGAACTATATGTTACCCACAATAATATGATAATTATTTTTTTCTAAGGCTGAGTTTTAATCTAAGAAATGATATTTTTATTGAACTCTCTTTTTATCATAACAATATGTTACTGCCAATACATCAGTAACAGATGTAAAAGCAAAATAAACATGGTGAATATATCAAGTCTTTAGGTAAATGTGACACAATCCTTTGCTTCTAGAGAAATAGATACAAATTGCACTTATTTATTTCAATCTTTCATTTTTACTCTCCTGTTTTAAATGTAAAATTTCTAAAGGAAACATTTGGTAGGTTAGATGATGATGATGATGATGATGATGACGATGACCTATCAAATGTGCAAATGAAAAATGCTATGACTGTGTTAAATCATGGAAGTAAAGGTTCTATGGAGTTACACATTGTGCTAATCAAAAACTGAGGTTTGGAAATCACAACTGGATTGTGGTTGCTAAGACAAAAATCAAACAAATTACTTCCTGCTAAGCCTGAACAAAGCCATTTTCTCTCTTTCTGTGTGTGTATGTGTGGGTCATATCAAGAGCCGAGGTGGCGCAGTGGTTAGAGTGCTGTACTGCAGCTACTTCAGCTGACTGCTAGTTCAGTAGATCAGCAGATCAAATCTCACTGGCTCAAGGTTGACTCAGCCTTCCATCCTTCCGAGGTGGGTAAAATGAGAACCCAGACTGTTGGGGGCAATATGCTAATTAGTATACTGTCTTTGTTGTAAGCCGCCCAGAGTCCTCAGAGAGTGGGCGGCATAGAAATATGAATAATAAATAATAAATAAAATATCCTACCATAAGCTGCAAAGAAAAGCAATAATTAAAGGGACTATTTCTCCTGAGTTTCTGAGAAAAATACAGACACTTCATGTTCTGAATCACTTTCCAAAAATTGAGCAATCTTTTCCTTTCAATCTCCTAAAAAGTTGTTGAAGAATTCTCTTATTTTCCCATTCCTGCCTTTTTCCTCTTTGTTGAGTCTTGCATTTTTTAAAAAAGGAAAAAAATGCAATCTACAATGTACTGTAGAAAACATAAGGATAGATGGTTGTCATAAAGTCTTTTCCCTGAGTCCTTGAATCAGCAAAAAAATATTAAGGCATAAGTGGGTAGTTTTCTATTCCATCTCAATGAGGTGATGTATTTACAATTTCAATACTAGGATAGCAATTTGTGGTCAAGGATAGCAATTTGTGGATTCTTCTGGCTTTCTCCCTCCAAAGTATCACCTTCTGGCAGAAAAAGCAACCCCCAATCATGCTCCTTAATGTATGATGGGATAGTGATGGGCAAGTGTAGATGGATGCTTAGAACGAGTGGCTGAGCTGCTTGTCATATTGTCCAGCTCACAGACTGAAAACATAGAAGTGTTTTAGGCCAGTGACATGTCAACTGTCTTTTTAATGAAAAGTTTAGTACTCTTTTAAAGAAGAAATAAAGTATAAATGCATGAGAGTCCCTTTTGATATGTAGAATGGAAAATCTGTCATGCATCCATTTCTGACAAAGCCAACCCATGGCTTGGAGAGCCTAAGTCTCTTTCTTGATTTATACTGGCCTTCTGTGTAGCACAGGACTTGTACCCACTCAGCAGAGCGTTGAACCCATAGCATGTTTTTAAGAGCTCGTGTAAAACTTGAGCCCCACTATGGAAAGTGCTGTTCAGAGATTACCTGGTCAGATGACTAAATTACTTGCAAAAGACATCTATTTACCTGATGAACCACCTTGACCTCTAGAGAAAGCCCATCCTACTCATGCCAGCAGAGAGACCTCCTTTTTAATAATTACATCCATTGTTTGACTGTTATTTTATTCCATTTTGTAAAATATGCATATTCTCTCCATTTAATCATATTTATTCTTTAAATTTAAATTTCTCCAACCTGGTATCTTCCATAATTGCTACATTTTAACTCTTATAATTCTTAGTCAATATGGATGAAATTGTAGAAGCCTTCATTTCAAGTCATTTTATGTATACCTTTGCTCAAAGGAAAATTATATTGAAGGGAATTATAAACTCTTTCTACCTGCCACAGTTCCTTCTAAAAATTTCATCCAAAGTTTTTGCAGCCATGTCAAGACTTCAAAACCCCAATTGCCCTCTTATTTGGAGCCAATCAAAAGCTAGTTTCGTGACATGAAAATGCAATTTTGCATCTAGGCTGTCTTGTAAAGAGATAGGTCGCATACATTAGCCACGAGCATCATTACCCCTCAGTGAATAAACCTCATTAGTGACTTCCAGAATGTAGAAACGAAGTCCACTAACATTTTGTTGTCTATAACACTATTCTCCCTCTGAAGAATTCTAGTGTTTGTGGAGACAGATGAGTGCTAAGATTCGTTTTTAGCTAATATTTGCTGAAATACATCAACATCAATGCAATAACTCTGTGGTCATTTTTCTTTTAAAGTTAGCTCTGTTATTTAGCAGCATGACTAAAACCATTGGCAAATGCCAGAAATAGCATGCCTGTGATAACTGCTGTACAGTTTACAATAGCACATTCTGCAATACAATAGCACAGCAGTTTTGTTGTTCATTGAAAACATAGAGACAAAAATTAATTTGACTTGCTCCTTGATCTAATATACTTATTTCATTTGCCAATCCATAAAATCCAGCAGAGAAGATGTGTTACAGTAGGGGTGTCAAACTCAAGGCCTGCAGGCTCGATCCGGCCCACGAGGTGCTCAGATCTGGCCTGCAGGCCTGCCCTGGAAATAGTGAAGAACTGGCCCACTGTGTCTGCCTGTGAAAACAGCACCCAGGCGGGCTGCGTGCAGCCTCCCCAAGCTCCATTTTAGCTGGCAAAGAGCTGCAGGAGGCCATCACAACCAAAAAATAGAGCCCGGGAGGGCCACATGGGTCATATAATCCCCATGGTCATATGATCAAAATTCAGATGCTTGGCAACTGGGTTCATATTTATGATAGTTGCAATGTCCCAGGGTCATGTGATCCCCTTTTGTGGATCCCCTTCTGACAAGCAAAATCAATGGGGAAGCCAGATTCACTTCCCAACCACATGAATAATTTAACAACTGCAGTGATTCAGTTAAGAAACGTGGCAGGAAATGTCATAAAACGGGACAAAACTCACAACAAATGTTTCACTTAGTAATATAAATCTTGGTCTCAATTGTGGTCATAACTTGAGGATTATGTGTAATTGTTACCAATAAAGGTTTTAGATATTTATTGTTTTAGCTTTGTTCTATGCTACCTAGAAGCACTTGTTTATGGCTATAAAATTAGATAAATACATAAAACAGAATAATAACAGAATAAGAGAGTTGGAAGAGACCTTCAAGGTCTTGTAGTTCAACCCCCTTCTTAGACCAGAAACTCTATACCCGTGATGGCGAACCTATGGCACACGTGCCAGAGTTGGCACGCAGAGCCCTCTCTGCTGGCACACACACTTTTGCCCCAGGTCAGATCTCCGTGGTGTTTCTTTTGTGAGCTTTTGTTTCCTTGCAAACGACGAAACAGAAGCTCATGAAAGAAAAAGATATTATCTCTTGCCGCGCTGCCAGTGTTGGCATGCTGGTCTTCGGGTCTCTGCTGCGCATGCGTGCATGTCCACGCATGTGCATGTTCGCACATATCTGACCACGCACGCACACACATGTCCGCAGTTGTGCATATTCTTGCATGTGCATGCACCTTTCAGTTTGGGCATGCACATGCAGTTTGGGCACTCAATGTCTAAAAGGTTCGCCATCACCGTCCTATACATTTCAGTCAAATGGCTGTCCAATCTTACAGTGTTGGAGCACTCACAACTTCTGGATGCAAGTTGTTCCATTGATTAATTGTTCTAGCTGTCAGGAAATTTCTTCTTAGTTCTAGGTGGTGTCTCTCCTTGATTAGTTTCTACCCTTTGCTTCTTGTCCTGCACTCAGCTGCTTTGGAGAATAGCTTGATGCCATCTTCTTTGTGGCAACCCCTAAGATATTGGAACACTGCTATCATGTCACCCCAGTCCTTCTTTTCATTAAACTAGACATACCCAATTCCAGCAATTGTTTTTATATGTTTTTAGCCTCCAGTCCCCTAATCATCTTTGTTGCTCTTCTCTGCACTCTTTCTAGAGTCTCAACATCTTTTTAACACTGTGGTGACCAAAATTGGATGTAGTATTCCATGTGTCATATTACCAAGGCATTATAAAGTGGTATTAACACTTCATGTGATCTTGATTCTATCCCTCTGTTAATACAGCCTAGAATTAGAACTAGAACTAGAACTGTGTTGGTTCTTTTGGCAGCTGCAGCACACTGCTGGCTCATATTTAAGTGGCTATCCACTAGGACTCCAATGTACCACCTATACTACACCTTTGCATTTGGTTTTTCTTGCCTAAATGTAGAACCTTACTTTTTCACCACTGAATTTTATTTTATTAGATAGCGGCCAATGCTCAAGGCTGTCAAGATCCTTCTATATCTTAAGCCTATCTTCTGGAGTGGTGTCATCTGTAAATGACACCCCATCTATCCTCTCAATTCTCTTTTTTCTTTCCTCCAGATTAAAATACTAGATATTAAAAGAAAAAGATAATCATGAGTTAAGAGTCTGTCCAAATAGATGGGATAAAAATATTAAAATGCTGGACAAAAAGGTCAGTCACATCAGCTGAGCAAAGATCATGTTGTAGAGATCTGAAATAGTTACAAAGAAAAAATCCTTGCGAGACAGGGCCACAGCAACTACAGGCAGATCCTCTCAGCTGGGCTTAATGTACAATGGAGGGGTCATGTAGCAGAAGGCATTCTTTCAAGTCACCTGGACTTGTGCTACATAGAACTTTGAAACTAATAACTAATCCTTGTATCTTGCTTGGAAACGAAAGAGTATTTCAGGATACTGTGAGATATTGTCTCTTTCCAGTAATGACCCTTATGAGCTCTTTACTTTAATCACTTTTGGTGATCATGAAGCCATAACATGAAGAAATGAACATTGGGATAGTACAATGCAAAACCTGGTATTTTATGCCCCAATGGCAGATACAAGTACACAGATCACAATTGTTCCCCTCCCCAATCCCTAGCCTTGGCCCATGCTCTGGATGCCTATGATCATATCTCAATGGTGATTATGGAAAAGATTATTAGAGATGTCATATCAAAGTATAGGTAGATTTTATTCTTAATATAAAAATTTCAAACTCAGTGATTTACTTTTGTCTTCTAGGAAATAGTGGTAGCTATTCTTTGATGTAGAATAAGACTAGCAGTTGAGATATCTTTGAGAAGGCAATCCAATTGGTTCACTTCCAGATGGGAAATTATCCTTCAGATGAAGTGTAGATAGATCAGCACATTTATGATCCATAGATTCATTTATAAGTCCATTCCATGCTATTGTCATTATGTTCATTTTTAAGACACTCACACACACACATAATGTGATTTGCTTATTTTTGAATATATTTTCTTTCAAAATATACATATATAAATACATTTTATCTAATTATATGAATTTCCAAATGTGTTTTCTTCTCAAAATGCAAATTTTGATATACTTGGTACACAATTTGAGCCAAATACTGTACGATAAAATTGGTAAAATTTCAAATCTGAAAGACAAGTACTTCTTGAGATGCATGTAAGTCCAAGAGACAATGGATGGTCTGCACACATTAAGAATTAGCAAAGGATGAATTCATTCAGCATTGCCACTTTATGCCTTTCTCAACTGTATCTGTCAATCCATTTCTTGGTAACACCAACAGCATGACAGGAAATTGAAAACTGGCAGATTCTTCTATTTCCCCTCCTTGTGGGCTTTTCCCAAAAAATTAGTTGTGCTGATGATGGAAGAAATATTGGAGTAGATAATGCATAAGATGGCATCGATGCTAAAGCAGCTGATGATAGAATTACCCAAGAGAATAATTCGTGTATTGAAGAGGGAACAGATGTCAACAGAGACAGCTTGTCTGGTTGTTTGGATGCCTGTTTGAAACATGCATAGAAAGAAAAGGATTTTCAGACAGTCTGTTTTTGAAGTTCCATGTGGCCTGTCCTAATTGTTTGCTAAAGAGGGGTGACATTTTGTTGTAAAATACACTTAAATATAGAGGATCCAGCACTTTTATTGAATTCATCTAGTGGCTCTCTATCAAAATAAAAGTTACAGTATCTATACACAGAGAAAATGTTTATTCTTTTCTCAGTTGGAGAGTAAGAAAAAGAGACAGGAACTTTTCAGATGTGTGCATACACAGTTCTTTTCTATTACAGCGATACTTAGAGATACTTAATATATTGTGGCCTTAATTTAACTAACTATGTATGTACATTCTATACTAACACTTTCAAATGGAACTTTTTACAGTGTCTTAACCTGACTTACTTTGCACAGCTTCTTTCTGTCACTTCTGAATTCACTTCTACCTAGAGAGAAAAAAGCAGAGGGAATTTTTTTTGTTTCTTGGATTCCAGTATTTTTGACCAGCTGTGCTCCCTGACATCTGTTCTGTTCTCCAAAAACTGCAGTCCTTTCTACCAGTCAGTTCATTTAGCAGATTTCTCTCTTAAATCTTGCTTCCTGCCGATTCTCCAACTGCAGAACCTTCCTCTTTAATATACACAGTATTGCCCACACATGCCACATAAAGAGAATTCCAGGAATGGTTATCTGTCTGTCTGTCTGTCTATCAACTCTCTCTCCCTCCCTCCCTCCCTCTCTATCATCTAACTAATCTGTCATTATCTATCTGTCTTAGTTGCAAGGATCTGTTCTAGATAATCTGTGCATGATTGTTCTCCTTCTGAAATTGTGGGATCATATCAATATGACAAAACTCAACATGTAGTCCTCAATAGAACTATATCTACATGGAAGTTAACAGTGACGTATCCCAAGGTTATGTTTTAAGCCTAGTTCTCTTCAACATCATCATAAACAATTTAGATGAAGGAATAGAAGGGGGATTCATTAAATTTGCAGATGACGCTAAACTGGCAGTAATAGCCAACACCCAGAAGATAGACTCAAGAGCCAGATGGATCTCGACATCTGGGTGCTATCTAACAAAATGATATTCAATGTAGAGAAAAGTAAGGTTTTATAGTTAAGTAAGAAAAATCAAATGTACATGAACAGATTAGGTGGAACCTGGCTAAATAGCAGTAACTGTGAGAAAGATTCTGGAGTCCTAGTGGACAGTCACTTAAATATGAGCCAGTAGTGTGTGGCAGTAGCCAAAAAAGCCAATGCAATCCTAGATTGCATTAGCAGAGTGATAGAATCAAGATCACATGACTGGAAGCTAAAACATATGAAGAAAGGTTACAGGAATTGAGTTTGTCTAGTCTAGTGAAAAGAGGGAGTCGGGTGACATGATAGCAGTCTTCCAATATTTGAAGTGCTGCCACAAAGAAGAGGGGCTCAAACTACTTTTCAAAGCACCAGAAGGCAAGACAATGAATCTAATCAAGGAAAGAAGCAATCTAGAACTAAGGAGAATTTTCCTAACACTGAGAACAATTCACCAGTGGAACAGCTTGCCTTCAGAAGTTGTGGATGCTCCATCACTGAAAGCTCTTAAGAAAAGACTGAGCAGCCACTTATCTGCAATGGTATAGGGCAGTGTTGGCGAACATTTCTGGTACTGAGTGCCAAAATGGGAGCATGCGCGCGGGGGGGAACACTAGAAACTGGAAGAGCAGCTTCCCAGCATGCATGTATGAGAGCGCCATAAACTGGAAGAGCAGTTGCCCAGTGTGCATGCATGCACTGGGAAGCTGCTCTTCCGGTTTCTGGCATGATGCATGCGCAAAGACCAACTGGTCTATGCATATTCATGTGCCAGAAACTGGAAGCTTAGTTTCCCGGCACGCGCATGCACGCCAGGAAGTTTCTCTTTCAGTTTTCAGCAGTCCCATGCACGCAAAGACCTGCTGGCTGGCATGTACATGCATGCTGGAACCCTGAAGAGTTACGGGCAATGGCTGGCATGCCAGAGAGATGGCTCTGTGTGCCACTTTCAACACGTGTGCCATAGGTTCGCCATCACGGGTATAGGGTCTGCTGCTTGATCAGGGGAGTTGGACTAGAAGACCTACAAGAGTCCTTCCAAATCTGTTATTCTAATGCAAATCTAGCATGTATTCAGATGGCTTTGGGTCACACAGTGCCTTCTTTTGGCAAGCATTCCTGGAGAGGGATAGTCTGGTTAGAGTGGCCCATTCTCTGATACATTTATGTACTTCCTAAGGCTTCCCTTGATGACAACAACATGGAAGTTTCCTACTGGAGAAGGTGCTTTCAAACTTTTATATAACTAGGTTTGCTTGATTCAAAATTATTTTTAAAAACTATACTGATACTAAGTCCAATTTCAAGGTGTTGATCCTTGGTTTTGGGTCCAAAACCTGAAGTTGTTTTTCATATACAAATTGACAAGGTTTTTGAAATCTACATTTAAAGGTACACAGTTATGTAACAACAAGGAGATGACTGTAGACATTTTCCCTAAAAAGGTGATCATGTAATCTACTTGACCTTCTTTTAAAAGTAAGCTAAAATATTTATATTCTCCTGACATTTCAGTTTGACAAATTCTTTGATTTGCTATATATTTTAATTGTTACCTCTGTTATAATTAAAGTTATTGTTTACTTAATATTGTTTATTGTTTACATTGACCTATAATTTATTGGAAGAAGGTTGTACCTAAATGTTTTAAATAAACAAATGAATAATAACTTATATTAAATTAAATTTTGTTTATATTCTGGGAATGCCAAATAGTGTATACTTCTATATTTAGAAGAAAAGTCACATTTTTAATTATTAAACTTATTTTATAGTGCCTGTTAAGAAAAAGATTCACATGTTTTGTTTCCTTCATTTATAACTACTGATTAGCAATAGAAAAAGAGCCAATGTTGTGTATCAGTTAGAGTGCTGGACTAAGACCCTGAGAGATTTAGTTAACATCCCAATGGATATTTAAATGCCATTGGATATGAACTTGTACAGTCATTGGCTGAATTATACTTTGTACTAACCATAATTTGGTTTATTAGGGTTTGGCTCAATATGTTAGGTGATCCAACCATTAAATAAATAAACCATAGTTTATGGCAATATGTCGCATTTACTTAAAACCAGTCTCTATTTCAGTATAGTTTGCCTACCATAATTCCTGGGAAGATAAAATAATAGTTTTGCAATTCATGTGCGCCTGAGTAGCAGATAGAGAATCATGCAAAGTATCTCAAATTATTGGAAGAAGAACAAGATGCATGTAATCAATAAATGAAGCCCCAGGGCTAACTGTGGTATACATGATATGAGCATCTCATGAGGAAAACATGTTCCTATACATGCATAAAAAGTAAAGTCCATTGAAGTCAGAAGGATTTTGTTCTGATAACATATTCACAGAATGGGGCTGAACATCTTATGCTGAGCATGTAGCTACAAACAATTATTTAACTATTTCAATATCATGATAAATTGTATTAATCCATGCTTTTGGTTTAATTTTATGAATGTATTCATCTCTGTGTAAAGAAATTTGTACACTATAAGTCATTCTATCTTTCTGTACTTTTTATTTCTTACCGCACAGTTTCTGTTCATTGCAAGTGTAGAAAGAAAGAGAGTTTACAGACATAGGTGGCCTGGAGATAAAAGTCTGGAGACATTTCCAATATGTAAAGGTATTATTCTCACATGTACATATTTCTTGGAGAGTGTAAAAAAAAAAACAGCAACCTGACAGTGAGAAATGAAATAGCTTCCTAAGAATATGTAGATGTATTCAGGAAATCACATGAACATACACAAAGTGTTCTCCTTGGGTTGATGAATGCCAAAGATGAAGGGTTGGCAGTAAGGGAAAAAGTATTTGTTTGTATCAAATATTTTGATTTTAGATATAATATGTTGAAAACCTAAAACTGAATTGGGTACCTCCTATTGGAATATCTTGTATATCTTCTTTTCCTGAGAGGGAGTAAATGCCCCTAAGAGAGGGACAAACCTATTACCAACTGGAAGATCTCTGTTGCTCTATAATAATCTTCAGCAATCTTCAGTTCAAAGCTATATTTTCTCCCTGAGATCCAGGCGCAAACCCAGAGAACAGAATTCTGCACTTTTTGGCCAACAGGGAGATAATCATACATATGACATTCTATTTAGTAAACTGAGAAGCACCCTCTCTGCTGACTTTCGATCAACTTTTTAAAAATTCTTTAGGAACAATCTCAAATAAAGTTATCTCCTGTATTATGCTGTTATAAAGTCTGGAACTCCAACTTCCTCACATATATGCTAACCTTATCTCAACCAAGGAAAGGTGAATGTCCTTGTTCTGTCTCCGTCTCACACGCACACACACCAACAGACGTCCAAGAGTTAAAGACCAAACCAGCAGACAAAATCCTTTTCCTTATGATAACGGAATTTGGCAGCAACCTAGTGGCTGCCTGCCAAGAGTTTATTACTACAAAGGAAAGAGATAACTTCTCTCCGCTTCTGGTACATCAAAGTAAAAAGCTCAATAATTACAGAGTCAATCAAGTCCAAAGATAATCCAGCAAAGTCTATAGCAAAAGTCCGGCAATGCAGAATGGCGTGGAAGCTTTCAGCTTTGTTCGTCACAAGGTTTAACTGGCCACCACGCTCCCTTTTATACCCTGTGGGGTGTGGTCCAGTGACTCAGCCTAATCTCGGGCACGCCTTTTCTTTTGTTGCACATGCTTATCTCTGAGACACTGGCGTGGATCCAGCCAAGACTCATTACTCTCATCACTGTCCATCTGTGGCTCGTGGATGTGCTTGGCCCTGGCCCTATCTCTCGCCCTTTGGCGGACACCGAAGGCATTGCCAAAGAGGAGGGTCCTGGAGAGGGAGGCCTTGCCAACTCCTCTCCTTCACTCTCGGAGTCCTCTCCTGCCGATGACGCAGGCTCAGGTAATGGAGCCACAACAGTCCTCTTCTATAAACTTTTGCATAAATCTCCTGGTCAGTAATGATTTCTTGATTATTACACCAAAATAAGCAATGAGTCAGAATCTACTATCTTCCCATACTGACACAAAGATAGCTGAGCTATTTCTGACAGGGAAACCAGCCACCAGCTAGGTCTGTCCAGGGGTCATTGTGGAGCTTAGACACAGTAGGACTTATTTCACAATATATTGGTTTCCAATGCTAATTTGCTTGGGCTTTAACAGCATGCATTCTATATTAAATGCTATCTCATTCTAAAAGTGGCTTGAATGGGAAATATTCCAACCACTTGCAGCATCAGTTTTATTTCAGAGTCAATTACATTATATATTTTAGAAAAAAAAAATCCTACATGCATGTATGTCTGAAGATTCACTGGGTTTTGCACCTGGGTATTGCAGATAGGGAACACAACTCATTGGCTACCTCTCTACTCCTAGATCACATGATTAAAATTTGATTGCAAATACGTGAATTACAATGCCATTTTTTTCTTTAAAAAACCAGTAAAATAGGTCTACCAAGTTTCCAATAGGCTTAATACATCTATTCTAATAAACTCTTTCAGGTCCCTCCCATCACTACCCTGGAAGCTAATATTATGCTGAAGCTATTGAATTGCAGGTTTCGAAAAAAATGCATCCCTCACCAAATAAAAATCGTAGCCTTGCTTAATAACTTGTCCCAGAAAAATTCAGAAATACAAAGAAATCCAATTCCCAAAGTTCAATTTCTTTGAAGTGAAAGAGCCACAGTTACATTATAAAGAAAATGTATCAAATATAATAAGGTAAACTTTGGATAAACTAGGCTTTGTGCATATGGGCATCTATGCAAGGTTTTGCAGGAGACACTGAGATCCAAATTTCCTCTTTTTGAAATGTGTGAAGCCCCACTGCTGAGAAGAACACACAATCAAATGAAATGTTTAGATAGATAGATAGAATTCTTTATTGGCCAAGTGTGATTGGAAACACAAGGAATTTGTCTTAGGTGTATATGCTCTCGGCAGTAGTGGGTTCCACTTACCTTCACTACCGGTTCGGAACTGTGAGTGCGTGCACATGTGCAGAACCTTCTACACATGTGCAGAGCATCCGTGAAGATGTCCGGGTGGGTAGGTGGAGCCTCCCACCGCCGCCACTACCAGGCAAACCAGGGCGAACTGGTAGAAACCCACCACTGGCTCTCAGTGTACATAAGGAGAATAAAATACATTTATCAAGAATAAAAAGATACAATACAGTGATAGTCAAGGTTACTAATAAGCTATCAAATCGTACTAGGAAACAAATAAAAGCAATAAAACTGAAAGCAGATTCAGGAACATGGTTATAGTAAGGACCAAAGAATTAGGTGCTCATTGGTGTCACTGACTAATGCTTTCCCTAGTGAGCAATCTAGTCCTCTTTCGCTGGGATTGTCTTGACAGTAGGTCATACTCCTCCTCTTATGCACATAATAATGGAATATATATTCACAGTTTTTAAAATTTCTAACACTGTGGCAGTTTGCATGAAAGGAGTTAGTTCCCTTTAAGGTAGGGGTAGGAAGATAAATGGCTAAGAAGATTAAATGTTTAACAGAGAAGAACAAAGGAATTGGAGGGATGGGGACAGAATAAAAGGAGCAATTAGTGGTCTTTTTTCCTATCTCTTCACTCATTCAATGGGGTGGAGTTAATATGTTGGGAGTTCAATTGTTCCAGTCAACCAACCTGAAGAGTTAAATTTAACTTATAAGAGACCCAGTCAATCTTGTTGTAAGAATGTCAAAACTCACTCAAGTAATCTGTTTTGCTGAGTTAAAACTTGTAAGAAAAATAGCTGAAGTTTCTTTAAGAGGTGCTGAATAAAGTATAGAACTGATTGTCAAAGTTTGGTAGGACAGACACTAACCAGAGGCAGTGGCCAAGCCATGTCTCTGACCACTTGGCCAGTGAAGAAGGACCACTAAGGTAAAAAAAACTCACCAGTATTCTGCTGATCTAAACTTTACTAGGCATTTTTTGAGAAAGTGGACAGAGATGTTGCATTCCCAAATTAGTGATTTTTTAATCTTTGTAATTGTGTGCTGCTATAACCCAATGTAAAATAATTTTGCTGGCTTACTACTTCACTTTGTTAAGCATTTTATAGTACTGGGCTAGTAAATATAAAAGATTTAATTTCAGATAACTCAAATAAACTTTAACAGATTGGTCAGGTTCTCTTGACATGCTTGACCCAAATAATCACTAACCAAATCAAATCTCCTGATAGCAGGTTCAGGCAATATATTATCTGGGTCAGAAATCTCAGTTTGGAAATTCAGTGGCCCCTGCTAATTTTCACCCTGAAGTTCTTACAAACTCTTGTAGCAGGAAAGGACTAGAAAAGCTTAGAAGTGTGATGCTGGTCTATCTATCTCTTCTCTGTGGTTTGGCTAACTCTGCAGCTGATCAATGTTAAAGGCTGCCAGAACACTGGCAGTAAGTTCTATAGCAGAGGCCTGATTCTTCTGGCCATGCTATAGCTCCAGTTGGTTTTCTTGGAGGATTGAATAGGCAGAGGTTGGCAACTACTCCTCTTTAGCTGGGTTTTAATGTTCCCTTGATTGGGGAAGGGCGTCATCATCATCATCATCATCATCATCATCATCATCATCATCATCACAATTGCTTTCTCTATAGAATGTCCTAAAGCTAATTAAGTTTAAGTGTTTATCCAATACGCTAATTCCATCCATGGCTTAATTAGCACACATGTCCTTCTTTTAAGGAATATCAATTTTAGGGCTCACAGAAACAAAGTGTGCTGTTGCTCACTTTGCAGAGCATTCCTCTCCAGGTTACATTGGCTCCCAACCTAATGAGATTTTTTTTTTTTGGAAAGCCATTAAAATCTGGCTTTATTGGAAAATATTGGGAATAGATTTGTGATGAGGGAAAGCTTCCTGTTTTCGGTTGGGATATTTTGGTTGTTCCTTTGAGGAATGGTGTTGTGATTCTGTGATGGTTTATGATTACTTTTATTTGATTTTTTTTCTTTTTGTAAACCATTTTGGATTGAGCAATATGTAAACTCTACTAGATAAGTATGTACCGTAAGAAAATGATATCATGACACATTTTCTAGCTTTTTTTTTACCAAGATAGATCATTAATAAAAAGTACTGCTTTTTAATTCAGATATATACACGTACAGCAGGCCAATAAGTCATTTGAATAAAATATTCTGTCCTCAAAATCTTTGTCATGTGTTTTTTTTCCTCTTTCAAGCAAACTAAGGGATGCTAGTTTGATGCTTCTGGA
The DNA here is from genome assembly GCF_029215685.1 of Pituophis catenifer annectens. Taxonomy (NCBI): domain Eukaryota; kingdom Metazoa; phylum Chordata; class Lepidosauria; order Squamata; family Colubridae; genus Pituophis; species Pituophis catenifer. The sequence continues at coordinate 38,310,802 of NW_027256883.1, forward strand.
GAGAACTATTTGTTTACTGAGACTGCTCATCATAACAATCTTCCACCCTGGGGACAACACAACCAGGACTAGGCAAAAAGTTAGTGATAGACAGGAATGTGCTAAACTCATTCCATGAGGAGAGGGAGATTAACCCAGACTAATGGAACTGGGGTTATATATGAATCAGCCCTGTTTTGCTCTCTATTAAAGATGTTGCATAATATTGTTTGTTGGCAACTGCTATGTAATGGCCAAGATTTTACATATTTCTGATTCCTCTTCTACAATTCTTGAAGGGATATAAATAAGACAATACCCATCATACCACTCTATTTAATGACCCTTTAACTATGTGGGCCAGTGACATTTTCTGGGATCTGACATCTTTTTGGCACACATTAACAAAATTACTTTATAAAGAATCACACACTTTACAGGGAAATAGACATGAGGAATAAAAAGAAGCCCCCCCCTCCCGAAAATAATCTTACTGGTCAAGAAATCCTGGCTGGGGTCTTTCTTTGACTGGCCAGTTGGCAACCTTTGTGATAAGTAGCCTCTCAGTTACATTATTTTATTGTTTAACCATGTGTTGGTCTATGTCAACACAGATTGTCAGAGTCATAGAATTTTATTGGACAATGTGAAAACTCATTTGCACATTTTATTGCAGTCCATCATTGCCTCCATTCACAGTCCAGAGGCCTTTCATTGTTGTGAATAACAACTGGGAACAATTTCTGGCTATGGTCAATATAGAGGTTGCAGTTTTCCACTGACAGGTGTTCTTCGTTAATTGCTTCCATTAGTTTCTCTTTATTGCAAAGCTTCATCACCCGATGAATGTAGTGCTTCAACAGATACCAAACTAGATCAGCTATTGTTTGTGGCATGATAATCACACCTCTTTAGTAAATCCTTAAGTCAAATACAGGGTACTTGTTGTGCAACAAAATATGGCTTTAACTGAAAAGCTGTATTTCATTCTGAAAAACCTAGTAGTGCATGAGAAGAGAAATTACATAAAAATGGAGACTTTTCTACAAGCGGGTAGATGGAATAAAGCTTTGTTACAATCAGAGGAAAATAAACACATTGTAGCAAGAGTTTGCAGAATGTGAGGGCACAAGATAATATATCGGATGAGTTTAGCTTTACTAAGGGATGCCAATAAAGACCCCACGGGTCCCTACAAATAAGTGACTGTAGGTGTTACTGTTGGGCACAAGGAACCAAGAACAATACAAGAAATTACTTCAGAGCAGTTTATTGTATGTTTGCTTATAGAAAGAAATTTTGTCAGATCAAAGTACTTACCTGCATAACTATTAAATATACTCTGTAAATTGCTGGAGGGTTTGGGTGTGCCTTCACTCTTTCTTGCATACCAAAGATTCTAATCTATAAACTATTCTTCAAACAAAGAATATCCTTAATTGTGAATGATAAACATTCAACAGCTAAAGTTCCAACTATGCATGCATTGTCTTCATCATAACAAAATCCTTTACATATAAACTCCAAATTGCCATAAGAGCAACAACATCAAGCATTAAAGAGAGGATCTGGAAGCATACAAATACAATTTGTCCAATTCATCTTAAACATAATGATGGGGAAAATGTTAGAAAATTGCTCTCTGGATCTATTGCTCTGAAACCTAGTTCTCAAAACCCTTAGAAGTTGTTCTTGCTAATAAACACAGTTGAATCTTATCCCACGCCATATAGCTCCATATACAATACAAAAACTTTTCTATAAACATAAACCTCATTTTCATTTATATTCCCAGCCAAGTTTTGAAATACCTGTTGGACACTATGACCCTTCCAACTATTGATCTATTTATAACACTATATATCTTCCCCAAAGGATTGTTTTTTTCTTTCTGCTTCCTTTCGGTGGCTTGTTCTCTTGAATCCTGTTGGTTTTTGCATTGTGCTTCATTGAAAGAAAAAGGGAGCAGTGGCTCAGTGGCTAAGACGCTGAGCTTGTCGATCGAAAGCTCAGCAGTTCAGCGGTTCAAATCCCTAGTGTTGCATAACGGGGTGAGCTCCCGTTACTTGTTCCAGCTTCTGCCAACCTAGCAGTTCAAAAGCATGTAAAAAATGCAAGTAGAAAAATAGGGACCACCTTTGGTGGGAAGGTAACAGCGTTCCGTGCGCCTTTGGCGTTCATGTCGGCCACATGACCACGGAGACGTCTTTGGATAACAATGGCTCCTCAGCTTTGAAATGGAGATGAGCACCTAGAGTCAGGAACAACTAGCACATATGTGCGAGGGGAACATTTACCTTTACCTCATTGAAAAATGTGTAAAATAGGGATCAACTTTACATGAAATAATTTACTGGACTCTTATGCTATGATCACTTAAAAATACTCAGCTCATTATAATATTTGGAAAACATTACTCCAAATAACTGCCAGAACCTAGAATGGGAAGCAATGGCCCATGTGTGAGGAACTAGTACTTGGGGGAATCAGAGAACTAGTGATTTCAGATATATGAGTTTTACCCTTCCCAGTAGCATTCTTGTGGAAGCAGTTGTAACTTGTTTCTTCCCTTCATATCTAAAGCCCACAACTAACTTACAATTCTGAAAGAAGAAAACTCGTCAGGTCTCCTTGATTTGCTGGATGTCAGGTGCTGATTATTGTTTTGCTGCATTGGGGACAGCTATGCTACATTTGCTGCTGCTTTCTGCCTCCTGTGCTGCCACCTGCCAGAACCAGACCTGCATATCCAAATGCCGTATGGCATAACTAGAGCGGGTAAGGCAAGGCCTCCCTATGTAGGAGGAGTATATTGGCATTGTGGAACAATCCATTCTCACTTTTCAATGTGGCTGGCACCCAGAAGCAAAGCAGGAGGCATTTAGGCCACGGACTGAAAGCCAAGTCATATTTCAGCTACATGCTATCCCTCAAAGTTGATGATGTGGTCATGTGTCCGATAGTGAAAAAATCTTTTCAAGGTAAAATCTACTCCAGTTATTTAGCTGCTGGAGAACGTAATTATCAGACTATGAAAGAATGTAGACTGTAATACCATGAGTGATCAATCTTGTTTTAATCACCGTTACGTTCAGAATTCAATTTATCAGGTATTTGAAATGTATGGTTTTAGATGTAGTGCCAAATGAGCAAACTACAGAGGTCTGTCAAAAGTGCAGTTCAGTGCTAAGCGTTAGAAATATGAATACAACTATTGTAAAATTCATTTTTTATTTACACAAAAGAGACTATGGCCCATTTATTTTCAGGTTAACATGATCACAGTATTGAATGGTGTAATATCCTAAAGAAAAATAAAATAAAAATTAATATGACAATATTAATAAAGTATCTTCGATCTAAACATTTTCTCCCAGTAAGTTTTAAAAATAAAGCACTAATCTGGTATAGTGGTTAAAGCTTCAGGCTAGAAACTGGGAGACAGTGATTTCTAGTTCTGCCTTGGGCATAAAGCCAACTGGGTAATCTTGGGCCAGTCACTTTCTCTCAACCTATGACGAAAGCAATGGCAAATCACTTCTGAAAAACCTTGCCAAGAAAACTTCAGGGACTTGATTGATTGATTGATAACATTTATATAGTATGGACTTATCCAGGCAGTCTCTAAAAATCAGATATGATTGAATGGAAGAAAACTCTGCAGAAATTTTCAATTAAGCTTATGATTTACACTTCTGCAATTCAAACAATAGAATTCTTCACCAATTTCTTTTACAGTTAGAAATACAATGCTTCCTTTAATATATTCAAATTCTGTTGAAAAAAAAGGTTTTGGAAACAATGTTAAATTCTCAGTTTGAGAATATTCAAATCTCTTTTGAACAGAGTTTTAAATCAATGGGATTTCACTTCCATCATATGCAGAGTAATTTTCTACTATTAACATAACCCAGGTTGAAACCATATGCTAGCCTTAGAACAATATATATATATACTTTCTTCCTTCTCATCTGGGTCAACAAAATGGAACATCCACAACAGGCTAAATTTGTATGGTGGGCTAAGATTCTCTTCATTGTGGCTTGTATGAGCCAGGTAGTATGTAGCAATTTTGTTTGTCATGGAGTATCTATTGTATATCCCACTTCTGGTTCATTAGAGATTTTACATTTATATTTGGTAGTTTTAATTTTTTTGCCATAATCAGTTTAAATTATATATTAATTTTGAACAGTATGTAAATGCCACAATATATAAACTATTTTCTTCTTTTTATAACCAATTCTCATTGATTTTTGATAATCCTGTAAACCCTGTAAAAACCCTGTAAAAAAAGGAATTCTTTTAAACTATTATGGATGATTATATCAAGATTCTTTGCATGCCATATTTTATACCTGTCTTTTGCTGGAACATTACACACCAACCCACACACAATCTTTAGAAGAAAGAGAATGAAGTAGTATGAATAAGAAATAAAAAATAAATAAATAGACCAAGAATTTCAGTTTTAGAGCATTCTTTTTCTAAGGAGTAAGGAAAATAAAGTTTGTCTTTTGAGTAGTGTCTGTGCAGCTCTATCCCAAACCAGAAAGATTAATTTAAAAATGAAATAAAAAAATACAATATCTCAACTTCAGATATGGCTGTGGTAAAATTCAAATCGGATACAGAACCATACTACTGGTTCTGTGGGTGTGATTTGGTGGGTGTGGTGTGGCTTGGTGGGCATGACAGGGGAAGGATATTGCAAAATTTCCATTCCCTCCCCACTCTGGGGCCAGCCAGAGGTGGTATTTGCCGGTTCTCCGAACTACTTAAAATTTCCGCTACTAGTTCTCCAGAACCTGTCAGAACCTGCTCAATTTCACCCCTGAGATATGGCATTATTTCTTGGAAGTTTGTGAGACAGGTTTTTATACATTTTGGGTTTATTCAAAGTTTTATATTTTGGATTAATATTTCTTATTCAGCTCCCCAAATCACCAATGATTATTAATGATATGCATTTTATTTGGTTTCGTTTAGGTTGCAGTACATGCTGAGGATGTCCTCTTTCACCCTTTGTTTGTAATTTGGCTTTGCATAATTAGATATTCTGAAACATTAATGGAATTACAGTAGGAGGGACAGAGGCATTCATCATGGGAGAGTAAAAAAAAAGACAAGACTGAAGCCACGACTCTGCAATCAAAGCTCACAATTTTGTATATCTGTGACATTGATGCATATTAAAAGCTGGCAGGGCTTTGATCACATGGTCACATCTGTCCTTGGGGCTTTCACAAGCAAGTGTGAAAGTTGTATATTCCCCAAAGGTGCCATGACATGGGGATGCCAAACTAGATTTTAAAAACCAGTTCTCCATTCTGAAAACCAACCGTGTGGGCTTGCTTACATCAGATTTCTCTATCATTTCAGACAAACTGTACATACTGTGCAATATTAAACTATCAGCTCCATTAACATCCTCTGGTGCATGAATTGTTGGACCTCTGAAAAGAAATCTAAGCTGCACCAAGTCTTCTTCATTTGTCTGAGATGGCAAAAAAACGTCTTGCACAAATGTACCTTACAGGTCAGCGATGGCCCTGGTTGTGGTGTTGACATTTTGACTCTTTCCTCCATTGTTCCCCATGGAGAAGAGTATAAAAATTGACTATATGCAACTATATGTTTTATAGATGGGCCAAAAATCTCTGCTGTTCACTCTAGTTTAGTCTCAAATCCTGTCCTGTTTGGTCTTAGATGTTATTGCAGATCCTCATGACATTGTGGCTACTCCTGATGATGTCTGGGTTTTCTGGGTCTCCCATCTTATTTCCATAATAGAAAAATCGTGAAAGATTTTAAGAGCTAATCTGTTTTTTAAAGTAGCTTTTGCTGTTGCTTTTGATTCATGTTTAACATTATTGTTAATTATTACTTATTTACCTATTCATTCCTATTTCCAGTTTGGGCAGACAAAGATATTATTGACTGTTTTTTTCATATTTTGTTCCTTCTTTTAAATTAAGTAATTGAACTGGTTTGTAATGTTGGAATATTTTCCTTATGTTTACAATAAGTTTAAATTCTAAAATGATGAAAAATTATATACATAGTAGTAATGTCATTTTACAAAGTCTGTTTACTGCCATTATAAACAAATGAACACATCGCTAGCAAAACCCATGTAAAGAAAGACATATATTTATGTATAGAAAACATATATATAGAAAAGATAAAATGCCTATTTAAGGAGACATCTGCTTTAATTCTAAGATAAGGAGACATCTGTTTAACTATAAATAAGGAGGCATCTGTTCTAACTCCAGATAAGGAAACATCTATTTGTAATAAGCTATTGCATTCGTTCCATTCATAATGATTGGCCAAATCTTTAAAACTAAAAAATCTACAGAAAAGAGATGCTGGAAACAGTACATTATGCTAGCACCCAATGTCACTTTACAACTTTGGGTTGAATAAATATATTTTCTTGGACCTTCACTAATCATCTGGTGTGTTGTTCCAGCTTTGGCACAATTGCAGGAAAGTAGGTATCTGATCCTTCTGACAATATAATAAAAGAAAAGATAATGAAACAGATATTTCCAATAGGGAAAGGTTATCTATCAATTTTGGTTTCTTGTTCATTATTTTGAAATGTCACATTTTATATCAGTATAAACTTTTTAATAATGTTTTCACTAAAAGGGTGCATTTTCTGTTGGCATTTCTCCAAATATATTTAATTTTATTTTGCCTATTTGTCTAAAAGTTTAGGAACTTTTATACCTATTGTAATAGTTTTTCAAATCATGTACATGTTTATCCATTTTCTGAATTTTTTTATAATGAGAGAACTGTATTGCAAAATTTAAAGAATTTGTGAATTTGAAAGGTCCTTGGTGCTCTCTGGGCTTTGTTGTTTTCTTGCAGATATTTCATTACCCAAACTAGATAAACGTTTGAATAATAAAATATGTGCAAGAAAACAACCAAGTTCAGGGAGTACCAAAGACTCCTCATTACAATCCTAAGCACAAATGTTCTTTTCTTATTGAATTTCAGAGGTTGATATACTGTATATAATAAAGTTCATGTCTTAAAGTGTAAATTTAGATCATATCCCATTAGAATATGAACCACAGGCATTTCTAGACCACCCCAAATTTCAACAGATTTCTTAAAATAGTGTTAAAAGAATTTTGGCATCAACTTGTTGAAAAGTGTGATACAAGATGAAAATAATAATCTTATTTCTTATCAGTTATGAAAAAAGATGTTATATGAATACTAAAGGACCTCAACACAAAAGCAAATTGATAATTTTTTTGAATTACATTTCCCAGATTCCTCAATGAGTGTAGAATGGGATAAAAAAAAGAGAGAAGGGGAGATGGTGTAAAAAGGGGTCTATGAAGGCAACAATATTTGTGTTTAATCCTGCCTGTAGGTTCAGAAAACAGAATTCTCCAGAAAAGAATTATCCCTAAACAAATATACTGCAGGAAAACAGTTCTGTAGGTGAGGCGACTGCAACAATCTAGCTATTTTCTTTGTGGAGAACCACAAGAAAATGCCAAGTTTATTTGTGTTAATAGAAACAATTCAGTGGCTCAAAGAATGAATTCTGGGTCAGAAAGGAAAACAAAAAACAAAAAAACCTTTGCCATGTAACCTGCTGAGTTACTGCTATGTCATCTTAATCTGAATGGCTGGTGCTTCAGTATGAAATAAAAAAACAGACAGCTTTGTAATTGCAGCAGGAGTGTTTGAAACTGCCCTCTGCCATACCGCACACAGGCTCAGCACAACTCCACCCTCTCCCCCCACAACAACAGTTGTAATAAAATGACTCAGGCTCAGACTAATCTGCGCATGAGCAACTGCTGGAAGGCTGGCTGATGCCATTGCCAGCAGGGAAGTAAATGATCACTTCTGGTGCACACAATGGACTCTGGCTTAGCCTTGGTTGAGTCTGCAGCCGAGCAACAAATGCAGAAAATAGAATGGAGGTGGTCTGGGAGGGGAAACAACCCTGCAGATTGAAAAATGGTGTCAAGTTATAAAAGGATAAAAAGGGGGTGGAGGAAAGAAAAAAAATTGGTGTTTGGAACGCCAACAAGAAAAGGCAGGGCTGTCACAGCAGTTTGATTTTGATCTCTCCTGCTTTTAAAAAGGTGGTGAGATGTGCCTTGTTTATTTTATTTTTATTTGTGTGTGTGTGTGTGTGTGTGTGTGGCTGCATTGGGGTTTCTTTTGTATATTCTCTCCTCCAGTTCCTGCTTGTGTGTGGTTTGATATTCAAATGAATCTGTCAGGAACAAGAGTCTGGTGCTCAGGCCTGATGACATTGATTTGTGAGCATAATGCTCAACTACGGGATGTGTGACAGATAAATTTTATCAAAATTAAGGCACAATTAAACATTTCATCTTCCTAATTACTGGCTGTAGATTCAGCCTGATGACCATGTGCTGTAAGAAATCAGCGACCATTACACATTTTAATGGAGCACAGCTGTCTTACAGCTTGGTAATATTTGCACAGTGCCACAGAACTGTAATTTATGATAAAAAGAAAAAATGTGTATTGGCTCTCTTTTGCCAAAATAGATTAAGGATTCATATACTTTAATGAGATTTGGACCTAGTCTTGGATTATCATTATAAATGATTTATGTGCATGTTGGTGGACTCCTGTAGTTTTGAGTTGATTTGTATTTTGGTCGACCAGTATGTAATTCTGCCTTGCCTTGTATGCCAATGTTTAGATTGTCTCCTTGTTCTCTTTGATCCCCACTCCCCTGAGATCCTGGGGAAAGGGAAAGCTCAAAGGTCAAGAAACAGTGGGAGATGCCATGAAGGCACCTTCCTTTGATGCACTCTTAGCTCTTTGGAGGACACAATGAGAAATTATGAGGAATTACTGAGCAACATAAGCAGAATGTAAGAGCAAGCAATGCTTTCCATTTGGATTATACCTGCCTGGAAAAAAGTATTACACATCTTGTCTATTATATAAGACGACTGAAGCAGATACCAAGAAGGAAGATCCAACTTTTATGAGCTTTCCAGCTGACGTACCTATGGAAAATGTGAAAAAATGGGAAATTTCAACCTGGCTTAGGATTTGAGAATTGATTCTTTATACAGGTTGCACAGGATTCTCAGTTGTATGGACATGCCGGTTTGCTGGTTCAAGGCTTACTGCAGATCTTCCCTGTTAAAACAGAGAGACTGAAGTGGAGAGGCAGGGCCAAAGGATAAATCTTTTTATTTGTTTCCCATGTTCTCTTTAAAGGTAAGGTAAAAGTTCCCCTCGCACATATGTGCTAGTTATTCCTGACTCTAGGGAGCGGTGCTCATCTCCGTTTCCAAGCCGAAGAGCCAGCATTGTCCGAAGAAGTCTCTGTGGTCATGTGGCTGGCATGACTAAATGCCAAAGGTGCACGGAATGCTGTTACCTTCCCACCAAAGATGGTCCCTATTTTTCTACTTGCATTTTTTACGTGCTTTCGAACTGCTAGGTTGGCAGAAGCTGGGACAAGTAATGGGAGCTCACCCCGTTATGTGGCACTAGGAATTTGAACTGCTGAAGTGCCGACCTTTTGATCGACACGCTCAACGACTTAGCCACTGAGCCACCGCGTCCCTTATGTTCTCTTTAGGAATGCCCAAAGGCGGTTTTACTTGTAAGTAATATCTCTACAGTTACATTTCTATACTAGGAATGAGAAAGCAAGATGTAAATTTGACTATCTCCCATATGATATATTCCATGTGGTTTTTATCTTTATATTTAAATTTTTAAGATCCAAATAGGTAGTATATAGTTTTTGTTTGCTTTCATCATGGCTGAAATCAAAATGTATAAAACATAGATGGGTAAAAGAAGAAAAGGAAGTTATGTTAGAATGTTACTGGTAAGAAAAATTCTGCACAAGTCTGGCTTGTTTCAGTGCTCATATGCTGGAATGTTTCATACTATACCAGGTTGCATATGCTTGCACACTAATTCTCAATTGCCGTATGCAGTTTGTGACAACCATCTGCTAAAACCTCCCTTAGAGTTAGTTCTCCCACTCAGCCCAGCTGAAATGAAAATATGGACCACAGAGAGAGAAAGAGACAGAGAAAGAGAGAGTGTGAGAGAGAGTGAGTGTACAGGGAGATAGTAAACTTATTGAGAAGTCAAAGTTACAATTTATCTCTGATTTAAAATGAAGTGTGCCAGGAATGTATGTCCTGCTTATTCAATATTTCTGAACAAGTAAAATATTAACAAAAAGTATCAAGTAAACATATTTCTTATTGCTGGAAGATTGCTGAAAGAAGTACCTGAATTGTTATTGTTCTTATTTCCTTATGCAGCTTTTTATGGGCTTTGTGTTTTTTTTTTGATAGGGACACTGATTAATCAACAGAAGTGCCTTGGTTCTTAAACCGTAGTGTGAATAGATCCACACAAAAATAAAAGCATTATACTTCATGGTGTTGCTGTATATAGGCAACTAAAATTCAGGGCTACCAACACTTTAGAATTAGAAGGGTTAATAGACTTATTAGATTTATTGTATTCCTCTAGCATTGATCTGGAACTGATAGAAGCTTTATATTTTATCTATCTATCTCTATCTATCTATCTATCTATCTATCTATCTACTTCATCATCATCATTTATCTATCTATATCTTACATGCTACTCATCTCATCTATAGGCGACTGTAGGTAGCTTACAATAATAAAAAGGAACTACAAGATAAAACATTAAAACAATAAATATTAACAGTAAACTTGAGTTGAAATTGAGAAGAAGGGGAGGAAGGGAGAAAAATGCATAAAGGTAAGGTGTTATCCTACTTCATTAAGCACTTCCAGAATGACATACCCCCATTGGGTCCCAGGCCAGTTGGCAGAGTCAGGTCTTTAGGCTCTTTTGGAAGGCCAAAAGGGTTGATGAGGATTTCATGGGGGGAGGGGGGAAGCACAATGCTCCAGAAAATGGGAGCCACGTAGAAAAGGCCCTTCTCCTGCACCCTACCAGCCAGGATTCCTTGACTTGACAGGATCTATAGCATTCCCTTGTGCTGGTGCGGGTGGACAGGCCAATCCCATTTGGGAGAGACTATTTCTTAAATAACTGGGACCCATGCCAGATTATATAGACTTGCAGAAAGATGACTAGAGCTAAACAGCCGTTTTCCGTTGATTTATGGAATATTCTCCCCTTGGTGATTAGAATGATCCCAATACTGTTACCTTTTCACAAAGCTTTAAAAACTTGGCTATGTACCCAGGCCTGAGGCTCAGAATGTATTAAGAATCCTGTTACTTGACTTTACTCTTAGTTGATTCATCATGGCTGCTATTTGTATTTTTGTATATTGTATTTGTATTTATTTATTTTGTGCATGTTCTTACTGTTTTTTAATTGTTTTAATTGTTTTATAATTTTAGAATTGTAAGCCATCCAGAGTCACTTTGTTGAATTGGGCAGCTGTAAAAAAAATAAAAATGAATAAATACTCCCCATTATTTTATTATTGATATTAGTGGTTATGTTGTTTATTTTATTATGATTCATCACACAGTCAGCCAGATGTTCAGACTGGATTTGGCATTTTTGCTCACCTATCAATTCCTTCCCAAGTAATGAAATTGATTAAGGCCACTCAATCCAAAAGAATCTGGGTGGCTTATAAGATCCAAATACACAATTAAAACAGTTAAAGACAGCAAAACATGAGAGCCCAAAATAAATAACCATAGCAATAAAAAAAATATCCTCCACAACATACTAACCAAGGCCTGGAAACAGAAGCAGTGACAGAAAAGGCGTATTTCTTTGGTCCCACAAGATGACAAGGTTTAATTGAGAGGACTTGGAGTACATCCACTGTGCCCAAAATGATTGGAGATATGGAATCAGTGGTGGTATTCAGCCGGTTCATACTGGTTCAGGTGAACTGGTAGTTGCGACCTGTGGCTGGGGTGGGGGGTGGGCCTGCCCACTCACCCTGGCACTATGCCATCCTATTTAGCCACATTTTCTAAGCCGCGCGCAAGAGTGTAAGCTGCACGTATGAGCAAAGCACATGCACGGAAGGCGTACGTGCTCACATTTTCGGTGCATAGCGAACCGGTGTAAAATTACATGAAACCCACCTGTGTATGGAATCCTATAGCTACAACTACCATGGTGTAAGAGCTGTGGTGTTGCAGTGTTAGAATGCAGTATTGCAGGCTAACTCTGCTCACTGCCAAGAGTTCAATTTTTTCGATCTTGACCGGCTCAAGGTTGACTCAGCCTTCTATCCTTCCAAGGTTGGTAAAATAAGGACCTATATCGTTTGGGGCAAGATGCTGACTCTGTAAACTGCTTAGAAAGGACTGTAAAGCACCTGTTAAATATTACAAGGACTGCAGTGTAACATGCATATGCCTAACTCTGGCAACTTTTGGCTATGACAGAATAAAGATGAATGGAGTTTCAGGGTGTAGAATTATCTATTTCAGAGCCAGGGAGAGAATATTGCCTGAGAAGGCTCTTCCCCAATAGAAACATTCAATGGGAGGCAATACTTAGGAAACTTTGGAAGTCCAATTATTTCTATTGCATGAGTCTTCATAAGACTCAAGGTCTAGGTATAACATCCACTTCTCCCAAGAAGGGAAAATTCATTTTCTTATGTGAAGATGCAATGAAAATTAATTATTTGTCTCAATCATCAGCTCAGAGAGATAATGGTTGTAGGTAGTTTTTCCAATTGGATAAAAGTGAATAGAGGGAGGAAATACAGGTAGTCCTTGGCTTACAACCATTCCTTTAGTGACCATTCAAAATGGCACCAAAATAAATGACTTATGACCATTTTTCATACTTACGATAATTGCAGCATCCTCATGGTCATATAAACAAAGTTCAGATGCTTGGCAACTGGCAGGTATTTATGATGCTTTCAGGGTCGTGATCACCTTTTGCAACCTTGTGGCAGCAAAAGGTGATGGGGAAGCCAGATTCACTTAATAATCATGTTACTAACTTAACAACTGCAATGTTTCATTTACAACTGTGGAAGAAAGGTCGTAAAACCTTTCCCGTAAAAGGGCAAAACTCACTTAACAACTGTCTTACTTAACAATGGAAATTTTGGTCTCAATTGTGGTCATAAATCAAGGACTACCTTTATTGCCAAATTAGCCTTTAGATTAAGGATAACGTTTTTAAGGAAGCTTTGATTTTTACTTCTCATCTTTCTTAGGCCAATATGATAGGCCATTTTTAATGTTCCAGATGGCAAACTAAGAAACACTGATTTGGCTAAAATCTAATCATATTCTTTTAAATCTAGGATTAAATGTAATTCATGTTTTCAAGTATAGTATGATTATACTTTAATATATTTTCACCAGCTGGATCAGTTGCTTAAGTCTTCAAAATCTTTTTCCTGACTTGTGTTTCCTATTCATAATGTATTATATAGTATTATATAAAATGCTTTGTTTTAAAACATTGCATTAGCAATGCAGTAACTTCTTTTTAGGCATTTGTTATATTTATAGTTTTAAGGAAGACTGTTGATAGACTTGGCAGGATTTGCTTAATCAACAGTAACCCCAGGGGTGTTGGAAACAAGTACGTGGCTAAGTTCCCTCAGGTATTTCTTACAGAAAAATAGATGCCTTCATGTAAAATATTTGCCCAGTGTTGTATTTTTCTTCATCTAAAGAAAGGGATGTGTGTGTCCCCAAAGAAGTGCTTTCTTTGCTTATTTGGATAAGCAAGTACTTGCAGTCCAAATTGTAGCAATGTTATTGCAATTGTGTCTTCTTGGAATATGTATTTTCTGAAATAAGCATTGATAAGTACTATGTTTTCGTGAAGGAATCATATGGATTTCATATATATTTATTAATTCAGGATGTTTCATGTAAGCCTTTAAATGAATTATCAAAATATATGGGTGGAGATGTTTGGAATTTTGAGAACTTGTTGCATGAAGTTTCAAAATGGCTGCTTTGATATGTATGAACAGACAAGTTAAAGACAAATCGTTAATGCATTTGCATTATTCTTAGGACTATGCAAAGTTTTGAAGGGCTGCTTCACTTCAGTAAAGTTTCTTGCAAAGCAACCTTTGAAAAGCAATGTGCCCCCTCCATAGTTCTAAAAGGGAAATGTTTTATTACTTTGGGCTTTTTGCTTCTAGTGGTTAGAAGACACCTCTGCAAAGGTACAGGAATCTTTTCATAGACTTCCAGTTGGCTTTTGGATGTGCTGGTCAATGGAACAGCTGGGTGAAGCTATGAAGTGATATAAAGGACTTCAGTGAGGCAGATCTCATTGCTTTTGTCCTTAACACTCTTGTCCTCAATTATATAAATATTTATTATTATATTATTGAGGCATGTGCAATAAAAAGTTGACAAATTCAAGATCTACTTTACTGGATCTAATATTTATCAATGTGCTCCCTTTTGCTCTCTTTGTTTCCTGTTTTCCCACCCAAACCCATCTATTTTTTCTTTCTTTATGCTCTTTTCCTCTTTTTTAAAATTTTTTTGATCCTCATCTCATCTTTTGGTTTCAGCCCTGGTTGCTCTGCTTTTTTCTTCCTGATGCTTCTGGCAATGCTTGATTGCTGCACTGTCAAAATTTGGTTCTGACCCCAGCATCCTAGGTCCACTCATCAAGTTGCATGTGGAACTTTGTCAAGGAACTTCAGTGTATATGTAATTGCATGATGGCAGTCCCAAAGGTGCTTTTTCAAGAGGCAACTAAACTTTCTGGTTTTTCTTTGAAGAAGTTTTGCTTCTCATCTAAGAGCTGATGAGAAGTGAAATGTCCTCAAAGAAAAATCAGAAAGTCCAGTTGCCTCTTGAAAAAAATCACTTTTGGGACAATCGTGACCTGGATGACTGAGAATCTCCATAGACATGCATGATGGTAGATTACCTGCCTGTAATGGTAGATACCTGCCTGTCTTGATCACTCAGAGTGTCTACTTGCAAATAAATATTATTCCTGGAATTCTTTTGCAAGAAATATGTCCTACTGTGTGAATATCAGAGGAGCAAAGTATGATATATATGTAGAGTTCAAACTGCAGCTTTCTCCTGTTCCAACATGGTGCTGCAGTTTATGTGAATTACTTTGAATACAAGAGAAGCTGATTTCTCTCATACACTAAACAACATTTAATCCAGTTTGAGACTTTATGCCAATACTGCCACTTTGCTATTATCATACTGGTATACTAATGTATATTCAATATGTTAATATGCCTTTGAATTTCCCCAGTGAAAGGGAATTTAATACAAAGTTGAACCATATCAACTAGAATTAACTTGAGAATAAGATATGCCCATTGGACATACAACAATGTCAACTTATTATAAAGAAAGGAGAGATGTTTTAATTACAAATTTACTGTCTTAATATACAATGATACTCAAGCAATTTACTTTGTTACTTCTAAGCAAGTCATTTGATACAAATTATGCTCTCCAAGTTATTAACCTAGAAAAAAAAAAGGCTGATTGTTTAGCTGCTGTTGTACTATATGAGTTTAGGAGAGACAAATTATGGGCATAAGAAAAAGAGAATAACGTCTTATAAAATTTATCGCTGCCATGACTGAAGCCCTCATTAGAACCCAAACACTTGTTCACTGTTGCTTTTTATTGATAGTATTTTGCATAAATAAGTTAAATTGTTTGGGTCAATGTATGCATTTATATAGGGATTTTGTTGCAGTGGTTACAATGAGATATAATGGCTTTTCAGTGTACCATAAGCACAGTTGTGACCACAGGCTCACTTGTGTCATTTTGTGTGCAGTAATGAAGCCTGACGAGTGCTCTGCTGCTTGCAGATAGCCGGCTGTTGTCCTAAAAATGTAAACCATTGCCTCAGGCCATGGAATCAAGAATAGCAAAGGACAGTGGTACAGGCAGGGCTCCCCATGGCTCGTCCTCACTTTAGCACACTAGAACTGGAATGCACTTGCCTTGTACATAAGGATGCTTGCTGCAAAGTGGGCAAAGCAATTAGAAGAAAGCCAATTTAGAATAAAAAAATAGACTAATGCTGACATGAACAGTAAACTAATTTTCTTTCCTGATAGCCATATTCCTCTTTCCCTTCTCCACCAAGGGATGTTGAAAGGTACTTTATGGATTTTGTTTATTGGGTCACTTTGGATCAGGCAGAGCTTCTTTTAAAACAAATAAATATCTATATAATCTATCTGTCTTTCTGTCATTTGTCTATCATCTATCTATAATCTTTCACATTGTAATACAAATAGCTGGCCTGATTTACAACTGACTTTTTATATATTATATTAATATTTGCTAGACCTGGAAGGTAGCCCAGAGAAGCAGCACATCAAAAGTACTAGTTCTATCTTTATTATATGGTTCCATTAACAGGATCTTGCAAGTTTCCTTCATCCTTTTCTTTTACTCTCTTGACAACTAGGGAGGGCTCCTTCTAAAATATTTTCTACATTAACCCCTTTCTGTGGGCAGAGATATCTTTTATAATATGATGTAGAATTGCCATATAATAAAATTATATGATATTTTATTATTGTACATATGATGTATAATGTGATGTAAAATTTAAAGATAATTATGTGACTGTCCACTCTGTGGCTGTCCCCTCCTGCTTCCTAGGTTAGTCCCATTCTCAAACGTCATTACAAGATACCATTAAATCATTGCCTGGCCTGAAAAGCTGTAGAAGTGGAAAGCTAGGCTGGGCTGAAAGGGAGTGATTATGGTAATTTAAATGCTCACTTGAATTCTTGTTTCATTGATTCAAACCTAACATCTTAAGTACAATAGTACACTGGCTGTCTGGCAGGAAATAGAATAGGGTTGAATTGTTGTTCTTGATGTTCATGAAGTTCTTTTGGTTCCTTGTGCCTAATACTTTATGACCTACTGATCACAATCTTAACTATCTCTAGATAGATAACTTCATGTACCCTCTTTATTGGTCAGTCACCCTGCTTTTTGTCTATAATATTACTGTTCTGGACCAGTTCCTTCAGCCTTTCTTCCTAAGGACATGCTCAGAGCACATACTGCTGGATTCTTCTCCCAGTAGGATGAAGAGTTTGCATATCTCTGTGATATACCTACTGTAAATAAATTCCCCTGTGTTATAGCTAGAAAATCCGCTTCACTAATCCTTGCTCAGATTAGTTTCCTACTCTCAGGAAACTGATATGTAGAGAGAAAATATTTCAATCTCCAACAGGGTTATAAGCCTAAATCTGGAGTCATGTCTACTGTCTGTAAACCAAAGAACACATAAAGGATATGATGTAAAATTTAAAGATAATAATTGTTATGTGACTGAGAATGGAATATTACTTATGAAATACTTCCCCCAGAAAATTAGAATTAAACTGTGTAGAAGAGAAAGCAAGGGCAGTAAAAAATTGCAACCACAAAAATTGTGTAACCAAATGGCTTTAGTGAATGGCACACAGAGTATCAGATGCTGTATGTGAATTGGAAGTTTTAAATAAAAAAATAAAATTATGACCATGTATAAATGTATAGGTCCAGGTGTTCAAGTTATATGAACATCTAAATCAATGTGCCAACGAATATGAAGAGAAAAAGAGACAAAGAGGAATCTAGATTCAGTTCTGTGACATTTGTTGGCCAATGCATGTCACCACATTGAATGAAAGCAAACATATCTTCATATCCATAGTTAATTACATTGTAATTACATTTGTACATTTTGCTACTTGTTCAGTAAAAGGGGTCAACTGAATAAAAATAAAGATCATATGGCTTTATTAAAAATTACTTAAGGAAAGCCTTAAGTACTAAACATAAACAATGGGGTAAATATATATAGCAAGATACATGGTAACTATACTTGAAATGGCAGGGGAATTGTGAAACCACAGTAACTTTTGTCACAGAATTAGGTAATATGTTAGAGAGGAAGTATTTTCCCCTTATTGAAATGATAAGGTACGTGTTGCAAAACACAGGACTGACAGACAGAAACTGGCCATAACAAGTTTAGCAGCCAACTTCTCCCAGAACAAGTTCCTAATGAAAGTCACAGAAGTAATATCATATGACATATAGTGTGGAAAGAAGCACAACCAAGGACACATAAAAATATTTGGTTTTAAAGTATATGCATTTGTTCCCAGTGAAAAGAGAACCAAACTGAAATGCAGATGTGAGGAAGAAATAACTAGATACTCACCATACAGAGTATACAGGATCCTAGAACTTGTCCCAGAATTAAAGCATGCAGTATTGTTTATTTTGATGAAAGAGAAAAAAAACAGTAATCCTAATCAGATTTTATTCCACATGACTAGGGAAACAGTGAGTAGAGACCATAGGTTTTGAAGGAGTTCTTCTCTTGTTTATTTAGAAGTTGAACAGAACCAGAAAAAGAAATAGAGGTATCTTAGCCCAAATATTCCAAGAGGTCCAGGAAAGATTCTACCACAAACACTGTCATGTATTTCCAAGAGGGAGCAATACTTCTATAAGGACATTGCTCAGCATAGCAGTAACAAAATACATGTAGCAAGCTATTGGATTTGAATAATCAAGCATGGTTTGGTTCAATGACCTAAAGCAAGCAACTACGCCCTAGAATCAAAACCAAACTATATGTTTATCTAGCAAAGTTTCTTGCAATGTAAATCTTATCCTTCTCTTTACTACAGATACAGACATGAGGATTGATATATGTGTATTTGTTTCAATGGATATATGTGTGCCTGTATCAGTGATTTAATCATCTGTGACCAAGACAAGAAAGATAGCTAAGAAAAACCAAGAAAAACTTCAAAAAGGAAATAGAGAGGAAAGAACTGTGAAGCATCTCCTACTATCATGACATCCAGATAGAAAGAGAAAAAGGTGGAAGTTATCTACTCAACCAAAGTTATTTATAATTTCTATGGCTAATTAATTAATTAAAACCAACTAGTTAAAATCGACAAAGCCAATATATGGAAACTATTTTATAAAACAAACTTCAGGTAGAAAACATAGGAAGATGAATATGCCAAATAAAGGGAAAATGCAGATACCAAAAGGACCTGCATATTGAGATTATAGACTGCTAGCCAGCAGCATCTTTACAGTGGCAGCCTGCATGGATGCAAGTTAGGCATAAGACAGGACAAACAGTAACTTCACAAATGGAGTAGCTATTATAATCCGGGAATGGAGTGACCAGTTGGGCAAACAAAAATCAGATAATTATGACCCTATCAGCTATTGAAAAAGAGCTTGCATATGTAGAACAAGTGATGGCAAGAGACTGTGTGTCTACATGCATTTTTAATGGATTTTGTAACAGATGAGTGCTAGCCAACAATCCTATTTGAGGACAGTCAAAAATATATTTAACTCTTTCAAGTGTAGAAAATTAGACCCGGAACAAAGCACAAAGACATCAACACTTCGATCGACCAACCAACCAACCAACCAACTAACCAACCAACCAACCAACCAACCAACCAAAAGAGAAGTGGAAGGGACCTTGGATGTCTTCTAGTCCAACCCCTGCTCAAACAGGAGAACCTATACCTTTTAGACAAGTGACTTTCTCTTCTTAAAAGCCTCCAGTGACGAAGCACCCACAACTTCTGAAGGGAAGCTGTTGTCCTCACTGTTGGGAAGTTTCTCCTTAGTTCCAGGTTCCTTCTCTCCTTGATTAGTTTCTATCCATTGTCTCTTGTCCTGCCCTCTAGTGCTTTGGAAAATAAGTTGACCTTATTTGTGCCAGCCTCTCAAGTATTGGAATACTGCTATCATGTCCCCGCTAGTTATTCTTTTCTCTAGACTAGCCAAACCTAAATCCTGCCACCGTTCTCCATATGTTTTAGTCTCAGGGCCTTTAATCATCTTAGTTGCTCTTCTCTGCACTTTTTCCAAAGTTTCATCATCTTTTTTAATGTGGTGACTAAAAAAAGGGAGTTGTGGATAGCTGCTGCATGAACCATTAAGAAGGGATGTTATTGGTTCAAATCTAATGTCATCTGACTCTTCAGTAACTCATGATCTACTACTAGGGATGAGGGTGGCTGGAGAGGAATAGGGTCTAGGGTTGGGAATAGGGAATAGGGTTGAGAATGTACTTTCTGTTCTCTTAGAATAGTGAATGTGTGATTGTGATTGATAATCTGAGGTTACTTCTTTCTGCCTTTCTTCTTCAGTCATAGTCTTAGAGAATAAATGCTCTTTAACACTTGTCTTTGCAGAATGCATTAGCTACATGCTAGAATTTGCTCATCTTATTTCTGTTATAATACAATTATAATAGAATTATAATTTTGCTTCAATCATCCTTGCTCTGGTTAGATTTCTGCTCTCAAGAATACTCTAATGTTCTATGTGCACAAAGAAGACTAGGCTCCAACATATTATAAAATATCAGAAGATTTTCAAAATGAAGACAAAATTTGTTTCAAAATTGCTATTTGCTTTAAAGAGATAAAATTATTTGAAGCTACAATTGAAAAGTTGATTTTTTTAATTTGAAAACAATATCATTCTGATGTTCAATGTTCAATATCTATCTATGTTATTTAGAAGAGTAGGGACATTTGTATTTAGCAACAGAAACAGTAAAGGGCATTTAGGGTATGTCAAAAATTAATATATTTATTGTCTCACATTCATTACTCATTTCCCCAGATGCATTTTGTATCTGAATTATATCCCATGCTCTATATGGAAAATCTATTGGTCATCAGGCATGAGCCATATATACTGTATTTTGTCGGGTTAGCATTGTTGATATTATCTAATTACAATCTGTAATAGTTTGTCAATGTATATTTTAAAGCATGCACAAACTTTTAAAATAAGAGCAAGCTTTATAGCATCTGTGATTTTTATTTCTTTAAGATGATGGCATTGATGGTTAATGGAATAATCAGGCAAGAGACACACAAACTCTACAACAAGGCTTTGAGGATCTTTAAAGTTTCTTTTCATGACTTTCCAGGCTGTGAACAGTGCCAACTTAATGCAGTATTAACACACTATTTTAGGCATACATAATACAACATGCTTGTAGTCTTGGGACAGAAGCTATTTCTATGGATACAGTATGCTGAACAGACACAGATCAAAGAAAACCAAAATAGTTCATTCTGTGCTGTCAAGGAAACAAGCTGCTCTATCTGTTTAAAAGACTTTGCTGAAATAAAATGGAAGCAACAGCCATGAGGACAAGATAAAGTCAGTGTTGCAGAGAACATGAAGTCTCTGGCTTCAGTTTGTTTTACTATAATGCTACTCTGGATCCAATTGTTGTTAAATGTCAGCTCTGACTGAATATAGGTGGCACCCATAGCCAACTAAATATGCATTCATGCTCCATGGATTTTACTAGTACCTGTGGTCACAACCATCCCTTTCATTTGTCACTTTTGAAAAACCCTTTCTAATGTTCTAATACAGAAGTCTTCAAACTTGGCAGCTTTAAGACTTGTGGACTTCAACTCCCAGAATTCTCCAGCCAGCTGGCTGGAGAATTCTGGGAGCTGAAGTCCACAAGTCTTAAAGCTGCCAAGTTTGAAGACCTCTGTTCTAATACTTCTTTGGAGTATTAAGGTATATACAGGTAGCCTGACCAGGGCAGTTTGGGCTAGTGGTTAAGGCACCACGCTAGCAACTAGGAGACTGTGAATTCTAATCCCACTTTAGGCATGAAACCCAGTTAAGTGGACTTTAGACCAGTCACTGCCTCTCAGTCCAACTTACTTCACAGGGTGTTAGTTATGGAGTACATAGGAGGAGGAAGGAGTATTAGGTTTGTTCATCACCTTGACTGATTTATCAAAAAACAATCAATAATTAATAAATAGGGATGAGAAAATTTGTTATTAAACAGTGTGATTGTTAAGTTAGGCATCACATGACCACATCCAATTTTATGACCTTTTTTGTCATGGTTGTTAAGAAAATCATCATGGTTATTAAGTGAAATATCATGTAACCACAACTTGCCATCTTCCCTGCTGGCTTCCCCACTCATTTTGCTTGTCAAGGTTGCAAATGGTGAAAATGTACTGTGGGACACTGTGGCAGTCATAGATGTGCGACAGATGCCAAGGGTCTCAATTGCAATCACATGACTGTTGGGACACTGCAATGGTTATAAGTATGGGGATTGATCATAGGTCACTTTTTTCAGTGTTTTTGTAACTATGAACAGTCATTAAATGAATCATCTTTATTGAGGACTATCTGTAAGTGACCATATGTTTTTTTAATCTCTCAGTTAGTAAAACTTTACAAATAAATAAATCTTTCTCATAGGTAGTGATGCTATTCTATAATACAACAGCACAATTCATATCATTCTTTGGCAGTGATTAAATCCTATTTAACTACAGATTGGGGAGTGGATATGTTTGTTCTTCCCCAGCTATGGACCCCAAAGAACTCAGCACACACAAAGTCTGTACAAACCTTAGTTTACTAAATTAAATCAGTCTTTTTCAAACAAAGGCTGTTAATTAACTTTCTTAACAGCCTACAAGAATCCAAAGAATAAATAATCGTAATCTTACTATGGTTGGCAGAAAGCCCAGAAGCAATTTGCA